>NC_091282.1:91570641-93050641 GCF_032444005.1 Ranitomeya imitator
CGCCACAAGAAGAATACCCCAAGCCACCAGAAGACCCCAGCCACCAGAAGGAGACCCCAGCCACAAGAAGAAAATCGGATACAAGAAGAAGACCCCAGGTGAAAGAAGAAGACCCCAGGCACAAGAAGAAGACCCCAGTAACAAGAAGAAGAACCCAGTCACAAGAAGAAGACCCCAGGTACAAGAAGAAGACGCCAGCCACAAGAAGAAGACCCCTGCCACAAGAAGATCTGTTACAAGAAGAAGACCAAGCCACAAGAAGAATACTCCAGGCATAAGAGGAAGACCCCAGGCACAAGAAGAAGACCCCAGTCAGAAGAACCCAAGCACAGGAAGAAGACCCCAGGCACAAGAAGAAGACACCATTAAAAAAAAGAAGACCCAGCTTCAAGAAGAATATCTGATACAAGAAGAAGAGAAATCCAGAAGAAGAACACTCCAGGCACAAGAGGAAGACCCCAGGCACAAGAAAAATTCCCCAGGCACAAGAGAAAGACCCCAGGCACAAGAAGACGATCTGATTCAAAAAGAAGAAAACGCCACAAGACGAATACCCCAAGCCACCAGAAGACCCCAGCCACCAGAAGGAGACCCCAGCCACAAGAAGAAAATCGGATACAAGAAGAAGACCGCAGGTGAAAGAAGAAGACCCCAGGCACAAGAAGAAGACCCCAGTAACAAGAAGAAGAACCCAGTCACAAGAAGAAGACCCCAGGCACAAGAAGAAGACGCCAGCCACAAGAAGAAGACCCCTGCCACAAGAAGATCTGTTACAAGAAGACGACCAAGCTACAAGAAGAATACTCCAGGCATAAGAGGAAGACCCCAGGCACAAGAAGAAGACCCCAGTCACTAGAAGAAGACACCAGCCACAAGAAGAAGGCCCCAGCCACAAGAAGATCTGAAACAAGAAGAGGACAAAGCCTCAAGAAGAATACTCCAGGCACAAGAGGAAGACCCCAGGCACAAGAAGAATTTCCCAGGCACAAGAAAAAGACCCCAGGCACAAGAAAACGATCTGATTCAAAAAGAAGACAACGCCACACGAAGAATACCCCAAGCCACCAGAAGACCCCAGCCACCAGAAGGAGACCCCAGCCACAAGAAGAAAATCGGATACAAGAAGAAGACCCCAGGTGAAAGAAGAAGACCCCAGGCACAAGAAGAAGACCCCAGTAACAAGAAGAAGAACCCAGTCACAAGAAGAAGACCCCAGGCACAAGAAGAAGACGCCAGCCACAAGAAGAAGACCCCTGCCACAAGAAGATCTGTTACAAGAAGACGACCAAGCTACAAGAAGAATACTCCAGGCATAAGAGGAAGACCCCAGGCACAAGAAGAAGACCCCAGTCAGAAGAACCCAAGCACAGGAAGAAGACCCCAGGCACAAGAAGAAGACACCATTAAAAAAAAGAAGACCCAGCTTCAAGAAGAAGATCTGATACAAGAAGAAGAGAAATCCAGAAGAAGAACACTCCAGGCACAAGAGGAAGACCCCAGGCACAAGAAAACGATCTGATTCAAAAAGAAGACAACGCCACAAGAAGAATACCCCAAGCCACCAGAAGACCCCAGCCACCAGAAGGAGACCCCAGCCACAAGAAGAAAATCGGATACAAGAAGAAGACCGCATGTGAAAGAAGAAGACCCCAGGCACAAGAAGAAGACCCCAGTAACAAGAAGAAGAACCCAGTCACAAGAAGAAGACCCCAGGCACAAGAAGAAGACGCCAGCCACAAGAAGAAGACCCCTGCCACAAGAAGATCTGTTACAAGAAGACGACCAAGCTACAAGAAGAATACTCCAGGCATAAGAGGAAGACCCCAGGCACAAGAAGAAGACCCCAGTCACTAGAAGAAGACACCAGCCACAAGAAGAAGACCCCAGCCACAAGAAGATCTGAAACAAGAAGAGGACAAAGCCTCAAGAAGAATACTCCAGGCACAAGAGGAAGACCCCAGGCACAAGAAGAATTTCCCAGGCACAAGAAAAAGACCCCAGGCACAAGAAAACGATCTGATTCAAAAAGAAGACAACGCCACAAGAAGAATACCCCAAGCCACCAGAAGACCCCAGCCACCAGAAGGAGACCCCAGCCACAAGAAGAAAATCGGATACAAGAAGAAGACCCCAGGTGAAAGAAGAAGACCCCAGGCACAAGAAGAAGACCCCAGTAACAAGAAGAAGAACCCAGTCACAAGAAGAAGACCCCAGGCACAAGAAGAAGACGCCAGCCACAAGAAGAAGACCCTTGCCACAAGAAGATCTGTTACAAGAAGACGACCAAGCTACAAGAAGAATACTCCAGGCATAAGAGGAAGACCCCAGGCACAAGAAGAAGACCCCAGTCAGAAGAACCCAAGCACAGGAAGAATTCCCCAGGCACAAGAAGAAGACACCATTAAAAAAAAGAAGACCCAGCTTCAAGAAGAAGATCTGATACAAGAAGAAGAGAAATCCAGAAGAAGAACACTCCAGGCACAAGAGGAAGACCCCAGGCACAAGAAAAATTCCCCAGGCACAAGAAAAAGACCCCAGGCACAAGAAGACGATCTGATTCAAAAAGAAGACAACGCCACAAGAAGAATACACCAAGCCACCAGAAGACCCCAGCCACCAGAAGGAGACCCCAGCCACAAGAAGAAATTCGGATACAAGAAGAAGACCCCAGGTGAAAGAAGAAGACCCCAGGCACAAGAAGAAGACCCCAGTAACAAGAAGAAGAACCCAGTCACAAGAAGAAGACCCCAGGCACAAGAAGAAGACGCCAGCCACAAGAAGAAGACCCCTGCCACAAGAAGATCTGTTACAAGAAGACGACCAAGCTACAAGAAGAATACTCCAGGCATAAGAGGAAGACCCCAGGCACAAGAAGAAGACCCCAGTCACTAGAAGAAGACACCATCCACAAGAAGAAGGCCCCAGCCACAAGAAGATCTGAAACAAGAAGAGGACAAAGCCTCAAGAAGAATACTCCAGGCACAAGAGGAAGACCCCAGGCACAAGAAGAATTTCCCAGGCACAAGAAAAAGACCCCAGGCACAAGAAAACGATCTGATTCAAAAAGAAGACAACGCCACAAGAAGAATACCCCAAGCCACCAGAAGACCCCAGCCACCAGAAGGAGACCCCAGCCACAAGAAGAAAATCGGATACAAGAAGATGACCCCAGGTGAAAGAAGAAGACCCCAGGCACAAGAAGAAGACCCCAGTAACAAGAAGAAGAACCCAGTCACAAGAAGAAGACCCCAGGCACAAGAAGAAGACGCCAGCCACAAGAAGAAGACCCCTGCCACAAGAAGATCTGTTACAAGAAGACGACCAAGCTACAAGAAGAATACTCCAGGCATAAGAGGAAGACCCCAGGCACAAGAAGAAGACCCCAGTCAGAAGAACCCAAGCACAGGAAGAAGACCCCAGGCACAAGAAGAAGACACCATTAAAAAAAAGAAGACCCAGCTTCAAGAAGAAGATCTGATACAAGAAGAAGAGAAATCCAGAAGAACACTCCTGGCACAAGAGGAAGACCCCAGGCACAAGAAAAATTCCCCAGGCACAAGAAAAAGACCCCAGGCACAAGAAGACGATCTGATTCAAAAAGAAGACAACGCCACAAGAAGAATACCCCAAGCCACCAGAAGACCCCAGCCACCAGAAGAAGACCCCAGCCACAAGAAGAAAATCGGATACAAGAAGAAGACCACAGGTGAAAGAAGAAGACCCCAGGCACAAGAAGAAGACCTCAGGCACAAGAAGAAGAACCCAGTCACAAGAAGAAGACCCCAGGCACAAGAAGAAGACCCCAGCCACAAGAAGATCTAATACAAGAAGAAGACAAAGCCACAAGAAGAATATTCCAGGCATAAGAGGAAGACCCCAGGCACAAGAAGAAGACCCCAGTCACAAGAAGAAGAACCCAGTCACAAGAAGAAGAACCCAGTCACAAGAAGAAGACCCCAAGCACAGGAAGAAGACATTCCGGCACAAGAAGAAGACACCATTAACAAAAAGAAGACCCAGCTTCAAGAAGAAGATCTGATACAAGAAGAAGAGAAATCCAGAAGAAGAAGACTCCAGCCTCAAGAAGATCTACTACAAGAAGAAGAAGACTGAGCCACAAGAAGAAGACCACAGGCACAAGAAGAAGATCTGATACAAGAAGAAAACAACACCACAAGAAGCATACCCCAGCCACTAGAAGAAGACCCAAGCCACTAGAAGAAGACACCAGCCACAAGAAGAAGACCCCAGCCACAAGAAGATCTGAAACAAGAAGAGGACAAAGCCTCAAGAAGAATACTCCAGGCACAAGAGGAAGACTCCAGGCACAAGAAGAATTTCCCAGGCACAAGAAAAAGACCCCAGGCACAAGAAAAAGATCTGATTCAAAAAGAAGACAACGCCACAAGAAGAATACCCCAAGCCACCAGAAGACCCCAGCCACCAGAAGGAGACCCCAGCCACAAGAAGAAAATCGGATACAAGAAGAAGACCTCAGGTGAAAGAAGAAGACCCCAGGCACAAGAAGAAGACCCCAGTAACAAGAAGAAGAACCCAGTCACAAGAAGAAGACGCCAGCCACAAGAAGAAGACCCCTGCCACAAGAAGATCTGTTACAAGAAGAAGACCAAGCCACAAGAAGAATACTCCAGGCATAAGAGGAAGACCCCAGGCACAAGAAGAAGACCCCAGTCACAAGAAGAAGAACCCAAGCACAGGAAGAAGACCCCTGGCACAAAGAGAAGACACCATTAAAAAAAAGAAGACCCAGCTTCAAGAAGAAGATCTGATACAAGAAGAAGAGAAATCCAGAAGAAGAAGACTCCAGGCACAAGAAGACGATCTGATTCAAAAAGAAGACAACGCCACAAGAAGAATACCCCAAGCCACCAGAAGACCCCAGCCACCAGAAGAAGACCCCAGCCACAAGAAGAAAATCGGATACAAGAAGAAGACCCCAGGTGAAAGAAGAAGACCCCAGGCACAAGAAGAAGACCTCAGGCACAAGAAGAAGAACCCAGTCACAAGAAGAAGACCCCAGGCACAAGAAGAAGACCCCAGCCACAAGAAGATCTAATACAAGAAGAAGACAAAGCCACAAGAAGAATATTCCAGGCATAAGAGGAAGACCCCAGGCACAAGAAGAAGACCCCAGTCACAAGAAGAAGAACCCAGTCACAAGAAGAAGACCCCAAGCACAGGAAGAAGACTCCAGGCACAAGAAGAAGACATCATTAACAAAAAGAAGACCTAGCTTCAAGAAGAAGATCTGATACAAGAAGAAGAGAAATCCAGAAGAAGAAGACTCCAGGCAAAAGAAGAAGATTCAGCCTCAAGAAGAAGATCTACTACAAGAAGAAGACTGAGCCACAAGAAGAAGACCCCAGGCACAAGAAGAAGATCTGATACAAGAAGAAAACAACGCCACAAGAATAATACCCCAGCCACTAGAAGAAGACCCAAGCCACTACAAGAAGACACCAGCCACAAGAAGAAGACCCCAGCCACAAGAAGAAGACCCCAGCCACAAGAAGATCTGAAACAAGAAGAGGACAAAGCCACAAGAAGAATACTCCAGGCACAAGAGGAAGACCCCAGGCACAAGAAGAATTTTCCAGGCACAAGAAAAAGACCCCAGGCACAAGAAGACGATCTGATTCAAAAAGAAGACAACGCCACAAGAAGAAAACCCCAAGCCACCAGAAGACCCCAGCCACCAAAAGAAGACCCCAGCCACAAGAAGAAAATCGGATACAAGAAGAAGACCCCAGATGAAAGAAGAAGACCCCAGTCACAAGAAGAAGAACCCAGCCACAAGAAGAAGACCCCAGGCAGAAGAAGAAGACGCAAGCCACAAGAAGAAGACCCCAGGCCACAAGAAGATCTGATACAAGTAGAAGACCCCAGTCACAAGAAGAAGAACCCAAGCACAGGAAGAAGACCCCAGGCACAAGAAGAAGTCCCCAGTCACAAGAAGAAGAACCCAGTCAGAAGAAGAAGACCCCAAGCACAGGAAGAAGACCCCAGTCACAAGAGGAAGACACTATTAACAAAAAGAAGACCAAGCTTCAAGAAGAAGATCTGATACAAGAAGAAGAGAAATCCAGAAGAAGAAGACTCCAGCCTCAAGAAGATCTACTACAAGAAGAAGAAGACTGAGCCACAAGAAGAAGACCACAGGCACAAGAAGAAGATCTGATACAAGAAGAAAACAACACCACAAGAAGCATACCCCAGCCACTAGAAGAAGACCCAAGCCACTAGAAGAAGACACCAGCCACAAGAAGAAGACCCCAGCCACAAGAAGATCTGAAACAAGAAGAGGACAAAGCCTCAAGAAGAATACTCCAGGCACAAGAGGAAGACTCCAGGCACAAGAAGAATTTCCCAGGCACAAGAAAAAGACCCCAGGCACAAGAAAAAGATCTGATTCAAAAAGAAGACAACGCCACAAGAAGAATACCCCAAGCCACCAGAAGACCCCAGCCACCAGAAGGAGACCCCAGCCACAAGAAGAAAATCGGATACAAGAAGAAGACCTCAGGTGAAAGAAGAAGACCCCAGGCACAAGAAGAAGACCCCAGTAACAAGAAGAAGAACCCAGTCACAAGAAGAAGACGCCAGCCACAAGAAGAAGACCCCTGCCACAAGAAGATCTGTTACAAGAAGAAGACCAAGCCACAAGAAGAATACTCCAGGCATAAGAGGAAGACCCCAGGCACAAGAAGAAGACCCCAGTCACAAGAAGAAGAACCCAAGCACAGGAAGAAGACCCCTGGCACAAAGAGAAGACACCATTAAAAAAAAGAAGACCCAGCTTCAAGAAGAAGATCTGATACAAGAAGAAGAGAAATCCAGAAGAACAAGACTCCAGGCACAAGAGGAAGACCCCAGGCACAAGAAAAATCCCAAAGGCACAAGAAAAAGACCCCAGGCACAAGAAGACGATCTGATTCAAAAAGAAGACAACGCCACAAGAAGAATACCCCAAGCCACCAGAAGACCCCAGCCACCAGAAGAAGACCCCAGCCACAAGAAGAAAATCGGATACAAGAAGAAGACCCCAGGTGAAAGAAGAAGACCCCAGGCACAAGAAGAAGACCTCAGGCACAAGAAGAAGAACCCAGTCACAAGAAGAAGACCCCAGGCACAAGAAGAAGACCCCAGCCACAAGAAGATCTAATACAAGAAGAAGACAAAGCCACAAGAAGAATATTCCAGGCATAAGAGGAAGACCCCAGGCACAAGAAGAAGACCCCAGTCACAAGAAGAAGAACCCAGTCACAAGAAGAAGACCCCAGTCACAAGAAGAAGAACCCAGCCACAAGAAGAAGACCCCAGGCAGAAGAAGAAGACGCAAGCCACAAGAAGAAGACCCCAGGCCACAAGAAGATCTGATACAAGTAGAAGACCCCAGTCACAAGAAGAAGAACCCAAGCACAGGAAGAAGACCCCAGGCACAAGAAGAAGTCCCCAGTCACAAGAAGAAGAACCCAGTCAGAAGAAGAAGACCCCAAGCACAGGAAGAAGACCCCAGTCACAAGAAGAAGACACTATTAACAAAAAGAAGACCAAGCTTCAAGAAGAAGATCTGATACAAGAAGAGAAATCCAGTAGAAGACGACTCCAGGCACAAGAAGAAGATTCAGCCTCAAGAAGAAGACCCAGCCTCAAGAAGAAGATCTACTACAAGAAGAAGAAGACTGAGCCACAAGAAGAAGACCCCAGGCACAAGAAGAAGATCTAATACAAGAAGAAAACAACGCCACAAGAAGAATACCCCAGCCAGTAGAAGAAGACCCAAGCCACTAGAAGAAGACACCAGCCACAAGAAGAAGACCCCAGCCACAAGAATATCTGAAACAAGAAAAGGACAAAGCCACAAGAATAATACTCCAGGCACAAGAGGAAGACCCCAGGCACAAGAAGAATTCCCCAGGCACAAGAAAAAGACCCCAGGCACAAGAAGACGATCTGATTCAAAAAGAAGACAACACCACAAGAAGAATACCCCAAGCCACCAGAAGACCCAGCCACCAGAAGAAGAACCCAGCCATAAGAAGAAAATCGGATACAAGAAGAAGACCCCAGGTGAAAGAAGAAGACCCCAGGCACAAGAAGAAGACCCCAGTCACAAGAAGAAGAACCCAGTCACAAGAAGAAGACCCCAAGCACAGGAAGAAGACTCCAGGCACAAGAAGACACCATTAACAAAAAGAAGACCCAGCTTCAAGAAGAAGATCTGATACAAGAAGATGAGAAATCCAGAAGAAGAAGACTCCAGCCTCAAGAAGAAGATCTACTACAATAAGAAGAAGACTGAGCCACAAGAAGAAAACAACACCACAAGAAGCATACCCCAGCCACTAGAAGAAGACCCAAGCCACTAGAAGAAGACACCAGCCACAAGAAGAAGACCCCAGCCACAAGAAGATCTGAAACAAGAAGAGGACAAAGCCTCAAGAAGAATACTCCAGGCACAAGAGGAAGACCCCAGGCACAAGAAGAATTTCCCAGGCACAAGAAAAAGACCCCAGGCACAAGAAAACGATCTGATTCAAAAAGAAGACAACGCCACAAGAAGAATACCCCAAGCCACCAGAAGACCCCATCCACCAGAAGGAGACCCCAGCCACAAGAAGAAAATCGGATACAAGAAGAAGACCCCAGGTGAAAGAAGAAGACCCCAGGCACAAGAAGAAGACCTCAGGCACAAGAAGAAGAACCCAGTCACAAGAAGAAGACCCCAGGCACAAGAAGAAGACCCCAGCCACAAGAAGATCTAATACAAGAAGAAGACAAAGCCACAAGAAGAATATTCCAGGCATAAGAGGAAGACCCCAGGCACAAGAAGAAGACCCCAGTCACAAGAAGAAGAACCCAGTCACAAGAAGAAGACCCCAAGCACAGGAAGAAGACTCCAGGCACAAGAAGAAGACACCATTAACAAAAAGAAGACCCAGCTTCAAGAAGAAGATCTGATACAAGAAGAAGAGAAATCCAAAAGAAGAAGACTCCAGCCTCAAGAAGATCTACTACAAGAAGAAGAAGACAACGCCACAAGAAGAATACCCCAAGCCACCAGAAGACCCCAGCCACCAGAAGGAGACCCCAGCCACAAGAAGAAAATCGGATACAAGAAGAAGACCCCAGGTGAAAGAAGAAGACCCCAGGCACAAGAAGAAGACCCCAGTAACAAGAAGAAGAACCCAGTCACAAGAAGAAGACCCCAGGCACAAGAAGAAGACGCCAGCCACAAGAAGAAGACCCCTGCCACAAGAAGATCTGTTACAAGAAGACGACCAAGCTACAAGAAGAATACTCCAGGCATAAGAGGAAGACCCCAGGCACAAGAAGAAGACCCCAGTCCGAAGAACCCAAGCACAGGAAGAAGACCCCAGGCACAAGAAGAAGACACCATTAAAAAAAAGAAGACCCAGCTTCAAGAAGAAGATCTGATACAAGAAGAAGAGAAATCCAGAAGAAGAATACTCCAGGCACAAGAGGAAGACCCCAGGCACAAGAAAAATTCCCCAGGCACAAGAAATAGACCCCAGGCACAAGAAGACGATCTGATTCAAAAAGAAGACAACGCCACAAGAAGAATACCCCAAGCCACCAGAAGACCCCAGCCACCAGAAGAAGACCCCAGCCACAAGAAGAAAATCGGATACAAGAAGAAGACCACAGGTGAAAGAAGAAGACCCCAGGCACAAGAAGAAGACCTCAGGCACAAGAAGAAGAACTCAGTCACAAGAAGAAGACCCCAGGCACAAGAAGAAGACCCCAGCCACAAGAAGATCTAATACAAGAAGAAGACAAAGCCACAAGAAGAATATTCCAGGCATAAGAGGAAGACCCCAGGCACAAGAAGAAGACCCCAGTCACAAGAAGAAGAACCCAGTCACAAGAAGAAGACCCCAAGCACAGGAAGAAGACTCCAGGCAAAAGAAGAAGACACCATTAACAAAAAGAAGACCCAGCTTCAAGAAGAAGATCTGATACAAGAAGAAGAGAAATCCAGAAGAAGAAGACTCCAGCCTCAAGAAGATCTACTACAAGAAGAAGAAGACTGAGCCACAAGAAGAAGACCACAGGCACAAGAGGAAGACCCCAGGCACAAGAAGAATTTCCCAGGCACAAGAAAAAGACCCCAGGCACAAGAAAACGATCTGATTCAAAAAGAAGACAACGCCACAAGAAGAATACCCCAAGCCACCAGAAGACCCCAGCCACCAGAAGGAGACCCCAGCCACAAGAAGAAAATCGGATACAAGAAGAAGACCCCAGGTGAAAGAAGAAGACCCCAGGCACAGGAAGAAGACCCCAGTAACAAGAAGAAGAACCCAGTCACAAGAAGAAGACCCCAGGCACAAGAAGAAGACGCCAGCCACAAGAAGAAGACCCCTGCCACAAGAAGATCTGTTACAAGAAGACGACCAAGCTACAAGAAGAATACTCCAGGCATAAGAGGAAGACCCCAGGCACAAGAAGGAGACCCCAGTCACTAGAAGAAGACACCAGCCACAAGAAGAAGACCCCAGCCACAAGAAGATCTGAAACAAGAAGAGGACAAAGCCTCAAGAAGAATACTCCAGGCACAAGAGGAAGACCCCAGGCACAAGAAGAATTTCCCAGGCACAAGAAAAAGACCCCAGGCACAAGAAAACGATCTGATTCAAAAAGAAGACAACGCCACAAGAAGAATACCCCAAGCCACCAGAAGACCCCAGCCACCAGAAGGAGACCCCAGCCACAAGAAGAAAATCGGATACAAGAAGAAGACCCCAGGTGAAAGAAGAAGACCCCAGGCACAAGAAGAAGACCCCAGTAACAAGAAGAAGAACCCAGTCACAAGAAGAAGACCCCAGGCACAAGAAGAAGACGCCAGCCACAAGAAGAAGACCCCTGCCACAAGAAGATCTGTTACAAGAAGACGACCAAGCTACAAGAAGAATACTCCAGGCATAAGAGGAAGACCCCAGGCACAAGAAGAAGACCCCAGTCCGAAGAACCCAAGCACAGGAAGAAGACCCCAGGCACAAGAAGAAGACACCATTAAAAAAAAGAAGACCCAGCTTCAAGAAGAAGATCTGATACAAGAAGAAGAGAAATCCAGAAGAAGAATACTCCAGGCACAAGAGGAAGACCCCAGGCACAAGAAAAATTCCCCAGGCACAAGAAATAGACCCCAGGCACAAGAAGACGATCTGATTCAAAAAGAAGACAACGCCACAAGAAGAATACCCCAAGCCACCAGAAGACCCCAGCCACCAGAAGAAGACCCCAGCCACAAGAAGAAAATCGGATACAAGAAGAAGACCACAGGTGAAAGAAGAAGACCCCAGGCACAAGAAGAAGACCTCAGGCACAAGAAGAAGAACTCAGTCACAAGAAGAAGACCCCAGGCACAAGAAGAAGACCCCAGCCACAAGAAGATCTAATACAAGAAGAAGACAAAGCCACAAGAAGAATATTCCAGGCATAAGAGGAAGACCCCAGGCACAAGAAGAAGACCCCAGTCACAAGAAGAAGAACCCAGTCACAAGAAGAAGACCCCAAGCACAGGAAGAAGACTCCAGGCAAAAGAAGAAGACACCATTAACAAAAAGAAGACCCAGCTTCAAGAAGAAGATCTGATACAAGAAGAAGAGAAATCCAGAAGAAGAAGACTCCAGCCTCAAGAAGATCTACTACAAGAAGAAGAAGACTGAGCCACAAGAAGAAGACCACAGGCACAAGAGGAAGACCCCAGGCACAAGAAGAATTTCCCAGGCACAAGAAAAAGACCCCAGGCACAAGAAAACGATCTGATTCAAAAAGAAGACAACGCCACAAGAAGAATACCCCAAGCCACCAGAAGACCCCAGCCACCAGAAGGAGACCCCAGCCACAAGAAGAAAATCGGATACAAGAAGAAGACCCCAGGTGAAAGAAGAAGACCCCAGGCACAGGAAGAAGACCCCAGTAACAAGAAGAAGAACCCAGTCACAAGAAGAAGACCCCAGGCACAAGAAGAAGACGCCAGCCACAAGAAGAAGACCCCTGCCACAAGAAGATCTGTTACAAGAAGAAGACCAAGCTACAAGAAGAATACTCCAGGCATAAGAGGAAGAACCCAGGCACAAGAAGAAGACCCCAGTCACAAGAAGAAGAACCCAAGCACAGCAAGAAGACCCCAGGCACAAGAAGAAGACACCATTAAAAAAAAGAAGACCCAGCTTAAAGAAGAAGATCTGATACAAGAAGAAGAGAAATCCAGAAGAAGAAGACTCCAGGCACAAGAGGAAGACCCCAGGCACAAGAAAAATTCCCCAGGCACAAGAAAAAGACCCCAGGCACAAGAAGACGATCTGATTCAAAAAGACGACAACGCCACAAGAAGAATACCCCAAGCCACCAGAAGACCCCAGCCACCAGAAGAAGACCCCAGTCACAAGAAGAAAATCGGATACAAGAAGAAGACCCCAGATGAAAGAAGAAGACCCCAGGCACAAGAAGAAGACCTCAGGCACAAGAAGAAGAACCCAGTCACAAGAAGAAGACCCCAGGCACAAGAAGATCTAATACAAGAAGAAGACAAAGCCACAAGAAGAATATTCCAGGCATAAGAGGAAGACCCCAGGCACAAGAAGAAGACCCCAGTCACAAGAAGAAGAACCCAGTCACAAGAAGAAGACCCCAAGCACAGGAAGAAGACTCCAGGCACAAGAAGAAGACATCATTAACAAATAGAAGACCCAGCTTCAAGAAGAAGATATGATACAAGAAGAAGAGATATCCAGAAGATGAAGACTCCAGGCAAAAGAAGAAGATTCAGCCTCAATAAGAAGACCCAGCCTCAAGAAGAAGATCTACTACAAGAAGAAGACTGAGCCACAAGAAGAAGACCCCAGGCACAAGAAGAAGATCTGATACAAGAAGAAAACAACGCCACAAGAATAATACCCCAGCCACTAGAAGAAGACCCAAGCCACTACAAGAAGACACCAGCCACAAGAAGAAGACCCCAGCCACAAGAAGATCTGAAACAAGAAAAGGACAAAGCCACAAGAAGAATACTCCAGGCACAAGAGGAAGACACCAGGCACAAGAAGAATTTTCCAGGCACAAGAAAAAGACCCCAGGCACAAGAAGACGATCTGATTAAAAAAGAAGACAACGCCACAAGAAGAATACCCCAAGCCACCAGAAGACCCCAGCCACCAGAAGGAGACCCCAGCCACAAGAAGAAAATCGGATACAAGAAGAAGACCCCAGGTGAAAGAAGAAGACCCCAGGCACAGGAAGAAGACCCCAGTAACAAGAAGAAGAACCCAGTCACAAGAAGAAGACCCCAGGCACAAGAAGAAGACGCCAGCCACAAGAAGAAGACCCCTGCCACAAGAAGATCTGTTACAAGAAGAAGACCAAGCTACAAGAAGAATACTCCAGGCATAAGAGGAAGAACCCAGGCACAAGAAGAAGACCCCAGTCACAAGAAGAAGAACCCAAGCACAGCAAGAAGACCCCAGGCACAAGAAGAAGACACCATTAAAAAAAAGAAGACCCAGCTTAAAGAAGAAGATCTGATACAAGAAGAAGAGAAATCCAGAAGAAGAAGACTCCAGGCACAAGAGGAAGACCCCAGGCACAAGAAAAATTCCCCAGGCACAAGAAAAAGACCCCAGGCACAAGAAGACGATCTGATTCAAAAAGACGACAACGCCACAAGAAGAATACCCCAAGCCACCAGAAGACCCCAGCCACCAGAAGAAGACCCCAGTCACAAGAAGAAAATCGGATACAAGAAGAAGACCCCAGATGAAAGAAGAAGACCCCAGGCACAAGAAGAAGACCTCAGGCACAAGAAGAAGAACCCAGTCACAAGAAGAAGACCCCAGGCACAAGAAGATCTAATACAAGAAGAAGACAAAGCCACAAGAAGAATATTCCAGGCATAAGAGGAAGACCCCAGGCACAAGAAGAAGACCCCAGTCACAAGAAGAAGAACCCAGTCACAAGAAGAAGACCCCAAGCACAGGAAGAAGACTCCAGGCACAAGAAGAAGACATCATTAACAAATAGAAGACCCAGCTTCAAGAAGAAGATATGATACAAGAAGAAGAGATATCCAGAAGATGAAGACTCCAGGCAAAAGAAGAAGATTCAGCCTCAATAAGAAGACCCAGCCTCAAGAAGAAGATCTACTACAAGAAGAAGACTGAGCCACAAGAAGAAGACCCCAGGCACAAGAAGAAGATCTGATACAAGAAGAAAACAACGCCACAAGAATAATACCCCAGCCACTAGAAGAAGACCCAAGCCACTACAAGAAGACACCAGCCACAAGAAGAAGACCCCAGCCACAAGAAGATCTGAAACAAGAAAAGGACAAAGCCACAAGAAGAATACTCCAGGCACAAGAGGAAGACACCAGGCACAAGAAGAATTTTCCAGGCACAAGAAAAAGACCCCAGGCACAAGAAGACGATCTGATTAAAAAAGAAGACAACGCCACAAGAAGAATACCCCAAGCCACCAGAAGACCCCAGCCACCAAAAGAAGACCCCAGCCACAAGAAGAAAATCGGATACAACAAGAAGAATTCCCCAGGTGAAAGAAGAAGACCCCTGGCACAAGAAGAAGACCCAATCACAAGAAGAAGAACCCAGTCACAAGAAGAAGACCATAGGCACAAGAAGAAGACGCCAGTTACAAGAAGAAGACCCCAGCCAGAAGAAGATCTGATACAAGAAGAAGACAAAGCCACAAGAAGAATACTCCAGGCATAAGAGGAAGACCCCAGGCACAAGAAGAAGACCCCAGTCACAAGAAGAAGAAACCAGTCACAAGAAGAAGATCCCAAGCACAGGAAGAAGACCCCAGGCACAAGAAGAAGACACCATTAACAAAAAGAAGACCCAGCTTCAAGAAGAAGATCTGATACAAGAAGAAGAGAAATCCAGAAGAAGATGACTCCAGGCACAAGAGGAAGACCCCAGGCACAAGAAAAATTCCCCAGGCACAAGAAAAAGACCCCAGGCACAAGAAGACGATCTGATTCAAAAAGAAGACAACGCCACAAGAAGAATACCCCAAGCCACCAGAAGACCCCAGCCACCAGAAGAAGACCCCAGCCACAAGAAGAAAATCGGATACAAGAAGATGACCCCAGGTGAAAGAAGAAGACCCCAGGCACAAGAAGAAGACCTCAGGCACAAGAAGAAGACCCCAGGCACAAGAAGAAGACCCCAGGCACAAGAAGAAGACCCCAGCCACAAGAAGATCTAATACAAGAAGAAGACAAAGCCACAAGAAGAATATTCCAGGCATAAGAGGAAGACCCCAGGCACAAGAAGAAGACCCCAGCCACCAGAAGGAGACCCCAGCCACAAGAAGAAAATCGGATACAAGAAGAAGACCTCAGGTGAAAGAAGAAGACCCCAGGCACAAGAAGAAGACCCCAGTAACAAGAAGAAGAACCCAGTCACAAGAAGAAGACGCCAGCCACAAGAAGAAGACCCCTGCCACAAGAAGATCTGTTACAAGAAGAAGACCAAGCCACAAGAAGAATACTCCAGGCATAAGAGGAAGACCCCAGGCACAAGAAGAAGACCCCAGTCACAAGAAGAAGAACCCAAGCACAGGAAGAAGACCCCTGGCACAAAGAGAAGACACCATTAAAAAAAGAAGACCCAGCTTCAAGAAGAAGATATGATACAAGAAGAAGAGAAATCCAGAAGATGAAGACTCCAGGCAAAAGAAGAAGATTCAGCCTCAATAAGAAGACCCAGCCTCAAGAAGAAGATCTACTACAAGAAGAAGACTGAGCCACAAGAAGAAGACCCCAGGCACAAGAAGAAGATCTGATACAAGAAGAAAACAACGCCACAAGAATAATACCCCAGCCACTAGAAGAAGACCCAAGCCACTACAAGAAGACACCAGCCACAAGAAGAAGACCCCAGCCACAAGAAGATCTGAAACAAGAAAAGGACAAAGCCACAAGAAGAATACTCCAGGCACAAGAGGAAGACACCAGGCACAAGAAGAATTTTCCAGGCACAAGAAAAAGACCTCAGGCACAAGAAGAAGAACCCAGTCACAAGAAGAAGACCCCAGGGACAAGAAGAAGACCCAAGCCACAAGAAGATCTAATACAAGAAGAAGACAAAGCAACAAGAAGAATATTCCAGGCATAAGAGGAAGACCCCAGGCACAAGAAGAAGACCCCAGTCACAAGAAGAAGAACCCAGTCACAAGAAGAAGACCCCAAGCACAGGAAGAAGACTCCAGGCACAAGAAGAAGACATCATTAACAAAAAGAAGACCCAGCTTCAAGAAGAAGATATGATACAAGAAGAAGAGAAATCCAGAAGATGAAGACTCCAGGCAAAAGAAGAAGATTCAGCCTCAATAAGAAGACCCAGCCTCAAGAAGAAGATCTACTACAAGAAGAAGACTGAGCCACAAGGAGAAGACCCCAGGCACAAGAAGAAGATCTGATACAAGAAGAAAACAACGCCACAAGAATAATACCCCAGCCACTAGAAGAAGACCCAAGCCACTACAAGAAGACACCAGCCACAAGAAGAAGACCCCAGCCACAAGAAGATCTGAAACAAGAAAAGGACAAAGCCACAAGAAGAATACTCCAGGCACAAGAGGAAGACACCAGGCACAACAAGAATTTTCCAGGCACAAGAAAAAGACCCCAGGCACAAGAAGACGATCTGATTCAAAAAGAAGACAACGCCACAAGAAGAATACCCGAAGCCACCAGAAGACCCCAGCCACCAAAAGAAGACCCCAGCCACAAGAAGAAAATCGGATACAAGAAGAAGACCCCAGGTGAAAGAAGAAGACCCCTGGCACAAGAAAAAGACCCCAGTCACAAAAAGAAGAACCCAGTCACAAGAAGAAGACCATAGGCACAAGAAGAAGACGCCAGTTACAAGAAGAAGACCCCAGCCAGAAGAAGATCTGATACAAGAAGAAGACAAAGCCACAAGAAGAATACTCCAGGCATAAGAGGAAGACCCCAGTCACAAGAAGAAGACCCCACTCACAAGAAGAAGAAACCAGTCACAAGAAGAAGATCCCAAGCACAGGAAGAAGACCCCAGGCACAAGAAGAAGACACCATTAACAAAAAGAAGACCCAGCTTCAAGAAGAAGATCTGATACAAGAAGAAGAGAAATCCAGAAGATGAAGACTCCAGGCAAAAGAAGAAGATTCAGCCTCAATAAGAAGACCCAGCCTCAAGAAGAAGATCTATTACAAGAAGAAGACTGAGCCACAAGAAGAAGACCCCAGGCACAAGAAGAAGATCTGATACAAGAAGAAAACAACGCCACAAGAATAATACCCCAGCCACTAGAAGAAGACCCAAGCCACTACAAGAAGACACCAGCCACAAGAAGAAGACCCCAGCCACAAGAAGATCTGAAACAAGAAAAGGACAAAGCCACAAGAAGAATACTCCAGGCACAAGAGGAAGACACCAGGCACAAGAAGTATTTTCCAGGCACAAGAAAAAGACCCCAGGCACAAGAAGACGATCTGATTCAAAAAGAAGACAACGCCACAAGAAGAATACCCCAAGCCACCAGAAGACCCCAGCCACGAAAAGAAGACCCCAGCCACAAGAAGAAAATCGGATACAAGAAGAAGACCCCAGGTGAAAGAAGAAGATCCCTGGCACAAGAAGAAGACCCCAGTCACAAGAAGAAGAACCCAGTCACAAGAAGAAGACCCCAGGCACAAGAAGAAGACGCCAGTTACAAGAAGAAGACCCCAGCCAGAAGAAGATCTGATACAAGAAGAAGACAAAGCCACAAGAAGAATACTCCAGTCACAAGAAGAAGACCCCAGTCACAAGAAGAAGAAACCAGTCACAAGAAGAAGATCCCAAGCACAGGAAGAAGACCCCAGGCACAAGAAGAAGACACCATTAACAAAAAGAAGACCCAGCTTCAAGAAGAAGATCTGCTACAAGAAGAAGAGAAATCCAGAAGATGAAGACTACAGGCACAAGAAGTAGATTCAGCCTCAAGAAGAAGACCCAGCCTCAAGAAGAAGATCTACTACAAGAAGAAGACTGAGCCACAAAAGAAGACCTCAGGCACAAGAAGAAGATCTGATACAAGAAGAAAACAACGCCACAAGAAGAATACCCAAGCCACTAGAAGAAGACACCAGCCACAAGAAGAAGTCCTAAGCCACAAGAAGATCTGAAACAAGAAGAGGACAAAGCCACAAGAAGAATACTCCAGGCACAAGAGGAAGACCCCAGGCACAAGAAGAATTCCCCAGGCACAAGGAAAAGACCCCAGGCACAAGAAGACGATCTGATTCAAAAAGAAGACAACGCCACAAGAAGAATACCCCAAGCCACCAGAAGACCCCAGCCACAAGAAGAAAATCGGATACAAGAAGAAGACCCCAGGCACAAGAAGAAGACCCCAGGCACAAGAAGAAGACCCCAGGCAGAAGAAGAAGACCCTAGTCACAAGAAGAAGAACCCAGTCACAAGAAGAAGACCCCAGGCAGAAGAAGAAGACGCAAGCCACAAGAAGAAGACCCCAGCCACAAGAAGATCTGATACAAGAAGAAGACCTCAGTCACAAGAAGAACCCAAGCACAGGAAGAAGACCCCAGGCACAAGAAGAAATACCCAGTCACAAGAGGAAGAACCCAGTCACAAGAAGAAGACCCCAAGCACATGAAGAAGATCCCAGGCACAAGAAGAAGACACTATTAACAAAAAGAAGACCCAGCTTCAAGAAGAAGGTCTGATACAAGAAGAGAAATCCAGAAGAAGACGACTCCAGGCACAAGAAGAAGATTCAGCCTCAAGAAGAAGACCCAGCCTCATTAAGAAGACCAAGCCTCAAGAAGATGTACTACAAGAAGAAGAAGACTGAGCCACAAGAAGAAGACCCCAGGCAGAAGAAGAAGATCTAATACAAGAAGAAAACAACGCCACAAGAAGAATACCCCAGCCACTAGAAGAAGACCCAAGCCACTAGAAGAAGACACCAGCCACAAGAAGAAGACCCCAGCCACAAAAATATCTGAAACAAGAAGAGGACAAAGCCACAAGAAGAATACTCCAGGCACAAGAGGAAGACCCCAGGCACAAGAAGAATTCCCCAGGCACAAGAAAAAGACCCCAGGCACAAGAAGACGATCTGATTCAAAAAGAAGACAACGCCACAAGAAGAATACCCCAAGCCACCAGAAGACCCAGCCACCAGAAGAAGACCCCAGCCACAAAAAGAAAATCGGATACAAGAAGCAGACCCAGCTGAACGAAGAAGACCCCAGGCACAAGAAGAAGACCCCAGTCACAAGAAGAAGAACTCAGTCACAAGAAGAAGACACCAAGCACAGGAAGAAGACCCCAGGCACAAGAAGAAGACACCATTAACAAAAAGAAGACCCAGCTTCAAGAAGAAGATCTGATACAAGAAGAAGAGAAATCCAGAAGAAGAAGACTCCAGGCACAAGAAGAAGATTCAGCCTCAAGAAGAAGACCCAGCCTCATTAAGAAGACCAAGCCTCAAGAAGATGTACTACAAGAAGAAGAAGACTGAGCCACAAGAAGAAGACCCCAGGCAGAAGAAGAAGATCTAATACAAGAAGAAAACAACGCCACAAGAAGAATACCCCAGCCACTAGAAGAAGACCCAAGCCACTAGAAGAAGACACCAGCCACAAGAAGAAGACCCCAGCCACAAAAATATCTGAAACAAGAAGAGGACAAAGCCACAAGAAGAATACTCCAGGCACAAGAGGAAGACCCCAGGCACAAGAAGAATTCCCCAGGCACAAGAAAAAGACCCCAGGCACAAGAAGACGATCTGATTCAAAAAGAAGACAACGCCACAAGAAGAATACCCCAAGCCACCAGAAGACCCAGCCACCAGAAGAAGACCCCAGCCACAAAAAGAAAATCGGATATAAGAAGCAGACCCAGCTGAACGAAGAAGACCCCAGGCACAAGAAGAAGACCCCAGTCACAAGAAGAAGAACTCAGTCACAAGAAGAAGACACCAAGCACAGGAAGAAGACCCCAGGCACAAGAAGAAGACACCATTAACAAAAAGAAGACCCAGCTTCAAGAAGAAGATCTGATGCAAGAAGAAGAGAAATCCAGAAGAAGAAGACTCCAGGCACAAGAAGAAGATTCAGCCTCAAGAAGGAGACCCAGCCTCAATAAGAAGACCCAGCCTCAAGAAGAAGATCTACTACAAGAAGAAGACTGAGCCACAAGAAGAAGACCCCAGGCACAAGAAGAAGATCTGATACAAGAAGAAAACAACACCACAAGAAGAATACCCCAGCCACTAGAAGAAGACCCAAGCCACTAGAAAAAGACACCAGCCACAAGAAGAAGACCCCAGCCACAAGAAGATTTGAAACAAGAAGAGGACAAAGCCACAAGAAGAATACTCCAGGCACAAGAGGAAGACCCCAGGCACAAGAAGAATTCCCCAGGCACAAGGAAAAGACCCCAGGCACAAGAAGACGATCTGATTCAAAAAGAAGACAACTCCACAAGAAGAATACCCCAAGCCACCAGAAGACCCCAGCCACCAGAAGAAGACCCCAGCCACAAGAAGAATATCGGATACAAGAAGAAGACCCCAGGTGAAAGAAGAAGACCCCAGGCACAAGAACAAGACCCCAGGCACAAGAAGAAGACCCCAGGCACAAGAAGAAGACCCCAGTCACAAGAAGAAGAACCCAGTCACAAGAAGAAGATCCCAGGCACAAGAAGAAGACACCATTAACAAAAAGAAGACCCAGCTTCAAGAAGAAGATCTGATACAAGAAGAAGAGAAATCCAGAAGAAGAAGACTCCAGGCACAAGAGGAAGACCCCAGGCACAAGAAAAAGACCCCAGGCACAAGAAGACGATCTGATTCAAAAAGAAGACAACGCCACAAGAAGAATACCCCAAGCCACCAGAAGACCCCAGCCGCCAGAAGAAGATCCCAGCCACAAGAAGAAAATCGGATACAAGAAGAAGACCCCAGATGAAAGAAGAAGACCCCAGTCACAAGAAGAAGAACCCAGTCACAAGAAGAAGACCCCAGGCAGAAGAAGAAGACGCAAGCCACAAGAAGAAGACCCCATGCCACAAGAAGATCTGATACAAGAAGAAGACCCCAGTCACAAGAAGATGAACCCAAGCACAGGAAGAAGACCCCAGGCGCAAGAAGAAGTCCCCAGTCACAAGAAGAAGAACCCAGTCACAAGAAGAAGACCCCAAGCACAGGAAGAAGACCCCAGGCACAAGAAGAAGACACTATTAGCAAAAAGAAGACCCAGCTTCAAGAAGAAGATCTGATACAAGAAGAGAAATCCAGAAGAAGACGACTCCAGGCACAAGAAGAAGATTCAGCCTCAAGAAGAAGACCCAGCCTCAATAAGAAGACCTAGCCTCAAGAAGAAGATCTACTACAAGAAGAAGAAGACTGAGCCACAAGAAGAAGACCCCAGGCACAAGAAGATCTAATACAAGAGTAAAAGAACGCCACAAGAAGAATACCCCAGCCACTAGAAGAAGACCCAAACCACTAGAAGAAGACACCAGCCACAAGAAGAAGACCGCAGCCACAAAAATATCTGAAACAAGAAGAGGACAAAGCCACAAGAAGAATACTCCAGGCACAAGAGGAAGACCCCAGGCACAAGAAGAATTCCCCAGGCACAAGAAAAAGACCCCAGGCACAAGAAGACGATCTGATTCAAAAAGAAGACAACGCCGCAAGAAGAATACCCCAAGCCACCAGAAGACCCCAGCCACCAGAAGAAGACCCCAGCCACAAGAAGAAAATCGGATACAAGAAGAAGACCCCAGGTGAAAGAAGAAGACCCCAGGCACAAGAAGAAGACCCCAGTCACAAGAAGAAGAACCAAGTCACAAGAAGAAGACCCCAGGCACAAGAAGAATACTCCAGCCACAAGAAGAAGACCCCAGCCACAAGAAGATCTGATACAAGAAGAAGACAAAGCCACAAGAAGAATACTCCAGGCAAAAGAGGAAGACCCCAGGCACAAGAAGAAGACCCCAGTCACAAGAAGAAGAACCTAGTCACAAGAAGAAGACCCCAAGCACAGGAAGAAGACCCCAGGCACAAGAAGAAGATCTGATACAAGAAGAAGAGAAATCCAGAAGAAGACGACTCCAGGCACCAGAAGAAGATTCAGCCTCAAGAAGAAGACCCAGCCTCAATAAGAAGACCCATCCTCAAGAAGAAGATCTACTACAAGAAGAAGACTGAGCCACAAGGAGAAGACCCCAGGCACAAGAAGAAGATCTGATACAAGAAGAAAACAATGCCACAAGAAGAATACCCAAGCCACTAGAAGAAGACACGAGCCACAAGAAGAAAATCCCAGCCACAAGAAAAAGATCTGATACAAGAAGAAAACAACGCCACAAGAAGAATACCCCAGCCACTAAAAGAAGACCCAAGCCACTGGAAGCAGACACCAGCCACAAGAAGAAGACCACAGCCACAAGAAGATCTGAAACAAGAAGAGGACAAAGCCTCAAGAAGAATACTCCAGGCACAAGAGGAAGACCCCAGGCACAAGAAGAATTCCCCAGGCACAAGAAAAAGACCCCAGGCACAAGAACACGATCTGATTCAAAATGGAGACAACACCACAAGAAGAATACCCCAAGCCACCAGAAGACCCCAGCGACAAGAAGAAAATCGGATACAAGAAGAAGACCCCAGTTGAAAGAAGAAGACCCCAGACACAAGAAGAAAACCCCAGTCACAAGAAGAAGAACCCAGTCATAAGAAGAAGACCCCAAGCACAAGAAGAAGACGCCAGCCACAAGAAGAAAAACCCAGCCACAAGAAGATCTAATACAAGAAGAAGACCCCAGTCACAAGAAGATGAACCCAAGCACAGGAAGAAGACCCCAGGCACAAGAGAAAGTCCCCAGTCACAAGAAGAAGAACCCAAGCACAGGAAGAAGACCCCAGGCACAGGAAGAAGACCCCAGGCACAAGAAGAAGACACTATTAACAAAAAGAAGACCCAGCTTCAAGAAGAAGATCTGATACAAGAAGAGAAATCCAGAAGAAGACGACTCCAGGCACAAGAAGAAGATTCAGCCTCAAGAAGAAGACCCAGCCTCAATAAGAAGACCTAGCCTCAAGAAGAAGATCTACAACAAGAAGAAGAAGACTGAGCCACAAGAAGAAGACCCCAGGCACAAGAAGATCTAATACAAGAGTAAAAGAACGCCACAATCAGAATGCCCCAGCCACTAGAAGAAGACCCAAACCACTAGAAGAAGACACCAGCCACAAGAAGAAGACCGCAGCCACAAAAATATCTGAAACAAGAAGAGGACAAAGCCACAAGAAGAATACTCCAGGCACAAGAGGAAGACCCCAGGCACAAGAAGAATTCCCCAGGCACAAGAAAAAGACCCCAGGCACAAGAAGACGATCTGATTCAAAAAGAAGACAACGCCACAAGAAGAATACACCAAGCCACCAGAAGACCCCAGCCACCAGAAGAAGACCCCAGCCACAAGAAGAAAATCGGATACAAGAAGAAGACCCCACGTGAAAGAAGAAGACCCCAGGCACAAGAAGAAGACCCCAGTCACAAGAAGAAGAACCCAGTCACAAGAAGAAGACCCCAGGCACAAGAAGAATACTCCAGCCACAAGAAGAAGACCCCAGCCACAAGAAGATCTGATACAAGAAGAAGACAAAGCCACAGGAAGAATACTCCAGGCAAAAGAGGAAGACCCCAGGCACAAGAAGAAGACCCCAGTCACAAGAAGAAGAACCTAGTCACAAGAAGAAGACCCCAAGCACAGGAAGAAGACCCCAGGCACAAGAAGAAGACACCATTAACAAAAAAAAGACCCAGCTTCAAGAAGAAGATCTGATACAAGAAGAAGAGAAATCCAGAAGAAGACGACTCCAGGCACCAGAAGAAGATTCAGCCTCAAGAAGAAGACCCAGCCTCAATAAGAAGACCCATCCTCAAGAAGAAGATCTACAACAAGAAGAAGACTGAGCCACAAGGAGAAGACCCCAGGCACAAGAAGAAGATCTGATACAAGAAGAAAACAATGCCACAAGAAGAATACCCAAGCCACTAGAAGAAGACACGAGCCACAAGAAGAAGATCCCAGCCACAAGAAGAAGATCTGATACAAGAAGAAAACAACGCCACAAGAAGAATACCCCAGCCACTAGAAGAAGACCCAAGCCAATGGAAGAAGACACCAGCCACAAGAAGAAGACCACAGCCACAAGAAGATCTGAAACAAGAAGAGGACAAAGCCTCAAGAAGAATACTCCAGGCACAAGAGGAAGACCCCAGACACAAGAAGAATTCCCCAGGCACAAGAAAAAGACCCCAGGCACAAGAACACGATCTGATTCAAAATGGAGACAACACCACAAGAAGAATACCCCAAGCCACCAGAAGACCCCAGCGACAAGAAGAAAATCGGATACAAGAAGAAGACCCCAGTTGAAAGAAGAAGACCCCAGACACAAGAAGAAAACCCCAGTCACAAGAAGAAGAACCCAGTCATAAGAAGAATACCCCAAGCCACCAGAAGAAGACTCCAGCGACAAGAAGAAAATCGGATACAAGAAGAAGACCCCAGTTGAAAGAAGAAGACCCCAGACACAAGAAGAAGACCCCAGTCACAAGAAGAACCCAGTCATAAGAAGAAGACCCCAAGCACAAGAAGAAGACGCCAGCCACAAGAAGAAAAACCCAGCCACAAGAAGATCTGATACAAGAAGAAGACAAAGACAAAAGAAGAATACTCCAGGCATAAGAGGAAGTCCTCAGGCACAAGAAGAAGACCCCAGTCACAAGAAGAAGGACCCAGTCACAAGAAGAAGATCCCAAGCACAGGAAGAACACCCCAGGCACAAGAAGAAAACACCGTTAACAAAAAGAAGACCCAGGTTCAAGAAGAAGATCTGATACAAGAAGTGGAGAAATCCAGAAGAAGACGACTCCAGGCACAAGAAGAAGACCCCAGCCACAAGAAGAAAATCGGATACAAGAAGAAGACCCCAGGTGAAAGAAGAAGACCCCAGGCACAAGAAGAAGACCCCAGTCACAAGAAGAAGAACCCAGTCACAAGAAGAAGACCCCAGGCACAAGAAGAATACTCCAGCCACAAAAAGAAGACCCCAGCCACAAGAAGATCTGATACAAGAAGAAGACAAAGCCACAAGAAGAATACTCCAGGCAAAAGAGGAAGACCCCAGGCACAAGAAGAAGACCCCAGTCACAAGAAGAAGAACCTAGTCACAAGAAGAAGACCCCAAGCACAGGAAGAAGACCCCAGGCACAAGAAGAAGACGCCATTAACAAAAAAAAGACCCAGCTTCAAGAAGAAGATCTGATACAAGAAGAAGAGAAATCCAGAAGAAGACGACTCCAGGCACCAGAAGAAGATTCAGCCTCAAGAAGAAGACCCAGCCTCAATAAGAAGACCCATCCTCAAGAAGAAGATCTACTACAAGAAGAAGACTGAGCCACAAGGAGAAGACCCCAGGCACAAGAAGAAGATCTGATACAAGAAGAACACAATGCCACAAGAAGAATACCCAAGCCACTAGAAGAAGACACGAGCCACAAGAAGAAGATCCCAGCCACAAGAAGAAGATCTGATACAAGAAGAAAACAACGCCACAAGAAGAATACCCCAGCCACTAGAAGAAGACCCAAGCCACTGGAAGAAGACACCAGCCACAAGAAGAAGACCACAGCCACAAGAAGATCTGAAACAAGAAGAGGACAAAGCCTCAAGAAGAATACTCCAGGCACAAGAGGAAGACCCCAGGCACAAGAAGAATTCCCCAGGCACAAGAAAAAGACCCCAGGCACAAGAACACGATCTGATTCAAAATGGAGACAACACCACAAGAAGAATACCCCAAGCCACCAGAAGACCCCAGAGACAAGAAGAAAATCGGATACAAGAAGAAGACCCCAGTTGAAAGAAGAAGACCCCAGACACAAGAAGAAAACCCCAGTCACAAGAAGAAGAACCCAGTCATAAGAAGAATACCCCAAGCCACCAGAAGAAGACTCCAGCGACAAGAAGAAAATCGGATACAAGAAGAAGACCCCAGTTGAAAGAAGAAGACCCCAGACACAAGAAGAAGACCCCAGTCACAAGAAGAAGAACCCAGTCATAAGAAGAAGACCCCAAGCACAAGAAGAAGACGCCAGCCACAAGAAGAAAAACCCAGCCACAAGAAGATCTGATACAAGAAGAAGACAAAGCCAAAAGAAGAATACTCCAGGCATAAGAGGAAGTCTGTTGTGACTGGCAATCAGGCAACACAGCGTGCAGTAATCAGCGCACATACAGAGATCTGGCAACAACCAAAAACAATAGAACAAGCTCTGAGACGTGGAATCTCTGTAGACTGCAGTACCTGATCTATCCTCACACAACTATAAGCAGCAGTGGATTGCGCCTAACACTACCTATGCAACTCGGCACTGCCTGAGGAGCTGACTAGCCTGAAGATAGAAATACAAGCCTGACTTACCTCAGAGAAATACCCCAAAGGAATAAGCAGCCCCCCACATATAATGACTGTTAGCAAGATGAAAAGACAAACGTAGGAATGAAATAGATTCAGCAAAGTGAGGCCCGATATTCTAGACAGAGCGAGGATAGCAAAGAGAACTATGCAGTCTACAAAAAACCCTAAAACGAAAACCACGCAAAGGGGCAAAAAGACCCACCGTGCCGAACTAACAGCACGGCGGTGCACCCCTTTGCTTCTCAGAGCTTCCAGCAAAAGTTAATAGCAAGCTGGACAGAAAAAACAGAAAACAAACTAGAAGCACTTATCTAGCAGAGCAGCAGGCCCAAGGAAAGATGCAGTAGCTCAGATCCAACACTGGAACATTGACAAGGAGCAAGGAAGACAGACTCAGGTGGAGCTAAATAGCAAGGCAGCCAACGAGCTCACCAAAACACCTGAGGGAGGAAGCCCAGAGACTGCAATACCACTTGTGACCACAGAAGTGAACTCAGCCACAGAATTCACAACAGTACCCCCCCCTTGAGGAGGGGTCACCGAACCCTCACCAGAACCCCCAGGCCGACCAGGATGAGCCACATGAAAGGCACGAACAAGATCTGGGGCATGGACATCAGAGGCAAAAACCCAGGAATTATCTTCCTGAGCATAACCCTTCCATTTGACCAGATACTGGAGTTTCCGTCTAGAGACACGAGAATCCAAAATCTTCTCCACAATATACTCCAATTCCCCCTCCACCAAAACAGGGGCAGGAGGCTCCACAGATGGAACCATAGGTGCCACGTATCTCCTCAACAACGACCTATGGAATACATTATGTATGGAAAAGGAGTCTGGGAGGGTCAGACGAAAAGACACCGGATTGAGAATCTCAGAAATCCTATACGGACCAATAAAACGAGGTTTAAATTTAGGAGAGGAAACCTTCATAGGAATATGACGAGAAGATAACCAAACCAGATCCCCAACACGAAGTCGGGGGTCCCACACGGCGTCTGCGATTAGCGAAAAGCTGAGCCTTCTCCTGGGACAAGGTCAAATTGTCCACTACCTGAGTCCAGATCTGCTGCAACCTGTCCACCACAGAATCCACACCAGGACAGTCCGAAGACTCAACCTGTCCTGAAGAGAAACGAGGATGGAACCCAGAATTGCAGAAAAATGGAGAGACCAAGGTAGCCGAGCTGGCCCGATTATTAAGGGCGAACTCAGCCAACGGCAAAAATGACACCCAATCATCCTGGTCAGCGGAAACAAAACATCTCAGATATGTTTCCAAGGTCTGATTGGTTCGTTCGGTCTGGCCATTAGTCTGAGGATGGAAGGCCGAGGAGAAAGATAGGTCAATGCCCATCCTACCACAAAAGGCTCGCCAGAACCTCGAGACAAACTGGGAACCTCTGTCAGAAACAATATTCTCAGGAATGCCATGTAAACGAACCACATGCTGGAAGAACAAAGGCACCAAATCAGAGGAGGAAGGCAATTAAACCAAGGGCACCAGATGGACCATTTTAGAAAAGCGATCACAGACCACCCAAATGACCGACATTTTTTGAGAAACGGGAAGGTCAGAAATGAAATCCATCGAAATATGTGTCCAAGGCCTCTTCGGGACCGGCAAGGGCAAAAGCAACCCACTGGCACGTGAACAGCAGGGCTTAGCCCTAGCACAAATTCCACAGGACTGCACAAAAGCACGCACATCCCGTGACAGAGATGGCCACCAGAAGGATCTAGCAACCAACTCCCTGGTACCAAAGATTCCTGGATGACCGGCCAGCACCGAACAATGAAGTTCAGAGATAACTTTACTAGTCCACCTGTCAGGGACGAACAGTTTCTCGGCCGGACAACGATCAGGTTTATTAGCCTGAAATTTCTGCAACACTCTCCGCAAATCAGGGGAGATGGCAGACACAATGACTCCTTCCTTGAGGATACTCGCCGGCTCAGATAACCCCGGAGAGTCGGGCACAAAACTCCTAGACAGAGCATCCGCCTTCACATTTTTAGAGCCCGGAAGGTATGAAATCACAAAATCAAAACGAGCAAAAAATAACGACCAACGGGCCTGTCTAGGATTCAAGCGCTTGGCAGACTCAAGATAAGTAAGGTTCTTATGATCAGTCAAAACCACCACGCGATGCTTAGCACCCTCAAGGCAATGACGCCACTCCTCGAATGCCCACTTCATGGCCAGCAACTCTCGGTTGCCCACATCATAATTACGCTCAGCAGCAGAAAATTTCCTGGAAAAGAAAGCACATGGTTTGAACACTGAGCAACCAGAACCTCTCTGTGACAAAACCGCCCCTGCACCAATCTCAGAAGCATCAACCTCGACCTGGAACGGAAGAGAAACATCAGGTTGACACAACACAGGGGCACAGCAAAAACGACGCTTCAACTCCTGAAAAGCTTCCACGGCAGCAAAAGACCAATTAACCAAATCACCACCCTTCTTGGTCAAATCGGTCAATGGTCTGGCAATGCTAGAAAAATTACAGATGAAGCGACGATAAAAATTAGCAAAGCCCAGGAATTTCTGCAGACTTTTTAGAGATGTCGGCTGAGTCCAATCCTGGATGGCCTGAACCTTAACCGGATCCATCTCGATAGTAGAAGGGGAAAAGATGAACCCCAAAAATGAAACTTTCTGCACACCGAAGAGACACTTTGATCCCTTCACGAACAAGGAATTAGCACGCAGTACCTGGAAAACCATTCTGACTTGCTTCACATGAGACTCCCAATCATCTGAGAAGATCAAAATATCATCCAAGTAAACAATCAAGAATTTATCCAGATACTCACGGAAAATGTCATGCATAAAAGACTGAAAAACAGATGGAGCATTGGCAAGTCCGAACGGCATCACCAGATACTCAAAATGACCCTCGGGCGTATTAAATGCCGTTTTCCATTCATCTCCCTGCCTGATTCTCACCAGATTATACGCACCACGAAGATCAATCTTAGTAAACCAACTAGCCCCCTTAATCCGAGCAAACAAGTCAGAAATCAATGGCAAGGGATACTGAAACTTAACAGTGATCTTATTAAGAAGGCGGTAATCAATACACGGTCTTAGCGAACCATCCTTCTTGGCTACAAAAAAGAACCCTGCTCCCAATGGTGACGACGATGGGCGAATATGTCCCTTCTCCAGGGACTCCTTCACATAACTGCGCATAGCGGTGTGTTCAGGTACGGACAAATTAAATAAACGACCCTTAGGGAATTTACTACCAGGAATCAAATCGATAGCACAATCACAATTCCTATGCGGAGGTAGGGCATCAGACTTGGACTCTTCAAATACATCCTGAAAGTCCGACAAGAACTCTGGGATGTCAGAAGGAATGGATGACGAAATAGACAAAAATGGAACATCACCATGTACTCCCTGACAACCCCAGCTGGTTACCGACATAGAGTTCCAATCCAATACTGGATTATGGGTTTGTAGCCATGGCAACCCCAACACGACCACATCATGCAAATTATGCAGTACCAGAAAGCGAATAACTTCCTGATGTGCAGGAGCCATGCACATGGTCAGCTGGGCCCAGTACTGAGGCTTATTCTTGGCCAAAGGTGTAGCATCAATTCCTCTCAACGGAATAGGACACCGCAAAGGCTCCAAGAAAAATCCACAACGTTTAGCATAATCCAAATCCATCAGATTCAGGGCAGCGCCTGAATCCACAAACGCCATGACAGAATACGATGACAAAGAGCACATTAAGGTAATGGACAAAAGGAATTTGGACTGTACAGTACCAATAACGGCAGAGCTATCGAACCGCCTAGTGCGTTTAGGACAATTATAAATAGCATGAGTAGAATCACCACAATAGAAACACAGTCTGTTCAGACGTCTGTGTTCTTGCCGTTCTACTTTAGTCATAGTCCTGTCGCACTGCATAGACTCAGGTTTACTCTCAGACAATACCGCCAGATGGTGCACAGATTTACGCTCGCGCAAGCGACGACCGATCTGAATGGCCAAGGACATAGACTCATTCAAACCAGCAGGCATAGGAAATCCCACCATTACATCCTTAAGAGCTTCAGAGAGACCCTTTCTGAACAAAGCCGCTAGTGCAGATTCATTCCACAGAGTGAGTACTGACCACTTCCTAAATTTCTGACAATATACTTCTACATCATCCTGACCCTGGCATAAAGCCAGCAGATTTTTCTCAGCCTGATCCACTGAATTAGGCTCATCGTAAAGCAATCCCAGCGCCTGGAAAAATGCATCAACATTACTCAATGCAGAATCTCCTGGTGCAAGAGAAAACGCCCAGTCCTGTGGGTCGCCGCGCAAAAAAGAAATAATAATCAAAACCTGTTGAATAGGATTACCAGAAGAATGAGGTTTCAAGGCCAAAAATAGCTTACAATTATTTCTGAAGCTCAGGAACTTAGTTCTGTCACCAAAAAACAAATCAGGAATCGGAATTCTTGGTTCTAGCATCGATTTCTGATCAATAGTATCTTGAATCTTTTGTACATTTACAACGAGATTATCCATTGAGGAGCACAGAGCCTGAATATCCATGTCCACAGCTGTGTCCTGAAGCACTCTAATGTCTAGGGGAAAAAAAAGACTGAAGACAGAGCTAAGAAAAAAAAATGATGTCAGGATTTCTTTTTTCCCTCTATTGGGAATCATTGGGGGGCTCCTTGTACTGTTGTGACTGGCAATCAGGCAACACAGCGTGCAGTAATCAGCGCACATACAGAGATCTGGCAACAACCAAAAACAATAGAACAAGCTCTGAGACGTGGAATCTCTGTAGACTGCAGTACCTGATCTATCCTCACACAACTATAAGCAGCAGTGGATTGCGCCTAACACTACCTATGCAACTCGGCACTGCCTGAGGAGCTGACTAGCCTGAAGATAGAAATACAAGCCTGACTTACCTCAGAGAAATACCCCAAAGGAATAAGCAGCCCCCCACATATAATGACTGTTAGCAAGATGAAAAGACAAACGTAGGAATGAAATAGATTCAGCAAAGTGAGGCCCGATATTCTAGACAGAGCGAGGATAGCAAAGAGAACTATGCAGTCTACAAAAAACCCTAAAACGAAAACCACGCAAAGGGGCAAAAAGACCCACCGTGCCGAACTAACAGCACGGCGGTGCACCCCTTTGCTTCTCAGAGCTTCCAGCAAAAGTTAATAGCAAGCTGGACAGAAAAAACAGAAAACAAACTAGAAGCACTTATCTAGCAGAGCAGCAGGCCCAAGGAAAGATGCAGTAGCTCAGATCCAACACTGGAACATTGACAAGGGGCAAGGAAGACAGACTCAGGTGGAGCTAAATAGCAAGGCAGCCAACGAGCTCACCAAAACACCTGAGGGAGGAAGCCCAGAGACTGCAATACCACTTGTGACCACAGAAGTGAACTCAGCCACAGAATTCACAACAGAAGTCCTCAGGCACAAGAAGAAGACCCCAGTCACAAGAAGAAGGACCCAGTCACAAGAAGAAGATCCCAAGCACAGGAAGAACACCCCAGGCACAAGAAGAAAACACCGTTAACAAAAAGAAGACCCAGGTTCAAGAAGAAGATCTGATACAAGAAGTGGAGAAATCCAGAAGAAGACGACTCCAGGCACAAGAAGAAGACCCCAGCCACAAGAAGAAAATCGGATACAAGAAGAAGACCCCAGGTGAAAGAAGAAGACCCCAGGCACAAGAAGAAGACCCCAGTCACAAGAAGAAGAACCCAGTCACAAGAAGAAGACCCCAGGCACAAGAAGAATACTCCAGCCACAAGAAGAAGACCCCAGCCACAAGAAGATCTGATACAAGAAGAAGACAAAGCCACAAGAAGAATACTCCAGGCAAAAGAGGAAGACCCCAGGCACAAGAAGAAGACCCCAGTCACAAGAAGAAGAACCTAGTCACAAGAAGAAGACCCCAAGCACAGGAAGAAGACCCCAGGCACAAGAAGAAGACACCATTAACAAAAAAAAGACCCAGCTTCAAGAAGAAGATCTGATACAAGAAGAAGAGAAATCCAGAAGAAGACGACTCCAGGCACCAGAAGAAGATTCAGCCTCAAGAAGAAGACCCAGCCTCAATAAGAAGACCCATCCTCAAGAAGAAGATCTACAACAAGAAGAAGACTGAGCCACAAGGAGAAGACCCCAGGCACAAGAAGAAGATCTGATACAAGAAGAAAACAATGCCACAAGAAGAATACCCAAGCCACTAGAAGAAGACACGAGCCACAAGAAGAAGATCCCAGCCACAAGAAGAAGATCTGATACAAGAAGAAAACAACGCCACAAGAAGAATACCCCAGCCACTAGAAGAAGACCCAAGCCACTGGAAGAAGACACCAGCCACAAGAAGAAGACCACAGCCACAAGAAGATCTGAAACAAGAAGAGGACAAAGCCTCAAGAAGAATACTGCAGGCACAAGAGGAAGACCCCAGGCACAAGAAGAATTCCCCAGGCACAAGAAAAAGACCCCAGGCACAAGAACACGATCTGATTCAAAATGGAGACAACACCACAAGAAGAATACCCCAAGCCACCAGAAGACCCCAGCGACAAGAAGAAAATCGGATACAAGAAGAAGACCCCAGTTGAAAGAAGAAGACCCCAGACACAAGAAGAAAACCCCAGTCACAAGAAGAAGAACCCAGTCATAAGAAGAATACCCCAAGCCACCAGAAGAAGACTCCAGCGACAAGAAGAAAATCGGATACAAGAAGAAGACCCCAGTTGAAAGAAGAAGACCCCAGACACAAGAAGAAGACCCCAGTCACAAGAAGAAGGACCCAGTCACAAGAAGAAGATCCCAAGCACAGGAAGAACACCCCAGGCACAAGAAGAAAACACCGTTAACAAAAAGAAGACCCAGGTTCAAGAAGAAGATCTGATACAAGAAGTGGAGAAATCCAGAAGAAGACGACTCCAGGCACAAGAAGAAGATTCAGCCTCAAGAAGAAGACCCCAGCCACAAGAAGAATATCGGATACAAGAAGAAGACCCCAGGTGAAAGAAGAAGACCCCAGGCACAAGAACAAGACCCCAGGCACAAGAAGAAGACCCCAGGCACAAGAAGAAGACCCCAGTCACAAGAAGAAGAACCCAGTCACAAGAAGAAAATCCCAGGCACAAGAAGAAGATTCAGCCTCAAGAAGAAGACCCAGCCTCAATTAGAAGACCTAGCCTCAAGAAGAAGATCTACTACAAGAAGAAGAAGACTGAGCCACAAGAAGAAGACCCCAGGCACAAGAAGATCTAATACAAGAGTAAAAGAACGCCACAAGAAGAATACCCCAGCCACTAGAAGAAGACCCAAACCACTAGAAGAAGACACCAGCCACAAGAAGAAGACCGCAGCCACAAAAATATCTGAAACAAGAAGAGGACAAAGCCACAAGAAGAATACTCCAGGCACAAGAGGAAGACCCCAGGCACAAGAAGAATTCCCCAGGCACAAGAAAAAGACCCCAGGCACAAGAAGACGATCTGAATCAAAAAGAAGACAACGCCACAAGAAGAATACCCCAAGCCACCAGAAGACCCCAGCCACCAGAAGAAGACCCCAGCCACAAGAAGAAAATCGGATACAAGAAGAAGACCCCAGGTGAAAGAAGAAGACCCCAGGCACAAGAAGAAGACCCCAGTCACAAGAAGAAGAACCCAGTCACAAGAAGAAGACCCCAGGCACAAGAAGAATACTCCAGCCACAAGAAGAAGACCCCAGCCACAAGAAGATCTGATACAAGAAGAAGACAAAGCCACAAGAAGAATACTCCAGGCAAAAGAGGAAGACCCCAGGCACAAGAAGAAGACCCCAGTCACAAGAAGAAGAACCTAGTCATAAGAAGACAACCCCAAGCACAGGAAGAAGACCCCAGGCACAAGAAGAAGATCTGATACAAGAAGAAGAGAAATCCAGAAGAAGACGACTCCAGGCACCAGAAGAAGATTCAGCCTCAAGAAGAAGACCCAGCCTCAATAAGAAGACCCATCCTCAAGAAGAAGATCTACTACAAGAAGAAGACTGAGCCACAAGGAGAAGACCCCAGGCACAAGAAGAAGATCTGATACAAGAAGAAAACAATGCCACAAGAAGAATACCCAAGCCACTAGAAGAAGACACGAGCCACAAGAAGAAAATCCCAGCCACAAGAAAAAGATCTGATACAAGAAGAAAACAACGCCACAAAAAGAATACCCCAGCCACTAAAAGAAGACCCAAGCCACTGGAAGAAGACACCAGCCACAAGAAGAAGACCACAGCCACAAGAAGATCTGAAACAAGAAGAGGACAAAGCCTCAAGAAGAATACTCCAGGCACAAGAGGAAGACCCCAGGCACAAGAAGAATTCCCCAGGCACAAGAAAAAGACCCCAGGCACAAGAACACGATCTGATTCAAAATGGAGACAACACCACAAGAAGAATACCCCAAGCCACCAGAAGACCCCAGCGACAAGAAGAAAATCGGATACAAGAAGAAGACCCCAGTTGAAAGAAGAAGACCCCAGACACAAGAAGAAGACCCCAGTCACAAGAAGAAGAACCCAGTCATAAGAAGAATACCCCAAGCCACCAGAAGAAGACTCCAGCGACAAGAAGAAAAATCGGATACAAGAAGAAGACCCCAGTTGAAAGAAGAAGACCCCAAACACAAGAAGAAGACCCCAGTCACAAGAAGAAGAACCCAGTCATAAGAAGAAGACCCCAAGCACAAGAAGAAGACGCCAGCCACAAGAAGAAAAACCCAGCCACAAGAAGATCTGATACAAGAAGAAGACCCCAGTCACAAGAAGATGAACCCAAGCACAGGAAGAAGACCCCAGGCACAAGAAGAAGTCCCCAGTCACAAGAAGAAGAACCCAAGCACAGGAAGAAGACCCCAGGCACAGGAAGAAGACCCCAGGCACAAGAAGAAGACACTATTAACAAAAAGAAGACCCAGCTTCAAGAAGAAGATCTGATACAAGAAGAGAAATCCAGAAGAAGACGACTCCAGGCACAAGAAGAAGATTCAGCCTCAAGAAGAAGACCCAGCCTCAATAAGAAGACCTAGCCTCAAGAAGAAGATCTACTACAAGAAGAGAAGACTGAGCCACAAGAAGAAGAACCCAGGCACAAGAAGATCTAATACAAGAGTAAAAGAACGCCACAATCAGAATGCCCCAGCCACTAGAAGAAGACCCAAACCACTAGAAGAAGACACCAGCCACAAGAAGAAGACCGCAGCCACAAAAATATCTGAAACAAGAAGAGGACAAAGCCACAAGAAGAATACTCCAGGCACAAGAGGAAGACCCCAGGCACAAGAAGAATTCCCCAGGCACAAGAAAAAGACCCCAGGCACAAGAAGACGATTTGATTCAAAAAGAAGACAACGCCACAAGAAGAATACCCCAAGCCACCAGAAGACCCCAGCCACCAGAAGAAGACCCCAGCCACAAGAAGAAAATCAGATACAAGAAGAAGACCCCAGGTGAAAGAAGAAGACCCCAGGCACAAGAAGAAGACCCCAGTCACAAGAAGAAGAACCCAGTCACAAGAAGAAGACCCCAGGCACAAGAAGAATACTCCAGCCACAAGAAGAAGACCCCAGCCACAAGAAGATCTGATACAAGAAGAAGACAACGCCACAAGAAGAATACTCCAGGCAAAAGAGGAAGACCCCAGGCACAAGAAGAAGACCCCAGTCACAAGAAGAAGAACCTAGTCACAAGAAGAAGACCCCAAGCACAGGAAGAAGACCCCAGGCACAAGAAGAAGACACCATTAACAAAAAAAAGACCCAGCTTCAAGAAGAAGATCTGATACAAGAAGAAGAGAAATCCAGAAGAAGATGACTCCAGGCACCAGAAGAAGATTCAGCCTCAAGAAGAAGACCCAGCCTCAATAAGAAGACCCATCCTCAAGAAGAAGATCTACAACAAGAAGAAGACTGAGCCACAAGGAGAAGACCCCAGGCACAAGAAGAAGATCTGATACAAGAAGAAAACAATGCCACAAGAAGAATACCCAAGCCACTAGAAGAAGACACGAGCCACAAGAAGAAGATCCCAGCCACAAGAAGAAGATCTGATACAAGAAGAAAACAACGCCACAAGAAGAATACCCCAGCCACTAGAAGAAGACCCAAGCCACTGGAAGAAGACACCAGCCACAAGAAGAAGACCACAGCCACAAGAAGATCTGAAACAAGAAGAGGACAAAGCCTCAAGAAGAATACTCCAGGCACAAGAGGAAGACCCCAGGCACAAGAAGAATTCCCCAGGCACAAGAAAAAGACCCCAGGCACAAGAACACGATCTGATTCAAAATGGAGACAACACCACAAGAAGAATACCCCAAGCCACCAGAAGACCCCAGCGACAAGAAGAAAATCGGATACAAGAAGAAGACCCCAGTTGAAAGAAGAAGACCCCAGACACAAGAAGAAAACCCCAGTCACAAGAAGAAGAACCCAGTCATAAGAAGAATACCCCAAGCCACCAGAAGAAGACTCCAGCGACAAGAAGAAAATCGGATACAAGAAGAAGACCCCAGTTGAAAGAAGAAGACCCCAGACACAAGAAGAAGACCCCAGTCACAAGAAGAAGAACCCAGTCATAAGAAGAAGACCCCAAGCACAAGAAGAAGACGCCAGCCACAAGAAGAAAAACCCAGCCACAAGAAGATCTGATACAAGAAGAAGACAAAGCCAAAAGAAGAATACTCCAGGCATAAGAGGAAGTCCTCAGGCACAAGAAGAAGACCCCAGTCACAAGAAGAAGGACCCAGTCACAAGAAGAAGATCCCAAGCACAGGAAGAATACCCCAGGCACAAGAAGAAAACACCGTTAACAAAAAGAAGACCCAGGTTCAAGAAGAAGATCTGATACAAGAAGTGGAGAAATCCAGAAGAAGACGACTCCAGGCACAAGAAGAAGATTCAGCCTCAAGAGGAAGACCCATCCTCAATAAGAAGACCCAGCCTCAAGAAGAAGATCTACTACAAGAAGAAGACTGAGCCACAAGAAGAAGACCTCAGGTACAAGAAGAAGATCTGATACAAGAAGAAAACAACGCCACAAGAAGAATACCCAAGCCACTAGAAGAAGACACCAGCCACAAGAAGAAGACCCCAGCCACAAGAAGATCTGAAACAAGAAGAGGACAAAGCCACAAGAAGAATACTCCAGGCACAAGAGGAAGACCCCAGGCACAAGAAGAATTCCCCAGGCACAAGGAAAAGATCCCAGGCACAAGAAGACGATCTGATTCAAAAAGAAGACAACGCCACAAGAAGAAAACCCCAAGCCACCAGAAGTCCCCAGCCACCAGAAGGAGACCCAAGCCACAAGAAGAAAATCGGATACAAGAAGAAAACCCCAGGTGAAAGAAGAAGACGCCAGGCACAAGAAGAAGACCCCAGTCACAAGAAGAAGAACCCAGCCACAAGAAGAAGACCCCAGGCACAAGAAGAATACTCCAGCCACAAGAAGAAGACCCCAGCCACAAGAAGATCTGATACAAGAAGAAGACAAAGCCAAAAGAAGAATACTCCAGGCATAAGAGGAAGTCCCCAGGCACAAGAAGAAGACCCCAGTCACAAGAAGAAAAACCCAGTCACAAGAAGAAGACCCCAAGCACAGGAAGAAGACCCCAGGCACAAGAAGAAGACGCCATTAACAAAAAGAAGACCCAGCTTCAAGAAGAAGATCTGATACAAGAAGAAGAGAAATCCAGAAGAAGACGACTCCAGGCACAAGAAGAAGATTCAGCCTCAAGAAGAAGACCTAGCCTCAATAAGAAGACCCAGCCTCAAGAAGAAGATCTACTACAAGAAGAAGACTGAGCCACAAGGAGAAGACCCCAGGCACAAGTAGAATATCTGATACAAGAAGAAAACAACGCCACAAGAAGAATACCCAAGCCACTAGAAGAAGACACCAGCCACAAAAAGAAGACCCCAGCCACATGAAGATCTGAAACAAGAAGAGGACAAAGCCACAAGAAGAATACTCCACGCACAAGAGGAAGACCTCAGGCACAAGAAGAATTCCCCAGGCACAAGGAAAAGACCCCATGCACAAGAAGACGATCTGATTCAAAAAGAAGACAACGCCACAAGAAGAATACCCCAAGCCACCAGAAGACCCCAGCCACCAGAAGAAGACCTCAGCCACAAGAAGAAAATCAGATACAAGAAGAAGACCCCAGGTGAAAGAAGAAGACCCCAGGCACAAGAAGAAGACCCCAGTCACAAGAAGAAGAACCCAGTCACAAGAAAATGACCCCAGGCACAAGAAGTAGACGCCATCCACAAGAAGAAGACCCCTCCCACAAGAAGATCTGATACAAGAAGAAGACAAAGCTACAAGAAGAATACTCCAGGCATCAGAGGAAGACCCCAGGCACAAGAAGAAGACCCCAGTCAAAAGAAGAAGAACCCAAGCACAGGAAGAAGACCCCAGGCACAAGAAGAAGACACCATTAACAAAAAGAAGACCCAGCTTCAAGAAGAAGATCTGATACAAGAAGAAGAGAAATCCAGAAGAAGACGACTCCAGGCACAAGAAGAAGATTCAGCCTCAAGAAGAAGACCCATCATCAATAAGAAGACCCAGCCTCAAGAAGAAGATCTACTACAAGAAGAAGACTGAGCCACAAGAAGAAGACCTCAGGCACAAGAAGAAGTTCTGATACAAGAAGAAAACAATGCCACAAGAAGAATACCCAAGCCACTAGAAGAAGACACCAGCCACAAGAAGAATACTCCAGGCACAAGAGGAAGACCCCAGGCACAAGAAGAATTCCCCAGGCACAAGGAAAAGTCCCCAGGCACAAGAAGACGATCTGATTCAAAAAGAAGACAACGCCACAAGAAGAATACCCCAAGCCACCAGAAGACCCCAGCCACCAGAAGAAGACCCCGGCCACAAGAAGAAGACCCCAGGCACAAGAAGAAGACCCCAGGCAGAAGAAGAAGACCCAGTCACAAGAAGAAGAACCCAGTCACAAGAAGAAGACCCCAGGCACAAGAAGAAGACACCATTAACAAAAAGAAGACCCAGATTCAAGAAGAAGATCTGATACAAGAAGAAGAGAAATCCAGAAGAAGAAGACTCCAGGCACAAGAGGAAGACCCCAGGCACAAGAAAAACTCCCCAGGCACAAGAAAAAGACCCCAGGCACAAGAAGACGATCTGATTCAAAAAGAAGACAACGCCACAAGAAGAATACCCAAAGCCACCAAAAAACCCCAGCTGCCAGAAGAAGACCCCAGCCACAAGAAGAAAATCGGATATAAGAAGAATACCCTAGGTGAAAGAAGAAGACCCTAGGCACAAGAAGAAGACCTCAGGCACAAGAAGAAGAACCCAGTCACAGGAAGAAGACCCCAGCCACAAGAAAAAGACCCCAGCCACAAGAAGATCTGATACAATAAGAAGACAAAGCCACAAGAAGAATACTCCAGGCATAAAAGGAAGACCCCAGGCACAAGAAGAAGACCCCAGTCACAAGAACAAAAACCCAGTCACAAGAAGAAGATCCCAAGCACAGGAAGAAGACCCCAGGCACAAGAAGAAAACACTGTTAACAAAAAGAAGACCCAGCTTCAAGAAGAAGATCTGATACAAGAAGAAGAGAAATCCAGAAGAAGAAGACTCCAGGCACAAGAAGAAGATTCAGCCTGAAGAAGAAGACCCAGCCTCAATAAGAAGACCCAGCCTCAAGAAGAAGATCTACTACAAGAAGAAGACTGAGCCACAGGAAGAAGACCCAAGGCACAAGAAGAAGATCTGATACAAGAAGAAAACAACGCCACAAGAAGAATACCCCAGCCGCTAGAAGAAGACCCAAGCCACTAGAAGAAGTCACCAGCCAGAAGAAGAAGACCCCAGCCACAAGAAGAAGAACCCAGTCACAAGAAGAAGACCCCAGGCAGAAGAAGAAGACGCAAGCCACAAGAAGAAGACTGCAGCCACAAGAAGATATGATACAAGAAGAAGACCCCAGTCACAAGAAAAAGACCCCAGGCACAAGAAAACGATGTGATTCAAAAAGAAGACAACGCCACAAGAAGAATACCCCAAGCCACCAGAAGACCCAGCCACCAGAAGAAGACCCCAGCCACAAGAAGAAAATCGGATACAAGAAGCAGACCCAGCTGAACGAAGAAGACCCCAGGCACAAGAAGAAGACCCCAGTCACAAGAAGAAGAACTCAGTCACAAGAAGAAGACACCAAGCACAGGAAGAAGACCCCAGGCACAAGAAGAAGACATCATTAACAAAAAGAAGACCCAGCTTCAAGAAGAAGATCTGATACAAGAAGAAGAGAAATCCAGAAGAAGAAGACTCCAGGCACAAGAAGAAGATTCAGCCTCAAGAAGAAGACCCAGCCTCAATAAGAAGACCCAGCCTCAAGAAGAAGATCTACTACAAGAAGAAGACTGAGCCACAAGAAGAAGACCCCAGGCACAAGAAGAAGATCTGATACAAGAAGAAAACAACACCACAAGAAGAATACCCCAGCCACTAGAAGAAGACCCAAGCCACTAGAAGAAGACACCAGCCACAAGAAGAAGACCCCAGCCACAAGAAGATTTGAAACAAGAAGAGGACAAAGCCACAAGAAGAATATTCCAGGCACAAGAGGAAGACCCCAGGCACAAGAAGAATTCCCCAGGCACAAGGAAAAGTCCCCAGGCACAAGAAGAAGAACCCAGTCACAAGAAGAAGATCCCAGGCACAAGAAGAAGACACCATTAACAAAAAGAAGACCCAGCTTCAAGAAGAAGATCTGATACAAGAAGAAGAGAAATCCAGAAGAAGAAGACTCCAGGCACAAGAGGAAGACCCCAGGCACAAGAAAAATTCCCCAGGCACAAGAAAAAGACCCCAGGCACAAGAAGACAATCTGATTCAAAAAGAAGACAACGCCACAAGAAGAAGACCCCAAGCCACCAGAAGACCCCAGCCGCCAGAAGAAGACCCCAGCCACAAGAAGAAAATCTGATACAAGAAGAAGACCCCAGATGAAAGAAGAAGACCCCAGTCACAAGAAGAAGAACCCAGTCACAAGAAGAAGACCCCAGGCAGAAGAAGAAGACGCAAGCCACAAGAAGAAGACCCCAGGCCACAAGAAGATCTGATACAAGAAGAAGACCCCAGTCACAAGAAGATGAACCCAAGCACAGGAAGAAGACCCCAGGCACAAGAAGAAGTCCCCAGTCACAAGAAGAAGAACCCAGTCACAAGAAGAAGACCCCAAGCACAGGAAGAAGACCCCAGGCACAAGAAGAAGACACTATTAACAAAAAGAAGACCCAGCTTCAAGAAGAAGATCTGATACAAGAAGAGAAATCCAGAAGAAGACGACTCCAGGCACAAGAAGAAGATTCAGCCTCAAGAAGAAGACTCAGCCTCAATAAGAAGACCTAGCCTCAAGAAGAAGATCTACTACAAGAAGAAGAAGACTGAGCCACAAGAAGAAGACCCCAGGCACAAGAAGATCTAATACAAGAGTAAAAGAACGCCACAAGAAGAATACCCCAGCCACTAGAAGAAGACCCAAACCACTAGAAGAAGACACCAGCCACAAGAAGAAGACCGCAGCCACAAAAATATCTGAAACAAGATGAGGACAAAGCCACAAGAAGAATACTCCAGGCACAAGACGAAGACCCCAGGCACAAGAAGAATTCCCCAGGCACAAGAAAAAGACCCCAGGCACAAGAAGACGATCTGATTCAAAAAGAAGACAACGCCACAAGAAGAGTACCCCAAGCCACCAGAAGACCCCAGCCACCAGAAGAAGACCCCAGCCACAAGAAGAAAATCGGATACAAGAAGAAGACCCCAGGTGAAAGAAGAAGACCCCAGGCACAAGAAGAAGACCCCAGTCACAAGAAGAAGAACCCAGTCACAAGAAGAAGACCCCAGGCACAAGAAGAATACTCCAGCCACAAGAAGAAGACCCCAGCCACAAGAAGATCTGATACAAGAAGAAGACAAAGCCACAAGAAGAATACTCCAGGCAAAAGAGGAAGACCCCAGGCACAAGAAGAAGACCCCAGTCACAAGAAGAAGAACCTAGTCACAAGAAGAAGACCCCAAGCACAGGAAGAAGACCCCAGGCACAAGAAGAAGACACCATTAACAAAAAAAAGACCCAGCTTCAAGAAGAAGATCTGATACAAGAAGAAGAGAAATCCAGAAGAAGACGACTCCAGGCACCAGAAGAAGATTCAGCCTCAAGAAGAAGACCCAGCCTCAATAAGAAGACCCATCCTCAAGAAGAAGATCTACTACAAGAAGAAGACTGAGCCACAAGGAGAAGACCCCAGGCACAAGAAGAAGATCTGATACAAGAAGAAAACAATGTCACAAGAAGAATACCCAAGCCACTAGAAGAAGACACGAGCCACAAGAAGAAGATCCCAGCCACAAGAAGAAGATCTGATACAAGAAGAAAACAACGCCACAAGAAGAATACCCCAGCCACTAGAAGAAGACCCAAGCCACTGGAAGAAGACACCAGCCACAAGAAGAAGACCACAGCCACAAGAAGATCTGAAACAAGAAGAGGACAAAGCCTCAAGAAGAATACTCCAGGCACAAGAGGAAGACCCCAGGCACAAGAAGAATTCCCCAGGCACAAGAAAAAGACCCCAGGCACAAGAACACGATCTGATTCAAAATGGAGACAACACCACAAGAAGAATACCCCAAGCCACCAGAAGACCCCAGCGACAAGAAGAAAATCGGATACAAGAAGAAGACCCCAGTTGAAAGAAGAAGACCCCAGACACAAGAAGAAGACCCCAGTCACAAGAAGAAGAACCCAGTCATAAGAAGAAGACCCCAAGCACAAGGAGAAGACGCCAGCCACAAGAAGAAAAACCCAACCACAAGAAGATCTGATACAAGAAGAAGACAAAGCCAAAAGAAGAATACTCCAGGCATAAGAGGAAGTCCTCAGGCACAAGAAGAAGACCCCAGTCACAAGAAGAAGGACCCAGTCACAAGAAGAAGATCCCAAGCACAGGAAGAACACCCCAGGCACAAGAAGAAAACACCGTTAACAAAAAGAAGACCCAGGTTCAAGAAGAAGATCTGATACAAGAAGTGGAGAAATCCAGAAGAAGACGACTCCAGGCACAAGAAGAAAATTCAGCCTCAAGAAGAAGACTCATCCTCAATAAGAAGACCCAGCCTCAAGAAGAAGATCTACTACAAGAAGAAGACTGAGCCACAAGAAGAAGACCTCAGGCACAAGAAGAAGATCTGATACAAGAAGAAAACAACGCCACAAGAAGAATACCCAAGCCACTAGAAGAAGACACCAGCCACAAGAAGAAGACCCCAGCCACAAGAAGATCTGAAACAAGAAGAGGACAAAGCCACAAGAAGAATACTCCATGCACAAGAGGAAGACCCCAGGCACAAGAAGAATTCCCCAGGCACAAGGAAAAGATCCCAGGCACAAGAAGACGATCTGATTCAAAAAGAAGACAATGCCACAAGAAGAATACCCCAAGCCACCAGAAGTCCCCAGCCACCAGAAGGAGACCCAAGCCACAAGAAGAAAATCGGATACAAGAAGAAAACCCCAGGTGAAAGAAGAAGACGCCAGGCACAAGAAGAAGACCCCAGTCACAAGAAGAAGAACCCAGTCACAAGAAGAAGACCCCAGCCACAAGAAGATCTGATACAAGAAGAAGACAAAGCCAAAAGAAGAATACTCCAGGCATAAGAGGAAGTCCCCAGGCACAAGAAGAAGACCCCAGTCACAAGAAGAAGAACCCAGTCACAAGAAGAAGACCCCAAGCACAGGAAGAAGACCCCAGGCACAAGAAGAAGACGCCATTAACAAAAAGAAGACCCAGCTTCAAGAAGAAGATCTGATACAAGAAGAAGAGAAATCCAGAAGAAGACGACTCCAGGCACAAGAAGAAGATTCAGCCTCAAGAAGAAGACCCAGCCTCAATAAGAAGACCCAGCCTCAAGAAGAAGATCTACTACAAGAAGAAGACTGAGCCACAAGGAGAAGACCCCAGGCACAAGAAGAAGATCTGATACAAGAAGAAAACAACGCCACAAGAAGAATACCCAAGCCACTAGAATAAGACACCAGCCACAAGAAGAAGACCCCAGCCACATGAAGATCTGAAACAAGAAGAGGACAAAGCCACAAGAAGAATACTCCACGCACAAGAGGAAGACCTCAGGCACAAGAAGAATTCCCCAGGCACAAGGAAAAGACCCCATGCACAAGAAGACGATCTGATTCAAAAAGAAGACAAAGCCACAAGAAGAATACCCCAAGCCACCAGAAGACCCCAGCCACCAGAATAAGACCTCAGCCACAAGAAGAAAATCAGATACAAGAAGAAGACCCCAGGTGAAAGAAGAAGACCCCAGGCACAAGAAGAAGACCCCAGTCACAAGAAGAAGAACCCAGTCACAAGAAAAAGACCCCAGGCACAAGAAGTAGACGCCATCCACAAGAAGACCCCTCCCACAAGAAGATCTGATACAAGAAGAAGACAAAGCTACAAGAAGAATACTCCAGGCATAAGAGGAAGACCCCAGTCAAGAGAAGAAGACACCATTAACAAAAAGAAGACCCAGCTTCAAGAAGAAGATCTGATACAAGAAGAAGAGAAATCCAGAAGAAGACGACTCCAGGCACAAGAAGAAGATTCAGCCTCAAGAAGAAGACCCATCCTCAATAAGAAGACCCAGCCTCAAGAAGAAGATCTACTACAAGAAGAAGACTGAGCCACAAGAAGAAGACCTCAGGCACAAGAAGAAGTTCTGATACACGAAGAAAACAATGCCACAAGAAGAATACCCAAGCCACTAGAAGAAGACACCAGCCACAAGAAGAAGACCCCAGCCACAAGAAGAATACTCCAGGCACAAGAGGAAGACCCCAGGCACAAGAAGAATTCCCCAGGCACAAGGAAAAGTCCCCAGGCACAAGAAGACGATCTGATTCAAAAAGAAGACAATGCCACAAGAAGAATACCCCAAGCCACCAGAAGACCCCAGCCACCAGAAGAAGACCCCGGCCACAAGAAGAAAATCGGATACAAGAAGAAGACCCCAGGTGAAAGAAGAAGACCCCAGGCACAAGAAGAAGACCCCAGGCAGAAGAAGAAGACCCAGTCACGAGAAGAAGAACCCAGTCACAAGAAGAAGACCCCAGGCACAAGAAGAAGACACCATTAACAAAAAGAAGACCCAGATTCAAGAAGAAGATCTGATACAAGAAGAAGAGAAATCCAGAAGAAGAAGACTCCAGGCACAAGAGGAAGACCCCAGGCACAAGAAAAACTCCCCAGGCACAAGAAAAAGACCCCAGGCACAAGAAGACGATCTGATTCAAAAAGAAGACAACGCCACAAGAAGAATACCCAAAGCCACCAGAAAACCCCAGCTGCCAGAAGAAGACCCCAGCCACAAGAAGAAAATCGGACATGAGAAGAATACCCTAGGTGAAAGAAGAAGACCCTAGGCACAAGAAGAAGACCTCAGGCACAAGAAGAAGAACCCAGTCACAGGAAGAAGACCCCAGCCACAAGAAAAAGACCCCAGCCACAAGAAGATCTGATACAAGAAGAAGACAAAGCCAAAAGAAGAATACTCCAGGCATAAGAGGAAGTCCCCAGGCACAAGAAGAAGACCCCAGTCACAAGAAGAAGAACCCAGTCACAAGAAGAAGACCCCAAGCACAGGAAGAAGACCCCAGGCACAAGAAGAAGACGCCATTAACAAAAAGAAGACCCAGCTTCAAGAAGAAGATCTGATACAAGAAGAAGAGAAATCCAGAAGAAGACGACTCCAGGCACAAGAAGAAGATTCAGCCTCAAGAAGAAGACCCAGCCTCAATAAGAAGACCCAGCCTCAAGAAGAAGATCTACTACAAGAAGAAGACTGAGCCACAAGGAGAAGACCCCAGGCACAAGAAGAAGATCTGATACAAGAAGAAAACAACGCCACAAGAAGAATACCCAAGCCACTAGAAGAAGACACCAGCCACAAGAAGAAGACCCCAGCCACATGAAGATCTGAAACAAGAAGAGGACAAAGCCACAAGAAGAATACTCCACGCACAAGAGGAAGACCTCAGGCACAAGAAGAATTCCCCAGGCACAAGGAAAAGACCCCATGCACAAGAAGACGATCTGATTCAAAAAGAAGACAATGCCACAAGAAGAATACCCCAAGCCACCAGAAGACCCCAGCCACCAGAAGAAGACCTCAGCCACAAGAAGAAAATCAGATACAAGAAGAAGACCCCAGGTGAAAGAAGAAGACCCCAGGCACAAGAAGAAGACCCCAGTCACAAGAAGAAGAACCCAGTCACAAGAAAAAGACCCCAGGCACAAGAAGTAGACGCCATCCACAAGAAGAAGACCCCTCCCACAAGAAGATCTGATACAAGAAGAAGACAAAGCTACAAGAAGAATACTCCAGGCATAAGAGGAAGACCCCAGGCACAAGAAGAAGACCCCAGTCAAGAGAAGAAGACACCATTAACAAAAAGAAGACCCAGCTTCAAGAAGAAGATCTGATACAAGAAGAAGAGAAATCCAGAAGAAGACGACTCCAGGCACAAGAAGAAGATTCAGCCTCAAGAAGAAGACCCAGCCTCAATAAGAAGACCCAGCCTCAAGAAGAAGATCTACTACAAGAAGAAGACTGAGCCACAAGGAGAAGACCCCAGGCACAAGAAGAAGATCTGATACAAGAAGAAGAGAAATCCAGAAGAAGACGACTCCAGGCACAAGAAGAAGATTCAGCCTCAAGAAGAAGACCCAGCCTCAATAAGAAGACCCAGCCTCAAGAAGAAGATCTACTACAAGAAGAAGACTGAGCCACAAGAAGAAGACCCCAGCCACAAGAAGAATACTCCAGGCACAAGAGGAAGACCCCAGGCACAAGAAGAATTCCCCAGGCACAAGGAAAAGTCCCCAGGCACAAGAAGACGATCTGATTCAAAAAGAAGACAACGCCACAAGAAGAATACCCCAAGCCACCAGAAGACCCCAGCCACCAGAAGAAGACCCCGGCCACAAGAAGAAAATCGGATACAAGAAGAAGACCCCAGGTGAAAGAAGAAGACCCCAGGCACAAGAAGAAGACCCCAGGCAGAAGAAGAAGACCCAGTCACAAGAAGAAGAACCCAGTCACAAGAAGAAGACCCCAGGCACAAGAAGAAGACACCATTAACAAAAAGAAGACCCAGATTCAAGAAGAAGATCTGATACAAGAAGAAGAGAAATCCAGAAGAAGAAGACTCCAGGCACAAGAGGAAGACCCCAGGCACAAGAAAAACTCCCCAGGCACAAGAAAAAGACCCCAGGCACAAGAAGACGATCTGATTCAAAAAGAAGACAACGCCACAAGAAGAATACCCAAAGCCACCAGAAAACCCCAGCTGCCAGAAGAAGACCCCAGCCACAAGAAGAAAATCGGATATGAGAAGAATACCCTAGGTGAAAGAAGAAGACCCTAGGCACAAGAAGAAGACCTCAGGCACAAGAAGAAGAACCCAGTCACAGTAAGAAGACCCCAGCCACAAGAAAAAGACCCCAGCCACAAGAAGATCTGATACAATAAGAAGACAAAGCCACAAGAAGAATACTCCAGGCATAAAAGGAAGACCCCAGGCACAAGAAGAAGACCCCAGTCACAAGAACAAAAACCCAGTCACAAGAAGAAGATCCCAAGCACAGGAAGAAGACCCCAGGCACAAGAAGAAAACACTGTTAACAAAAAGAAGACCCAGCCTCAATAAGAAGACCCAGCCTCAAGAAGAAGATCTACTACAAGAAGAAGACTGAGCCACAGGAAGAAGACCCTAGGCACAAGAAGAAGATCTGATACAAGAAGAAAACAACGCCACAAGAAGAATACCCCAGCCGCTTGAAGAAGACCCAAGCCACTAGAAGAAGACACCAGCCACAAGAAGAAGACCCCGGCCACAAGAAGAAGAACCCAGTCACAAGAAGAAGACCCCAGGCAGAAGAAGAAGACGCAAGCCACAAGAAGAAGACTCCAGCCACAAGAAGATATGATACAAGAAGAAGACCCCAGTCACAAGAAAAAGACCCCAGGCACAAGAAAACGATCTGATTCAAAAAGAAGACAACGCCACAAGAAGAATACCCCAAACCACCAAGACCCCAGCCACCAGAAGAAGACCCCAGCCACAATTAGAAAATCGGATACAAGAAGAAGACCCCAGGTGAAAGAAGAAGACCTCAGGCACAAGAAGAAGACCCCAGTCACAAGAAGAAGAACTCAGTCACAAGAAGAAGACCCCAGGCACAAGAAGAAGACGCCAGCCACAAGAAGAAGAACCCAGTCACAAGAAGAAGACCCCAAGCACAGGAAGAAGACCCCAGGCACAAGAAGAAGACGCCATTAACAAAAAGAAGACCCAGCTTCAAGAAGAAGATCTGATACAAGAAGAAGAGAAATCCAGAAGAAGACGACTCCAGGCACAAGAAGAAGATTCAGCCTCAAGAAGAAGACCCAGCCTCAATAAGAAGACCCAGCCTCAAGAAGAAGATCTACTACAAGAAGAAGACTGAGCCACAAGGAGAAGACCCCAGGCACAAGAAGAAGATCTGATACAAGAAGAAAACAACGCCACAAGAAGAATACCCAAGCCACTAGAAGAAGACACCAGCCACAAGAAGAAGACCCCAGCCACATGAAGATCTGAAACAAGAAGAGGACAAAGCCACAAGAAGAATACTCCACGCACAAGAGGAAGACCTCAGGCACAAGAAGAATTCCCCAGGCACAAGGAAAAGACCCCATGCACAAGAAGACGATCTGATTCAAAAAGAAGACAATGCCACAAGAAGAATACCCCAAGCCACCAGAAGACCCCAGCCACCAGAAGAAGACCCCAGCCACAATTAGAAAATCGGATACAAGAAGAAGACCCCAGGTGAAAGAAGAAGACCTCAGGCACAAGAAGAAGACCCCAGTCACAAGAAGAAGAACTCAGTCACAAGAAGAAGACCCCAGGCACAAGAAGAAGACGCCAGCCACAAGAAGAAGAACCCAGTCACAAGAAGAAGACCCCAAGCACAGGAAGAAGACCCCAGGCACAAGAAGAAGACGCCATTAACAAAAAGAAGACCCAGCTTCAAGAAGAAGATCTGATACAAGAAGAAGAGAAATCCAGAAGAAGACGACTCCAGGCACAAGAAGAAGATTCAGCCTCAAGAAGAAGACCCAGCCTCAATAAGAAGACCCAGCCTCAAGAAGAAGATCTACTACAAGAAGAAGACTGAGCCACAAGGAGAAGACCCCAGGCACAAGAAGAAGATCTGATACAAGAAGAAAACAACGCCACAAGAAGAATACCCAAGCCACTAGAAGAAGACACCAGCCACAAGAAGAAGACCCCAGCCACATGAAGATCTGAAACAAGAAGAGGACAAAGCCACAAGAAGAATACTCCACGCACAAGAGGAAGACCTCAGGCACAAGAAGAATTCCCCAGGCACAAGGAAAAGACCCCATGCACAAGAAGACGATCTGATTCAAAAAGAAGACAATGCCACAAGAAGAATACCCCAAGCCACCAGAAGACCCCAGCCACCAGAAGAAGACCTCAGCCACAAGAAGAAAATCAGATACAAGAAGAAGACCCCAGGTGAAAGAAGAAGACCCCAGGCACAAGAAGAAGACCCCAGTCACAAGAAGAAGAACCCAGTCACAAGAAAAAGACCCCAGGCACAAGAAGTAGACGCCATCCACAAGAAGAAGACCCCTCCCACAAGAAGATCTGATACAAGAAGAAGACAAAGCTACAAGAAGAATACTCCAGGCATAAGAGGAAGACCCCAGGCACAAGAAGAAGACCCCAGTCAAGAGAAGAAGACACCATTAACAAAAAGAAGACCCAGCTTCAAGAAGAAGATCTGATACAAGAAGAAGAGAAATCCAGAAGAAGACGACTCCAGGCACAAGAAGAAGATTCAGCCTCAAGAAGAAGACCCATCCTCAATAAGAAGACCCAGCCTCAAGAAGAAGATCTACTACAAGAAGAAGACTGAGCCACAAGAAGAAGACCTCAGGCACAAGAAGAAGTTCTGATAGAAGAAGAAAACAATGCCACAAGAAGAATACCCAAGCCACTAGAAGAAGACACCAGCCACAAGAAGAAGACCCCAGCCACAAGAAGAATACTCCAGGCACAAGAGGAAGACCCCAGGCACAAGAAGAATTCCCCAGGCACAAGGAAAAGTCCCCAGGCACAAGAAGACGATCTGATTCAAAAAGAAGACAACGCCACAAGAAGAATACCCCAAGCCACCAGAAGACCCCAGCCACCAGAAGAAGACCGCGGCCACAAGAAGAAAATCGGATACAAGAAGAAGACCCCAGGTGAAAGAAGAAGACCCCAGGCACAAGAAGAAGACCCCAGGCAGAAGAAGAAGACCCAGTCACAAGAAGAAGAACCCAGTCACAAGAAGAAGACCCCAGGCACAAGAAGAAGACACCATTAACAAAAAGAAGACCCAGATTCAAGAAGAAGATCTGATACAAGAAGAAGAGAAATCCAGAAGAAGAAGACTCCAGGCACAAGAGGAAGACCCCAGGCACAAGAAAAACTCCCCAGGCACAAGAAAAAGACCCCAGGCACAAGAAGACGATCTGATTCAAAAAGAAGACAACGCCACAAGAAGAATACCCAAAGCCACCAGAAAACCCCAGCTGCCAGAAGAAGACCCCAGCCACAAGAAGAAAATCGGATATGAGAAGAATACCCTAGGTGAAAGAAGAAGACCCTAGGCACAAGAAGAAGACCTCAGGCACAAGAAGAAGAACCCAGTCACAGGAAGAAGACCCCAGCCACAAGAAAAAGACCCCAGCCACAAGAAGATCTGATACAATAAGAAGACAAAGCCACAAGAAGAATACTCCAGGCATAAAAGGAAGACCCCAGGCACAAGAAGAAGACCCCAGTCACAAGAACAAAAACCCAGTCACAAGAAGAAGATCCCAAGCACAGGAAGAAGACCCCAGGCACAAGAAGAAAACACTGTTAACAAAAAGAAGACCCAGCCTCAATAAGAAGACCCAGCCTCAAGAAGAAGATCTACTACAAGAAGAAGACTGAGCCACAGGAAGAAGACCCTAGGCACAAGAAGAAGATCTGATACAAGAAGAAAACAACGCCACAAGAAGAATACCCCAGCCGCTTGAAGAAGACCCAAGCCACTAGAAGAAGACACCAGCCACAAGAAGAAGACCCCGGCCACAAGAAGAAGAACCCAGTCACAAGAAGAAGACCCCAGGCAGAAGAAGAAGACGCAAGCCACAAGAAGAAGACTCCAGCCACAAGAAGATATGATACAAGAAGAAGACCCCAGTCACAAGAAAAAGACCCCAGGCACAAGAAAACGATCTGATTCAAAAAGAAGACAACGCCACAAGAAGAATACCCCAAACCACCAAGACCCCAGCCACCAGAAGAAGACCCCAGCCACAATTAGAAAATCGGATACAAGAAGAAGACCCCAGGTGAAAGAAGAAGACCTCAGGCACAAGAAGAAGACCCCAGTCACAAGAAGAAGAACTCAGTCACAAGAAGAAGACCCCAGGCACAAGAAGAAGACGCCAGCCACAAGAAGAAGACCCCTGCCACAAGAAGATCTGATACAAGAAGAAGACTAAGCTACAAGAAGAATACTCCAGGCAGAAGAGGAAGACCCCAGGCACAAGAAGAGGACCCCAGTCACAAGAAGAAGAACCCAAGCACAGGAAGAAGACCCCAGGCACAAGAAGACACCATTAACAAAAAGAAGACCCAACTTCAAGAAGAAGATCTGATACAAGAAGAAGAGAAATCCAGAAGAAGAATACTCCAGGCACAAGAGGAAGACCCCAGGCACAAGAAGAATTCCCCAGGCACAAGAAAAAGACCCCAGGCACAAGAAGACGATCTGATTCAAAAAGAAGACAACGCCACAAGAAGAATACCCCAAGCCACCAGAAGACCCCAGCCACCAGAAGAAGACCCCAGCCACAAGAAGAAAATCGGATACAAGAAGAAGACCCCAGGTGAAAGAAGAAGACCCCAGGCACAAGAAGACCCCAGTCACAAGAAGAAGAACCCAGTCACAAGAAGAAGACCCCAGGCACAAGAAGAAGACGCCAGCCACAAGAAGAAGACCCCAGCCACAAAATATTCTGATACAAGAAGAAGACAAAGCCACAAGAAGAATACTCCAGGCATAAGAGGAAGATCCCAGGCACAAGAAGAAGACCCCAGTCACATGAAGAAGAACCCAGTCACAAGAAGAAGACCCCAAGCACAGGAAGAAGACCCCAGGCACAAGAAGAAGACACCATTAACAAAAAGAAGACCAAGCTTCAAGAAGAAGATCTGAAACAAGAAGAAGAGAAATCCAGAAGAAGACTCCAGGCACAAGGAGAAGATTCAGCCTCAAGAAGAAGACCCAGCCTCAATAAGAAGACCCAGCCTCAAGAAGAAGATCTACTACAAGAAGAAGACTGAGCCACAAGAAGAAGACCCCAGGCACAAGAAGAAGATCTGATACAAGAATTAAACAACGCCACAAGAAGAATACCCCAGCCACTAGAAGAAGACCCAAGCCACAAGAAGAATACTCCAGGCACAAGAGGAAGACCCCAGGCACAAGAAGAATTCCACAGGCACAAGAAAAAGACCCCAGGCACAAGAAGACGATCTGATTCAAAAAGAAGACAACGCCACAAGAAGAATACCCCAAGCCACCAGAAGACCCCAGCCACCAGAAGAAGACCCCAGCCACAACAAGAAAATCGGATACAAGAAGAAGACCCCAGGTGAAAGAAGAAGACCCCAGGCACAAGGAGAAGACCCCAGGCACAAGAAGAAGACACCAGTCACAAGAAGAAGAACCCAGTCACAAGAAGAAGACCACAGGTACAAGAACAAGACGCAAGCCACAAGAAGAAGACCCCAGCCACAAGAAGATCTGATACAAGAAGAAGACAAAGCCACAAGAAGTATACTCCAGGCATAAGAGGAAGACCCCAGGCACAAGAAGAAGTCCCCAGTCACAAGATGAAGAACCCAGTCACAAGAAGAAGACCCCAAGCACAGGAAGAAGACCCCAGGCACAAGAAGAAGACACCATTAACAAAAATAAGACCCAGCTTCAAGAAGATCTGATACAAGAAGAGAAATCCAGAAGAAGAAGACTCCAGGCACAAGAATAAGATTCAGCCTCAAGAAGAAGACCCAGCCTCAGTAAGAATACCCAGCCTCAAGAAGAAGATCTACTACAAGAAGAAGACTGAGCCACAAGAAGAAGACCCCAGGCACAAGAAGAAGATCTAATACAAGAAGAAAACAACGCCACAAGAAGAATACCCCAGCCACTAGAAGAAGACACCAGCCACAAGAAGATCTGAAACAAGAAGAGGACAAAGCCACAAGAAGAATACTCCAGGCACAAGAGGAAGACCTCAGGCACAAGAAGAATTCCCCAGGCACAAGAAAAAGATCCCAGGCACAAGAAGACGATCTGATTCAAAAAGAAGACAACGCCACAAGAAGAATACCCCAAGCCACCAGAAGACCCAGCCACCAGAAGAAGACCCCAGCCACAAGAAGAAAATCGGATACAAGTAGAAGACCCCAGGTGAAAGAAGAAGACCCCAGTTACAAGAAGAAAACCCCAGTCACAAGAAGATGAACCCAGTCACAAGAAGAAGACGCCAGCCACAAGAAGAAGACCCCAGCCACAAAATATCTGATACAAGAAGAAGACAAAGCCACAAGAAGAATACTCCAGGCACAAGAAGAAGACCCCAGGCAGAAGAAGAAGACCCCACTCACAAGAAGAAGAACCCAATCACAGGAAGAAGACCCCAAGCACAGGAAGGAGACCCCAGGCACAAGAAGAAGACACCATTAACAAAAAGAAGACCCAGCTTCAAGAAGATCTGATACAAGAAGAGAAATCCAGAAGAAGAAGACTCCAGGCACAAGAATAAGATTCAGCCTCAAGAAGAACACCCAGCCTCAGTAAGAATACCCAGCCTCAAGAAGAAGATCTACTACAAGAAGAAGACTGAGCACAAGAAGAAGATCTGATACAAGAAGAAAACAACGCCACAAGAAGAATACCCCAGCAACTAGAAGAAGACGCAAGCACTAGAAGAAGACACCAGGCACAAGAAGAAGACCCCAGCCATAAGAATATCTGAAACAAGAAGAGGACAAAGCCACAAGAAGAATACTCTAGGCACAAGAGTAAGACCCCAGGCACAAGAAGAATTCCCCAGGCACAAGAAAAAGACCCCAGGCACAAGAAGACAATCTGATTCAAAAAGAAGATAACGCCACAAGAAGAATACCCCAAGCCACCAGAAGATCCCAGGCACAAGAAGAAGACCCCATGCACAAGAAGAAGAACCCAGGCACAAGAAGAAGACCCCAGGCACAAGAAGATCTGATACAAGAAGAAGACAAAGCCACAAGAAGAATACTCCAGGCATAAGAGGAAGACCCCAGGCACAAGAAGAAGACCCCAGTCACAAGAAGAAAAACCCAGTCAGAAGAAGAAGACCCCAAGAACAGGAAGAAGACCCCAGGCACAAGAAGAAGACACCATTAACAAAAAGAAGACCCAGCTTCAAGAAGAAGATCTGATACATAAAGAAGAGAAATCCAGAAGAAGAAGAATCCAGGCACAAGAAGAAGATTTTCCTCAAGACGAAGACCCAGCCTCAATAGGAAGACCCAGCCTCAATAAGAAACCCCAGCCTCAAGAAGAAGATCTACTACAAGAAGAAGACTGAGCCACAAGAAGACCCCAGGCACAAGAAGAAGATCTGATACAAGAAGAAAACAACGCCACAAGAAGAACACCCCATCCACTAGAAGAAGACCCAAGCCACTAGAAGAAGACACCAGCCACAAGAAGAAGACCCCAGCGACAAGAAATCTGATACAAGAAGAGGACAAAGCCACAAGAAGAATACTCCAGGCACAAGAGGAAGACCCCAGGCACATGAAGAATTCCCCAGGCACAAGAAAAAGATCCCAGGCAGAAGAAGACGATCTGATTCAAAAAGAAGACAACACCACAAGAAGAATACCCCAAGCCACCAGAAGACCCCAGCCACCAGAAGAAGGCCCCAGCCACAAGATGAAAATCGGATACAAGAAGAAGACCCCAGGCACAAGAAGAAGACCCCAGGCACAAGAAAAAGACCCCAGGCACAAGAAGAAGACCCCAGGCACAAGAAGAAGAACCCAGTCACAGGAAGAAGACCCCAGGCACAAGAAGAAGACGCCAGCCACAAGAAGAAGACCGCAGCCACAAGAAGATCTAATGCAAGAAGAAGACAAAGCCACAAGAAGAATACTCCAGGCATAAGAGGAAGACCCCAGGCACAAGAAGAAGACCCCAGTCACAAGAAGATGAGCCCAGTCACAAGAAGAAGACCCCAAGCACAGGAAGAAGACCCCAGGCACAAGAAGAAGACACCATTAACAAAAAGAAGACCCAGCTTCAAGAAGAAAATCTGATACAAGAAGAAGAGAAATCCAGAAGAAGAAGACCCCAGGCAAAAGAAGCAGATTCAGCCTCAAGAAGAAGACCCAGCCTCAATAGGAAGACCCAGCCTCAAGAAGAAGCTCTACTACAAGGATGACGCCCCCGGAAGAAGCTAGGGCGAAACGCGCGTCGGGGCGCACCAGGAAGGCACATCTAGCTGGCACCTCGCACTTTATCCGGTCTCCTTGTTTGCAGCTGTTTTCAGGTATTTGCTACTCTATATACCCTTATAGTATGGTTTACTGGTAGTCACCGTGCACTTTATCCGGTCTCCTTGTTTATAGCTTATTTCAGGTATTTGCTACTCTATATACCCTTATAGTATGGGTTACTTTCCAGGCTCAATATATATTTAATTTAGGACATCACAGTGATATAAATTGGTTACCCTAAATGATATGTTTTTATATAAGTAGCCTTTGTATATGAGTACCAAATATATAAAAAATAAACATTGTATGCTGGATTATATAGAGTACATATATGGTTATTTAACCCCTATTAATAGATGTAAACGGCATAGGACATTTATTCCATTGTAAGTGAAAATACAATTGCGACTGCTGCCATATGTATGTAAGGAATGCCATTTTTTGTGTCCTTCTACTCTGTTTTTGTGATATTTTTCTGCTTTGTGGATTTTAAATTTTTAATATAAAGAAATGTGGTTTTATATATGGTTCTCTTCTTGCGGCTAATGATATATAAGTCCGCGTTTTTGTTTGGTTATTAAGGATCTGAAGTGCCATAGAATTGGATTAAGACGGGACATATAGGTATTTTGAAGGAGAAGACTGAGCCACAAGAAGAAGACCCCAGGCACAAGAAGAAGATCTAATACAAGAAGAAAACAAAGCCACAAGAAGAATACCCCAGCCACTAGAAAATGACCCAAGCCACTAGAAGAAGACACCAGCCACAAGAAGAAGACCACAGCCACAAGAAGATCTGAAACAAGAAGAGGACAAAGCCACAAGAAGAATACTCCAGGCACAAGAGGAAGACCCCAGGCACAGGAAGAATTCCCCAGGCACAAGAAAAAGACCCAAGGCACAAGAAGACGATCTGATTAAAAAAGAAGGCAACGCCACAAGAAGAATACCCCAAGCTACCAGAAGACCCCAGCCACCAGAAGAAGACCCCAGCCACAAGAAGAAAATCGGATACAAGAAGAAGACCCCAGGCACAGGAAGAATTCCCCAGGCACAAGAAAAAGACCCCAGGCACAAGAAGACGATCTGAATCAAAAAGAATACAACGCCACAAGAAGAATACCCCAAGCCACTAGAAGAAGACCCAAGCCACTAGAAGAAGACACCAGCCACAAGAAGAAGACCCCAGCCACAAGAAGATTTGAAACAAGAAGAGGACAAAGCCACAAGAAGAATACTCCAGGCACAAGAGGAAGACCCCAGGCACAAGAAGAATTCCCCAGGCACAAGAAAAAGACCCCAGACACAATATGACGATCTGATTCAAAAAGAAGACAGCGCCACAAGAAGAATACCCCAAGAAGTCCCCAGGCACAAGAAGAAGATCTGATACAAGAAGAAAACAACGCCACAAGAAGAATACCCCAACCACTAGAAGAAGACCCAAGCCACTAGAAAAAGACCCAGCCACCAGAAGAAGACCCCAGCCACAAGAAGAAAATCGGATACAAGAAGAAGACCCCAGGTGAAAGAAGAAGACCCCAGGCACAATAAGAAGACCCCAGTCACAAGAAGAAGAACCCAGGCACAAGAAGAAGACCCCTGGAGCAAGAAGAAGACGCTAGCCATAAGAAGAAGACCCCAGCCACAAGAAGATCTGATACAAGAAGAAGACAAAGCCACAAGAAGAATACTCCAGGCATAAGAGGAAGACCCCAGGCACAAGAATAAGACCCCAGTCACAAGAAGAAGAACCCAGTCACAAGAAGAAGACCCCAAGCACAGGAAGAAGACCCCAGGCACAAGAAGACACCATTAAGAAAAAGAAGACCCAGCTTCAAGACGAAGATCTAATACAAGAAGAAGAGAAATCCAGAAGAAGAAGACTCCAGGCACAAGAAGAAGATTCAGCCTCAAGAAGAAGACCCAGCCTCAATAAGAAGACCCAGCCTGAAGAAGAAGGTCTACTACAAAAAGAAGACTGAGCCACAAGAAGAATACCCCAGCCACTAGAAGAAGACCCAAGCCATTAGAAGACACCAGCCACAAGAAGAAGACCCCAGCCACAAGAAGATCTGAAACAAGAAGAGGACAAAGCCACAAGAAGAATACCCCAGCCACTGGAAGAAGACCCAAGCCACTAGAAAAAGACACCAGCCACAAGAAGAAGACCCTAGCCACATGAAATTCTGAAACAAGAAGAGGACAAAGCCACAAGAAGAATACTCCAGGCACAAGAGGAAGACCCCAGGCACAAGAAGAATTCCCCAGGCACAAGAAAAAGACCCCAGGCACAAGAAGACGATCTGAATCAAAAAGAAGACAACGCCACAAGAAGAATACCCCAAGCCACTAGAAGAAGACCCAAGCCACTAGAAGAAGACACCAGCCACAAGAAGAAGACCCCAGCCACAAGAAGATTTGAAACAAGAAGAGGACAAAGCCACAAGAAGAATACTCCAGGCACAAGAGGAAGACCCCAGGCACATGAAGAATTCCCCAGGCACAAGAAAAAGACCCCAGGCACAATATGACGATCTGATTCAAAAAGAAGACAGCGCCACAAGAAGAATACCCCAAGAAGTCCCCAGGCACAAGAAGAAGATCTGATACAAGAAGAACACAACGCCACAAGAAGAATACCCCAGCCACTAGAAGAAGACCCAAGCCACTAGAAAAAGACCCAGCCACCAGAAGAAGACCCCAGCCACAAGAAGAAAATCGGATACAAGAAGAAGACCCCAGGTGAAAGAAGAAGACCCCAGGCACAATGAGAAGACCCCAGTCACAAGAAGAAGAACCCAGGCACAAGAAGAAGTCCCCTGGAGCAAGAAGAAGACGCTAGCCATAAGAAGAAGACCCCAGCCACAAGAAGATCTGATACAAGAAGAAGACAAAGCCACAAGTAGAATACTCCAGGCATAAGAGGAAGACCCCAGGCACAAGAATAAGACCCCAGTTACAAGAAGAAGAACCCAGTCACAAGAAGAAGACCCCAAGCACAGGAAGAATACCCCAGGCACATGAAGACACCATTAAGAAAAAGAAGACCCAGCTTCAAGACGAAGATCTAATACAAGAAGAAGAGAAATCCAGAAGAAGAAGACTCCAGGCACAAGAAGAAGATTCAGCCTCAAGAAGAAGACCCAGCCTCAATAAGAAGACCCAGCCTGAAGAAGAAGATCTACTACAAAAAGAAGACTGAGCCACGAGAAGAATACCCCAGCCACTAGAAGAAGACCCAAGCCATTAGAAGACACCAGCCACAAGAAGAAGACCCCAGCCACAAGAAGATCTGAAACAAGAAGAGGACAAAGCCACAAGAAGAATACTCCAGGCACAAGAGGAAGACCCCAGGCACAAGAAGAATTCCCCAGGCACAAGAAAAAGACCCCAGGCACAAGATGACGATCTGATTCAAAAAGAAGACAACACCACAAGAAGAATACCCCAAGCCACCAGAAGACCCCAGCCACCAGAAGAAGACCCCAGCCACAACAAGAAAATCAAATATAAGAAGAAGACCTTAGGTAAAAGAAGAAGAAGACCCCAGGCACAAGAAGATGACCCCAGTCACAAGAAGAAGACCCCAGGCACAAGAAGAAGACACTAGCAACAAGAAGAAGACCCGAGCCACAAGAAGATCTGATACAAGAAGAAGACAAAGCCACAAGAAGAATACTCCAGGCATAAAAGGAAGACCCTAGGCACAGGAAGAAGACCCCAGGCACAAGAAGAAGACACTATTAACAAAAAGAAGACCCAGCTTCAAGAAGAAGATCTGATACAAGAAGAAGAGAAATCCAGAAGAAGAAGACTCCAGACACAAGAAGAAGATTCAGCCTCAAGAAGAAGACCCAGCCTCAATAAGAAGACCCAGCCTCAAGAAGATCTACTACAAGAAGAAGAGTGAGCCACAAGAAGAAGCCCCCAGGCAAAAGAAGAAGATCTGATACAAGAAGAAAACAACGCCACAAGAAGAATACCCAAGCCACTAGAAGAATACCCAAGCCACTAGAAGAAGACACCAGCCACAAGAAGAAGACCCCAGAGACAAGAAAATCTGCAACAAGAAGAGGACAAAGCCACAAGAAGAATACTCCAGGCACAAGAGGAAGACCCCAGGCACAAGAAGAATTCCCCAGGCACAAGAAAAAGACCCCAGGCACAAGAAGACGATCTTATTCAAAAAGAAGACAACACCACAAGAAGAATACCCCAAGCCACCAGAAGACCCCAGCCACCAGAAGAAGACCCCAGTCACAAGAAGAAAATCGGATACAAGAAGAAGACCCCAGGCACAAGAAGTAGACCCCAGTCACAAGAAGAAGTCCCCAGGCACAAGAAGAAGACCCCAGGCACAAGAAGAAGAACCCAGTCACAAGAAGAAGACCCCAGGCACAAGAAGAAGACGCCAGCCACAAGAAGAAGACCCCAGCCACAAGAAGATCTAATACAAGAAGAAGATAAAGCCACAAGAAGAATACTCCAGGCATAAGAGGAAGACCCCAGGCACAAAAAGAAGACCCCAGTCACAAGAAGAAGAACCCAGTCAGAAAAAGAAGACCCCAAGCACAGGAAGAAGACCCCAGGCACAAGAAGAAGACACCATTAACAAAAAGAAGACCCAGCTTCAAGAAGAAGATCTGATACAAGAAGAAGAGAAATCCAGAAGAAGAAGACTGCAGGCACAAGAAGAAGATTCAGCCTCAAGAAGTAGACCCAGCCTCAATATGAAGACCCAGCCTCAGGAAGAAGATCTACTACAAGAAGAAGACTGGGCCACAAGAAGAAGACCCCAGGCACAAGAAGAAGATCTGATACAAGAAGAAAACAACGCCACAAGAAGAATACCCCAGCCACTAGAAGAAGACCCAAGCCACTAGAAGAAGACACCAGCCACAAGAAGAAGACCCCAGCCACAAGAAGATTTGAAACAAGAAGAAGACAAAGCCACAAGAAGAAGACCCCAGGCAAAAGAAGAATTCCCCAGGCACAAGAAAAAGAACCCAGGCACATGAAGGCGATCTGATTTAAAAAGAAGACAGCGCCACAAGAAGAATACCCCAAGCCACCAGAAGACCCCAGCCACCAGAAGAAGACCCCAGCCAGAAGAAGAAAATCAGATACAAGAAGAAGACCCCAGGTGAAAGAAGAAGACCCCAGGCACAAGAAGAAGACCCCAGTCACAAGAAGAAGAACCCAGGCACAAGAAGAAGACCCCAGTCACAAGAAGAAGACCCCAAGCACAGGAAGAAGACCCCAGCCACCAGAAGAAGACCCCAGCCAGAAGAAGAAAATCGGATACAAGAAGAAGACCCCAGGTGAAAGAAGAAGACCCCAGGCACAAGAAGAAGACCCCAGTCACAAGAAGAAGAACCCAGGCACAAGAAGAAGACCCCAGGTACAAGAAGAAGACGCTAGCCACAAGAAGAAGACCCCAGCCACAAGAAAATCTGATACAAGAAGAAGACAAAGCCACAAGAAGAATACTCCAGGCATAAGAGGAAGACCCCAGGCACAAGAAGAAGACCCCAGTCACAAGAAGAAGACCCCAAGCACAGGAAGAAGACCCCAGGCACAAGAAGAAGACACCATTAACAAAAAGAAGACCCAGCTTCAAGAAGAAGATCTGATACATAAAGAAGAGAAATCCAGAAGAAGAAGACTCCAGGCACAAGAAGAAGATTCAGCCTCAAGAAGAAGAACCAGCCTCAATAAGAAGACCCAGCCTCAAGAAGATCTACTACAAGAAGAAGACTGAGCCACAAGAAGAAGACCCCAGGCACAAGAAGAAGATCTGATACAAGAAGAAAACAATGCCGCAAGAAGAATACCCCAGCCACTAGAAGACGACCCAAGCCACTAGAAAAAGACACCATCCACAAGAAGAAGACCCCAGCGACAAGAACATCTGAAACAAGAAGAGGACAAAGCCACAAGAAGAATACTCCAGGCACAAGAGTAAGACCCCAGGAACAAGAAGAATTCCCCAGACACAAGAGAAAGGCCCCAGGCACAAGAAGACGATCTTATTCAAAAAGAAGACAACACCACAAGAAGAATATCCCAAGCCACCAGAAGACCCCAGCAACCAGAAGAAGACCCCAGCCACAAGAAGAAAATCGGATACAAGAAGAAGACCTTAGGTGAAAGAAGAAGACCCCAGGCACAAGAAGAAGACCCCAGTCACAAGAAGAAGACCCCAGGCACAAGAAGAAGACACTAGCCACAAAAAGAAGACCCCAGCCACAAGAAGATCTGATACAAGAAGAAGACAAAGCCACAAGAAGAATACTCCAGGCATAAAAGGAAGACCCTAGGCACAAGAAGAAGACCCCAGTCACAAGAAGAACCCAGTCACAAGAAGAAGACCCCAAGTACAGGAAGAAGACCCCAGGCACAAGAAGAAGACACTATTAGCAAAAAGAAGACCCAGCTTCAAGAAGAAGATCTGATACAAGAAGAAGAGAAATCCAGAAGAAGAAGACTCCAGGCACAAGAAGAAGATTCAGCCACAAGAAGAAGACCCAGCCTCAATAAGAAGACCCAGTCTCAAGAAGATCTCCTACAAGAAGAAGACTGAGCCACAAGAAGAAGCCCCCAGGCACAAGAAGAATATCTGATACAAGAAGAAAACAACGCCACAAGAAGAATACCCCAGCCACTAGAGGAAGACCCAAGCCACTAGAAGAAGACACCAGCCACAAGAAGAAGACCCCAGCCACAAGAAGATCTGAAACAAGAAGTGGACAAAGCCACAAGAAGAATACTCCAGGCACAAGAGGAAGACCCCAGGCACAAGAAGAATTCCCCAGGCACAAGAAAAAGACTCCAGGCACAAGAAGACGATCTGATTCAAAAAGAAGACAACGCCACAAGAAGAATACCCCAAGCCACCAGAATACTCCAGCCACTAGAAGAAGACCCCAGCCACAAGAAGAAAATCGGATACAAGAAGAAGACCCCAGGAACAAGGAGAAGACCCCAGGCACAAGAAGAAGACCCCAGTCACAAGAAGAAGAACCCAGGCACAAGAAGAAGACCCAAGCCACTAGAACAAGATACCAGCCACAAGAAGAAGACCCCAGCGACAAGAAGATCTGATACAAGAAGAAGACAAAGCCACAAGAAGAATACTAAAGGCATAAGAGGAAGACCCCAGGCACAAGAAGAAGACCCCAGTCACAAGAAGATGAACCCAGTCACAAGAAGAAGACCCCAAGCACAGGAAGAAGACCCCAGGCACAAGAAGAAGACACCATTATCAAAAAGAAGACCCAGATTCAAGAAGAAATCTGATACAAGAAGAAGAGAAATCCAGAAGAAGAAGACTCCAGGCACAAGAAGAAGATTTAGCCTCAAGAAGAAGACCCAGCCTCAATAAGAAGGCCCAGCCTCAAGAAGAAGATCTACTACAAGAAGAAGACTGAGCCACAAGAAGAAGTCCCCAGGCACAAGAAGAAGATCTGATACAAGAAGAAAACAACGCCACAAGAAGAATACCCCAGCCATTAGAAGAAGACCCAAGCCACTAGAAGAAGACACCAGCCACAAGAAGAAGACCCCAGCCACAAGAAGATCTGAAACAAGAAGAGGACAAAGCCACAAAAAGAATACTCCAGGCACAAGAGGAAGACCCCAGGCACAAGAAGACGATCTGATTCAAAAAGAAGACAACGCCACAAGAAGAATACCCCAAGCCACCAGAAGACCCCAGCCACCAGAAGAAGACCCCAGCCACAACAAGAAAATCGGATACAAGAAGAAGACCTTAGGTGAAAGAAGAAGACCCCAGGCACAAGAAGAAGACCCCAGTCACAAGAAGAAGACCCCAGGCACAAGAAGAAGACCCCAGGCACAAGAAGAAGACGCTAGCCACAAGAAGAAGACCCCAGCCACAAGAAGATCTGATACAAGAAGAAGACAAAGCCACAAGAAGAATACTCCAGGCATAAAAGGAAGACCCTAGGCACAAGAAGAAGACCCCAGTCACAAGAAGAACGCAGTCACAAGAAGAAGACCGCAAGCACAGGAAGAAGACCCCAGGCACAAGAAGAAGACACTATTAACAAAAAGAAGACCCAGCTTCAAGAAGAAGATCTGATACAAGAAGAAGAGAAATCCAGAGGAAGAGGACTCCAGGCACAAGAAGAAGTTTCAGCCTCAAGAAGAAGACCTAGCCTCAATAAGAAGACCCAGCCTCAAGAAGAAGATCTACTACAAGAAGAAGACTGAGCCACAAGAAGAAGACCCCAGGCACAAGAAGAAGATCTGATACAAGAAGAAAACAACGCCACAAGAAGAATACCCCAGCCACTAGAAGAAGACCCAAGCCACTAGAAGAAGACACCAGCCACAAGAAGAAGACCCCAGCCACAAGAAGATCTGAAACAAGAAGAGGACAAAGCCACAAGAAGAATACTCCAGGCACAAGAGGACGACCCCAGGCACAAGAAGAATTCCCCAGGCACAAGAAAAAGACCGCAGGCAAAAGAAGACGATCTGTTTCAAAAAGAAGACAACGCCACAAGAAGAATACCCCAAGCCACCAGAAGACCCCAGCCACCAGAAGAAGACCCCAGCCACAAGAAGAAAATCGGATACAAGAAGAAGACCCCAGGTGAAAGAAGAAGACCCCAGTCACAAGAAGAGGAACCCAATCACAAGAAGACGACCCCAGTCACAAGAAGAAGAACCCAGTCACAAGAAGAAGACCCCAGGCAGGCACAAGTTGAAGACCCCAGTCACAAGAAGAAGAATCCAGCCACAAGAAGAAGACCCCAGCCACAAGAAGATCTGATACAAGAAGAAGACAAAGCCACAAGAAGAATACTCCAGGCACAAGAGGAAGACCCCAGGCACAAGAAGAATTCCCCAGGCACAAGAAGACGATCTGAATCAAAAAGAAGACAACGCCACAAGAAGAATACCCCAAGCCACCAGAAGACCCCAGCCACCAGAAGGAGACCCCAGCCACAAGAAGATCTGGTACAAGAAGAAGACAATGCCACAAGAAGAATACTCCAGGCATAAGAGGAAGACTCCAGGCACAAGAAGAAGACCCCAGTCACAAGAAGAAAATCGTATACAAGAAGAAGACCCCAGGCACAAGAAGAAGACCCCAGTCACAAGAAGAAGAACCCAGGCACAAGAAGAAGACCCCAGGCACAAGAAGAAGACACTAGCCACAAGAAGAAGACCCCAGCCACAAGAAGAATACCCCAAGCACAGGAAGAAGACCCCAGGCACAAGAAGAGGAACCCAATCACAAGAAGACGACCCCAGTCACAAGAAGAAGAACCCAGTCACAAGAAGAAGACACCAGGCTGGCACAAGATGAAGACCCCAGTCACAAGAAGAAGAATCCAGTCACAAGAAGAAGACCCCAAGCACAGGAAGAAGACCCCAGGCACAAGAAGAAGACACCATTATCAAAAAGAAGACCCAGATTCAAGAAGAAGATCTTATACAAGAAGAAGAGAAATCCAGAAGAAGACTCCAGGCACAAGAAGAAGATTCAGCCTCAAGAAGAAGACCCAGCCTCAATAAGAAGACCCAGCCTCAAGAAGAAGATCTACTACAAGAAGAAGACTGAGCCACAGGAAGAAGACCCCAGGCACAAGACGAAGATCTGTAACAAGAAGAAAACAACGCCACAAGAAGAATACCCCAGCCACTAGAAGAAGACCCAAGCCACTAGAAGAAGACACCAGCCACAAGAAGAAGACCCCAGCAACAAGAAGATCTGAAACAAGAAGAGGACAAAGCCACAAGAAGAATCCTCCAGGCACAAGAGGAAGACCCCAGGCACAAGAAGAATTTCTCAGGCACAAGAAAAAGACCCCAGGCACAAAAAGACGGTCTGATTTAAAAAGAAGACAACACCACAAGAAGAATACCCCAAGCCACCAGAAGACCCCAGCCACCAGAAGAAGACCCCAGCAACAAGAAGAAAATCGGATACAAGAAGAAGACCCCAGGCACAAGAAGAAGACGCCAGCCACATGAAAAAGACCCCAGCCACAAGAAGAAAATCGGAATAAAGAAGAAGACCCCAGGTGAAAGAAGAAGACCCCAGGCACAAGAAGAAGACCGCAGTCATAAGAAGAAGCACTCAGGCACAAGAAGAAGACCCCAGGCACAAGAAGAAGACGCTAGCCACAAGAAGAAGACCCGAGCCAGAAAAAGATCTGATACAAGAAGAAGACAAAGCCACAAGAAGAATACTCCAGGCATAAGAGGAAGACCCCAGGCACAAGAAGAAGACGCTAGCCACAAGAAGAAGACCCGAGCCACAAGAAGATCTGATACAAGAAGAAGACAAAGCCACAAGAAGAATACTCCAGGCATAAGAGGAAGACACCAGGCACAAGAAGAAGACCCCAGTCACAAGAAGAAGGACCCAATCACAAGAAGAAGGTCCCAAGCACAGGAAGAAGACCCCAGGCACAAGAAGAAGACACCATTAACAAAAAGAAGACCCAGCTTCAAGAAGAAGATATGATACTAGAAGAAGAGAAATCCAGAAGAAGACGACTCCAGGCACAAGAAGAAGATTCAGCCTCAAGAAGAAGACCCATCCTCAATAAGAAGACCCAGCTTCAAGAAGAAGATCTACTACAAGAAGAAGACTGAGCCACAAGAAGAAGACCTCAGGCACAAGAAGAACTGAAACAAGACGAGGACAAAGCCACAAGAAGAATACTCCAGGCACAAGAGGAAGACCCCAGGCACAAGAAGAATTTCCCAGGCACAAGAAAAAGACCCCAGGCACAAAAAGACGGTCTGATTTAAAAAGAAGACAACACCACAAGAAGAATACCCCAAGCCACCAGAAGACCCCAGCCACCAGAAGAAGACCCCAGCCACAAGAAGAAAATCGGATACAAGAAGAAGACCCCAGGCACAAGAAGAAGACGCCAGCCACATGAAAAAGACCGCAGCCACAAGAAGAAAATCGGAATAAAGAAGAAGACCCCAGGTGAAAGAAGAAGACCCCAGGCACAAGAAGAAAACCGCAGTCACAAGAAGAAGCACCCAGGCACAAGAAGAAGATTCAGCCTCAAGAAGAAGACCCATCCTCAATAAGAAGACCCAGCCTCAAGAAGAAGATCTACTACAAGAAGAAGACTGAGCCTCAAGTAGAAGACCTCAGGCACAAGAAGAAGTTCTGATACATGAAGAAAACAACGCAACAAGAAGAATACCCAAGCCACTAGAAGAAGACACCAGCCACAAGAAGAAGACCCCAGCCACAAGAAGATCTGAAACAAGAAGAGGACAAAGCCACAAGAAGAATACTCCAGGCACAAGAGGAAGACCCCAGGCACAAGAAGAATTCCCCAGGCACAAGAAAAAGACCCCAGGCACAAGAAGGCGGTCTGATTTAAAAAGAAGACAGCGCCACAAGAAGAATAACCCAAGCCACCAGAAGACCCCAGCCACCAGAAGAAGACCCCAGCCACAAGAAGAAAATCGGATACAAGAAGAAGACCCCAGGTGAAAGAAGAAGACCCCAGGCACAAGAAGAAGACCCCAGACACAAGAAGAAGAACCCAGGCACAAGAAGAAGACGCTAGCCACAAGAAGAAGACCCCAGCCACAAGAAAATCTGATACAAGAAGAAGACAAAGCCACAAGAAGAATACTCCAGGCATAAGAGGAAGACCCCAGGCACAAGAAGAAGAACCCAGTCACAAGAAGAAGACCCCAAGCACAGGAAGAAGACCCCAGGCACAAGAAGAAGACACCATTATCAAAAAGAAGACCCAGCTTCAAGAAGAAGATCTGATACATAAAGAAGAGAAATCCAGAAGAAGACTAAGCCACAAGAAGAAGACCCCAGGCACAAGAAGAAGATCTGATACAAGAAGAAAACAATGCCACAAGAAGAATACCCCAGCCACTAGAAGAAGACCCAAGCCACTAGAAAAAGACACCAGCCACAAGAAGAAGACCCCAGCGACAAGAAGATCTGAAACAAGAAGAGGACAAAGCCACAAGAAGAATACTCCAGGCACAAAAGGAAGACCCCAGGCACAAGAAGAATTCCCCAGGCACAAGAAAAAGACCCCAGGCACAAGAAGACGATCTTATTCAAAAAGAAGACAACACCACAAGAAGAATACCCCAAGCCACCAGAAGACCCCAGCCACCAGAAGAAGACCCCAGCCACAAGAAGAAAATCGGATACAAGAAGAAGACCTTAGGTGAAAGAAGAAGACCCCAGGCACAAGAAGAAGACCCCAGTCACAAGAAGAAGACCCCAGGCACAAGAAGAAGACACTAGCCACAAAAATAAGACCCCAGCCACATGAAGATCTGATACAAGAAGAAGACAAAGCCACAAGAAGAATACTCCAGGCATAAAAGGAAGACCCTAGCCACAAGAAAAAGACCCCAGTCACAAGAAGAACCCAGTCACAAGAAGAAGACCCCAAGCACAGGAAGAAGACCCCAGGCACAAAAAGAAGACACCATTATCAAAAATAAGACCCAGATTCAAGAAGAAATCTGATACAAGAAGAAGAGAAATCCAGAAGAAGAAGACTCCAGGCACAAGAAGAAGATTTAGCCTCAAGAAGAAGACCCAGCCTCAATAAGAAGGCCCAGCTTCAAGAAGAAGATCTACTACAAGAAGAAGACTGAGCCACAAGAAGAAGTCCCCAGGCACAAGAAGAAGATCTGATACAAGAAGAAAACAACGCCACAAGAAGAATACCCCAGCCATTAGAAGAAGACCCAAGCCACTAGAAGAAGACACCAGCCACAAGAAGAAGACCCCAGCCACAAGAAGATCTGAAACAAGAAGAGGACAAAGCCACAAAAAGAATACTCCATTCACAAGAGGAAGACCCCAGGCACAAGAAGACGATCTGATTCAAAAAGAAGACAACGCCACAAGAAGAATACCCCAAGCCACCAGAAGACCCCAGCCACCAGAAGAAGACCCCAGCCACAACAAGAAAATCGGATACAAGAAGAAGACCTTAGGTGAAAGAAGAAGACCCCAGGCACAAGAAGAAGACCCCAGTCACAAGAAGAAGACCCCAGGCACAAGAAGAAGACCCCAGGCACAAGAAGAAGACGCTAGCCACAAGAAGAAGACCCCAGCCACAAGAAGATCTGATACAAGAAGAAGACAAAGCCACAAGAAGAATACTCCAGGCATAAAAGGAAGACCCTAGGCACAAGAAGAAGACCCCAGTCACAAGAAGAACGCAGTCACAAGAAGAAGACCGCAAGCACAGGAAGAAGACCCCAGGCACAAGAAGAAGACACTATTAACAAAAAGAAGACCCAGCTTCAAGAAGAAGATCTGATACAAGAAGAAGAGAAATCCAGAAGAAGAAGACTCCAGGCACAAGGAGAAGATTTAGCCTCAAGAAGAAGACCCAGCCTCAAGAAGAAGACCCAGCCTCAAGAAGAAGATCTACTACAAGAAGAAGACTGAGCCACAGGAAGAAGACTCCATGCACAAGAAGAAGATCTGATACAAGAAGAAAACAATGCCACAAGAAGAATACCCCAGCCACTAGAAGAAGACCCAAGCCACTAGAAGAAGACACCAGCCACAAGAAGAAGACCCCAGCCACAAGAAGATCTGAAACAAGAAGAGGACAAAGCCACAAGAAGAATACTCCAGGCACAAGAGGAAGACCCCAGGCACAAGAAGACGATCTGATTCAAAAAGAAGACAACGCCACAAGAAGAATACCCCAAGCCACCAGAAGACCCCAGCCACCAGAAAAAGACCCCAGCCACAACAAGATAATCGGATACAAGAAGAAGACCTTAGGTGAAAGAAGAAGACCCCAGGCACAAGAAGAAGACCCCAGTCACAAGAAGAAGACCCCAGGCACAAGAAGATCTGATACAAGAAGAAGACAAAGCCACAAGAAGAATACTCCAGGCATAAAAGAAAGACATTAGGCACAAGAAGAAGACCCCAGTCACAAGAAGAACCAAGTCACAAGAAGAAGACCGCAAGCACAGGAAGAAGACCCCAGGCAGAAGAAGAAGACACTATTAACAAAAAGAAGAGCCAGCTTCAATACCCAGGCACAAGAAGAAGACGCCAGCCACATGAATAAGACCCCAGCCACAAGAAGAAAATCGGAAAAAAGAAGAAGACCAGGTGAAAGAATTAGACCCCAAACACAAGAAGAAGACCGCAATCACAAGAAGAAGCACCCAGGCACAAGAAGAAGACCCCAGGCACAAGAAGAAGACGCTAGCCACAAGAAGAAGACCCGAGCCACAAGAAGATCTGATACAAGAAGAAGAGAAAGCCACAAGAAGAATACTCTAGGCATAAGAGGAAGACCCCAGGCAGAAGAAGAAGACGCCAGCCACAAGAAGAAGACCCCAGCCACAAGAAAATCTAATACAAGAAGATGACAAAGCCGCAAGAAGAATACTCCAGGCATTAGAGGAAGACCCCAGGCACAAGAAGAACAACCCAGTCACAAAAAGAAGAACCCAGTCACAAGAAGAAGACCCCAAGCACAGGAAGAAGAAAAGAGGCACAAGAAGAAGACACCATTAACAAAAAGAAGACCCAGCTTCAAGAAGAAGATCTGATACAAGAAGAAGAGAAAAACAGAAGAAGACGACTACAGGCACAAGAAGAAGATTCAGCCTCAAGAAGAAGACCCAGCCTCAATAAGAAGACCCAGCCTCAAGAAGAAGATCTACTACAAGAAGAAGACTGAGCCACAAGAAGAAGACCCCAGGCACAAGAAGAAGATCTGATACAAGAAGAAAACAACTCCACAAGAAGAATACCCCAGCCACTAGAAGAAGACCCAAGCCACTAGAAGAAGACACAAGCCACAAGAAGAAGACCCCAGCCACAAGAAGATCTGAAACAAGAAGAGGACAAAGCCACAAGAAGAATACTCCAGAAACAAGAGGAAGACCCCAGGCACAAGAAGAATTCCCCAGGCACAAGAAAAAGACCACAGGCACAAGAAGACGATCTGATTCAAAAATAAGACAACACCACAAGAAGAATACCCCAAGCCACCAGAAGACCCCAGCCACCAGAAGAAGACCCCAGCCACAACAAGAAAATCAGATACAAGTAGAAGACCCCAGGTGAAAGAAGAAGACCCCAGGCACAAGAAGAAGACCCCAGTCACAAGAAGAAGAACCCAGTCACAAGAAGAAGACCCCAGGCACAAGAAGAAGACGCCAGCCACAAGAAGAAAACCCCAGCCACAAGAAGACCTGATACAAGAAGAAGACAAAGCCACAAGAAGAATACTCCAGGCATAAGAGGAAGACCCCAGACACAAGAAGAAGACCCCAGTCACAAGAAGAAGAACCCAGTCACAAGAAGAAGACCCCAAGCACAGGAAGAAGACCCCAGGCACAAGAAGAAGACACCATTAACAAAAAGAAGACCCAGCTTCAAGAAGAAGATCTGATACAAGAAGAAGAGAAATCCAGAAGAAGAAGACTCCAGGCACAAGAAGCAGATTCAGCCTCAAGAAGAAGACCCAGCCTCAATAAGAATACCCAGCCTCAAGAAGAAGATCTACAACAAGAAGAAGACTGAGCCACAAGAAGAATCCTCCAGGCACAAGAGGAAGACCCCAGGCACAAGAAGAATTCCCCAGGCACAAGAAAAAGACCCCAGGCACAAGAAGACGATCTGAATCAAAAAGAATACAACGCCACAAGAAGAATACCCCAAGCCACTAGAAGAAGACCCAAGCCACTAGAAGAAGACACCAGCCACAAGAAGAAGACCCCAGCCACAAGAAGATTTGAAACAAGAAGAGGACAAAGCCACAAGAAGAATACTCCAGGCACAAGAGGAAGACCCCAGGCACAAGAAGAATTCCCCAGGCACAAGAAAAAGACCCCAGACACAATATGACGATCTGATTCAAAAAGAAGACAGCGCCACAAGAAGAATACCCCAAGAAGTCCCCAGGCACAAGAAGAAGATCTGATACAAGAAGAAAACAACGCCACAAGAAGAATACCCCAGCCACTAGAAGAAGACCCAAGCCACTAGAAAAAGACCCAGCCACCAGAAGAAGACCCCAGCCACAAGAAGAAAATCGGATACAAGAAGAAGACCCCAGCCACAAGAAGATCTGATACAAGAAGAAGACAAAGCCACAAGAAGAATACTCCAGGCACATGAGGAAGACCCCAGGCACAAGAAGAATTCCCCAGGCACAAGAAGACGATCTGAATCAAAAAGAAGACAACGCCACAAGACGAATACCCCAAGCCACCAGAAGACCCCAGCCACCAGAAGGAGACCCCAGCCACAAGAAGATCTGATACAAGAAGACAATGCCACAAGAAGAATACTCCAGGCATAAGAAGATGACCCCAGGCACAAGAAGAAGACCCCAGTCACAAGAAGAAAATCGGATACAAGAAGAAGACCCCAGGCACAAGAAGAAGACCCCAGGCACAAGAAGAAGACCCCAGGCACAAGAAAAAGACGCTAGCCACAAGAAGACCCCAGCCACAAGAAGAATACCCCAAGCACAGGAAGAAGACCCCAGGCAGGCACACGATGAAGACCCCAGTCACAAGAAGAAGAATCCAGTCACAAGAAGAAGACCCCAGGCACAAAAAGAAGACGCCAGCCACAAGAAGAAGACCCCAGCCACAAGAAGATCTGATACAAGAAGAAGACAAAGCCACAAGAAGAATACTCCAGGCACAAGAGGAAGACCCCAGGCACAAGAAGAATTCCCCAGGCACAAGAAGACGATCTGAATGAAAAAGAAGACAACGCCGCAAGAAGAATACCCCAAGCCACCAGAAGACCCCAGCCACCAGAAGGAGACCCCAGCCACAAGAAGATCTGATACAAGAAGAAGACAAAGCCACAAGAAGAATACTCCAGGCATAAGAGGAAGACCCCAGGCACAAGAAGAAGACCCCAGTCACAAGAAGAAGAACCCAGTCACAAGAAGAAGACCCCAAGCACAGGAAGAAGACCCCAGGCACAAGAAGAAGACACCATTATCAAAAAGAAGACCCAGATTCAAGAAGAAATCTGATACAAGAAGAAGAGAAATCCAGAAGAAGAAGACTCCAGGCACAAGAAGGAGATTCAGCCTCAATAAGAAGACCCAGCCTCAATAAGAAGACCCAGCCTCAAGAAGAAGATCTACTACAAGAAGAAGACTGAGCCACAGGAAGAAGACCCCAGGCACAAGCAGAAGATCTGATACAAGAAGAAAACAACGCCACAAGAAGAATACCCCAGCCACTAGACGGAGACCCAAGCCACTAGAAGAAGACACCAGCCACAAGAAGAAGACCGCAGCCACAAGAAGACGATCTGATTCAAAAAGAAGACAACACCACAAGAAGAATACCACAAGCCACCAGAAAACCCTAGCCACCAGAAGAAGACCCCATCCACAACAAGAAAATTGGATACAAGAAGAAGACCCCAGGTGAAAGAAGAAGACCCCAGGCACAAGAAGAAGACCCCATTAACAAAAACAAGACCCAGCTTCAAGGAGAAGATCTGATACAAGAAGAAGAGAAATCAAGGAGAAGAAGACTCCAGGCACAAGAAGTAGATTCAGCCTCAAGAAGAAGACCCAGCCTCAAGAAGAAGATCTACTACAAGAAGAAGACTGAGCTACAAGAAGAAGACCCCAGGCACAAGAAGAAGGTCTGATACAAGAAGAAAACAACGCCACAAGAAGAATACCCCAGCCACTAGAAGAAGACCCAAGCCACTAGAAGAAGACACCAGCCACAAGAAGAAGACCGCAGCCACAAGAAGATCTGAAACAAGAAGAGGACAAAGCCACAAGAAGAATACTCCAGGCACAAGAGGAAGACCCCAGGCACAAGAAGAATTCCCCAGGCACAAGAAAAAGACCCCAGGCACAAGAAGACGATCTGATTAAAAAAGAAGACAACGCCACAAGAAGAATACCGCAAGCCACCAGAAGACCCCAGCCACCAGAAGAAGACCCCAGCCACAAGAAGAAAATCGGATACAAGAAGAAGACCCCAGGTGAAAGAAGAAGACACCAGGCACAAGAAGAAGACCCCAGTCACAAGAAGAAGACCCCAGTCACAAGAAGAAGACCCCAGTCACAAGAAGAAGAACCCAGTCACAAGAAGAAGACCCCTGGCACAAGAAGAAGACGCCAGCCACCAGAAGAAGACCCCAGCCACAAGAAGAAAATCGGATACAAGAAGAAGACCCCAGGTGAAAGAAGAAGACCCCAGGCACAAGAAGAAGACCCCAGTCACAAGAAGAAGACCCCAGGCACAAGAAGAAGACCCCAGTCACAAGAAGAAGAACCCAGTCACAAGAAGAAGACCCCAAGCACAGGAAGAAGACCCCAGGCACAAGAAGAAGACACCATTATCAAAAAGAAGACCCAGATTCAAGAAGAAATCTGATACAAGAAGAAGAGAAATCCAGAAGAAGAAGACTCCAGGCACAAGAAGGAGATTCAGCCTCAATAAGAAGACCCAGCCTCAATAAGAAGACCCAGCCTCAAGAAGAAGATCTACTACAAGAAGAAGACTGAGCCACAGGAAGAAGACCCCAGGCACAAGCAGAAGATCTGATACAAGAAGAAAACAACGCCACAAGAAGAATACCCCAGCCACTAGACGGAGACCCAAGCCACTAGAAGAAGACACCAGCCACAAGAAGAAGACCTCAGCAACAAGAAGATCTGAAACAAGAAGAGGACAAAGCCACAAGAAGAATACTCCAGGCACAAGAGGAAGACCCCAGGCACAAGAAGAATTTCCCAGGCACAAGAAAAAGACCCCAGGCACAAAAAGACGGTCTGATTTAAAAAGAAGACAACACCACAAGAAGAATACCCCAAGCCACCAGAAGACCCCAGCCACCAGAAGAAGACCCCAGCCACAAGAAGATCTGATACAAGAAGAAGACAAAGCCACAAGAAGAATACTCCAGGCATAAGAGGAAGACCCCAGGCACAAGCAGAAGACCCCAGTCACAAGAAGAAGAACCCAGTCACAAGAAGAAGACCCCAAGCACAGGAAGAATACCCCAGGCACAAGAAGAAGACACCATTATCAAAAAGAAGACCCAGATTCAAGAAGAAGATCTGATACAAGAAGAAGAGAAATCCAGAAGAAGAAGACTCCAGGCACAAGGAGAAGATTTAGCCTCAAGAAGAAGACCCAGCCTCAATAACAAGACCCAGCCTCAAGAAGAAGATCTACTACGAGAAGAAGACTGAGCCACAGGAAGAAGACCCCATGCACAAGAAGAAGATCTGATACAAGAAGAAAACAACGCCACAAGAAGAATACCCCAGCCACTAGAAGAAGACCCCAGCAACAAGAAGATCTGAAACAAGAAGAGGACAAAGCCACAAGAAGAATACTCCAGGCACAAGAGGAAGACCCCAGGCACAAGAAGAATTTCCCAGGCACAAGAAAAAGACCCCAGGCACAAAAAGACGGTCTGATTTAAAAAGAAGACAACACCACAAGAAGAATACCCCAAGCCACCAGAAGACCCCAGCCACCAGAAGAAGACCCCAGCCACAAGAAGAAAATCGGATACAAGAAGAAGACCCCAGGCACAAGAAAAAGACGCCAGCCACATGAAGAAGACCCCAGCCACAAGAAGAAAATCGGAATAAAGAAGAAGACCCCAGGTGAAAGAAGAAGACCCCAGGCACAAGAAGAAGACCGCAGTCACAAGAAGAAGCACCCAGGCACAAGAAGAAGACGCTAGCCACAAGAAAAAGACCCGAGCCACAAGAAGATCTGATACAAGAAGAAGAGAAAGCCACAAGAAGAAGACCCCAGCCACAAGAAGATCTAATACAAGAAGATGACAAAGCCACAAGAAGAATACTCCAGGCATAAGAGGAAGATCCCAGGCACAAGAAGAAGACGCCAGCCACAAGAAGACGACCCCAGCCACAAGAAGATCTAATACAAGAAGATGACAAAGCCACAAGAAGAATACTCCAGGCATTAGAGGAAGACCCCAGGCACAAGGAGAAGACCCCAGTCACAAGAAGAAGAACCCAGTCACAAGAAGAAGACCCCAAGCACAGGAAGAAGAAAACAGGCACAAGAAGAAGACACCATTAACAAAAAGAGGACCCAGCTTCAAGAAGAAGATCTGATACAAGAAGAAGAGAAATCCAAAAGAAGAAGACTCCAGGCACAAGAAGAAGATTCAGCCTCAAGAAGAAGACCCAGCCTCAATAAGAAGACCCAGCCTCAAGAAGAAGATCTACTACAAGAAGAAGACTGAGCCACAAGAAGAAGGCCCCAGGCACAAGAAGAAGATCTGATACAAGAAGAAAACAACGCCACAAGAAGAATAGCCCAGCCACTAGAAGAAGACCCAAGCCACTAGAAGAAGACACCAGCCACAAGAAGAAGACCCCAGCCACAAGAAGATCTGAAACAAGAAGAGAACAAAGCCACAAGAAGAATACTCCAGGCACAAGAGGAAGACCCCAGGCACAAGAAGACGATCTGATTCAAAAAGAAGACAACGCCACAAGAAGAATACCCCAAGCCACCAGAAGACCCCAGCCACCAGAAGAAGACCCCAGCCACAACAAGAAAATCGGATACAAGAAGAAGACCTTAGATGAAAAAAGAAGACCCCAGGCACAAGAAGAAGACCCCAGTCACAAGATGAAGACCCCAGGCACAAGAAGAAGACTTCAGGCACAAGAAGAAGACGCTAGCCACAAGAAGAAGACCCCAGCCACAAGAAGATCTGATACAAGAAGAAGACAAAGCCACAAGAAGAATACTCCAGGCACAAGAGGAAGACCCCAGGCACAAGAAGAATTTCCCAGGCACAAGAAAAAGACCCCAGGCACAAAAAGACGGTCTGATTTAAAAAGAAGACAACACCACAAGAAGAATACCCCAAGCCACCAGAAGACCCCAGCCACCAGAAGAAGACCCCAGCCACAAGAAGAAAATCGGATACAAGAAGAAGACCCCAGGCACAAGAAAAAGACGCCAGCCACATGAAGAAGACCCCAGCCACAAGAAGAAAATCGGAATAAAGAAGAAGACCCCAGGTGAAAGAAGAAGACCCCAGGCACAAGAAGAAGACCGCAGTCACAAGAAGAAGCACCCAGGCACAAGAAGAAGACCCCAGGCACAAGAAGAAGACGCTAGCCACAAGAAAAAGACCCGAGCCACAAGAAGATCTGATACAAGAAGAAGAGAAAGCCACAAGAAGAAGACCCCAGCCACAAGAAGATCTAATACAAGAAGATGACAAAGCCACAAGAAGAATACTCCAGGCATAAGAGGAAGATCCCAGGCACAAGAAGAAGACGCCAGCCACAAGAAGACGACCCCAGCCACAAGAAGATCTAATACAAGAACATGACAAAGCCACAAGAAGAATACTCCAGGCATTAGAGGAAGACCCCAGGCACAAGGAGAAGACCCCAGTCACAAGAAGAAGAACCCAGTCACAAGAAGAAGACCCCAAGCACAGGAAGAAGAAAACAGGCACAAGAAGAAGACACCATTAACAAAAAGAAGACCCAGCTTCAAGAAGAAGATCTGATACAAGAAGAAGAGAAATCCAAAAGAAGAAGACTCCAGGCACAAGAAGAAGATTCAGCCTCAAGAAGAAGACCCAGCCTCAATAAGAAGACCCAGCCTCAAGAAGAAGATCTACTACAAGAAGAAGACTGAGCCACAAGAAGAAGGCCCCAGGCACAAGAAGAAGATCTGATACAAGAAGAAAACAACGCCACAAGAAGAATAGCCCAGCCACTAGAAGAAGACCCAAGCCACTAGAAGAAGACACCAGCCACAAGAAGAAGACCCCAGCCACAAGAAGATCTGAAACAAGAAGAGAACAAAGCCACAAGAAGAATACTCCAGGCACAAGAGGAAGACCCCAGGCACAAGAAGACGATCTGATTCAAAAAGAAGACAACGCCACAAGAAGAATACCCCAAGCCACCAGAAGACCCCAGCCACCAGAAGAAGACCCCAGCCACAACAAGAAAATCGGATACAAGAAGAAGACCTTAGATGAAAGAGGAAGACCCCAGGCACAAGAAGAAGACCCCAGTCACAAGATGAAGACCCCAGGCACAAGAAGAAGACTTCAGGCACAAGAAGAAGACGCTAGCCACAAGAAGAAGACCCCAGCCACAAGAAGATCTGATACAAGAAGAAGACAAAGCCACAAGAAGAATACTCCAGGCACAAGAAAAAGACCCCAGGCACAAGAAGACGATCTGATTCAAAAAGAAGACAACACCACAAGAGGAATACCCCAAGCCACCAGAAGACCCCAGCCACCAGAAGAAGACCCCAGACACAAGAAGAAAATTGGATACAAGAAGAAGACCCCAGACACAAGAAGAAGACCGCAGGCACAAGAAGAAGACCCCAGGCACAAGAAGAAGAACCTAGTCACAAGAAGAAGACACCAGGCACAAGAAGAAGACGCCAGCCACAAGAAGAAGACCCCAGCCACAAAAAAATCTAATACAAGAAGACGACAAAGCCACAAAAAGAATACTATAGGCATTAGAGGAAGACCCCAGGCACAAGAAGAAGACCCCAGTCACAAGAAGAAGAACCCAGTCACAAGAAGTAGACCCCAAGCACAGGAAGAAGACCCCAGGCACAAGAAGAAGACACCATTAACAAATGGAAGACCCAGCTTCAAGAAGAAGATCTGATACAAGAAGAAGATTCAGCCTCAAGAAGAAGACCCAGCCTCAATAAGAAGACCCAGCCTCAAGAAGAAGATCTACTACAAGAAGAAGACTGAGCCACAAGAAGAAGACCCCAGGCACAAGAAGAAGATCTGATACAAGAAGAAAACAACGCCACAAGAAGAATACCCCAGCCAATAGAAGAAGACCCAAGCCACTAGAAGAAGACACCAGCCACAAGAAGAAGACCGCAGCCACAAGAAGACGATCTGATTCAAAAAGAAGACAACACCACAAGAAGAATACCACAAGCCACCAGAAAACCCTAGCCACCAGAAGAAGACCGCATCCACAACAAGAAAATCGGATACAAGAAGAAGACCCCAGGTGAAAGAAGAAGACCCCAGGCACAAGAAGAAGACCCCATTAACAAAAACAAGACCCAGCTTCAAGGAGAAGATCTGATACAAGAAGAAGAGAAATCAAGGAGAAGAAGACTCCAGGCACAAGAAGTAGATTCAGCCTCAAGAAGAAGACCCAGCCTCAAGAAGAAGATCTACTACAAGAAGAAGACTGAGCTACAAGAAGAAGACCCCAGGCACAAGAAGAAGGTCTGATACAAGAAGAAAACAACGCCACAAGAAGAATATCCCAGCCACTAGAAGAAGACCCAAGCCACTAGAAGAAGACACCAGCCACAAGAAGAAGACCGCAGCCACAAGAAGATCTGAAACAAGAAGAGGACAAAGCCACAAGAAGAATACTCCAGGCACAAGAGGAAGACCCCAGGCACAAGAAGAATTCCCCAGGCACAAGAAAAAGACCCCAGGCACAAGAAGACGAACTGATTAAAAAAGAAGACAGCGCCACAAGAAGAATACCGCAAGCCACCAGAAGACCCCAGCCACCAGAAGAAGACCCCAGCCACAAGAAGAAAATCGGATACAAGAAGAAGACCCCAGGTGAAAGAAGAAGACCCCAGGCACAAGAAGAAGACCCCAGTCACAAGAAGAAGACCCCAGTCACAAGAAGAAGACCCCAGTCACAAGAAGAAGAACCCAGTCACAAGAAGAAGACCCCTGGCACAAGAAGAAGACGCCAGCCTCAAGAAGAAGACCCCAGCCACAAGAAGATCTGATACAAGAAGAAGACAAAGACACAAGAAGCATACTCCAGGCACAAGAGGAAGACCTTAGGCACAAGAAGACCCCAGTCACAAGAAGAAGACCCCAAGCAGAGGAAGAAGACTTCAGGCACAAGTAGAAGACACTATTAACAAAAAGAAGACCCATCTTCAAGAAGAAGATCTGATACAAGAAGAAGAGAAATCCAGAAGAAGAAGACTCCAGGCACAAGAAGAAGATTCAGCCTCAAGAAGAAGACCTAGCCTCAATAAGAAGACCCAGCCTCAAGAAGAAGATCTACTACAAGAAGAAGACTATGCCACAAGAAGAAGACCCCAGGCACAAGAAGAAGATCTGATACAAGAAGAAAACAACGCCACAAGAAGAATACCCCAAGCAACCAGAAGACACCAGCCACCAGAAGAAGATCCCAGCCACAAGAAGAAAATCGGATACAAGAAGAAGACCCCAGGTGAAAGAAGAAGACCCCAGGCACAAGAAGAAGACCCCAGTCACAAGAAGAAGAACCCAGTCACAAGAAGACGACCCCAGTCACAAGAAGAAGAACCCAGTCACAAGAAGAAGACCCCAGGCACAAGAAGTTCTGATACAAGAAGAAGACAAAGCCACAAGAAGAATACTCCAGGCACAAGAAGAAGACCCCAGTCACAAGAAGAAGAACCCAGTCACAAGAAGAAGACCCCAAGCACAGGAAGAAGACCCCAGGCACAAGAAGAAGACACTATTAACAAAAAGAAGACCCAGCTTCAAGAAGAAGATCTGGTACAAGAAAAAGAGAAATCCAGAAGAAGAATACTTCAGGCACAAGGGGAAGACCCCAGGCACAAGAAGATCTGATACAAGAAGAAAACAAAGCCACAAGAAGAATACTCCAGGCATAAGAGGAAGACCCCAGGCACAAGAAGAAGACCCCAGTCACAAGAAGAAGAACCCAGTCACAAGAAGAAGACCCGAAGCACAGGAAGAAGACCCCAGGCACAAGAAGAAGACACTATTAACATTAAGAAGACCCAGCTTCAAGAAGAAGATCTGTTACAAGAAGAAGAGAAAACCAGAAGAAGTAGACTCAAGGCACAAGAAGGAGATTCAGCCTCAAGAAGAAGATCCAGCCTCAATATGTAGACTAAGCCTCAAGAAGAAGATCTACTAAAGAAGAAGACTGAGCTACAAGAAGAAGACCCCAGGCACAAGAAGAAGGTCTGATACAAGAAGAAAACAACGCCACAAGAAGAATACCCCAGCCACTAGAAGAAGACCCAAGCCACTAGAAGAAGACACCAGCCACAAGAAGAAGACCGCAGCCACAAGAAGATCTGAAACAAGAAGAGGACAAAGCCACAAGAAGAATACTCCAGGCACAAGAGGAAGACCCCAGGCACAAGAAGAATTCCCCAGGCACAAGAGAAAGACCCCAGGCACAAGAAGACGATCTGATTCAAAAAGAAGACAACGCCACAAGAAGAATACCGCAAGCCACCAGAAGACCCCAGCCACCAGAAGAAGACCCCAGCCACAAGAAGAAGATCTGATACAAGAAGAAAACAACGCCACAAGAAGAATACCCCAAGCAACCAGAAGACACCAGCCACCAGAAGAAGATCCCAGCCACAAGAAGAAAATCGGATACAAGAAGAAGACCCCAGGTGAAAGAAGAAGACCCCAGGCACAAGAAGAAGTCCCCAGTAACAAGAAGAAGAACCCAGTCACAAGAAGACGACCCCAGTCACAAGAAGAAGAACCCAGTCACAAGAAGAAGACACCAGGCACAAGAAGATCTGATACAAGAAGAAGACAAAGCCACAAGAAGAATACTCCAGGCACAAGAAGAAGACCCCAGTCACAAGAAGAAGAACCCAGTCACAAGAAGAAGACCCCCAAGCACAGGAAGAAGACCCCAGGCACAAGAAGAAGACACCATTAACAAAAAGAAGACCCAGCTTCAAGAAGAAGATCTGATACAAGAAGAAGAGAAATCCAGAAGAAGAATACTTCAGGCACAAGGGGAAGACCCGAGGCACAAAAAGAATTCCCCAGGCACAAGAAAAAGACCCCAGGCACAAGAAGACGATCTGATTCAAAAAGAAGACAACGCCACAGGAAGAATACCCCAAGCCACCAGAAGAAGACCCCAGCCACAAGAAGAAAATCGGATACAAGAAGAAGACCCCAGGTGAAGGAAGAAGACCCCAGGCACAAGATGAATACCCCAGGCACAAGTAGAAGACCCCAGGCACAAGAAGAAGACCCCAGGCACAAGAAGAAGACCCCGGGCACAAGAAGAAGTCGCCAGCCACAAGAAGAAGACCCCAGCCACAAGAAGATCTGATACAAGAAGAAAACAAAGCCACAAGAAGAATACTCCAGGCATAAGAGGAAGACCCCAGGCACAAGAAGAAGACCCCAGTCACAAGAAGAAGAAAAGACAACAACGCCACAAGAAGAATACACCAGCCACTAGAATAAGACCCAAGCCACTAGAAGAAGACACCAGCCACAAGAAGAAGACCCCAGCCACAAGAAGATCTGAAACAAGAAGAAGACAAAGCCACAAGAAGAATACTCCAGGCACATGAGGAAGACCCCAGGCACAAGAAGAATTCCCCAGGCACAAGAAGACGATCTGATTCAAAAAGAAGACAATGCCACAAGAAGAATACCCCAAGCCACCAGAACACCCCATCCACCAGAAGAAGACCCCAGCCACAAGAAGAAAATTGGATACAAGAAGAAGACCCCAGTTGAAAGAAGAAGACCCCAGGCACAAGAAGAAGACCCCAGTCACAAGAAGAAGAACCCAGTCACAAGAAGAAGACCCCAGGCACAAGAAGAACACGCCAGCCACAAGAAGAAGACCCCAGCCACAAGAAGAAGATTCAGCCTCAAGAAGAAGATCTGATACAAGAAGAAGAGAAATCCAGAAGAAGAAGACTCCAGGCACAAGAAGAAGATTCAGCCTCAAGAAGAAGACCCAGCCTCAATAAGAAGACCCAGCCTCAAGAAGAAGATCTACTACAAGAAGAAGACTGAGCCACAAGAAGAAGACCCCAGGCACAAGAAGATCTGATACAAGAAGAAAACAACGCCACAAGAAGAATACCCCAGCCACTAGAAGAAGACCCAAGCCACTAGAAGAAGACACCAGCCACAAGAAGATTTGAAACAAGAAGAGGACAAAGCCACAAGAAGAATACTCCTGGCAAAAGAAGAAGACCCCAGTCACGAGAAGAAGAACCCAGTCACAAGAAGAAGACCCCAGGCACAAGAAGATCTGATACAAAAAGAAGACAAAGCCACAAGAAGAATACTCCAGGCACAAGAAGAAGACCCAAGTCACAAGAAGAAGAACCCAGTCACAAGAAGAAGACCCCAAGCACAGGAAGAAGACACTATTAACAAAAAGAAGACCCAGCTTCAAGAAGAAGATCTGATAAAAGAAGAAGAGAAATCCAGAAAAAGAATACTTCAGGCACAAGGGGAAGACCCCAGGCACAAGAAGAATTCCCCAGGCAGAAGAAAAAGACCCCAGGCACAACAAGACGATCTGATTCAAAAAGAAGACAACGCCACAAGAAGAATGCCCCAAGCCACCAGAAGAATACCCCAGCCACAAGAAGAAAATCGGATACAAGAAGAAGACCCCATGTGAAGGAAGAACACCCCAGGCACAAGATGAAGACCCCAGGCACAAGAAGAAGAACCCAGGCACAAGAAGAAGACCCCAGGCACAAGAAGAAGTCGCCAGCCACAAAAAGAAGACCCCAGCCACAAGAAGATCTGATACAAGAAGAAAACAAAGCCACAAGAAGAATACTCCAGGCATAAGAGGAAGACCCCAGGCACAAGAAGAAGACCCCAGTCACAAGAAGAAGAACCCAGTCACAAGAAGACGACCCGAAGCACAGGAAGAAGTCCCCATGCACAAGAAGAAGACACTATTAACAAAAAGAAGACCCAGCTTCAAGAAGAAGATCTGATACAAGAAGAAGAGAAATCCAGAAGAAGTAGACTCAAGGCACAAGAAGGAGATTCAGCCTCAAGAAGAAGATCCAGCCTCAATAAGTAGACCAAGCCTCAAGAAGAAGATCTACTACAAGAAGAAGACTGAGCCACAAGAAGAAGACCCCAGGCACAAGAAGAAGATCTGATACAAGAAGAAAACAACACCACAAGAAGAATACCCCAGCCACTAGAAGAAGACCCAAGCCACTAGAAGAAGACACCAGCCACAAGAAGATCTGAAACAAGAAGAGGACAAAGCCACAAGAAGAATACTCCTGGCAAAAGAAGAAGACCCCTGTCACGAGAAGAAGAACCCAGTCACAAGAAGAAGACCCCAGGCACAAGAAGATCTGATACAAAAAGAAGACAAAGCCACAAGAAGAATACTCCAGGCACAAGAAGAATACCCCAGTCACAAGAAGAAGAACCCAGTCACAAGAAGAAGACCCCAAGCACAGGAAGAAGACCCCAGGCACAAGAAGAAGACACTATTAACAAAAAGAAGACCCAGCTTCAAGAAGAAGATCTGATACAAGAAGAAGAGAAATCAAGAAGAAGTAGACTCAAGGCACAAGAAGGAGATTCAGCCTCAAGAAGAAGATCCAGCCTCAATAAGTAGACCAAGCCTCAAGAAGAAGATCTACTACAAGAAGAAGACTGAGCCACAAGAAGAAGACCCGAGGCACAAGAAGAAGATCTGATACAAGAAGAAAACAATGCCACAAGAAGAATACCCCAGCCACTAGAAGAAGACCCAAGCCACTAGAAGAAGACACCAGCCACAAGTAGAAGACCCCAGCCACAAGAAGTTCTGAAACAAGAAGAGGACAAAGCCACAAGAAGAATACTCCAGGCACAAGAGGAAGACCCCAGGCACAAGAAGAATTCCCCAGGCACAAGAAGACGATCTGATTCAAAAAGAAGACAACGCCACAAGAAGAATACCCCAAGCCACCAGAAGACCCCAGCCACCAGAAGAAGACCCCAGCCACAAGAAGAAAATTGGATACAAGAAGAAGACCCCAGTTGAAAAAAGAAGACCCCAGGCACAAGAAGAAGAACCCAGTCACAAGAAGAAGAACCCAGTCACAAGAAGAAGACCCCAGGCACAAGAAGAAGACGCCAGCCACAAGAAGATCTGATACAAGAAGAAAACAAAGCCACAAGAAGAATACTCCAGGCACAAGAGGAAGACCCCAGCCACAAGAAGATCTGATACAAGAAGAAAACAAAGCCACAAGAAGAATACTCCAGGCACAAGAGGAAGACCCCAGGCACAAGAAGAAGACCCCAGTCACAAGAAGACGAACCAAGGCACAAGAAGAAGACCCCAAGCACAGGAAGAAGACCCCAGGCACAAAAAGAAGACACTATTAACAAAAAAAAGACCCAGCTTCAAGAAGAGGATCTGATACAAGAAGAAGAGAAATCCAGAAGAAGAAGACTCCAGGCACAAGAAGAAGATTCAGCCTCAAGAAGAAGACCCAGCCTCAATAAGAAGACCCAGCCTCAAGAAGAAGATCTACTACAAGAAGAAGACTGAGCCACAAGAAGAAGACCCCAGGCACAAGAAGAAGATCTGATACAAGAAGAAAACAACGCCACAAGAAGAATACCCCAGCCACTAGAAGAAGACCCAAGCCACTAGAAGAAGACACCAGCCACAAGAAGATCTGAAACAAGAAGAGGACAAAGCCACAAGAAGAATACTCCAGGCACAAGAGGAAGACCCCAGGCACAAGAAGAATTCCCCAGGCACAATAAAAAGACCCCAGGCACAAGAAGACGATCTGATTCAAAAAGAAGACAACGCCACAAGAAAAATATCCCAAGCCACCAGAAGAAGACCCCAGCCACAAGAAGAAAATCGGATACAAGAAGAAGACCCCAGGTGAAGGAAGAAGACCCCAGGCACAAGAAGAAGACCCCAGTCACAAGAAGAAGACCCCAGTCACAAGAAGAAGACCCCAGTCACAAGAAGAAGAACCCAGCCACAAGAAAAAGACCCCAGCCACAAGAAGATCTGATACAAGAAGAAGACAAAGCCACAAGAAGAATAATCCAGGAATAAGAGGAAGACCCCAGGCACAAGAAAAGACCCCCGTCACAAGAAGAACCCAGTCACAAGAAAAAGACCCCAAGCACAGGAAGAAGACCCCAGGCACAAGAAGAAGACACAATTAACAAAAAGAAGACCCAGCTTCAAGAAGAAGATCTGATACAAGAAGAAGAGAAATCCAGAAGAAGAAGACTCTAGGCATAAGAAGAAGATTCAGCCTCAAGAAGAAGATCCAGCCTCAATAAGTAGACCAAGCCTCAAGAAGAAGATCTACTACAAGAAGAAGATTGAGCCACAAGAAGAAGACACCAGGCACAAGAAGAAGATCTGATACAAGAAGAAAACAATGCCACAAGAAGAATACCCCAGCCACTAGAAGAAGACCCAAGCCACTAGAAGAAGACACCAGCCACAAGAAGAAGACCTGTTATGCTGTGCTATCAGGCAACACAGTGTGCAGTAATCAGCGCACATACAGTGATATGGCAATAACCCAAAAACAATAGAACAAGCTCTGAGACGTGGAATCTCTGCAGACTGCAATACCTGAACCTATCCTCACACAACTAAAAGCAGCAGTGGATTGCGCCTAACACTACCTATGCAACTCGGCACTGCCTGAGGAGCTGACTAGCCTGAAGATAGAAATACAAGCCTGACTTGCCTCAGAGAAATACCCCAAAGGAATAGGCAGCCCCCCACATATAATGACTGTTAGCAAGATGAAAAGACAAAACGTAGGAATGAAATAGATTCAGCAAAGTGAGGCCCGATATTCTAGACAGAGCGAGGATAGCAAAGAGAACTATGCAGTCTACAAAAAACCCTAAAGCAGAACCACGCAAAGGGGGGCAAAAAGACCCACCGTGCCGAACTAACGGCACGGCGGTGCACCCTTTGCGTCTCAGAGCTTCCAGCAAAAGAGAATAGCACAGCTGGACAGAAAAAACGGAAACAAAAACAAAGTAACACTTATCTAGCAGAGCAGCAGGCCACAGGAAAGATGCAGTAGCTCAGATCCAACACTGGAACATTGACAAGGAGCAAGGAAGACAGACTCAGGTGGAGTTAAATAGCAAGGCAGCCAACGAGCTCACCAAAACACCTGAGGGAGGAAGCCCAGAGGCTGCAATACCACTTGTGACCACAGGAGTGAATTCAGCCACAGAATTCACAACAAAGACCCCCCCCCCTTGAGGAGGGGTCACTGAACCCTCACCAGAACCCCCAGGCCGACCAGGATGAGCCACATGAAAGGCACGAACAAGATCTGGGGCATGGACATCAGAGGCAAAAACCCAGGAATTATCCTCCTGAGCATAACCCTTCCATTTGACCAGATACTGGAGTTTCCGTCTAGAGACACGAGAATCCAAAATTTTCTCCACAATATACTCCAATTCCCCCTCCACCAAAACAGGGGCAGGAGGCTCCACAGATGGAACCATAGGTGCCACGTATCTTCTCAACAACGACCTATGGAATACATTATGTATGGAAAAGGAGTCTGGGAGGGTCAGACGAAAAGACACCGGATTGAGAATCTCAGAAATCCTATACGGACCAATAAAACGAGGTTTAAATTTAGGAGAGGAAACCTTCATAGGAATATGACGAGAAGATAACCAAACCAGATCCCCAACACGAAGTCGGGGACCCACACGGCGTCTACGATTAGCGAAAAGCTGAGCCTTCTCCTGGGACAAGGTCAAATTGTCCACTACCTGAGTCCAGATCTGCTGCAACCTGTCCACCACAGAATCCACACCAGGACAGTCCGAAGACTCAACCTGTCCTGAAGAGAAACGAGGATGGAACCCAGAATTGCAGAAAAATGGAGAGACCAAGGTAGCCGAGCTGGCCCGATTATTAAGGGCGAACTCAGCCAACGGCAAAAATGACACCCAATCATCCTGGTCAGCAGAAACAAAACATCTCAGATATGTTTCCAAGGTCTGATTGGTTCTTTCGGTCTGGCCATTAGTCTGAGGATGGAAGGCCGAGGAAAAAGATAGGTCAATGCCCATCCTACCACAAAAGGCTCGCCAGAACCTCGAGACAAACTGGGAACCTCTGTCAGAAACAATATTCTCAGGAATGCCATGCAAACGAACCACATGCTGGAAGAACAAAGGCACCAAATCAGAGGAGGAAGGCAATTTAACCAAGGGCACCAGATGGACCATTTTAGAAAAGCGATCACAGACCACCCAAATGACCGACATCTTTTGAGAAACTGGAAGGTCAGAAATGAAATCCATCGAAATATGTGTCCAAGGCCTCTTCGGGACCGGCAAGGGCAAAAGCAACCCACTGGCACGTGAACAGCAGGGCTTAGCCCTAGCACAAATCCCACAGGACTGCACAAAAGCACGCACATCCCGTGACAGAGATGGCCACCAGAAGGATCTAGCCACTAACTCTCTGGTACCAAAGATTCCTGGATGACCAGCCAGCACCGAACAATGAAGTTCAGAGATAACTTTACTAGTCCACCTATCAGGGACGAACAGGTTCTCGGCCGGACAACGATCAGGTTTATTAGCCTGAAATTTCTGCAACACTCTCCGCAAATCAGGAGAGATGGCAGACACAATGACTCCTTCCTTGAGGATACTCGCCGGCTCAGATAACCCCGGAGAGTCGGGCACAAAACTCCTAGACAGAGCATCCGCCTTCACATTTTTAGAGCCCGGAAGGTACGAAATCACAAAATCAAAACGAGCAAAAAATAACGACCAACGGGCCTGTCTAGGATTCAAGCGCTTGGCAGACTCGAGATAAGTAAGATTCTTATGATCAGTCAATACCACCACGCGATGCTTAGCTCCCTCAAGCCAATGACGCCACTCCTCGAATGCCCACTTCATGGCCAGCAACTCTCGGTTGCCCACATCATAATTACGCTCAGCAGCAGAAAATTTCCTGGAAAAGAAAGCACATGGTTTCTACACTGAGCAACCAGAACCTCTCTGTGACAAAACCGCCCCTGCTCCAATCTCAGAAGCATCAACCTCGACCTGGAACGGAAGAGAAATATCTGGTTGACACAACACAGGGGCACAGCAAAAACGACGCTTCAACTCCTGAAAAGCTTCCACGGCAGCAGAAGACCAATTAACCAAATCAGCACCCTTCTTGGTCAAATCGGTCAATGGTCTGGCAATGCTAGAAAAATTACAGATGAAGCGACGATAAAAATTAGCAAAGCCCAGGAATTTCTGCAGACTTTTCAGAGATGTCGGCTGAGTCCAATCCTGGATGGCCTGGACCTTAACCGGATCCATCTCGATAGTAGAAGGGGAAAAGATGAACCCCAAAAATGAAACTTTCTGCACACCGAAGAGACACTTTGATCCCTTCACGAACAAGGAATTAGCACGCAGTACCTGGAAAACCATTCTGACTTGCTTCACATGAGACTCCCAATCATCAGAGAAGATCAAAATGTCATCCAAGTAAACAATCAGGAATTTATCCAGATACTCACGGAAAATGTCATGCATAAAAGACTGAAAAACAGATGGAGCATTGGCAAGTCCGAACGGCATCACCAGATACTCAAAATGACCCTCGGGCGTATTAAATGCCGTTTTCCATTCATCTCCCTGCCTGATTCTCACCAGATTATACGCACCACGAAGATCAATCTTAGTAAACCAACTAGCCCCCTTAATCCGAGCAAACAAGTCAGATATCAATGGCAAGGGATACTGAAACTTAACAGTGATCTTATTAAGAAGGCGGTAATCAATACACGGTCTTAGCGAACCATCCTTTTTGGCTACAAAAAAGAACCCTGCTCCCAATGGTGATGACGATGGGCGAATATGTCCCTTCTCCAGGGATTCTTTCACATAACTGCGCATAGCGGTGTGTTCAGGCACGGACAAATTAAATAAACGACCCTTAGGGAATTTACTACCAGGAATCAAATTGATAGCACAATCACAATTCCTATGCGGAGGTAGGGCATCAGACTTGGGCTCTTCAAATACATCCTGAAAGTCAGACAAGAACTCTGGGATGTCAGAAGGAATGGATGACGAAATAGACAAAAATGGAACATCACCATGTACTCCCTGACAACCCCAGCTGGTTACCGACATAGAGTTCCAATCTAATACTGGATTATGGTTTGTAGCCATGGCAACCCCAACACGACCACATCATGCAGATTATGCAGTACCAGAAAGCGAATAACTTCCTGATGTGCAGGAGCCATGCACATGGTCAGCTGGGCCCAGTACTGAGGCTTATTCTTGGCCAAAGGTGTAGCATCAATTCCTCTCAACGGAATAGGACACCGCAAAGGCTCCAAGAAAAATCCACAACGTTTAGCATAATCCAAATCCATCAGATTCAGGGCAGCGCCTGAATCCACAAACGCCATGACAGAATACGATGACAAAGAGCATATCAAGATAATGGACAGAAGGAATTTGTACTGTACAGTACCAATGACGGCAGAGCTATCGAACCGCCTAGTGCGCTTAGGACAATTAGAAATAGCATGAGTGGAATCACCACAGTAGAAACACAGCCTGTTCAGACGTCTGTGTTCTTGCCGTTCAACTTTAGTCATAGTCCTGTCGCACTGCATAGGCTCAGGTTTACTCTCAGACAATACCGCCAGATGGTGCACAGATTTACGCTCGCGCAAGCGACGACCGATCTGAATGGCCAAGGACATAGACTCATTCAAACCAGCAGGCATAGGAAATCCCACCATGACATCCTTAAGAGCTTCAGAGAGACCCTTTCTGAACCAAGCCGCCAGTGCAGATTCATTCCACAGAGTGAGTACTGACCACTTCCTAAATTTCTGACAATATACTTCTACATCATCCTGACCCTGGCATAAAGCCAGCAAATTTTTCTCAGCCTGATCCACTGAATTAGGCTCATCGTAAAGCAATCCAAGCGCCTGGAAAAACGCATCAACATTACTCAATGCAGGGTCTCCTGGCGCAAGAGAAAACGCCCAGTCCTGTGGGTCGCCGCGCAAAAAAGAAATAATAATCAAAACCTGTTGAATAGGATTACCAGAAGAATGAGGTTTCAAGGCCAGAAATAGCTTACAATTATTTTTGAAGCTCAGGAACTTAGTTCTGTCACCAAAAAACAAATCAGGAATAGGAATTCTTGGTTCTAGCATAGATTTCTGATCAATTGTATCTTGAATCTTTTGTACATTTATAACGAGATTATCCATTGAGGAGCACAGAGCCTGAATATCCATGTCCACAGCTGTGTCCTGAAGCACTCTAATGTCTAGGGGAAAAAAAAAAAAAAAACTGAAGACAGAGCTGAGGAAAAAAAAATGATGTCAGGACTTCTTTTTTCCCTCTATTGAGAATCATTGGTTTTGGCTCCTTGTACTGTTATGCTGTGCTATCAGGCAACACAGTGTGCAGTAATCAGCGCACATACAGTGATATGGCAATAACCCAAAAACAATAGAACAAGCTCTGAGACGTGGAATCTCTGCAGACTGCAATACCTGAACCTATCCTCACACAACTAAAAGCAGCAGTGGATTGCGCCTAACACTACCTATGCAACTCGGCACTGCCTGAGGAGCTGACTAGCCTGAAGATAGAAATACAAGCCTGACTTGCCTCGGAGAAATACCCCAAAGGAATAGGCAGCCCCCCACATATAATGACTGTTAGCAAGATGAAAAGACAAAACGTAGGAATGAAATAGATTCAGCAAAGTGAGGCCCGATATTCTAGACAGAGCGAGGATAGCAAAGAGAACTATGCAGTCTACAAAAAACCCTAAAGCAGAACCACGCAAAGGGGGGCAAAAAGACCCACCGTGCCGAACTAACGGCACGGCGGTGCACCCTTTGCGTCTCAGAGCTTCCAGCAAAAGAGAATAGCACAGCTGGACAGAAAAAACGGAAACAAAAACAAAGTAACACTTATCTAGCAGAGCAGCAGGCCACAGGAAAGATGCAGTAGCTCAGATCCAACACTGGAACATTGACAAGGAGCAAGGAAGACAGACTCAGGTGGAGTTAAATAGCAAGGCAGCCAACGAGCTCACCAAAACACCTGAGGGAGGAAGCCCAGAGGCTGCAATACCACTTGTGACCACAGGAGTGAATTCAGCCACAGAATTCACAACAAAGACCCCAGCCACAAGAAGATGTGAAACAAGAAGAGGACAAAGCCACAAGAAGAATACTCCAGGCACAAGAGGAAGACCCCAGGCACAAGAAGAATTCCCCAGACACAAGAAGACGATCTGATTCAAAAAGAAGACAACGCCACAAGAAGAATACCCCAAGCCACCAGAAGACCCCAACCACCAGAAGAAGACCCCAGCCACAAGAAGAAAATCGGATACAAAAGGAGACCCCAGTTGAAAGAAGATCCCAGGCACAAGAAGAAGACGCCAGCCACAAGAAGAAGATCTGATACAAGAATGGGACAAAGCCACAAGAAGAATACTCCAGGCACAAGAGGAAGACCCCAGGCACAAGAAGAATTCCCCAGGCAAAAGAAAAAAAACCCAGGCACAAGAAGACGATATGATTCAAAAAGAAGACAACGCCACAAGAAGAATACCCCAAGCCACCAGAAGACCCCAGCCACCAGAAGAAGACCCCAGCCACAAGAAGAAAATCGGATATGAAAAGAAGACCCCAGGTGAAAGAAGAAGACCCCAGGCACAAGAGGAAGACGCCAACCACAAGAAGAAGACCCCAGCCACAAGAAGATCTGATACAAGAAGAAGACAAAGCCACAAGAATAATACTCCAGGCATAAGAAAAAGACCCCAGGCACAAGAAGAAGACCCCAGTCACAAGAAGAAGACCCCAAGCACAGGAAGAAGACCTCAGGCACAAGAAGAAGACACCATTAACAAAAAGAAGACCCAGCTTTAAGAAGAAGATCTGATACAAGAAGAAGAGAAATCCAGAAGAAGAAGACTCCAGGCACAAGAAGAAGATTCAGCCTCAAGAAGAAGACCTAGCCTCAATAATAAGACCTAGCCTCAAGAAGAAGATCTACTACAAGAAGAAGACTGAGCCACAAGAAGAAGACCCCAGGCACAAGAACAAGATCTGATACAAGAAGAAAACAACGCCACAAGAAGAATACCCCAGCCACTAGAAGAAGACCCAAGCCACTAGAAGAAGACAACAGCCACAAGAAGATCTGAAACAAGAAGAGGACAAAGCCACAAGAAGAATACTCCAGGCACAAGAGGAATACCCCAGGCACAAGAAGAATTCCCCATGCACAAGAAAAAGACCCCAGGCACAAGAAGACGATCTGATTCAAAAAGAAGACAACGCCACAAGAAGAATACCCCAAGCCACCAGGAGAAGACCCCAGCCTCAAGAAGAATATCGGATACAAGAAGAAGACCCCAGGTGAAAGAAGAAGACCCCCGGCACAAGAAGAAGACCCCAGGCACAAGAAGAAGACCCCAGTCACAAAAAGACAAACCCAGCTACAAGAAGAAGAACCCAGTCACAAGAAGAAGACCCCAGGCACAAGAAGATCTGATACAAGAAGAAGACAAAGCCACAAGAAGAATACTCCAGGCATAAGAGGAAGACCCCAGGCACAAGAAGAAGACCCCAGTCACAAGAAGAAGAACCCAGTCACAAGAAGAAGACCCCAAGCACAGGAAGAAGACCCCAGGCACAAGAAGAAGACACTATTAACAGAAAGAAGACCCAGCTTCAAGAAGAAGATCTGATACAAGAAGAAGAGAAATCCAGAAGAAGAAGACTCCAGGCACAAGAAGAAGATTCAGCCTCAAGAAGAAGACCCAGCCTCAAGAAGAAGATCTGCTTCAAGAAGAAGACTGAGCCACAAGAAGAAGACCCCAGGCACAAGAAGAAGATCTGATACAAGAAGAAAACAACGCCACAAGAAGAATACCCCAGCCACTAGAAGAAGACCCAAGCCACTAGAAGAAGACACCAGCCACAAGAAGATCAGAAACAAGAAGAGGACAAAGCCACAAGAAGAATACTCCAGGCACAAGAGGAAGACCCCAGGCACAAGAAAGAATTCCCCAGGCACAAGAAAAAGACCCCAGGCACAAGAAGACGAACTGATTCAAAAAGAAGACAATGCCACAAGAAGAATACCCCATGCCAGCAGAAGAAGACCCCAGCCACAAGAAGAAAATCGGATACAAGAAGAAGACCCCAGGTGAAAGAAGAAGACCCCAAGCACAGGAAGAAGACCCCAGGCACAAGAAGAAGACACCATTAACAAAAAGAAGACCCAACTTCAAGAAGAAGATCTGATACAAGAAGAAGAGAAATCCAGAAGATGAAGACTACAGGCACAAGAAGTAGATTCAGCCTCAAGAAGAAGACCCAGCCTCAAGAAGAAGATCTACTACAAGAAGAAGACTGAGCCACAAGAAGAAGACCCCAGGCACAAGAAGAAGGTCTGATACAAGAAGAAAACAATGCCACAAGAAGAATACCCCAGCCACTAGAAGAAGACCCAAGCCACTAGAAGAAGACAACAGCAACAAGAAGAAGACCCCAGGCACAAGAAGAAGATCTGATACAAGAAGAAAACAACGCCACAAGAAGAATACCCCAGCCACTAGAAGAAGACCCAAGCCACAAGAAGAATACTCCAGGCACAAGAGGAAGACCCCAGGCACAAGAAGAATTCCACATGCACAAGAAAAAGACCCCAGGCACAAGAAGACGATCTGATACAAGACCCCAGCCACTAGAAGAAGACCCAACCACTAGAAGAAGACCCCAGCCACACGAAAATCTGAAACAAGAAATGGACAAAGCCACAAGAAGAATACTCCAGGCACAAGAGGACGACCCCAGGCACAAGAAGAATTCCCCAGGCACAAGAAAAAGACCGCAGGCAAAAGAAGACGATCTGTTTCAAAAAGAAGACAACGCCACAAGAAGAATACCCCAAGCCACCAGAAGACCCCAGCCACCAGAAGAAGACCCCAGCCACAAGAAGAAAATCGGATACAAGAAGAAGACCCCAGGTGAAAGAAGAAGACCCCAGGCACAAGAAGAAGACCCCAGTCACAAGAAGAGGAACCCAATCACAAGAAGACGACCCCAGTCACAAGAAGAAGAACCCAGTCACAAGAAGAAGACCCCAGGCAGGCACAAGATGAAGACCCCAGTCACAAGAAGAAGAATCCAGCCACAAGAAGAAGACCCCAGCCACAAGAAGATCTGATACAAGAAGAAGACAAAGCCACAAGAAGAATACTCCAGGCACAAGAGGAAGACCCCAGGCACAAGAAGAATTCCCCAAGCACAAGAAGACGATCTGAATCAAAAAGAAGACAACGCCACAAGACGAATACCCCAAGCCATCAGAAGACCCCAGCCACCAGAAGGAGACCCCAGCCACAAGAAGATCTGATACAAGAAGACAATGCCACGAGAAGAATACTCCAGGCATAAGAGGAAGACCCCAGGCACAAGAAGAAGACCCCAGTCACAAGAAGAAAATCGGATACAAGAAGAAGACCCCAGGCACAAGAAGAAGACCCCAGGCACAAGAAGAAGACCCCAGTCACAAGAAGAAGAACCTAGGCACAAGAAGAAGACCCCAGGCACAAGAAGAAGACGCTAGCCACAAGAAGACCCCAGCCACAAGAAGAATACCCCAAGCACAGGAAGAAGACCCCAGGCACAAGAAGAGGAACCCAATCACAAGAAGACGACCCCAGTCACAAGAAGAAGAACCCAGTCACAAGAAGAAGACCCCAGGCAGGCACAAGATGAAGACCCCAGTCACAAGAAGAAGAATCCAGTCACAAGAAGAAGACCCCAGGCACAAGAAGAAGACGCCAGCCACAAGAAGAAGACCCCAGCCACAAGAAGATCTTATACAAGAAGAAGACAGAGCCACAAGAAGAATACTCCAGGCACAAGAAGACGATCTGAATCAAAAAGAAGACAACGCCACAAGACGAATACCCCAAGCCATCAGAAGACCCCAGCCACCAGAAGGAGACCCCAGCCACAAGAAGATCTGATACAAGAAGACAATGCCACAAGAAGAATACTCCAGGCATAAGAGGAAGACCCCAGGCACAAGAAGAAGACCCCAGTCACAAGAAGAAAATCGGATACAAGAAGAAGACCCCAGGCACAAGAAGAAGACCCCAGGCACAAGAAAAAGACCCCAGTCACAAGAAGAAGAACCTAGGCACAAGAAGAAGACCCCAGGCACAAGAAGAAGACGCTAGCCACAAGAAGACCCCAGCCACAAGAAGAATACCCCAAGCACAGGAAGAAGACCCCAGGCACAAGAAGAGGAACCCAATCACAAGACGACGACCCCAGTCACAAGAAGAAGAACCCAGTCACAAGAAGAAGACCCCAGGCAGGCACAAGATGAAGACCCCAGTCACAAGAAGAAGAATCCAGTCACAAGAAGAAGACCCCAGGCACAAGAAGAAGACGCCAGCCGCAAGAAGAAGACCCCAGCCAAAAGAAGATCTGATACAAGAAGAAGACAAAGCCACAAGAAGAATACTCCAGGCACAAGAGGAAGACCCCAGGCACAAGAAGAATTCCCCAGGCACAAGAAGACGATCTGAATGAAAAAGAAGACAACGCCACAAGAAGAATACCCCAAGTCACCAGAAGACACCAGCCACCAGAAGGCGACCCCAGCAACAAGAAGATCTGATACAAGAAGAAGACAAATCCACAAGAAGAATACTCCAGGCATAAGAGGAAGACCCCAGGCACAAGAAGAAGACCCCAGTCACAAGAAGAACCCAGGCACAAGAAGAAGACCCAAGCCACTAGAACAAGATACCAGCCACAAGAAGAAGACCCCAGCGACCAGAAGATCTGATACAAGAAGAAGACAAAGCCACAAGAAGAATACTAATGGCATAAGAGGAAGACCCCAGGCACAAGAAGAAGACCCCAGTCATAAGAAGAAGAACCCAGTCACAAGAAGAAGACCCCAAGCACAGGAAGAAGACCCCAGGCACAAGAAGAAGACACCATTAACAAAAAGAAGACGCAGCTTCAAGAAGAAGATCTGATACAAGAAGAAGAGAAATCCAGAAGAAGAACACTCCAAGCACAAGAAGAAGATTCAGCCTCAAGAAGAAGACCCAACCTCAATAAGAAGACCCAGCCTCAAGAAGAAGATCTACTACAAGAAGAAGACTGAGCCACAAGAAGAAGACCCCAGGCACAAGAAGAAGATCTGATACAAGAAGAAAACAACGCCACAAGAAGAATACCCCAGCCACTAGAAGAAGACCCAAGCCACTAGAAGAAGACACCAGCCACAAGAAGAAGACCCCAGCCACAAGAAGATCTGAAACAAGAACAGGACAAAGCCACAAGAAGAATACTCCAGGCACAAGAGGAAGACCCCAGGCACAAGAAGACGATCTGATTCAAAAAGAAGACAACGCCACAAGAAGAATACCCCAAGCCACCAGAAGACCCCAGCCACCAGAAGAAGACCCCAGCCACAACAAGAAAATCGGATAAAAGAAGAAGACCTTAGGTGAAAGAAGAAGACCCCAGGCACAAGAAGAAGACCCCAGTCACAAGAAGAAGACCCCAGGCACAAGAAGAAGACCCCAGGCACAAGAAGAAGACGCTAGCCACAAGAAGAAGACCCCAGCCACAAGAAGATCTGATACAAGAAGAAGACAAAGCCACAAGAAGAATACTCCAGGCATAAAAGGAAGACCCTAAGCACAAGAAGAAGACCCCAGTCACAAGAAGAACCCAGTGACAAGAAGAAGACCACAAGCACAGGAAGAAGACCCCAGGCACAAGAAGAAGACACTATTAACAAAAAGAAGACCCAGCTTCAAGAAGAAGATCTGATACAAGAAGAAGAGAAATCCAGAAGAAGAAGACTCCAGGCACAAGAAGAAGTTTCAGCCTCAAGAAGAAGACCTAGCCTCAATAAGAAGACCCAGCCTCAAGAAGAAGATCTACTACAAGAAGAAGACTGAGCCACAAGAAGAAGACCCCAGGCACAAGAAGAAGATCTGATACAAGAAGAAAACAATGCCACAAGAATAATACCCCAGCCACTAGAAGAAGACCCAACCACTAGAAGAAGACACCAGCCACAAGAAGAAGACCCCAGCCACAAGAAGATCTGAAACAAGAAGAGGACAAAGCCACAAGAAGAATACTCCAGGCACAAGAGGACGACCCCAGGCACATGAAGAATTCCCCAGGCACAAGAAAAAGACCGCAGGCACAAGAAGACGATCTGTTTCAAAAAGAAGACAACGCCACAAGAAGAATACCCCAAGCCACCAGAAGACCCCAGCCACCAGAAGAAGACCCCAGCCACAAGAAGAAAATCGGATACAAGAAGAAGACCCCAGGTGAAAGAAGAAGACCCCAGGCACAAGAAGAAGACCCCAGTCACAAGAAGAGGAACCCAATCACAAGAAGACGACCCCAGTCACAAGAAGAAGAACCCAGTCACAAGAAGAAGACCCCAGGCAAGCACAAGATGAAGACCCCAGTCACAAGAAGAAGAATCCAGCCACAAGAAGATCTGATACAAGAAGAAGACAAAGCCACAAGAAGAATACTCCAGGCACAAGAGGAAGACCCCAGGCACAAGAAGAATTCCCCAGGCACAAGAAGACGATCTGAATCAAAAAGAAGACAACGCCAGAAGACGAATACCCCAAGCCACCAGAAGACCCCAGCCACCAGAAGGAGACCCCAGCCACAAGAAGATCTGATACAAGAAGACAATGCCACAAGAAGAATACTCCAGGCATAAGAGGAAGACCCCAGGCACAAGAAGAAGACCCCAGTCACAAGAAGAAAATCGGATACAAGAAGAAGACCCCAGGCACAAGAAGAAGACCCCAGGCACAAGAAGAAGACCCCAGTCACAAGAAGAAGAACCCAGGCACAAGAAGAAGACCCCAGGCACAAGAAGAAGACGCTAGCCACAAGAAGACCCCAGCCACAAGAAGAATACCCCAAGCACAGGAAGAAGACCCCAGGCACAAGAAGAGGAACCCAATCACAAGAAGACGACCCCAGTCACAAGAAGAAGAACCCAGTCACAAGAAGAAGACCCCAGGCAGGCACAAGATGAAGACCCCAGTTACAAGAAGAAGAATCCAGTCACAAGAAGAAGACCCCAGGCACAAGAAGAAGACGCCAGCCGCAAGAAGAAGACCCCAGCCAAAAGAAGATCTGATACAAGAAGAAGACAAAGCCACAAGAAGAATACTCCAGGCACAAGAGGAAGACCCCAGGCACAAGAAGAATTCCCCAGGCACAAGAAGACGATCTGAATGAAAAAGAAGACAACGCCACAAGAAGAATACCCCAAGTCACCAGAAGACACCAGCCACCAGAAGGCGACCCCAGCAACAAGAAGATCTGATACAAGAAGAAGACAAATCCACAAGAAGAATACTCCAGGCATAAGAGGAAGACCCCAGGCACAAGAAGAAGACCCCAGTCACAAGAAGAAGAACCCAGGCACAAGAAGAAGACCCAAGCCACTAGAACAAGATACCAGCCACAAGAAGAAGACCCCAGCGACAAGAAGATCTGAAACAAGAAGAGGACAAAGCCACAAGAAGAATACTCCAGGCACAAGAGGAAGACCCCAGGCACAAGAAGAATTCCCCAGGCACAAGAAAAAGACCCCAGGCAGAAGAAGACGATCTGATTCAAAAAGAAGACAACACCACAAGAAGAAGACCCAAGCCACTAGAACAAGATACCAGCCACAAGAAGAAGACCCCAGCGACCAGAAGATCTGATACAAGAAGAAGACAAAGCCACAAGAAGAATACTAATGGCATAAGAGGAAGACCCCAGGCACAAGAAGAAGACCCCAGTCATAAGAAGAAGAACCCAGTCACAAGAAGAAGACCCCAAGCACAGGAAGAAGACCCCAGGCACAAGAAGAAGACACCATTAACAAAAAGAAGACGCAGCTTCAAGAAGAAGATCTGATACAAGAAGAAGAGAAATCCAGAAGAAGAACACTCCAAGCACAAGAAGAAGATTCAGCCTCAAGAAGAAGACCCAACCTCAATAAGAAGACCCAGCCTCAAGAAGAAGATCTACTACAAGAAGAAGACTGAGCCACAAGATGAAGACCCCAGGCACAAGAAGAAGATATGATACAAGAAGAAAACAACGCCACAAGAAGAATACCCCAGCCACTAGAAGAAGACCCAAGCCACTAGAAGAAGACACCAGCCACAAGAAGAAGACCCCAGCCACAAGAAGATCTGAAACAAGAAGAGGACAAAGCCACAAGAAGAATACTCCAGGCACAAGAGGAAGACCCCAGGCACAAGAAGACGATCTGATTCAAAAAGAAGACAACGCCACAAGAAGAATACCCCAAGCCACCAGAAGACCCCAGCCACCAGAAGAAGACCCCAGCCACAACAAGAAAATCGGATAAAAGAAGAAGACCTTAGGTGAAAGAAGAAGACCCCAGGCACAAGAAGAAGACCCCAGTCACAAGAAGAAGACCCCAGGCACAAGAAGAAGACCCCAGGCACAAGAAGAAGACGCTAGCCACAAGAAGACCCCAGCCACAAGAAGATCTGATACAAGAAGAAGACAAAGCCACAAGAAGAATACTCCAGGCATAAAAGGAAGACCCTAAGCACAAGAAGAAGACCCCAGTCACAAGAAGAACCCAGTGACAAGAAGAAGACCACAAGCACAGGAAGAAGACCCCAGGCACAAGAAGAAGACACTATTAACAAAAAGAAGACCCAGCTTCAAGAAGAAGATCTGATACAAGAAGAAGAGAAATCCAGAAGAAGAAGACTCCAGGCACAAGAAGAAGTTTCAGCCTCAAGAAGAAGACCTAGCCTCAATAAGAAGACCCAGCCTCAAGAAGAAGATCTACTACAAGAAGAAGACTGAGCCACAAGAAGAAGACCCCAGGCACAAGAAGAAGATCTGATACAAGAAGAAAACAATGCCACAAGAATAATACCCCAGCCACTAGAAGAAGACCCAACCACTAGAAGAAGACACCAGCCACAAGAAGAAGACCCCAGCCACAAGAAGATCTGAAACAAGAAGAGGACAAAGCCACAAGAAGAATACTCCAGGCACAAGAGGACGACCCCAGGCACATGAAGAATTCCCCAGGCACAAGAAAAAGACCGCAGGCACAAGAAGACGATCTGTTTCAAAAAGAAGACAACGCCACAAGAAGAATACCCCAAGCCACCAGAAGACCCCAGCCACCAGAAGAAGAACCCAGCCACAAGAAGAAAATCGGATACAAGAAGAAGACCCCAGGTGAAAGAAGAAGACCCCAGGCACAAGAAGAAGACCCCAGTCACAAGAAGAGGAACCCAATCACAAGAAGACGACCCCAGTCACAAGAAGAGGAACCCAATCACAAGAAGAAGACCCCAGGCAGGCACAAGATGAAGACCCCAGTCACAAGAAGAAGAATCCAGCCACAAGAAGATCTGATACAAGAAGAAGACAAAGCCACAAGAAGAATACTCCAGGCACAAGAGGAAGACCCCAGGCACAAGAAGAATTCCCCAGGCACAAGAAGACGATCTGAATCAAAAAGAAGACAACGCCAGAAGACGAATACCCCAAGCCACCAGAAGACCCCAGCCACCAGAAGGAGACCCCAGCCACAAGAAGATCTGATACAAGAAGACAATGCCACAAGAAGAATACTCCAGGCATAAGAGGAAGACCCCAGGCACAAGAAGAAGACCCCAGTCACAAGAAGAAAATCGGATACAAGAAGAAGACCCCAGGCACAAGAAGAAGACCCCAGGCACAAGAAGAAGACCCCAGTCACAAGAAGAAGAACCCAGGCACAAGAAGAAGACCCCAGGCACAATAAGAAGACGCTAGCCACAAGAAGACCCCAGCCACAAGAAGAATACCCCAAGCACAGGAAGAAGACCCCAGGCACAAGAAGAGGAACCCAATCACAAGAAGACGACCCCAGTCACAAGAAGAAGAACCCAGTCACAAGAAGAAGACCCCAGGCAGGCACAAGATGAAGACCCCAGTGACAAGAAGAAGAATCCAGTCACAAGAAGAAGACCCCAGGCACAAGAAGAAGACGCCAGCCACAAGAAAGAAGACCCCAGCCACAAGAAGATCTGATACAAGAAGAAGACAAAGCCACAAGAAGAATACTCCAGGCACAAGAGGAAGACCCCAGGCACAAGAAGAATTCCCCAGGCACAAGAAGACGATCTGAATGAAAAAGAAGACAACGCCACTAGAAGAATACCCCAAGTCACCAGAAGACCCCAGCCACCAGAAGGAGACCCCAGCCACAAGAAGATCTGATACAAGAAGAAGACAAAGCCACAAGAAGAATACTCCAGGCATAAGAGGAAGACCCCAGGCACAAGAAGAAGACCCCAGTCACAAGAAGAAGAACCCAGGCACAAGAAGAAGACCCAAGCCACTAGAACAAGATACCAGCCACAAGAAGAAGACCCCAGCGACAAGAAGATCTGAAACAAGAAGAGGACAAAGCCACAAGAAGAATACTCCAGGCACAAGAGGAAGACCCCAGGCACAAGAAGAATTCCCCAGGCACAAGAAAAAGACCCCAGGCAGAAGAAGACGATCTGATTCAAAAAGAAGACAACACCACAAGAAGAAGACCCAAGCCACTAGAACAAGATACCAGCCACAAGAAGAAGACCCCAGTGACCAGAAGATCTGATACAAGAAGAAGACAATGCCACAAGAAGAATACTAAAGGCATAAGAGGAAGACCCCAGGCACAAGAAGAAGACCCCAGTCATAAGAAGAAGAACCCAGTCACAAGAAGAAGACCCCAAGCACAGGAAGAAGACCCCAGGCACAAGAAGAAGACACCATTAACAAAAAGAAGACGCAGCTTCAAGAAGAAGATCTGATACAAGAAGAAGAGAAATCCAGAAGAAGAACACTGCAAGCACAAGAAGAAGATTCAGCCTCAAGAAGAAGAGTATCCGAAAATGATGTGAGGAGGCAGATTAAGTCACTTAACATTGGTAAAGCTGCAGGACCTGATGGACTCAGCTCACGTGTCCTTAAAGTTTGTGCAGACCAGCTGTGTACTGTCTTTACACACCTATTTAATGGAAGTATACAAACACAGAGGGTACCTGTGTTATGGAAAACTTCCTGTCTGGTGCCGGTACCCAAGACTTCTTCTCCTGCAACCCTAAATGACTATCGTCCTGTAGCCTTAACATCTCACGCTATGAAGGCCTTGGAAAGATTAGTGCTTGCTCACTTAAGACCAAGGGTCACTGCTTTTATCGATCCCCTTCAGTTTGCTTACCGACATAGATTGGGGGTGGATGATGCTATTCTTTCTCTGTTACATAGGGTACATTCATTTCTGGAGATTGACGGAACCACGGTGCGAGCGATGTTCTTCGATTTCTCGAGTGCATTTAACTCCCTGCAGCCACTTTTACTACACAAAAAGATGACTGATATGAAGGTTGAGGAGGGGATGAGAAATTGGATAACTGACTACCTATCAGATCGGCCACAGTTTGTACAGATGGGAGCAGTGGTGTCAAGCAGATTATTGAGCAGTGTAGGTGCCCCCCAGGGAACGGTGCTTGCACCCTTTCTTTTCACTCTGTATACTTCAGACTTTCAGTATAAATCTGAACTTTGCCACCTTCAAAAATTTTCGGATGACTCCGTGATTGTGGGATGCATTAGGGGAGATCAGGGGGATGAGGAATACAGAAGTGTGGTGTCGAATTTCGTGGATTGGTGCAATGGTAACTATCTACAACTAAATGTTAAGAAAACTAAGGAGTTGGTGGCCAACTATAGCAGGATTAAGTTGGAATGCTTACCGATCATTATTGCTGGTCAGGAGGTAGAGCAGGTGGAGAGTTACAAATATTTGGGGGTCCATTTGGATAGCAAACTGGACTGGAGATGCCACTCAGAGTATGTCTACAAGAAGGGGATGAGCAGATTGTATTTCCTAAGGAAACTGAGGTCTTTTAATGTGTGCAGCAAAATGTTAGAAATGTTCTACCAATCTGAAGTGGCAAGTGCCATCTTTTTTGCAATCACGTGCTGGGGTAGTAGTGTGCGGGCCTCTGATGCTAATAAGCTGAATAAGATTATTAAGAAGGCAAGTTCTGCTGTGGGCTGCAATCTGGACTCTTTTGGGGAGGTAGTGGAGAGAAGAACTCTGAAAAAGTGTATGGCAATTATGAACAATAATGCACATCCATTATATGAGCTATTCATTAGACAGAAGAGCACCTTCAGTAACCGGCTAATACTTCTGAGGTGTAAGAAGGAAAAATATAGGAAATCGTTTGTGCCAACTGCCATGGGAATGTACAATGATAACATTAGGGTTAAACCACCAAGGTGAAAGTCTACTTATTTCTCTACATTTCAGTTCACTCGTTGTGTATGTCCTATTCTAATGTATAATGTATAATGTTCTTCTGTCAACAAACTGTCATGTCAACTATGTAATTCCTTTATGATTTTTATGATTTAAGTTGTGCTGCTGTGATACCATAATTTCCCACGGGATCAATAAAGTGTATCGTATCGTATCGTATCGTAAGAAGACCCAGCCTCAATAAGAAGACCCAGCCTCAAGAAGAAGATCTACTACAAGAAGAAGACTGAGCCACAAGAAGAACACCCCAGGCACAAGAAGAAGATCTGATACAAGAAGAAAACAACGCCACAAGAAGAATACCCCAGCCACTAGAAGAAGACCCAAGCCACTAGAAGAAGACACCAGCCACAAGAAGAAGACCCCAGCCACAAGAAGATCTGAAACAAGAAGAGGACAAAGCCACAAGAAGAATACTCCAGGCACAAGAGGAAGACCCCAGGCACAAGAAGACGATATGATTCAAAAAGAAGACAACGCCACAAGAAGAATACCCCAAGCCACCAGAAGACCCCAGCCACCAGAAGAAGACCCCAGCCACAACAAGAAAATCGGATAAAAGAAGAAGACCTTAGGTGAAAGAAGAAGACCCCAGGCACAAGAAGAAGACCCCAGTCACAAGATGAAGACCCCAGGCACAAGAAGAAGACCCCAGGCACAAGAAGAAGACGCTAGCCACAAGAAGAAGACCCCAGCCACAAGAAGATCTGATACAAGAAGAAGACAAAGCCACAAGAAGAATACTCCAGGCATAAAAGGAAGACCCTAAGCACAAGAAGAAGACCCCAGTCACAAGAAGAACACAGTGACAAGAAGAAGACCACAAGCACAGGAAGAAGACCCCAGGCACAATAAGTAGACACCATTAACAAAAAGAAGACCCAGCTTCAAGAAGAAGATCTGATACAAGAAGAAGAGAAATCCAGAAGAAGAAGACTCCAGGCACAAGAAGAAGTTTCAGCCTCAAGAAGAAGACCTAGCCTCAATAAGAAGACCCAGCCTCAAGAAGAAGATCCCAGGCACAAGAAGAAGATCTGATACAAGAAGAAAACAACGCCACAAGAAGAATACCCCAGCCACTAGAAGAAGACCCAACCACTAGAAGACACCAGCCAAAAGAAGAAGACCCCAGCCACAAGAAGATCTGAAACAAGAAGAGGACAAAGCCACTAGAAGAATACTCCAGGCACAAGAGGACGACCCCAGGCACAAGAAGAATTCCCCAGGCACAAGAAAAAGACCGCAGGCAAAAGAAGACGATCTGTTTCAAAAAGAAGACAACGCCACAAGAAGAATACCCCAAGCCACCAGAAGACCCCAGCCACCAGAAGAAGACCCCAGCCACAAGAAGAAAATCGGATACAAGAAGAAGACCCCAGGTGAAAGAAGAAGACCCCAGGCACAAGAAGAAGACCCCAGTCACAAGAAGAGGAACCCAATCACAAGAAGACGACCCCAGTCACAAGAAGAAGAACCCAGTCACAAGAAGAAGACCCCAGGCAGGCACAAGATGAAGACCCCAGTCACAAGAAGAAGAATCCAGCCACAAGAAGAAGACCCCAGCCACAAGAAGATCTGATACAAGAAGAAGACTAAGCCACAAGAAGAATACTCCAGGCACAAGAGGAAGACCCCAGGCACAAGAAGAATTCCCCAGGCACAAGAAGACGATCTGAATCAAAAAGAAGACAACGCCACAAGACGAATACCCCAAGCCACCAGAAGACCCCAGCCACCAGAAGGAGACCCCAGCCACAAGAAGATCTGATACAAGAAGACAATGCCACAAGAAGAATACTCCAGGCATAAGAGGAAGACCCCAGGCACAAGAAGAAGACCCCAGTCACAAGAAGAAAATCGGATACAAGAAGAAGACCCCAGGCACAAGAAGAAGACCCCAGGCACAAGAAGAAGACCCCAGTCACAAGAAGAAGAACCCAGGCACAAGAAGAAGACCCCAGGCACAAGAAGAAGACCCTAGCCACAAGAAGACCCCAGCCACAAGAAGAATACCCCAAGCACAGGAAGAAGACCCCAGGCACAAGAGGAGGAACCCAATCACAAGAAGACGACCCCAGTCACAAGAAGAAGAACCCAGTCACAAGAAGAAGACCCCAGGCAGGCACACGATGAAGACCCCAGTCACAAGAAGAAGAATCCAGTTACAAGAAGAAGACCCCAGGCACAAGAAGAAGACGCCAGCCACAAGAAGAAGACCCCAGCCACAAGAAGATCTGATACAAGAAGAAGACCCCAGCCACAAGAAGATCTGATACAAGAAGAAGACAAAGCCACAAGAAGAATACTCCAGGCACAAGAGGAAGACCCCAGGCACAAGAAGAATTCCCCAGGCACAAGAAGACGATCTGAATGAAAAAGAAGACAACGCCACAAGAAGAATACCCCAAGCCACCAGAAGACCCTAGCCACCAGAAGGAGACCCCAGCCACAAGAAGATCTGATACAAGAAGAAGACAAAGCCACAAGAAGAATACTCCAGGCATAAGAGGAAGACCCCAGGCACAAGAAGAAGACGCCAGTCACAAGAAGAAGAACCCAGTCACAAGAAGAAGACCCCAAGCACAGGAAGAAGACCCCAGGCACAAGAAGAAGACACCATTATCAAAAAGAAGACCCAGATTCAAGAAGAAGATCTGATACAAGAAGAAGAGAAATCCAGAAGAAGAAAACTCCAGGCACAAGAAGGAGATTCAGCCTCAATAATAAGACCCAGCCTCAATAAGAAGACCCAGCCTCAAGAAGAAGATCTACTACAAGAAGATGACTGAGCCACAGGAAGAAGACCCCAGGCACAAGAAGAAGATCTGATACAAGAAGAAAACAACGCCACAAGAAGAATACCCCAGCCACTAGACGGAGACCCAAGCCACTAGAAGAAGACACCAGCCACAAGAAGAAGACCTCAGCAACAAGAATATCTGAAACAAGAAGAGGACATAGCCACAATAAGAATACTCCAGGCACAAGAGGAAGACCCCAGGCACAAGAAGAATTTCCCAGGCACAAGAAAAAGACCCCAGGCACAAAAAGACGGTCTGATTTAAAAAGAAGACAACACCACAAGAAGAATACCCCAAGACACCAGAAGACCCCAGCCACCAGAAGAAGACCCCAGCCACAAGAAGATCTGATACAAGAAGAAGACAAAGCCACAAGAAGAATACTCCAGGCATAAGAGGAAGACCCCAGGCACAAGCAGAAGACCCCAGTCACAAGAAGAAGAACCCAGTCACAAGAAGAAGACCCCAAGCACAGGAAGAATACCCCAGGCACAAGAAGAAGACACCATTATCAAAATGAAGACCCAGATTCAAGAAGAAGATCTGATACAAGAAGAAGAGAAATCCAGAAGAAGAAGACTCCAGGCACAAGAAGAAGATTTAGCCTCAAGAAGAAGACCCAGCCTCAATAAGAAGACCCAGCCTCAAGAAGAAGATCTACTACAAGAAGAAGACTGAGCCACAGGAAGAAGACCCCAGGCACAAGAAGAAGATCTGATACAAGAAGAAAACAACGCCACAAGAAGAAGACCCCAGCCACTAGAAGAAGACCCCAGCAACAAGAAGATCTGAAACAAGAAGAGGACAAAGCCACAAGAAGAATACTCCAGGCACAAGAGGAAGACCCCAGGCACAAGAAGAATTTCCCAGGCACCAGAAAAAGACCCCAGGCACAAAAAGACGGTCTGATTTAAAAAAAAGACAACACCACAAGAAGAATACCCCAAACCACCAGAAGACCCCAGTCACCAGAAGAAGACCCCAGCCACAAGAAGAAAATCGGATACAAGAAGAAGACCCCAGGTACAAGAAAAAGACGCCAGCCACATGAAAAAGACCCCAGCCACAAGAAGAAAATCGGAATAAAGAAGAAGACCCCAGGTGAAAGAAGAAGACCCCAGGCACAAGAAGAAGACCGCAGTCACAAGAAGAAGCACCCAGGCACAAGAAGAAGACCCCAGGCACAAGAAGAAGACGCTAGCCACAAGAAAAAGACCCGAGCCACAAGAAGATCTGATACAAGAAGAAGAGAAAGCCACAAGAAGAAGACCCCAGCCACAAGAAGATCTAATACAAGAAGATGACAAAGCCACAAGAAGAATACTCCAGGCATAAGAGGAAGATCCCAGGCACAAGAAGAAGACGCCAGCCACAAGAAGACGAACCCAGCCACAAGAAGATCTAATACAAGAAGATGACAAAGCCACAAGAAGAATACTCCAGGCATTAGAGGAAGACCCCAGGCACAAGAAGAAGACCCCAGTCACAAGAATAAGAACCCAGTCACAAGAAGAAGACCCCAAGCACAGGAAGAAGAAAACAGGCACAAGAAGAAGACACCATTAACAAAAAGAAGACCCAGCTTCAAGAAGAAGATCTGATACAAGAAGAAGAGAAAAACAGAAGAAGACGACTCCAGGCACAAGAAGAAGATTCAGCCTCAAGAAGAAGACCCAGCCTCAATAAGAAGACCCAGCCTCAAGAAGAAGATCTACTACAAGAAGAAGACTGAGCCACAAGAAGAAGACCCCAGGCACAAGAAGAAGATCTGATACAAGAAGAAAACAACGCCACAAGAAGAATACCCCAGCCACTAGAAGAAGACCCAAGCCACTAGAAGAAGACACCATCCACAAGAAGATCTGAAACAAGAAGAGGACAAAGCCACAAGAAGAATACTCCTGGCACAAGAGGAAGACCCCAGGCACAAGAAGAATTCCCCAGGCACAATAAAAAGACCCCAGGCACAAGAAGACGATCTGATTCAAAAAGAAGACAACTCCACAAGAAAAATATCCCAAGCCACCAGACGAAGACCCCAGCCACAAGAAGAAAATCGGATACAAGAAGAAGACCCCAGGTGAAGGAAGAAGACCCCAGGCACAAGAAGAAGACCCCAGTCACAAGAAGAAGACCCCAGTCACAAGAAGAAGACCCCAGTCACAAGAAGAAGAACCCAGCCACAAGAAAAAGACCCCAGCCAAAAGAAGATCTGATACAAGAAGAAGACAAAGCCACAAGAAGAATAATCCAGGAATAAGAGGAAGACCCCAGGCACAAGAAAAGACCCCCGTCACAAGAAGAACCCAGTCACAAGAAAAAGACCCCAAGCACAGGAAGAAGACACAATTAACAAAAAGAAGACCCAGCTTCAAGAAGAAGATCTGATACAAGAAGAAGAGAAATCCAGAAGAAGAAGACTCTAGGCATAAGAAGAAGATTCAGCCTCAAGAAGAAGATCCAGCCTCAATAAGTAGACCATGCATCAAGAAGAAGATCTACTACAAGAAGAAGACTGAGCCACAAGAAGAAGACCCCAGGCACAAGAAGAAGATCTGATACAAGAAGAAAACAATGCCACAAGAAGAATACCCCAGCCACTAGAAGAAGACCCAAGCCACTAGAAGAAGACACCAGCCACAAGAAGAAGACCCCAGCCACAAGAAGATGTGAAACAAGAAGAGGACAAAGCCACAAGAAGAATACTCCAGGCACAAGAGGAAGACCCCAGGCACAAGAAGTATTCCCCAGACACAAGAAGACGATCTGATTCAAAAAGAAGACAACGCCACAAGAAGAATACCCCAAGCCACCAGAAGACCCCAACCACCAGAAGAAGACCCCAGCCACAAGAAGAAAATCGGATACAAGAAGAAGACCCCAGTTGAAAGAAGAAGATCCCAAGCACAAGAAGAAGACGCCAGCCACAAGAAGAAGATCTGATACAAGAATGGGACAAAGCCACAAGAAGAATACTCCAGGCACAAGAGGAAGACCCCAGGCACAAGAAGAATTCCCCAGGCAAAAGAAAAAAAATCCAGGCACAGAAGACGATCTGATTCAAAAAGTAGACAACGCCACGAGAAGAATACCCCAAGCCACCAGAAGACCCCAGCCACCAGAAGAAGACCCCAGCCACTAGAAGAAAATCGGATATGAGAAGACCCCAGGTGAAAGAAGAAGACCCTAGGTGAAAGAAGAAGACCCCAGTCACAAGAAGAAGAACCCAGTCACAAGAAGAAGATCCCAGGCACAAGAGGAAGACGCCAGCCACAAGAAGAAGACCCCAGCCACAAGAAGATCTGATACAAGAAGAAGACAAAGCCACAAGAAGAATACTCCAGGCATAAGAAAAAGACCCCAGGCACAAGAAGAAGACCCCAGTCACAAGAAGAAGACCCCAAGCACAGGAAGAAGACCTCAGGCACAAGAAGAAGACACCATTAACAAAAAGAAGACCCAGCTTTAAGAAGAAGATCTGATACAAGAAGAAGAGAAATCCAGAAGTAGAAGACTCCAGGCACAAGAAGAAGATTCAGCCTCAAGAAGAAGACCTAGCCTCAATAATAAGACCCAGCCTCAAGAAGAAGATCTACTACAAGAAGAAGACTGAGCCACAAGAAGAAGATCTGATACAAGAATGGGACAAAGCCACAAGAAGAATACTCCAGGCACAAGAGGAAGACCCCAGGCACAAGAAGAATTCCCCAGGCAAAAGAAAAAAAACCCAGGCACAAGAAGACGATCTGATTCAAAAAGAAGACAACGCCACAAGAAGAATACCCCAAGCCACCAGAAGACCCCAGCCACCAGAAGAAGACCCCAGCCACAAGAAGAAAATCGGATATGAGAAGAAGACCCCAGGTGAAAGAAGAAGACCCCAGGTGAAAGAAGAAGACCCCAGTCACAAGAAGAAGAACCCAGTCACAAGAAGAAGACCCCAGTCACAAGAAGAAGAACCCAGTCACAAGAAGAAGACCCCAGGCACAAGAGGAAGACGCCAGCCACAAGAAGAAGACCCCAGCCACAAGAAAATCTGATACAAGAAGAAGACAAAGCCACAAGAAGAATACTCCAGGCATAAGAAAAAGACCCCAGGCACAAGAAGAAGACCCCAGTCACAAGAAGAAGACCCCAAGCACAGGAAGAAGACCTCAGGCACAAGAAGAAGACACCATTAACAAAAAGAAGACCCAGCTTTAAGAAGAAGATCTACTACAAGAAGAAGACTGAGCCACAAGAAGAAGACCCCAGGCACAAGAAGAAGATCTGATACAAGAAGAAAACAACGCCACAAAAAGAATACCCCAGCCACTAGAAGAAGACCCAAACCACTAGAAGAAGACACCAGCCACAAGAAGATCTGAAACAAGAAGAGGACAAAGCCACAAGAAGAATACTCCTGGCACAAGAGGAATACCCCAGGCACAAGAAGAATTCCCCATGCACAAGAAAAAGACCCCAGGCACAAGAAGACGATCTGATTCAAAAAGAAGACAACGCCACAAGAAGAATACCCCAAGCCACCAGAAGAAGACCCCAGCCTCAAGAAGAAAATCGGATACAAGAAGAAGACGCCAGGTGAAAGAAGAAGACCCCCGGCACAAGAAGAAGACCCCAGGCACAAGAAGAAGACCCCAGTCACAAAAAGACAAACCCAGTCACAAGAAGAAGAACCCAGTCACAAGAAGAAGACCCCAGGCACAAGAAGATCTGATACAAGAAGAAGACAAAGCCACAAGAAGAATACTCCAGGCATAAGAGGAAGACCCCAGGCACAAGAAGAAGACCCCAGCCACAAGAAGAAGAACCCAGTCACAAGAAGAAGACCCCAAGCACAAGAAGAAGACCCCAGGCACAAGAAGAAGACACTATTAACAGAAAGAAGACCCAGCTTCAAGAAGAAGATCTGATACAAGAAGAAGAGAAATCCAGAAGAAGAAGACTCCAGGCACAAGAAGAAGATTCAGCCTCAAGAAGAAGACCCAGCCTCAAGAAGAAGATATGCTACAAGAAGAAGACTGAGCCACAAGAAGAAGACCCCAGGCACAAGAAGAAGATCTGATACAAGAAGAAAACAACGCCACAAGAAGAATACCCCAAGCCACCAGAAGACCACAACCACCAGAAGAAGACCCCAGCCACAAGAAGAAAATCGGATACAAGAAGAAGACCACAGTTGAAAGAAGAAGATCCCATGCACAAAAAGAAGACGCCAGCCACAAGAAGAAGATCTGATACAAGAATGGGACAAAGCCATAAGAAGAATACTCCAGGCACAAGAGGAAGACCCCAGGCACAAGAAGAATTCCCCAGGCAAAAGAAAAAAAACCCAGGCACAAGAAGACGATCTGATTCAAAAAGAAGACAACGCCACAAGAAGAATACCCCAAGCCACCAGAAGACCCCAGCCACCAGAAGAAGACCCCAGCCACAAGAAGAAAATCGGATATGAGAAGAAGACCCCAGGTGAAAGAAGAAGACCCCAGGTGAAAGAAGAAGACCCCAGTCACAAGAAGAAGAACCCAGTCACAAGAAGAAGACCCCAGGCACAAGAGGAAGACGCCAGCCACAAGAAGAAGACCCCAGCCACAAGAAGATGTGAAACAAGAAGAGGACAAAGCCACAAGAAGAATACTCCAGGCACAAGAGGAAGACCCCAGGCACAAGAAGTATTCCCCAGACACAAGAAGACGATCTGATTCAAAAAGAAGACAACGCCACAAGAAGAATACCCCAAGCCACCAGAAGACCCCAACCACCAGAAGAAGACCCCAGCCACAAGAAGAAAATCGGATACAAGAAGAAGACCCCAGTTGAAAGAAGAAGATCCCAAGCACAAGAAGAAGACGCCAGCCACAAGAAGAAGATCTGATACAAGAATGGGACAAAGCCACAAGAAGAATACTCCAGGCACAAGAGGAAGACCCCAGGCACAAGAAGAATTCCCCAGGCAAAAGAAAAAAAATCCAGGCACAGAAGACGATCTGATTCAAAAAGTAGACAACGCCACGAGAAGAATACCCCAAGCCACCAGAAGACCCCAGCCACCAGAAGAAGACCCCAGCCACTAGAAGAAAATCGGATATGAGAAGACCCCAGGTGAAAGAAGAAGACCCTAGGTGAAAGAAGAAGACCCCAGTCACAAGAAGAAGAACCCAGTCACAAGAAGAAGATCCCAGGCACAAGAGGAAGACGCCAGCCACAAGAAGAAGACCCCAGCCACAAGAAGATCTGATACAAGAAGAAGACAAAGCCACAAGAAGAATACTCCAGGCATAAGAAAAAGACCCCAGGCACAAGAAGAAGACCCCAGTCACAAGAAGAAGACCCCAAGCACAGGAAGAAGACCTCAGGCACAAGAAGAAGACACCATTAACAAAAAGAAGACCCAGCTTTAAGAAGAAGATCTGATACAAGAAGAAGAGAAATCCAGAAGTAGAAGACTCCAGGCACAAGAAGAAGATTCAGCCTCAAGAAGAAGACCTAGCCTCAATAATAAGACCCAGCCTCAAGAAGAAGATCTACTACAAGAAGAAGACTGAGCCACAAGAAGAAGATCTGATACAAGAATGGGACAAAGCCACAAGAAGAATACTCCAGGCACAAGAGGAAGACCCCAGGCACAAGAAGAATTCCCCAGGCAAAAGAAAAAAAACCCAGGCACAAGAAGACGATCTGATTCAAAAAGAAGACAACGCCACAAGAAGAATACCCCAAGCCACCAGAAGACCCCAGCCACCAGAAGAAGACCCCAGCCACAAGAAGAAAATCGGATATGAGAAGAAGACCCCAGGTGAAAGAAGAAGACCCCAGGTGAAAGAAGAAGACCCCAGTCACAAGAAGAAGAACCCAGTCACAAGAAGAAGACCCCAGTCACAAGAAGAAGAACCCAGTCACAAGAAGAAGACCCCAGGCACAAGAGGAAGACGCCAGCCACAAGAAGAAGACCCCAGCCACAAGAAAATCTGATACAAGAAGAAGACAAAGCCACAAGAAGAATACTCCAGGCATAAGAAAAAGACCCCAGGCACAAGAAGAAGACCCCAGTCACAAGAAGAAGACCCCAAGCACAGGAAGAAGACCTCAGGCACAAGAAGAAGACACCATTAACAAAAAGAAGACCCAGCTTTAAGAAGAAGATCTACTACAAGAAGAAGACTGAGCCACAAGAAGAAGACCCCAGGCACAAGAAGAAGATCTGATACAAGAAGAAAACAACGCCACAAAAAGAATACCCCAGCCACTAGAAGAAGACCCAAACCACTAGAAGAAGACACCAGCCACAAGAAGATCTGAAACAAGAAGAGGACAAAGCCACAAGAAGAATACTCCTGGCACAAGAGGAATACCCCAGGCACAAGAAGAATTCCCCATGCACAAGAAAAAGACCCCAGGCACAAGAAGACGATCTGATTCAAAAAGAAGACAACGCCACAAGAAGAATACCCCAAGCCACCAGAAGAAGACCCCAGCCTCAAGAAGAAAATCGGATACAAGAAGAAGACGCCAGGTGAAAGAAGAAGACCCCCGGCACAAGAAGAAGACCCCAGGCACAAGAAGAAGACCCCAGTCACAAAAAGACAAACCCAGTCACAAGAAGAAGAACCCAGTCACAAGAAGAAGACCCCAGGCACAAGAAGATCTGATACAAGAAGAAGACAAAGCCACAAGAAGAATACTCCAGGCATAAGAGGAAGACCCCAGGCACAAGAAGAAGACCCCAGCCACAAGAAGAAGAACCCAGTCACAAGAAGAAGACCCCAAGCACAAGAAGAAGACCCCAGGCACAAGAAGAAGACACTATTAACAGAAAGAAGACCCAGCTTCAAGAAGAAGATCTGATACAAGAAGAAGAGAAATCCAGAAGAAGAAGACTCCAGGCACAAGAAGAAGATTCAGCCTCAAGAAGAAGACCCAGCCTCAAGAAGAAGATATGCTACAAGAAGAAGACTGAGCCACAAGAAGAAGACCCCAGGCACAAGAAGAAGATCTGATACAAGAAGAAAACAACGCCACAAGAAGAATACCCCAAGCCACCAGAAGACCACAACCACCAGAAGAAGACCCCAGCCACAAGAAGAAAATCGGATACAAGAAGAAGACCACAGTTGAAAGAAGAAGATCCCATGCACAAAAAGAAGACGCCAGCCACAAGAAGAAGATCTGATACAAGAATGGGACAAAGCCATAAGAAGAATACTCCAGGCACAAGAGGAAGACCCCAGGCACAAGAAGAATTCCCCAGGCAAAAGAAAAAAAACCCAGGCACAAGAAGACGATCTGATTCAAAAAGAAGACAACGCCACAAGAAGAATACCCCAAGCCACCAGAAGACCCCAGCCACCAGAAGAAGACCCCAGCCACAAGAAGAAAATCGGATATGAGAAGAAGACCCCAGGTGAAAGAAGAAGACCCCAGGTGAAAGAAGAAGACCCCAGTCACGAGAAGAAGAACCCAGTCACAAGAAGAAGACCCCAGGCACAAGAGGAAGACGCCAGCCACAAGAAGAAGACCCCAGCCACAAGAAGATCTGATACAAGAAGAAGACAAAGCCACAAGAAGAATACTCCAGGCATAAGAAAAAGACCCCAGGCACAAGAAGAAGACCCCAGTCACAAGAAGAAGACCCCAAGCACAGGAAGAAGACCCCAGGCACAAGAAGAAGACACCATTAACAAAAAGAAGACCCAGCTTTAAGAAGAAGATCTGATACAAGAAGAAGAGAAATCCAGAAGAAGAAGACTCCAGGCACAAGAAGAAGATTCAGCCTCAAGAAGAAGACCTAGCCTCAGTAATAAGACCCAGCCTCAAGAAGAAGATCTACTACAAGAAGAAGACTGAGCCACAAGAAGAAGACCCCAGGCACAAGAAGAAGATCTGATACAAGAAGAAAACAACGCCACAAGAAGAATACCCCAGCCACTAGAAGAAGACCCAAGCCACTAGAAGAAGACACCAGCCACAAGAAGATCTGAAACAAGAAGAGGACAAAGCCACAAGAAGAATACTCCAGGCACAAGAGGAATACCCCAGGCACAAGAAGAATTCCCCATGCACAAGAAAAAGACCCCAGGCACAAGAAGACGATCTGATTCAAAAAGAAGACAACGCCACAAGAAGAATACCCCAAGCCACCAGAAGAAGACCCCAGCCTCAAGAAGAAAATCGGATACAAGAAGAAGACCCCAGGTGAAAGAAGAAGACCCCCGGCACAAGAAGAAGACCCCAGGCACAAGAAGAAGACCCCAGTCACAAAAAGACAAACCCAGTCACAAGAAGAAGAACCCAGTCACAAGAAGAAGACCCCAGGCACAAGAAGATCTGATACAAGAAGAAGACAAAGCCACAAGAAGAATACTCCAGGCATAAGAGGAAGACCCCAGGCACAAGAAGAAGACCCCAGCCACAAGAAGAAGAACCCAGTCACAAGAAGAAGACCCCAAGCACAGGAAGAAGACACTATTAACAGAAAGAAGACCCAGCTTCAAGAAGAAGATCTGATACAAGAAGAAGAGAAATCCAGAAGAAGAAGACTCCAGGCACAAGAAGAAGATTCAGCCTCAAGAAGAAGACCCAGCCTCAAGAAGAAGATCTGCTACAAGAAGAAGACCGAGCCACAAGAAGAAGACCTCAGGCACAAGAAGAAGATCTGATACAAGAAGAAAACAACGCCACAAGAAGAATACCGCAGCCACTAGAAGAAGACCCAAGCCACTAGAAGAAGACACCAGCCACAAGAAGATCAGAAACAAGAAGAGGACAAAGCCACAAGAAGAATACTCCAGGCACAAGAGGAAGACCCCAGGCACAAGAAAGAATTCCCCAGGCACAAGAAAAAGACCCCAGGCACAAGAAGACGATCTGATTCAAAAAGAAGACAATGCCACAAGAAGAATACCCCATGCCAGCAGAAGAAGACCCCAGCCACAAGAAGAAAATCGGATACAAGAAGAAGACCCCAGGTGAAAGAAGAAGACCCCAAGCACAGGAAGAAGACCCCAGGCACAAGAAGAAGACACCATTAACAAAAAGAAGACCCAGCTTCAAGAAGAAGATCTGATACAAGAAGAAGAGAAATCCAGAAGATGAAGACTACAGGCATAAGAAGTAGATTCAGCCTCAAGAAGAAGACCCAGCCTCAAGAAGAAGATCTGCTACAAGAAGAAGACTGAGCCACAAGAAGAAGACCCCAGGCACAAGAAGAAGATCTGATACAAGAAGAAAACAACGCCACAAGAAGAATACCGCAGCCACTAGAAGAAGACCCAAGCCACTAGAAGAAGACACCAGCCACAAGAAGATCAGAAACAAGAAGAGGACAAAGCCTCAAGAAGAATACTCCAGGCACAAGAGGAAGACCCCAGGCACAAGAAAGAATTCCCCAGGCACAAGAAAAAGACCCCAGGCACAAGAAGACGATCTGATTCAAAAAGAAGACAATGCCACAAGAAGAATACCCCATGCCAGCAGAAGAAGTCCCCAGCCACAAGAAGAAAATCGGATACAAGAAGAAGACCCCAGGTGAAAGAAGAAGACCCCAAGCACAGGAAGAAGACCCCAGGCACAAGAAGAAGACACCATTAACAAAAAGAAGACCCAGCTTCAAGAAGAAGATCTGATACAAGAAGAAGAGAAATCTAGAAGATGAAGACTACAGGCACAAGAAGAAGATTCAGCCTCAAGAAGAAGACCCAGCCTCAAGAAGAAGATCTACTACAAGAAGAAGACTGAGCCACAAGAAGAAGACCCCAGGCACAAGAAGAAGGTCTGATACAAGAAGAAAACAGTACCACAAGAAGAATACCCCAGCCACTAGAAGAAGACCCAAGCCACTAGAAGAAGACCACAGCAACAAGAAGAAGACCCCACGCACAAGAAGAAGATCTGATACAAGAAGAAAACAACGCCACAAGAAGAATACCCCAGCCACTAGAAGAAGACCCAAGCCACTAGAAGAAGACACCAGCCACAAGAAGAAGACCCCAGCCACAAGAAGATCTGAAACAAGAAGAGGACAAAGCCACAAGAAGAATACCCCAGGCACAAGAGGAAGACCCCATGCTCAAGAAGAATTCCCCAGGCACAAGAAAAAAACCCCAGGCACAAGAAGACGATCTGATTCAAAAAGAAGACAACGCCACAAAAAGAATACCCCAAGCCACCAGAAGACCCCAGCCACCAGAAGAAGACCCCAGCCACAAGAAGAAAATCAGATACAAGAAGAAGACCCCAGGTGAAAGAAGAAGACCCCAGGCACAAGAAGAAGACCCCAGTCATAAGAAGAAGACCCCAGTCACAATAAGAAGAACCCAGTCACAAGAAGAAGACCCCAGGCACAAGAAGAAGACGCCAGCCACAAGAAGAAGACCCCAGCCACAAGAAGATCTGATACAAGAAGAAGACAAAGCCACAAGAAGAATACTCCAGTCACAAGAGGAAGACCTTAGGCAAAAGAAGACCCCAGTCACAAGAAGAAGAACCCAGTCACAAGAAGAAGACCCCAAGCACAGGAAGAAGACCCCAGGCACAAGAAGAAGACACTATTAACAAAAAGAAGACCCAGCTTAAAGAAGAAGATCTGATACAAGAAGAAGAGAAATCCATAAGAAGAAGACTCCAGGCACAAGAAGAAGATTCAGCCTCAAGAAGAAGACCTAGCCTCAATAAGAAGACCCAGCCTCAAGAAGAAGATCTACTACAAGAAGACTGAGCCACAAGAAGAAGACCCCAGGCACAAGAAGATGACCCCAGTCACAAGAAGAAGAACCCAGTCACAAGAAGAAGACCCCAGGCAGAAGAAGAAGACGCCAGCCACAAGAAGAAGACCCCAGCCACAAGAAGATCTGATACAAGAAGAAGACAAAGCCGCAAAAAGAATACTCCAGGAATAAGAGGAAGACCCCAGTCACAAGAAGAAGACCCCAGTCACAAGAAGAAGAACCCAGTCACAAGAAGAAGATCTACTACAAGAAGAAGACTGAGCCACAAGAAGAAGACCCCAGGCACAAGAAGGAGATCTGATACAAGAAGAAAACAACGCCACAAGAAGAATACCCCAGCCACTAGAAGAAGACCCAAGCCACTAGAAGAAGACACCAGCCACAAGAAGATCTGAAACAAGAAGAGGACAAAGCCAAAGGAAGAATACTCCAGGCACAAGAGGAAAACCCCAGGCACAAGAAGAATTCCCCATGCACAAGAAAAAGACCCCAGGCACAAGAAGACAATCTGATTCAAAAAGAAGACAACGCCACAAGAAGAATACCCCAAGCCACCAGAAGAAGACCCCAGCCTCAAGAAGAAAATCGGATACAAGAAGAAAACCCCAGGTGAAAGAAGAAGACCCCCGGCACAAGAAGAAGACCCCAGGCACAAGAAGAAGACCCCAGTCACAAAAAGACAAACCCAGTCACAAGAAGAAGAACCCAGTCACAAGAAGAAGACCCCAGGCACAAGAAGATCTTATACAAGAAGAAGACAAAGCCACAGGAAGAACACTCCAGGCATAAGAGGAAGACCCCAGGCACAAGAAGAAGACCCCAGTCACAAGAAGAAGAACCCAGTCACAAGAAGAGGACCCCAAGCACAGCAAGAAGACCCCAGGCACAAGAAGAAGACACTATTAACAGAAAGAAGACCCAGCTTCAAGAAGAAGACCTGATACAAGAAGAAGAGAAATCCAGAAGAAGAAGACTCCAGGCACAAGAAGAAGATTCAGCCTCAAGAAGAAGACCCAGCCTCAAGAAGAAGATCTGCTACAAGAAGAAGACTGAGCCACAAGAAGAAGACCCCAGGCACAAGAAGAAGATCTGATACAAGAAGAAAACAACGCCACAAGAAGAATACCCCAGCCACTAGAAGAAGACCCAAGCCACTAGAAGAAGACACCAGCCACAAGAAGATCAGAAACAAGAAGAGGACAAAGCCACAGGAAGAATACTCCAGGCACAAGAGGAAGACCCCAGGCACAAGAAAGAATTCCCCAGGCACAAGAAAAAGACCCCAGGCACAAGAAGACGATCTGATTCAAAAAGAAGACAATGCCACAAGAAGAATACCCCATGCCAGCAGAAGAAGACCCCAGCCACAAGAAGAAAATCGGATACAAGAAGAAGACCCCAGGTGAAAGAAGAAGACCCCAAGCACAGGAAGAAGACCCCAGGCACAAGAAGAAGACACAATTAACAAAAAGAAGACCCAGCTTCAAGAAGAAGATCTGATACAAGAAGAAGAGAAATCCAGAAGATGAAGACTACAGGCACAAGAAGTAGATTCAGCCTCAAGAAGAAGACCCAGCCTCAAGAAGAAGATCTACTACAAGAAGAAGACTGAGCCACAAGACGAAGACCCCAGGCACAAGAAGAAGGTCTGATACAAGAATAAAACAATGCCACAAGAAGAATACCCCAGCCACTAGAAGAAGACCCAAGCCACTAGAAGAAGACAACAGCAACAAGAAGAAGACCCCAGCCACAAGAAGATATGAAACAAAAAAAGGACAAAGCCACAAGAAGAATACTCCAGGCACAAGAAGAAGACCCCAGGCACAAGAAGAAGACCCCAGTCACAAGAAGAAGAACCCAGTCACAAGAAGAGGACCCCAAGCACAGCAAGAAGACCCCAGGCACAAGAAGAAGACACTATTAACAGAAAGAAGACCCAGCTTCAAGAAGAAGACCTGATACAAGAAGAAGAGAAATCCAGAAGAAGAAGACTCCAGGCACAAGAAGAAGATTCAGCCTCAAGAAGAAGACCCAGCCTCAAGAAGAAGATCTGCTACAAGAAGAAGACTGAGCCACAAGAAGAAGACCCCAGGCACAAGAAGAAGATCTGATACAAGAAGAAAACAACGCCACAAGAAGAATACCCCAGCCACTAGAAGAAGACCCAAGCCACTAGAAGAAGACACCAGCCACAAGAAGATCAGAAACAAGAAGAGGACAAAGCCACAGGAAGAATACTCCAGGCACAAGAGGAAGACCCCAGGCACAAGAAAGAATTCCCCAGGCACAAGAAAAAGACCCCAGGCACAAGAAGACGATCTGATTCAAAAAGAAGACAATGCCACAAGAAGAATACCCCATGCCAGCAGAAGAAGACCCCAGCCACAAGAAGAAAATCGGATACAAGAAGAAGACCCCAGGTGAAAGAAGAAGACCCCAAGCACAGGAAGAAGACCCCAGGCACAAGAAGAAGACACAATTAACAAAAAGAAGACCCAGCTTCAAGAAGAAGATCTGATACAAGAAGAAGAGAAATCCAGAAGATGAAGACTACAGGCACAAGAAGTAGATTCAGCCTCAAGAAGAAGACCCAGCCTCAAGAAGAAGATCTACTACAAGAAGAAGACTGAGCCACAAGACGAAGACCCCAGGCACAAGAAGAAGGTCTGATACAAGAATAAAACAATGCCACAAGAAGAATACCCCAGCCACTAGAAGAAGACCCAAGCCACTAGAAGAAGACAACAGCAACAAGAAGAAGACCCCAGCCACAAGAAGATATGAAACAAAAAAAGGACAAAGCCACAAGAAGAATACTCCAGGCACAAGAGGAAGACCCCAGGCACAAGAAGAATTCCCCAGGCACAAGAAAAAGACCCCAGGCACAAGAAGACGATCTGATTCAAAAAGAAGACAATGCCACAAAAAGAATACCCCAAGCCACCAGAAGACCCCAGCCACCAGAAGAAGACCCCAGCCACAAGAAGAAAATCGGATACAAGAAGAAGACCACAGGTGAAAGAAGAAGACCCCAGGCACAAGAAGAAGACCCCAGTCATAAGAAGAAGACCCCAGTCACAAGAAGAAGAACCCAGTCACAAGAAGAAGACCCCAGGCACAAGAAGAAGACGCCAGCCACAAGAAGAAGACCCCAGCCACAAGAAGATCTGATACAAGAAGAAGACAACGCCACAAGAAGAATACTCCAGGCACAAGAGGAAGACCTTAGGCAAAAGAAGACCCCAGTCACAAGAAGAAGAACCCAGTCACAAGAAGAAGACCCCAAGCACAGGAAGAAGACCCCAGGCACAAGAAGAAGACACTATTAACAAAAAGAAGACCCAGCTTCAAGAAGAAGATCTGATACAAGAAGAAGAGAAATCCATAAGAAGAAGACTCCAGGCACAAGAAGAAGATTCAGCCTCAAGAAGAAGACCTAGCCTCAATAAGAAGACCCCAGCCACAAGAAGAAAATCGGATACAAGAAGAAGACCCCAGGTGAAAGAAGAAGACCCCAGTCACAAGAAGAAGACCCCAGTCACAAGAAAAAGACCCCAGTCACAAGAAGAAGAACCCAGTCACAAGAAGAAGACCCTAGGCACAAGAAGAAGTCGCCAGCCACAAGAAGAAGACCCCAGCCACAAGAAGATCTGATACAAGAAGAAGACAAAGTCACAAGATGAATACTCCAGGCATAAGAAGAAGACTCCATGCACAAGAAGAAGACCTCAGTCACAAGAAGAAGAACCCAGTCATAAGAAGAAGACCCCAAGCACAGGAAGAAGACCCCAGGCACAAGAAGAAGACAATATTAACAAAAAGAAGACCCAGCTTCAAGAAGAAGATCTGATACAAGAAGAAGAGAAATCCAGAAGAAGTAGACTCCAGGCACAAGAAGAAGATTCAGCCTCAAGAAGAAGATCCAGCCTCAATAAGTAGGCCACGCCTCAAGAAGATCTAATACAAGAAGAAGACTGAGCCACAAGAAGAAGACCCCAGGCACAAGAAGAAGACCCAAGCCACTAGAAGAAGACACCAGCCACAAGAAGAAGACCCCAGCCACAAGAAGATCTGAAGCAAGAAGAGGACAAAGCCACAAGAAGAATAATCCAGGCACAAGAGGAAGACCCCAGGCACAAGAAGAATTCCCCAGGCACAAGAAGACGATCTGATTCAGAAAGAAGACAACGCCACCAGAAGACCCCAGCCACCAGAAGAAGACCACAGCTACAAGAAGAAAATCGGATACAAGAAGAAGACCCCAGTTGAAAGAAGAAGACCCCAGGCACAAGAAGAAGACCCCAGTCACAAGAAGAAGAACCCAGTCACAAGAAGAAGACCCCAGCCACAAGAAGATGACCCCAGCCACAAGAAGATCTGATACAAGAAGAAAACAAAGCCACAAGAAGAATACTCCAGGAATAAGAGGAAGACCCCAGGCACAAGAAGAAGACCCCAGTCACAAGAAGGAGAACCCAGTCACAAGAAGAAGACCCCAAGCACAGGAAGAAGACCCCAGGCACAAGAAGAAGACACCATTAACAAAAAGAAGACCCAGCTTCAAGAAGAAGATCTGATACAAGAAGAAGAGAAATCCAGAAGAAGAAGACTCCAGGCACAAGAAGAAGATTCAGCCTCAAGAAGAAGACCCAGCCTCAAGAAGAAGACCCAGCCTCAAGAAGAAGATCTACTACAAGAAGAAGCCTGAGCCACAACAAGAAGACCACAGGCACAAGAAGAAGATCTGAGACAAGAAGAAAACAACGCCACAAGAAGAATACCCCAGCCACTAGAAGAAGACCCAAGCCACTAGAAGAAGACACCAGCCACAAGAAGATCTGAAACAAGAAGAGGACAAAGCCACAAGAAGAGTACTCCAGACACAAGAGGAAGACCCCAGACACAAGAAGAATTCCCCAGGCACAAGAAAAAGACCCCAGGCGCAAGAAGACGATCTGATTCATAAAGAAGACAACGCCACAAGAAGAATATCCCAAGCCACCAGAAGAAGACCCCAGCCACAAGAAGAAAATCGCATACAAGAAGAAGACCCCAGGTGAAAGAAGAAGACCCCAGGCACAAGAAGAAGACCCCAGTCACAAGAAGAAGACCCCAGTCACAAGAAGAAGAACCCAGTCACAAGAAGAAGACCCCAGGTACAAGAAGAAGTCGCCAGCCACAAGAAGAAGACCCCAGCCACAAGAAGATCTGATACAAGAAGAAGACAAAGCCACAAGAAGAATACTCCAGGCATGAGAGGAAGACCCCAGGCACAAGAAGAAGACCCCAGTCACAAGAAGAAGAACCCAGTCACAAGAAGAAGACCCCAAGCACAGGAAAAAGACCCCAGGCACAAGAAGAAGACACTATTAACAAAAAGAAGACCCAGCTTCAAGAAGAAGATCTGATACAAGAAGAAGAGAAATCCAGAAGAAGAAGACTCTAGGCACAAGAAGAAGATTCAGCCTCAAGAAGAAGATCCAGCCTCAATAAGTAGACCAAGCCTCAAGAAGAAGATCTACTACAAGAAGACTGAGCCACAAGAAGAAGACCCCAGTCACAAGAAGGAGAACCCAGTCACAAGAAGAAGACCCCAAGCACAGGAAGAAGACCCCAGGCACAAGAAGAAGACACCATTAACAAAAAGAAGACCCAGCTTCAAGAAGAAGATCTGATACAAGAAGAAGAGAAATCCAGAAGAAGAAGACTCCAGGCACAAGAAGAAGATTCAGCCTCAAGAAGAAGACCCAGCCTCAAGAAGAAGACCCAGCCTCAAGAAGAAGATCTACTACAAGAAGAAGCCTGAGCCACAACAAGAAGACCACAGGCACAAGAAGAAGATCTGAGACAAGAAGAAAACAACGCCACAAGAAGAATACCCCAGCCACTAGAAGAAGACCCAAGCCACTAGAAGAAGACACCAGCCACAAGAAGATCTGAAACAAGAAGAGGACAAAGCCACAAGAAGAGTACTCCAGACACAAGAGGAAGACCCCAGACACAAGAAGAATTCCCCAGGCACAAGAAAAAGACCCCAGGCGCAAGAAGACGATCTGATTCATAAAGAAGACAACGCCACAAGAAGAATATCCCAAGCCACCAGAAGAAGACCCCAGCCACAAGAAGAAAATCGGATACAAGAAGAAGACCCCAGGTGAAAGAAGAAGACCCCAGGCACAAGAAGAAGACCCCAGTCACAAGAAGAAGACCCCAGTCACAAGAAGAAGAACCCAGTCACAAGAAGAAGACCCCAGGTACAAGAAGAAGTCGCCAGCCACAAGAAGAAGACCCCAGCCACAAGAAGATCTGATACAAGAAGAAGACAAAGCCACAAGAAGAATACTCCAGGCATGAGAGGAAGACCCCAGGCACAAGAAGAAGACCCCAGTCACAAGAAGAAGAACCCAGTCACAAGAAGAAGACCCCAAGCACAGGAAAAAGACCCCAGGCACAAGAAGAAGACACTATTAACAAAAAGAAGACCCAGCTTCAAGAAGAAGATCTGATACAAGAAGAAGAGAAATCCAGAAGAAGAAGACTCTAGGCACAAGAAGAAGATTCAGCCTCAAGAAGAAGATCCAGCCTCAATAAGTAGACCAAGCCTCAAGAAGAAGATCTACTACAAGAAGACTGAGCCACAAGAAGAAGACCCCAGGCACAAGAAGAAGATCTGAGACAAGAAGAAAACAATGCCACAAGAAGAATACCCCAGCCACTAGAAGAAGACCCAAGCCACTAGAAGAAGGCACCAGCCACAAGAAGAAGACCCCAGCCACAAGAAGATCTGAAACAGGAAGAGGACAAAGCCACAAGAAGAATACTCCAGGCACAAGAGGAAGACCCCAGGCACAAGAAGAATTCCCCAGGCACAAGAAGACGATCTGATTCAGAAAAAAGACAATGCCACAAGAAGAAAACCCCAAGCCACCAGAAGACCCCAGCCACCGGAAGAAGACCCCAGCCACAAGAAGAAAATCGGATACAAGAAGAAGACCCCAGTTGAAAGAAGAAGACCCCAGGCACAAGAAGAAGACCCCAGTCACAAGAAGAAGAACCTGTCATGGTTTACTGTGCTCTCGGGTCAGGTAGTTGCAGGGTTAACTCTTACGGCCTCTTTCTGGGTCCTGGGAGGCTTTTTATAGCCTCACTCTGAGGTCAGTCCTTGTCGTTTATACTCTGACCATTGGCTGAGTGTGTCTGACCCTGGTGTGCCTCTGCTTTGTGCAAGTACTAGTCTGTCTGTTTGGTTTCTGATTTGGTTCTGTCGCTGTTGTGATTTCTGCCTGCTGTTTTTGTACTGTCTATTGCCCGTTCTGGTTTTTCTGATCTATTGCTACGTCCTGACTATTCTTCTGATTGCCCCTGTGTACTGCGACGCCCTCTCTGTGTATGACCCCCGCCTGTCTGACCTGAGTTCCCCTCTCCTTTACTTTAGTTTCCCTGTAAAGACTTACACCCATCTCCAGCAGCAGGACGCTAAGCTCCACCTCCTGTGGTCACATGATCGCAGGTCCTCCTGTTCTCTACCATACTCAGCACGCTGTGCAGGTCCCGTCTGTCTGAGTTTTCCTTGGTATCTGACCCCGGGTCCTCCTGTAGTGTGGGTGAGTCACCCTGTTCAGCCGTGACAGTGTTTCGGTGTTGACAGGATCTTGACATTATAAACGACCATCACAGTTTTTTTTTTTTTTCTCTCTCTCTCTTTGTTAGGGGGAGGTTTTAGAGTGTTATCTGAATGGATCCTATGCAGGCATTAGCAGATCAGGTGAAACACCTAACGCAAATGTTCCAGAAATTGAATGTGGAGCAGCGCACGATGGCTCAGACCCAGCAGCAGCTGGTAGATACTGTACAGGGGGCTGTCGCTGCGGGGTCTTTTGGTACTAGTAGTACAGATGTGTCGATGGTGTCTCCTGAATCTCCAGTTAAACTACCCGACACCTTCTCAGGGGATAAAAATGAGTTCAGAGCCTTCAGGGAGGGATGTAAACTTTTTTTTCCCTGAGGCCTCGTTCTTCTGGGGATGAGTTCCAGAGGGTGGGGGTCATTATTTCTTTACTTCGCGGGGCTCCTCAAGCCTGGGCCTTTTCTCTATCTACTTCTGCTCCTGAGAGGATGACTGTTGATGCTTTTTTTGGTGCCCTGGGCCGCATCTATGATGAGCCTGACAGAGTCCGTATGGCTAAGGACATGGTAATGAGTGTTCGGCAGGGCAAACATTCAGCTGAGTGGTTCTGTTCTGAGTTCCGACGGTGGGCTGCAGAGGTGTCCTGGAATGATGCCGCCCTTCGAGGGTTATTCCGCAGGGGCCTGTCTGAACGCCTCCAGGACGCTTTGGCCCTTCATCCTCCACCTGACACTCTGGAGGATGCCATAACCCAGGCCGTACAAATGGACCGCAGGTTACGTGCCAGGGGTGTAATGCAGTGTGAAACTTCCCTGTTTGCTGGCAGCAAAGAGATTGGGTCTGCTCCTGAGCCCATGGAAATCGGTGTCACCTCGCTAAAAGAGAAGGAGAGAAGACGCCGCCGGGAGAAAAAACTCTGTTTCTATTGTGGAGAACCCGGACACTGGAGAAAAGATTGCCCCTCATGTCCATCATCCTCTCAGATGACGGGAAACGACTAGGTCTGGGTAGCGGTCGAGGTAACTGCTCAGACTTTCAGGTACTGTCTTCCTTCTTGTTAAAGGTGGAACTATGGGTAGACCATAATCGTTTTTTCTCTACAGCTTTGGTGGACAGTGGTTCATCCCTCAACCTGGTCAGTTCCTGTGTTATCTCCCAACACAAGATAGGGACAGTCAGGCTGGAAACGCCACTTAAAATTGTGGCCATCGACTCTTCCCCTCTTACACGTACAGGAATTCTTTATGTTTCCAAAAGGTTTTCTTTACAGATAATTTCTTCCCACAAGGAAGAGATGGAAAGTTTCGTTATGGACAAATTGCCTGCAGGGCTAGTGCTGGGCATGCCATGGCTTCAACGCCACAACCCGGTAATTGACTGGGAAACAGGGGAGATTATTAAATGGGGATCCAAATGTGTTGATTGTTGCCATAAACCTGTTTGTTGTTTGAAACTTGCAAAACCTGTCTCGGTGTCTTCTGTTAGTCTGGAGGGTATTCCAAAGTACCTGAAAGACTTTGAGGACGTGTTTTCTGAAAGTGAGGCTGAGGCGCTGCCCCCGCATAGGCTATTTGACTGTGCTATTGATCTTATCCCTGGAGCCAAATTGCCCAAAGCCCGTCTATTTAATTTGTCAGGCCCGGAGCGCCTAGCTATGAAGCAATACATTGCTGAAAGTCTTCGTAAAGGGCATATAAGACCTTCTGTGTCCCCAGTAGCTGCGGGGTTTTTCTTTGTTAAAAAAAAGGATGGCGGCCTACGTCCCTGCCTCGACTTTCGAGAACTTAATAAAATTACAGTCAGGAACACATACCCCCTGCCTCTGATTCCTGATCTCTGTAACCAGCTCTCTGGGGCCACGTGGTTTTCGAAGTTGGACCTCAGATGAGCTTATAATCTGATAAGAATACGGGAAGGTGATGAGTGGAAAACTACATTTCTTACATCAGAGGGGTTATTCGAAAATCTGGTGATGCCATTTGGTCTCACCAATGCCCCAGCTGTGTTTCAAAATTTCATTAATGTTGTTTTTTTGGACCTCATTGGTCGCTTTGTTGTTATCTACTTGGATGATATCCTGATATATTCCTCTGACAGACATTCTCATTTATCACATGTTAGAACAGTGTTTCAAAGACTCAGGGAAAATCAATTATTTGTTAAACTAGAGAAATGTTCATTTTTTGTCCAGGAGCTATCATTTTTGGGTCTCATAATCTCTCCACAGGGGTTTCGTATGGATCCCAAGAAGGTGCAAGCCATTATGGAGTGGGTCCAGCCTCGGGACCTTAGGGGACTCCAGCGCTTTTTGGGATTCGCTAATTACTATCGCAGGTTTATCAAAGGTTTTTCTCAGATTGTTAAACCCCTTACTGACCTCACATGTAAAGGGGCAGATGTCAGGAATTGGTCCTTGTCAGCCAAACAATCTTTTCTATCTTTGAAAAACTGTTTCACAACTGCTCCTGTTCTAGTGCAACCTGACTCATCCAAGCCATTTGTAGTCGAAGTTGACGCTTCGGAGGTAGGGGTGGGGGCAGTGTTGTCACAGGGGCCTGCTTCTCTGACTAATCTCAAACCTTGTGCCTATTTCTCGAAAAAATTTTCTCAGGCTGAGAGGAATTATGACGTTGGTAATAGAGAACTCTTAGCAATTAAGTTGGCGTTCGAGGAATGGAGGCATTTTTTGGAGGGGGCGGCTCACCCCATCACGGTCATCACCGACCACAAAAACCTAGAGTATATCAAATCTGCTAAAAGACTGACTCCCAGGCAGGCCCGTTGGTCACTTTTTTTTTCTCGATTCCAATTCTCAATAACGTTTCGTCCAGGGTCTAAAAATGTGAAAGCTGATGCTTTATCACGTAGTTTTGAGCCGCTATCCGCCCCTGATCCGCCGTCCCCCATTCTTCAACCCAATATCATTATAGCCGAAGTGTCATCGGAATTGGAACGGGAGATTGTGGGGGCTCAATCTTTAGCTCCAAGGTCCAAACCTAAAAACAAATTGTTTGTTCCTCAGCAATTACGTTCCAAGCTCCTGCGAGAGTTCCAAACTGAGTGCTCACCCAGGCATTTCTGCCACACGAGACTCAGTTGCTAGAGTCTTTTGGTGGCCTTTAATGATTTCGGATATTAAGAGGTATGTCGCTGCGTGTGGGGTATGCGCCCGTTCTAAGAGCTCTCATTGCCGGCCGGCCGGGGAATTGATGCCTTTATCAATTCCAGGAAGACCATGGACTCACTTGTCCATGGACTTCATTACCAACCTTCCTGTGTCCCGGGGTAACACGGTAATCTGGGTAGTCATAGACAGGTTTTCTAAGTTAGCACATTTTGTACCTATGGCAAGTCTACCTTCAGCACAGACCCTCGCTAAACATTTCCTTGCTCAAATTGTACGGTTACATGGGGTTCCTATGAACATTGTATCAGATAGAGGGGCACAATTTGTGGCTAAGTTTTGGCGGGCTTTTTGCAAAAGGTTGGGGATATCTTTGTCTTTTTCCTCAGCTTATCACCCAGAGAGTAACGGGCAGACGGAGCGCACCAACCAGTCGCTTGAACAAATTCTTCGATGTTTGACTTCTGCTCTGCAAAGCGACTGGTGTGATGCCCTACCATTAGCAGAGTTTGCTTTCAACAACCGTACCAATCAATCAACCGGTAAGTCACCATTTTTTATTAATTATGGTCTGAACCCCCATTTTGGTGAATTCTCACGATTAGATTCGGGCTGTCCAGGAGCTGAGGACTGTGTCAACCGAATCAGGGAGTTATGGTCAAAAGTCCGGTTAAATATTTCCAGGGCTCAGGAGAATTCTAAGCGTTTTGCGGATAAAAAAAGGAACTCTGCTCAGGTTTTGCAGTGTGGGGACAAGGTGTGGCTCTCTACGCGAAATATAAGTCTCCGTATGCCCTCCGCCAAACTGGGACCCAAGTTCATCGGCCCCTACGAGATCATTGAGGTTGTGAACCCGGTGGCGTATCGTCTTCGCCTCCCTCCCTCGTTGAAACTTCATAATGTATTCCATAGATCCTTGCTAAAACATTTAGGATCGGTGGTGGAAGATCCAGGTGCTGTTTCTTCCCCAGTCTTGGTCGAGGGGCATCTGGAATTCGAGGTACAACATATTGTAGATTCCCGGTGGGTTCGTGGGTCTCTACAATACTTGGTGCATTGGAAGGGGTACGGGCCGGAGGACCGGTCTTGGGTGCCAGCCAGGTCGGTACATGCTGATCGTCTGGTTCAGGCATTCCTTGCTCGGAATCCTGAGAAACCTGGGGGTCCAGTGGCCCCCCATTAAGTAGGGGGTACTGTCATGGTTTACTGTGCTCTCGGGTCAGGTAGTTGCAGGGTTAACTCTTATGGCCTCTTTCTGGGTCCTGGGAGGCTTTTTATAGCCTCACTCTGAGGTCAGTCCTTGTCGTTTATACTCTGACCATTGGCTGAGTGTGTCTGACCCTGGTGTGCCTCTGCTTTGTGCAAGTACTAGTCTGTCTGTTTGGTTTCTGATTTGGTTCTGTCGCTGTTGTGATTTCTGCCTGCTGTTTTTGTACTGTCTATTGCCCGTTCTGGTTTTTCTGATCTATTGCTACGTCCTGACTATTCTTCTGATTGCCCCTGTGTACTGCGCCGCCCTCTCTGTGTATGACACCGACCTGAGTTCCCCTCTCCTTTACTTTAGTTTCCGTGTAAAGACTTACACCCATCTCCAGCAGCAGGACGCTAAGCTCCACCTCCTGTGGTCACATGATCACAGGTCCTCCTGTTCTCTACCATACTCAGCACGCTGTGCAGGTCCCGTCTGTCTGAGTTTTCCTTGGTATCTGACCACGGGTCCTCCTGTAGTGTCGGTAAGTCACCCTGTTCAGCCGTGACAGTGTTTCGGTGTTGACAGGATCTTGACAGAACCCAGTCACAAGAAGAAGACCCCAGGCACAAGAAGAAGACACCAGCCACAAGAAGAAGATCTGATACAAGAAGAGGACAAAGCCACAAGAAGAATACTCCAGGCACAAGAGGAAGACCCCAGGCACAAGAAGAATTTCCCAGGCAAAAGAAAAAAACCCCAGGCACAAGAAGACAATCTGATTCAAAAAGAAGACAACGCCACAAGAAGAATACCCCAAGCCACCAGAAGACCCCAGCCACCAGAAGAAGACCCCAGCCACAAGAAGAAAATCGGATACGAGAAGAAGACCCCAGTTGAAAGAAGAAGACCCCAGGTGAAAGAAGAAGACCCCAGTCACAAGAAGAAGAACCCAGTCACAAGAAGAAGACCCCAGGCACAAGAAGAAGACGCCAGCCACAAGAAGAAGACCCCAGCCACAAGAAGATCTGATACAAGAAGAAGACAAAGCCACAAGAAGAATACTCCAGGCATAAGAAAAAGATCCCAGGCACAAGAACAAGACCCTAGTCACAAGAAGAAGAACCCAGTCACAATAAGAAGACCCCAAGCACAGGAAGAAGACCCAGGTACAAGAAGCAGACACTATTAACAAAAAGAAGACCCAGCTTCAAGAAGAAGATCTGATACAAGAAGAAGAGAAATCCAGAAGAAGAAGACTCCAGGCACAAGAAGAAGATTCAGCCTCAAGAAGAAGACCTAGCCTCAATAAGACCCAGCCTCAAGAAGAAGATCTACTACAAGAAGAAGACTGAGCCACAAGAAGAAGACCTCAGGCACAAGAAGAAGATCTGATACAAGAAGAAAACAACGCCACAAGAAGAATACCCCAGCCACTGGAAGAAGACCCAAGCCACTAGAAGAAGACACCAGCCACAAGAAGAAGACCCCAGCCACAAGAAGATCTGAAACAAGAAGAGGACAAAGCCACAAGAAGAATACTCCAGGCACAAGAGGAAGACCCCAGGCACAAGAAGAATTCCCCAGGCACAAGAAAAAGACCCCAGGCACAAGAAGACGATCTGATTCATAAAGAAGACAACGCCACAAAAAGAATACCCCAAGCCACCAGAAGACCCCAGCCACCAGAAGAAGACCCCAGCCACAAGAAGAAAATCGGATACAAGAAGAAGACCCCAGGTGAAAGAAGAAGACCCCAGGCACAAGAAGAAGTCCCCAGTCATAAGAAGAAGACCCCAGTCACAAGAAGAAGAACCCAGTCACAAGAAGAAGACCCCAAGCACAGGAAGAAGACCCCAGGCACAAGAAGAAGACCCTATTAACAAAAAGAAGATCCAGCTTCAAGAAGAAGATCTGATACAAGAAGAAGAGAAATCCAGAAGAAGAATACTCCAGGCACAAGAGGAAGACCCCAGGCACAAGAAGAAGTCCCCAGGCACAAGAAAAAGACCCCAGGCACAAGAAGACGATCTGATTCAAAAAGAAGACAACGCCACAAGAAGAATACCCCAAGCCACCAGAAGAAGACCCCAGCCACAAGAAGAAAATCGGATACAATAAGAAGACCCCAGGTGAAAGAAGAAGACCCCAGGCACAAGAAGAAGACCCCAGTCACAAGAAGAAGAACCCAGTCACAAGAAGACGACCCCAGTCACAAGAAGAAGAACCCAGTCACAAGAAGATCTGATACAAGAAGAAGACAAAGCCACAAGAAGAATACTCCAGGCACAAGAGGAAGACCCCAGGCACAAGAAGAAGACCCCAGGCACAAGAAGAAGACCCCAGTCACAAGAAGAAGAACCCAGTCACAAGAAGAAGACCCCAGGCACAAAAAGAAGTCGCCAGCCACAAGAAGAAGACCCCAGCCACAAGAAGATCTGATACAAGAAGAAGACAAAGCCACAAGTAGAATACTCCAGGCATAAGAGGAAGACCCCAGGCACAAGAAGAAGACCCCAGTCACAAGAAGAAGAACCCAGTCACAAGAAGAAGACCCTAAGCACAGGAAGAAGACCCCAGTCACAAGAAGAAGACCCCAGTCACAAGAAGAAGAACCCAGTCACAAGAAGAAGACCCTAAGCACAGGAAGAAGACCCCAGGCACAAGAAGAAGACACTATTAACAAAAAGAAGACCCAGCTTCAAGAAGAAGATCTGATACAAGAAGAAGAGAAATCCAGAAGAAGTAGACTCCAGGCACAAGAAGAAGATTCAGCCTCAAGAAGAAGATCCAGCCTCAATAGGTAGACCAAGCCTCAAGAAGATCTACTAAAGAAGAAGACTGAGCCACAAGAAGAAGACCCCATGCACAAGAAGAAGATCTGATACAAGAAGAAAGCAATGCCACAAGAAGAATACCCCAGCCACTAGAAGAAGACCCAAGCCAGTAGAAGAAGACACCAGCCACAAGAAGAAGACCCCAGCCACAAGAAGATCTGAAACAAGAAGAGGACAAAGCCACAAGAAGAATACTCCAGGCACAAGAGGAAGACCCCAGGCACAAGAAGAATTCCCCAGGCACAAGAAGAAAATCGGATACAAGAAGAAGACCCCAGGTGAAAGAAGAAGACCCCAGGCACAAGAAGAAGACCCCAGTCATAAGAAGAAGACCCCAGTCACAAGAAGAAGAACCCAGTCACAAGAAGAAGACCCCAGGCACAAGAAGAATACGCCAGCCACAAGAAGAAGACCCCAGTCACAAGAAGATCTGATACAAGAAGAAGACAAAGCCACAAGAAGAATACTCCAGGCACAAGAGGAAGACCTTAGGCACAAGAAGACCCCAGTCACAAGAAGAAGACCCCAGTCACAAGAAGAAGACCCCAAGCACAGGAAGAAGACCCCAGGCACAAGAAGAAGACACTATTAACAAAAAGAAGACCCAGCTTCAAGAAGAAGATCTGATACAAGAAGAGAAATCCAGAAGAAGAAGACTCCAGGCACAAGAAGAAGATTCAGCCACAAGAAGAAGACCTAGCCTCAATAAGACCCAGCCTCAAGAAGAAGATCTACTACAAAAAGAAGACTGAGCCACAAGGAGAAGACCCCAGGCACAAGAAGAAGATCTGATACAAGAAGAAAACAACGCCACAAGAAGAATACCCCAGCCACTAGAAGAAGACCCAAGGCACTAGAAGAAGACACCAGCCACAAGAAGAAAATCGGATACAAGAAGAAGACCCCAGGTGAAAGAAGAAGACCCCAAGCACAAGAAGAAGACCCCAGTCACAAGAAGAAGAACCCAGTCACAAGAAGACGACCCCAGTCACAAGAAGAAGAACCCAGTCACAAGAAGATCTGATACAAGAAGAAGACAAAGCCACAAGAAGAATACTCCAGGCATAAGAGGAAGACCCCAGGCACAAGAAGAATTCCCCAGGCAAAAGAAAAAAACCCCAGGCACAAGAAGACAATCTGATTCAAAAAGAAGACAACGCCACAAGAAGAATACCCCAAGCCACCAGAAGACCCCAGCCACCAGAATTAGACCCCAGCCACAAGAAGAATATTGGATACGAGAAGAAGACCCCAGGTGAAAGAAGAAGACAACAGGTGAAAGAAGAAGAACCCAGTCACAAGAAGAAGAACCCAGTCACAAGAAGAAGACCCCAGGCACAAGAAGAAGACGCCAGCCACAAGAAGAAGATTCCAGCCACAAGAAGATCTGATACAAGAAGAAGACAAAGCCATAAGAAGAATACTCCAGGCATAAGAAAAAGACCCCAGGCACAAGAAGATGACCCCAGTCACAAGAAGAAGAACCCAGTCACAAGAAGAAGACCCCAAGCACAGGTAGAAGACCTCAGGCACAAGAAGAAGACACCATTAACAAAAAGAAGACCCAGCTTCAAGAAGAAGATCTGATACAAGAAGAAGAGAAATCCAGAAGAAGAAGACTCCAGGCACAAGAAGAAGATTCAGCCTCAAGAAGAAGACCCAGCCTCAATAAGAAGACCCAGCCTCAAGAAGAAGATCTACTACAAGAAGAAGACTCAGTCACAAGATGAAGACCCCAGGCACAAGAAGAAGATCTGATACAAGAAGAAAACAACGCCACAAGAAGAATACCCCAGCCACTAGAACAAGACTCAAGCCACTAGAAGAAGACACCAGCCACAAGAAGATCTGAAACAAGAAGAAGACGCCAGCCACAAGAAGAAGATTCCAGCCACAAGAAGATCTGATACAAGAAGAAGACAAAGCCATAAAAAGAATACTCCAGGCATAAGAAAAAGACCCCAGGCACAAGAAGAAGACCCCAGTCACAAGAAGAAGAACCCAGTCACAAGAAGAAGAACCCAAGCACAGGAAGAAGACCTCAGGCACAAGAAGAAGACACCATTAACAAAAAGAAGACCCAGCTTCAAGAAGAAGATCTGATACAAGACGAAGAGAAATCCAGAAGAAGAAGACTCCAGGCACAAGAATAAGATTCAGCCTCAAGAAGAAGACCCAGCCTCAATAAGAAGACCCAGCCTCAAGAAGAAGATCTACTACAAGAAGAGGACAAAGCCACAAGAAGAATACTCCAGGCACAAGAGGAAGACCCCAGGCACAAGAAGAATTCCCCAGGCACAAGAAAAAGACCCCAGGCACAAGAAGACGATCTGATTCAAAAAGAAGACACCACCACAAGAAGAATACCCCAAGCCACCAGAAGAAGACCCCAGCCACAAGAAGAAAATCGGATACAAGAAGAAGACCCCAGGTGAAAGAAGAAGACCCCAGGCACAAGAAGAAGACCCCAGGCACAAGAAGAAGACCCCAGTCACAAGAAGACAACCCCAGTTACAAGAAGAAGAACCCAGTCACAAGAAGATCTGATACAAGAAGAAGACAAAGCCACAAGAAGAATACTCCAGGCATAAGAGGAAGACCCCAGGCACAAGAAGAATTCCCCAGGCAAAAGAAAAAACCCCAGGCACAAGAAGACAATCTGATTCAAAAAGAAGACAACGCCACAAGAATACCCCAAGCCACCAGAAGACCCCAGCCACAAGAAGAAGACCCGAGCCACAAGAAGAAAATCGGATACGAGAAGAAGACCCCAGGTGAAAGAAGAAGACCCCAGTCACAAGAAGAAGAACCCAGTCACAAGAAGAAGAACCCAGGCACAAGAAGAAGACGCCAGCCACAAGAAGAAGACCCCAGCCACAAGAAGATCTGATACAAGAAGAAGACAAAGCCACAAGAAGAATACTCCAGGCATAAGAAAAAGACCCCAGGCACAAGAAGAAGACCCCAGTCACAAGAAGAAGACCCCAGTCACAAGAAGAAGAACCCAGTCACAAGAAGAAGACCCCAGGCACAAGAAGAAGAACCCAGTCACAAGAAGAAGACCCCAGGCACAAGAAGAAGTCGCCAGCCACAAGAAGAAGACCACAGCCACAAGAAGATCTGATACATGAAGACAAAACCACAAGAAGAATACTCCAGGCATAAGAGGAAGACCCCAGGCACAAGAAGAAGACCCCAGTCACAAGAAGAAGAACCCAGTCACAAGAAGAAGACCCTAAGCACAGGAAGAAGACCCCAGGCACAAGAAGAAGACCCCAGTCACAAGAAGAAGACCCCAGCCACAAGAAGAAGACCCGAGCCACAAGAAGAAAATCGGATACGAGAAGAAGACCCCAGGTGAAAGAAGAAGACCCCAGGTGAAAGAAGAAGACCCCAGTCACAAGAAGAAGAACCCAGTCACAAGAAGAAGAACCCAGGCACAAGAAGAAGACGCCAGCCACAAGAAGAAGACCCCAGCCACAAGAAGATCTGATACAAGAAGAAGACAAAGCCACAAGAAGAATACTCCAGGCATAAGAAAAAGACCCCAGGCACAAGAAGAAGACCCCAGTCACAAGAAGAAGACCCCAGTCACAAGAAGAAGAACCCAGTCACAAGAAGAAGACCCCAGGCACAAGAAGAAGAACCCAGTCACAAGAAGAAGACCCCAGGCACAAGAAGAAGTCGCCAGCCACAAGAAGAAGACCACAGCCACAAGAAGATCTGATACATGAAGACAAAACCACAAGAAGAATACTCCAGGCATAAGAGGAAGACCCCAGGCACAAGAAGAAGACCCCAGTCACAAGAAGAAGAACCCAGTCACAAGAAGAAGACCCTAAGCACAGGAAGAAGACCCCAGGCACAAGAAGAAGACCCCAGTCACAAGAAGAAGAACCCAGTCACAAGAAGAAGACCCTAAGCACAGGAAGAAGACCCCAGGCACAAGAAGAAGACACTATTAACAAAAAGAAGACCCAGCTTCAAGAAGAAGATCTGATACAAGAAGAAGAGAAATCCAGAAGAAGACGACTCCAGGCTAGTGTTGAGCGATACCGTACGATATTTGAAAATATCAGTATCGGATGGTATCGGCCGATATCCAAAAAATATCGGATATCGCCGATACCGATATCCAATATCAATACAAGTCAATGGGACACAAATATCGGAAGGTATCCTGTAATGGATCCCAGGGTCTGAAGGAGAGGGAACTCTCCTTCAGGCCCTGGGATCCATGTTCATGTGTAAAATAAAGAATAAAAATAAAAAATATTGATATACTTATCCTCTGACGCGCCCTGGTCGTCACCGCTGCAACCGCCTTGCTTTCGTTCCGAAGAATGAGCGCGTAAAGGGCCTTCGATGACGTCGCGGCTTGTGATTGGTCGCGTGAGCTGTCACATGACCGCTCAGCGACCAATCACAAGCCGCGACATCATCGAAGGCCCTTTAAGCGCTCATTCTTCGGAACGAAAGCAAGGCGGTTGCAGCGGTGATGACCAGGGCGCGTCAGAGGGTAAGTATATCAAATTTTTTTTATTCTTTATTTTACACATTAATCTTAATCCCGACACCGATTCCCGATATCACAAAAATATCGGAACTCGGTATCGGAATTCTGATACCGCAAATATCAGCCGATACCCGATACTTGCGGTATCGGAATGCTCAACACTAGGGTTGAGCGACCTTGACTTTTCTTGAGTCGAGTCGGGTTTTGCAAAACCCGACTATCTCAATAGTCGGGTCGAGTGAAATCGGCCGATTATGACGTAAAGTCGGGATTGACCGAAACACGAAACCCAATGCAAGTCAATGGGGCAGCATAGTCGGCAGTGAGTGGGGGCCAGGAAAACACCTAGAGTGCCCATTTTAATGCCAAAACCATGCATTCTTCTTAATGAAGCTTGTCAATCTTAATTTCCCTTATAATAATAGTTAAGGTAAGGTAAGTATTTAAACTTTGCAAGTGCTGTGATCCTGAGCAAGCAGGGGGGGGCCCACTCATTGGCATTGGCACTGGCACAGGGCCCCTCAAAGTACGGCGGTGTGTTTGCACGGCGGGGGCGCCTCCCACCGGCAGCGACACTTTTGTGTACTATGAGGGGCCCTGTGCCAGTGACGTCGCCAACAAGTATTCCTCCCCCCACCTGATGAAGGAACCTGCACTTTCATCTGCACCTTCCTCTTTGTCCCCGTGTAAGGTGGTATGGTATGCGGGAAGAGGAACCTGACTTTCAGCAGGGTCACAATCTTGCTGTGTAGCGTGCACGGGGAATGTTGCGTTATGGGTCAATGTACCAGCAGACTCATCTATCACTGGCTGGGCAATGGGCAGGATGAGGAGGAAACACAGATATAGGCCCAAAGAATAAAGTGGTTTAAATGCAGTTCAAAATTGGTAAGAGGACTAACCAGGGGGCATTGCTTTGTTCAGTGGAGGACAACTGTAATGAGGCTGACACAGAGAGTAGGCCCAAATCAGTAATTAGTCTAAATGCAGTTCGAAATTGGCAACAGTAGTAAACAGGCGGCACAGCTTTGTTCAGTGGAGGAGAACAGCAAGGAGCGGCAGACACCAATAGTAGGCCCCAACCCAACTAGTAGGCCAAATGCAGTCTAACATTAACAACTACTTAACGAGAGCCTGAAAATGGAATTTCAGGACAGGAAACCAGGAGAACAGCAAGGAGCGGCAGACACTGTTAGTAGGCCCCAACCCAACTAGTAGGCCAAATGCAGTTGTTCCATTTAACAACTATTTAACAAGAGCCTGAAGATAGAAGCTCAGGAAAGGCAACCTAGAGAACACCTTGGAGCGGAAGACACCGTCTCTACAACCCAGACCCAACTTGTAGGCCGAATGCAGTGGTGTTTTCAACAACTACTTAAGAAGAGCCTCAAGATTGAAGCAATGGAGAGGCAACCTGGGGAACACCTTGGAGTGGAACACACCGTCTCTACACCCCTGACCCAACTTGTAGGCCACATGCAGTGTTGTTTTCAACAACTACTAAACGAGAGCCAGAAGATTGAAGCAATGGAGAGGCAACCTGGAGAACACCTTGGAGCGGTAGACACTGGTAGTAGGCCCCAACCCAAGTACTAGCCCCACTGCAGTTAGATTTACAAAAAAATACTAAGCGAGAGCCTGAAGATCAAAGCTCAGAAAAGGCAACCCGGAGAACACCTTGGAGCGGCAGACACTGGTAGTAGGCCCCAACCCAAGTACTAGCCCCACTGCAGTTAGATTTTAAAAAACTACTAAACGAGAGCCTGAAGATCAAAGCTCAGAAAAGGCAACCCGGAGAACACCTTGGAGCGGCAGACACTGGTAGTAGGCCCCAACCCAAGTACTAGCCCCACTGCAGTTAGATTTAAAAAAAACTACTAAACGAGAGCCTGAAGATCATAGCTCAGAAAAGGCAACCCGGAGAACACCTTGGAGCGGCAGACACTGGTAGTAGGCTTTAAACCCAAAATTTTGGTCAATGGAGTTTATAAAATGTTCCAGGGGTACACAGGCAGCATTGGTGTGGTAAGCGGAGGACAATTTCTATTTGGGACTGCAGACAGACTTAGTAGGCTGTCCCCTGTGGACCATGCATCCACAACATTAACCCAGTGCGCCGTAATGGACATGTAACCTTTCGTGGACATGCCTACTGGTCCATGCATCTGTTGTCAGGTGCACCTTTCTACTATTAGATAGCCTGAGAGCATGGACAATGCGGATTTTTACATGATGGTGGAGGGCTGGGATGGCTTTTCTCGCAAAAGAAGTGACGACTGGGTAGCTCTTACCGTGGTACAGCGTAGTCCATCTTGGCTTTATAATTATAAATTAAAGAAAAAAAGTAGGCTGTATGCACTTTGAAATAGGTTCCAGGGGTACATGGGCGGCAGTGGACTGGTCACTGGAGGACTAGTGGAAGGAGGGACCGCAGACAGGCGTAGTAGGCCTAACATTATAAAATTGGGCTGTAGGCACTTTATAATTGGTTCCAGGGGTACACGGGCAGCATTGGTCAGTGGAGGAGTAGTAGAAAGAAGGTACCGCAGACAGGCTTCGAAGGCCTAACATAAAAAAATTGGGCTGTAGGCACTTTATAATTGGTTCCAGGGGTACACGGGCAGCAGTAGACAGGTCAGTGGAGGCCTAGTGGAAGGAGGGACCGCAGACAGGCTTCGAAGGCCTAACATAAAAAAAATTGGGCTGTATGCACTTTAAAATAGGTTCCAGAGGTACACGGGCAGCAGTGGTCTGGTCAGTGGAGGAGTAGTAGAAAGAAGCGACCGCAGACAGGCTTCGAAGGCCTAACATAAAAAAATTGGGCTGTAGGCACTTTTAAATAGGTTCCAGGGGTACACGGGCAGCAGTGGTCTGGTCAGTGGAGGAGTAGTAGAAAGAACGGACCGCAGACAGGCTTCGAAGGCCTAACATAATAAAATTGGGCTGTAGGCACTTTATAATTGGTTCCAGGGGTACACGGGCAGCATTGGTTTTGTCAGCGGAGGCTGATTGTAATGAGTGTCTGCCAGTTAGTAGTCCCAAACAATAAATAGATGTTAATCTCTCGCATGACAACAAAACGAAACCACCAAAGGGTGCAATCATTCGGTACTGGGGTGGGCTCCTCTGCGGAGTTTCAGACCTAGTAATTTGGCGCAAAGTATTTACTTGGGTAAATATAGGACACTGCCCCGGACTATGTTAAGTACCATCATACATGTCAATACAATGGTATTGTCAGTGGCTGGAATTTAAGGATGTCAGCGCATAGACTAAACATTGGTGGAACTGTGAGAGATAATTGTGCAAGTGGTTTAGCAATGTTTGAGCTGGGGGTGGGGGAACTCTCTTGTGGTCGGCGGTACAGGCCCAGGGCCCCTCATGTTACAACAGTGTGTCTGACATTGGGTGCGCACCACCACCGCCAGATACACTTTATTGTACTATGAGGGACCCAGTGGCAGTGCCGTTGACCAAAAGCGGGCACACCCACCTCTTCAGACAAACAGCACTCTCACGGGTGCTGGCGCCAAGTGGCGATACCACGGCCCCGTGTGGGGAGTTTGGCCATTTAGGGAGGTGTAAACATGTCGTATGCTGGACAATCAGGTGCTGCAAATTACGAGATTGGAAAAGTCATTCAGAATAGTCCACAGGCAAGACCTTTTCATAGGAAAGCTAGGTGTCGGCCAGGCAAGGTGGGGCAAAAGATTTCGAAATCCAGTTGTGGTTCATTTTAATGAAGGTTAGATCATCTACATTTTGGGTAGCCAGACGAGTCCTTTTTTCGTTTAATATTGAACCTGCAGCACTGAATACTCTTTCTGATAGGACACTAGCTGCCGGGCAAGCAAGCTCCTGCAATGCATATTCTGCCAATTCTGGCCAGGTGTCTAATTTGGATGCCCAGTAATCAAATGGGAATGACGGTTGAGGGAGAACGTCGATAAGGGATGAAAAATAGTTAGTAACCATACTGGACAAATGTTGTCTCCTGTCACTTTGAATTGATGCTGCAGTACCTGTCCTGTCTGCGGTCATAGCAAAACCACTCCACAACCTGGTCAGAAAAACCCTCTGTCCAACGCCACTTCTGATTTCTGCCCCTCTAACACCTCTGGTCTGCTGGCCCCTGCAGCTCGTGTGAGAACGATCACGGGCGCTGTGTGCTGGGAATGCCTGAAGCAAACGGTCAACAAGAGTTGATTGTTTGGTTGCTAATAGGGTTGAGCGAAACGGGTCGTTCATTTTCAAAAGTCGCCGACTTTTGGCAAAGTCGGGTTTCATGAAACCCGATCCGACCCCTGTGCGGGGTCGGCCATGCGGTACGCGACTTTCGCGCCAAAGTCGCGTTTCAATGACGCGAAAAGCGCCATTTCTCAGCCAATGAAGGTAAACGCAGAGTGTGGGCAGCGTGATGACATAGGTCCTGGTCCCCACCATCTTAGAGAAGGGCATTGCAGTGATTGGCTTGCTGTCTGCGGCCTCACAGGGGCTATAAAGGGGAGTTCCCGCCGACCGCCATGTTACTGCTGCTGATCTGAGCTTAGGGAGAGGTTGCTGCCGCTTCGTCAGAAGCAGGGATAGCGTTAGGCAGGGTCCATTAACCACCAAACCGCTTGTGCTGTAGCGATTTCCACTGCCCAACACCACCTTCGGTGTGCAGGGACAGTGGAAGCTACATTTTTTTTTTTTTTCCCCCTCAGCGCTGTAGCTCATTGGGCTGCCCTAGAAGGCTCCTTGATAGCTGCATTGCTGTGTGTACGCCGCTGTGCAAACCAACTGCTTTTTTCAAAGCACAAATCCTCTTGTTCCTTCCTTTCTGCACAGCTATCTTTTTGGTTTGTACACACTTTTTATTTAATTTGTGCATCAGTCCACTCCTTATTGCTGCCTGCCATACCTGGCTGAGATTACTGCAGGGAGATAGTAATTGAAGGACACTCCCTGTTTTTTTTTTTTTTTTTGTGGGAGATTAAGATTGACATTTCTGCTAGAGTGCCATCCCTGTCTGTGTCATCTCTCACTCAGTGGGCCATAGAAAGCCTATTTATTTTTTTGCTTGATTTGGGTTATAAAATCTACCTGAAAAAATCACTACATCAATCAGTGGGAGAAAAATATTGGCCTCAGGGCTTGTGTGCCACTCTTGACTCCTGTGTGCATCATCACTCACTCAGTGGGCCATAGAAAGCCTATTTATTTTTTTGCTTGATTTTGGTTCTAAAATCTACCTGAAAAAATCACTACATCAATCAGTGGGAGAAAAATATTGGCCTCAGGGCTTGTGTGCCACTCCTGACTCCTGTGTGCATCATCACTCACTCAGTGGGCCATAGAAAGGCCATTTTTTTTTTTTTTTTCTTTATTTGGGTTCTAAATTCTACCTGAAAAAATCAATAAATCAATCAGTGGGAGATTAATATTGGCCTTTGGGCTTGTGTGCCAGTCCTAAGCGTGCCATCTCTCTCTCTCAGATAGTGGGCCATAGAAAGCCTATTTATTTATTTTTTTTTTTATTGGGTTTATAAATTTTCCCTGGAAAAAAAAAAAGTGGGAGATTAATATTGGCCTCTGGGCTTGTGTGCCAGTCCTGAGCGTGCCATCTCTCTCACAAATAGTGGGCCATAGAAAGCCTATTTATTTTTTTTTTTTTGGTTTTATAAATTCTCCCTTAAAAAAAAAAAGGGAGATTAATATTGGCCTTTGGGCTTGTGTGCCAGTCCTAAGCGTGCCATCTCTCTCTGTCTCTCAGATAGTGGGCCATAGAAAGCCTATTTATTATTTTTTTTATTGGGTTTATAAATTTTCCCTGGAACAAAAAAAAAAAAGTGGGAGATAAATATTGGCCTCTGGGCTTGTGTGCCACTCCTGACTCCTGTGTGCGTCATCTCTCACTCAGTGGGCCATAGAAAGCCTTTTTTTGTTTTATTTGTTTTCTAAATTCTCCCTGAAAAAATCATTTTATTTTATTTGGTTTCTAAATTCTTCCTGAAAAAATCATTTTATTCTTTTTTTTTTTTCCTAAAGTCTCCCTGAAAAAAAACAAAAAAAAAACAAATCAGTGGGAGATTAATATTGCCCTTTCTGCTTGTGTGCCAGTCTTGACTCCTGGGTGTGCCATCTCTCTCTCTCTCTCCAATTGTGGGCCATAGAAAGCCTATTATTTTTTTAGCTTGATTTGGGTTCCAAAATCTACCTGAAAAAATCACTACATCAATCAGTGGGAGATAAATATTGGCCTCTGGGCTTGTGTGCCACTCCTGACTCCTGTGTGCGTCATCTCTCACTCAGTGGGCCATAGAAAGCCTTTTTTTGTTTTATTTGTTTTCTAAATTCTCCCTGAAAAAAATCATTTTATTTTCTTTGGTTTCTAAATTCTTCCTGAAAAAATCATTTTATTCTATTTTTTTTTTCCTAAAGTCTCCCTGAAAAAAAACAAAAAAAAACAAATCAGTGGGAGATTAATATTGCCCTTTCTGCTTGTGTGCCAGTCTTGACTCCTGGGTGTGCCATCTCTCTCTCTCTCTCCAATTGTGGGCCATAGAAAGCCTATTATTTTTTTTAGCTTGATTTGGGTTCCAAAATCTACCTGAAAAAATCACTACATCAATCAGTGGGAGATAAATATTGGCCTCTGGGCTTGTGTGCCACTCCTGACTCCTGTGTGCGTCATCTCTCACTCAGTGGGCCATAGAAAGCCTTTTTTTGTTTTATTTGTTTTCTAAATTCTCCCTGAAAAAATCATTTTATTTTCTTTGGTTTCTAAATTCTTCCTGAAAAAATCATTTTATTCTATTTTTTTTTTTTCCTAAAGTCTCCCTGAAAAAAAAAAATCAGTGGGAGATTAATATTTACATTTGTGCTTCAGTGACAGTCCTGCGTGTGTGGCATCTCTCTCATTTGTTGCCACCAACAACAGAGTGTGTAACATTGTGCCTGATTTTTGTTGTGGTCTCACTCACCTGTAAAGGGGTAGCTAAATCATACTGAAGTTATAGCTCACCGTGTAATTTGTGTGACAGCAACAAATACCGTTAGTTTGTTTACGTTTTTAAAACAATGAGGAAGTATGGTGGAAGAGGTCGTGGCCGGGGGCGTTCATTGTCAGCTGGTAATGAGGGTAGTGGTAGTGGTGGAGCATCAGCTGGTCGTGGGAAAAAAATATTGCACCTAAGTCTGGAGCTGTGGAGCCAGGTTCGTCGTCTGGCTACACAAGGCCTCGAACGCTCCCTTTTCTGGGAGTAGGAAAACCGCTTTTAAAGCCGGAGCAGCAAGAGCAAGTTTTGGCTTATCTTGCTGACTCAGCCTCTAGCTCTTTTGCCTCCTCTCGTGAAACTGGTAAATGTCAAAGCAGCGCGTCGTTAGTGGATGTTCACGGTCAGGGACAAGTCGCTTCCTTGTCCTCTTCAGCAAAAACAACAACAGAGAAGAATGCAGCAGGCGACACAACGGGTTACTCCATGGAGCTCTTTACACATACCGTCCCTGGCTTAGAAAATGAAGCAGTTAACAGTCCATGCCCATTACAAGTTGAATCTGACATGGAGTGCACTGATGCACAGCCACAGCCAGACTATGCTGGTCCTTTGACTCAGACCACAACATTGCCCTCGCATGGTGCTGATCAAGAATCAGACCCTGATGAGACTATGTTGCCCCATCACGAACGCTATACCACCGACCGACACGGTGACACAGACGAAGTTGCACACGAGCTACAAGAAGAGGTAATAGATGACCCAGTTCTTGACCCCGATTGGCAGCCATTGGGGGAACAGGGTGCAGGCGGCAGCAGTTCTGAAGCGGAGGAGGAGGAGCCGCAGCAGGCATCAACATCGCAACAGGTTCCATCTGCCGGGCCCGTATCTTGCCCAAAACGCGTGGCAAAGCTAAAACCTGTTGGAGGACAGCGTGGCCATCCGGTTAAAGCTCAGTCTGCAATGCCTGAAAAGGTATCCGATGCTAGAAAGAGTGCAGTCTGGCATTTTTTTAAACAACATCCAATTGATCAGCGCAAAGTCATCTGTCAAAAATGTTCAACTACCTTAAGCAGAGGACAGAATCTGAAAAGTCTCAATACAAGTTGCATGCATAGACATTTAACCACCATGCATTTGCAAGCCTGGACTAACTACCAAACGTCCCTTAAGGTTGTAGCACCCTCGGCCAATGAAGCTAGTCAGCAACGCAACATCCCTTCCGGCAGTGTAGGGCCACCATTTTCCGCACCACCTGCAGTATCTGTGCAGGTTTCTTTGCCAGGCCAAAGCCGTCAGGGTCAGGGAATCACCAGTTTCGTAGTAGGAAACACTGCATCTAGGGCACCGGTGGCAACAATACCATCTCCCACCGTCTCTCAGTCTGCCATGTCCACCGGCACCCCCGCTAGTTCCACGATCTCCAGCTCTCCAGTCCAGCTCACCCTACATGAGACTATGGTTAGAAAAAGGAAGTACTTAGCCTCGCATCCGCGTACACAGGGTTTGAACGCACACATAGCTAGACTAATCTCGTTAGAGATGATGCCCTACCGGTTAGTTGAAAGCGAAGCTTTCAAAGCCCTGATGGACTACGCTGTACCACGCTACGAGCTACCCAGTCGACACTTTTTTCCCAGAAAAGCCATCCCAGCCCTCCACCAGCATGTTAAAGAGCGCATCGTCCATGCACTCAGGCAATCTGTGAGCACAAAGGTGCACCTGACAACAGATGCATGGACCAGTAGGCATGGCCAGGGACGTTACGTGTCCATCACGGCACACTGGGTAAATGTGGTGGATGCAGGGTCCACAGGGGACAGCAAGTTTGGGACAGTTCTGCCTAGCCCACGGTCTAGGAAACAATTGGCTGTAGCCGTTCGCACCCCCTCCTCCTCCTCTTCGTCCTCCTGCAGAAGCGAGAGCTCGTCCACAGACCGCAGTCGCACAACCACTCCATCCGCAGCTGCCACTGTTGCACACCAGGTCTCCCATTATGGGGCAGCTACTGGCAAACGTCAGCAGGCTGTATTGGCTATGAAGTGTTTGGTCGACAACAGACACACCGCGGAAGTTCTGTCCGAGTTCTTGCAGAAAGAAACGCAGTCGTGGCTGGGCACTGTAGATCTTGAGGCAGGCAAGGTAGTGAGTGATAACGGAAGGAATTTCATGGCTGCCATCTCCCTTTCCCAACTGAAACACATTCCTTGCCTGGCTCACACCTTAAACCTGGTGGTGCAGTGCTTCCTGAAAAGTTATCCGGGGTTATCCGACCTGCTCCTCAAAGTGCGTGGACTTTGCTCACATATCCGCCGTTCGCCCGTACACTCCAGCCGTATGCAGACCTATCAGCGTTCTTTGAACCTTCCCCAGCATCGCCTAATCATAGACGTTGCAACAAGGTGGAACTCAACACTGCACATGCTTCAGAGACTGTGTGAACAGAGGCGGGCTGTTATGTTTTTGTGGGAGGATACACATACACGGGCAGGCAGTAGGATGGCAGACATGGAGTTGTCAGGTGTGCAGTGGTCGAAGATTCAAGACATGTGTCAAGTCCTTCAGTGTTTTGAGGAATGCACACGGCTGGTTAGTGCAGACAACGCCATAATAAGCATGAGCATCCCCCTAATGCGTCTGCTGATGCAAAGTTTGACGCACATAAAGGATCAGGCGTCTGCAGCTGAGGAAGAGGAAAGCCTTGATGACAGTCAGCCATTGTCTGGCCAGGGCAGTGTACAGGACGAGGTAGCGGGCGAAGAGGAGGAGGAGGATGAGGAGGATGATGGGGATGATTATATTTTTAATGAGGAAGCTTTTCCGGGGCCACTGGAAATTGGTGGCGCGGCAAGGCCGGGTTCTGGTTTTTTGAGGGACACAAGTGACGTGGATTTGCCTGAAACTGCCCCTCAACCAAGCACAACCGCAGATTTGAGAACTGGAACTTTGGCCCACATGGCGGATTATGCCTTACGTATCCTCAAAAGGGACACACGCATAACTAAAATGATGAATGATGACGATTACTGGTTGGCCTGCCTCCTTGATCCTCGCTATAAAGGCAAATTGCAAAATATAATGCCACATGAGAACTTGGAACTAATATTAGCAACCAAACAATCAACTCTTGTTGACCGTTTGCTTCTGGCATTCCCTGCACACAGCACCCGTGATCGTTCTCACACGAGCTGCAGGGGCCAGCAGACCAGAGGAGTTAGAGGGGCAGAAATCAGAAGTGGCGTTGGCCAGAGGGGTTTTCTGACCAGGTTGTGGAGTGATTTTGCTATGACCGCAGACAGGACAGGTACTGCAGCATCAATTCAAAGTGACAGGAGACAACATTTGTCCAGTATGGTTACAAACTATTTTTCATCCCTTATCGATGTTCTCCCTCAACCGTCATTCCCATTTGATTACTGGGCATCAAAATTAGACACCTGGCCAGAATTGGCAGAATATGCATTGCAGGAGCTTGCTTGCCCGGCAGCTAGTGTCCTATCAGAAAGAGTATTCAGTGCTGCAGGTTCAATACTAACAGAAAAAAGGACTCGTCTGGCTACCCAAAATGTAGATGATCTAACCTTCATTAAAATGAACCACAACTGGATTTCGAAATCTTTTGCCCCACCTTGCCCGGCTGACACATAGCTTTCCTATGAAAAGGTCTTGCCTGTGGACTATTCTGAATGCCTTTTCCAATCTCGTAATTTTCTGCACCTGATTGTCCAGCATACGACATGTTTACACCTCACTAAATGGCCAAACTCCCCACACGGGGCCGTGGTATCGACACTTGGCGACAGCACCCGTGAGAGTGCAGTTTGTCTGAAGAGGTGGGTGAGCCCGCTTTTGGTCGACGGCACTGCCACTGGGTCCCTCCTAGTACAATAAAGTGTCTCTGGCGGTGGTGGTGCGCACCCAACGTCAGACACACCGTTGTAATATGAGGGGCCCTGGGCCTGTACCGCCGGCCACAAGACAGTTTCCCCCCACCCCAGCTCAAACAGTGCTCTACCACTTGCAAAATTATCTCACAGCTCCACCAATGTTTAGTCTATGCGCTGACATCCTTCAATGCCTGCCACTGACAATACCATTGTATTGACATTTTTGTTATGTTAGGCCTTCGATGCCTGTCTGTGGTCACTCCTTCCACTAGGCCTCCACTGACCACACCACTGCTGCCCGTGTACCCCTGGAACCAATTTAAAATTGCCTACAGCCATGTGTTATTATTTTAGGCCTTCGATGCCTGTCTGCGGTCACTCCTTCCACTAGGCCTCCACTGACCACACCACTGCTGCCCGTGTACCCCTGGAACCAATTTAAAATTGCCTACAGCCATGTGTTATTATTTTAGGCCTTCGATGCCTGTCTGTGGTCACTCCTTCCACTAGGCCTCCACTGACCACACCACTGCTGCCCGTGTACCCCTGGAACCAACATCAGAAAATATAAAAATAAGTATTTTGCTTATAAAAAAGAAAATACTGGAGAGATATCAAATGCAGACATTTTAACATTAAAAACAAACACATACAACAAAAATCTGGTACAGTACTAAAAATGGCCACCAGCTACAATAGCTTTCTCCTGCAAGTAGTTAACTGAAAGGTTTTTTCAATTTTAAACACAGATATGGCATCCACCGAGTGTTGTCCTGTCGCATCTTCTTTATATTATTGCCAAGAAGATGCAAAACAATGAAAATAATAAAATCATTATTTACCCAAAAAATAGAGTAAGTCAAAACCACATTGCAAATAAACATTCATTACAAATAAAGAAGCAGGGCGCGTCCGAGGGTGAGTATATACCTAATAAGAATATAATCACCCTCGGACGCGCCCTGCTTCTTTCCGACAGCCTTCCTTCCTAAGAATCAGCCCTTCCGTGGTGTAGAGAGAGGGTTTGTTACACTCCAAGGTGTTCCCCAGGTTGCCTTTCCTGAGCTTCGATCTTCCGGCTCTCGTTTAGTAGTTGTTGGAAACTACGCTGCATTGGGCCTACAAATTGGGTATGGGGTGTAGAGAGATGGTGTGTTCCACTCCAAGGTGTTCCCCAGGTTGCCTTTCCTGAGCTTCGATCTTCCGGCTCTCGTTTAGTAGTTGTTGGAAACTACGCTGCATTAGGCCTACAAATTGGGTATGGGGTGTAGAGAGATGGTGTGTTACACTCCAAGGTGTTCCCCAGGTTTCCTCTCCATTGCTTCGATCTTCCGGCTCTCGTTTAGTAGTTGTTGGAAACTACGCTGCATTGGGCCTACAAATTGGGTATGGGGTGTAGAGAGATGGTGTGTTCCACTGTAGAGAGATGGTGTGTTCCACTCCAAGGTGTTCCCCAGGTTTCCTCGCCAATGCTTCGATCATCATGCTCTCGTTTAGTAGTTGTTGGAAACTACGCTGCATTAGGCCTACAAATTGGGCATGGGGTGTAGAGAGATGCCAACGAGTGGGCCCCCCCTGCTTGCTCAGGTTCACAGCACTTGCAAAGTTGAAATACTTACCTCTCCCTGCTCCACTGCCGTGACGTGGTCCAGATTTCCTGGGCCCACTAATTACTTGAACCAGCCCTACCCACCACAACTTTAGCCAAATGAACCCCAATTTCAAATGCCTTCCAATTATTATAAGGTAAATTACGCTTGACAAGCTTCATTAAGAAGAATGGATGGTTTTGACATTAAAATGGGCACTCTAGGTGTTTTCCTGGCCCCCACTCACTGCCGACTATGCTGCCCCATTGACTTGCATTGGGTTTCGTGTTTCGGTCGATCCCGACTTTACGTCATAATCGGCCAATTTCACTCGACCCGACTTTTGAGATAGTCGGGTTTCGCGAAACCCGGCTCGACTCTAAAAAGGTCAAGGTCGCTCAACTCTAGTTGCTAATATTAGTTCCAAGTTCTCATGTGGCATTATATTTTGCAATTTGCCTTTATAGCGAGGATCAAGGAGGCAGGCCAACCAGTAATCGTCATCGTTCATCATTTTAGTAATGCGTGTGTCCCTTTTGAGGATACGTAAGGCATAATCCGCCATGTGGGCCAAAGATCCAGTTGTCAAATCTGCGGTTGTGCTTGGTTGAGGGGCAGTTTCAGGCAAATCTACGTCACTTGTGTCCCTCAAAAAACCAGAACCCGGCCTTGCCACGCCACCAATTTCCAGTGGCCCCGGAAAAGCTTCCTCATTAAAAATATAATCATCCCCATCATCCTCCTCGTCCTCCTTCTCCTCTTCGCCCGCTACCTCGTCCTGTACACTGCCCTGGCCAGACAATGGCTGACTGTCATCAAGGCTTTCCTCTTCCTCTGCTGCAGACGCCTGATCCTTTATGTGCGTCAAACTTTGCATCAGCAGACGCATTAGGGGGATGCTCATGCTTATTATGGCGTTGTCTGCACTAACCAGCCGTGTGCATTCCTCAAAACACTGAAGGACTTGACACATGTCTTGTATCTTCGACCACTGCACACCTGACAACTCCATGTCTGCCATCCTACTGCCTGTGTATCCTCCCACAAAAACATAACAGCCCGCCTCTGTTCGCACAGTCTCTGAAGCATGTGCAGTGTTGAGTTCCACCTTGCTGCAACATCTATGATTAGGCGATGCTGGGGAAGGTTCAAAGACCACTGATAGGTCTGCATATGGCTGGAGTGTACGGGCGAACGGCGGATATGCGAGCAAAGTCCGCGCACTTTGAGGAGCAGGTCGGATAACCCTGGATAACTTTTCAGGAAGCACTGCACCACCAGGTTTAAGGTGTGAGCCAGGCAAGGAATGTGTTTCAGTTGGGAAAGGGAGATGGCAGCCATGAAATTCCTTCCGTTATCACCCACTACCTTGCCTGCCTCAAGATCTACAGTGCCCAGCCACGACTGCGTTTCTTTCTGCAAGAACTCGGACAGAACTTCCGCGGTGTGTCTGTTGTCGCCCAAACACTTCATAGCCAATACAGCCTGCTGACGCTTGCCAGTAGCTGCCCCATAATGGGAGACCTGGTGTGCAACAGTGGCAGCTGCGGATGGAGTGGTTGTGCGACTGCGGTCTGTGGACGAGCTCTCGCTTCTGCAGGAGGACGAGGAGGAGGGGGTGCGAACGGCCACAGCCAACTGTTTCCTAGACCGTGGGCTAGGCAGAACTGTCCCAAAATTGCTGTCCCCTGTGGACCCTGCATCCACAACATTCACCCAGTGTGCCGTGATGGACTTGTAATGTCCCTGGCCATGCCTACTGGTCCATGCATCTGTTGTCAGGTGCACCTTTGTGCTCACAGATTGCCTGAGTGCATGGACGATGCGCTCTTTAACATGCTGGTGGAGGGCTGGTATGGCTTTTCTGGAAAAGAAGTGTCGACTGGGTAGCTCGTAGCGTGGTACAGCGTAGTCCATCAGGGCTTTGAAAGCTTCGCTTTCAACTAACCGGTAGGGCATCATCTCTAACGAGATTAGTCTAGCTATGTGGGCGTTCAAACCCTGTGTACGCGGATGCGAGGCTAAGTACTTCCTTTTTCTAACCATAGTCTCATGTAGGGTGAGTTGGACTGGAGAGCTGGAGATCGTGGAACTAGCGGGGGTGCCGGTGGACATGGCAGACTGAGAGACGGTGGGAGATGGTATTGTTGCCGCCGGTGCCCTAGATGCAGTGTTTCCTACTACGAAACTGGTGATTCCCTGACCCTGACTGCTTTGGCCTGGCAAAGAAACCTGCACAGATACTGCAGGTGGTGCGGAAAATGGTGGCCCTACACTGCCGGAAGGGATGTTGCGTTGCTGACTAGCTTCATTGGCCGAGGGTGCTACAACCTTAAGGGACGTTTGGTAGTTAGTCCAGGCTTGCAAATGCATGGTGGTTAAATGTCTATGCATGCAACTTGTATTGAGACTTTCCAGATTCTGACCTCTGCTTAAGGTAGTTGAACATTTTTGACAGATGACTTTGCGCTGATCAATTGGATGTTGTTTAAAAAAATGCCAGACTGCACTCTTTCTAGCATCGGATACCTTTTCAGGCATTGCAGACTGAGCTTTAACCGGATGGCCACGCTGTCCTCCAACAGGTTTTGACTTTGCCACGGGTTTTGGGCCAGATACGGGCCCGGCAGATGGAACCTGTTGTGATGTTGATGCCTGCTGCGGACCCTCCTCCTCCGCTTCAGAACTACTGCCGCCTGCACCCTGTTCCCCCAATGGCTGCCAATCGGGGTCAACAACTGGGTCATCTATAACCTCCTCTTCTAGCTCGTGCGCAACTTCGTCTGTGTCACCGTGTAAGTCGGTGGTAGAGCGTTCGTGACGGGGCAACATAGTCTCATCAGGGTCTGATTCTGGATCAGTACCCTGCGAGGGCAATGTTGTGGTCTGAGTCAAAGGACCAGCATAGTAGTCTTGCTGTGGCTGTGCATCAGTGCACTCCATGTCAGATTCAACTTGTAATGGGCATGGCCTGTTAACTGCATCACTTTCTAAGCCAGGGACGGTATGTGTAAAGAGCTCCATGGAGTAACCCGTTGTGTCACCTGCTGCATCCTTCTCTGTTGTTGTTTTTGCTGAAGAGGACAAGGAAGCAACTTGTCCCTGACCGTGAACATCCACTAACGACGCGCTGCTTTTACATTTACCAGTTTCAAAAGAGGAGGCAAAAGAGCTAGAGGCTGAGTCAGCAAGGTAAGCCAAAACTTGCTCTTGCTGCTCCGGCTTTAAAAGCGGTTTTCCTACTCCCAGAAAAGGGAGCGTTAGAGGCCTTGTGTAGCCAGACGACGATCCTGGCTCCACAGCTCCAGACTTAGGTGCAATATTTTTTTTCCCACGACCACCTGATGCTCCACCACTACCACTACCCTCATTACCAGCTGACAATGAACGCCCCCGGCCACGACCTCTTCCACCAGACTTCCTCATTGTTTTAAAAACGTAACCAAACTAACGGTATTTGTTGCTGTCAAACAACTTACACGGTGAGCTATAACTTCAGTATCATTTAGATACCCCTTTACAGGTGGGTGATACCGCAAGGAAAAGCAGGCACAATGTTACACACTCTGTTTTTGGTGGCACCAAATGAGAGAGATGCCACACACGCAGGACTGTCACTCAAGCACAAATGTCAATATTAATCTCCCACTGTTTGTTTTTATTTTTTCAGGGAGAATTTAGAAACCCCCCCCAAAAAATGATTTTTTAAGGAAGAATTTAGAAAACAAATTTAAAAAAAGTGATTTTTTCAGAGAGAATTTAGAAACCAAATAAAAAACAAAACAAATAGGCTTTCTATGGCCCACTATCTGAGAGAGAGATGGCACGCTCAGGACTGGCACACAAGCCCAAAGGCCAATATTAATCTCCCACTATTTTTTTTTTTTGCAGGGAGAATTTATAGAACCAATTAAAAAAAAATAGGCTTTCTATGGCCCACTATTTGACAGAGAGATGGCACGCTCAGGACTGGCACACAAGCCCAAAGGGCAATATTAACCCCTTTACCCCCAAGGGTGGTTTGCACGTTAATGACCAGGCCAATTTTTACAATTCTGACCACTGTCCCTTTATGAGGTTATAACTCCGAAACGCTTCAACGGATCCTGGTGATTCTGACATTGTTTTCTCGTGACATATTGTACTTCATGATAGTGGTAAAATTTCTTTGATAGTACCTGCGTTTATTTGTGAAAAAAACGGAAATTTGGCGAAAATTTTGAAAATTTCGCAATTTTCAAACTTTGAATTTTTATGCAATTAAATCACAGAGATATGTCACACAAAATACTTAATAAGTAACATTTCCCACATGTCTCCTTTACATCAGCATAATTTTGGAACCAAATTTTTTTTTTGTTAGGGAGTTATAAGGGTTAAAAGTTGACCAGCAATTTCTCATTTTTACAACACCATTTTTTTTTAGGGACCACGTCTCATTTGAAGTCATTTTGAGGGGTCTATATGATAGAAAATGCCCAAGTGTGACACCATTCTAAAAACTGCACCCCTCAAGGTGCTCAAAACCACATTCAAGAAGTTTATTAACCCTTCAGGTGTTTAATAGGAATTTTTGGAATGTTTAAATAAAAATGAACATTTAACTTTTTTACACAAAAAATTTACTTCAGCTCCAATTTGTTTTATTTTACCAAGGGTAACAGGAGAAATTGGACCCAAAAAGTTGTTGTCCAATTTGTCCTGAGTACGCTGATACCCCATATGTGGCAGTAAACCACTGTTTGGGCGCATGGGAGAGCTCGGAAGGGAAGGAGCGCTATTTGACTTTTCAATGCAAAATTGACAGGAATTGAGATGGGACGCCATGTTGCGTTTGGAGAGCCACTGATGTGCCTAAACATTGAAACCCCCCACAAGTGACACCATTTTGGAAAGTAGACCCCCTAAGGAACTTATCTGGATGTGTGGTGAGCACTTTGACCCACCAAGTGCTTCACAGAAGTTTATAATGCAGAACCGTAAAAATAAAAAATCATATTTTTTCACAAAAATTATATTTTTGCCCCCAATTTTTTATTTTTCCAAGGGTAAGAAAAGAAATTGGACCTCAAAAGTTGTTGTCCAATTTGTCCTGAGTACGCTGATACCCCATATGTGGCAGTAAACCACTGTTTGTGCGCATGGGAGAGCTCGGAAGGGAAGGAGCGCAGTTTGACTTTTCAATGCAAAATTGACAGAAATTGAGATGGGACGCCATGTTGCGTTTGGAGAGCCACTGATGTGCCTAAACATTGAAACCCCCCACAAGTGACACCATTTTGGAAAGTAGACCCCCTAAGGAACTTATCTAGAGGTGTGGTGAGCACTTTGACCCACCAAGTGCTTCACAGAAGTTTATAATGCAGAACCGTAAAAATAAAAAATCATATTTTTTCACAAAAATTATATTTTTGCCCCCAATTTTTTATTTTTCCAAGGGTAAGAGAAGAAATTGGACCTCAAAAGTTGTTGTCCAATTTGTCCCGAGTACGCTGATACCCCATATGTGGCAGTACACCACTGTTTGGGCGCATGGGAGAGCTCGGAAGGGAAGGAGCGCCGTTTGACTTTTCAATGCAAAATTGACAGGAATTGAGATGGGACGCCATGTTGCGTTTGGAGAGCCACTGATGTGCCTAAACATTGAAACCCCCCACAAGTGACACCATTTTGGAAAGTAGACCCCCTAAGGAACTTATCTGGATGTGTGGTGAGCACTTTGACCCACCAAGGGCTTCACAGAAGTTTATAATGCAGAGCCATAAAAATAAAACAAAATTTTTTTCCCACAAAAATTATTTTTTAGCCCCCAGTTTTGTATTTTCCCTAGGGTAACAGGAGAAATTGGACCCCAAAAGTTGTTGTCCAATTTGTCCTGAGTACGCTGATACCTCATATGTGGGGGGGAACCACCGTTTGGGCGCATGGGAGGGTTCGGAAGGGAAGGAGCGCCATTTGGAATGCAGACTTAGATGGAATGGTCTGCAGGCGTCACATTGCGTTTGCAGAGCCCCTAATGTACCTAAACAGTAGAAACCCCCCACAAGTGACACCATTTTGGAAAGTAGACCCCCTAAGGAACTCATCTTGATGTGTTGTGAGAGCTTTGAACCCCCAAGTATTTCACTACAGTTTATAACGCAGAGCCATGCAAATAAAAAATATTTTTTTTTCCACAAAAATTATATTTTAGCCCCCAGTTTTGTATTTTTCCAAGGTTAGCAGGAGAAATTGGACCCTAAATGTTGTTGTCCAATTTGTCCTGAGTACGCTGATACCCCATATGTGGGGGGGAACCACCGTTTGGGCGCATGGGAGGGTTCGGAAGGGAAGGAGCGCCATTTGGAATGCAGACTTAGATGGAATGGTCTGCAGGCGTCACATTGCGTTTGCAGAGACCCTAATGTACCTAAACAGTAGAAACCCCCCACAAGTGACACCATTTTGGAAAGTAGACCCCCTAAGGAACTCATCTTGATGTGTTGTGAGAGCTTTGAACCCCCAAGTATTTCACTACAGTTTATAACGCAGAGCCATGCAAATAAAAAATATTTTTTTTTCCACAAAAATTATATTTTAGCCCCCAGTTTTGTATTTTTCCAAGATTAGCAGGAGAAATTGGACCCTAAATGTTGTTGTCCAATTTGTCCTGAGTACGCTGATACCCCATATGTGGGGGGGAACCACCGTTTGGGCGCATGGGAGGGCTCGGAAGGGAAGGAGCATCATTTGGAATGCAGACTTAGATGGATTGGTCTGCAGGCGTCACATTGCGTTTGCAGAGCCCCTAATGTACCTAAACAGTAGAAACCCCCCACAAGAGACCCCATATTGGAAACTAGACCCCTCATTGAACTTATCTAGATGTGTTGTGAGAACTTTGAACCCCCAAGTGTTTCACTACAGTTTATAACGCAGAGCCGTGAAAATAAAAAATCTTTGTTTTCCCACAAAAATTATTTTTTAGCCCCCAGTTTTGTATTTTCCCAAGGGTAACAGGAGAAATTGGTCCACAAAAGTTGTTGTCCAATTTGTCCTGAGTACGCTGATACCCCATATGTTGGGGTAAACCCCTGTTTGGGCACACAGGAGAGCTCGGAAGGGAAGGAGCACTGTTTTACTTTTTCAACGCAGAATTGGCTGGAATTGAGATCGGACGCCAAGTCGTGTTTGGAGAGCCCCTGATGTGCCGAAACAGTGGAAACCCCCCAATTATAACTGAAACCCTAATCTAAACACACCCCTAACCCTAATTCCAACGGTAACCCTAACCACACCTCTAACCCTGACACACCCCTAACCCTAATCCCAACCCTATTCCCAACTGTAAATGTAATCTAAACCCTAACCCTAACTTTAGCCCCAACCCTAACTGTAACCCTAACCCTAGCCCTAACCCTAGCCCTAACCCTAGCCCTAACCCTAGCCCTAACCCTAACCCTAGCCCTAACCCTAGACCTAACCCTAGCCCTAACCCTAGCCCTAACCCTAACCCTAGCCCTAACCCTAGCCCTAACCCTAGCCCTAGCCCTAGCCCTAACCCTAGCCCTAATGGGAAAATGGAAATAAATACATTTTTTTTTATTTTTCCCTAACTAAGGGGGTGATGAAGGGGGGTTTGATTTACTTTTATAGCGAGTTTTTTAGCGGATTTTTATGATTGGCAGCCGTCACACACTGAAAGACCCTTTTTATTGCAAAAAATATTTTTTGCAATACCACATTTTGAGAGCTAATTTTTCCATATTTTGGTCCACAGAGTCATGTGAGGTCTTGTTTTTTGCGGGACGAGTTGACGTTTTTATTGAAAACATTTTTGGGCACGTGACATTTTTTTATCGCTTTTTATTCTGATTTTTGTGAGGAAGAATGACAAAAAGCCAGCTATTCATGAATTTCTATTGGGGGAGGCGTTTATACCGTTCCGCGTTTGGTAAAATTGATAAATCAGTTTTATTCTTCGGGTCAGTACGATTACAGCAATACCTCATTTATATCATTTTTTTATGGTTTGGTGCTTTTATACGATAAAAACTATTTTACAGAAAAAATAATTATTTTTGCATCGCTTTATTCTCAGGACTATAACTTTTTTATTTTTTTGCTGATGATGCTGTATGGTGGCTCTTTTTTTGCGGGACAATATGACGCTTTCAGCGGTACCATGGTTATTTATATCTGTCCTTTTGATCGCGTGTTATTCCACTTTTTGTTCGGCGGTATGATAATAAAGCGTTGTTTTTTTGCCTCGTTTTTTTTTCTTTTTTCTTACGGTGTTTACTGAAGGGGTTAACTAGTGGGACAGTTTTATAGGTCGGGTCGTTACGGACGCGGCGATACTAAATATGTGTACTTTTATTGTTTTTTTTTTTTTATTTAGATGAAGAAATGTATTTATGGGAATAATATTTTTTATTTTTTTTTCATTATTTTGGAATATTTTTTTTTATTTTTTTTACACATTTGGAAAATTTTTTTTTTACTTTTTTACTTTGTCCCAGGGGGGGACATCACAGATCAGTGATCTGACAGTTTGCACAGCACTCTGTCAGATCACTGATCTGACATGCAGCGCTGCAGCCTTCACAGTGCCTGCTCTGAGCAGGCTCTGTGAAGCCACCTCCCTCCCTGCAGGACCCGGATCCGCGGCCATCTTGGATCCGGGGCTGGAGGGAGCAGGGAGGGAGGTGAGACCCTCGCAGCAACGCGATCACATCGCGTTGCTCCGGGGGTCTCAGGGAAGCCCGCAGGGAGCCCCCTCCCTGCGCGGTGCTTCCCTGCACCGCCGGCACATCGCGATCATCTTTGATCGCGGTGTGCCAGGGGTTAATGTGCCGGGGGCGGTCCGTGACCGCTCCTGGCACATAGTGCCGGATGTCAGCTGCGATAAGCAGCTGACACCCGGCCGCGCTCCCCCCGTGAGCGCGGCCGATCGGCTATGACGTACTATCCCGTCCAGGGTCAGATAAGCCCAGGGCACCTCGACGGGATAGTACGTCTAAGGTCACAGAGCGGTTAATCTCCCACTGTTTTTTTTTTTTCAGGGAGAATTTTTATAAAACCAATAAAAAAAAAGTAATAGGCTTTCTATGGCCCACTATTTGACAGAGAGATGGCACGCTCAGGACTGGCACTCAAGCCCAAAGGGCAATATTAATCTCCCACTGTTTTTTTTTTTTTTTCAGGGAGAATTTATAAAACCAATGAAAAAATAATAAATAGGCTTTCTATGGCCCACTATTTGACAGAGAGATGGCACGCTCAGGACTGGCACACAAGCCCAAAGGGCAATATTAATCTCCCACTGTTTTTTTTTTTTCAGGGAAAATTTATAAAACCAATAAAAAAAAATAAATAGGCTTTCTATGGCCCACTATTTGAGAGAGAGATGGCACGCTCAGGACTGGCACACAAGCCCAAAGGGCAATATTAATCTCCCACTGTTTTTTTTTTTCAGGGAGAATTTATAAAACCAATAAAAAAAAAAAATAGGCTTTCTATGGCCCACTATTTGAGAGAGAGATGGCACGCTCAGGACTGGCACACAAGCCCAAAGGCCAATATTAATCTCCCACTGTTTTTTTTTTTCAGGGAGAATTTAGAAACCCCACAAAAAAAAACAGAAAAAAAAATTAGGCTTTCTATGGCCCACTATGTGAGATGGCACACACAGGGATGGCACTCGAGCAGAAATGCCAATCTTAATCTCCCACAGCTTTTTTTTTTAGGGAGAATTAAAAAAAAAAAAAAACACACGGACTGTCCTACAATTACTATCTCCGAGCAGTAATCTCAGCCAGGTATGGCAGGCAGCAATAAGGAGTGGACTGCTGCACAAATTAAATAAAAAGTGTGGACAAACAAACAAGATAGCTGTGCAGAAAGGAAGGAACAACAGGATTTGTGCTTTGAAAAAAGCAGTTGGTTTGCACAGCGGCGTACACACAGCAATGCAGCTATCAGGGAGCCTTCTTGGGCAGCCCAATGAGCTACAGCGCTGAGGAAAAAAAAATGTAGCTTCCACTGTCCCTGCAAACAAAGGTGGTGTTGGACAGTGGAAATCGCTACAGCACAAGCGGTTTGGTGGTTAATGGACCGTGCCTAACACTCTCCCTGCTTCTGAAGAAGCGGCAGCAACCTCTCCCTATGCTCAGATCAGCAGCAGTAAGATGGCGGTCGGCGGGAACGCCCCTTTATAGCCCCTGTGACGCCGCAGACAGCAAGCCAATCACTGCAATGCCCTTCTCTAAGATGGTGGGGACCAGGACCTATGTCATCAAGCTGCCCACACTCTGCGTCCACCTTCATTGGCTGAGAAATGGCGCTTTTCGCGTCATTGAAACGCGACTTTGGTGCGAAAGTCGCGTACCGCATGGCCGACCCCGCACAGGGGTCGGGTCGGGTTTCATGAAACCCGACTTTGCCAAAAGTCAGCGACTTTTGAAAATGAACGATCCGTTTCGCTCAACCCTACTCAACACTACTCCAGGCACAAGAAGAAGATTCAGCCTCAAGAAGAAGATCCAGCCTCAATAAGTAGACCAAGCCTCAAGAAGAAGATCTACTACAAGAAGAAGACTGAGCCACAATTAGAAGACCCCAGGCACAAGAAGAAGATCTGATACAAGAAGAAAACAACACCACAAGAAGAATACCCCAGCCACTAGAAGAAGACCCAAGCCACTAGAAGAAGACACCAGCCACAAGAAGAAGACCCCAGCCACAAGAATATCTATCTGAAACAAGAAGAGGACAAAGCCACAAGAAGAATACTCCAGGCACAAGAGGAAGACCCCAGGCACAAGAAGAATACCCCAAGCCACCAGAAGACCCCAGCCACCAGAAGAAGACTCCAGCCACAAAAAGAAAATCGGATACAAGAAGAAGACCCCAGTTGAAAGAAGAAGACCCCAGGTGAAAGAAGAAGACCCCAGTCACAAGAAGAAGAACCCAGTCACAAGAAGAAGACCCCAGGCACAAGAAGAAGACGCCAGCTGTTGTGAATTCTGTTGTCGGGCTCCCTCCTGTGGTCATGAATGGTACTTTGGCTGGTTCTGTCCATGGACTTCCTCTGGTGGGTGTTTCTGAGTTTCCTTCCACAGGTGACGAGGTTAATTCGTTAGCTGGCTGCTCTATTTAACTCCACTTAGATCTTTGCTCCATGCCACCTGTCAATGTTCCAGTATTGGTCTAGTTCACTCCTGGATCATTCTTGTGACCTGTCTTCCCAGCAGAAGCTAAGTTCCAGCTTGTATTTCTTTGGTTTGCTATTTTTCTGTCCAGCTTGCTATTTTTATTGTTGTCTTGCTTGCTGGAAGCTCTGGGACGCAGAGGGAGCGCCTCCGCACCGTGAGTCGGTGCGGAGGGTCTTTTTTGCGCCCTCTGCGTGGTCTTTTTGTAGGTTTTTGTGCTGACCGCAAAGTAACCTTTCCTATCCTCGGTCTGTTCAGTAAGTCGGGCCTCACTTTGCTAAATCTATTTCATCTCTGTGTTTGTATTTTCATCTTTACTCACAGTCATTATATGTGGGGGGCTGCCTTTTCCTTTGGGGAATTTCTCTTAGGCAAGGTAGGCTTTATTTTTCTATCTTCAGGGCTAGCTAGTTCCTTAGGCTGTGCCGAGTTGCATAGGGAGCGTTAGGTGCAATTCACGGCTATTTCTAGTGTGTTTGATAGGATTAGGGATTGCGGTCAGTAGAGTTCCCACGTCCCAAAGCTCGTCCTTTATTATCAGTAACTATCAGGTCATTCCGTGTGCTCTTAACCACCAGGTCCATTATTGTCCTGACCACCAGGTCATAACAGCCAGCCACAAGAAGAAGACCCCAGCCACAAGAAGATCTGATACAAGAAGAAGACAAAGCCATAAGAAGAATACTCCAGGCATAAGAAAAAGATCCCAGGCACAAGAAGAAGACTCCAGTCACAAGAAGAAGAACCCAGTCACAAGAAGAAGACCCCAAGCACAGGAAGAAGACCTCAGGCACAAGAAGAAGACACCATTAACAAAAAGAAGACCCAGCTTAAAGAAGAAGATCTGATTCAAGAAGAAGAGAAATCCAGTAGAAGAAGACTCCAGGCACATGAAGAAGATTCAGCCTAAAGAAGAAGACCCAACCTCAATAAGAAGACCCAGCCTCAAGAAGAGGATCTACTACAAGAAGACTGAGCCACAAGAAGAAGACCCCAGGCACAAGAAGAAGATCTGATACAAGAAGAAAACAACGCCACAAGAAGAATACCCCAGCCACTAGAAGAAGACCCAAGCCACTAGAAGAAGACACCAGCCACAAGAAGATCTGAAACAAGAAGAGGACAAAGCCAAAAGAAGAATACTCCAGGCACAAGAGGAAGACCCCAGGCACAAGAAGAATTCCCTAGGCACAAGAAAAAGACCCCAGGCACAAGAAGACGATCTGATTCAAAAAGAAGACAACGCCACAAGAAGAATACCCCAAGCCACCAGAAGGAGACCCCAGCCACAAGAAGAAAATCGGATACAAGAAGAAGACCCCAGGTGAAAGAACAAGAACCCAGGCACAAGAAGAAGACCCCAGGCACAAGAAGAAGACCCCAGTCACAAGAAGACGACCCCTGTTGTGAATTCCGTTCTTGGGCTCCCTCCGGTGGTTGTAAATGGCACTTTTGTGAATTCTGCCCTTGGGCTCCCTCTGGTGGTTTTGAGTGGAACTGCTGCTCCTTGGGTTTAGCTTTAGCAGCTGCTTTCACTAATCGTCTCTCCTGGCTCTGCTATTTAACCTGGCTCTAGTCTTCAGCCTATGCCACTTGTCAATGTTTTCTGGCTGGATTCACATCTCTGCTTGGATTCTCCTGGTTTCCTGACCAGTTCTGCTAAGAAAAGTTCTGGCTTTGCTCATTTCAGTCCACATGTTGTGGACTTATTGTTCTGTGCATTCTATTTTTGTCCAGCTTGTCATTATGGATTTTTTTCTGTTAGCTGGAAGCTCTGGGAAGCAGATTTACCCTCCACACCTTTAGTCAGGTGTGTAGATTTTGTAAACTCTGTGTGGATTGTTTTGTAGTTTTTATACTGACCGCACAGTATCCTTTCCTGTCCTATCTATCAAGCTAGACTGGCCTCCTATGCTAAAATCTGATTTCATCTCTGCGTATGTTATTTTCCCCTCCTCTCACCGTCAATATTTGTGGGGGGCTATCTTTCCTTTGGGGATTTTCTCTGAGGCAAGATAGGTTTCCTGTTTCCATCTTTAGGGGAAGTTAGATCTTAGGCTGTGCCGAGGGGTATAGGGAGCGTCAGGTACCCCCCACGGCTATTTCTAGTTGCGCTGCTAGGTTTAGGGTCTGCGGTCAGTACAGATACCACCTCCTTCAGAGCTTGTCTCATGTTGTTCCTAAACCACCAGATCATAACAGACCCCAGTCACAAGAAGAAGAACCCAGTCACAAGAAGATCTGATACAAGAAGAAAACAAAGCCACAAGAAGAATACTCCAGGCATAAGAGGAATACCCCAGGCACAAGAAGAAGACCCCAGTCACAAGAAGAAGAACCCAGTCACAAGAAGAAGACCCCAGGCACAAGAAGAATACCCCAAGCCACCAGAAGAAGACCCCAGCCACAAGAAGAAAATCGGATACAAGAAGAAGACCCCAGGCACAAGAAGAAGACCCCAGGCACAAGAAGAAGACCCCAGTCACAAGAAGAAGACCCCAGCCACAAGAAGAAGAACCAAGTCACAAGAAGAAGACCCCAGGCAAAAGAAGAAGACGCCAGCCACAAGAAGAATACCCCAGCCACAAGAAGATCTGATACAAGAAGAAGACAAAGCCACAAGAAGAATACTCCAGGCATAAGAGGAAGACCCCAGGCACAAGAAGAAGACCCCAGTCACAAAAAGAAGAACCCAGTCACAAGAAGAAGACCCCAAGCACAGGAAGAAGACCCCAGGCACAAGAAGAAGACACTATTAACAAAAAGAAGACCCAGCTTCAAGAAGAAGATCTGATACAAGAAGAAGAGAAATCCAGAAGAAGAAGACTCCAGGCACAAGAAGAAGATTCAGCCTCAAGAAAAAGATCCAGCCTCAATAAGTAGACCAAGCCTCAAGAAGATCTACTACAAGAAGAAGACTGAGCCACAAGAAGACCCCATGCACAAGAAGAAGATCTGATACAAGAAGAAAACAACGCCACAAGTAGAATACCCCAGCCACTAGAAGAAGACCCAAGCCACTAGAAGAAGACACCAGCCACAAGAAGATCTGAAACAAAAAGAGGACAAAGCCACAAGAAGAATACTCCAGGCACAAGAGGAAGACCCCAGGCACAAGAAGATCTGATACAAGAAGAAGACAAAGCCACAAGAAGAATACTCCAGGCATAAGAGGAAGACCCCAGTAACAAGAAGAAGACCTCAGTCACAAGAAGAAGAACCCAGTCACAAGATGAAGACCCCAAGCACAGGAAGAAGACCCCAGGCACAAGAAGAAGACACTATTAACAAAAAGAAGACCCAGCTTCAAGAAGAAGATCTGATACAAGAAGAAGAGAAATCCAGAAGAAGAAGACTCCAGGCACAAGAAGAAGACTGAGCCTCAAGAAGAAGACCTAGCCTCAATAAGAAGACCCAGCCTCAAGAAGAAGATCTACTACAAGAAGAAGACTGAGCCACAAGAAGAAGACCCCAGGCACAAGAAGAAGATCTGATACAAGAAGAAAACAACGCCACAAGAAGAATACCCCAGCCACTAGAAGAAGACCCAAGCCACTAGAAGAAGACCCCAGACACAAGAAGAAGAACCCAGCCACAAGAAGATCTTAAACAAGAAGAGGACAAAGCCACAAGAAAAATACTCCAGGCACAAGAGGAAGACCCCAGGCACAAGAAGAATTTCCCAGGCACAAGAAGACGATCTGATTCAAAAAGAAGACAACGCCACAAGAATACCCCAAGCCACCAGAAGACCCCAGCCACCAGAAGAATACCCCAGCCACAAGAAGAAAATCGGATACAAGAAGAAGACCCCAGACGAAAGAAGAAGACCCCAGTCACAAGAAGAAGAACCCAGTCACAAGAAGAAGACACCAAGCACAGGAAGATGACCCCAGGCACAAGAAGAATACACCATTAACAAAAAGAAGACCCAGCTTCAAGAAGAAGATCTGATACAAGAAGAAGAGAAATCCAGAAGAAGAAGACTCCAGGCACAAGAAGAAGATTCAGCCTCAAGAAGAAGACCCAGCCTCAAGAAGAAGATCTACTACAAGAAGAAGACTGAGCCACAAGAAGAAGACCCCAGGCACAAGAAGAAGATCTGATACAAGAAGAAAACAATGCCACAAGAAGAATACCCCAGCCACTAGAAGAAGACCCAAACCACTAGAAGAAGACACCAGCCACAAGAAAAAGACCCCAGCCACAAGAAGATCTGAAATGAGAAGAGGACAAAGCCACAAGAAGAATACTCCAGGCAAAAGAGGAAGACCCCAGGCACAAGAAGAGTTCCCCAGGCACAAGAAAAAGACCCCAGGCACAAGAAGACGATCTGATTCAAAAAGAAGACAATGCCACAAGACGAATACCCCAAGCCACCAGAAGACCCCAGCCACCAGAAGAAGACCCCAACCACAAGAAGAAAATCGGATACGAGAAGAAAACCCTAGGCACAAGAAGATGACCCCAGTCACAAAAAGAAGACCCCAATCACAAGAAGAACCCAGTCACAAGAAGAAGACCTCAGGCACAAGAAGAAGACGCCAGCCACAAGAAGAAGACCCCAGCCACAAGAAGATCTGATACAAGAAGAAGACAAAGCCACAAGAAGAATACCCAAGGCACAAAAGGAAGACCCCAGGCACAAGAAGAATTCCACAGGCACAAGGAAAGGACCCCAGGCACAAGAAGAAAATTGGATACAAGAAGAAGACCCCAGGTGAAAGAAGAAGACCCCAGGCACAAGAAGATAACCCCAGTCCCAAAAAGAAGACCCCAATCACAAGAAGAACCCAGTCACAAGAAGACCCCAGGCACAAGAAGAAGACGCCAGCCACAAGAAGAAGACCCCAGCCACAAGAAGATCTGATACAAGAAGAAGACAAAGCCACAAGAAGAATACCCAAGGCACAAAAGGAAGACCCCAGGCACAAGAAGAATTCCACAGGCACAAGGAAAGGACCCCAGGCACAAGAAGAAAATTGGATACAAGAAGAAGACCCCAGGTGAAAGAAGAAGACCCTAGGCACAAGAAGAAGACCCCAGTCACAAGAAGAAGACCCCAATCACAAGAAGAACCCAGTCACAAGAAGAAGACCCCAGGCAGAAGAAGAAGACGCCAGCCACAAGAAGAAGACCCCAGCCACAAGAAGATCTGATACAAGAAGAAGACAAAGCCGCAAGAAGAATACTCCAGGAATAAGAGGAAGACCCCAGTCACAAGAAGAAGACCCCAGTCAAAAGAAGAAGAACCAAGTCACAAGAAGAAGAACTCAAGCACAGGAAGAAGACCCCAGGCACAAGAAGAAGACACCATTAACAAAAAGAAGACCCAGCTTCAAGAAGAAGATCTGATACAAGAAGAAGAGAAATCCAGAAGAAGAAGACTCCAGGCACAAGAAGAAGATTCAGCCTCAAGAAGTAGACCCAGACTCAATAAGAAGACCCAGCCTCAAGAAGAAGATCTACTACAAGAAGACTGAGCCACAAGAAGAAGACCCCAGGCACAAGAAGAAGATCTGATACAAGAAGAAAACAACGCCACAAGAAGAATACCCCAGCCACTAGAAGAAGACCCAAGCTACTAGAAGAATACACCAGCAACAAGAAGAAGACCCCAGCCACAAGATGATCTGAATCAAGAAGAGGACAACGCCACAAGAAGAATACTCCAGGCACAAGAGGAAGACCCCAGGCACAAGAAGAATTCCCCAGGCACAAGAAAAAGACCCCAGGCACAAGAAGACGATCTGATTCAAAAAGAAGACAACGCCAAAAGAAGAATACCCCAAGCCACCAGAAGACCCCAGCCACCAGAAGAAGACCCCAGCCACAAGAAGAAAATTGGATACAAGAAGACCCCAGGTAAAAGAAGAAGACCCCAGTCACAAGAAGAAGAACCCAGTCACAAGAAGAAGACCCCAGGCACAAGAAGACCCCAGCCACAAGAAGATCTGATATAAGAAGAAGACAAAGCCACAAGAAGAATACTCCAGGCATAAGAGGAAGACCCCAGGCAAAAGAAGAAGACTCGAGTCACAAGAAGAAGATCCCAGTCACAAGAAGAAAACCCCAAGCACAGGAAGAAGACCCCAGGCACAAGAAGAAGACACCATTAACAAAAAGAAGACCCAGCTTCAAGAAGAAGATCTGATGCAAGAAGAAGAGAAATCTAGAAGAAGAAGACTCCAGGCACAAGAAGAAGATTCAGCCTCAAGAAGAAGACCCAGCCTCAATAAGAAGACCCAGCCTCAAGAAGAAGATCTACTACAAGAAGAAGACTGAGCCACAAGAAGAAGACCCCAGGCACAAGAAGAAGATCTGATACAAGAAGAAAACAACGCCACAAGAAGAATACCCCAGCCACTAGAAGAAGACCCAGGCCACTAGAAGAAAACACCAACCACAAGAAGAAGACCCCAGCCACAAGAAGATCTGAAACAAGAAGAGGACAAAGCCATAAGAAGAATACTCCAGGCACAAGAGGAAGAGCCCAGGCACAAGAAGAATTCCCCAGGCACAAAAAAAAGACCCCAGGCACAAGAAGACGATCTGATTCAAAAAGAAGACGCCACAAGAAGAATACCACAAGACACCAGAAGAAGACCCCAGCCACAAGAAGAAAATTGGATACAAGAAGACCCCAGGTGAAAGAAGAAGACCCCAGGCACAAGAAGAAGACCCCAGGCACAAGAAGATGACCCCAGCCACAAGAAGAAGAACCCAGTCACAAGAAGAAGACCCCAGGCAGAAGAAGAAGACGCCAGCCACAAGAAGAAGACCCCAGCCACAAGAAGATCTGATACAAGAAGATGACAAAGCCGCAAGAAGAATACTCCAGGGATAAGAGGAAGACCCCAGTCACAAGAAGAAGACCCCAGTCACAAGAAGATGAACCCAGTCACAAGAAGAAGACCCCAAGCACAGGAAGAAGACCCCAGGCACAAGAAGAAGACAGCATTACCAAAAAGAAGACCCAGCTTCAAGAAGAAGATCTGATACAAGAAGAAGAGAAATCCAGAAGAAGACTCCAGGCACAAGGAGAAGATTCAGCCTCAAGAAGAAGACCCAGCCTCAATAAGAAGACAAAGCCTCAAGAAGAAGATCTACTACAAGAAGAAGACTGAGCCACAAGAAGAAGACCCCAGGCACAAGAAGAAGATCTGATACAAGAAGAAAACAACGCCACAAGAAGATTACCCCAGCCACTAGAAGAAGACCCAGGCCACTAGAAGAAGACACCAGCCACAAGAAGAAGACCCCAGCCACAAGAAGATCTGAAACAAGAAGAGGACAAAGCCACAAGAACAATACTCCAGGCACAAGAGGAAGACCCCAGGCACAAGAAGAATTCCCCAGGCACAAGAAAACGATCTGATTCAAAAAGAAGACAATGCCACAAGAAGAATACCCAAAGCCACCAGAAGACCCCAGCCACAAGAAGAAAATCGGATATGAGAAGAAGACCCCAGGTGAAAGAAGAAGACCCCAGTCACAAGAAGAAGAACCCAGTCACAAGAAGAAGACAAAGCCACAAGAAGAATACTCCAGGCATAAGAGGAAGACCCAAGGCACAAGAAGAAGACCCGAGTCACAAGAAGAAGAACACAGTCACAAGAAGAAGACCCCAAGCACAGGAAGAAGACCCCAGGCACAAGAAGAAGACACCATTAACAAAAAGAAGACCCAGCTTCAAGAAGAACATCTGATGCAAGAAGAAGAGAAATCCAGAAGAAGAAGACCCCAGGCACAAGAAGAAGATTTGATACAAGAAGAAAACAATGCCACAAGAAGAATACCCCAGCCACTAGAAGAAGACCCAGGCCACTAGAAGAAGACACCAGCCACAAGAAGAAGACCCCAGCCACAAGAAGATTTGAAACAAGAAGAGGACAAAGCCATAAGAAGAATACTCCAGGCACAAGAGGAAGAGCCCAGGCACAAGAAGAATTCCCCAGGCACAAGAAAAAGACCCAAGGCACAAGAAGACGATCTGATTCAAAAAGAAGACAACGCCACAAGAAGAATACCCCAAGCCACCAGAAGACCCCAGCCACCAGAAGAAGACCCCTGCCACAGAAAGAAAATCGGATATGAGAAGAACACCCCAGGGGAAAGAAGAAGACCCCAGGCACAAGAAGAAGACCCCAGTCACAAGAAGAAGAACCCAGTCACAAGAAGAAGACCCCAGGCACAAGAAGAAGACATCATTAACAAAAAGAAGACTCAGCTTCAAGAAGAAGATCTGATACAAGAAGAAGAGAAATCCAGAAGAAGAAGACTCCAGGCACAAGAAGATGATTCAGCCTCAAGAAGAAGACCCAGCCTCAATAAGAAGACCCAGCCTCAAGAAGATCTACTACAAGAAGAAGACTGAGCCACAAGAAGAAGACCCCAGGCACAAGAAGAAGATCTGATACAAGAAGAAAACAACGCCACAAGAAGAATACCCCAGCCACTAGAAGAAGACCCAAGCCACTAGAAGACACCAGCCACAAGTAGAATACACCATTAACAAAAAGAAGACCCAGCTTCAAGAAGAAGATCTGATACAAATAGAAGAGAAATCCGGAAGAAAAAGACTCCAGGCACAAGGAGAAGATTCAGCCTCAAGAAGAAGACCCAGCCTCAATAAGAAGACCTAGCCTCAAGAAGAAGATCTACTACAAGAAGAAGACTGAGCCACAAGAAGAAGACCCCAGGCACAATAAGATCTGATACAAGAAGAAAACAACGTCACAAGAAGAATACCCCAGCCACTAGAAGAAGACCCAGGCCACTAGAAGAAGACACCAGCCACAAGAAGAAGACCCCAGCCACAAGAAGATCTGAAACAAGAAGAGGACAAAGCCATAAGAAGAATACTCCAGGCACAAGAGGAAGAGCCCAGGCACAAGAAGAATTCCCCAGGCACAAGAAAAAGACCCAAGGCACAAGAAGACGATCTGATTCAAAAAGAAGACAACGCCACAAGAAGAATCCCCCAAGCCACCAGAAGACCCCAGCCAGCAGAAGAAGACCCCAGCCACAGAAAGAAAATCGGATATGAGAAGAACACCCCAGGGGAAAGAAGAAGACCCCAGGCACAAGAAGAAGACCCCAGTCACAAGAAGAAGAACCCAGTCACAAGAAGAAGACCCCAGGCACAAGAAGAAGACATCATTAACAAAAAGAAGACTCAGCTTCAAGAAGATCTGATACAAGAAGAAGAGAAATCCAGAAGAAGAAGACTCCAGGCACAAGAAGATGATTCAGCCTCAAGAAGAAGACCCAGCCTCAATAAGAAGACCCAGCCTCAAGAAGAAGATCTACTACAAGAAGAAGACTGAGCCAGAAGAAGAAGACCCCAGGCACAAGAAGAAGATCTGATACAAGAAGAAAACAACGCCACAAGAAGAATACCCCAGCCACTAGAAGAAGACCCAAGCCACTAGAAGACACCAGCCACAAGAAGAAGACCCCAGCCACAAGAAGAAGACACCATTAACAAAAAGAAGACCCAGCTTCAAGAAGAAGATCTGATACAAATAGAAGAGAAATCCAGAAGAAAAAGACTCCAGGCACAAGGAGAAGATTCAGCCTCAAGAAGAAGACCCAGCCTCAATAAGAAGACAAAGCCTCAAGAAGAAGATCTACTACAAGAAGAAGACTGAGCCAGAAGAAGAAGACCCCAGGCACAATAAGATCTGATACAAGAAGAAAACAATGCCACAAGAAGAATACCCCAGCCACTAGAAGAAGACCCAAGCTACTAGAAGACACCAGCCACAAGAAGAAGAACCCAGCCACAAGAAGAAGACACCATTAACAAAAAGAAGACCCAGCTTCAAGAAGAAGATTCAGCTTCAAGAAGAAGATTCAGCCTCAAGAAGAAGACCCAGCCTCAATAAGAAGACCCAGCCTCAAGAATAAGATCTACTACAAGAAGACTGAGCCACAAGAAGAAGACACCAGGCACAAGAAGAAGATCTGATACAAGAAGAAAACAGTGCCACAAGAAGAATACCCCAGCCACTAGAAGAAGACCCAAGCCACTAGAAGAAGACACCAGCCACAAGAAGAAGACCCCAGCCACAAGAAGATCTGAAACAAGAAGAGGACAAAGCCACAAGAAGAATAATCCAGGCACAAGAGGAAGACCCCAGGCACAAGAAGAATTCCCCAGGCACAAGAAGACAATCTGATTCAAAAAGAAGACAACGCCACAAGAAGAATACCCCAATCCACCAGACGACCCCAGCCACAAGAAGAAAATTGGATACGAGAAGAAGACCCCATGCGAAAGAAGAAGACCCCAGTCACAAGAAGAAGAACTGAGTCACAAGAAGAAGACCCCAAGCACAGGAAGAAGACCCCAGGCACAAGAAGAAGACACCATTAACAAAAAGAAGACCCAGCTTCAAGAAGAAGATCTGATACAAGAAGAAGAGAAAGCCACAAGAAGAATACTCCAGGCATAAGAGGAAGACCCCAGGCACAAGAAGAAGACCCCAGTCACAAGAAGAAGAACCCAGTCACAAGAAGAAGACCCCAAGCACAGGAAGAAGACCCCAGGCACAAGAAGAAGACACCATTAACAAAAAGAAGACCCAGCTTCAAGAAGAAGATCTGATACAAGAAGAAGAGAAATCCAGAATAAGAAGACTCCAGGCACAAGAAGAAGATTCAGCCTCAAGAAAAAGACCCAGCCTCAATAAGAAGACCCAGCCTCAAGAAGAAGATCTACTACAAGAAGAAGGCTGAGACACAAGAAGAAGACCCCAGGCACAATAAGATCTGATACAAGAAGAAAACAACGTCACAAGAAGAATACTCCAGGCACAAGAGGAAGAGCCCAGGCACAAGAAGAATTCCCCAGGCACAAGAAAAAGACCCAAGGCACAAGAAGACGATCTGATTCAAAAAGAAGACAACGCCACAATAAGAATACCCCAAGCCACCAGAAGACCCCAGCCACCAGAAGAAGACCCCAGCCACAGAAAGAAAATCAGATATGAGAAGAACACCCCAGGGGAAAGAAGAAGACCCCAGGCACAAGAAGAAGACCCCAGTCACAAGAAGAAGAACCCAGTCACAAGAAGAAGACCCCAGGCACAAGAAGAAGACATCATTAACAAAAAGAAGACTCAGCTTCAAGAAGATCTGATACAAGAAGAAGAGAAATCCAGAAGAAGAAGACTCCAGGCACAAGAAGATGATTCAGCCTCAAGAAGAAGACCCAGCCTCAATAAGAAGACCCAGCCTCAAGAAGAAGATCTACTACAAGAAGAAGACTGAGCCACAAGAAGAAGACCCCAGGCACAAGAAGAAGATCTGATACAAGAAGAAAACAACGCCACAAGAAGAATACCCCAGCCACTAGAAGAAGACCCAAGCTACTAGAAGACACCAGCCACAAGAAGAAGACCCCAGCCACAAGAAGAAGACACCATTAACAAAAAGAAGACCCAGCTTCAAGAAGAAGATCTGATACAAATAGAAGAGAAATCCAGAAGAAAAAGACTCCAGGCACAAGGAGAAGATTCAGCCTCAAGAAGAAGACCCAGCCTCAATAAGAAGACCTAGCCTCAAGAAGAAGATCTACTACACGAAGAAGACTGAGCCACAAGAAGAAGACCCCAGGCACAATAAGATCTGATACAAGAAGAAAACAACGTCACAAGAAGAATACCCCAGCCACTAGAAGAAGACCCAAGCCACTAGAAGAAGACACCAGCTACAAGAAGAAGACCCCAGCCACAAGAAGATCTGAAACAAGAAGAGGACAAAGCCACAAGAAGAATACTCCAGGCACAAGAGTAAGACCCAAGGCACAAGAAGAATTCCCCAGGCAAAAGAAAAAGACCACAGGTGCAAGAAGACGATCTGATTCAAAAAGAAGACTACGCCACAAGAAGAAAACCCCACGCCACCAGAAGACCCCAGCCACCAGAAGAAGACCCCAGCCACAAGAAGAAAATTGGATACCAGAAGAAGACCCCAGGTGAAAGAAGAAGACCCCAGGCACAAGAAGAATACCCCAGTCACAAGAAGAAGAACCCAGTCACAAGAAGAAGACCCCAGGCACAAGAAGAAGATGCCAGCCACAAGAAGAATTCCCCAGCCACAAGAAGATCTGATACAAGAAGAAGACAAAGCCACAAGAAGACTACTCCAGGCATAAGAGGAAGACCCCAGGCACAAGAAGAAGACCCCAGTCACAGGAAGAAGACCCCAGGCACAAGAAGAAGGCACCATTAACAAAAAGAAGACCCAGCTTCAAGAAGAAGATTCAGCCTCAAGAAGAAGACCCAGCCTCAATAAGAAGACCCAGCCTCAAGAAGAAGATCTACTACAAGAAGAAGACTGAGCCACAAGAAGAAGACACCAGGCACAAGAAGAAGATCTGATACAAGAAGAAAACAGTGCCACAAGAAGAATACCTCAGCCACTAGAAGAAGACCCAAGCCACTAGAAGAAGACACCAGCCACAAGAAGAAGACCCCAGCCACAAGAAGATCTGAAACAAGAAGAGGACAAAGCCACAAGAAGAATAATCCAGGCACAAGAGGAAGACCCCAGGCACAAGAAGAATTCCCCAGGCACAAGAAAAAGACCCCAGACACAAGAAGACAATCTGATTCAAAAAGAAGACAACGCCACAAGAAGAATACCCCAATCCACCAGACGACCCCAGCCACAAGAAGAAAATTGGATACGAGAAGAAGACCCCAGGCGAAAGAAGAAGACCCCAGTCACAAGAAGAAGAACTGAGTCACAAGAAGAAGACCCCAAGCACAGGAAGAAGACCCCAGGCACAAGAAGAAGACACCATTAACAAAAAGAAGACCCAGCTTCAAGAAGAAGATCTGATACAAGAAGAAGAGAAAGCCACAAGAAGAATACTCCAGGCATAAGAGGAAGACCCCAGGCACAAGAAGAAGACCCCAGTCACAAGAAGAAGAACCCAGTCACAAGAAGAAGACCCCAAGCACAGGAAGAAGACCCCAGGCACAAGAAGAAGACACCATTAACAAAAAGAAGACCCAGCTTCAAGAAGAAGATCTGATACAAGAAGAAGAGAAATCCAGAAGAAGAAGACTCCAGGCACAAGAAGAAGATTCGGCCTCAAGAAAAAGACCCAGCCTCAATAAGAAGACCCAGCCTCAAGAAGAAGATCTACTACAAGAAGAAGGCTGAGACACAAGAAGAAGACCCCAGGCACAAGAAGAAGATCTGACACAAGAAGAAAACAAAGCCACAAGAAGAATACCCCAGCCACTAGAAGAAGACCCAAGCCACTAAAAGAAGACACCAGCTACAATAAGAAGACCCCAGCCACAAGAAGATCTGAAACAAGAAGAGGACAAAGCCACAAGAAGAATACTCCAGGCACAAGAGGAAGACCCCAGGCACAAGAAGAAGTCCCCAGGCACAAGAAAAAGATCCCCGGCACAAGAAGACGATCTGATTCAAAAAGAAGACAACACCACAAGAAGAATACCCCAAGACACCAGAAGACCCCAGCCACCAGAAGAAGACCCCAGCCACAAGAAGAAAATCGTATACAAGAAGAAGACCCCAGGTGAAAGAAGAAGACCCCAGGCACAAGAAGAAGACACAGTCACAAGAAGAAGACTCCAGCCACAAGAAGAAGACCCCAGCCACAAGAAGATCTGATACAAGAAGACAAAGCCACAAGAAGAATACTCCAGGCATAAGAGGAAGACCCCAGGCACAAGAAGAAGACCCCAGTCACAAGAAGAAGACGCCAGCCACAAGAAGATCTGAAACAAGAAGAGGACAAAGCCACAAGAAGAATACTCCAGGCACAAGAGGAAGACCCCAGGCACAAGAAGAAGTCCCCAGGCACAAGAAAAAGATCCCCGGCACAAGAAGACGATCTGATTCAAAAAGAAGACAACACCACAAGAAGAATACCCCAAGACACCAGAAGACCCCAGCCACCAGAAGAAGACCCCAGCCACAAGAAGAAAATCGTATACAAGAAGAAGACCCCAGGTGAAAGAAGAAGACCCCAGGCACAAGAAGAAGACACAGTCACAAGAAGAAGACTCCAGCCACAAGAAGAAGACCCCAGCCACAAGAAGATCTGATACAAGAAGACAAAGCCACAAGAAGAATACTCCAGGCATAAGAGGAAGACCCCAGGCACAAGAAGAAGACCCCAGTCACAAGAAGAAGACGCCAGCCACAAGAAGATTTGAAACAAGAAGAGGACAAAGCCACAAGAAGAATACTCCAGGCACAAGAGGAAGACCCCAGGCACAAGAAGAATTTCCCAGGCAAAAGAAAAAGACCCCAGGCACAAGAAGACGATCTGATTCAAAAAGAAGCCACAAGAAGAATACTCCAAGCTACTAGCTACTAGACCCCAGCTACTAGAAGAAGACCCCAGCCACAAGAAGAAAATCGGATACAAGAAGAAGACCCCAGGTGAAAGCAGAAGACCCCAGGCACAAGAAGAAGAACCCAGTCACAAGAAGAAGACCCCAGGCACAAGAAGAAGACGCCAGCCAGAAGAAGAAGACTCCAGGCACAAGAAGAAGAACCCAGTCACAAGAAGAAGACCCCAGGCACAAGAAGAAGACGCCAGCCAGAAGAAGAAGACCCCAGCCACAAGAAGATCTGATACAAGAAGAAGAAAAAGCAACAAGAAGAATACTCCAGGCATAAGAGGAAGACCCCAGGCACAAGAAGAAGACCCCAGTCACAAGAAGAAGAACCCAGTCAAAAGATGAAGACCCCAAGCACAGGAAGAAGACCCCAGGCACAAGAAGAAGACACCATTAACAAAAAGAAGACCCAGCTTCAAGAAGAAGATCTGATACAAGAAGAAGAGAAATCCAGAAGAAGAAGACTCCAGGCACAAGAAGAAGATTCAGCCTCAAGAAGAAGACCCAGCCTCAATAAGAAGACCCAGCCTCAAGAAGAAGTATTACTACAAGAAGAAGACTGAGACACAAGAAGAAGACCCCAGGCACAAGAAGAAGATCTGATACAAGAAGTAAACAACGCCACAAGAAGAATACTCCAGCCACTAGAAGAAGACCCATGCCACTAGAAGAAGACACCAGCCACAAGAAGAAGACCCCAGCCACAAGAAGATCTGAAACAAGAAGAGGACAAAGCCACAAGAAGAATACTCCAGGCACAAGAGGAAGACCCCAGGCACAAGAAGAATTCCCCAGGCACAAGAAAAAGACCCCAGGCACAAGAAGACGATCTGATTCAAAAAGAAGACAATGCCACAAGAAGAATACCTTAAGCCACCAGAAGACCCCAGCCACCAGAAGAAGTCCCCAGCCACAAGAAGAAAATCGGATACAAGAAGAAGACCCCAGGTGAAAGAAGAAGACCCCAGTCACAAGAAGAAGAACCCAGTCACAAGAAGAAGACCCCAGGCACAAGAAGAAGACCCCAGTCACAAGAAGAAGAGCCCAGTCACAATTAGAAAACCTCAAGCACAGGAAGAAGATCCCAGGCACAAGAAGAAGATCTGATACAAGAAGAAGAGAAAGCCACAAGAAGACGACTCCAGGTACAAGAAGAAGACTCAGCCTCAAGAAGAAGATCTGCTAAAAGAAGAAGACTGTGCCACAAGAAGAAGACCCCAGGCACAAGAAGAAGATCTGATACAAGATGAAAACAACACCACAAGAAGAATACCCCAGCCACTAGACGAAGACCTAAGACACTAGAAAAAGACGCCAGCCAAAGGAAGACCCCAGCCACAAGAAGATCTGATACAAGAAGAAGAAAAAGCCACAAGAACAATACTCCAGACACAAGAGGAAGACCCCAGGCACAAAAAGAAGACCCAGTCACAAGAAGAAGATATGTTACAAGAAGAAGACAATGCCACAAGAAGAATACCCAAAGCCACCAGAAGACCCCAGCCACCAGAAGAAGACCCTAGCCACAAGAAGAAAATCGGATACAAGAAGACCTCAGGCGAAATAAAAAGACCCCAGGCACAAGAAGAAGACCCCAGTCACAAGGAGAATACCCCAGGCACAAGAAGAAGACCCCAGGCACAAGAAGAAGACACCATTCACAAATTGAAGACCCAGCCTCAAGAAGAAGATCTGATACAAGAAGAAGAGAAAACCACAAGAAGACTTCAGTCACAAGAATAAGACTCAGCCCCTGTTGAAGGCCACCAAATTTTATTAGCTCCCATCTCTCCCAAAGAGATACTGGACACGCTAACACTGATTCCTAATGGGAAGGCTCCAGGTCCTGACGGTCTTCCTATTATTTACTACAAAAAATTTATTAAACAACTTCTACCTCATTTGGTATCTTTATTCAATTCGCTCCTAGAAGGTCAAACTCTACCTAGACAGTCCCTGGAGGCCTATATCTCAGTAATACCCAAAGAAGGCAAAGACCCCACAGCCTGTTCTAGTTACAGACCCATTTCCCTTCTAAATTCTGACATTAAACTTTGGGCTAAGCTTCTAGCTAATAGATTGAGCTCCTTCTTACCCAAATTGATTCACACAGATCAAGTGGGATTTGTGAGGGGTAGAGAGGGTAAAGATAACTCGGCTAAAATTATTCAGTCAATAGCCTTCGCTAAGAATACGGAAACCCTGCTGGTCCTCCTATCAACGGACGCCGAAAAGGCATTTGACAGGGTGAGCTGGTGCTTCTAAGAACAGGCTTTAATTAAGTTTGGCTTTCCATCGCAATTTATTGCCACAATCTTCTCCCTTTACTCGCAACCTATGGCTAAGGTACGAGTGAACGGCACCCTGTCAGATAGCTTTAACATCCACAATGGTACGAGGCAGGGATGCCCACTGTCCCCGTCATTATTCATTTTAGTCATAGAAACCTTAATTCAAACAAGAAGGCAGGAGATTGGGATCGAAGGACTTAAGATTGGCTAGTTGGAGTTAAAAACTTTAGCTTTTGCAGATGACTTACTCTTTTGATCACCAACCCATTCCAAGCCTTTCCGAAAATTCTTGATATTTTTCAACAGTTCGGGCTCCTATCCAATTTAAAATTAATACCACAACATCCATAGCTTTAAACATCTCCCTCCCACACTCGCGACTCACCGTGTTACACTCCTTGTGCCCTTTCTCTTGGGCTACACATTCTATAAAATACCTAGGTATAGATATTACAAGAGACCCTAGCCAACTCTTCAAAGCAAACTACTCCGCTCTATCTAAAAAGGTGCAAAGTTTACTGAAATCATACAATTTACCCACTTTGTCCTGGCTAGGACGCATTAATGTCTTTAAGGCGTACATCATGCCAATAATCCTATATACGCTAAACATGGTACCGATCCATATCCCGAAAACTTATTTTAAAAATCTCCAGTCTACAATAGCTAGCCAAATTCATCTGGAAACAGAAACCCGCTAGAATCACATATAAATTCCTTTCCCGCTCATCTCTGACCGGTGGTTTGAAGGTCCCTGACCCAGCTTTATACTCCTGAGCGGTCCACATCGGTAGATGGCTTAAGATTGTTTCGAGGAAGGAGACAGTGACAATGTAGGCCTTGAATTACTGGGACCAACGGGAGTGTCTTGTCTCTGGTCATTGGCTAAACCACTTAACGAATCAAGATTGGATGAGGTGACTTTGACAACACTCAAAATTAGGTGTTCATTAAATAAGGACCTTCCTCTAGACTTCTTCCCCTCTGCGTTTGCCCCAATCTGTTCCATTCCATTCTTATTAGACCTGAGCTTTAGAGACCCTTACGGATTGTGGTCTTCACTCCCCAAAGAACCTTTAAAGAACTTCTATAACGAGAATATCTTCTATAGAGAGATTTGGCCTACAGACGCCCTATTACGGCCCAAAAACTTTCTTCAAACTCTACATATTAGACGCACCCTCCATACTTTCAAAAAGAAGTTTCCCCATAAATCCAAATGGTCATGGCTTGATATAATGTACAAAGACCCGCATCCCGAAATGAAAAGCGTTTCTCGAATTTATTCTCAACTCAGCTCGAATAATCAACTACTCTAAACCTACATTTATTCACTCTTGGGAGATGGAGATGGGGGTGACTTTTACAGAGACACAAACCTCCAAAATACTAGCCAATGCACGAGGATTCTCCCGATCCATACTACAAAATTTTGACCAGATGGCATTTGACTCCTGTTAAGTTGGCCCATCTAGGACTGTTAAACGATAGCTCATGCTGGAGGTGTCATGGCTCGTTGGGCCACCACACTCATATTTTTTGGGAATGTCCTAAATTGACTAAATTTTGGGAGGAGATTAATAAGCTCCTTAAGAGACTAAAGTTTAATAAAGCTAATCTATAGGCCCCTGAGGTTCTACTTTCCTGCCCATCTAATAACTACAGACCTAAGAAACACAGACTTTTACCTCTATTACTTAGTGCCGCAAAACACTTAATCACATTGCATTGGAGGGATGATTCCCCCCCAACAATACCTGAATGGCTGTCCAAAATAGACCAAATCTCGAGACTCGAAGAATTATCTAGTTGGGAGATGAACACCCATGATTTGTTCGTCAAGATTTGGGCCCCTTGGAAGGAGTTTTGAGCAAATGGCTTTAATTGATTTTAATACTGCTTTGTTATGTGTGCCCTGGATGTTGTTTGTAGGAGCTGGATATTTTTTCACAGAATTTAGTGGCTCTCTGCTAAAACTTACACTATGATACCATTTCGTGATGTACTGATTTCAAATACCCTATCCTACCCTTTCCTCCAATCTTCACCTATCTTCTCCCTCCCTCCCACACCACCCAATTGCCTCTACCTATATTTTACCAGGTGGGGCTCCCCCCCCCCCTTCCTTCCACTTTCCTGTTCCTCCCATGTTAATTTCTTAGCATATGAAAGTTGTCTACTGTTATTCAACTTATGTGAAAATATTACGCTTCTCTTGTTTTCTGTACTATTGTTTTTTCTTAAATAAAGAATTTACAAAAAAAGAATAAGACTCAGCCCCAAGAAGAAGACCCAGCCTCAAGAAGAAGACTCAGCCTCAAGAAGAAGATCTGCTACAAGAAGAAGACTGTGCCACAAGAAGAAGACCCAAGCACAAGAATAAGACCCCAGGCACAAGAAGAACACCCCAGGCACAAGAGGAAGACCACAGCCACAAGAAGAAGACCACGGCAAAAGAAGAAGACCCAAGCTCAAGAAGAAAACCCAGACTCAAGAAGAAGATCGGAAACAAGAAGAAGACCCCAGGCCAAAGAAGAAGACCCCAGGCACAAGAAGAAGACCCCAGTCACAAGAAGAAGACACCAGCCACAAGAAGAAGACCCCAGCCACAATAAGAAGACCCCAGGCACAAGAAGCAGATCTGATACAAGAAGAAGACCCCAGACACAAGAAGAAGACCCAAGGCACAAGAAGAAGACCCCAGCCACAATAAGAAGACCCAGCCTCATGAAGAAGACCCAGCCCCAAGAAGAAGATATGATACAAGAAGAAGACAAAGGCACAATAAGAAGATCCCAGGAACAAGAAGAAAATCTCAGGCACAAGAAGAAGACCACAGGCACCAGAACAAGATCTGACACAAGAAGAAGACACAAGGCACAAGAAGAAGACCCCAGGCACAAGAAGAAGACCCCAGGCACAAGAAGAAGATAGGATACAAGAAGAACACCCTAGGCTTAAGAAGATGACCTGGCATTAGAAGAAGACCCAGCTTGAAGAAAAAGATCTGATACAAGGAGAAGACAAAGCCACAAGAAGAAGACCCCAGGAAGAAGACCCCTGCACAAAAAAAAGACCCCAGGCACAAGAGGAAGACCCCAGGCTCAAGAAGAAGACCCAAGGCACAAGAAGAAGACACCAGCCACAAGAAGAACACCCCAGCCACAAGAAGAAGATCTGATTCAAGAAGAAGACCCCAGGCACAAAAGAAGACCCCAGGCACAAGAAGAAGACCCCAGGCACAAGAAGAAGATCTGGTACCAGAAGAAGATCCCAGGCACAAGAAGAAGACCCCAGGCACAAGAAGAAGACCCCAGGCACAAGAAGAACATCTCAGGCACAAGAAAAAGATCTGGTACAAGAAGAAGACCACAGGCACAAGAAGAAGACCCCAGGCACAAGAAGAAGACCCCAGGCACAAGAAGAATATCGGATACAAGAAGAAGACCGGAAGCACAAGAAGAAGATCCCAGAACAAGAAGAAGACCCCGGCCCGAGAAGAGGACCCAGCCTCAAGAAGAAGACCCCAGCCACAAGTAGAAGATCGGAAACAAGAAGAAAACAAAGCTACGACAAGAAGACCCCAGTCACAAGAAGAAAATCTGATACAAGAAAAAAACAACGCAACACGAAGAATACCCCAGTTACTAGAAGAAGACCCAAAGCACTAGAAGAAGATGCCAGCCACAAGAAGAAGACCCCAGCCACAAGAAGATCTGATACAAGAAGAAGACAAAGCCACAAGAACAATACTCCAGACACAAGAGGAAGACCCCAGGCACAAGAAGAAGACCCAGTAACAAGAAGAATTCCCCAGGCACAAGAAGATCTGATTCAAGAAGAAGACAACGCCACAAGAAGAATACCGCAAGCCTCCAGAAGACCCCTGCCACCAGAAGAAGACCCCAGCCACAAGAACAAAATCGGATACAAGAAGAAGACCCCAGGTGAAAGAAAAAGACCCCAGGCACCAGAAGAAGACCCCAGTCACAAGAAGAAGACCCCAAGCACATGAAGAAGACCCCAGGCACAAGAAGAAGACCCAGTCACAAGAAGAAGGTATGATACAAGAAGAGAACCCCAGGCACAAGAAGAATTCCCCAGGCACAAGAAGAATGTCTGATACAAAAAGAAGACAACTAGTGTTGAGCATTCCGATACCGCAAGTATCGGCCGATACTTGCGGTATCGGAATTCCGATACCGAGTTCCGATATTTTTGTGATATCGGGAATCGGTATCGGATCCATATTAAGGTGTAAAATAAAGAATTAAAATAAAAAATATTGATATACTTACCTCTCCGGAGGCCCCTGGACATCACCGCTGGTAACCGGCAGCCTTCTTTGTTTAAAATGAGCGCGTTTAGGGACTTCCATGACGTCACGGCTTCTGATTGGTCGCATGCCGCTCATGTGACCGCCACGCGACCAATCAGAAGCCGCGACGTCATTCTCAGGCCCTAAACTCCTCATTCTAGGAATTTAGGACCTGAGAATGACGTCGCGGCTTCTGATTGGTCGCGTGGCGGTCACATGAGCGGCACGCGACCAATCAGAAGCCGCGACGTCATTCTCAGGTCCTAAACGCGCTCATTTTAAGCAAAGAAGGCTGCCGGTTACCAGCGGTGATGTCCAGGGGCCTCCGGAGAGGTGAGCATATCAATATTTTTTATTTTAATTCTTTATTTTACACAATAATATGGATCCCAGGGCCTGAAGGAGAGTTTCCTCTCCTTCAGACCGTGGGAACCATCAGGATACCTTCCGATACTTGGTGTCCCATTGACTTGTATTGATATCGGATATCGGTATCGGCGATATCCGATACTTTTCGGGTATCGGCCGATACTATCCGATACCGATACTTTCAAGTATCGGACGGTATCACTCAACACTAAAGACAACACCACAAGAAGAATACCCCAAGCTACCAAAAGACCCAACCCACCAGAAGAAGAACCCAACAACAAGAAGAAAATCGGGCACAAGAAGAGGACTCCAGGTACAAGAAGAAGACTCAGCCTCAAGAAGAAGACCCAGCCTCAAGAAGAAGATCTGCTACAAGAAGAACACTGTGCCACAAGAAGAAGACCCCAGGCACAAGAAGAAGATCTGATACAAGACGAAAACAACGCCACAAGAAGAATACCCCAGCCACTAGACGAAGACCCAAGCCACTAGAAAAAGACGCCAGCGAAAAGAAGACATCAGCCACAAGAAGATCTGATACAAGAAGAAGAGAAAGCCACAAGAACAATACTCCAGACACAAGAGGAAGACCCCAGGCACAAAAAGAAGACCCAGTCACAAGAAGAAGATATGTTACAAGAAGAAGACCCTAGGCACAAGAAGAATTCCCCAGGCACAAGAAGAAGATCTGATTCAAGAAGAAGACAACGCCACAAGAAGAATTCCCCAAGCCACCAGAAGACCCCAGCCACCAGAAGAAGACCCCATCCACAAGAAGAAAATCAGATACAAGAAGAAGACCCCAGGCAAAAGAAAAATACCCCAGGCACAAGAAGAAGACCCCAGTCACATGAAAAAGAACCCAGTAACAAGAAGAAGACCCCAGGCACAAGAAGAAGACCCCAGGCACAAGAAGAAGACACCATTCACAAAATGAAGACCCAGCCTCAAGAAGAAGACTCAGCCTCAAGAAGAAGACCCCAGGCACAAGGAGAAGATCCGAGGCACAAGAAGAAGACCCCAGGCACAAGAAGAAGACACCAGGCACAAGAAGAAGACCCCAGCAAAAGAAGAAGATCTGGTACAAGAAGAAGACCACATGCACAAGAAGAAGACCCCAGGCACAAGAAGAAGACCCCAGTCACAAGAAGAAGACACCAGCCACAAGAAGACCTAGCCTCAAGAAAAAGACCTGTGTCTTGAGGCTGTCCTCAAGAAGAAGATCTGCTACAAGAAGACGACTGTGCCACAAGAAGAAGACCCCAGGCACAAGAAGAAGACCCCAGGTACAAGACGTAGACCCAGCCTCAAGAAGAAGACCCAGCCTCAAGAAGAAGACTCAGCCTCAAGAAGAAGACCCCAGGCACAAGGAGAAGATCCGAGGCACAAGAAGAAGACCCCAGGCACAAGAAGAAGACACCAGGCACAAGAAGAAGACCCCAGCAAAAGAAGAAGATCTGGTACAAGAAGAAGACCACATGCACAAGAAGAAGACCCCAGGCACAAGAAAAAGACCCCAGGCACAAGAAGAAGACCCCAGGCACAAGATGAAGACCCCAGGCACAAGATTAAGACCCAGCATCAAGAAGAAGATCTGAAACAAGAAGAAGAAAAAGCCACAAGAAGAATTCCCCAGTCTCAAGAAGAAGACCCAGTCTCAAGAGAAAGATCTGATTCAAGAAGAAGTCAAAACTGCAAGAAGAAGACCAGGCTCAAGAAGAAGACCCCAAGCACAAGAAGAAGAAGCCACAAGTAGAAGACCAGCCACAAGTAAAAGACCAGCGAGGCCATCCACAGCAACAGGCTACAGCAGCATTTGAACAGTGGCTGAAGAAAAAGCCAGGAAAAAAGGCCAGGTCTCTCGCCTGTTTGCAGCTGACTTCGGGGTCTGAAGGGCTCAGGGGCTGGCTGGCAAATTTTAGCCTGGGGGCAAGCACACAGCAGTGGCCCATGAGTAGCGGCCCATCCTTAAAGGGGTTGTCAGATTTTATGCTACATGTCTACTGTCACTATGTGTGAATCCTCATATCGTGCGCACTGTGCGCTTTGAAGATTCTCTGGTGCCAGAACCGGGAACAGGTGGTCTTGTGACCGCAAGCATGCGATCTATATATTCCAAGCCACATTCTGACTAGACTGGCCTTGTTCAATACGTTCAATACAGTTACATTAGGCCATGCAAGTCTAGTTGGCATGTGACCACATGTATGCAAATCACAATCTTGCAGTCACAAACCCGCCAAATAACCACAGCACTGCAAGCAATGTTAGGATTCACAAGTCTGCATTCACATAGAATGACACACACACAGCCCCACTGTATAATGGCACACATACGCACAGCCCCACTGTTTAATGACACACACACCACAATCCTTTTATCTGCGCTAGCAGTAAGACACTTTGTCCAATACTCCCTTCCCTCCTCTCCCCTTGTCAGGCCATGTAATCTTCAGCTCGTATGTGGATCACTGCTCACCATTCCCGCTGTCCGCCGCCCATACAGTACCTCCATAATGGCACCATGCAAAACCTCCATAACTCCACCATAGAGTACCTCCATAACACCACCCTACAGTGCCTTCATAACACCACCATACAGTACCTTCAAAACACCACCAAACAGTCCCTCCATAACAGTACCATACACTACCTCCATAACAGCACCATATGGTCCCTCCATAACAGCACCATACAATACCTCCATTACAGCACCATACATTACCACCTCTGTTATGATCCGGTGACCTTGGAGCAGCATGAAAACTTTCACTGGAGTAGGTGGTCACTATACTGACCGCAAATCCTGATCTTAACACCGCAACTAGAAGTAGCCGTGGAGTGTACCTAACCAATCCTAGGCACCTCGTCACAGCCGGAGGACTAAATACCCCTAAAGATGGAAATAGGAATACTATCTTGCCTCAGAGCAGAACCCCAAAGGATAGACAGCCCCCCACAAATATTGGCGGTGAGTCGGAGAGGAGAAAACATACACAGGCAGAAAAACAGGATTTAGCACAGGAGGCCACTCTAGCTAAAATAGGACAGGATAGGACAGAGTTCTGTGCGGTCAGTATTAAAACCTTTAAAAATATCCACAGCAGAATATACAAAACTTCCTCCATCTAACTAAAGACGTAGGACCGTATATCTGCAACTCCAGCGAATCCAACATTCAGAGCAGGAATACAATCAAAAACAGAAAAAGAAACAGACACTTATCTTTGCTGAAATGGCAGCCAAGTAGGAGAAGCCAGACAGAGATCCATCATATCCCAAAAAACATTGACAACTGGCAAGGACTAATGAGTCCTGCAAGCCTAAATACCCCAGTTAGAACTGCAATTAGCAGATACACCTGTCCAAGACTGCAGCCCAGGAACAACTGCATTATCATCTACTACCACTAGGGTTGAGCGACTTTTACTTTTTTAAGGTCGAGTCGGGTTTCGCGAAACCTGACTATCTCTAAAGTCGAGTCGAGTGAAATTGGCCGATTATGGCGAACAGTCGGGGATTGACCGAAACACGAAACCCAATGCAAAGGCAATGAGAATTTTTAATTTTTTTTTTATTTTTGTTTTTTTTCTCTCTCTCTCTCTCTCCCTCCCTCCCCCTCTCCCTCTCCCTCTCCCTCTCCCTCTTTCTCTCTCTCTCTCCCTCTCTCTCTCTCTCTCTCCTCCGTCCCTGAACAGAAAAGCTGGTGTTACACATTGCAAATCGCTACAGCGCACAATCGACAAGATGACGATAGGCGTCCACGCCCCTAAGACCTATGTCATCACTCTGCCCACGCTCATTCATTGGCTGAAAAAATGGCGCCAAGCGCATCATATAAAACGCGACTTTGGCGCGAAAGTCGCGTACCGCATGGCCGACCCCACACAGGGATCGGGTCGGGTTTCATGAAACCCGACTTTGCCTAAAGTCGGCGACTTTTGAAAATGAACGATCCGTTTCGCTCAACCCTAACTACCACCAGAGGGAGCGCAAAAGCAGAATTCACAACAGTACCCCCCCTTGAGGAGGGGTCACCGAACCCTCACCAGAGCCCCCAGGACGATCAGGATGAGCCAGATGAAAGGCACAAACCAAATCAGCAGCATGGACATCAGAGACAAAAACCCAAGAATTATCCTCCTGGCCATAACCCTTCCATTTGACAAGGTACTGAAGCTTCCGCCTCAAAAAACGGGAATCCAAAATCTTCTCAACAACATATTCCAACTCCCCATCAACCAACACAGGGGCCGGAGGATCAATAGAGGGAACAACGGGCTCCACATATTTCCGCAACAAAGATCTATGGAAGACATTATGGATAGCAAAAGAGGCCGGAAGCGCCAGACAAAAAGACACCGGATTAATAATCTCAGAAATCCTATAAGGACCAATAAACCGAGGCTTAAACTTAGGAGAAGAAACCTTCATAGGAACATGACGGGAAGACAACCAGACCAGATCCCCAACCCGAAGCCGGGAACCAACACACCGACGACGATTAGCAAAACGTTGAGCCTCCTCTTGAGATAACACCAAATTGTCCACCACATGAGCCCAGATCTGCTGCAACCTGTCCACCACAGAATCCACACCAGGACAGTCAGAAGGTTCAACCTGCCCAGAAGAAAAACGAGGATGAAAACCAAAATTACAAAAGAAAGGCGAAACCAAGGTAGCCGAACTAGCCCGATTATTAAGGTCAAACTCGGCCAATGGCAAGAAAGCGACCCAATCATCCTGATCAGCAGCCACAAAGCATCTCAAATACGTCTCCAAAGTCTGATTAGTTCGCTCGGTCTGACCATTTGTCTGAGGATGGAACGCAGAAGAAAAAGACAAATCAATGCCCAGCCTAGCACAAAAGGCCCGCCAAAACCTAGAAACAAACTGGGAACCTCTGTCGGACACAATATTCTCCGGAATACCATGCAAACGGACCACATGCTGAAAAAACAACGGAACCAAATCCGAAGAGGAAGGCAATTTAGGCAAAGGCACCAAATGAACCATCTTAGAGAACCGGTCACAAGCAACCCAGATAACCGACATCCTCTGGGAAACCGGAAGATCGGAAATAAAATCCATAGAAATATGCGTCCAGGGCCTCTCAGGGACCGGCAATGGCAAAAGCAACCCACTAGCACGGGAACAACAAGGCTTGGCCCGCACACAAGTCCCACATGACTGCACAAAAGAACGCACATCACGCGACAAAGAAGGCCACCAAAAGGACCTACCAACCAAGTCTCTGGTACCAAAAATGCCAGGATGACCAGCCAACACGGAACAGTGAACCTCAGAAATCACTCTACTAGTCCATCTGTCAGGAACAAACAATTTCCCCACAGGACAGCGGTCTGGTTTATCAGCTTGAAATTCCTGAAGAACCCGTTGTAAATCAGGGGAAATGACAGAAAGGACCACCCCTTCTTTCAAAATACCGACCGGTTCCAAGACCTCAGGAGAATCAGGCAAAAAATTCACTGTTGTGAATTCTGCTTTTGAGCTCTTTCTGGTGGTAGTAGATGATAATGCAGTTGTTCCTGGGCTGCAGTCTTGGACAGGTGTATCTGCTAATTGCAGTTCTGACTGGGGTATTTAGGCTTGCAGGACTCATTAGTCCTTGCCAGTTGTCAATGTTTTTTGGGATATGATGGATCTCTGTCTGGCTTCTCCTACTTGGCTGCCATTTCAGCAAAGATAAGTGTCTGTTTCATTTTCTGTCATGGCGTTTGTGGATTCAGGCGCCGCCTTGAACTTAATGGACTTTGGGTTTGCCAGGCGTTGTGGTTTTTCCTTGCAGCCTTTGCAGAACCCTATTCCTTTAAGGGACATTGATGCTACACCCTTGGCTAAAAATAAGCCCCAGTTTTGGACACAGGTGACCATGCGCATGGCGCCAGCCCATCAGGAAGATTGTCGATTTCTGGTGTTGCATAATTTGCATGATGCTATCGTGCTGGGTTTTCCGTGGTTGCAGGTACATAATCCTGTGTTGGATTGGAAGTCCATGTCTGTGACTAGTTGGGGTTGTCAGGGGTTTTATAATGATGTTCCTTTGATGTAAATCTCCTCTTCTTCCTCTTCTGAAATTCCAGAGTTTTGGTCTGATTTTCAGGATGTATTCGATGAGCCCAAGTCCAGTTTCCTTCCACCGCACAGGGACTGCGATTGTGCTATTGACTTGATTCCAGGCTGTAAGTTTCCTAAGGGTCGTACTGTTGTGAATTCTGCTTTTGAGCTCCCTCTGGTGGTAGTAGATGATAATGCAGTTGTTCCTGGGATTCAGTCTTGGACAGGTGTATCACCACCTACTCCAGTGAAAGTTTTCATGCTGCTCCAAGGTCACCGGATCATAACAGTGCAACTAGAAGTAGCCGTGGAGTGTACCTAACCAATCCTAGATACCTCGTCAGAGCCGGAGGACTAAATACCCCTAAAGATGGAAATAGGAATACTATCTTGCCTCAGAGCAGAACCCCAAAGGATAGACAGCCCCCCACAAATATTGGTGGTGAGTCGGAGAGGAAAAAACATACACAGGCAGAAAAACAGGATTTAGCACAGGAGGCCACGCTAGCTAAAATAGGACAGAATAGGACAGAGTTCTGTGCGGTCAGTATTAAAACCCTTCAAAAATATCCACAGCAGAATATACAAAAACTTCCTCCATCTAACTAAAGACGTAGGAGCGTATATCTGCAACTCCAGCGAATCCAACATTCAGAGCAAGAATACAATCAAAAACAAGCACACAGACTGTGTGCCACAGAAAAAGAAACAGACACTTATCTTTGCTGAAATGGCAGCCAAGTAGGAGAAGCCAGACAGAGATCCATCATATCCCAAAAAACATTGACAACTGGAAAGGACTAATGAGTCCTGCAAGCCTAAATACCCCAGTTCGAACTGCAATTAGCAGATACACCTGTCCAAGACTGCAGCCCAGGAACAACTGCATTATCATCTACTACCACCAGAGGGAGCTCAAAAGCAGAATTCACAACACACCTCCATAACACGACCATAGAGTACCTACATAACACCTTGTCCACCACACAGTTTGTCAACAGAACAGGACACTGCCTCACTAACCAATGAACAATGCTTTTCTAATACCATCATAATGTGCCTCAGCAAAACCTACAGTGTCTGATCAGTACCACACACACATATCCATATGTACATGCAAGGTCATAAAGTGTGTGTGTGTGTGTATACACACACACACACACACACACACACACACGGAGAAGTAGGGAGACAGATGGTCTTATCAGTGGTGTTCTGCTGCCCGGGTCACAGTTCTCAGTCCAGTGCAGGATTCTGCTCTGAAGTCGGTCGGTCGCTCTCTCTGTCCGAGGCCAGACTGAGACAAAAATGCAGCCTTGCCACCCAAATCCCACCAGCACACATACTATATAACACGTCCCACCCACGATCAGTGGATTTTTATTTACCGTATATAAAATATTTATTATGTAAACTAAGGGGCAGGTCAGTGAGGGAGCAGTGACCTGTCAGCAGTCTGCATTATGAATACCTAATCAGAGCACCACAAGAAGACCCCCCACAGGCCGCCGCGGAGTACAAGCATATCATTAACACAAAACTGAAAATAAAGATCAGACAACAACCACAAGACGGATTTCATCACCAGGTATCATTGTAATCAGTATAACGGTGCCAAACTGATACTGTCTGTAGGTTACTGTGCACAATCCTGCTGACAGGGGCACTTTAATTATGCCATTTATGTCACAAGGGATACGCCGGGGCCGACAACTATACACCATGCTGGTTCCGGAGGAGCTGACCACTACTCACCACGCGGGATACGCCGGGCCGATCACTATTTGCTACGCTGGATATGCTGGGGCCGATGACTATCCGCCATTCAGGGTACTCTGGGACTGATTATATATATATACTAGATTGTGGCCCGATTCTAACGCATCGGGTATCCTAGAATATGCATGTCCCCGTAGTATATGGACAATGATGATTCCAGAATTCGCGGCAGATTGTGCCCGTCGCTGATTGGTCGAGGCAACCTTTATGACATCATTGTCGCCATGGCAACCATTATAACATCTACGTCGATACTGTGCCCATCGCTGAATCAGAAACGTGGGATTTCTACATCCTTTATAACATCATCGTTGCTGTGCCCGTTGCTGATTGGTCGAGGCCTGGCGGCCTCGACCAATCAGAGACACGGCATGTCTACGTCCTTTATGACATCATCGTTGCTGTGCCCGTCGCTGATTGGTCGAGGCCTGGCGGCCTCGACCAATCAGAGACGCAGGGTTTTTACGTCGACACTGTGCCCGTCGCTGATTGGTCGAGGCCTGGCGGCCTCGACCAATCAGAGACACTGGATTTCCAGGACAGACAGACAGACAGACAGAGAGACAGAATGACAGACAGACAGACAGACAGACGGAAAAACCCTTAGGCAATTATATATATCTACTAGATTGTGGCCCGATTCTAACGCATCGGGTATTCTAGAATATGCATGTCCCCGTAGTATATGGACAATGATGATTCCAGAATTCGCGGCAGACTGTGCCCGTCGCTGATTGGTTGAGGCAACCTTTATGACATCATCGTCGCCATGGCAACCATTATGACATCTACGTCAATACTGTGCCCGTCACTGAATCAGAAACGTGGGATTTCTATGTCCTTTATGACATCATTGTCGCTGTGCCCGTTGCTGATTGGTCGAGGCCTGGCGGCCTCGACCAATCAGAGATGCGGGATGTCTAAGTCCTTTATGACATCATCGTCGCTGTGCCCGTCGCTGATTGGCCAATCAGAGATGCGGGATTTCTAAGTCGATGCTGTGCCCGTCTCTGATTGGTCGAGGCCTGGTGGCCTCGACCAATCAGAGACGCGGGATTTCCTGGACAGACAGACAGACAGACAGAAAGACAGACAGACGTAAAAACCCTTAGACAATTATATATATAGATATATATAATTGTCTAAGGGTTTTTCCGTCTGTCTGTCTTTCTGTCTGTCTGTCCTGGAAATCCCGCATCTCTGATTGGTCGAGGCCGCCAGGCCTCGACCAATCAGCGACGGGCACAGTATCGACGTAGAAATCCCGCGTCTCTGATTGGTCGAGGCCGCCAGGCCTCGACCAATCAGCGACGGGCACAGCGATGATGATGTCATAAAGGACGTAGACATCCCGCGTCTGATTGGTCGAGGCCGCCAGACCTCGACCAATCAGCAACGGGCACAGCGACGATGATGTCATAATGGTTGCCATGGCGACAATGATGTCATAAAGGTTGCCTCGACCAATCAGCGATGGGCACAGCGACGATGATGTCATAATGGTTGCCATGGCGATGATGATGTCATAAAGGTTGCCTCGACCAATCAGCGACGGGCACAGTCTGCCGCAAATTCTGGAATCATCATTGTCCATATACTACGGGGACATGCATATTCTAGAATACCCGATGCGTTAGAATCGGGCCACAATCTAGTAGATATATATATATATATATATATATATATATATATACACATTCACACATTACAAATTTGATATTTGAAAGTGAAATTATGGGCTGTCCACACGCTGACACACATGCACGCTCAAAGACAGAAAAAACACGCACACATGCACGCTCACACGCTTGAGAAAACACATATACACACATGAGAAAACCACACATACACCCAGGAAAACACACACCCAGGAAAATACACACACAGTGGCATAACTACAAAATTATGGGTCCCGATGCGAACTTTCAAATGGGCCCCCCACCATGCCAAAATATTTTCCACCCAAATTCACATTTTCCCTATTCATTTTGCACACTATAGCTTTATTGCAAAGTTGTATAGTGTGACCTCAGTGACTCCCCCGGAAGAAGGCACACAAGCCAAAACGCGCGTAGGGGAAGTGGCACTGCAGGTCTAAGGTAATTATGTTGGATTATATGGCTTAGTTTCCCTTCCTGACCCTCACAATTTTGGTCACTGGATGTTATTTACCTGTATACTTATACACCTTGTCTGACCAATATAATGTGGCTATATATGTTAGTTATGTTTGTGGTAGGGTGCTGGCACAATTGATTATATGAATTTGCCTTTGACTTGTGGTTCCATTCTGTAGAATTTTCCGTCTTGGTATCCTGCATGTTGTTATGATTTAAGAGATTTTGTATTTATGTTTTTAATAAATTGATTGTTTTATGTTTTGGATCTCTTAGTGCATTTTTTTCTTATGGGTTCATTTTATTGCAAACTTGTATAGTGTGACCTCAGTGGCGTAACTATGCTGTGCCCCATCCTGGTATATATTTGTCCCCCGTACTGCCGTTATGTAATGTATAAAAGAAAATAAACCATTAGGGTATGTTTCCACGTCCAGGAAACGCAGCGTGTTTGACGCTGCATTGAGTCGCAGCGTCGAGCACGCAGCGTCCAGATGTTATAGCATAGTGGAGGGGATTTCATGAAATCCCGTCTCCACTATGCATTAAAAGATGCATGCATGCAGCATGTCCTTACATTGCAGAAACAACGCAAGGACAATGCAGGTGACCTGCCAGTGACCTCAGGTGCAGATTTGGTCAGGATTTTACCTGCATAAAATCCTGACCAAATCCTGATGCAATCCTGAACGTGGACACATACCCTTATACTCATCAGGGGCTTACATAGAAGTCATGGGGATCCATATAAGAAGTATAATGCACACCACCATAGTCCTCCTTATAATATACTGCACAGTTCATAGTCATCCATGTAGTATAATACACTCCCCATAGTCCTCCATATAGTATTATACACTCCTCAGTCCTCCATATGGTATAATACACTCCTCATAGTCCTCCATATATTAAAATACACTTATCATAGTGCTCCATATAGTATAATACACTGCTCAGTCCTCCATATAGTATAATGCACTCCTCAGTCCTCCATATCCTCAGTCCTCCATATAGTGTAATACAATGCTCATAGTGCTCCATATAGTATAATGCACCTCTCATATCCCTCCATACAGTATAATACACTCCTCAGTCCTCCATATAGTATAATACACTCCTCATAGTCCTCCATATATTAAAATACACTGCTCAGTCCTCCATATCGTATAATACACTCCTGGTAGTGCTCCATATACTATAATGCACCGCCATAGTCATCCATGTCGTACAATTCACTTCCCATAGTATAATGCACCCCATAGTTCTTCATATAGTATAATGTATTCCCCATAGTCCTCGATACAGTAAAATGCAGCCCATATATAGTATAATGCAGCCACTCTACAGAGTATAATGCAGCCACTCTACAGAGTATAATGCAGCCACTCTACAGAGTATAATGCAACCACTCTACAGAGTATAATGCAGCCACTCCACAGAGTATAATGCAGCCATTCCACAGAATATAATGCAGCCACCCCACAAAAGTATAATGCAGCCCCACCATAGAATATAATGTAACCCCCATAGAATATAATGCAGCCCCGCTCATAGTATAATGCAGCTCCTCCATACAGGGGCAGTGAGAAAGACACAGTCAAGCAGTGACTAGGGGGCAGGGGAGAAGGACACAAGAGGGCTAGGGGTGACAGGAGCCAGGGAGCAAGGAAGACAGGCAAAAGGTGACACACGGGGACTAGGAGGCAGGGGAGAAGGGCACAAGGGGACTAGTGGGCAAAGGAGACTGACACAAGGGGACAAGGTAGACTGACAGGGGACGCACAGGGACTAGTGGGCAAGGAAGACTGACACAAGAGGACACAGGGACGAGTGGGCAAGGGAGACTGACACAAGGGGACACACGAAGACAAGGGACAGGAGCACAAGGGGACAAGGGCAACAGGCACAAGGGGACTCATGGGGAGTAGGAGAAAGGGGGAAAGGGCACAAGGGGATGCACAGGGACTAGGGAGCAAGAGAGACAGGCACAAGAGGACACAAGGGGACTCCGAGGGCAGAGTATATAGGGACACATGGGGAGACGGAGCTGCAAGGGGACAGGGGAAGACGGGGGGAGACATAGGAGCAGGGAAGAAGGGGGCACAGGGATTACGAGGACAGGGTAGATGGGGAACACACGGTGAGAAAGGGGACAGGGGAGACTTGAGAGCAGGGCAGACGGGTCACACGGGGACAAGGGGCAGGGAATGCATGGAGATGCCGGAGGATTCAGGGCATGGGAGATGAGGAGCATTGGGGGACCAGGGGAGGACAAGTCGTGTTCGGGGGCCCAGAGGAGCACAATGACCTGAATCTGGGGACCTACAAGGACAAGGGGCACAGGAGAGCAGGGAGGAAACGGGGCTGGTGTCACAGGGGACCGGGGACGATGGGGACGAGGATGGCGACACACTGGCAGCAGACACACCTCACTGCTGCCATTCCCATAGACCTCCATGTTAATCCCCGGATCCTCCACATGGCTGAGCTGCTGCAGCATCTCCCTCCTGGGCGGCTCTGTCCATGCATCACCCGCCAGCCACAGAGCCGTCTGTTCCCGGTCCCAGCAGCCGCCACAGGCTCTGCCAATATGGCGACCGCCATACCTGTGCAGATGCTGCACTGCCTGGGCCCCACACTCAGTGGGTGCGTGTTTAAGTGACGTCATCATGCACCCGCAGAATCAGAAGCAGAGGGGAATGATGGGAGAGGGAGCGTCAGCTGACGCTGTCTCCTCCATCATTGCTTTGAACTGTACTGGCGCCTATAGTTCAATGAGGCAGCAGCGGCAGGGGGGAGTCGGGTGCCCCTGACCTGCCAGGCCTGGTCACAGCGGCGTGGGTCACTCCCGGATCCAGAATCCTCCGCGACGCTGTGTTTCTCCTGGCCCACGCCCCTGGCCTCCTCATCACCAGGGGGGACCGGAGCAGAAGAAACGGACCTCTCCCTCAACCTCCTGGGCGACCTGGACCTGGCGGCTGCCAGCCCTTCTCCAGGCCTGTTTTCCTGCTGGGCCCTGCCGCGGGCCCCAGCCTCTGTTGCACTGCGACCCCTCCGAACTGGGCCAGGCTGAGGGGCTGGGATCCGCCTGCCCACTGCCCTGCCTCTAGCGTTGCCAGCCCTGCCAGGCACCCGCGGTATGTCCGACCCCGGGTTACCCGCCGCTGAACTGCTGCCACCATCGCTGCTTCACCTCTCCACTGCTGCTGCTCCCTGAAGGCTCCTCCTCATCGCCGGCGCCGCAGCCCATGCTGCTCCACGCCGGGTATTGTTCCTCCTCACCGCCGCCATGTTTGGCCCTTGACCCGGATCTACAGCAAGTACTTCCAGTGCGGCCCGTGCCTCTGATCGGGCCTGCACCGCCGCTGCTCCAGACCGCTGCCCAACGCCAGCAGCGCCGGCTGGAGGATTCCTGCCGGAGGGAGGGCCGGGCTGGATTGGTGACCCGTGGCCTGCACCCGCCGTGGTCGGCGTCTGCCGCGCGTACCTGCCTCAGGAGACAGACGCTCCGGGGGACGGGTCCTCATTGATCTGGTCCCCTGGCTTCCCGGACCTCCAAGCAGTGTTGCCAGCTGGTCCTCCAGCCAGCCTCCCCGCCTGGGCCGCACCATCTCCCGCAGCTGCGCCATTATGGTTTCCACAGAGGACATCCTGGCACGTCTTCTGTCTTCCTTAAGGTGAAAGGTAATGCCCCCTTTCCCGCACTTTTCACTACAGACCCGCCCCGCAAAATACAAACCACCCCCTTTCCTCCATCCCCTTAAACCAATCCCCACTGCCCCTGATTTAATTTAAACGATGCTCCCCAGTTCCCTTGGCAACGCAGTCATGGGGGGCTTTCGTTTTAACTGCGTTCCTACAGCCCCCCCCCCTTCCCCGCTGTCTCTGCCTATTCTGTCAGAGAACAATCTATGCCTTGTATAAATGGTCAGTCAGATAGGAGAATCACCCAACATATTCGGTGGACACCTGGGAAAGTGAAGGGATTTCTTTCATCGATCACCAAGCCACAGAGCAATCCATATGCGTTTGCAAATGAGCTGTATAACATTAGTCAGTTACACGCTCACATAGAGAGACTTGTAGAAAATTAAAGCAATAGCTGGACAGATTGATGCTTCTGCCATCTGCAGAAGACTCATTCTGCCATTTAACCCAACTTGGCAAGAAAACTCCTCTCAAAAGGCATTGGAATATGCAAAGCAAAATTGGAGGGATTTTTGCTCCTCAGTCCTGAGTAAGAGTGACAAATATTCTTCAAAAAGTGAAGTAAACAGTTGACGCTTACTTTAACCCCTTAGTGACAGAGCCAATTTGGTACTTAATGACCAGGCCAATTTTTGCAATTCTGACCACTGTCACTTTATGAGGTTATAACTCTGGAACGCTTCAACGGATCCCGCTGATTCTGAGATTGTTTTTTCGTGACATATTGTACTTCATGTTAGTGGTAACATTTCTTCGATATTACTTGCGATTATTTATGAAAAAAACGGAAATATGGCGAAAATTTTTAAAATTTTGCAATTTTCAAATTTTGTATTTTTATGCCCTTAAATCAGAGAGATATGTCACGAAAAATAGTTAATAAATAACATTTCCCACATGTCTACTTTACATCAGCACAATTTTGGAAACAAAATTTTTTTTTGTTAGGGAGTTATAAGGGTTAAAAGTTGACCAGCAATTTCTCATTTTTACAACACCATTTTTTTTTAGGGACCACATCACATTTGAAGTCATTTTGAGGGGTCTATATGATAGAAAATAATGAAGTGTGACACCATTCTAAAAACTACACCCCTCAAGGTTCTCAAAACCACATTCAAGAAGTTTATTAACCCTTTACGTGCTTCACAGGAACTGAAACAATGTGGAAGGAAAAAATGAACATTTAACTTTTTTTTGCAAACATCTTAATTCAGAACCATTTTTTTTATTTTCACAAGTGTAAAAACAGAAATGTAACCATAAATTTTGTTATGCAATTTCTCCTGAATACGCCAATACCCCATATGTAGGGGTAAACCACTGTTAGGGCGCACCGCAGAACTTAGAAGTGAAGGAGCGCCGTTTGACTTTTTCAATGCAGAATTGGCTGGAATTGAGATCGGACGCCATGTCACGTTTAGAGAGCCCCTGATGTGCCTAAACAGTGGAAACTCCCCACAAGTGACACCATTTTGGAAACTAGACCCCTTAAGGAACTTATCTAGATGTGTGGTGAGCACTTTGAACCCCCAAGTGCTTCACAGAAGTTTATAACGTAGAGCCGTGAAAAAAAAAAATCGCATTTTTTCTACAAAAATGAACTTTTTGCCCACAAATTTTTATTTTCACAAGGGTAACAGGAGAAATTAGACTACAATTGTTGTGCAATTTCTCCTGAGTACGTCGATACCCAATATGTGGGGGTAAACCACTGTTAGGGCGCACCGCAGAGCTTGGAAGTGAAGGAGCGCCGTTTTACTTTTTCAATGTTGAATTGGCTGGAATTGAGATTGGACGCCATGTCGCGTTTGGAGAGCCCCTGATGTGCCTAAACAGTGGAAACCCCCCACAAGTGACACCATTTTGGAAACTAGACCCCCCATGGAACTTATCTAGATGTGTGGTGAGAACCTTGAATGCCCAAGTGCTTCACAGAAGTTTATAATGCAGAGCCGTGAAAATAAAAAATATTTTTTTTTTCCACAAAAAAGATTTTTTAGCCCCCAAGTTTTTATTTTCACAAGGGTAACAAGAGAAATTGGACCCCAAAAGTTGTTGTCCAATTTGTCCTGAGTATGCTGGTACCCCATATGTGGGGGTAAACCACTGTTTGGGCGCACGGCAGAGCTCGGAAGGAAGGAGCGCCGTTTTGGAATGCAGACTTTGATAGAATGGTCTGCGGGTATTATGTTGCGTTTGCAGAGCCCCTGATGTACCTAACCAGTAGAAACCCTCCACAAGTGACCCCATTTTGGAAACTAGACCCCCCAAGGAACTTATCTAGATGTGTGGTGAGAACTTTGAATGCCCAAGTGCTTCACAGAAGTTTAGAATGCAGAGTCGTGAAAATAAAAAATATTTTTTTTTCCACAAAAAAGATATTGTAGCCCCCAAGTTTTTATTTTCACAAGGGTAACAGGAGAAATTGGACTGCAATAGTTGTTGTCCAATTTATCCCGAGTACGCTGATGCGCCATATGTGGGGGTAAACCACTGTTTGGGCGCACGGCAGAGCTCGGAAGGGAAGGAGCGCCTTTTTGGAATGCAGACTTTGATAGAATGGTCTGTGGGCATTATGTTGCGATTGCAGAGCCCCTGATGTACCTAAACTGTAGTAACCCCCCACAAGTGACCCCATTTTGGAAACTAGACCCCCCAAGGAACTTATCTAGATGTGTGGTGAGAACTTTGAATGCCCAAGTGCTTCACAGAAGTTTAGAATGCAGAGTCGTGAAAATAAAAAATATTTTTTTTTCACAAAAAAGATTTTGTAGCCCCCAAGTTTTTATTTTCACAAGGGTAACAAGAGAAATTGGACCCCAGAAGTAGTTGTCCAATTCATCCCGAGTACGCTGATGCCCCATATGTGGGGGTAACCCACTGTTTGGGCGCACGGCAGAGCTCAGAAGGGAGGGAGCACCATTTGACTTTTTGAGCGCAAAATTGGCTGTCGTGTTTGGAGACCCCCTGATGTACCTAAACAGTGGAAACCCCCCAATTCTAGCTCCAACCCTAACCCCAACACACCCCTAACCCTAATCCCAACCTGATCCATAATCCTAATCACTAACCCTAACCATAATCACAACCCTTACCCCAAAACAACCCTAATGTCAACCCTAACCATAACCCTAATCAAAACCCTAAATCCAACACACCCCTAATCCTAATCTCAACCCTAACCTCAAACCTAACCCTAATCCCAATACACCCCTAATCACAACCCTAACCTTAACCCTAATCCCAAACCTAACCCTAATCCCAAGCGTAACCCTAATGCCAACCCTAACCCTAATACCAACCCTAATCCAAACCCTAACCCTAATCCCAGCTCTAACCCTAACTTTAGCCCCAACCCTAGCCCTAACTTTAGCCCCAACCCTAACCCTAGCCCTAAGGCTACTTTTACACTTGCGTCGTTTGGCATTCCGTCGCAATCCGTCGTTTTGGACAAGAAACGGATCCTGCAAATGTGCCCGCAGGATGCGTTTTTTGCCCATAGACTTGTATTGCCGACGGATCATGACGGATGGCCACACGTCGCGTCCGTCGTGCACTGGATCAGTTGTGTTTTGGCGGAGCGTCGGCACAAAAAAACGTTCAATGAAACGTTTTTTTGTACGTCGCATCCGCCATTTCTGACCGCGCATGCGTGGCCGTAACTCCGCCCCCTCCTCCCCAGGACATAGATTGGGCAGCGGATGCGTTGAAAAACTACAGCTGCTGCCCACGTTGTGCACAATTTTCACAACGTGCGTCGGTATGTCGGGCCGACGCATTGCGACGGCCCCGTACCGACGTAAGTGCGAAAGAAGCCTAACCCTAAGTTTAGCCCCAACCCTCACCCTAAATTTAGCCCCAACCCTAGCCCTAACCCTAGCCCTAACCCTACCCCTAACCCTACCCCTAACCCTACCCCTAACCTAACCCTACCCCTAACCCTACCCCTAACCCTACCCCTAACCCTAGCCCTAACCCTAACCCTAGCCCTAACCCTAGGCCTAACCCTACCCCTAACCCTACCCCTACCCCTACCCCTAACCCTACCCCTAACCCTACCCCTAACCCTACCCCTAACCCTACCCCTAATTTTAGCCCCAACTGCTGTTCTCCTGCCGGCCGGCAGATGGAGACAGATGGCGGGCGCACTGGGCATGCGTCCGCCATGTTCTTCTGCCGGCGGCCAGGAGGAGCAGCAAGAGGATCCAGGGACCTAGGTGAGTATTGTAGGGTCCCCGAATCCCCCTATTTCTCTGTCCTCTGATGTGCAATCACATCAGAGGACAGAGAATTACACTTTACTTTTTTTTTTTTTTCTTTTTTTGCGGTCGCCGGTAAACAGTTAATTACCGGCGATCGCAAAACAGGGGTCGGTAATACCGACCCCGATCATGCTCTTTGGGGTCTCGGCTACCCCCGGCAGCCGAGACCCCAAAGATTCTCCCGGTGCCGGCCGGCGGGCGCACTGCGCATGCGCCCGCCATTTTAAAGATGGCGGCGCCCATCGGGAGACACGAGGAGCATCGGGGGAGCTAGGTGAGTATTGGGGGGCCACCTGGGACCCCTTTTCTCTGTCCTCCGATGTGCGATCACATCGGAGGACAGAGAAATTAAAAAGAGATCGCTTTTTTTTTTTTTTTTGCGATCGCCGGTAAACGGTTAATTACCGGCGATCGCAAATGCGGGGTGGGTTAAAAACCCCCCGAATCATGTTCTCTGGGGTCTCGGCTACCCTCGGCAGCCGAGACCCCGGAGAAAATCGGCCTCTGGGGGGCGCTATGGACTTTTTCCACAGCGCCGTTAATTAACGGCGCTGTGGTTTAAGTACCCTTAGCGGCCGCCGTTAAAAGGCGTATCGGCGGTCGCTAAGGGGTTAAGAGATTTAGGCAGGCAGTGGAGGAGATAATGGTGAGCCTGAAGGACCAGGGTGGGAAAAATGTTGATTGCCGTCTTGGTGTCTGGATTGAATAAGGAGACTCATTCATTTTTGCTTATGCTGATTGGCAGGGGAAGTCAGTGCCAACACTCAGTTTGGCCAGTTCAATTTGAAGGAATGTTCAAGTGGTGGAGGAAAAGACATACCAGAAGGATATAGTGATTAAAATGATTTTAAACAAACAAGGGGAAATATCAGGCAAAAAAGGCTGTTCCCTGGAAAGGTAGACCTCAGTACAGTGAGGTGCTACAATTATGATGAACTGGGGCACTTCTAGAAGCAAGTGTAAGGCCCAAAAGAAAAAAACCGCAGGAAAGCATCAATTGATGATCAGTCATCTTTGAAACTAGGGGCGTGATGCCTTTGTTTACTTTACCCTGTCTGATATGCACTTTAACACAATAGAATGTCTGGTAGACACTGTAGCAGCCCACAATGTCCTAAAGAAATCTGAAGTCTCTACCCTGAAGAACACAGGATTAATTGAAGTTGTAGGCCTAGATGGTGAACCCATTACACTCAAGAAAACAACAGAAACCAATAATGATATAACCTATCATCGGATTACCCCAATGGAGCATAGCCAGAAGACCACAGCGTCAGGTTGCTCATACTACACTGTGAAGAAGCACTACTACAGTGTATTAAACGTGTTTATTTCTTCCAGCAGAACATGGGTTAATCGGTCATATTGGAATACTCCTACATTCAGCTGTGCTTGGTTAGCCACTCATTTTCCCTATAAAATCTGGGCTCGATTACTAAGTCATTGTCGGAGTTAGCAATTGCTGCATGATCTTGGAGTGTAAACACATAACCTATAATCCTTAAATATATATAAAACAATACCTTTATTACATATTATTAAATGAAACTGCTCGGATACCAGTACCTTTATTGGACAATCGGGGGATATGAAGAAACGCTTTAGTGAAAAGGCTTACCCCAGAGGTATCGTTGAGGCAGCATTTAACTATGCCCTTTTGCAGGATAGAGGCGCTCTACTACAGTCTCAAACCAAGAGACATATGACTGATATGGAGATTACTAGAATTATTGGTACCTATGACTGTCAAAACAAAAGAGTGGCCAAAATTTTGGAAAAACACTGGGATGTTCTATCTGCTGACCCTGATCTGACTCACATGATTGGACCTAGACCCCAGATAACATATAGGAAAGGCCGGTCTCTAAAAGATAACTTAGTGCATAGCCATTTTAAAAGGCCAGTACCTGAGGGCACATGGCTTGATAGAAAAACCTGTGGCTTTTTCAAATGTGGCAACTGTGTAAATTGCAGATACAGGAAATCATGTAAGTCTGTCACTAGTTCATCTACTGACAAGAAATATTATCTTCGTGACTTTTCCAACTGCAAAACTATGGGCCTGGTCTACATTGCCACCTGCAATTGTCCTAAGGACTATGTTGGCAAAACGAAGAGGGAGTTTAGGAAGAGAGTGGGAGAGCACGTAGGCGACATTAGGCATAGACGTGATACACCGATTGCTAAACATATGAATGAGATACATCAGGGCAATCTGCAGGAGATCTCATTTAGCATCATAGAAGTCTATACACCAAATCCGATTTTGGCAAGCTACTGCTACAAAAAGAATGTGCATGGATCCATCGTATAAACTGTATAGCACCACTAGGACTTAATGAGAACCAGTCTTATGCATGTTTCCTGTAGCAACAAGCCTATGTGTCGCTGCTGCCTCCTCCTACTCTCCACTCTAGATGCCTGTGGTCTAAGGACCTCTATTCAGCTGCCGAGGTAGTTCAGGAGGTTACCTGAATATTGTTATTTTATGCTTGCTTTGCCACCAATATTGACCCTGGCTAAACAGGGCACACAGTATTTACTGTGAATATTATTATTTATCAAATCATTTTTTCCTGTATACTTATCTACAATTACTTATTATCTCACTATTCACTTTCTCTCATATTTATGTATATTTTGTTAGGCGATATCACCACAATCAAACTTGGCCCCATCTACTATATATGCCAGCATTGAGTATATCTTGCTAATACGGTTTTGATTATGTGGTCTATATGATATACATTTTAAAACCTAGCCACATCAGAATTTTGAGCATCAATGTAGCGAGTATAAGAGTCCGGCAGGTTTTTTTCATCCCTGCAGCGATCTATGTAATGTCAATGCTAAAGTTGCTAGATGGGGCAGCTGTGGTTACTATATATTGATATTTATGATTAATGTGCACCAGGAGAATATTTTGTCCCTATGATGCAGTAACGAGGTGGCAACTATGTTACACTAAGTGTGATTGCGGTGCATGTACTACCTTATTTACCATCTATCCTCATCAGGATAGCTGCTTGTGCCGTGTATTTATATTTAGGTTGCGTAGCAACAACAGATCTTGACATGCGCAGTTCCATCTGTAGTGAGTACCGACCTGTCCCGGCTATGCGCTCTGCTATCAGCGCTTTCCCAATATGCGGCCTGTCTGTTGCTTAGCAACTAAGAACCGGGACATGCGCAGTTACAAATCCAGGGAGCGCTGATCGTTTCCGGTCATGCGCACTGCTGAAAGCGCGGTGATGTGCGCTCCAGCTGGAACGCACGCCGGGAATAATTCCGGTGAAGTGGCACACTAGGGGTAACCACATTTGATGAAGGCATTAGGTATCAGGTTAGTTGCGCCACAGTAACATGGCGCACAGAACATTCATACATCATGTGCAGCCTAGTACCATAATGTTATATGAGCAGCAGACTGACATCTATTTTCTGGATGTCCTGATATAAGATGGACTTGACCTGCAGACAAACCTGGGACTGGTCTAGATATCCCTCTAGTGGAGGTAAGTTTGATTTCCTACTTCACACACACATACACAAACATAAAATGACTTTGATTGGGGAACATGATAGGCCGCTCTGAACAAATGTGTTCAAATGTGAGCATTGCAGTAGTCCAGGTGGGAGTGGATCAGGACGACAGAGAGGGTTTTTGTTGTTTCCATGGTGAGAAAAGGGCAGATTCTAGAGATGTTCTTTATGTGTAAGTGGCACGAGCGGGCAAGAGATTGAATATGGGATGTGAAGGAGAGATCGGAGTCAAACATTATACCCAGACAGCGCGCCTGCTGCCGGGGTGTTATTATGGTGCCACCCACGGAGAGGGAAAAGTCAGATTTAGGTAAGTTGGTAATACAAGAGATAAATAGTGATATTCATCCCTGACATCCTATATTTTGTAAGTCAAACCCAAATACAGCCATGAAAACTAATATGGCTTAACTATGATGGGGGTTGTTTAATTTCAATTTAAGTTTCTATAATATCATAGGTGCCTTAATGGAATTTAAACAGATCCCATTATAAAGGGATACGGATATGTGTGATTGTTTTTAAAGAAGTACTCCCATCAAAATTGTTATCCTTTTAAGGCCACTTTCACAAGTTCAGTATTTGATCAGTATCTTACATCAGTATTTGTAAGCCAAAACCAGGAGTGGGTCAAAAATGCAGAATTGATGAGGGGTTTCTATTAGACTTTTGCTCTGATTGTTCCACTTCTGGTTTTGGCTTGCAAATACTGTGGTAATGTAAGAAGGTGGCACGGACCCTTGTGTGCTTCCTCTCTTCTTAACACTGAGCACATGTGTCACATGGGGCACCCTGACAGTTATTCATGTTCACTAATGCTAATGTAATGTGCAGTTCCCTAATGTTCATTAATGTGTGTAATGTATTGCAATGTGATGCATTTGTTATTTACTGTGTGTAAGCTTAGGGACAGTATAGGACCATAGGGGGATTAGAATAGAGGGGGTACATTAGAGATAGAGAATAGGATAGATAAGAGTATTAGTTTTGGCACAGGCAGCAAGGAGTTAAGTAGATGGGAGAGGTGCAGAGCAGAACAGCACAGAGCAGGGAGATATAGGACAGGCACTTCCTGGTTCTGTCAGATGCCCGGGCAGTGAGTCTGTCCAAAAGGCAGAACACATACAGTGAGACAGTTACAGGCTGTGGGGGATAAGTCTGCAGATAGCAGTAAGGGGCACCCCGGCTGGAGAATAGTGAAGTCGGGCACCAGCTCAACAGGACTATCCCCAAGAAGGATTTGGAGTCTAACATCGGGGTGGGAGCAGCTGAGATGGTGGCACCTTTCCCTATTGGAACCGGACGAGAGGCTGACAGGGAGCTGGTGATGCTGAAAGTACAGATGGGACACTAACTGTCCAAAGATGCTGCCCTGATGGTAGAGGAAAGGAAAGGGCAGACAAGACAGAATCTGGCTAGTACAGCCGTGAACTGACAGAGATACTAGAATCTGCCAGTATGGCAGAGGAAGGGAAAGTACAGGAAACGTTGCCCTGGTGAACTGTGCTGCTGATGTGAAGAATGCAGATAAGATGTCTCTGTGTTTGAACTGTGCTGTCTGTGAGATGAATATGCTGCCATTTAGTGAAGTTCAACTGTTGGAAATGCACTGTGACTTTGTGGTGTTTCAAGGTACCTGGGAGCCAGGTGCAAGCTAGGGCATGACCTCCTTTCCTTGAGCTGGAGATTGCATTTAAATAGGGTTCCATGGCTGATGTCCACAGATCAAGAACCGGTCATTTTTCTGCCCTTATATTTCAAACTGGGCAGCTTGAAAACGATTTGCTATCTTCTTATAGACTTCTACTTCTTTGTGGGCCTCCACCATATATAATTTCGGAGTGCTAGGCAGCTGCATAGAAGAACCCATGGCTGCTGTTGTTTGACACGATGTTAGAGGAGACTGGGTGTCACGTGTATACTTCATAGCACGTGACATGGAGTGCACCTGCAAGGATTAATTTATCTTTTCTTATTCAATTCAGCTTTCATCCTCTGTTTTAGGCTATAAAATGAGCGTAAATCACACCCCAACACATTCAGCTCACCCCGATTTCTTAACACGCTGCCACCACTCATCAAACATATGGGTTGATGGGTCCACAAAATTTATTACTGTCAGACAATCAAAATGTCACACACGCTCTGAAAGACTATGGTTACTTTTAGAGCATACAAGGTTAAACTTATTAAAGATTTCAAGCTTTGATAAAAAAGATACAGTGCTTACAATAAAAGTTATAAAAAGGTAAAAATAAAAACACACAAATATGCAAAACGGTTATAAAATAAAAAGGGAGAGTAGAAATAGCAGAAATATCTAAATGTTTCCATCTACAGTATCTTCTATTTTCCTTGAGGGAAGGAGAAGTGAATTATGGATCACATTGCTTGTCAGGCTGCCCTCACATGTGAACCCTTTCTCCTTGTACCACCCAGCTTTTTATTGTCCCTGACCATAAGTTCTTATTTCCAGGATGACTCGGATTGGCCCTTTTAAAAGATGCTGTTTGTGAATGGATGAGGTGCTGAGCTGTGGCATTTCAAATGTCCTGTGTCTGCTGTTGTGAATTCTGCTTTTGGGCTCCCTCCGGTGGTTATAGGTGGTAACGCATTTGTCCCTGGATTGCAGTCCTGGTCAGGTGTATCTGCTGATTGCAGTTCTGACTGGGGTATTTAGGTTTGCAGGATTCATTAGGCCTTGCCAGTTGTCCATGGTTGTTGGGAGGTTTTAGACCTCTGTCTGGTTCCTCCTGCCTTGCTGCCAAATCAGCCAAGATAAGTGTCTGGTTTTGTTTCTGTGGCACACAGGCTATGTGATTGATAATTCAGTGCTATTCATTTGTTTTTTCTTGTCCAGCTTAGATTGTGTCAGTATTTTCTCAGTCTTGTTGGATTCTCAGGAGTTGCAGATATACATCCCACGTCTTTAGTTAGATGGTGGAATTTTTTGTATTATCTGCTGTGGATATTTGTGGAAGGGTTTTAATACTGACCGCTTAGTATTCTGTCCTATCCTTTCCTATTTAGCTAGAGTGGCCTCTTTTGCTAAATCCTGTTTTCTGCCTCTCCTTCTCACAGTCAATATTTGTGGGGGGCTTCCTATCCTTTGGGGTTCTGCTCTGAGGCAAGGTAGAATTCCTATTTCCATCTATAGGGGTATTTAGTCCTCTGGTTGTGTCGAGGTGTCTAGGGTTTGTTAGGCACGCCCCACGGCTACTTCTAGTTGCGGTGTCAGTTCAGGATTTGCGGTCAGTACAGGTTCCACCTACTCCAGAGAAAGTTTCATGCGGCTCCAAGGTCACCGGATCACAACAGCCTGCCTCCCTATCGGCCCATTTTCCTATTTGCAATTTTTTAAATAAAGATTAAAATATATATACATATTTTGCCTAAAATATAAAGGAAATGTGTCATCTTTTACTTTAGGCCTTTTAGAGATAATTTCATCTTTCTTAACTGTTCACAATAACAGTAATTTTGATGATAGGTGCCCAAACTTTCACATATCTTTTTAGGTAAATTGACAACATTAAGCTGCCGATGCAACTGAAATCGGGATTTCAACCACATCGTACTGCAGTGATAGTACCATAAATATGTGTTTACCTGGTTGTGAATACATATTTGATAGTGATCCCTTAGGAATCCAAAAGAGTCGGCTCTTTTAGATCAGTGTAGCCAAATAGTCCAATATACCCAAAACAGTACTAAGCAGCACATCCTGTATCTGGTAAAACGCAGTACAGAACAGGTAATACTTGTGGAACTGGACCAGAGATATTAATTAAAAAAAAAATATTAAAGTGAATTTAATTACGGTACCTGTAATTCCGGAGATATCCTGGAGTGTTTTTTTTTTCATCAGGAGACATTATTTTTATCCTACTGGCAAGTATTTTTAGATAGAAAGCATTTTTCATTAAATAAATGTTGAACAACTTGGCTTCCACAGCCTCTAAGTATCATAGTACGTAGAATAATGTACTCAATTCTGTAACTTATATTTCTTTTTAGAACTATACTAATCGACTTTCTAGTTAATAAAAATTGTACCTAAGCAATTGCACATTGTAAAATAAATGCAGATCCAGGTCTAGCTTTGCCTCTGCATTGGTGGTCTGGTTTTTGTGTTTTGGCTGCAGTGGTGAAGTCATAACAGAGCACAGCGCAGCTGCAGACAATCACCGAGCACAGTGCCAAGCTCAAGCAAAGACGCTCATAGTAGTCGTGAAATCACCACTGCAGCCAAAACACAAGGAGCAGCGTCAGATATCTGATATCAGTTTACAAAGACAGACTGTCGAAATGATACAAGCAATCTACACTAGATCCCTCAGTGCACAAAGACTGCCATAGTTCTTGGCGGTGCAAATCCTGTTATAAGAACAGGACTGCACTTACTGTACGTGGGAGTTGGTGCGCAGAAGTATAACATAATAGTCAATGATTGGAAGTAACTTCGGCGCTCAAATTTGCAGATAAGGTGAACAATTTTATTCATGTGAACCGACCCTTGAAATACAGAAATGAGCTAAACTTTCCACCACATAGGGCCTTTATCAAAGTTTATACATACAGGTGTCCTGAGCAATGCGGATCTTAGTCATGCTATGATTCACTTGCAGAAAATTATTTAACTTATCTGCAAATTTGAGTGCCAAAATTACTTCCAATTAGTGCAAATCCTGAGACGATGCACCGCCAAAAAGGATGGATCTTTTATATGTTGCATAAAAAATCATTTGACCTGACGAAGAAGCCTTTTGCTCATTCACCAGGTAATCAGCAGCCTGTTTACATGACAAGATAATCGTTAAATGCCCATTGTTAACAATGTGTTGTCCCCCAACACTCCAGGACTCAAAAACAATTAAATGCTAGTTACACCTTTGGACATGCTTCCTAAATGCAAAAGAGTAGAATAGCCTAAATGGTCATCATTAAAACTTTTCTTCTGTAAGTCCTTTATCTAGTTCAATACTTAAAAAAATGTTGCCAATCAGACCTCCTGCTCCTGGTTCTGACACCTCTTGCTTCTCTTCCCCTCCTTATTTCAGTGTTAGTAGATACAGTGTAGAAGCACAGAAGAGGAGGGAATGCACTGATCTCAACAACATGGAGAGGGAAGAAAGTTTTTCATGCTATTGGAAAGGAGAACAACTCATGAGGAAGGAAAAAGTGCAGAGCAGAAGATGAGCAGATATATTTGCCACCGAAAACCTCAGCATCCCTTATACACCTTATATCCCTTAACCTCACATCCAGCCTATATTACTTGGAAAGACAGCTGTAAAGGAGAAAAATCTAAAACTTTGATCAGGCAGGAGTGTTGTGAGTTCTGTTTTTGGGCTCCCTCTGGTGGTTATTGATGGTACTGGGTGATTTGTGTTCTGCTGTCTCTGGTGTCCACCTGTTCTATTAGGATTTGGGAGTTTCCTATTTAACCGGGCTTTCTTGTCATTTCCCCGCCGGCTATCAAGGTTATCAGAGTGTTTTGTTACCTCAGCTTCTGGCTTCAGTAATCTTCAGGACAAGCTAAGTTTTTGATTTTCTTGTTCCACGTTTTGCTTTATTTTTGTCTTGTCCAGCTTGCATATAATTGTTTCCTTGCTGCTGGTTGCTCTAGCGGGCTGTAATTGCTCCTCATGTTCCATGAGTTGGAACATGAGTTCAAGTAATTACAGGATGGTTTTTTGAAGGGTTTTTTGCTGACCGCGCAGTTTACTTTTGTATCCTCTGCTATCTAGTTTTAGCGGGCCTCATTTTGCTGAATCTGTTTTCATACTGTGTATGTTCCTTCCTCTCATTTCACCGTCATTATATGTGGGGGGCTGCTTTTTCTGTGGGGTATTTCTCTGGAGGCAAGAGAGGTCTGTGTTTCTTCTAATAGGGGAAGTTAGATCTTCGGCTGGTGCGAGACGTCTAGGATCAACGTAGGCACGTTCCCCGGCTATTGTTATTTGTGTGTTCAGGTTTAGGGTCGCGGTCAGCTCAGGTTCCATCACCCTAGAGCTCGTTGGTGCTTGTCCTTTTGTGATTCCCTGCCATTGGAATCATGACAGTATAGCCGGACCAAAAATGTTTGGGCTGAAGTAGGAGGAAAAGTAGTCTGAGGAAGTTTTTTTTTTTTTTTTCTACTCTGAGGTTGCTGTCTAGCCCTAATTGCAGCCTGGCTGATTTTTTTTTTTTTTTTCCTCTTAATCCTTGAATGGCTCTGACCTTAGCTGTTTATCATGGACGTCCAGAGTTTAGCTTCCAGCTTGAATAATCTTGCTGCTAAGGTTCAAAATATACAAGATTTTGTTGTACATGCTCCTATGTCTGAACCTAGAATTCCTATTCCAGAGTTCTTTGCTGGAGATAGATCTAGTTTTCTGAATTTTAGGAACAATTGCAAGCTGTTCCTTTCTTTGAAATTTCGCTCTTCTGGAGACCCTGCTCAGCAGGTTAAGATTATTATATCTTTCCTGCGGGGTGACCCTCAAAATTGGGCATTTGCATTGGCACCAGGGGATCCTGCGTTGCTTAATGTGGATGCGTTTTTTCTGGCATTGGGTTTGCTCTATGAGGAACCTAACCAAGAGATTCAGGCTGAAAAAGCTTTATTAGCTCTCTCTCAGGGGCAAGATGAAGCAGAAATATATTGTCAAAAATTTCGGAAATGGTCAGTGCTTACTCAGTGGAATGAGTGCGCCCTGGCTGCAAAGTTCAGAGATGGCCTTTCTGAGGCCATTAAAGATGTTATGGTGGGGTTCCCTGCGCCTACGGGTCTGAATGAGTCTATGACTATGGCTATTCAGATTGATCGGCGTTTACGGGCGCGCAAACCTGTGCACCATTTGGCGGTGTCTTCTGAACAGGCACTTGAGACAATGCAATGTGATAGAGTTCAGTCTAAAAGTGAACTGCAGCTATATATGTTTTTGTGCCTTGCCATTTTTGTGTATTTACACATCTGTGTCTGATCATTATCAGGCTGGGATTTAATATTAGGGCTTCCCAGGGCCAGTCGTCGCTGAGTGGGGGCGCCATTCCGCTGACCAGTAGGGTGCCAACCTCCACAGCTAGGCAGGCTGCACAGCAGTAGGGTACAGAGGTAGTGAGGCCTATTTTAATACACGAGCACTTTTTTGTTATGCACATTGTTGGTCTTTAGTCCGTGTATCTCACCCTGTCACAAACCTAGTTTATATATATGATTATTCATAAATATATATATATATACAATCAGCCAGTTAGTCTGCCTATCCTTTTCCTGTCTAGTGTAAGTGCTGGTCTGTATGTGACACCTATATCAGGATCCATACTAGGAGACATAGGGACAGCCGACGGTGAGTGGGGGCGCCAATCTCGTATCTGTGTTTAGGGTGCCAACCTCCACTGATAGGTAGGCAGTACTAAGAGGTATTGTTTGGCAGGGTTATCCCAGAGTGCACGGTTGTGTGTTTTATGTGTTTATCTGATTGTATTTGTGGCATGGTTTTAATTGGTATATTAATTAAAAGCTATATTTTATCTGTGTTATCTTTAGTACATAAAGGGTTCCTATTGGTATAATATAGATTGTCGTTGACCTTTAAGTAGCTGCTAAGACAGCTCCAAGTGGTGTTGATTTCCTGCCATTGGAATCATGACACAGGAGCCTGCATATTAGGGGGTCTAATAGTGAATCTAAGATTGCAGATGGAAACTTAGTGCAATTTTAACAATTAGCAGTACCAATAGATCTATTATCCATGTCATAGCCTGTAAGAGCACCGTGATTTATGATTTTTTTTATGGACATTTTTTTTAAATATTTAGCTTTAGCTCGAAGTAGCATGAAAGTATCAGATATAAACTTGACAGAAACATGAAGCAAAGGAAACTCAATAAATTTCACTTGGTGATCTTCCAAATCTGAAGATAAAATGCTGATATTATATATCAAAGTCAATCCAAAGAGAGAAGTCACCAGTGGTGTTCAGATGAAGGGGCAGTTTACTATATCATTGCAGTAATGGCCTGGCCCTGCTTAATGGTGAAACACACTTTAAGGCTGCCGTCACACTAGCAGTATTTGGTCAGTATTTTACATCAGTATTTCTAAGCCAAAACCAGGAGTGGAACAACTAGAGGAAAATTATAATAGAAACATATGCACCACTTCTGTATTTATTACCCACTCCTGGTTTTGGCTGAGAAATACTGATGTAAAATACTGACCAAATACTGCTAGTATGACGGCAGCCTAAGAAACCTCCGATATCTCAAGACAATGGAATATTCATGTGGCCTTCAAAAAAAGTGGACATCTCTGATAAAGCTTTAATGGATTTCATTTTCCTTATTTATTCATATAGCAGGACAGCTTTGAAAGAAAACATTTTAATCAGTTGTTTAACCCCTTAATGACCGCCGATACGCCTTTTAACAGTGGCAGTTAAGGGTACTTAAACCACAGTGCCGTTAATTAATGGCGTAGTGGAAAAAGTGACTAGTGCCCCCCAGAGTCGGATTTTCTCTCGTGTCTCAGTTGCCGGGGGTAACTGAGACCCCAGAGAACATGATTGGGGGGATTTTATCGACCCCCGGGTTGCGATCGCCGGTAATTAACCGTTTACCGGCGATCGCAAAAAGAAACAAAACGCAATTTCCCATTTAATTTCTCTGTCCTCCGATGTGATCGCACATCAGAGGACAGAGAAATGGGGTCCCTGATAGCCCCCTGATACTCACCTCGGTGCTCCTCGTGGCTCCCGATGGGCACCGCCATCTTGTTCCGGACAAAAAATGGCGGGCGCATGCGAGTGTGCCCGCCGGCCGGCACCCAGAAGATCTTTGGAGACTCGGCTGCCGGGGGTAGCCGAGACCCCAAAGAACATGATGGGGGTTGGTTTTTACCGACCCCTGTTTTGCAATCGCCGGTAATTAAATGTTTACCGGCGGCCGCAAAAAAAAAGCGATGTCATTCTCTGTCCTCTGATGTGATTGCACATCAGAAAACAGAGAAATAGGGACATTTGGGGACCCTGTTATACTTACCGGTGTGCCTGGGTCCTCCTGCGTCCCCTTCTGCTCGCCGGCTTCTTCAACCGGTAAGAAAATGGCGGGCGCATGCGCAGTGCGCTCTCCATGATCTGCCCGCCGGCAGCTAGAGGAGTTGGGGCTAAATTTAGGGTTAGGGTTGGGGCTAAATTTAGGGTTAGGGTTGGGGCTAAATTTACGGTTAGGGTTAGGTTTGGGGCTAAATTTAGGGTTGGGGATAAATTTAGGGTTAGGGTTGGGGCTAAATTTAGGGTTAGGGCTAGGGTTAGGGTTGGGGCTAAATTCAGGGTTGGGGCTAAATTTAGGGTTAGGGTTGGGGCTAAATTTAGGGTTGGGGTTAGGGTTTGGGTTGGGGCTAAATTTAGGGTTAGGGTTAGGGTTGGGGCTAAATATAAGGTTAGGGTTAGGCTTCTTTCACACTTGCGCCGGTACAGGGCTGTCGCAATGCGTCGGCACGACGTACCAACGCACGTTGTGAAAATTGTGCAGAACGTGGGCAGCGGATGCAGTTTTTCAACGCATCCGCTGCCCAGTCTATATCCTGGGGAGGAGGGGACGGTGCTACGGCCACACATGCACGGTCGGAAATGGCGGACGCGATGTAAAAAAAATGTTACATTGAACGTTTTTTTGTGACGACTAGGGTTGAGCGACCTTCACTTTTATAGGATCGGGTCGGGTTTCACGAAACCCGACTTTTGGAAAAGTCGGGTCGAGTGAAATCGGCCGATCCTATAAAAAAGTCGGGGTCGGGGTCGGCCGAAACTCGAAACCCAATGCAGTGCATTGGGTTTCCATGGTTCCCAGGGTCTGAAGGAGCGGAAACTCTCCTTCAGGCCCTGGGATCCATATTTAAGTGTAAAATATAGAATTAAAATAAAAAATATCCTTATACTTACCCTCTGACGCGCCCTGGTACTAACCGGGAACCTTCCTTCCTTAGAATCAGCCTTCCAGGACCTTCGGTGACGTCGCGGGTGACGTCGCGGCTTGTGATTGGCCGCGCGGCCGCCCATGTGACCGCTCGCGCGGCCAATCACAAGCCGCGACGTCACCCGCGACGTCACCGAAGGTCCTGGAAGGGCTGATTCTTAGGAAGGAAGGCTGTCGGAAGGAAGCAGGGCGCTTCCGAGGGTGAGTATATTCCTATTAGGTATATACTCACCCTCGGAAGCGCCCTGCTTCCTTCCGACAGCCTTCCTTCCTAAGAATCAGCCCTTCCAGGACCTTCGGTGACGTCGCGGGTGACGTCGCGGCTTGTGATTGGCCGCGCGAGCGGTCACATGGGCGGCCGCGCGGCCAATCACAAGCCGCGACGTCACCGCGACGTCACGGCAAGGTCCTAGAAGCGCGGATTCGAAGGAGGAAGGCTGCCGGTTAGTACCAGGGCGCGTCAGAGGGTAAGTATTGCAATATTTTTTATTTTAATTCTATATTTTACACTTTAATCTGAATTCCGATACCAATTCCCGATATCTTAAACATATCGGGAATCGGGATCGGAATTCCGATTCCAGATTCAAAAGATCGCCGACTTCATGGCCGACCCCCCACTGGGGTCGGGTCGGGTTTCATGAAACCCGACCTTGCCAAAAGTCGGCGACTTTTGAACAATTTCGACCCGTTTCGCTCAACCCTAGTGACGACAGTCCGCCAAAACACAACAGATCCAGTGCACGACGGACGCGACGTGTGGCCATCTGTCGCGATCCGTTGGCCATACAAGTCTATGGGCAAAAAACGTATCCTGCGGGCACATTTGCAGGATCCGTTTTTTGTCCAAAACGCTTGATTGCGACGGATGCCACACGACGCAAGTGTGAAAGTAGCCTTAGGGCTAAGGTTAGGGCTAAAGTTAGGGCTAGGGTTAGGGTTGGGCTAGGGTTAGGTCTAGGGTTAGGGTTGGGGCTAAAGTTAGGGCTAGGGTTAGGGTTGGGGCTAAATTTAGGGTTAGGGCTAGGGTTAGGGTTGGGGCTAAAGTTATGGTTGGGGCTAAAGTTAGAGCTAGGGTTGGGGCTAAAGTTAGGGTTCGAGTTGGGATTAGTGTTAGGGTTTGGATTAGGGTTGGTACTATCATTAGGGTTGGCATTAGGGTTATGTTTGGGATTAGGGTTAGGTTTTGGATTAGGGTTAAGGTTAGGGTTGGGATTAGGGTTAGGGGTGTATCGGGATTAGGGTTAGGTTTGAGGTTATGGTTGAGATTAGGATTGGGGGTGTGTTGGATTTAGGTTTTTGATTAGGGTTATGGTTAGGGTTGAGATTAAGGTTGTTTTGGGGATACGGTTGTGATTATCATTAGGGTTGTGATTAGGATTATGGATTGGGTTGGGATTAGGGGTGTGTTGGGGTTAGGGTTGGAGTTAGAATTGGGGGCTTTTCAATGTTTAGGTACATCAGGGGGTCTCCAAACACGACAGGCAATTTTGCACTCAAAAAGTCAAATGGTGCTCCCTCCCTTCTGAGCTCTGCCGTGCGCCCAAACAGTGGTTTACCCCCACATATGGGGCATCAGCGTACTCGGGATAAATTGGACAACAACTTTTGGGGTCCAATTTCTCTTCTTACCCTTGTGAAAATAAAAACTTGGGGGCTAAAAAATCTTTTTTATGGAAAACAATTTTTTTTTATTTTCACGACTCTGCATTATAAATTTCTGTGAAGTACTTGGGAATTCAAAGTTCTCACCACACATCTATATAAGTTCCTTGGGGTGTCTAGTTTCCAAAATGCGGTCACTTGTGGGGGGTTTCTACTATTTAGGCACATCAGGGGCTCTGCAAATGCAACATAACATAACGCCCGCAGACCATTCTATCAAAGTCTGCATTCCAAAACGGAGCTCCTTCCCTTCCGAGCTCTGCCGTGCGCCCAAACAATGGTCCCCCCACACATGGGGTACCAGCATACTCAGGACAAATTGGACAACAACTTTTGGGGTCCAATTTCTCTTGTTACCCTTGTGAAAATAAAAACTTGGGGGCTAAAACATCTTTTTTGTGGAAAAAAAAATCTTTTTTATTTTCACAACTCTGCATTATAAACTTCTGTGAAGCACTTGGGAATTCAAAGTTCTCACCACACATCTAGATAAGTTCCTTGGGGGGTCTAGTTTCCAAAATGGGGTCACTTGTGGGGGGTTTCTACTGTTTAGGTACATCAGGGGCTAAAGGTGTGCTTGTCTGGGCCACCAGGCCTGGCCCTGACTCCTGTTTCAGCCCTATGCTGAAACCACCACCCGCCACCCAGTGAAGAGACCACACACCAACCCCCACAGAAAGCACAGACAGGGAAAACTTAAAGTGCACCATGCCGCTGACACACAGGAAAACACAATTATGTGCACAGGGCAAAACCAATACAAATAAAGGAAGGAGAAATATAACAAAGGATAATACACCACCAGATACGATATTTCTACTCCAAGACCACCACTCAGACCGGAATTACTAGGCACGAGGCACAAGCTATAATCGGCGACGCCCAAAGTCCAGCATGACTATTTAAAGGCCGTGGGCGTGACCCAGCCTCCAACCCGAGTACCAGCTAGATTAACCCCAGACAACCTGGATCAAGTCTAGCCCGCGCCACTGAGCGTATAGTGCACGTATGTGGAATTACCGCTGTCTGTCGGATGCCCTGGTGTGTATAGCGTCCGACATAACAGTACTGCGCCTTCTACGAGGGACCCCAGGGCCCTCATGACTTATAGGACCCGGCTTGCCTGGATGGCGGCGGTGAAACATACTGACCAGCCGGTCCGCATGTATGTCCGAGGCTGGTACCCAAGACCTCTCCTCCGGCCCATAACCACACCAGTGTACCAGGTACTGTAATGTGCGGCGCACTACTCGAGAGTCAACCACCTTGGAGACTTCAAACTCCAAATTGCCATCCACCAAGACTGGAGGTGGCATCGGCGCCGCGTCCACGGAACCCACCACCTTTTTTAATAAAGATCTGTGGAACACATTGTGTATCTTATATACCGTAGGGAGCTCCAATCGGTAGGCTACCGGGTTAATGATGGCGGCAACCCTAAATGGACCAATAAACCTTGGACTCAATTTCAGGGATGGTATTTTGAGTTTTATGCTTTTTGTGGACAACCACACCCAGTCACCCACACTCAGGTCCGGAACTGGCACACATCTACTGTCAGCCACTTGTTTGTACCTTGCACCCACGCTCAGCAAGTGCTGTTTCACTCTCATCCAGACGGATGACAGTTGTGCTCCTAGCTGGTCCTCATCCGGAACGCCAGCAGAGCCCCGCTGACGCAAAGTACAAAATTGAGGATGGTGCCCGTAAACACAAAAGAAGGGGGACTTCCCAGACAATTCCTGGCAGTGATTATTTATAGCAAACTCAGCCAAAGGAAGGAACATCGACAACTCCTCCTGGTTGTCAGAAACAAAGCAGCGTAAGTACTGCTCCAAATTCTGGTTCATACGCTCGGTCTGACCATTTGACTGAGGATGAAATGCCGAAGAATGCGACAACTTGATCCCCAGCCGTGAGCAAAAAGCTTTCCAAAATTTTGCCACAAACTGAGTACCCCTATCAGACACGATGTCAGACGGGACCCCGTGAAGTCTGACCACTTCCTGCACAAATACCTGAGCCAGAGTCTTCGTGTTAGGCAACAAAGGCAAGGACACAAAGTGCGACATCTTTGAGAACCGATCAACAACCACCAGGATGACCATGTTCCCAGCTGAGGAGGGCAAGTCTGTGATAAAATCCATGGAGATCTCCGTATATGGCCGATTACAATGTCACGGGGAGCCTAGGGAGGCTAAGGCTGGTTACCCGGGCCCCTGCGATATCCCTCAGACTAGGGGAAACCCTGTCTGTCCCTCTCCCAAAATTTACACTAAAGGGGTGCTTGTCTGGGCCACCAGGCCTGGCCCTGACTCCTGTTTCAGCCCTATGCTGAAACCACCACCCACCACCCAGTGAAGAGACCACACACCAACCCCCACAGAAAGCACAGACAGGGAAAACTTAAAACGCACCATGCCGCTGACACACAGGAAAACACAATTATGTGCACAGGGCAAAACCAATACAAATAAAGGAAGGAGAAATATAACAAAGGATAATACACCACCAGATACAATATTTCTACTCCAAGACCACCACTCAGACCGGAATCACTAGGCACGAGGCACAAGCTATAACAAGCAACGCCCAAAGTCCAGCACGACTATTTAAAGGCCGTGGGTGTGACCCAGCCTCCAACTCCAACAGATTTTGGGGTCCAATTTCTCCTGTTACCCTTGAGAAAATAAAAAATTGCAGGCTAAAAATCATTTTTGAGAGAAAAAAAGGCTTTTTTTTCACGGCTCTACTTTATAAATTTCTGTGAAGCACTTGGGGGTTTAAAGTGCTCACCGCACATCTAGATAAGTTTCTTAAGGGGTCTAGTTTCCAAAATGGTGTCACTTGTGGGGGGTTTCCACTGTTTAGGCACATCAGGGGTTCTCCAAACGCGACATGGCGTCCGATCTCAATTCCAGCCAATTCTACATTGAAAAAGTAAAACTGCACTCCTTCTCTTTCAAGCTCTGCGGTGCGCCCAAACAGTGGCTTATCCCCACATATGGGGTATAGACGTACTTAGGAGAAATTGCGCAACAACTTTTGTGGTCTAATTTCTCCTGTTACCCTTGTGAAAATAAAAATTTTGTAGAAAAAATGTAATTTTTTATTTTCACGGCTCAACATTATAAACTTTTGTGAAGCACCTGGGGGTTTAAAGTGCTCACCACACATCTAGATAAGTTCCTTAAGGGGTCTGGTTTCCAAAATGGTGTCACTTGTGGGGGGTTTCCACTGTTTAGGCACATCAGGGGCTCTCCAAACGCGACATGGCGTTCGTTCTCAATTCCAGCCAATTCTACATTGAAAAAGTAAAACGGCACTCCTTCTCTTCCAAGCTCTGCGCTGCACCCAAACAGTGATTTACCCCACATATGGGGTATCAACGTATCAGGAGAAATTGCACAACAACTTTTGTGGTCTAATTTCTCCTGTTACCCTTGTGAAAATAAGAATTTGTGGGCGAAAAGATCATTTTTGTGTAAACAAATGCAATTTTTTATTTTTACGGCTCTACATTATAAACTTCTGTGAAGCACTTGAGGGTTCAAAGTAATTACCACACATATAGATAAGTTCCTTAAGGGGTCTAGTTTCCAAAATGGTGTCACTTGTGGAGCGTTTTCATTGTTTAGGCACATCAGGGGCTCTCTAAACGTGACATGGCATCCGATCTAAATTCCAGCCAATTTTGCATTGAAAAAGTCAAACGGCGCTCCTTCTCTTCCAAGCTGTGCGTTGCGCCCAAACAGTAGTTTACCCCCACATATGGGGTATCGGCATATTCAGGAGAAATTGCACAACAAAATTTATGGTTAAATTTCTGTTTTTACACTTGTGAAAATAAAAAAAATGGTTCTGAAATAAAATGTTTGCAAAAAAAGTTAAATGTTCATTTTTTCCTTCCATATTGTTTCAGTTCCTGTGAAGCACGTAAAGGGTTAATAAGCCTATTGAATGTGGTTTTGAGCACCTTGAGGGGTGCAGTTTTTAGAATGGTGTCACACTTGGTTATTTTCTATCATATAGACCCCTCAAAATGACTTCAAATATGATGTGGTCCCTAAAAAAAATAATGGTGTTATAAAAATGAGAAATTGCTGGTCAACTTTTAACCCTTATAACTCCCTAAAAAAAAAAAATTGTTTCCAAAATTGTGCTGATGTAAAGTAGACATGTGGGAAATGTTATTTAATAACTATTTTTTGTGACATATCTCTCTGATTTAAGGGCATAAAAATACAAATTTTGAAAATTGCTAAATTTTAAATTTTTTTTGCCATATTTCCGTTTTTTTCATAAATAATCGCAAGTAACATTGAAAAAATGTTACCACTAACATGAAGTACAATAAGTCATGAAAAAACAATTTCTGAATCAGCGGGATCTGTTAAAGCGTTCCAGAGTTATAGCCTCATAAAGTGACAGTAGTAAGAATTGTAAAAATTGGCTCGGTCATTAAGTACCAAATTGGCTCTGTCACTAAGGGTTAGAGGGAAGCTATCATGAAAAAATGACCGATTGTTCCGTGTTTTTTTAAAATAAATGTATAATTTTAATTGTTGGCAATGTTTTTATTTTTCCACATTACAATGTATTTAAATTCTAAAATAGAAATGTGCAATTTTCACACTGACCACTGGGGATTTTTTGGCCACTAACTTCATGTTGCTTCTGGAAACAAAGTATGTAAATAATAATAACCTTTATTTTTATAGAGCGCTAACATATTCCATAGCGCGTTACAGTTTGCACATATTATCATTGCTCTCCCCCATCGGAGCTCACAATCTAAATTCCCTATCAGAATGTCTTTGGAATGTGGGAGGACACCGGAGAACCCAGAGGAAACTCACGCAAACACGGGGAGAACATACAAACTCTTTGCAGATGTTGTCCTTGGTGGGATTTGAACCCAGGACTCCAGCGCTGCAAGGCTGCAGTGCTCTCCACTGATGAAAAAACACCCACCGGAGTTGTGATTTATGGCTGCCCCGACAGTTGGCCTTGTGAAATCTGTATGTTATTGCGTGTATTTATTTGTATACAATCCGTATGCAATGCGTTTTTAACATCATCTTTTACATACTAGTCTATATAAATTAAAGCCAGTTTACAAAACTAATAAAGCAATCTTATATACAGATAGCAGTAGAAAGATGATAGATAGAATAGATAGAATAGATAGATAAATATTAAATAGATATATAATCTCACAAGCCCCGCTACATATAATAAACTTGCACTCTTTAGTACCTTTCATGTGGTATTAAAGGGTGTTTAGCTTTGTTTGACCTAATAAATCTATATATATAAAGCTGAGTGTATGTATGTGTGTGTATGTATCAAGCTATGCCCACTCTATATTGCCCTGCCCACGCCGCATAGCCACACTCACTCACCACACAGTGTTGGGAAGGGGGTCACACAGTGCTGAAGAGTGGGGGCACACAGTGCTGAGAGGGGGGATCACACAGTGCTGATGAAGGGTGTCCCACAGTGCTGAGGGGGGGTACAGTGCTGAGGAGGGGGGTCACACAGTGCTGAAGAGTGGGGGCACACAGTGCTGAGAGGGGGTAACTCAGTGCTGAGGAGGGGTGTCACACAGTCACACAGTGCTGAGGGGGGGCCTGAGGAGGGGTGTCACACAGTGCCGAGAAGCGGGAGACACAGTGCTTAGGAGGGGGTGGCACACAGTGCTGAGGAGGGGGTCACACAGTGCTGAGGAGGGGGTCACACAGTGTTGAGGATGGGGTCACACAGTGCTGAGGAGTGGGGGCACACAGTGCTGAGAGGGGGATCAAACAGTGCTGAGGAGGGGTGTCACACAGTGCTAAGGAGGGGGTCACACAGTGCTGAGGAGTGGGGTCACACAGTGCTGAGGAAGGAGTCACACAGTGCTGAGGAGGGGGTCACACAGTGCTGAGGAGGGGGTCACACAGTGCTGAGGAGGGGGTCACACAGTGCTGAGGAGGGGGGTCACACAGTGCTGAGGAGGGGGTCACACAGTGCTGAGGAGGGGGTCACACAGTGCTGAGGAGGGGGTCACACAGTGCTGAGGAGGGGGTCACACAGTGCTGAGGAGGGGGTCACACAGTGCTGAGGAGGGGGTCACACAGTGCTGAGGAGGGGGTCACACAGTGCTGAGGAGTGGGGTCACACAGTGCTGAGGAACGAGTCACACAGTGCTGAGGAGGGGGTCACACAGTGCTTAGGAGGGGGGTTACACAGTGCTGAGGAGGGGTCACACAGTGCTGAGGAGGGGGTCACACAGTGCTGAGGAAGGGGGCACAGAGTGCTGAGGAGGGGCGGGGTCATACAGTGCTGAGGAAGGGGGCGCACAGTGCTCAGGAGGGGGGTCACACAGCTTCTGTATCTCTCACAGTCCGCCTATTACCCCAATGGCCGCACTTCTGTCACGAGAGTCTGCAGCACTCTGTTCGGCCAGCTTCCTCAGTGCCCAGTTCTGTACCACCAGCTCTCTTAGTGATAACACCAATGTAAACATGTACTTCCTGCCCCAGCACTCTGCACCAGCCGCGTCTGCTCAATTCAATGCCAGGCAACCAGCATCAACCAGCCAGAGAAGTGCGGGGAAGAAGAGGAAGTAATGAGGCTGGAGGAGGGCGGGGAACTGAGCAATAGGTGCGTGCTCAGGTACGAAGCAGGGAGAGGCCATGGTGAGGGACATCCAAGTCACATGTGCCTGGACAGGCAAGAAAACAGGAGTCTGTGCTGCACCGAGCAATACACAGCAGCACCCCCTTTGACACGCAATAAGTAGTACAGGAGAGGGGTCTGGCACACAGTCACTCTATTTCTGGAACATTTTTGAGAAAATGAGACCAAAATCACAATGAGCTTGGTTGTATTTAAAATGTTATTAAATACATTTATATATTTTTTGTACAATTCTTTTTCATGTGACTTTTTCATTATTCATTAATATCTATTATTATTATAGCTGTATTTACTTAATGGCGCTTTACATGTGAAAAGGGGTATCTATATATATATATATATATATATATATATATATAAAGCTGAGCCATGGAGAAAAGCTGTGCAGTTAGTTGCTATAAGTCCAAAAAGAAAAAAAAGAGAAGTAATGCTGGATCCTTGAGATAAAAATATCCTTGTTTTTATTTGAAAATCATTTAAAAAATCATATCAGGGTGGTCAGTAACTGGTTGATGCGTTTCGGCAAGAGACTTAGTCATAACGACTAAGGCGCTTGACAAAACGCGTCAACAGTTACTGTCTACCCTGATGTGATTTTTTTTTTCTTTTTAGACTTATTCATACACCCAGCCGATGGGTGGCTGTGTTCCTCATCTACATGGATCGATCAGGTCATAGGATTTTATGGTGAGCAGCATACCCTCTACTGATTTTTAGCTAATTGCTATGCCCAGGCAACACCAGGCTCTTCAGCTAGTAAATAATAAAAGAAAAGCAACGTGGGGTCCCCCTTTTTTTGATAACCAGCATAGGTAAAGCAGGCAGTTGTGAGCTGATATTGTCAGGCTGGGAAGGTTCATTGTCATTGGGTCCTTCACAGCCTAAAAATGTCAACCCACAACCACCTCAAAAGTGGCACATCACATTACAATTTTGGTGCTTTGCCCAGCTCTATCCGACTGGCCTGCTGAGGTGGCAATCGGGCTAATGGTATTTGGGGTTGATGTCAGCTGTGATTTCTCAACAATCACAGCTGGCATCAAGCCCAAAGATTAGTAATCTAGAGGTGCCTATCAGACATCTCCATTATTACCCAGTAATAATCAAAAATAAAAACACAAACGAAAAAAAAACTTTATTTGAAGAAACACTCTCCCACATTTTTCCTGGTTCACCAGTATATATATATAGCAGTCATGAAAGCAAAAGGTGGCTACTTTGAAGAACGTAGAATATAAGACATATTTTCAGTTGTTTCACACTTTTTTGTTAAGTATATAATTCCACATGTGTTGATTCATAGTTTTGATGCCCTCAGTGTGAATAAACTATTTTCATAGTCATGAAAATATAGAAAAATGTTTAAATGAGAAGGTGTGTCCAAACTTTTGCTCTGTACTGTATATATATCTATATATATAATTGTCTAAGGGTTTTTCCGTCTGTCTGTCTGTCTGTCTGTCTTTCTGTCTGTCTGTCTGTCTGTCCTGGAAATCCCACGTCCCTGATTCGTCGATGCTGCCAGGCCTCGACCAATCAGTGACGGGCACAGTATCGACGTAGAAATCCCGCGTCTCTGATTGGTCGAAGCCGCCAGGCCTCGACCAATCAGCAACGGGCACAGCGACGATGATGTCATAATGGTTGCCATGGCGACGATGATGTCATAAAGGTTGCCTCGATCAATCAGCGACGGACACAGTCTGTCGCGAATTCTGGAATCATCATTGTCCATATACTACGGGGACATGTATATTCTAGAATACCCGATGCGTTAGAATCGGGCCACAATCTAGTATATATATATATGTATATATATATATATATATATATATATATTTATATATATATATGTGTATATATATATATATATATATATATATATATAAAAGCCAGGCGGATCCACCCACTGTATTCTAGTGATGATCGAGCAGTGAAATGCTTGTGTGCACTCGGTACTCAAATTGAGCATCTTCGATGCTCGGACGTGCTTGACTCGAGTAGCTAGCATAATGGAATTGAATATGACACTCGAGCATTTCTCTCTCTAGCTTTGTCTCCCGGGCCCCCAAGTACTGCAACTTAAAATGAGTCCGGCTAACAGAGGAGTTCCTGCGCTCCCAGCAGGGGAATATCCTGCTCCACTAGATCAAAATGCAATACTCAATTAGCACCCTTATGCTCGATTGAGTATTGAGCGAGGGTGGTCGACACTGCTCATCACTACCTTAGTTCTGGGAATCTGCTGTAGTCTACCAAATCTGGCATAGTCCACAAATCGATTCCTGAAAAACATAAAAAGAATGAAAGAAAAAACACTTTACCTTGTTCAGCAATTTATTCCCAAAAATGTTCCCACCAAGATCTGATATAGTCCAGCATTCCCCAAATCCCACTCTGGCAAATGTGACTAGCAGAAAGTAACATTACTGCTATTCAAAGGTGCTGAGTACTGATGTCACCGCTCATCAGAGTTGCCGTCTCACGCTGTGCTCCGCGAGATCAGGCGGCTCTGAAGAGTTGCGATGTCAGTAACTGTCACGGCCACTCCTTCTGCGGCCGTGCCTGCTGCCGGGACCACCACCATTCCCCCTGCTCATACTTACCCACTGCAGCGCGCTCCTCCTGCAGGCGCGCGTCCTCTCCTTCATTCTTCTCTGCTCCCTGGTTCTCGTCGGGTGCGCGTGCGCACTGCCCAGTCCAGCACTTCCTCTTTCTGATTTTCAGGCACTCTGTATCTCCTCTCTGTCATCCTGGAGGACCGTGACCCAGAAGTCATTCAGTACTCCATGTATTTAAGGCGATTCCTTCCTCTGCTCCTTGCCTGTCTGTCATTTCTGCTTCTGTGACTCAGGTCCACCTTTGTCTTTGCACTGCCTTTTCTATTGTTATGATCTGGTGGCCTAGGAACAGCTTGAGACGTACTCTGGAGAAGGTGGTACCTGTACTGACCGCAGACCCTGAACTTAACACCGCAACTAGAAGCAGCCGTGGGATGTACCTAACACTCCCTAGACACCTTGACACAGCCTAAGGACTAACTTCCCCTAAAGATAGAAACGGGAAAACTATCTTGCCTCAGAGAAAATCCCCAAAGGATAGACAGCCCCCCACAAATATTGACTGTGAGAGGAGAGGGAAATGACATACGCAGACTGAAATCAGGATTTAGCACAGGAGGCCATTCTAGCTAGAAAGTATAGGACAGAGTACTATGCGGTCAGTATTAAAACCCTAGAAAATATCCAACACAGACCATACAAAATCTCCACATCTGACTAAAGACATGGAGGGTATATCTGCATCTCCAGAGATACAGCTTGGCTGAATAAATCCTTACACAGACCAAGCTGGAGGAGGCAAAACATATAAATGCACTGAACTATAAGGCCCACAGCATGTGGACAGCAAAAACAAAGCCAGAACTTATCTTTGTTGAAATGAACAGCAAAAGCAGGAGAGACCAGGCAGGATGTGAATCCTCCAAAAACAATGGACAACTGGCACTGACTAAAGGATCAAGCAAGACTTAAATAGCCCAGTCCAAATTGCAATAAGTGGACACACCTGATAAATGCTGCGATCCAAAGACAGCAGCACTACCACTCATAACCACTGGAGGGAGCCCAAGAGCAGAATTCACAACAGTCTCGGCTCTGTCCAGCCAGTTCAGCTTCTTTGCCTTTTCCAGGCTTCCTTGTCTCCTCGTCCAGACCAGCCTTCCCAGTGTCCGCTCCGTACTCTGTTAGTCTGGTGTCTCTGTCCTGTCCTGCTTCCTTTGTGTCTTCCCCTTCCCAGTGCTCCTTTGGTCTCGCCTGTACTCAGCTCTTACCAAACTGTACTTCATCTTACCCCGCTCTGTCTGTCCTATGCCCAGCTTCTCTATTTTGCACCTCGTACTACCTGTCTCCGGGTTCTAGCTTCTGTGCCAATAGTCTCCCTTGGGTCAGCCCCTAATGCTCCCTGTATAGGGGGTGGTCTACCTGGTCAGCTCAGCCATGGGAGCTTCGTTGTCGTGGATCTGCGGGTCCACTCCAGGTGTTCCAAAAGATCTCACAGTAACTAGTCCGCTCATAAGTAACTATACTACTGTTCAGAGCCGCTTGGTCTCGTGGAGCGCAGCAAGACCCAGAGAGGCTGCTACTACAGCCTATGACGCTTATTTCTCTAGCCTTTGGATGTCTTATTCAGTCATTGCCATGGGAACGCCAAGGTCTACGTCGGAACTGAGTAGGAACTTTTGGTTTTCCCATAAATTGGTGAATGAGGGACTGTGTCTTGTCTTTATTTCTCTCTTTTTATGTCTTTCAGGTTTACATTTGTGGACTACCGTTGATTCCCTTGACTTTTCTTTACTAAATTGCTGAACAAGGGAAAGTTTTGGGGAGTGATTTTTTAATCAAATAAACTATTTTTGTATTTGTTTTCATTGTTGATTACTGGGTTAGTAATGATGGTGTCTGCAAGGCTATGTACCCACATACAAGAAATGCTGCGGAAATGTCCGCAGCATTTCCGCAACTCCCTGCCGCGTGTAAAACGCATATGGAATTCGCATGCGTTTTCTCGCAAACCACAAGCATTTTTAGCTAGCAGAATGCTTGCGCTTTTCTAAGCGATTTGAAGCATTGCTTGGAAAAGTGATTGACAGGTTGGTCACACTTCTCAAGCATAGTGCTTGACAAGTGTGACCAACTTTTTACTATTGATGCTGCCTGAAGAGTGCCCACATCATAATTTCGCTCAGCAGGCGAAAACTTCCTGGAAAAGAAGGCGCATGGTTTCATCACCGAGCAATCAGAACTTCTCTGCGACAAAACAGCCCCTGCTCCAATCTCAGAAGCATCAACCTCGACCTGGAACGGAAGCGAAACATCTGGTTGACACAACACAGGGGCAGAAGAAAAACGACGCTTCAACTCTTGAAAAGCTTCCACCGCAGCAGAAGACCAATTGACCACATCAGCACCTTTCTTGGTCAAATCGGTCAATGGTTTAGCAATACTAGAAAAATTGCAGATGAAGCGACGATAAAAATTAGCAAAGCCCAGGAACTTTTGCAGACTTTTCAGAGATGTCGGCTGAGTCCAATTATGGATGGCTTGGACCTTAACAGGGTCCATCTCGATAGTAGAAGGGGAAAAGATGAACCCCAAAAATGAAACCTTCTGAACACCAAAGAGACACTTTGATCCCTTCACAAACAAAGAATTAGCACGCAGGACCTGAAACACCATTCTGACCTGCTTCACATGAGACTCCCAATCATCCGAGAAGATCAAAATGTCATCTAAGTACACAATCAGGAATTTATCCAGGTACTCTTGGAAGATGTCATGCATAAAGGAATGAAACACTGATGGAGCATTGGCAAGTCCGAACGGCATTACTAGATACTCAAAATGGCCCTCGGGCGTATTAAATGCAGTTTTCCACTCATCGCCTCGCTTAATACGCACAAGATTATACGCACCACGAAGATCTATCTTGGTGAACCAACTAGCCCCCTTAATCCGAGCAAACAAATCAGATAACAATGGCAAGGGGTACTGAAATTTAACCGTGATCTTATTTAGAAGGCGTTAATCTATACAAGGTCTCAGTGAACCATCTTTCTTGGCTACAAAAAAGAACCCTGCTCCTAATGGCGATGATGACGGGCGAATATGCCCCTTCTCCAAAGACTCCTTCACATAACTCCGCATAGCGGCGTGCTCAGGCACAGATAAATTAAACAGTCGACCTTTTGGGAATTTACTACCAGGAATCAAATCGATAGCACAATCACAATCCCTATGCGGAGGTAGGGTATCGGACTTGGGCTCATCAAATAAATCCCGGTAATCAGACAAGAACTCAGGAACCTCAGAAGGGGTGGATGACGAAATAGTCAGAAATGGGACATCACCATGTACCCCCTGACAACCCCAGCTGGACACAGACATGGATTTCCAATCTAATACTGGATTATGGACTTGTAGCCATGGCAACCCCAACACGACCACATCATGCAGATTATGCAACACCAGAAAGCGAATAACCTCCTGATGTGCAGGAGCCATGCACATGGTCAGCTGGGTCCAGTACTGAGGCTTATTCTTGGCCAAAGGCGTAGCATCAATTCCTCTCAATGGAATAGGACACTGCAAGGGCTCCAAGAAAAACCCACAACGCCTAGCATACTCCAAGTCCATCAAATTCAGAGCAGCGCCTGAGTCCACAAATGCCATGACAGAATATGATGACAAAGAGCAGATCAAGGTAACAGACAGAAGAAATTTTGACTGTACCGTACCAATGGTGGCAGACCTAGCGAACCGCTTAGTGTGCTTAGGACAATCAGAGATAGCATGAGTGGAATCACCACAGTAGAAACACAGCCCATTCAGACGTCTGTGTTCTTGCCGTTCAACTCTGGTCAAAGTCCTATCGCACTGCATAGGCTCAGGTTTAAGCTCAGGTAATACCGCCAAATGGTGCACAGATTTACGCTCGCGCAAGCGTCGACCGATCTGAATGGCCAAAGACATAGACTTATTCAGACCAGCAGGCATAGGAAATCCCACCATGACATCCTTAAGGGCTTCAGAGAGACCTTTTCTGAAAATAGCTGCGAGCGCACCTTCATTCCACTGAGTGAGTACGGACCACTTTCTAAATTTCTGACAATATACCTCTATTTCATCCTGACCCTGACACAGAGCCAGCAAATTCTTCTCTGCCTGATCCACAGAATTAGGCTCATCGTACAGCAATCCGAGCGCCAGGAAAAATGCATCGATATTACTTAATGCAGGATCTCCTGACGCAAGAAAAAATGCCCAGTCCTGAGGGTCGCCACGCAAAAAAGAATTAACGATCCTAACTTGTTGAACTGGGTCACCAGAGGAGCGAGGTTTCAAAGCCAGAAATAGTTTACAATTATTTTTGAAACTCAGAAATTTAGTTCTATCTCCAAAAAACAAATCAGGAATAGGAATTCTCGGTTCTAACATAGAATTCTGAACCACAAAGTCTTGAATACTTTGTACTCTTGCCGTGAGCTGATCCACACATGAAGACAGACCTTTAATGTCCATTGCTACACCTGTGTCCTGAACCACGCAAATGTCTAGGGGAAAAAAAAGGCAAAACACTGTGCAGAGAAAAAAAATGGTCTCAGAACTTCTTTTTTCCCTCTATTGAGAATCATTAGTACTTGGGGCCTCCAGTACTGTTATGAAAGGTAATTCAGTACCACAATGGACATAGAGGTCAGCGCACATACAGTGACCTGGCAATAACCCAAAAAACAAGAACGAGCTCTGAGACGTGGGAACTCTGTTGACCGCAATCCCTAATCCTCTCCAACCACACTAAAGGCAGCCGTGGATTGCGCCTAACGCTCCCTATGCAACTCGGCACGGCCTGAGAAACTAGCTAGCCTGAAGATAGAAAATAAGCCTACCTTGCCTCAGAGAAATACCCCAAAGGAAAAGGCAGCCCCCACATATAATGACTGTGAGTTAAGATGAAAAGACAAACGTAGAGATGAAATAGATTTAGCAAAGTGAGGCCCAACTTTCTGAACAGAGCGAGGATAGGAAAGGTAACTTTGCGGTCAACACAAAACCCTACAAAAACCACGCAAAGGGGGCAAAAAGACCCTCCGTACCGAACTAACGGCACGGAGGTACACCCTCTGCGTCCCAGAGCTTCCAGCAAGCAGAAAAAAACAAATTGACAAGCTGGACAGAAAAAAAAAGCAAACAAATAGCAAAGAGGAACTTAGCTATGCAGAGCAGCAGGCCACAGGAACGATCCAGGAGGAAACTGGTCCAATACTAGAACATTGACTGGAGGCCAGGATCAAAGCACTAGGTGGAGTTAAATAGAGCAGCACCTAACGACTTCACCACATAACCTGAGGAAGGAAACTCAGAAGCCACAGTACCACTTTCCTCCACCAACGGAAGCTCACAGAGAGAACCAGCTGAAGTACCACTTGTGACCACAGGAGGGAGCTCTGCCACAGAATTCACAACAATCATCACCATCTGCAAACACTACATCGCCTGGTGCATACCAAGTTTTGGAAAGTTTCGGGAACTTGAGCATTCAGAGACAGCTCCTCTGTGAGGGACAGCTCTTCAAGCCGGGGACAGAGTGTTGGTCCGAGATAAGCGTCCTAGGGACCAACTGGAGTATTGGAAAAAAAACCTGTATCTGGTGAAGCAGAGGATCAGTCAGGGAGGGTCCGTCTTTGAAATTCAACCTGAAGGGGAAGAAAATGCTCCCACTCGAGTAGTTCACTGCAATATGCTACGGTCTTGTTTGTCAAAAGATCCTGACCAAATTGAAGAAGGGAAAAGTACTCCTGAAATGTTCCCTCCTGCCATTGCAGTTTATGAAGAAGAGTTGCCTCATCTCTCGCCTGCAAATCCAAGAGAGGAACAAGTTCTTGAAGCTGAGATTCCTGAAGTTCCTTTAGTGGTTGCTAGGTGTGAGCTCTTACAGTATATAGAGATATAGAGGGGAGCTGTATATGGGCTCATATGGTTTGTAGGGGTTGTCAACATACTTAATTCTGCTAAATATTAAGTTATACAATTATTATTAATATAAAATAATAATTGTATTTAACCCCTTCATGACCGGGGGATTTTTCGTTTTTCCGTGTTCGTTTTTCACTCCCCTCCTTCCCAGAGCCATAACTTTTTTATTTTTCCGTCAATTTGGCCATGTGAGGGCTTATTTTTTGCGGGACGAGTTGTACTTTTGAACGACATCATTGGTTTTAGCATGTCGTGTACTAGAAAACGGGAAAAAAATTCCAAGTGCGGTGAAATTGCAAAAAAAGTGCAATCCCACATTGGTTTTTTGTTTGGCTTTTTTGCTAGGTTCACTAAATGCTAAAAATGACCTGCCATTATGATTCTCCAGGTCATTACGAGTTCATAGACACCAAACATGACTAGGTTATTTTTTATCTAAGTGGTGAAAAAAAATTCCAAACTTTGCTAAAAAAAAAAAAAAAAAAAATTGCGCCATTTTCCGATACTCGTAGCGTCTCCATTTTTCATCATCTGGGGTCGGTTGAGGGCTTATTTTTTGCGTGCCGAGATGACGTTTTTAATGATAGCATTTCGGTGCAGATATACATTCTTTTGATCGCCCGTTATTGCATTTTAATGCAATGTCGCGGCGACCAAAAAAACGTAATTCTGGCGTTTCGAGTTTTTTTCCCGCCAGGCTGTTTAGCGATCAGGTTAATACTTTTTTTTATTTGATAGATCGGGCGATACCAAATATGCGTAGATTTGATATTTTTTTTATTGATTTATTTTGATTGGGGCGAAAGGGGGGTGATTTAAACTTTTATGTTTTTTTTATTTTTTTCACATTTTTTTAAACTTTTTTTTTTAACTTTTGCCATGCTTCAATAGCCTCCATGAGAGGCTAGAAGCAGGCACAACCCGATCGGCTCTGCTACATAGCAGCGATCTGCTGATCGCTGCTATGTAGCAGAATTGCACGTGTGCTGTGAGCGCCGACCACAGGGTGGCGCTCACAGCGACGGGCAATCAGTAACCATAGAGGTCTCAAGGACCTCTATGGTTACAATATACAAGCATCGCCGACCCCCGATCATGTGACGGGGGTCGGCGATGACGTCATTTCCGGCCGCCCGGCCGGAAGCGGTAGTTAAATGCCGCTGTCTGCGTTTGACAGCGGCATTTAACTAGTTAATAGGTGTGGGCAGATCGCGATTCTGCCCGCGCCTATTACGGGCACATGTCAGCTGTTCAAAACAGCTGACATGTCCCGGCTTTGGTGCAGGCTCACCGCGGAGTCCTGCATCAAAGCAGGGGAGCCGGCATCGGACGGTATAGTACGTCCGATGCCGGTAAGGGGTTAATATGTAACGTTCTCTCATGTAGGCCCTTGGGAAAATTAATAGCACAACCCTGGTATATAGTAACATTGTCTATAGTGTCCTCTCCTATTTACTGGCCATTTATCCTACAGTAGCATGTCCACCTCCACATCCAACCATCCATATAATCTAATCTTCTGTATTACTGGGATATATGGGTTATTTCTGTTGATTTATCACTGTTCAAATTAGTTGAAACTACTTCGGAATTACATTGCATGATAATAATGACATTGTGGCATTTTATAAAAGTTTTAAGAGGTCAAGGTGGATAACTAGAGTCCATTTCATTCATGGCAATGGATTGGTTGTATGGCCTGCTCTGGTCTCTTTAAATAACAACTGCTGCTCCTGCTGATGATGTCATGGAATGTTGTGGTTCCTGACTCCGCCCCCTTGCATTATGACATCACACACATTGTGTAAGGAGCTGCAGAGCCAACATTCTATTTGACAGTTGCAGACAGTGGAGAGAGAGGTAAGTCAGCTCTATGTCGTCTCTTGTTGTGTCCTTCATTCTCTTGTATCATCTATTTCTCATTTAGTTTTTATTCATTAACCCCTTCACCCCAAAGCCTGTTTTCACCTAAGTGACAGGGCCAATTTTTACAATTCTGACCACTGTCACTTTATGAGGTCATAACTCTGAAACGCTTTAACGGATCCTGGTGATTCTGACACTATTTTCTCGTGACATATTGTACTTCATGATAGTGGTAAAACTTATTCGATATGACTTGCATTTATTTGTGAAAAAAACAAAAATTTGTCGGAAATTATGAAAATTTAGCAATTTTCAAACTCTTAGTTTATGTGCCCTTAAATTAGAGAGTTATATCACATAATATAGTTAATAAACAACATTTCCCACATGTCTGCTTTACATCAGCACAATTTTGGAAACATAATTTTTTTTTTGTTAGGACGTTATAAGGGTTAAAAGTTGACCAGCAATTTCTCATTTTTGCAACAAAATTTGCAAAACCATTTTTTTACGGACCACCTCACACTTGAAGTGACTTTGAGGGGTCTATATGACAGAAAATGCCCAAAAGTGACACCATTCTAAAAACTGCACCCCTCAAGGTACTCAAAACCACATTCAAAAAGTTTATTAACCCTTCAGGTGCTTCACAGGAATTTTTTGAATGTTTAAAAAAATTGAACATTTAACTTTTTTTTCACAAAATTTTTACTTCAGGTCCAATTTGTTTCATTTTACCAAGGGTAACAGGAGAAATTGGACCACAAAAGTCGTTGTACAATTTGTCCTGAGTACGCCGATACCCCATATGTGGGGGTAAACCACTGTTTGGGCACATGGCAGAGCTCGGAAGGGACGGAGCGCCATTTGACTTTCCAATGCAAGATTTGCTGGAATTGAGATCGGAGCCCATGTCACGATTGGAGAGCCCCTGATGTGCCTAAACAGTGGAAACCCCCACAAGTGACACCATTTTGGAAAGTAGACCCCCTAAGGAACTAATCTAGATTTGTGGTGAGCACTTTGAACCCCCAATTGTTTCACTAAAGTTTAGAATGTAGCATTGTGAAAATTAAAAAATCATTTTTTCTTTCCACAAACTGATGTTTTAGCCCGCAATTTTTTTTTTCCCAAGGGTAACAGGAGAAATTGGACCACAAATGTTATTGTCCAATTTGTCCTGAGTACGCAGATACCCCACATGTGGGGGGGAACCACCGTTTGAGTGCATGGCAGAGCTCGGAAGGGAAGGAGCACCGTTTGAAATGCAGACTTAGATGGAATGGACTGCAGGTGTCATGTTGCATTTGCAGAGCCCCTGATGTACCTAAACAGTAGAAACCCACCACAAGTGACCCCATATTGGAAACTAAACCCCCCAAGGAACTTATCTAGATGTGTTGTGAGAGCTTTGAACCAACAAGTGATTCACTACAGTTTATAACGCAGAGCCGTGAAAATAAAAAATATTTTTTTTCCCACGAAAATGATATTTTAGCCCCCACGTTTTTATTTTCCCAAAGGTAACAGGACAAATTAGACCCCAAAAGTTGTTGTCCAACTTGTCCTGAGAACGCTGATACCCCATATGTTGGGGGGAACCACTGTTTGGGTGCACGGCAGAGCTCGGAAGGGAAGGAGCGCCATTTGAAATGCAGACTTAGATGGATTGGTCTGCAGGCGTCATGTTGCATTTGCAGAGCCCCTGATGTACCTAAACAGTAGAAACCCCCCACAAGTGACCCCATATTGGAAACTAGACCCCCCAGGGAACTCATCTAGATGTGTTGTGAGAGTTTTGAACCAACAAGTGTTTCACTACAGTTTATAACGCAGAGCCGTGAAAATAAAAAATATTTTTTTTCCACGAAAATGATATTTTATCCCCTATGTTTTTATTTTCCCAAGGGTAACAGGACAAATTGGACCCCAAAAGTTGTTGTCCAACTTGTCCTGAGAACGCTGATACCCCATATGTTGGGGGGAACCACTGTTTGGGCACACAGGAGAACTCGGAAGGGAAGGAGCACTGTTTTACTTTTTCAAAGCACAATTGGCTGGAATTGAGATCGGACGCCATGTCGCGTTTGGAGAGCCCCTGATGTGCCTAAACAGTGGAAACCCCCAATTATAACTGAAACCCTAACCCCAACCCTAACCCTAGCCCTAACCCTAGCCCTAACCCTAGCCGTAACCCTAGCCCTAACCCTAGCCCTAACCCTAACCCTAATGGGAAAATGGAAATAAATACATTTTTTTACATTTTATTATTTTTCCCTAACTAAGGGGGTGATGAAGGGGGGTTTGATTTACTGTTATAGCATTTTTTGGCGGATTTTTATGATTGGCAGCTGTCACACACTAAAAGACGCTTTTTATTGCAAAAAATAGTTTTTGCATCACCACATTTTGAGAGCTATAATTTTTCCATATTTTGGCCCACAGAGTCATGTGAGATCTTGTTTTTTGCGGGACGAGTTGACGTTTTTATTGGTAACATTTCCGGGCAGATGACATTTTTTGATCGCTTTTTATTCTGATTTTTGTGAGGCGGAATGAACAAAAACCAGCAATTCCTGAATTTCTTTTAGGGGGGGCGTTTATACCGTTCCACGTGTGGTAAAATGGATAAAGCAGTTTTATTCTTCAGGTCAGTACGATTACAGCGATACCTCATTTATGTAATTTTTTTTATGTTTTGGCACTTTTACACAAAAAAAACTATTTTATATAAAAAAATAATTGTTTTTGCATCGCATTATTCTGAGAGCTATAACTTTTTTATTTTTCTGCTGATGACGCTGTATGGCAGCTTTTTTTTTGCGGGACAAGATGACATTTTCAGCGGTACCATGGTTATTTATATCTGTCGTTTTGATCGCATGTTATTCCACTTTTTGTTCGCCTGTATGATAATAAAGCAATGTTTTTTGCCTTGTTTTTTATTTTTTATTTTTTGCGGTGTTCACTGAAGGGATTAACTAGTGGGATAGTTTTATAGAGCGGGTCGTTACGGACGCGGCGATACCAAATATGTGTACATTTATTGTTTTTTTTTAATTTACATAAATAAATGGATTTATTGGGAAATGTTTTTTTTTTTATTTGGGGATTTTTTTTTTTTTTTTTACACATTCTATTTTTTTTTTTTTTACTTTCTACCATTGTCCCAGGGTGGGACATCTCTGTATTAGATCAGATCGTTGATCTGACACTGTGCATAGCACTCTGTCAGATCAACGATCTGACAGGCAGTTTAGTTGGCTTTCCAGCGCCTGCTCTCAGCAGGCGCCGGCTAGCCAGGTCATTTCATGACCCGGAAGGAGTCCGGCGGCCATCTTGGATCCGGGGACTCCTTCTGGGTCACCGGAGCAACGCGATCTCATTGCGTTGCTCCGGTGGGAGAGCGCAGGGAGCCCCCGTCCCGGCACGATCCCCCTCTATGCCGCTGTCACTACTGACAGCGGCATCAGAGGGGTTAAATGCCCGCGATCGGCGATAGCGCCGATCGTGGGCATTGCTGCGTGGTGTCAGCTGTCATATACAGCTGACACCCGCACCCGATCACCGCGGCGCTCAGCGCGAGACCGCGGTGATCGGTGCGCCGTACTTGTACTGCTGCTGGCACAAATGCAGTGCCGGCAGCGCAGTACTAGTACGGCGCGTGGCGCGAAGGGGTTAAGGAGTCTTTATTCTGTATGATATAAGTAGGCCCAAAATAAATAGTGAACCCCTCATATTAGGGCATGTCCACATTTTACAGCATTTCTTCCAATAGTAAGGAGATATATAGGATGTGACAGGATTTATCTTCAAATACAGAAATGATTTAACCCCTTTCTGACATTAGACGTACTATCCCGTCGAGGTGGGGTGGGCCCCTATGACCACCGACGGGATAGTACGTCATATGCGATCGGCAGCGCTCACGGGGGGAGCGCAACCGATCGCGGCCGGGTGTCAGCTGCCTATCGCAGCTGACATCCGCCACTATGTGCCAGGAGCGGTCAAGGACCGCCCCCGCCACATTAACCCCTGGCACACCGCGATCAAAGATGATCGCGATATGCCGGCGGTATAGGGAAGCTTCCCGCAGGGAGGGGGTTCCCTGCGGGCTTCCCTGAGCCCCCCGCAGCAACGCGATGTGATCGCGTTGCTGCGATGGTCTTACCTCCCTCCCTGCTTGCTCCAGGCCTGGATCCAAGATGGCCGTGGATCCGGGTCCTGCAGGGAGGGAGGTGGCTTCACAGAGCCTGCTCAGAGCATGCACTGTGAAGCCTGCAGTGCTGCATGTCAGATCGGTGATCTGACAGAGTGCTGTGCAAACTGTCAGATCACCGATCTGTGATGTCCCCCCTGGGACAAAATAAAAAAGTTAAAAAAAAAAATTTCCAAATGTGTAAAAAAAAATAAAAAAAAATATTCCTAAATAATGAAAAAAAAAAATATTATTCCCATAAATACATTTATTCATCTAAATTAAAAAAAAAACAATAAAAGTACACATATTTAGTATCGCCGCGTCTGTAACGACCCAACCTATAAAACTGGCCCACTAGTTAACCCCTTCAGTAAACACCGTAAGAAAAAAAAAAAAAACGACGCAAAAAACAACGCTTTGTTATCATACCACCGAACAAAAAGTGGAATAACACGCGATCAAAAAGACAGATATAAATAACCATGGTACCGCTGAAAGCGTCATATTGTCCCGCAAAAAACGAGCCACCATACAGCATCATCAGCAAAAAAATAAAAAAGTTATAGTCCTGAGAATAAAACGATGCAAAAATAATTTTTTTTTCTGTAAAATAATTTTTATCGTATAAAAGCGCCAAAACATAAAAAAATGATATAATTGAGGTGTCGTTGTAATCGTACTGACCCGAAGAATAAAACTGCTTTATCAATTTTACCAAACACGGAACGGTATAAACGCCTCCCCCAAAAGAAATTCATGAATAGCTGGTTTTTGGTCATTCTGCCACACAAAAATCGGAATAAAAAGCGATCAAAAAATGTCACATGCCCGAAAATGTTACCAATAAAAACGTCAACTCGTCCCACAAAAAACAAGACCTCACATGACTTTGTGGACCAAAATATGGAAAAATTATAGCTCTCAAAATGTGGTAACGCAAAAAATATTTTTTGCAATAAAAAGCGTCTTTCAGTGTGTGACGGCTGCCAATCATAAAAATCCACTAAAAAACTCGCTATAAAAGTAAATCAAACCCCCCTTCATCACCCCCTTAGTTAGGGAAAAATTTAAAAAATTTATTAATTTCCATTTTCCCATTAGGGCTAGGGTTAGGGCTAGGTTAGGGCTAGGGTGAGGGCTAGGGCTAGGGTTAGGGCTAGGGTTAGGGCTAGGGTAAGGGCTAGGGTTAGGGCTAGGGCTAGGGTTAGGGCTAGGGTTAGGGCTAGGGTTAGGGCTAGGGCTAGGGTTAGGGTTAGGGCTAGGGTTAGGGCTAGGGTTAGGGTTGGGGCTACAGTTAGGGTTGGGGCTAAAGTTAGGGTTAGGGTTTAGATTACATTTACAGTTGGGAATAGGGTTGGGATTAGGGTTAGGGGTGTGTCAGGGTTAGAGGTGTGGTTAGGGTTACTGTTGGAATTAGGGTTAGGGGTGTGTTTGGATTAGGGTTTCAGTTATAATTGGGGGGCTTCCACTGTTTAGGCACATCAGGGGCTCTCCAAACGCAACATGGCGTCCGATCTCAATTCCAGCCAATTCTGCGTTGAAAAAGTAAAACAGTGCTCCTTCCCTTCCGAGCTCTCCCGTGTGCCCAAACAGGGGTTTACCCCCACTTATGGGGTATTAGCGCACTCAGGACAATTTGGACAACAAATTTTGGGGTCCATTTTCTCCTGTTACCCTGTTTTATTTTTTTTATTTTCACGGCTCTGCGTTACAAACTGTAGTGAAACACTTGGGAGTTCAAAGCTCTAACAACACATCTAGATGAGTTCCTTAGGTTGTCTAGTTTCCAAAATGGTGTCACTTGTGGGGGGTTTCTACTGTTTAGGTACATTAGGGGCTCTGCAAACGCAATATGACACCTGCAGACCATTCCATCTAAGTCTGCATTCCAAATGGAGCTCCTTCCCTTCCAAGCCCTCCCATGCGCCCAAACAGTGGTTCCCCCCCCCCACTTATGGGGTATTAGCGCACTCAGGACAAATTGGACAACAAATTTTGGGGTCCAATTTCTCCTGTTACCCTCGGAAAAATACAAAACTGGGGGCTAAATAAATAATTTTTGTGGGAAAAAATTTTTGTTTTATTTTTACGGCTCTGCATCATAAACTTCTGTGAAGCACTTGGTGGGTCAAAGTGCTCAAAACACATCTATATAAGTTCCTTAGGGGGTCTACTTTCCAAAATGGTGTCACTTGTGGGGGGTTTCAATGTTTAGGCACATCAGGGGCTCTCCAAACGAAACATGTCGATTCCAGAGTTTTTTGCATTGAAAAGTCAAACGGCGCTCCTTCGCTTCTGAGCTCTGTCATGCGCCCAAACAGTGGTTTACCCCCACATATGGGGTATCGGTGTACTCAGGACAAATTGTACAACAACATTTGGTGTCCATTTTCTCCTGTTACCCTTGGTAAAATAAAACAAATTAGAGCTGAAGTAAATTTTTTGTGAAAAAAGGTTAAATGTTCATTTTTATTTAAACATTCCAAAAATTCCTGTGAAACCCCAGAAGGGTTAATAAACTTCTTGAATGTGGTTTTGAGCACCTTGAGGGGTGCAGTTTTTAGAATGGTGTCACACTTGGGTATTTTCTATCATATAGACCCCTCAAAATGACTTCAAATGAGATGTGGTCCCTAAAAAAAAATGGTGTTGTAAAAATGAGAAATTGCTGGTCAACATTTAACCCTTATAACTCCCTAACAAAAAAAAATTTTGGTTCCAAAATTGTGCTGATGTAAAGTAGACATGTGGGAAATGTTACTTATTAAGTATTTTGTGTGACATATCTCTGTGATTTAATTGCATAAAAATTCAAAGTTGGAAAATTGCGAAATTTTCTTAATTTTCGCCAAATTTCCGTTTTTTTCACAAATAAACACAGGTACTATCAAAGAATTTTTACCACTATCATGAAGTACAATATGTCACGAGAAAACAATGTCAGAATCACTGGGATCCGTTGAAGCGTTCCAGAGTTATAACCTCATAAAGGGACAGTGGTCAGAATTGTAAAAATTGGCCCGGTCATTAACGTGCAAACCACCCTTGGGGGTAAAGGGGTTAATGATTATCCATCACATTTTATTGGATTCTGACTTTCTTGCTCATCAGGTCCATAAATTAGTTATAATTAAGAGAAACCCCTCAGCCATAACTGGAACATGACGACTTCTCGATATTTAGGCCATGTATTGTTATTGAATTATCCAAATCTGGGAGATTAAAGTTATATCTTGTAAAGGGAACATATGCAACATGATGATAACTATGTAATTATTGGATATTATTGAGACATATAGTAATATACAGTCCAGATCAAAAATATAAATTCAACCAATATTGGGAAATCCTTGTACAACACCGATGTATATACATATTAGCTCCATATGTAGAAAAACTATTCAAATATTCCCCACATTGGTAGGATTCATATTGTTTGATCTCTAGTATATTATTGGGCAATGCACTTCAATGGAAGTGAGGTTGTTGGATCGCACCCATTAGCTGCTACTTGTGATGTCACGAAATGTGGTGGGATTGTAGATTCCACCCCCATAAGATGCGTTAGATGTCACGGAATGTTATGATTGTTGGCTCCACCCATATTAGCTCTTATTAGTCATTTCACAGAATGTTTTTGTTGTTAGTTTTGCCCCCATAAGCTACTAATTGTGATGTCACCAAATGTTTTGTTTGTTGGTTTCACCTCCATTAGCTTCTACTTGTGATGTCACTGAATGAGGATGGTAGTCCTTCAGAAGTGAATGACTCTTGACTGCCTGTTAGCAATTGAAGGGGCACTTGTGCTGTTATAGGTGAGGAATGCTGCTCCTAGATTGAAGATGCGCATGATTCAATAGAGAAGCATGGATAAAGTAAAGGAACTACAGCAAAAATCTAGAGATATATCCAAGGAGGGATGGAATCTCTTTTTCTGGATGGGGTCTATCAGAGTTGGGTTAAACAATTTATCTTCAACTTTTCATTTATATGGTAATAAATTGGTTGTATGGCCTGCTCTGGTCTCTTTAAATAACAACTGCTGCTCCTGCTGATGATGTCACGGAATGTTGTGGTTTCTGGCTCCGCCCCCTTGCATTATGACATCACACACATTGTTTAAGGAGCTGCCAAGTGAACATTCCATCTGACAGTTGCAGACAGTGGAGAGAGAGGTAAGTCAGCTCTATGTCGTCTCTTGTTGTGTCCTTCATTCTCTTGTATCATCTATTTCTCATTTATTTTTTATTCATTATGGAGTCTTTATTTTATATAATATAAGTAGGCCTAAAATAAATAGTGAACCCCTCATATTAGGAGATGTCCAAATTTTCCAGCATTTCTTCCAATAGTAAGGAGATATATAGGATGTGATGGGATTTATCTTCAAGTATAGAAATGACAATGATTTACCGATTATTAGTGTTGAGCATTCCGATACCGCAAGTATCGGGTATCGGCCGATACTTGCGGTATCGGAATTCCGATACCGAGATCCGATATTTTTGTGATATCGGGTATCGGTATCGGAAGTGTAAAATAAAGAATTAAAATAAAAAATATTGTTATATTCACCTCTCCGGCGGCCCCTGGACATCAGCGGGAGGATCCGGCGTCCGGCACGGCTTCTTTCTTCAAAATGCGCGCCTTCAGGACCTGTGGAATGACGTCCCGGCTTCTGATTGGTCGCGTGCCGCCCATGTGACCGCCACGCGACCAATCAGAAGCCGCGACGTCATTCCTCAGCTAAAGTCCTAGAATGAGCGCCTTCTAGGACCTGAGGAATGACGTCGCGGCTTCTGATTGGTCGCGTGGCGGTCACATGGGCGGCACGCGACCAATCAGAAGCCGGGACGTCATTCCACAGGTCCTGAAGGCGCGCATTTTGAAGAAAGAAGCCGTGCCGGACGCCGGATCCTCCCGCTGATGTCCAGGGGCCGCCGGAGAGGTGAATATAACAATATTTTTTATTTTAATTCTTTATTTTACACTTTAATATGGATCCCAGGGCCTGAAGGAGAGTTTCCTCTCCTTCAGACCCTGGGATCCATGAGGATACATTCCGATACTTGATGTCCCATTGACTTGTATTGGTATCGGATATCGGTATCGGCGATATCCGATATTTTTCGGGTATCGGCCGATACTATCCGATACCGATACTTTCAAGTATCGGACGGTATCGCTCAACACTACCGATTATCCATCACATTTTATTGGATTCTGACTTTCTTGTTCATCAGTTCCATAAAATAGTTATATTTGAGAGAAACCCCTCAGCCATAACTGGAACATGACGACTTCTCGATTTTTAGGCCATGTATTGTTATAGAATCATCCAAATCTGGGAGATTAAAGTTATATCTTGTAAAGGGAACATATGCAGCATGAAGATAACTATGTAATTATCAGATGTTATTGAGACATATAGTAATATACAGTCCGGATCAAAAATATAAATCCAACCAATATTGGGAAATCCTTGTACAACACCGATGTATATACATATTAGCTCCATATGTAGTAAAACTATTCAAATATTCCCGCATATTGGTAGGATTCATATTGTTTGGTCTCTAGTATATTATTGGGCAATGCACTTCAATGGAAGTGAGGTTGTTGGATCGCACCCATTAGCTGCTACTTGTGATGTCACGGAACGTGGCGGTTGTTTAGCTGTTCCTTATAATGTCTTAGAGTGATGGGAATGTTGATTCCATCTCCATAAGATGCGTCATATGATGTCACGGAATGTTATGATTGTTGGCTCCGCCCATATTAGCTCTTATTTGTCATTTCATGGAATGTTTTGGTTGTAAGTTTTGCCCCCATAAGCTACTACTTGTGTTAGCTCTTATTTGTCCTTTCACGGAATGTTTTGGTTGTTAGTTTTGCCCCCATAAGCTTCTACTTGTGATGTCACCAAACGTTTTGGTTGTTGGTTTCATCCCCATTAGCTTCTACTTGTGATGTCACTGAATGAGGATGGTAGTCCTTCAGAAGAGAATGGCTCTTGACTGCCTGTTAGCAATTGAAGGGGCACTTGTGCTGTTATAGGTGAGAAATGCTGCTACTAGATTGAAGATGCACATGATTCAATAGAGTAACATGGATAAAGTAAAGGAGCTGCAGCAAAAAGCTAGAGATATATCCAAGAAGGTATGGAATATCTTTTTCTGGATGGGGTCTATCAGAGTTGGGTTAAACAATTTACCCTAAACTTTTTTGAATGTTAGCCTGTGAGACAACAGTGAGGCATTGCAAAGATGGATCAAATTGATCATGCTGCTGCACGTAGAGAAGTGAATCGCATACGGATGTGTAACCTACGTCTTAATGAAACTGAAGATGAACGAAATTGTCGAAGAACTGCTGATGTAGCCCGACAGAGGGCGACAAGAGCAAGAGAAACGAATGAAGTAACTGAATAACATAGAGCATCTAATGCTGCACGAAAAGAGAATACTTGTCCAAAATGCAAGAGCCACTCGACAATGGCTAGTTACATTTGCCGCTAGAGGACTTCTCAATCAAATTGATGAGACACATATTGAAGAGCACTATGCTGGCAAACTGACATTTTGATGTCAGTTCTGCCAATGTAAAAATTTCAAAGATGAAATGGCGAAGGACAAAACATTCCCTTCCTGCTGCAAGAGAGGGCACATCCAATTACGTCCCAGTCGTATGGATGATCAATTAGTCAAGTTAAGGGAAGGAGAGCATCAGCACTCCAATAACTTTATGGGTAATATAAGGCAATACAATAGCTCGCTTGCTTTGGCATCAATGGGAGCACAAGTTGCGCCACCTCCTGGGCATGGTCCATACTGTTTTCGAATTCATGGACAAATTTACCACAGAACTGCCCCATTACATCCCGCTGTGGGTACTACTCCCAAGTTTGCCCAGATTTAAATTTTGGACAGTGAAGAAGCATTAAAGGGAACCTGTTATCTGAATTTGGCGGGACTGGTTTTGGGTCATATGGGCGGAGTTTTCGGGTGTTTGATTCACCCTTTCCTTACCCGCTGGCTGCATGCTGGCCGCAATATTGGATTGAAGTTCATTCTCTGTCCTCCGTAGTACATGCCTGCACAAGGCAATCTTGCTTTGCGCAGGCGTGTACTACGGAGGACAGAGAATGAACTTCAATCCAATATTTCGGCCAGCATGCAGCCAGCGGGTAAGGAAAGGGTGAATCAAACACCCGAAAACTCCGCCCATATGACCCAAAACCAGTCCCGCCAAATTCAGGTGACAGGTTCCCTTTAAGTACAAGAAGTCAAGGAAATAAAAAGTGCCTCCCAGCACTGCTATCATCTCTTGGAGAGAAAATGAAAGCAATTAACCCACTCACAAGAGCCTTCACAACGATGAGGGAATTTGAAATAGAGGAAGAGAGGATTGCTGAATTCAAAAATCGCGATCCACTCGAAATAACAATGTCAATTCTAAATTACTACAATGATGACCAGAGGCGCTACAATGCACCAAGGTGCAATGATGTAGCTATAATTTAACAAAATGCAATGGGTGAATCCCCATTTAATAGGAACATCAGAGTTCACCTCAAAAGTGAAAACCAAACTGTTCAAATCAGCTTCCTACACAGACAATGTGATGCAATGACATATCCACCTCTATTCCCATATGGGGACAGTGGATGGACAATACATTTGACAACTGCAATTGCCCTAAGTGTGCAAGATCAAGGAATTGATGACATTCATCTACCATCCATACAAGTGGATCAAGATCGACAAGAAAAAATCACCCTGTTGCAGTACTATGAATACGGGCTTGCCATTCATGATGAGTTCAAATCCTCTTTTGAATGCTGGGAAGTTGATGCAACAATTTGTCGTTGACAGTTACATCAAAATTGAATCCCACAGGATCGAATATATAAAACAAAATCAAAAGGCATTTCGCGTCGACAGTTATGCCGGCATTATGGATCACATCCATAATGCTACGTTACACCAAGGGCTAAAAGCTGGGACACCAGTAATTTTACCATCCACTTTCATTGGATGTCAATCAATGCTGAGATATGTGCTTCAATAAAAAGTGTTAAATATATTTTCAAATATGTATACAAGGGACATGACTGTGCCAATATCAAGTTTGATACATTAAAATGGAATGAACCAGCCATGTACCTAGATTCTCGGTATAAAAGTGCCCCTGAGGGCATGTGAAGGATCAGAAAAAATAAAATGCATGATGCTTTACATACCATTGAAAGGCTGGTTGTTCACCTTGAAAACATGCAGCAAGTGTTTTTCGAAGATGGTAATGTGGATATAGTTATTTCGGACTCAAAAACCTCTACTCTGCAGACTTATTTTGAGCTACACAGAGTTGACGCTTCCGCCCATCAGTATTTGTTCAGTGAAATCCCTGAACACTATGTCTGGGAAAGAAAAGCTGTACCAGAAGGATGGAAAAAACGACGGGCTCAATTTGGGAAAACAATTGCCCGAATGTATACAGTCTCTTTAACAGATGGTGAGCTGTATTACCTAAGACTCCTTTTACTTCATCTAAGAAGAGCAAAGTCTTATGCTGACTTAATGACTTTCAATGGAGTCGTACATGACACGTATAAAAATGCGTGCATTGATCTTCATCTTTTGGAAGACGATTCCCAATGGGAAGATGGTATAACGGATGCAATCACTTTCCAAATGCCCTATGAACTTCGTGAATTATTTGCTATAATAAGGGAACCAGCTAAACCATTGGCATTATGGCAAAAACTTAAAACCAAATTTATGGAGGATTACATCAGGCAGTATACTTCAGAAATTGCAGAACAACTGGCTCTTTGTGATATTAATGAAATGCTCTTAAGCAATGAAAAGTCCTGTGCTGACTACGGATTGCAAACTCCAGTAAATGTTCCAGATGAAACACTGGACCAACTGAATTATGCTGTAATAAAGCAGGAGGCTGAGCAATTGAAAGCTATGCTTAATGAAGCTCAGAAATCAGCTTTCTATGCAATTATGCAAGCAGTCAATGCTGCATCACAGCCAGACGACATTAGTTCACACTGTTTTTTTCTGGACGGCCCAGGAGGTGGTGGGAAGACATTTTTGCAAAATTGCTTGCACAAAACAGTAAAAGCAGAAAAGAAGACTATTTGCTCAGTAGCCTCCAGTGGATTGGGAAAATGGTAGCACCTGCCATTCCAAGTTTGGCCTGGGACTTACAACAAATGAGATCACAGTGTCAAAAAAACCAAAAATAAGCCAACCTCACTTCAAGCAAAGGAGCTTAGGGAGTCATCTGTCATTATTTGGGACAAAGCAACAATGACTCCCTGTTTTAATATGAATGCTATGGATAAATTGTTCCAAGACATACGTGGAAAAAAAAGACCATTTGGTGGAAAAGTTTTCGTAAACGGTGGTGACTTTCTTCAAACCCTACCAATTGTGGAAGGTGAAAAAAGAGCCCAAATTGTATAGTCCACCATTAAATACTCAAAATCATGGAATCGGTTTTCACAGTTCCAGTTACAACAGAATATGAGAACGTCTCAGGATGAAGTTGAGTACAATCCATGGTTACTGAAACTTGGCAATGGAGAGTTGTCAAATGTATATGGTCTACTAGAAGACACAATTGAAATCCGGAATTCACTTATTGAAAAAGGTGATTTAATTACAGCTATTTTTGGCGACTCAATTGAGATTACCCATGCTGCGGTAGAAGAAATTGCCAATAAAGCAATCCTTACGCCATTGAATGATGACGTTCACGCCTTAAGCGACAAAATTCTTAGTCAAGTTCAAGGTGAACACTCAATATATCGCTCCATCGACATAATTGTGGAAGAGGAAGGTGTGATTCTCACAGATTACCCTGTAGAGTTTCTTAACTCTTTGAATCCCATTGGGATGTCTCCTCATGAACTAAAGCTGAAACCAGGAGCTGCAATTATGCTCCTGTGTAATCTTAACAGAAAGCGTGGCCTTTGTAATGGCACAAGGCTTTATGTGAAAAGCTTAAAAGCAAAAGTTATTCATGTCGTTGCCTTAAATGGAAAAGCAAAGGGTTAGACAGTTCTCATTCCAAGAATTTACATGATTTCCAAAGATAAAACCTGCCAGTCCAGATGCGACGGTGTCAGTTTCCTGTCATGTTGGCTTTTGAAACGACGATCAATAAATCTCAGGTACAGTCCTTGGATATTGTAGGAATTTATTTGCCTCTTCCAGTGTTTTCACGGGGGCAGTAATATGTGGCTTTCTCCAGGGGAAGGAAAAGCCAACAAATAAGGACCAAAATATTTGAGACACAGAAGCAAGGTAAACTTATTCCTAACGTTGACAAATGGTTTACTGTCAACTATGTGCAAAGAAGTCTTTTATTAAGCTTTTTAACAATTGTAAAAGCTAAAAAAATTTGTAAAGCGGGACTAACTCCTAGCCGCGGTCTATGGACCAAACATTCGGCATGGGCAGGGCCTTGGGGGCAGATCCCAAGTGCGCTCAACCATGTGAAATAGCTTATGCTCAGGAACATTGAGGAATAGTGCTATCAGATAGCTCTACCCGTTCATTTCCTTTAGAAATAGGGCTATGGGATAGCTCTACCCGTTCACTTTCTTCATGGATAGCGCTATTGGATAGCTCTACCTGAACAATATTAACTATGAGTTTTTACATACGCAAGGTAGGAGTGGCAGGAGAGGTGCACCAGGTATTTATGTTTGCTATTAGTCTGCAATCTGGTGCGTGGGTACACCCCATTGCGTGGTTAGTAATCACCGCACGTGACTCGTAACCAACCTATTAATATGGGCATGCAGGTAATAGAAATGTTAAGCTTGTCCTACCTGTATGCCTCATATTAATGGTTTTGTGTTATGATCTGGTGATTAGGAAGCAACATGCGTCTAGCTCTGAGCAGGTGGCAACTATACTGACCGCAGTCCCTAAGCTCAACACAACACTAGAAGTAGCCGTGAAATGCTCCTAACTCGGCCTAGGCATCTCGTCACAGCCTAAGAGCTAACTACCCCTAAAGATAGAAGCAGGAAAACTATCTTGCCTCAGAGAAAATCCCCAAAGGATAGATTAGCCCCCCACAAATAATGACTGTAAGAGGAGAAGGAAATGACATACGTAGTATGAAACAAGCTTTAGCACAGGAGGCCACTTCTAGCTAAATAGAAATAGTACAGAACAGAACGCTGTGCGGTCAGTAAAAAAAACTAGAAAAAGTCCACCGCAGAGAAATGCAAAAATCTCCACACCTGACTAAATGTGTGGAGGGCAAACTCTGCTGCCTAGAGCTTCCAGCTTATCTGAATAGATCCATACTAAAAAGCTGGACAAATGAACAAAAACAAGAAAGTGCTGAACAACAAAGTCCACAACAAAGAACCGCAAAAGGACAAGCAAGGACTTAGCTTTGATGAACTGGTCAGAGTGTCAGGAAAGTCCTAAGAGCAATGACTCCAGGCAGGAACAATTGACAACTGGCATTGAATGAGGGATAAGGCCAGACTAATATAGCCGAGCCAGAAAGATGATCAGTGAAAACAGCTGCTGAAGCTAAATCCAAGAAGCAGCCATACCACTCACAACCACAAGAGGGAGCCAAAGAGCAGAACTCACAAAAATGCTACTTACAACCACTGGAGGGAGCCCAAGAGCGGAATTCACAACAGTACCCCCCCTTAAGGAGGGGTCACCGAACCCTCACCAGAGCCCCCAGGCCAATCAGGATGAGCCAAATGAAAAGCACGAACCAAATCGGCGGCATGAACATCGGAGGCAACAACCCAAGAATTATCCTCCTGGCCATAACCCTTCCACTTGACAAGATACTGAAGCTTCCGTCTCGAAAAACGAGAATCCAAAATTTTCTCAACCACATATTCCAACTCCCCCTCAACCAACACCGGGGCAGGAGGATCAACAGATGGAACAACGGGCACCACATATCTCAGCAACAAAGATCTATGGAAAACATTGTGGATGGCAAAAGAGGCTGGAAGGGCCAAACGAAAAGACACAGGATTGATAATCTCAGAAATCTTATAAGGACCAATAAACCGAGGCTTGAACTTAGGGGAAGAAACCTTCATAGGAACATGACGAGAGGACAACCAAACCAAATCCCCCACACGAAGCCGAGGACCAACACACCGATGGCGGATAGCAAAACGCTAAGCCTTTTCCTGGGACAACGTCGAATTGTCTACCACATGAGCCCAAATCCGCTGTAACCTGTCCATCACAGAATCAACACCAGGACTATCAGAAGGCTCAACCTGCCCTGAAGAAAAACGAGGATGGAAACCAAAATTACAAAAGAAAGGCGAAACCAAAGTAGCCGAACTGGCCCGATTATTAAGGGCAAACTCGGCCAACGGCAAGAAAGTCACCCAATCATCCTGATCAGCAGACACAAAGTATCTCAAATAGGTTTCCAAGGTCTGATTAGTTCGCTCAGTTTGGCCATTGGTCTGAGGATGGAACGCCGAAGAAAAAGACAAATCAATACCCATCCTAGCACAAAAGGCCCGCCAAAACCTGGAAACAAACTGGGAACCTCTGTCAGACACAATATTCTCCGGAATGCCATGCAAACGAACCACATGCTGAAAAAACAATGGAACCAAATCAGAGGAGGAAGGCAATTTAGGCAAAGGTACCAAATGGACCATTTTAGGGAACCGGTCACAAACCACCCAGATAACAGACATCCTCTGGGACACAGGAAGATCCGAAATAAAATCCATGGAAATATGCGTCCAAGCCCTCTCCGGGACGGGCAAAGGCAAAAGCAACCCACTAGCGCGGGAACAGCAAGGCTTGGCTCGGACGCAAGTCCCACAGGACTGCACAAAAGCACGGACATCACGCAACAAGGAAGGCCACCAAAAGGACCTAGCAACCAAATCTCTGGTACCAAAAATCCCAGGATGACCAGCCAACACTGAACAATGGACCTCAGAAATCACCTTACTCGTCCATCTATCAGGAACAAACAGCTTCCCCACAGGACAGCGGTCAGGCCTATCAGCCTGAAATTCCTGAAGCACCTGCCGCAAATCAGGGGAGATGGCAGAAAGAATCACCCCTTCCTTAAGAATGCCAACCGGCTCAAGGACTCCAAGAGAATCTGGCAAAAAACTCCTAGAGAGGGCATCCGCCTTAACATTCTTAGTTCCTGGAAGATATGAGACCACAAAATCAAAACGGGAGAAAAATAGGGACCACCGAGCCTGTCTAGGGTTCAGCCGCTTGGCCGACTCAAGGTAAATCAAATTCTTATGATCGGTCAAGACCACAATGCGGTGCTTGGCTCCCTCAAGCCAATGTCGCCACTCCTCAAATGCCCACTTCATAGCCAACAACTCCCGATTGTCGACATCATAATTGCATTCCGCAGGCGAAAACTTTCGGGAAAAGAAGGCACATGGCTTCATCAAGGAACCATCAGAATTCCTCTGTGACAAAACGGCCCCTGCCCCAATCTCAGAAGCGTCAACCTCAACCTGAAAAGGAAGAGAAACATCCGGTTGACGCAACACAGGGGCAGAAGTAAATCGGCGTTTAAGCTCCTGAAAGGCCTCAACAGCCTCAGAGGACCAATTAGTCACATTAGTGCCTTTCTTCGTAATATCGGTCAGGGGTTTAACCACACTAGAGAAGTTGGCAATGAAACGGCGATAGAAATTAGCAAAGCCCAAAAATTTCTGAAGGCTCTTCACAGATGTGGGTTGAATCCAGTCATGAATGGCTTGGACCTTAACAGGATCCATTTCTATAGACGAAGGAGAAAAAAATAAACCCCAAAAAAGAGACCTTCTGAACTCCAAATAGGCACTTAGACCCCTTCACAAATAGAGCATTATCACGAAGGATCTGGAATACCATCCTGACCTGCTTCACATGAGACTCCCAATCATCGGAAAAAATCAAAATATCATCCAAATACACAATCAGGAATTTGTCAAGATAATTGAGGAAAATATCATGCATGAAAGACTGGAACACAGATGGAGCATTAGAGAGCCCAAATGGCATCACAAGGTATTCAAAATGGCCTTCGGGCGTATTAAATGCAGTCTTCAATTCGTCACCCTGTTTAATACGAACAAGATTATATGCCCCTCGAAGGTCAATCTTGGTAAACCAACTAGCCCCCTTAATCCTAGCAAACAAATCAGAGAGCAAAGGTAAAGGATATTGGAATTTGACTGTGATCTTATTAAGAAGGTGATAATCAATACATTGTCTTCAGGAGCCATCCTTCTTGGCAACAAAAAAGAATCCCGCTCCCAATAGTGACGAAGACGGCCGAATATGCCCCTTCTCTAAAGACTCCTTAACATAGCTCCGCATGGCGGCATGCTCTGGCACAGACAGGTTGAAAAGTCGGCCCTTAGGGAACTTACAGCCTGGAATCAAGTCAATAGCACAATCACAGTCCCTGTATGGTGGAAGGGAACTGGACTTGGGCTCATCGAATACATCCTGGAAATCTAACAAAAATTCAGGAACATCAGAAGAGGGGGAAGAGGAAATTGACATCAAAGGAACGTCACTATGTACCCCTTGACAACCCCAACTAGTCACAGACATTGATTTCCAATCCAGCACTGGATTGTGTACTTGTAACCATGGAAACCCCAGTACAACAACATCATGTAAATTATGCAACACCAGAAAACGGCAATCTTCCTGATGTGCAGGAGCCGTGTACATAGTCATCTGCGTCCAGTACTGAGGTTTATTCTTGGCCAATGGTGTAGCATCAATACCCCTCAAGGGTATGGGACTCTGCAAAGGCTGCAAAGAAAAAACACAGCGCCTAGCGAATTCTAAGTCCATTAAGTTCAGAGCAGCGCCTGAATCCACAAATGCCATGACAGAAAAAGATGACAATGAGCAAATCAGGGTCACAGACAGGAGAAACTTAGGCTGCACAGTACTAATGGTAACAGATCTAGCGACCCTCTTAATACGCTTAGGGCAATCAGAAATAGTATGAACAGAATCACCACAGTAAAAACACAGCCCATTCTGACGTCTGTATCCCCCCTGTTCCGCTCTAGTCAAAATCCTATCACATTGCATGGGCTCAGGACTTTGCTTAGAGGACACTGCCATATGGTGCACCACTTTGCGTTCACGCAGGCGCCGATCAATCTGAATGGCCAGAGACACAGATTCGCTCAAACCAGCAGGCGTGGGAAACCCCACCATAACATCTTTAAGGGCTTCAGAAAGACCCTTTCTGAAAATTGCTGCCAGAGCGTCCTCATTCCATTTAGTGAGCACAGACCATTTTCTAAATTTCTGGCAGTATAATTCTGCCGCTTCCTGACCCTGACACAGGGCCAACAGTGTTTTCTCAGCATGCTCTACAGAGTTAGGTTCGTCATACAATAATCCGAGCGATTGAAAAAATGCATCTACATTAAGCAATGCCGGATTCCCTGACTCAAGTGAGAATGCCCAGTCCTGAGGGTCGCCACGCAGTAGAGAAATAACTATCTTTACTTGCTGAACGGGGTCACCAGAGGAACGGGGTTTCAGAGCAAAAAACAATTTGCAGTTATTTTTAAAGTTCAAAAACTTAGATCTATCCCCGTAAAACAAATCCGGAGTAGGAATTCTAGGCTCTAAGGCCGAAGTCTGAACCACATAATCTTGAATACTCTGTACTCTTGCAGCAAGCTGATCCACACGAGAAAACAACCCCTGAACATCCATGCCTGCATCCAAATCCTGAATCACCCAGAGATCAAGAGGAAGGAAAAAGACAAAACAAACTAAAGAAAAAAAAATGGCTCAGAACTCTTTTTCTCTTCCTTCTTTTGAGAGGCATTCAGCTCATTTTTGGTCAGTTGTACTGTTATGATCTGGTGATTAGGAAGCGACATGCGTCTAGCTCTGAGCAGGTGGCAACTATACTGACCGCAGTCCCTAAGCTCAACACAACACTAGAAGTAGCCGTGGAATGCTCCTAACTCAGCCTAGGCATCTCGTCACAGCCTAAGAGCTAACTACCCCTAAAGATAGAAGCAGGAAAACTATCTTGCCTCAGAGAAAATCCCCAAAGGATAGATTAGCCTCCCACAAATAATGACTGTGAGAGGAGAAGGAAATGACATACGTGGTATGAAACAAGATTTAGCACAGGAGGCCACTTCTAGCTAAATAGAAATAGTACAGAACAGAACGCTGTGCGGTCAGTAAAAAAAACTAGAAAAAGTCCACTGCAGAGAAATGCAAAAATCTCCACACCTGACTAAAGGTGTGGAGGGCAAACTCTGCTGCCCAGAGCTTCCAGCTTAACTGAATAGATCCATACTGAAAAGCTGGACAAATGAACAAAAACAAGAAAGTGCTGAACAACAAAGTCCACAACAAGAGAACCGCAAAAGGACAAGCAAGGACTTAGCTTTGATGAACTGGTCAGAGTGTCAGGAAAGTCCTAAGAGCAATGACTCCAGGCAGGAACAATTGACAACTGGCATTGAATGAGGGATAAGGCCAGACTAATATAGCCGAGCCAGAAAGATGATCAGTGAAAACAGCTGCTGAAGCTAAATCCAAGAAGCAGCCATACCACTCAAAACCACAGGAGGGAGCCAAAGAGCAGAACTCACAAAAATGCTACTTACAACCACCGGTGGGAGCCCAAGAGCGGAATTCACAACAGTTTTGTTGTGGAGAAATGTCATACTCTGTCTTTATGCTAATGATCAGCCCAATAACTCATCATAAAGCATAATTTCATCTGCTTTGAAGGTGGAAATGGGCCTCTTTACCTCTTGGCCAATGTGCAGTTGCACAATTGCACCAATAACATGTCAGCTCCTGTCCACCCCTAAATGGAACCCTAGAATGGATGACACTACAGCTAAAGAGGTTACCGTCTGATGGTGTAGCTTGACTACCATTTTCTCCTGAAGACCCTTTCAGCTTTTTGAGACTTGGGTGAAGGATGTAATTGCAGCGCCCCAGAGATCTGGTCGTTGCAGTAACATCGCTCTGCCACTAAGGGGAGTGATGGTACGTCTGATGGCACTAAAGGAGTTCTACAGACCAGGTATCACCAAGCACACACTACACTTCACACTCCGTCCACTAGGGGGAGTAAAAGGCTTATTTATTGGGCCACTCCTCACATTGGTAAAACTAGGGGTTGGACAGGAAGTTAGGAGAACGAAGCCTGGGGGAGCTCCATGGAGGACCTGTCAGAACTGGGAAATCTGGCAGGTATCTAGCAAAAGGACAGATTGTTACGGAACCGCGCCTGCACTACCTTGCAGCGGTATCTAAAGAAAGGACACAAAGCGAAGGATATTGTGGACAGTGAGAAAACGAAATCAAGTACATAGGAGAGCCAGTAGGAGTCGTGCCCCGAGAACGGCAACATCCTACTGAGGTGCATAGCCGGTGGCCGGAGCACCGAAGAAGTAACAGTCTCCACACATTACTTCAAACAGCGGCAGGACAGTTAATTACAGGTTGGCTGTCTACCATACAACACCTAAGAAGGACATAGGAGGCAATTGTGGGAGAGGAGCGACACTAGGGTTCCAGAATAACTCCAGGCCTACCTGTCATAAAGATGCGTCCTAGCCATAACATACCTGGGGGACGGAGAAGAGAAAGATCTAGAAAGAACGAGGACAGAAGTTGTGAGGTCTATCCTGAATGCTAAGCAGGGAACCACTATAACACACAGGCGCTAGTGGATAGACACTGATTTCCACCTGCAAAGGGAACTCTGGAAGTGTCTTCGGACCGGCCAGTCTCAGACAGCCCTGTAGACAGTGTCCTGGACTGAGGATCCTGAAACCTTCAGTAAAAGGTAAAGAAACTGCAACCCTGTGTCCTCGTTATTCCTCGCACTATGCACCATCACCCTTCTATTGGATGCCCCTTAGCAGGGTTACTGGCCGGGTCTAGCCACCGTGACAACCCCGGACCAAGTACCCCGTGGCCCTGTGTCTGGGGGCGCTCCATAATCTCTGAAAATAGGGTCACACAGCTGCACCCCAACAGTTTGAGCAGGAATATTACATGAGTAAATATCCTGAGAGCAGAGAACCAGACTGGCTCTTGTGGAGAGATGCAGGTCTGGACAGCTGTCATCACCCTATTAGATAGATAAGAATTAATATATGTGCATTTTTATGCTTTAAAGGGAATCTGTCACCCCCCAGCACATATATGACCTATTAATATGTACATACAGGTAACAGAAATGTTAAGCTAGTCTTACCTATATATAATAGGTACTAGTCCTACCTGTATACCTCATATTAATGGTCTTGTTGTAGAGAAATATTATATTCTGTCTCTTTTTTAATGATTTCTTTCAGGCTCCAGGGCGTGCGTTTGCCTGGAAGAAATCCCTGCCTTCTCTCTTCATTGTAATATTTCCCCCTCCCATGGACATCAGTTTCGCCTTGGATTTCCGCACCTACGCCCTTGTACTCCCTCAGAAATACATACGTGAACCTCCCTTCTATGGGCACTGCACTCAGGGATCTCCCACGCAGGCGCTTTCCGCTCCAGTGACTTCTGATGTGCCCGCTGATAAGGTGCAGGGCGCAGGTGCAGGATTTCCGGGGCCATAACTGACGTTGATGGGAGCAGGGTAGTATTGTACTGAGGACAGAGAGCAGGAATTTCTTCCAGGCAACGAACGCCCCAGAGCTTGGAAGAAATCATTAACATAAAGACAGAATATAACATTTCTCCACAAGACCATTATTATGAGGCCTACAGGTAGGACTAGGACCTATTACCTGTGAGCCCATATTAATAGGTCACATATGTCCCAGGGGAAAACAGTTTCCCTTAACCCCTTAGCGACAGCCGATACGCCTTTTAACGGCGGCCGCTAAGGGTACGTAAACCAAAGCGCCGTTAATTAACGGCGCTGTGGAAAAAGTAAATAGCGCCCCCCAGAGTCGGATTTTCTCCGGGGTCTCAGCTGCCGGGGGTAGCCGAGACCCCAGAGAACATGATTCGGGGTTTTTTTTTTTAAAAAAAAAACGCGATCTCTTTTTAATTTCTCTGTCCTCCGATGTGATCGCACATCAGAGGACAGAGAAAAGGGGTCCCAGATAGCCCCCCGATACTCACCTATCTCCCCTGGTGCTCCTGGTGGCTCCCGGTGGGCGCCGCCATCTTCAAAATGGCGGGTGCATGCGCAGTGCGCCCGCCGGCCGGCACCGGGAGAATCTTTGGGGTCTCGGCTGCCGGGGGTAGCCAAGACCCCAAAGAACATGATCGGGGTCGGTTTTACCGACCCCTGTTTTGCGATCGCCGGTAATTAACTGTTTACCGGCGACCGCAAAAAAAAAAAAATCAAAGTGTAATTCTCTGTCCTCTGATGTGATCGCACATCAGAGGACAGAGAAATAGGGGGATTCGGGGACCCTATTATACTTACCGGTGTCCCTGGATCCTCCTGCTGCTCCTCCTGGCTGCCGGGGAAAAGAAAATGGCGGGAGCATGCCCGCCATCTATCGCCATCTGCCGGCCGACAGGAGAAGAGCAGTTGGGGCTAAAATTAGGGTTAGGGCTAGGGTTAGGGCTAGGGTTAGGGTTAGGGCTAGGGTTAGGGCTAGGGTTAGGGCTAGGGTTAGGGTTAGGGCTAGGGTTAGGGCTAGGGTTAGGGTTAGGGCTAGGGTTAGGGTTAAAGCTAGGGTTAGGGTTAGGGTTAGGGTTAGGGCTAGGGTTAGGGCTAGGGTTAGGGCTAGGGCTAGGGTTAGGGTTAGGGCTAGGATTAGGGTTAGGGCTAGGGTTAGGGCTAGGGTTAGGGCTAGGGTTAGGGCTAGGGTTAGGGTTAGGGCTAGGGTTAGGGCTAGGGTTAGGGTTAGGGCTAGGGTTAGGGTTAGGGCTAGGGTTAGGGCTAGGGTTAGGGCTAGAGTTAGGGTTAGGGCTAGGGCTAGGGTTGGGGCTAAATTTTAGGTTGGGGCTAAATTCAGGGTTAGGGTTCTTTCACACTTATGTCGGTACGGGGCCGTCGCAATGCGTCGGCCCGACATACCGACGAACGTTGTGAAAATTGTGCACAACGTGGGCAGCGGATGTAGTTTTTCAACGCATCCGCTGCCCAATCTATGTCCTGGGGAGGAGGGGGCGGAGTTACGGCCACGCATACGCGGTCAGAAATGGCGGACGCGACGTACAAAAAAAGTTACATTGAATGTTTTTTGTGCCGACGATCCGCCAAAACACAACTGATCCAGTGCACGACGGACGCGACGTGTGGCCATCCGTCACGATCCGTCGGCAATACAAGTCTATGGGCAAAAAAACGCATCCTGCGGGCACATTTGGAGGATCCGTTTTTTGTCCAAAACGACGGATTGCGACGGATGCCAAACGACGCAAGTGTGAAAGTAGCCTTAGGGCTAGGGTTAGGGTTGGTGCTAAAGTTAGGGCTAGGGTTGGGGCTAAAGTTAGGGTTAGATTTGGGGTAAGTTCCCACGATCTATGAACATCCAGCAGAGGGCGCCTCACCGCAAATGAAGCTAAATATAGCTCATTGATCTATATTTAGACTCATTCCCTGGGGTTTTGCAGCAAGGAGTAGCATTGCATTAGCAAAGCTCCTGGCTGCAAAATGTTTTAACCCCTTCAGAAGGATTTACATCGTTGGACTTTACAGATCTGTGGAAGGTAAGTATATTGTTGGTTTATTATTTTTTTTTTGTCACAGAACGAGGGTCTTCACTGAGTGGATTGGGCGTTAAATAAAAAATTACAACAACCTTTGTTTTTATTTCATTAAAATAATTTTTAATAATGTGTGTGTGTATTTTTTTAACCCTTTCTTTCAATTGGATTAATAATGGATAGGTGTCATAATTGACGCCTCTCCATTATTAATTAGGCTTAATGTCACCTTACAATAGCAAGGTGGCATTAACCCTTCATTACCCCATATCCCACCGCTACACGGGAATGGGAAGAGAGTGGCCAAGTGCCAGAATAGGCGCATCTTCCAGATGTGCCTTTTCTGGGGTGGCTGGGGGCAGGTGTTTTTAGCCAGGGGGGGGGCAATAACCGTGGACCCTCTCTAGGCTATTAATATCTGCCCTCAGTCACTGGCTTTACTACTCTGGCGGAGAAAATTGTGCGGGAGCCCACGCCAATTTTTTCCGCCATTTAACCCTTTATTTTAAGAGCTAGAACGGCCAAATTTTGCAGATACACACTACTGACATTAGTAGTGTGGAATCTGCAAAAAAAAAGGAGAAAAGACATGGTTTACTGTATGTAAACCATGTCTCAAATCATGTCGGGTTTTAGGAAGGAGAAAGAAAAAGCCGGTAATTGAATTACCGGCTTTTTGCTATATCGCGGCTGTATGAAGTAAGAATATATATACATATATGTGTCTCACTGACATATATATACAGTATATATATACCTATTCTATGTGTACACATTTATTCTACCTATTCTAATGTCAGCTGTCAGTGTGATTTTACTGTACACCGCAATGAATTGCCGGCTTTCCTCTCTAACAGCGCTGCGTATTCCTCGCAAGTCACACTGCTGGTCCGTGTGTAATCCGTATTTTTGGGGCTTCCATAGACTTTCATTGGCGTTTTATTTGCGCAATACGGTGACAAACGCAGCATGCTGCGATTTTCTACGGCCGTAGAAAGCCGTATAATACTGATCAGTTTAATACGGCAGATAGGAGCAGGGGCATAGAGAGTAATTGTGCCGTATTTTTTGCGAGTTTAACGAACGTAGTTTCTGCGCTCTTACGTCCGTAAAACTCGCAAGTGTGATGCCGGCCTAACCCTTACAACTCCCTAACAAAAAAAAATTTTGTTTCCAAAATTGTGCTGATGTAAAGTAGACATGTGGGAAATGTTATTTATTAACTATTTTTTGTGACATATCTCTCTGATTTAAGGGCATAAAAATACAAAGTTTGAAAATTGCAAAATTTTAAAAATTTTCGCCATATTTCCGTTTTTTTTCATAAATAATTGCAAGTAATATCGAAGAAATGTTACCACTAACATGAAGTACAATATGTCACGAAAAAACAATCTCAGAATCAGCGGGATCCGTTGAAGCGTTCCAGAATTATAACCTCATAAATTGACAGTGGTCAGAATTGCAAAAATTGGCTCGGTCATTAAGTACCAAATTGGCTCTGTCACTAAAGGGTTAAGTAAAGATTGAGTGAATACTTAGGTGAAATGGCAAGTATAGGTAGCAAGGAATGGATGTCTGATATCCTATGATCTATGCAGACTAGCTGTATACTTCATGTAGTATAGGCTGTCAACAAGTGTAATTTCACGATAGGCAGGAACAGGGCCGCCATCAGGGCATTACTGCCTTTACTAGTGTATGGTGCCTGGTGAGCAGAAGCAAAGAGGGGTGTCGGACATGGTTCAGTTCCTTAGATTGGGTGCAATACTCTTTGTTGTTTTCATATTATGTTTCTCTGGTCTCACCCAATGACCTTATTTTCATTGTGTTGAATGGTTATATGTGCTCTCTTTGTTTTGTCTGTTTTGTTTGTTTGTTTGTTTGTTTGTGCTTTCTATTGTTATTGGCACTGTAGGGTTTGCACTTTATGTAATTGACCAAAGGATTTAACTAAATGATTCTTATGAAAATAGATTTAGTTAGCAAAATATTTAGTTGGAATGTATTATGAGGCTTTTATGTTTTGGGCATTGACCACTCTCTGGTTATTATTAACCCCTTTCTGACCTCGGGATACTACGTCCGAGGTCAGATCCTCTGCTTTGATGTGGGCTCCGGTGGTGAGCACGCATCAAAGCCAGGACATGTCAGCTGTTCTGAACAGCTGACATGTGTCTGCAATAGATTCAGGTGGAATCGCGATTCACCTGCTGCTATTAACTAGTTAAATGCCGCTAGAGACAAAGGCACCACACATTAATGATATAAAAGATCACTTTATTAATAGAAAAAAGGACCATAACATGGTCATTAAAAAGCCAAAACAGGCAAAAAGTGAGACATAACAAACACAGAACAAAGGTAGACGAAAACCTGGTAGTAACTGCAGACCAATGTATATGCGCACTTAGTGTGACAATATAACTCACATTACATAACAGGCATGTTATATATAGCGATAGGGCAAATATGGCATAGTTATAATTACTCCTAGGCAGTGCTATAGTCACTGCTCTCAAAATAAATGAATAGGAAGTCAGGGATTAGCTGCTGCCCAGACATTCTCTTCATGTTCAGTTTGTCCGAAGGTGGAAACAGTGATGCCAGTGCTGATTGGGTGCTGGGCATCATGTGTTATTCCACCACATCACAGCCCCGGGACCATGAGTGCCGACGCCGTGGGAGCGGAGCTGACACAGGAGGTGAGCATAGGCTTTATTATTTTATCGGGGCTAAACAATTAGTTTAAGAACCGGTTGTTCTATTAGTGGACAACTCCTTTAAGCCACTCATCTGATGTAAACTTGCTTGTCCTGGCCTCCAGGTTGGGCACCTGTGCAGAAATGAGCCCTCCACATGAGCAGTACTTGGCACAGTACACTTGATGCACTATATGCAGACAAAGGGAGCACACAGCACCTCATTTATTTAACAAATTAGCGTATATTCTTGAGTATAAGCCGAGATTTTCAGCCCATAAAAATGGGCTGAAAGTGCCCCTCTCGGCTTATACTCGAGTCATGGTCGACGGGTGAGGGGGAGCGACGACGGTCACATACTCACCTGCTCCTGGCGCTCCTGACGCGGTCCTTGCATGTCCCCTGGTCTCCGGCGCCGGTAGCTTCTTCCTCTGTTCAGCGGTCACGTGGTGCCACTCATTAAAGTAATGAATATGGACTCCACTCCCATAGGGATAGAGCCGCATATTCATTCCTGTAGTGAGCGGTACCATGTGACCGCTGAACAAATGAAGAAGCTGTGGGCGCCGGAGATCATCTTTCCTGGAGAAGCTGCCAGGGACAGCGTCGGGAGCAGGTGAGTATTTCATATTCACCTTCTCTCGTTCCACCGCCGCTCCGTCTTCTGCGTCCTCTGCAGTGACTGTTCAGGTCAGAGGGCGCGATCACATATTAGTATGCGCGCTGCCCTCTGCCTGAACAGTCACTGCGGAGAGACTTGACGCTGAGGAGCAGCGGGCAGCGTCGAGAGGTGAGTATGTCATTTTTTATTGCTGCAGCAGCATTATATGTGGCATATTGTTATATGGAGCATCTATGGGGCCATAATGAACTGTATGGAGCATTAAATGGGACACATTGTTATATGGAGCATCTTATGGGGCCATAATGAACTGTATGGAGCATTATATGTGGCACATTTTTATATGGAGCATCTTATGGGGCCATAATCGGCATTTGTGCAGCATTATATGGGCCAAATATCCATATGGAGCTTCTTATGGGGCCATAATCGGCATTTGTGCACCATTATATGGGGCATATTTTAATATGGAGCATCGTGTGGGGCCCATCTCGAACTGTATGGAGCATTATATTGGGCTCCTGATTCAATATGGATATTCAAAAACACTTAACCTACTGATGTCTCAATTAATTTTACTTTTATTGGTACCTATTTTTATTTTTGACATTTACCGATAGCTGCTGCATTTTCCACCCTAGGCTTATACTCGAGTCAATAAGTTTTCCCAGTTTTTTGTTGCAAAATTAGGGGGGTCGGTTTATACTCGGGTCGGCTTATACTCGAGTATATACGGTACCCATTTTATTAATTTTGCAAGCGTAGGCTGAAATGACATAAATGAGCAGCAGCAAACCACATGGTATCCTTCATCCCCATCCAAAAATATTTGTCTTTGTATATTTGTATGAAGCAGAATGGTGGGACCCAGTGGGCTCTAATTACCCCAGTCTGACACTGGATTTATACCAGGTCATTTGGAGCCATCAGTAGGCAGTGCACTTACCCACACTGGATACTTGGGCAGGAATGTGCTGATGTTTAGAGAATGTCCCGCTGTATTCTGTGTGTAGATGGGAGCGTAGACACTCGATAGCTCTGGATCACTTTCAACCTATGTGTGAGCATGTCACAGAGATAAGACATTTTTAGCAAGTGCTGGAAATATTTACAATCATGTTTGTATGAATGTGTGTATGTAGTGGCTGTGTTCATCTCTCCAGCAGTGGTAACTATCATTCGTGGTATATTATGTATATTATATCCATTTTATATTACATCCCCATATCTTATACTATCATGTAATATTAGATTTATGTAGCATGCTTACATCATACAGAAAAAAAATGCAAGCAATCCGTGCACTGCATTCAAATCTGACAAAATCCCTGCTAAAGTACCTTTGCCACAGGAATCAAAATTTTTTATTTAGTTTAAACTAAAACTAAAATGATTTAATGAAAAATTCTGAAACTTTTTATTACAATTTGGGTTTCAAATCATCACCATTTTGAAGATTTCTGTTTGTTGTAGGCTTGAACCCACCTGTGGAACTGGTCGTTCAGTAGGCGTAGCTGCATGGAGAGGTGGAATGTGGTAGCTTAACGGAGTATTCCAATCTTCATGATAACCATATTTTCCGGCGTATAAGACGACTTTTTGACCCCTAAAAATTGTCCCAAAAGTCGGGGGTCGTCTTATACGCCTGGTACGGCGTGTGCAGGGAGCGATCCTGCATGTCGGCGTGTGGTTCCCAGGGTCTAGAGGAGAGGAAACTCTCCTTCAGGCCCTGGGATCCATATTCATGTAAAAAATAAAGAATAAAAATAAAAAACATGGATATACTCACCCTCGGACGGCCCCTATAAAAAAATATATATTTTTATAAAATATATAAATAAAAAGTATTTTTTAGTGTGTAACAGCAGCCAAACATAAAAACCAAATATAAATCTGGTATCGCTGTAATCGCACTGACCAGAAGAATAAAATCGCCTAATCACTTACACCGCACGAGGAATGGCGTAAAAAATAAATAAAGCCAATTATTCACATGCTGTTGATCTTTTCCTTCTGCCTCCCAAAAGTCGCAGTAATGCTTGGTGCACATTTATCCTTCGCTCTACTCTTACACCGGGGTTTCTGTGCAAATCTCTAAAATACATGATTCAGACAGAATCCCTGGTGGAAGATTAATAATAATAATAATAATAATAATAATTTTATTTATATAGCGCCAACATATTCCGCAGCGCTTTACAAATTATAGAGGGGATTTGTACAGGCAATAGACATTACAGCATAACAAAAATCACAGTTCAAAATAGATACCAATAGGAGTGAGGGCCCAGCTCGAAAGCTTACAATCTATAGGAAAAAGGGAGACACGAGAGGTGGATGGTAATTGCTTTAGTTGTTCGGACCAGTCATAGTGCAAGGATCGGATGTTCATGTAAAGCTGCATGAACCAGTTAACAGCCTAAGTATGTAACAGTACAGACACAGAGGGCTATTAACTGCATGAAATGTATGAGAACATGATGTGAGGAACCTGATTAACCCCTTTACCCCCAAGGGTGGTTTGCACGTTAATGACCGGGCCAATTTTTACAATTCTGACCACTGTCCTTTTATGAGGTTATAACTCTGGAACGCTTCAACGGATCCCAGTGAATCTGACAATGTTTTCTCGTGACATATTGTACTTCATGACAATGGTAAAAAATCTTTGATAGTACCTGCGTTTATTTGTGAAAAAAACGGAAATTTGGCGAAAATTCTGAAAATTTCGCAATTTTCCAACTTTGAATTTTTATGCAATTAAATCACAGAGATATGTCACACAAAATACTTAATAAGTAACATTTCCCACATGTCTACTTTACATCAACACAATTTTGGAACCAAAATTTTTTTCTGTTAGGGAGTTATAAGGGTGAAAAGTTGACCAGCAATTTCTCATTTTTACAACACCATTTTTTTTTAGGGACCACATCTCATTTGAAGTCATTTTGAGGGGTCTATATGATAGAAAATACCCAAGTGTGACACCATTCTAAAAACTGCACCCCTCATGGTGCTCAAAACCATATTCAAGAAGTTTATTAACCCTTCTGGTGCTTCACAGGAATTTTTTGAATGTTTAAATAAAAATGAACATTTAACTTTTTCTCACAAAAAATTTAATTCAGCTCCAATTTGTTTTATTTTACCAAGGGTAACAGGAGAAAATGGACCCCAAATGTTGTTGTACAATTTGTCCTGAGTACACCGATACCCCATATGTGGGTGTAAACCACTGTTTGGGCGCATGGCACAGCTGGGAAGCGAAGGAGCGCCATTTGACTTTTCACTGCAAAATTGACTGGAATTGAGATGGGATGCCATGTTTCGTTTGGAGAGCCCCTGATGTGCCTAAACATTGAAACCCCCCACAAGTGACACCATTTTAGAAAGTAGACCCCCTAAGGAACTTATCTAGAGGTGTGGTGAGCTCTTTGACCCACTAAGTGCTTCACAGAAGTTTATAATGTAGAACCGTAAAAATAAAAAATCATATTTTTTCACAAAAATTATATTTTTGCCCCCAATTTTTTATTTTTCCAAGGGTAAGAGAAGAAATTGGACCACAAAAGTTGTTGTACAATTTGTCCTGAGTACGCTGATACCCCATATGTGGGGGTAAACCACTGTTTGGGCGGATGGGAGAGCTCGGAAGGGAAGGAGCGCCGTTTGACTTTTCAATGCAAAATTGACAGGAATTGAGATGGGACGCCATGTCGCGTTTGGAGAGCCACTGATGTGCCTAAACATTGAAACCCCCCACAAGTGACACCATTTTGGAAAGTAGACCCCCTAAGGAACTTATCTAGAGGTGTGGTGAGCGCTTTGACCCACCAAGGGCTTCAGAGAAGTTTATAATGGAGAGCCGTAAAATAAAACAACAATTTTTTCCCACAAAAATTATTTTTTAGCCCCCAGTTTTGTATTTTCCCGAGGGTAACAGGAGAAATTGGACCCCAAAATTTGTTGTCCAATTTGTCCTGAGTGCGCTGATACCCCATATGTGGGGGGGAACCACTGTTTGGGCGCATGGGAGGGCTCGGAAGGGAAGGAGCTCCATTTGGAATGCAGACTTAGATGGAATGGTCTGCAGGTGTCACATTGCATTTGCAGAGCCCCTAATGTACCTAAACAGTAGAAACCCCCACAAGTGACACCATTTTGGAAACTAGACCCCCTAAGGAACTCATCTAGATGTGTTGTGAGAGCTTTGAACCCCCAAGTGTTTCACTACAGTTTGTAACGCAGAGCTGTGAAAATTAAAAAAAATCTTTCCCCCCAAAATTATTTTTTAGCCCCCAGTTTTGTATTTTTCCGAGGGTAAGAGGAGAAATTCGACCTCAAAAGTTGTTGTCCAATTTGTCCTGAGTACGCTGATACCCCATATGTTGGGGGGAACCACCGTTTGGGCGCATGGGAGGGCTCGGAAGGGAAGGAGTGCCATTTGGAATGCAGACTTAGATGGAATGGTCTGCAGGCGTCACATTGCGTTTGCAGAACCCCTAATGTACCTAAACAGTAGAAACCCCCCACAAGTGACCCCATATTGGAAACTAGACCCCCCAAGGAACTTATCTAGATGTGTTGTGAGAACTTTGAACCTCGAAGTGTTTCACTACAGTTTATAACGCAGAGCCGTAAAAATAAAAAATCTTTTTTTTCCCACAAAAATTATTTTTTAGCCCCCAGTTTTGTATTTTCCCAAGGGTAACAGGAGAAATTGGACCCCAACAGTTGTTGTCCTATTTGTCCTAAGTACGCTGATACCCCATATGTTGGGGTAAACCCCTGTTTGGGCACACGGGCGAGCTCGGAAGGGAAGAAGCACTGTTTTACTTTTTCAACGCAGAATTGGCTGGATTTGAGATCGGACGCCATGTCGCTTTTGGAGAGCCCCTGATGTGCCTAAACAGTGGAACCCCCCCAATTATAACTGAAACCCTAATCCAAACACACTCTTAACCCTAATCCCAACGGTAACCCTAACCACACCTCTAACCCAGACACACCCCTAACCCTAATCCAAACCCTATTCCCAACTGTAATCTAAACCCTAACTGTAACTTTAGCCCCAACCCAAACTGTAGCCCTAGCCCTAACCCTAGCCCTAACCCTAGCCCTAGCCCTAACCCTAGCCCTAACCCTAGCCCTAGCCCTAACCCTAGCCCTAACCCTAGCCCTTACCCTAGCCCTAACCCTAACCCTAACCCTAGCCCTAACCCTAACCCTAGCCCTAGCCCTAACCCTAGCCCTAGCCCTAGCCCTAGCCCTAACCCTAGCCCTAACCCCAGCCCTAACCCTAGCCCTAATGGGAAAATGGAAATAAATACATTTTTTTAATTTTTCCCTAACTAAGGGGGTGATGAAGGGGGGTTTGATTTACTTTTATAGTGGGTTTTTTAGCGGATTTTTATGATTGGCAGCCGTCACACACTGAAAGACGCTTTTTATTGCAAAAAATATTTTTTGTGTTACCACATTTTGAGAGCTATAATTTTTCCATATTTTGATCCACAGAGTCATGTGAGGTCTTGTTTTTTGCGGGACGAGTTGACGTTTTTATTGGTAACATGTTCGGGCACGTGACATTTTTTGATCGCTTTTTATTCCGATTTTTGTGAGACAGAATGACCAAAAACCAGCTATTCATGAATTTCTTTTGGGGGAGGCGTTTATACCGTTCCGCGTTTGGTAAAATTGATAAAGCAGTTTTATTCTTCGGGTCAGTACGATTACAGCGACACCTCATTTATATCATTTTTTTATGTTTTGGCGCTTTTATACGATAAAAACTATTTTATAGAAAAAATAATTATTTTGGCATCACTTTATTCTCAGAACTATAACTTTTTTATTTTTTTGCTCATGATGCTGTATGGTGGCTCATTTTTTGCGGGACAAGATGACGCTTTCAGCGATACCATGGTTATTTATATCTGTCCTTTTGGTCGCGTGTTATTCCACTTTTTGTTCAGCGGTATGATAATAAAGCGTCGTTTTTTGCCTCGTTTTTTTTTTTTTTTCTTACGGTGTTTACTGAAGGGGTTAACTAGTGGGCCAGTTTTATAGGTCGGGCCATTATGGACGCGGCAATACTAAATATATGTACTTTTATTGTTTTTTTTTTCTTTATTTAGATAAAGAAATGTATTTATGGGAATAATATATTTTTTTTTTTTAAGTATTTAGGAATATTTTTTTTTTTTTTTTTACACATTTGGAAATTTTTTTTTAAACTTTTTTACTTTGTCCCAGGGGGGGACATCACAGATCGGTGATCTGACAGTTTGCACAGCACTCTGTCAGATCACCAATCTAAGAGCAGTGCAGGCTGCTTCACAGTGCCTGCTCTGAGCAGGCTCTGTGAAGCCACCTCCCTCCCTGCAGGACCCGGATCCGCGGCCATCTTGGATCCGGGCCTGGAACAAGCAAGGAGGGAGGTAAGACCCTCGCAGCAAAGCAATCACATCGCGTTGCTGCGGGGGGCTCAGGGAAGCCCGCAGGGAGCCCCCTCCCTGCGCGTTGCTTCCTTGCACCGCCGGCACATCGCGATCATCTTTGATCGCGGTGTGCCAGGGGTTAATGTGCCGGGGGCTGTTCGTGACCGCTCCTGGCACATAGTGCCGGATGTCAGCTGTGATAGGCAGCTGACACCCGGCCGCGATCCGCCGTGCTCCCCCCGTGAGCGCCGCCGATCGCGCTGGACGTACTATCCCGTCCGTGGTCATGGGGGCCCACCCCACCTCGACGGGATAGTACGTCCCATGTCAGAAAGGGGTTAAGGTTTTTTTTTTCTTGAATGGGCCACACAGGGATAGTTAGGTTAATGCGTTGAGGCGGTAGGCCAGTCTGAACAGATGCGTTTTTAGGGCACGCTTAAATCTATGGGGATTAATCTTATTAACCTGGGTAGTGCATTCCAAAGAATTGGCGAAGCACATGAAAAGTCTTGGAGATGGGAGAGGGAGGTTCTGATTATTGAGGATGCTAACCTCAGGTCATTAGCAGAATGGAGAGCACGGGTAGGGTGCTAGATGTAGAGTGGTGCTGAGCCATGGAGTGCTTTGTGGATGAGGGTAACAGTTTTGTACTGGATTCTGGAGTGGATGGGTAACCAGTGTAATGACTGGCACAGGGTAGAGGCATCGGTGTAAGGGTTGGTGAGGAATATAATCCTGGCAGCAGCATTCAGGACAGATTGGAGCCGGGAGAGTTTGGTAAGAGGGAGGCCAATTAAGAGAGAGTTACAATAGTCCAGACGAGAATGAATGAGTGAAACAGTAAGAGTTTTTGCCGTGTCAAAAGTAAGAAAAGGGCGAATTCTAGAAATGTTTTTGAGATGCAGATAAGAAGAGCGAGCCAATGATCGTATGTGGGGGTGAAGGAAAGCTCAGAATCAAGGATGACCCCAAGGCAGTGGGCATGTTGCTTGGGAGTAATGGAGGGACCACACACGGAGATGGCAATGTCAGGAAAAGGTAGGTAAGTAGAGGGAGAGAACAGGAGGAGTTCAGTTTTTGACAGGTTCAGTTTCAGATAGAGGGAGGACATGATGTTAGAGACAGTGGTAAGACAATCACTGGTGTTTTCTAAAAAGGCAAGCGTGATATCAGGAGAAGAAGTGTATAATTGGGTGTCATCAGCATAGAGATGGTACTGGAAACCAAATCTGGAACCAGGAGAGAACGGTGTCCTTGAGGCCGATGGAGCAGAGCATAGTAAGGAGGAGCTGATGATCCACAGTATCTAATGCTGTGGAGAGATCCAAGAGAATTAGCATGGAGTAGTGACCATTAGATTTAGCTGTTAGTAGATCATTAGAGACTTTAGTGAGGGCAGTTTCAGTGGAGTGTAAAGAGCAGATACCAGATTGAAGAGGGTCGAGAAGAGAGTTATCTGAGAGATAGCGGATAAGACGGGAGTGGACTAGGTGTTTGTGGAGTTTAGAGATGAAGTGAAGATTAGAGACAGGTCTATAATTAGCGGCACAGTTTTGATCAAGGGATCGTTTTTTAAGGGTGTATGATGACATGCTTAAATGAGGAGGGAAAAATACCGGAAGAGAGAGAAAGGTTGAGTATTTTTGTTAGGTGGGAGGTGACAGCCGGGGAAAGGGACTAGAGCAGATGTGACGGAATGGGGTCACTAGTGCAAGTGGTGGGGCGAGAAGATGCAATGATTACGAGCCTGATTACTTCTTGTTCTGTAACTGGTTCAAAGTCAGAGAGTGAACTGGATGCAGTGGGGGAGGGAGGACAGTGCATGATATGAAGAGTTTGGGAGATAATTTCCTGTCGAATGTGGTCAATTTTTTCTTTGAAGGAATTGGCCAGATCGTCAGTGCGGAGATCCGTGGTTGGGTCCAGCACTCTTGGATTGAGTAGGGAATGGAAAGTGTCAAAGTGACGTTTAGGGTTATTGGACAGCGAGGTGATGAGGGTGTTGAAATAGGTTTGTTTAGAGAGGTGAAGGGCAGAGTTTTATGTTTTAAGCATAATCTTATAATGGATGAAATCTTCGGGTAGATTGGATTTTCTCCACAGACGTTCAGCGCACCTGGAGCACCGCTGTAGGAAACGTGTTTGCAGCGTGTGCCATGGTTGTCGACATCTGTGCCGAGTTGTTCTTTGTATAGGAGGTGCAATTTCATCCAGGGCACTTTGGAGGGTTTCATTGTGATGCTTCAGTGCAGGATCAGGACATGAGATGGAGGAGATAGGGGCCAATGAGGACTGCAAGCTCTGAATAAGTTTCTGGGTGTTAATGGCCTGTATCTTTCTATAAGTGTGGAAAGTGGGGGTGACCTGAGCAGGATGGCAGTTCTTGATAGAAAATGAAAGAAGGTGGTGGTCAGAAAGTGGGAGAGGGGAGTTTGTGAAATCGTCCACTGAGCAAAGTCAGGTGAAGACCAAGTCGAGGGAGTTTCTGTCTTCATGCGTTGGAGAGTTAGTATGCTACAAGAGGCCAAAAGAAGAGGTTAGAGATAAAAGGTGAGAAGCAGATGGGGAGAGGGGAAAAGCAATGGGAATGTTGAAGTCACCCATGATGAGGGTGGGGATGTCACAGGAGAGAAAGTGTGGATGCCAGGTGGCAAAGTGATCCAGGAACTGATGAGAGGGGCAGGGAGGACGATACACCACCGCCACTCGCATGGAGAAGGGGATGTAGAGTCTGACAGCATGGACTTCAAAAGAAGGGAAGACAAGTGAGGTTACTTGGGGGATCACTTGGAAGGTACATTTGAGTGATAGGAGCAGACCAACGCCTCCACCTGCTCTGTTGTCCGATCTTGGGGTATGAGAAAAGTGTAGTCCACTATATGAGAGAGCAGCAGCAGCAGCAGTGGTGTCTGACTGCTGGATCCAGGTTTCAGTAAGAGCCAGGAAGTTAAGAGAATCAGAAAGGAAGAAGTCATGGATGAAAGGGAGTTTATTACACACAGAGTGAGAATTCCAAAGGGTACAATTGAAAGAGGTAGAAGGCATGCATGGAATATTAATAAGGTTAGAGAGGTTTCTGAGTGTAACAGTTGGGAGGTTTGACTGGCTATAACATGGGGGGTCGGGGTTGGGAGAGATGTCTCCAGCGACTAGGAGAAGGAGGATAGAAACAGTGAGCAGATTGCTAAGTGATTTGTGAGAGCGTCTCTTGTGTTGGATAGTGGGACTGAATGGATCTGCGCTGTTAAGCAATGTGAAGAGAGCGTGAGTGCTATACATAGGAGAGGAAAGGACAGAGGGGCCGATATGGATGGAGTGTAAAGAGTTAATGCAAGGGCGGTGAATGTGAGTGAATGCAGCAGCCAGGATATACGTTATACAAATGAGACAGATGGGGGCACTGTGCACTCCGACTGACCTGTGATCCAGTGGCGTCTTTTTAGGATTGCATAAAAGTGCCATTGCCCACAGTTTTGTGCATTTCTGAAAAGAAGGACACCGCTGTACAAAGGCCAGATGGAGTTCAGAGTAACTCTGCTGCCTCATTATAGTGAATGGATCCATTGGGGTTTCATCTGTCATGTCACTCGAAGATTTAGATGGAAATTGTCTATTCAGAGAGGAAGAGGACTAGAACTCCAGTGCCACCTATTGGAAGTAGCAATCCTAACAGTCAATGTCGACCCTTTAACGAGCCTTATCACATGACTTAGGATAATAGCCAAACCAGAATCTCAATTTGCAGACACTGTGTTTCGGGGTACTGCCCCTCGTCAGTGCAAAGTGGAGATCTGGTTTGGCTGATTGAGAGGCGTCTGACCAGGATCCAAGAAGTATTGTTTCTCCGCAAGGGACAAATTTTGGTGCCATTTTTAACACCCAACACACAACAGGCCGGCTGGGAGGGCAGCCTCACATCGGCCAGGTTGAAAACGGTATATTCCCCAGATTTGGATTACTGCGTGGGACACAATGACAGACAGGTGTGGGTATATTGTTGGTTTGTTATTTTACTTTTATTACAGGAGGTCAAGGGCTTTGTAGGAATTAGGTGTGGTTGTAAGTGTGGTTTAATTAAGAATATTAAAGGATTATGTGTCTTTCTTTCAATTAAAGGACTTTTTTCTGGGTGTCTGTGTTTTCTTACAATGTGACTATGGGGTTAGTAAGGTGGGCGTCTTACTGACGCCTCTCTATTACAAACCTCAGGGCTTGCTGTCACCTAATGGTGACATCAACCCCCCAACTATTACCCCACTTGCCACTGCTACAGAACAAATGGGAAAAGCAAGGCTAAGTGCCAGAATTGGCGCATATTAGAGATGCACCTTTTCTGGGGTGGCTGAGAGCTGATATTTTTAGCCAGGTGGGGCAGTATCCATGGCTCCTTCCTAGGCTATTAATATCAGCCCGCAGCTTTCTGCATATGCAACGTCCCAGGTAACCGGTTGTTGCAGTGATGTTGCCTTTCTTTCGGGGAGGGTGATATCATGCTCAGAGGCAATGGAATTCCCTTTATCAGGTAAGGCACTCACATGCAACATATTCCAAATCCAGACCAGGAGGGGGAGCTCAGGACCGGGATTCAGGGGAGCTTCCCTCAAATATAGATATATGTCCTGGTCTAGAGGAAGAGTTAGCCAGTCTGGGAGAGACACAGAAGGAGAAGGAAGTCTGAGAGAGCAGATAGAGAGGCCCAGCAGCCATGTGGGAGCTGCAGCCTCTGGAAGGAGAAAGACCTGAACGGTTGCATGTGGTGGAGCTTCAGAGGAAAGGAGCAGAGGAGAGGAACAGGGCTCAGAGGGGAACTGTGACTGGGCACCCTCAGAGCTGAAGCACAATACCGGGTATCGGGAGCTCAAGGCTATAGTGGAACTGTAGGACACTTGGAAAAACTGGAGGGTTCAGAACTTTATGTCAACAACCTGCACCACACCTGAGATGCAGCAGCATCTGAGGAGCCCGGGGCATGCTAGAGTCCCTGTAAAATGGCTCAAGCTGCCCGCCATGCAGGTACCTGTCCCAGGACAGGAAGAAAGAGGACTTTGCTAGTAAGCTTCAGGCAGCAAGGACCTTACATAGAATGGTGCTAGTTGGAAAGGCTCACGGACCTCTACTGGAAAAGGGATTCTCCCATTGCCTCTGACCCGGACGGGTCGCATCACCATCCGTGCCTGGTACCCTGGACTGTGGCCTGCCAACCACAGTAAACCAGATAAAGGCTTTACAACTTGTGTCCTTTACTTATTGTCCAGCATACACCATCATCGCCTTACACTATAGGACCCCTGGGGGAAGCGTTACTTTCTTTGCTGCAACAACATCCCCCAGATGACCCCTTTAAAGCAGCATCGGTCCTACTATTGACCAAACACCACAGGTGGCGTCACGACAGACTCATTTACAATATCCCATTAAAGACCGTTCCCTTTTTATTGGGCGTCCAGGGCCACGGACCGGGTAACAGCCACCATAACATCCCCTTTAAGAGAGACCGGACTCTGTGCCAAGTACCCCACCGCCCTGGCAGGGCGCTCCACATAGTCTTTGCTGGTTATTACTAATGGGGAGACCACACGTCATTTTTTTGGGGAGGTCCCCTTTTTAATAGCCAGTAAAAGTTAAGTATATAGCTGCGAGCTGATATGAAGAGTCTAGGAAACTCCATGGGTATTACCCCCTTCCCAGGCTATAAACATCTGCCCCCAGCCGCTGGCTTTCCCTCTACTGGTTTTGAAAATTGCAATGGAGCCCACACCCTTTTTTCCAGAAAAAAACCCTTTTATTAATTAAATACATGTCCAGTAATTTGTACACACGCTGTACTAAATGTATTTGACATGTATATATCTACCTGTTCTACAGGGTGGGCCATTTATATGGATACACCTGGGTGGGCCATTTATAAAGTTGGATCCAAAATGGCTGACTACAAAATGGCCGCCATGGTCACCACCCATCTTGAAAAGTTTTCCCCCTCCCATATACTAATGTGCCACAAACAGGAAGTTGATATCACCAAGTATTCCCATTTTATTTAGGTGTATCCATATACATGGCCCTGTGTATGTATTTACTGTTTGTAATCCTTCTCTTCTATCCTGTCGGCTCCTGCTGTGATTTTACACTAGCGTGGATGCTGAATTACCAGCTTTTCTTCCATCTATCTATGTAATAAAAATACATATACCGTATTTTTCAGCGTATAGGATGACTGGGCGTATAAGACGACCCCCAACTTTTCAGGGGTCATCTTGTACTGTACATCGGGTGTCGTCTTATACGCCATGTCCAGGGAGCAGTCCCGGATGGTTCCCAGGGTCTGGAGGAGAGGAGACTCCCCTTCAGGTTTTGGGATCCATATTCATGTAAAAAAAAGAATAAAAATAAAAAATATGGATATACTTACCTTCCGATGGCCCCCGGAGTTCTCCTAGCTCTCCGCGATGCATGCGGCGGCTTCCGTTGCCAGGGATGCATTGCGCGTCGTAAAGGACCTTTGTGACGTCGCGGTCGCGTGGATCCCAGGGCCTGAAGGAGAGTCTCCTCTCCTCCAGACCCTGGGAACCATCCAGGACCGTTCCCTGCACCATATGCGGCGACTTCAGAGCTCCGAACATGCCGTACCTGGCGTATAAGACGACCCCCGACTTTTGAAAAGATTTTCAGGAGTTAAAAAGTCGTCTTATACATCGGAAAATACAGTATATATATGTGTGTCAGTGAAAGCAAAGTAAATGTTTTTTTTCCTTCCACATTCAAAAAATTCCTGTGAAGCACCTGAAAGGTTAATAAACTTCTTGAATGTGTTTTTTGAGAACCTTGAGGGGTGCAGTTTTTAGAATGGTGTTACTTTTGGGTATTTTCTGTCATATACGTAAGTCCCTCAAAGTCACTTCAAATGTGATGTGGTCCCTAAAAAAAATGATTTTGCAAATTCTGTTGTGAAAATGAGAAATCGCTGGTTAACTTTTAACCCTTACAACTTTGTAGGGGGTTACAGAGACTGACCTTTGCCCCAAACACATCCCAGTTAACTAAGGTTCTAATCAGTATGTATATATTGTAAGCTAGCGCTTACTGCATGTGTTGGTGGACACTTGCTTAGCAACGGGATTCAGTCACACAGTCACAATTTTCTCCACTAAACAGTCCTTACGGTTTATTTACACGTCATAAACTGCCATGTTACACATCACACACATATAGTTCATAGTACACGGCTTCCTTCATTTGACAGACACTACATCCGCCAGTCCTCCTCTGACCAGTTCCCAGGGTTTTCCGTGAGCCGTTTCAATGACTCTACTGACATAGCATTACACAACATTAGATTGCAGTCTCTAAACACACCAGACCTCACTTCGTCCAGTTACTGTGTGAGACCACACAATTCATTAACTGACCCTCGTCAGTGCACACAGTCCCCCATATTCTGGGTTACCTCCCAGGAGCTCCTGCTCCACACGCTGACTCCTCGTCAGTCCTCTCTCCCAGGGAAGCTGCCTAATCGGGATCACCATCCGGGACTATGCCTTACTCACCAGGCCACCCGACAGATCCAGACCCACAGAAGTACAGTAGCTTCCCCAACACAGTAGCCATCACAGGCTCTGCAGTACCATGGCCTCACCCTGTGCTCTTCAGGAATCCAGTCCTACCCCCAGGACCTTCCAACACAGAGGCCATTCAGGTCCATGGCCTCTCCGTGGGCTATTCAGGACATCCGTCCTACTCCCAGGACTGCCCAAAACAAAGGTCTTCAGGTATATGGCCTCTCCATGTGCTATTCAGGAATCCAGTCCTACTACCTGGACATTACAACACACATGCCTTCAGGTCCATGACATCTCCATGTGCTATTCAGGAATCCAGTCCAACTCCCTGGACAGTCCAATACACAGGCCATCCAGGACATTACACACCGACCATGTAACCAGACCTCAATGTTTGGTTAGTTAGTCCCACCCAGCTCTCCGATTACCCCTGTAAGCCTCCCTTTACAACTACAAAAAAACTTGTGGGACTACAGGTCCCAGAACAACAACATTACTGGCTTACAGCACAGAGGATCTCCTTTGTGACACATACCGACCATTTACAATAATGCCGGTCACTGTCTCATCGTCACAGTTACTCATGCAACTACCATGCACTCTCATGGCCTCTGAGGGGAACATACAATATATTGTAATGTACCTGATGCTGCTATGTATATGTATGTTGTGTAGATAGGGAAAGTGAAGTTTATAGGGTTGGACACTAGAGGGGGCATAGTAGGTTAGGAATAGAAGCTTAGTATAATAAATAGTTAACATAGGAGGGGCCAACTGTGGGTAAGACAGGAGCATTTCCTGAATGTAGTTAGCAGCCCCAGGGAGCCCAGACAGTCCCGTAGGGCCTTAGAGCCCTGGCAACAAGTTAGGAGCCTAGACATCCAGGGCTCGGGAACTGAAGGAAACAGCAACCGTGAAATGCAGGGCAGCACTAAGATGTGGTAGCTTACTACATGGGCAGATGCCCTTATGTCGGCTCGAAACGGACAGGAGAATTCTATAGATAGTAAAGCTGGACAGAAGGAATGCGGCAGTACCGGATGAAGCGGTACAACCCAGGAGCATTCTAGAAGAAGTAGGGAAAAGCACAGGAGTAGACAAGGATGTGTACTGTGATGTTCCCTGTGAATTTGCTGTAACTGAGCTGGATATGCTGTGAAAGAATTCAAGTAAAGTTGTCTGTTATAAGTTTAAACTGGACTCTGTCTCTCTTTGTGTGGAACCAGCAGGAGTGAACCCACAGCACACCAAATGGGACCCTGATGGTGCAGAAGACGTAACAGAAGGTATGCTGCAAATGGGACAGTGTATGTATGTGGTGGGAGACAAGGGCATGATTGAGCAATAGATGTCAGCCATGACTACAGCCCTGGCTCCCCTCACAACTTCCTAACAAAAAAAATGATGTTTCCAAAATTGTGCTGATGTAAAGAAGACATATGGGAAATGTTATGTATTAACTACTTTGTGTGACACCACTCTCTGATTTAAGGGCATAAAAATTAAAAGTTTGAAAAATTGCAAAATATTCACAATTTTTGCCAAATTTCCATTTTTTTTTACAAATAAACGCAAGTCATATCAAAGAAATGTAACCACTATCATGAAGTACAATATGTCATGAAAAAACATTCTCAGGATCAGTGGGATCCATTGAAGCTTTCCAGAGTTATTAAATCATAAAGTGACAGTGGTCAGAATTGTAAAAATTGGCCTGGTCAGGAAGGTGAAAACAGGCTTCGGGGTGAAGGGGTTAATTAGCGAGTTGCTATTGGTCATAGCTAAAGTAGTGACGAAAAAAACAATTGGTGGAGTAAGGTTGAACTTGATGGACCGTGGTGTTTTCAAACCTATGTAACTATGTAAGTTGCGTTACAATTATATAAAATGCTTCACTTGTTCATACCAGAGAGTAAATAGATCATGTAATTCTCCACCTCTGCATTAATGGATCTGTATAAGGATTTGCCAAGTAGGAAAAGTACTGAGAGACAGCCTGCTACGTGTCAGATTCATGCACACAGTATTTCATTATAAGAATTTAATGCAGAGGAGAGAAACAAAGAGAAATAACAACCGTTTGAGATGTTTAGTTGTGTGAAGAGACCTGGCTGCAACCACAGAGTGATAGCTCAGGGCCTTATTACACTGTAAGGTACTAGCAGGAACGTGGGATGCAGTGATGAGCAGGAGGCAGAGCAAGAGTTAACAAATTTTATATCAGAATACAGGCTCGGACTGGCCCACCGGAGAACCGGAGGATTCTCCGGTGGGCCCAGGCACTGACACCTGCTGGCATACTTGCAAGCAGATGCCTAGGGCCCCCACTGCTTCAAGGGCCCCCACTGCTTCAAGGGCCCCCACTGCTCCAGGGGCCCCAAGCCAGTGGCTATGGGGCCCCTGAGTCAAGAGGGCCCACTCTGTGCCAGCCTAGCAGCAGCTGGAGACAGTATCCTGTCCCCGCTGCTAAAGCAAAATGAATATTCACGCTTCCCCATGCCCCTATGGGAGTGGAGAAGCGTGAATACCATTTCTCTTTAATAGCGAGCAGCGTTAGCCGCAGGGTGAGGCTAACGCTGCCCGCATGTAGCCTCCACCGCACCACATACACACAGCACCGCAAAAGCACCGTCCGCACCACATACACAGGCACACAGTCAGACACACAGCACAGTTCACCTCCTGGCAGCAGCAGCACATTCCGACGTCCTGCTTCCTGTCTGAGACAGCCCAGCTGGACGACGTCATCATCCAGCACGCTGTCTCACACAGAAAGCTGTCAGCAAAGAAGAGGCTGCAGGGAGGTGAGCTGTGCTGTGTGAGTGTGCCTGCGTGTCTGTGTGTGAGTGTGCTTGTGTCTGTGTGTGAGTGTGCCTGCGTGTGTGTGTTGGTGGGGAAGCACAATGATATTGGTGGGGGACGCAATAGTGCAGGCGATGGGCAATGATGGCGGTGGGAGGAGAGAGTGATGGAGGTGATGGGCAATGATGGCGGTGGGGGGAGACAGTGATGGAGGTGATGGGCAATGATGGTGGGGGCAATGATGGAAGTGATGGGCAATGTTGGAGGTGATGGGCAATGATGGTGGGGGGAGGCAATGATGGAGGTGATGGGCAATGATGCAGTGAGGGCAGGCAACGATGAAGATGTTAGGGCAGTGAGAATCTGGAATTGCTTGCCTGAGGAGGTGGTGATGGCGAACTCAGTCGAGGGGTTCAAGAGAGGCCTGGATGTCTTCCTGGAGCAGAACAATATTGTATCATACAATTAGGTTCTGTAGAAGGACGTAGATCTGGGGATTTATTATGATGGAATATAGGCTGAACTGGATGGACAAATGTCTTTTTTCGGCCTTACTAACTATGTTACTATGTTACTATGTAAGATGATGGGCAATGATGGTGGTGGGGGAGGGAGGCAATGATGGTAGGGGGAGGCAATGATGGAGGCAATAGGCAATGATGGTGGCGATAAGCAATGATTGTGGGGGAGCCAATGATGGCGGTGGGGCAGGCAATGATGGAGGTGATGGGCAATGATGGTGGTGGGGGAGGCAATGATGGAGATGGTGGAATGGGCAGTGATGGAGTGGTGGGGGAGAAGAAGGCAATGATGGAGGTGGTGATGAGGACAATGAGGTGGGTAGAGAGGAACTGCATTATACTTTGTGAGGGGGGCTACATCATATTCTGTGGGGGGACTGCATTATTCTCAGGGGACTACATTATATTCTGGGGGCCTACATCACACTATATGAGGGGGCTCATTAGAATTATCTAAAATTATGCAAAAGCATTGGAATATTTTACAATCAGACCCTATTCTGAAGACAATTTTACCAGATCGCCCATTGATGGTTCCAAGGAGTTCTAGGAACCTTAAAGATCTTCTTGTGCATAGACACTATTCAGCAACCAGTCCTAAATCAGGTACATTTGGGGGTAATGGTTTCTTTCCTTGTAACATGTGTAAAGGATGTTGTAACATGTTTAAAAGTAAGACCTTTAATAATCATGATGGATCCAGAGTTTTTGAGATAAGAAAGAGGCTTACGTGCACATCTAAGGGTATGTGCACACGTCAGGATTTCTTGCAGAAATTTTCCTGACAAAAACCGGACATTTCTGCCAGAAATCCGCATGCGTTTTTACCACGATTTTACCGCATTTTTGATGCGTTTTTTGTGCGTTTTTCCCAAATGCATAGAATTGTAGGAAAAACGCAGAAAAACCTCAAAAATAATGAACATGCTCATTTTTTTTTACCGCGATGCGTTTTTTTCGTGGCAAAAAACGCATCCATGTGCACAAAACATTCAGAATGCATTCTAATTGATAGCATGCATAATGTATGCGTTTTTATAGCATTTTTAGCGCGAAAAAAACGCAAAAAAACCTGAACGTGTGCACATAGCCTAAAGGCGTCATTTATCATGCACATTGTCCGTGTGGCAAAGTTTATATTGGTCTCACCACACGAGAATTACGAGTCAGGACAAGGGAGCATGTAAGAGATATTGAGAAATCTGTTACCATTACTGACCCCAGTATTTTAAAAACTCTGCCTAGGCATTTTAAATTACATCATCAATTGGATCCTAGGGGGCTCAAAATTCAAGCTATTGACCAAATTCAATTGGGAAATAGAGGAGGTAATTTGGCCAAAGTCCTTGCTCAGAAAGAGAGCAAATGGATCTACTTACTGGGGACATTGGCTCCATATGGCCTTAATGAGACTCTAGTAGGGTTAAGCGAAACGGGTCGTTCATTTTCAAAAGTTGCCGACTTTTGGCAAAGTCGGGTTTCATGAAACCCGATCCGACCCCTGTGCGGGGTCGGCCATGCGGTACGCGACTTTCGCGCCAAAGTCGCGTTTCAATGACGCGAAAAGCGCCATTTCTCAGCCAATGAAGGTAAACGCAGAGTGTGGGCAGCGTGATGACATAGGTCCTGGTCCCCACCATCTTAGAGAAGGGCATTGCAGTGATTGGCTTGCTGTCTGCGGCGTCACAGGGGCAATAAAGAGGCGTTCCCGCCGACCGCCATGTTACTGCTGCTGATCTGAGCTTAGGGAGAGGTTGCTGCCACTTCGTCAGAAGCAGGGATAGCGTTAGGCAGGGTCCATTAACCACCAAACGGCTTGTGCTGTAGCGATTTGCACTGTCCAACACCACCTTCGGTGTGCAGGGACAGTGGAAGCTACATTTTTATTTTTTTTTCCTCAGCGCTGTAGCTCATTGGGCTGCCCTAGAAGGCTCCCTGATAGCTGCATTGCTGTGTGTACGCCGCTGTGCAAACCAACTGCTTTTTTCAAAGCACAAATCCTCTTGTTCCTTCCTTTCTGCACAGCTATCTTGTTTGTTTGTCCACACTTTTTATTTCATTTGTGCATCAGTCCACTCCTTATTGCTGCCTGCCATACCTGGCTGAGATTACTGCAGGGAGATAGTAATTGAAGGACAGTTCCTTTTTTTTTTTTTGTGGGAGATTAAGATTGGCATTTCTGCTAGAGTGCCATCCCTGTGTGTGCCATCTCTCACTCAGTGGGCCATAGAAAGCCTATTTATTTTTTTGCTTGATTTGGGTTCTAAAATCTACCTGAAAAAATCACTACATCAATCAGTGGGAGAAAAATGTTGGCCTCAGGGCTTGTGTGCCACTCCTGACTCCTGTGTGTGCCATCTCTCAGTCAGTGGGCCATAGAAAGCCTATTTATTTTTTTGCTTGATTTGGATTCCAAAATCTACCTGAAAAAATCACTACCTCAATCAGTGGGAGAAAAATATTGGCCTCAGGGCTTGTGTGCCACTCCTGACTCCTGTGTGCATCATCACTCACTCAGTGGGCCATAGAAAGCCTATTTTTTTTTTTTGCTTTATTTGGGTTCTAAATTCTACCTGAAAAAATCAATAAATCAATCAGTGGGAGATTAATATTGGCCTTTGGGCTTATGTGCCAGTCCTAAGCGTGCCATCTCTCTCACAAATAGTGGGCCATAGAAAGCCTATTTATTTATTTTTTTTTTTGGTTTTATAAATTCTCCCTGAAAAAAAAAGGGAGATTAATATTGGCCTTTGGGCTTGTGTGCCAGTCCTAAGCGGGCCATCTCTCTCTCTCAGATAGTGGGCCATAGAAAGCCTATTTATTATTTTTTTTATTGGGTTTATAAATTTTCCCTGAAAAAAAAAAAAAAAAAAGTGGGAGATTAATATTGGCCTCTGGGCTTGTGTGCCAGTCCTGAGCGTGCCATCTCTCTCACAAATAGTGGGCCATAGAAAGCCTATTTATTTATTTTTTTTGGTTTTATAAATTCTCCCTGAAAAAAAAAGGAGATTAATATTGGCCTTTGGGCTTGTGTGCCAGTCATAAGCGTGCCATCTCTCTCTCTCAGATAGTGGGCCATAGAAAGCCTATTTATAATTTTTTTTATTGTGTTTATAAATTTTCCCTGAAAAAAAAAAAAGTGGGAGATTAATATTGGCCTCTGGGCTTGTGTGCCACTCCTGACTCCTGTGTGTGCCATCTCTCAGTCAGTGGGCCATAGAAAGCCTATTTTTTGTTTTATTTGTTTTCTAAATTCTCCCTGAAAAAATCATTTTATTTTATTTGGTTTCTAAATTCTTCCTGAAAAAATCATTTTTTTTTATTATTTTTTTTTTCTAAAGTCTCCCGGAAAAAAAAAAAAAATCAAATCAGTGGGAGATTAATATTGCCCTTTCTGCTTGTGTGCCAGTCTTGACTCCTGGGTGTGCCATCTCTCTCTCTCTCTCCAATTGTGGGCCATAGAAAGCCTATTATTTTTTTAGCTTGATTTGGGTTCCAAAATCTACCTGAAAAAATCACTACATCAATCATTGGGAGAACAATATTGGCCTCTGGGCTTGTGTGCCACTCCTGACTCCTGTGTGCGTCATCTCTCACTCAGTGGGCCATAGAAAGCCTATTTTTTGTTTCATTTGTTTTCTAAATTCTCCCTGAAAAAATCATTTTATTTTATTTGGTTTCTAAATTCTTCCTGAAAAAATCATTTTTTTTTATTATTTTTTTTTTCTAAAGTCTCCCTAAAAAAACAAACAAAAACAAATCAGTGGGAGATTAATATTGCCCTTTCTGCTTGTGTGCCAGTCTTGACTCCTGGGTGTGCCATCTCTCTCTCTCTCTCTCTCCAATTGTGGGCCATAGAAAGCCTATTATTTTTTTTGCTTGATTTGGGTTCCAAAATCTACCTGAAAAAATCACTACATCAATCATTGGGAGAAAAATATTGGCCTCTGGGCTTGTGTGCCACTCCTGACTCCTGTGTGTGGCATCTCTCACTCAGTGGGGCATAGAAAGCCTTTCTTTTTTTTTTTTTTTTTTATTTGGTTTCTAAATTGTCATTGGAAAAATCATTTTATGTTATTTGGTTTCTAAATTCTTCCTGAAAAAATCATTTTATTTTATTTTGCTTCTAAAGTCTCCCTGAAAAAAAAATAAAAAATAAAAAAAAACAGTGGGAGATTAATATTAACATTTGTGCTTCAGTGACAGTCCTGCGTGTGTGGCATCTCTCTCATTTGGTGCCACCAAAAACAGAGTGTGTAACATTGTGCCTGATTTTCGTTGTGGTCTCACCCACCTGTAAAGGGGTAGCTAAATCATACTGAAGTTATAGCTCACCGTGTAAGTTGTGTGACAGCAACAAATACCGTTAGTTTGGTTACGTTTTTAAAACAATGAGGAAGTCTGGTGGAAGAGGTCGTGGCCGGGGGCGTTCATTGTCAGCTGGTAATGAGGGTAGTGGTAGTGGTGGAGCATCAGGTGATCGTGGGAAAAAAAATATTGCACCTAAGTCTGGAGCTGTGGAGCCAGGTTCGTCGTCTGGCTACACAAGGCCTCGAACGCTCCCTTTTCTGGGAGTAGGAAAACCGCTTTTAAAGCCGGAGCAGCAAGAGCAAGTTTTGGCTTATCTTGCTGACTCAGCCTCTAGCTCTTTTGCCTCCTCTCGTGAAACTGGTAAATGTAAAAGCAGCGCGTCGTTAGTGGATGTTCACGGTCAGGGACAAGTCGCTTCCTTGTCCTCTTCAGCAAAAACAACAACAGAGAAGAATGCAGCAGGCGACACAACGGGTTACTCCATGGAGCTCTTTACACATACCGTCCCTGGCTTAGAAAGTGAAGCAGTTAACAGGCCATGCCCATTACAAGTTGAATCTGACATGGAGTGCACTGATGCACAGCCACAGCCAGACTACTATGCTGGTCCTTTGACTCAGACCACAACATTGCCCTCGCAGGGTAATGATCAAGAATCAGACCCTGATGAGACTATGTTGCCCCATCACGAACGCTATACCACCGACCGACACGGTGACACAGACGAAGTTGCACACGAGCTACAAGAAGAGGTAATAGATGACCCAGTTCTTGACCCCGATTGGCAGCCATTGGGGGAACAGGGTGCAGGCGGCAGCAGTTCTGAAGCGGAGGAGGAGGGGCCGCAGCAGGCATCAACATCGCAACAGGTTCCATCTGCCGGGCCCGTATCTTGCCCAAAACGCGTGGCAAAGCCAAAACCTGTTGGAGGACAGCGTGGCCATCCGGTTAAAGCTCAGACTGCAATGCCTGAAAAGGTATCCTGTTGTGAATTCTGTGACAGAGTTCACTCCTGTGGTCACAAGTGGTACTTCGGCTGATTCTCTTTGGGAGCTTCCGTTTGTGGAGGAAAGTGGTACTGCAGCTTCTGAGTTTCCTCCCTCAGGTGATCTGGTGAGGTCGTTAGCTGCTTCTCTACTTAACTCCACCTGATGCTTTGATCCATGCTTCCTGTCAATGTTCCAGTGTTGGACTTGTGTTTCTCTGGATCATTCCTGTGGCCTGCTGCTCTGCATAGCTAAGTGCTTCTTTGCTATTTGTTGCTATTTTTTCTGTCCAGCTTGTCTATTTGTTTTGCTGGAAGCTCTGGGACGCAAAGGGTGTACCTCCGTGCCATTAGTTCGGTACGGAGGGTCTTTTTGCCCCCTTTGCGTGGTTTTCTTTAGGGTTTTGTGTAGACCGCAAAGTTATCTTTCCTATCCTCGTTCTGTCTAGAATATCGGGCCTCACTTTGCTGAATCTATTTCATCCCTACGTTTGTCTTTTCATCTTACTCACAGTCATTATATGTGGGGGGCTGCCTTTTCCTTTGGGGTATTTCTCTGAGGCAAGGTAGGCTTATTTTTCTATCTTCAGGCTAGTTAGTTTCTCAGGCTGTGCCGAGTTGCATAGGGAGCGTTAGGCGCAATCTACAGCTGCCTCTAGTTGTGTTTGGAGAGGATAAGGAATTGCGGTCTACAGAGTTTCCACGTCTCAGAGCTCGTTCTATTATTTTGGGTTATTGTCAGATCACTGTATGTGCTCTGATCGCTATGTACATTGTGTTACTGAATTGCCTATCATAACAGTACAGGAAGCCAAAAGTACTAATGATTCTCAATAGAGGGAAAAAAGAAGTTCTGAGACCATTTTTTTTCCTTTGCACTGTGATTTGTCTTTTTTTTCCCCTAGACATTTGGGTGGTTCAGGACACAGGTGTTACAATGGACATTAAAGGTCTGTCTTCATGTGTAGATCAGCTCACGGCAAGAGTTCAAGATATTCAAAATTTTGTGGTTCAGAATTCTTTGTTAGAACCGAGAATTCCTATTCCAGATTTGTTTTTTGGAGATAGAACTAAATTTCTGAGTTTCAAGAATAATTGTAAACTGTTTCTGGCTTTGAAACCTCGTTCCTCTGGTGACCCAGCGCAACAGGTTAGGATTTCCTATGCCCGTTGGTTTGAATGAGTCTATGTCTTTGGCCATTCAGATCGGTCGACGCTTGCGTGAGCGTAAATCTGTGTACCATTTGGCGGTATTACCTGAGATTAAACCTGAGCCTATGCAGTGCGATAGGACTATGACCAGAGTTGAACGGCAAGAACACAGACGTCTGAATGGGCTGTGTTTCTACTGTGGTGATTCCACTCATGCTATCTCTGATTGTCCTAAGTGCACTAAGCGGTTCGCTAGGTCTGCCGCCATTGGTACTGTACAGTCAAAATTTCTTTTGTCCGTTACCTTGATATGCTCCTTGTCGTCGTATTCTGTCATGGCGTTTGTGGATTCAGGCGCTGCCCTGAATTTGATGGACTTGGATTATGCTAAACGTTGTGGGTTTTTATTGGAGCCCTTGCAGTGTCCTATTCCATTGAGAGGAATTGATGCTACACCTTTGGCCAAGAATAAGCCTCAATACTGGACCCAGCTGACCATGTGCATGGCTCCTGCACATCAGGAGGTTATTCGCTTTCTGGTGTTGCATAATCTGCATGATGTGGTCGTGTTGGGGTTGCCATGGCTACAAGCCCATAATCCAGTATTGGATTGGAATTCCATGTTGGTGTCCAGCTGGGGTTGTCAGGGGGTACATGGTGATGTTCCATTTCTGTCAATTTCGTCATCCACCCCTTCTGAGGTTCCAGAGTTCTTGTCTGATTACCGGGATGTATTTGATGAGCCCAAGTCCGATGCCCTGCCTCCGCATAGGGATTGTGATTGTGCTATCAATTTGATTCCTGGTAGTAAATTCCCAAAAGGTCGACTGTTTAATTTATCCGTGCCTGAGCACACCGCTATGCGCAGTTATGTGAAGGAATCCCTGGAGAAGGGGCATATTCGCCCGTCGTCGTCGCCATTGGGAGCAGGGTTCTTTTTTGTGGCCAAGAAGGATGGTTCGATGAGACCGTGTATAGATTACCGCCTTCTTAATAAGATCACTGTTAAATTTCAGTACCCCTTGCCATTGTTATCTGATTTGTTTGCTCGGATTAAGGGGGCTAGTTAGTTTACTAAGATAGATCTTCGTGGTGCGTATAATCTGGTGAGAATCAGGCAAGGCGATGAATGGAAAACTGCATTTAATACGCCCGAGGGTCATTTTGAGTATCTAGTGATGCCGTTCGGACTTGCCAATGCTCCATCAGTGTTTCAATCCTTTATGCATGACATCTTCCGTGAGTACCTGGATAAATTCCTGATTGTGTACTTGGATGACATTTTGATCTTCTCGGATGATTGGGAGTCTCATGTGAAGCAGGTCAGAACGGTTTTTCAGGTCCTGCGTGCTAATTCTTTGTTTGTGAAGGGATCAAAGTGTCTCTTTGGTGTGCAGAAGGTTTCATTTTCGGGGTTCATCTTTTCCCCTTCTACTATCGAGATGGATCCGGTTAAGGTCCAAGCCATCCATGATTGGACTCAGCCGACATCTCTGAAAAGTCTGCAAAAGTTCCTGGGCTTTGCTAATTTTTATCGTCGCTTCATCTGCAATTTTTCTAGTGTTGCCAAACCATTGACCGATTTGACCAAGAAGGGTGCTGATTTGGTCAATTGGTCTTCTGCTGCTGTGGAAGCTTTTCAAGAGTTGAAGCGTCGTTTTTCTTCTGCCCCTGTGTTGTGTCAACCAGATGTTTCTCTTCCGTTCCAGGTCGAGGTTGATGCTTCTGAGATTGGAGCAGGGGCTGTTTTGTCACAGAGAGGTTCTGGTTGCTCAGTGATGAAACCATGCGCTTTCTTTTCCAGGAAGTTTTTGCCTGCTGAGCGAAATTATGATGTTGGCAACCGAGAGTTGCTGGCCATGAAGTGGGCATTCGAGGAGTGGCGTCATTGGCTTGAAGGAGCTAAGCATCGCGTGGTGGTATTGACTGTTCATAAGAACTTGACTTATCTCGAGTCTGCCAAGCGCTTGAATCCTAGACAAGCTCGTTGGTCGTTGTTTTTTGCCCGTTTTGACTTTGTGATTTCGTACCTTCCGGGCTCTAAAAATGTGAAGGCGGATGCTCTGTCTAGGAGTTTTGTGCCCGACTCTCCTGGTTTATCTGAGCCGGCGGGTATCCTCAAGGAAGGAGTAATTGTGTCTGCCATCTCCCCTGATTTGCGGCGGGTGCTGCAAAAATTTCAGGCTAATAAACCTGATCGTTGCCCAGCGGAGAAACTGTTTGTCCCTGATAGGTGGATGAATAGAGTTATCTCTGAACTTCATTGTTCGGTGTTGGCTGGTCATCCTGGAATCTTTGGTACCAGAGAGTTAGTGGCTAGATCCTTTTGGTGGCCCTCTCTGTCGCGGGATGTGCGTACTTTTGTGCAGTCCTGTGGGATTTGTGCTCGGGCTAAGCCCTGCTGTTCTCGTGCCAGTGGTTGCCCTTGCCGGTCCCGAAGAGGCCTTGGACACATATCTCTATGGATTTTATTTCTGACCTTCCCGTTTCTCAAGAGATGTCAGTCATTTGGGTGGTCTGTGATCGCTTTTCTAAGATGGTCCATCTGGTACCCTTGTCTAAATTGCCTTCCTCTTCTGATTTGGTGCCTTTGTTCTTCCAGCATGTGGTTCGTTTGCATGGCATTCCAGAGAATACTGTTTTCTGACAGAGGTTCCCAGTTTGTTTCGAGGTTTTGGCGAGCCTTTTGTGGTAGGATGGGCATTGACTTGTCTTTTTCCTCGGCTTTCCATCCTCAGACTAATGGCCAGACTGAACGAACCAATCAGACCTTGGAAACATATCTGAGATGCTTTGTTTCTGCTGATCAGGATGACTGGGTGTCCTTTTTGCCTTTGGCTGAGTTCGCCCTTAATAATTGGGCCAGCTCGGCTACCTTGGTTTCGCCGTTTTTCTGCAATTCTGGGTTCCATCCTCGTTTCTCTTCAGGACAGGTTGAGTCTTCGGACTGTCCTGGTGTGGATACTGTGGTGGACAGGTTGCAGCAGATTTGGACTCAGGTAGTGGACAATTTGACCTTGTCCCAGGAGAGGGCTCAACTTTTCGCTAGTCGCAGACGCCGTGTGGGTCCCCGACTTCGTGTTGGGGATCTGGTTTGGTTATCTTCTCGTCATATTCCTATGAAGGTTTCCTCTCCTAAGTTTAAACCTCGTTTTATTGGTCCGTATAGGATTTCTGAGGTTCTTAATCCTGTGTCTTTTCGTCTGACCCTACCAGATTCTTTTTCCATACATAACGTATTCCATAGGTCATTGTTGCGGAGATACATGGCACCTATGGTCCCATCTGTTGAGCCTCCTGCCCCGGTTTTGGTGGAGGGGGAATTGGAGTATATTGTGGAGAAGATTTTGGATTCTCGTGTTTCAAGACGGAAACTCCAGTATCTGGTTAAATGGAAGGGTTATGCTCAGGAAGATAATTCCTGGGTTTTTGCCTCTGATGTCCATGCTCCCGATCTTGTTCGTGCCTTTCATGTGGCTCATCCTGGTCGGCCTGGGGGCTCTGGTGAGGGTTCGGTGACCCCTCCTCAAGGGGGGGGTACTGTTGTGAATTCTGTGGCAGAGTTCACTCCTGTGGTCACAAGTGGTACTTCGGCTGATTCTCTTTGGGAGCTTCCGTTTGTGGAGGAAAGTGGTACTGCAGCTTCTGAGTTTCCTCCCTCAGGTGATCTGGTGAGGTCGTTAGCTGCTTCTCTACTTAACTCCACCTGATGCTTTGATCCATGCTTCCTGTCAATGTTCCAGTGTTGGACTTGTGTTTCTCTGGATCATTCCTGTGGCCTGCTGCTCTGCATAGCTAAGTGCTTCTTTGCTATTTGTTGCTATTTTTTCTGTCCAGCTTGTCTATTTGTTTTGCTGGAAGCTCTGGGACGCAAAGGGTGTACCTCCGTGCCGTTAGTTCGGTACGGAGGGTCTTTTTGCCCCCTTTGCGTGGTTTTCTTTAGGGTTTTGTGTAGACCGCAAAGTTATCTTTCCTATCCTCGTTCTGTCTAGAATATCGGGCCTCACTTTGCTGAATCTATTTCATCCCTACGTTTGTCTTTTCATCTTACTCACAGTCATTATATGTGGGGGGCTGCCTTTTCCTTTGGGGTATTTCTCTGAGGCAAGGTAGGCTTATTTTTCTATCTTCAGGCTAGTTAGTTTCTCAGGCTGTGCCGAGTTGCATAGGGAGCGTTAGGCGCAATCTACAGCTGCCTCTAGTTGTGTTTGGAGAGGATCAGGAATTGCGGTCTACAGAGTTTCCACATCTCAGAGCTCGTTCTATTATTTTGGGTTATTGTCAGATCACTGTATGTGCTCTGATCACTATGTACATTGTGTTACTGAATTGCCTATCATAACAGTATCCGATGCTAGAAAGAGTGCAGTCTGGCATTTTTTTAAACAACATCCAATTGATCAGCGCAAAGTCATCTGTCAAAAATGTTCAACTACCTTAAGCAGAGGGCAGAATCTGAAAAGTCTCAATACAAGTTGCATGCATAGACATTTAACCACCATGCATTTGCAAGCTTGGACTAACTACCAAACGTCCCTTAAGGTTGTAGCACCCTCGGCCAATGAAACTAGTCATCAACGCAACATCCCTTCCGGCAGTGTAGGGCCACCATTTTCCGCACCACCTGCAGTATCTGTGCAGGTTTCTTTGCCAGGCCAAAGCAGTCAGGGTCAGGGAATCACCAGTTTCATAGTAGGAAACACTGCATCTAGGGCACCGGCGGCAACAATACCATCTCCCACCATCTCTCAGTCTGCCATGTCCACCGGCACCCCCGCTAGTTCCACGATCTCCAGCTCTCCAGTCCAGCTCACCCTACATGAGACTATGGTTAGAAAAAGGAAGTACTTAGCCTCGCATCTGCGTACACAGGGTTTGAACGCCCACATAGCTAGACTAATCTCGTTAGAGATGATGCCCTACCGGTTAGTTGAAAGCGAAGCTTTCAAAGCCCTGATGGACTACGCTGTACCACGCTACGAGCTACCCAGTCGACACTTTTTTTCCAGAAAAGCCATCCCAGCCCTCCACCAGCATGTTAAAGAGCGCATCGTCCATGCACTCAGGCAATCTGTGAGCACAAAGATGCACCTGACAACAGATGCATGGACCAGTAGCCATGGCCAGGGACATTACGTGTCCATCACGGCACACTGGGTGAATGTTGTGGATGCAGGGTCCACAGGGGACAGCAAGTTTGGGACAGTTCTGCCTAGCCCACGGTCTAGGAAACAGTTGGCTGTAGCCGTTCGCACCCCCTCCTCCTCCTCCTCGTCCTCCTGCAGAAGCGAGAGCTCGTCCACAGACCGCAGTCGCACAACCACTCCATCCACAGCTGCCACTGTTGCACACCAGGTCTCCCATTATGGGGCAGCTACTGGCAAACGTCAGCAGGCTGTATTGGCTATGAAGTGTTTGGGCGACAACAGACACACCGCGGAAGTTCTGTCCGAGTTCTTGCAGAAAGAAACGCAGTCGTGGCTGGGCACTGTAGATCTTGAGGCAGGCAAGGTAGTGAGTGATAACGGAAGGAATTTCATGGCTGCCATCTCCCTTTCCCAACTGAAACACATTCCTTGCCTGGCTCACACCTTAAACCTGGTGGTGCAGTGCTTCCTGAAAAGTTATCCGGGGTTATCCGACCTGCTCCTCAAAGTGCGTGGACTTTGCTCACATATCCGCCGTTCGCCCGTACACTCCAGCCGTATGCAGACCTATCAGCGTTCTTTGAACCTTCCCCAGCATCGCCTAATCATAGACGTTGCAACAAGGTGGAACTCAACACTGCACATGCTTCAGAGACTGTGCGAACAGAGGCGGGCTGTTATGTTTTTGTGGGAGGATACACATACACGGGCAGGCAGTAGGATGGCAGACATGGAGTTGTCAGGTGTGCAGTGGTCGAAGATTCAAGACATGTGTCAAGTCCTTCAGTGTTTTGAGGAATGCACACGGCTGGTTAGTTCAGACAACGCCATAATAAGCATGAGCATCCCCCTAATGCGTCTGCTGGTGCAAAGTTTGACGCACATAAAGGATCAGGCGTCTGCAGCTGAGGAAGAGGAAAGCCTTGATGACAGTCAGCCATTGTCTGGCCAGGGCAGTGTACAGGACGAGGTAGCGGGCGAAGAGGAGGAGGAGGACGAGGAGGATGATGGGGATGATTATATTTTTAATGAGGAAGCTTTTCCGGGGCCACTGGAAATTGTTGGCGTGGCAAGGCTGGGTTCTGGTTTTTGGAGGGACACAAGTGACGTGGATTTGCCTGAAACTGCCCCTCAACCAAGCACAACCGCAGATTTGAGAACTGGAACTTTGGCCCACATGGCGGATTATGCCTTACGTATCCTCAAAAGGGACACACGCATTACTAAAATGATGAACGATGACGATTACTGGTTGGCCTGCCTCCTTGATCCTCGCTATAAAGGCAAATTGCAAAATATAATGCCACATGACAACTTGGAAATAATATTAGCAACCAAACAATCAACTCTTGTTGACCGTTTGCTTCTGGCATTCCCTGCACACAGCGCCCGTGATCGTTCTCACACAAGCTGCAGGGGCCAGCAGACCAGAGGTGTTAGAGGGGCAGAAATCAGAAGTGGCGTTGGCCAGAGGGGTTTTCTGACCAGGTTGTGGAGTGATTTTGCTATGACCGCAGACAGGACAGGTACTGCAGCATCAATTCAAAGTGACAGGAGACAACATTTGTCCAGTATGGTTACAAACTATTTTTCATCCCTTATCGACGTTCTCCCTCAACCGTCATTCCCATTTGATTACTGGGCATCCAAATTAGACACCTGGCCAGAATTGGCAGAATATGCATTGCAGGAGCTTGCTTGCCCGGCAGCTAGTGTCCTATCAGAAAGAGTATTCAGTGCTGCAGGTTCAATACTAACAGAAAAAAGGACTCGTCTGGCTACCCAAAATGTAAATGATCCAACCTTCATTAAAATGAACCACAACTGGATTTCGAAATCTTTTGCCCCACCTTGCCCGGCTGACACCTAGCTTTCCTATGAAAAGGTCTTGCCTGTGGACTATTCTGAATGACTTTTCCAATCTCGTAATTTTCTGCACCTGATTGTCCAGCATACGACATGTTTACACCTCACTAAATGGCCAAACTCCCCACACGGGGCCGTGGTATCGCCACTTGGCGCCAGCACCCGTGAGAGTGCTGTTTGTCTGAAGAGGTGGGTGTGCCCGCTTTTGGTCGACGGAACTGCCACTGGGTCCCTCATAGTACAATAAAGTGTCTCTGGCGGTGGTGGTGCGCACCCAACGTCAGACACACCGTTGTAATATGAGGGGCCCTGGGCCTGTACCGCCGGCCACAAGACAGTTCCCCCCCCAGCTCAAACAGTGCTCTACCACTTGCAAAATTATCTCTCACAGCTCCACCAATGTTTAGTCTATGCGCTGACATCCTTCAATGCCTGGCACTGACAATACCATTGTATTGACATTTTTGTTATGTTAGGCCTTCGAAGCCTGTCTGCGGTCCCTCCTTCCACTAGGCCTCCACTGACCATTGTACTGCTGACCGTGTACCCCTGGAACCAATTTTAAATTGCCAACAGCCCTATTTTTTTATGTTAGGCCTTCGAAGCCTGTCTGCGGTCCCTCCTTCCACTAGGCCTCCACTGACCATTGTACTGCTGCCCTTGTACCACTGGAACCAATTTTAAATTGCCAACAGCCCTATATTTTTATGTTAGGCCTTCGAAGCCTGTCTGCGGTCCCTCCTTCCACTAAGCCTCCACTGACCATTGTACTGCTGCCCTTGTACCACTGGAACCAATTTTAAATTGCCAACAGCCCTATTTTTTTATGTTAGGCCTTCGAAGCCTGTCTGCGGTCCCTCCTTCCATTAGGCCTCCACTGACCATTGTACTGCTGCCCGTGTACCCCTGGAACCAATTTTAAATTGCCTACAGCCCTATTTTTTTATGTTAGGCCTTCGAAGCCTGTCTGCGGTCCCTCCTTCCACTAGGCCTCCACTGACCATTGTACTGCTGCCCTTGTACCACTGGAACCAATTTTAAATTGCCAACAGCCCTATTTTTTTATGTTAGGCCTTCAAAGCCTGTCTGCGGTCCCTCCTTCCACTAGGCCTCCACTGACCACACCACTGCTGCCCGTGTACCCCTGGAACCAATTTAAAATTGCCGACAGCCAGCCCAGTTTTATTATGTTAGGCCTTCGTAGCCTGTCTGCGGTCCGTTCTTTCTACTACTACTACACTGACCAGGCCACTGCTGCCCGTGTTCCCCTGGAACCAATTTAAAATTGCCTACAGCCATCTGTTATTATGTTAGGCCTTCGATGCATGTTTGCGGTCACTCCTTCCACTAGGCCTCCACTGACCACACCACTTCTGCCCGTGTACCCCTGGAACCAATTTAAAATTGCCTACAGCCAGCCCAATTTTTTTATTTTAGGCCTTCGATGCCTGTCTGCGGTCCGTTCTTTCTACTACTACTACACTGACCAGGCCACTGCTGCCCGTGTTCCCCTGGAACCAATTTAAAATTGCCTACAGCCATGTGTTATTATGTTAGGCCTTCGATGCCTGTCTGCGGTCACTCCTTCCACTAGGCCTCCACTGACCACACCACTGCTGCCCGTGTACCCCTGGAACCAATTTAAAATTGCCTACAGCCAGCCCAATTTTATTATGTTAGGCCTTCGAAGCCTGTCTGCGGTCCGTTCTTTCTACTACTACTACACTGACCAGGCCACTGCTGCCCGTGTTCCCCTGGAACCAATTTAAAATTGCCTACAGCCATGTGTTATTATGTTAGGCCTTCGATGCCTGTCTGCGGTCACTCCTTCCACTAGGCCTCCACTGACCACACCACTGCTGCCCGTGTACCCCTGGAACCAATTTAAAATTGCCTACAGCCAGCCCAATTTTTTTATGTTAGGCCTTCGAAGCCTGTCTGCGGTCCGTTCTTTCTACTACTACTACACTGACCAGGCCACTGCTGCCTGTGTTCCCCTGGAACCAATTTAAAATTGCCTACAGCCATCTGTTATTATGTTAGGCCTTCGATGCCTGTCTGCGGTCACTCCTTCCACTAGGCCTCCACTGACCACACCACTGCTGCCCGTGTACCCCTGGAACCAATTTAAAATTGCCTACAGCCATCTGTTATTATGTTAGGCCTTCGAAGCCTGTCTGCGGTCCTTCCTTCCAATCGTTCTCCACTGACCAGACCAATGGTGGCCGTGTACCCCTGGAACCCAGCTGAAAGTGCATGTAGCCTCCTTTTTTTCTTTGTTTTATATTTAGAAAGCCCAGATGAACTACGCTGTGCAACGGTTCAAGCTACCCAGTCGACATTTCTTTTGCGAGAAAAGCCATCCCAGCCCTCCAGCGGCATGAAAAAGTCTGCATTGTCATAGCACTCAGGCAATCAAACAGTAGAAAGGTGCACCTGACAAGAGACGCATGGACCAGTAGGCATGTCCACAAAAAGTTACGTGTCCATTACGGCGCACTGGGTTAATGTGTTGGATGCATGGTCCACAGGGGACAGCCTACAAAGTCTGTCTGCAGTCCCTAATTCCAATTTTCCTCCGCTGACCACACCACTGCTGCTTGTGTACCCCTGTAACTTTTTTAAGCTGCAGTGAGCCACATTTTTGGTTTAAGTCCTACTACCTGTGTCTGTCTGCGCCACTCAATTCAGCTGTGTTCCTTTGAAAAAAGCTGAGCGTCAATAGTCTTGTTTTCAGCCTCTAGGAATTTTAAAACTGCATTGGGGGTACAACTTTGGTAGGGCCTACTAACGGTGTCTGCCTCCCCAAGGTGTTCCCCAGGTTTCCTCTCCATTGCTTCGATCTTCATGCTCTCGTTTAGTAGTTGTTGGAAACTACACTGCATTAGGCCTACAAATTGGTTATGGGGTGTAGAGAGATGGTGTGTTCCACTCCAAGGTGTTCCCCAGGTTTCCTCTCCATTGCTTCGATCTTCATGCTCTCATTTAGTAGTTGTTGGAAACTACACTGCATTAGGCCTACAAATTGGGTATGGGGTGTAGAGAGATGGTGTGTTCCACTCCAAGGTGTTCCCCAGGTTTCCTCTCCATTGCTTCGATCTTCATGCTCTCGTTTAGTAGTTGTTGGAAACTACACTGCATTAGGCCTACAAATTGGGTATGGGGTGTAGAGAGATGGTGTGTTCCACTCCAAGGTGTTCCCCAGGTTTCCTCGCCAATGCTTCGATTTTCATGCTCTCGTTTAGTAGTTGTTGGAAACTACACTGCATTAGGCCTACAAATTGGGTATGGGGTGTAGAGAGATGGTGTGTTCCACTCCAAGGTGTTCCCCAGGTTTCCTCTCCATTGCTTCGATCTTCATGCTCTCGTTTAGTAGTTGTTGGAAACTACACTGCATTAGGCCTGCAAATTGGGTATGGGGTGTAGAGAGATGGTGTTTTCCACTGCAAGGTGTTCCCCAGGTTTCCTCGCCAATGCTTCGATCTTCATGCTCTCGTTTAGTAGTTGTTGGAAACTACACTGCATTAGGCCTACAAATTGGGTATGGGGAGTAGAGAGATGGTGTGTTCCACTCCAAGGTGTTCTCCAGGTTGCCTTTCCTGAGCTTCGATCTTCCGGCTCTCGTTTAGTAGTTGTTGGAAACTACACTGCATTAGGCCTACAAATTGGGTATGGGGTGTAGAGAGATGGTGTGTTCCACTCCAAGGTGTTCCCCAGGTTTCCTCTCCATTGCTTCGATCTTCATGCTCTCGTTTACTAGTTGTTGGAAAATACACTGCATTAGGCCTACAAATTGGGTATGGGGTGTAGAGAGATGGTGTGTTACACTCCAAGGTGTTTCCCAGGTTTCCTCTCCATTGCTTCGATCTTCATGCTCTCGTTTAGTAGTTGTTGGAAACTACGCTGCATTAGGCCTACAAATTGGGTATGGGGTGTAGAGAGATGGTGTGTTCCACTCCAAGGTGTTCTCCAGGTTGCCTTTCCTGAGCTTCGATCTTCCGGCTCTCGTTTAGTAGTTGTTGGAAACTACACTGCATTTGGCCTACAAATTGGGTATGGGGTGTAGAGAGATGGTGTATTACACTCCAAGGTGTTCCCCAGGTTTCCTCTCCATTGCTTCGATCTTCATGCTCTCGTTTAGTAGTTGTTGGAAACTACACTGCATTAGGCCTACAAATTGGGTATGGGGTGTAGAGAGATGGTGTGTTCCACTCCAAGGTGTTCTCCAGGTTGCCTTTCCTGAGCTTCGATCTTCTGGCTCTCATTTAGTAGTTGTTGGAAACTACGCTGCATTAGGCCTACAAATTGGGTATTGGGTGTAGAGAGATGGTGTGTTCCACTCCAAGGTGTTCCCCAGGTTTCCTCTCCATTGCTTCAATCTTCATGCTCTCGTTTAGTAGTTGTTGGAAACTACACTGCATTAGGCCTACAAATTGGTTATGGGGTGTAGAGAGATGGTGTGTTCCACTCCAAGGTGTTCCCCAGGTTTCCTCTCCATTGCTTCGATCTTCATGCTCTCATTTAGTAGTTGTTGGAAACTACACTGCATTAGGCCTACAAATTGGGTATGGGGTGTAGAGAGATGGTGTGTTCCACTCCAAGGTGTTCCCCAGGTTTCCTGTCCATTGCTTCGATCTTCATGCTCTCGTTTAGTAGTTGTTGGAAACTACACTGCATTAGGCCTACAAATTGGGTATGGGGTGTAGAGAGATGGTGTGTTCCACTCCAAGGTGTTCCCCAGGTTTCCTCGCCAATGCTTCGATCTTCATGCTCTCGTTTAGTAGTTGTTGGAAACTACACTGCATTAGGCCTACAAATTGAGTATGGGGTGTAGAGAGATGGTGTGTTCCACTCCAAGGTGTTCCCCAGGTTTCCTCTCCATTGCTTCGATCTTCATGCTCTCGTTTAGTAGTTGTTGGAAACTACACTGCATTAGGCCTGCAAATTGGGTATGGGGTGTAGAGAGATGGTGTGTTCCACTGCAAGGTGTTCCCCAGGTTTCCTCGCCAATGCTTCGATCTTCATGCTCTCGTTTAGTAGTTGTTGGAAACTACACTGCATTAGGCCTACAAATTGGGTATGGGGAGTAGAGAGATGGTGTGTTCCACTCCAAGGTGTTCTCCAGGTTGCCTTTCCTGAGCTTCGATGTTCCGGCTCTCGTTTAGTAGTTGTTGGAAACTACACTGCATTAGGCCTACAAATTGGGTATGGGGTGTAGAGAGATGGTGTGTTCCACTCCAAGGTGTTCCCCAGGTTTCCTTTCCTTTGCTTCGATCTTCATGCTCTCGTTTAGTAGTTGTTGGAAACTACACTGCATTAGGCCTACAAATTGGGTATGGGGTGTAGAGAGATGGTGTGTTCCACTCCAAGGTGTTCCCCAGGTTTCCTCGCCAATGCTTCGATCTTCATGCTCTCGTTTAGTAGTTGTTGGAAACTACACTGCATTAGGCCTACAAATTGGGTATGGGGTGTAGAGAGATGGTGTGTTCCACTCCAAGGTGTTCCCCAGGTTTCCTCTCCATTGCTTCGATCTTCATGCTCTCGTTTAGTAGTTGTTGGAAACTACACTGCATTAGGCCTACAAATTGGGTATGGGGTGTAGAGAGATGGTGTGTTACACTCCAAGGTGTTCCCCAGGTTTCCTCTCCATTGCTTCGATCTTCATGCTCTCGTTTAGTAGTTGTTGGAAACTACACTGCATTAGGCCTACAAATTGGGTATGGGGTGTAGAGAGATGGTGTGTTCCACTCCAAGGTGTTCCCCAGGTTTCCTCGCCAATGCTTCGATCTTCATGCTCTCGTTTAGTAGTTGTTGGAAACTACACTGCTTTAGGCCTACAAATTGGGTATGGGGTGTAGAGAGATGGTGTGTTCCACTCCAAGGTGTTCCCCAGGTTTCCTCTCCATTGCTTCGATCTTCATGCTCTCGTTTAGTAGTTGTTGGAAACTACACTGCATTAGGCCTACAAATTGGGTATGGGGTGTAGAGAGATGGTGTGTTACACTCCAAGGTGTTCCCCAGGTTTCCTCTCCATTGCTTCGATCTTCATGCTCTCGTTTAGTAGTTGTTGGAAACTACGCTGCATTAGGCCTACAAATTGGGTATGGGGTGTAGAGAGATGGTGTGTTACACTCCAAGGTGTTCCCCAGGTTTCCTCTCCATTGCTTCGATCTTCATGCTCTCGTTTAGTAGTTGTTGGAAACTACGCTGCATTAGGCCTACAAATTGGGTATGGGGTGTAGAGAGATGGTGTGTTCCACTCCAAGGTGTTCTACAGGTTGCCTTTCCTGAGCTTCGATCTTCCGGCTCTCGTTTAGTAGTTGTTGGAAACTACACTGCATTAGGCCTACAAATTGGGTATGGGGTGTAGAGAGATGGTGTGTTCCACTCCAAGGTGTTCCCCAGGTTTCCTCGCCAATGCTTCGATCTTCATGCTCTCGTTTAGTAGTTGTTGGAAACTACACTGCATTAGGCCTACAAATTGGGTATGGGGTGTAGAGAGATGGTGTGTTCCACTCCAAGGTGTTCCCCAGGTTTCCTCTCCATTGCTTCGATCTTCATGCTCTCGTTTACTAGTTGTTGGAAACTACACTGCATTAGGCCTACAAATTGGGTATGGGGTGTAGAGAGATGGTGTGTTACACTCCAAGGTGTTCCCCAGGTTTCCTCTCCATTGCTTCGATCTTCATGCTCTCGTTTAGTAGTTGTTGGAAACTACGCTGCATTAGGCCTACAAATTGGGTATGGGGTGTAGAGAGATGGTGTGTTCCACTCCAAGGTGTTCTCCAGGTTGCCTTTCCTGAGCTTCGATCTTCCGGCTCTCGTTTAGTAGTTGTTGGAAACTACACTGCATTTGGCCTACAAATTGGGTATGGGGTGTAGAGAGATGGTGTGTTCCACTCCAAGGTGTTCCCCAGGTTTCCTCGCCAATGCTTCGATCTTCATGCTCTCGTTTAGTAGTTGTTGGAAACTACACTGCATTAGGCCTACAAATTGAGTATGGGGTGTAGAGAGATGGTGTGTTCCACTCCAAGGTGTTCCCCAGGTTTCCTCTCCATTGCTTCGATCTTCATGCTCTCGTTTAGTAGTTGTTGGAAACTACACTGCATTAGGCCTGCAAATTGGGTATGGGGTGTAGAGAGATGGTGTGTTCCACTGCAAGGTGTTCCCCAGGTTTCCTCGCCAATGCTTCGATCTTCATGCTCTTGTTTAGTAGTTGTTGGAAACTACACTGCATTAGGCCTACAAATTGGGTATGGGGAGTAGAGAGATGGTGTGTTCCACTCCAAGGTGTTCTCCAGGTTGCCTTTCCTGAGCTTCGATCTTCCGGCTCTCGTTTAGTAGTTGTTGGAAACTACACTGCATTAGGCCTACAAATTGGGTATGGGGTGTAGAGAGATGGTGTGTTCCACTCCAAGGTGTTCTCCAGGTTGCCTTTTCTGAGCTTCGATCTTCCGACTCTCGTTTAGTAGTTGTTGGAAACTACACTGCATTAGGCCTACAAATTGGGTATGGGGTGTAGAGAGATGGTGTGTTCCACTCCAAGGTGTTCCCCAGGTTTCCTCTCCTTTGCTTCGATCTTCATGCTCTCGTTTAGTAGTTGTTGGAAACTACACTGCATTAGGCTTACAAATTGGGTATGGGGTGTAGAGAGATGGTGTGTTCCACTCCAAGGTGTTCCCCAGGTTTCCTCGCCAATGCATCGATCTTCATGCTCTCGTTTAGTAGTTGTTGGAAACTACACTGCATTAGGCCTACAAATTGGGTATGGGGTGTAGAGAGATGGTGTGTTCCACTCCAAGGTGTTCCCCAGGTTTCCTCTCCATTGCTTCGATCTTCATGCTCTCGTTTAGTAGTTGTTGGAAACTACACTGCATTAGGCCTACAAATTGGGTATGGGGTGTAGAGAGATGGTGTGTTCCACTCCAAGGTGTTCCCCAGGTTTCCTCTCCATTGCTTCGATCTTCATGCTCTCGTTTAGTAGTTGTTGGAAACTACACTGCATTAGGCCTACAAATTGGGTATGGGGTGTAGAGAGATGGTGTGTTCCACTCCAAGGTGTTCCCTAGGTTTCCTCGCCAATGCTTCGATCTTCATGCTCTCGTTTAGTAGTTGTTGGAAACTACACTGCATTAGGCCTACAAATTGGGTATGGGGTGTAGAGAGATGGTGTGTTCCACTCCAAGGTGTTCCCCAGGTTTCCTCTCCATTGCTTCGATCTTCATGCTCTCGTTTACTAGTTGTTGGAAACTACCCTGCATTTGTCCTACAAATTGGGTATGGGGTGTAGAGAGATGGTGTGTTACACTCCAAGGTGTTCCCCAGGTTTCCTCTCCATTGCTTCGATCTTCATGCTCTCGTTTAGTAGTTGTTGGAAACTACGCTGCATTAGGCCTACAAATTGGGTATGGGGTGTAGAGAGATGGTGTGTTCCACTCCAAGGTGTTCTCCAGGTTGCCTTTCCTGAGCTTCGATCTTCCGGCTCTCGTTTAGTAGTTGTTGGAAACTACACTGCATTTGGCCTACAAATTGGGTATGGGGTGTAGAGAGATGGTGTATTACACTCCAAGGTGTTCCCCAGGTTTCCTCTCCATTGCTTCGATCTTCATGCTCTCGTTTAGTAGTTGTTGGAAACTACACTGCATTAGGCCTACAAATTGGGTATGGGGTGTAGAGAGATGGTGTGTTCCACTCCAAGGTGTTCTCCAGGTTGCCTTTCCTGAGCTTCGATCTTCTGGCTCTCGTTTAGTAGTTGTTGGAAACTACGCTGCATTAGGCCTACAAATTGGGTATTGGGTGTAGAGAGATGGTGTGTTCCACTCCAAGGTGTTCCCCAGGTTTCCTCTCCATTGCTTCAATCTTCATGCTCTCGTTTAGTAGTTGTTGGAAACTACACTGCATTAGGCCTACAAATTGGGTATGGGGTGTAGAGAGATGGTGTGTTCCACTCCAAGGTGTTCCCCAGGTTTCCTGTCCATTGCTTCGATCTTCATGCTCTCGTTTAGTAGTTGTTGGAAACTACACTGCATTAGGCCTACAAATTGGGTATGGGGTGTAGAGAGATGGTGTGTTCCACTCCAAGGTGTTCCCCAGGTTTCGTCCACATTGCTTCGGTCTTCCGACTCTCGTTTAGTAGTTGTAGAAAACTACACTGCATTAGGCCTACAAATTGGGTATGGGGTGTAGAGAGACGGTGTGTTACACTCCAAGGTGTTCCCCAGGTTTCGTCCACATTGCTTCGATCTTCCGACTCTCGTTTAGTAGTTGTTGAAAACTACACTGCATTAGGCCTACAAATTGGGTATGGGGTGTAGAGAGATGGTGTGTTACACTCCAAGGTGTTCTCCAGGTTGCCTTTCCTGAACTTCTATCTTCAGGCTCTCATTAAATTGTGGTTAAATGGAACAACTGCATTTGGCGTACTAGTTGGTTTGGGGCCTACTATCGGTGTCTGCCACTCCTTGCTGTTCTCCTGGTTTCCTGTCCTGAAATTCCATTTTCAGGCTCTCGTTAAGTAGTTGTTAATGTTAGACTGCATTTGGCCTACTAGTTGGGTTGGGGCCTACAATCGGTGTCTGCCACTCCTTGCTGTTCTCCTCCACTGAACAAAGCTGTGCCGCCTGTTTACTACGGTTGCCAATTTTGAACTGCATTTCGACTACTTACTGATTTGGGCCTACTCTCTGTGTCAGCCTCTCATTCCAGTTGTCCTCCACTGCAATGCCCCCTGGTTAGTCCTGTGTTACCAATTTTGAACTGCATTTAGCCAACTTTATTCTTTGGGCCTATATCTGTGTTTCCTCCTCATCCTGCCCATTGCCCAGCCAGTGATAGATGAGTCTGCTGGTACATTGACCCATAACGCAAAATTCCCCGTGCACGCTACACAGCAAGATTGTGACCCTGCTGAAAGTCAGGTTCCTCTTCCCGCATACCATACCACCTTACACGGGGACAAAGAGGAAGGTGCAGATGAAAGTGCAGGTTCCTTCATCAGGTGGGGGGAGGAATACTAGTTGGCGACGTCACTGGCACAGGGCCTCTCATAGTACGCAAAAGTGTTGCTGCCGGTGGTAGGCGCCCCCGCCGTGCAAACACACCGCTGTACTTTGAGGGGCCCTGTGCCAGTGCCAATGCCAACGAGTGGGCCCCCCCCTGCTTGCTCAGGATCACAGCACTTGCAAAGTTGAAATACTTACCTCTCCCTGCTCCACTGCCGTGACGTGGTCCAGATTTACTGGGCCCACTAATTACTTGAACCAGCCCTACCCCCAACAACTTTAGCCAAATGACCCCCAATTTCAAATGCCTTCCAATTATTATAAGCTAAATTACGATTGACAAGCTTCTGTAACAAGAATGGATGTTTTTGCCATTAAAATGGGCAGTGTAGGTGTTTTCCAGGCCTCCACTCACTGCCGACTATGCTCCCCCATTGACTTGCATTGGGTTTCGTGTTTCGGGCGATACCCAACTTTTCGCCATAATCGGCCGATTCCACTCGACTCGACTTCTAAGATAGTCGGGTTTCGCGAAACACAACTCGACTCTAAAAAGGTCAAGGTCGCTCAACCCTAGACTCTAGGCTTTAATTCATTTTTATAGTAACGTTAATTTTTGGGTTTGAGCTTTAGTGCATATTTCTATGGTTCTTTTGAGTCCAGTTTTTATGAGATCACATGTGTTGCATTTCATGGATCCTTTTTCTCTATTTGTACATCCATATATACTGTGGCCCTTGTTTTTAATTTTGTTCGTATGTGTCTATACAGTATTTTGTTAATTTTTATATTAATTATTAATTTTTATTTTAAAGCAGTTATCTATTTCATACATTGGACAGCAACTTACTTTCTGTAGTTACCTGGTGATCGGTGGTTTTCTTCGTCCTGAAGTCGTTACCTATAGATGAAGAGAGAAGAAAGAAGGAGAGAGGAAGAAAATAACATCATTATTAGTAAATATGTTTTCTGTGTAATTTGTGTATTTAAAATTTTGGGATTATTTCAATGTCGGTATACATTCACTTTAATTTTTTGTCCATTGATAATAATTTATTTATATAATGTATGGGAATTGTTCCTTTATTGTATTTAATATTGGTATTTCAGTCATATGGTAGTATTTATATATTTATAGCCTCCGTTTTAGATGTTTGCACCTTTTTATATATATGAGGCGTTAATTTGTACATATATTGTATATCATTGTTGTGGGTATATTCACTTATTATTGTATTTATGTACTAATGGTTATTATATGATATTAGTATTTAATATTTATTTAGGCATTGTTTACGGTAATTTATGCAGCACTTAGCATATATGTCTTTTTTCTTATCTTTTTCTTTTTGTATGTTTTTTTATTATTTGAATGATATTGGTTATGTAGATTATACTGAGATTGAGTTGAATCCCCTTCCTGTTTTCTTCGTATGTAGCTACAGATTAATTATAATTGGTTGCCCTCTCCACATTTCTGTATTTGCCTCACCTTCGTTGCGTTTTTAGAGAGATTTTGCCTCTGTGTATGATGTGCGCATGCGCTGGTTAGTGTCGTCATGGTGACTTCTGGCTCCGTGCATATGGGAGAGCGAAGTGTCTCACTCTCGCTTTCCAAGTGCGGAGTACCGGAAGTCATTCTTGTGATTGACGTCCGAAGATCAGCGCATGCGCCGGTACATACTCATTACACAGACGCCCCTTACAGCTGTTCCACGCGCATATAAGGTTAGGATAGTTAGCTTTCAGACACTTACGCCCCCTTATTGAGGAAGCCAGTCAGGCGAAACGGCGCTGTCGGGGTCGCTGTGGAACGCACCTTGTTAGGAGCACTTGTCCATGTAAGTTTGCACTAGTTGGCAGTAGTTTTTTGCACAGTCTATTTTTTATGCACTTTTATTGTTCCCAATATGGTGTTGGGAGGTTATTAGCACCTGTTGGTGCAGAGCCTGCGTGACATAGAGACTTAGCTTCTACATAATTGGATATATATATTGCTGCCATTGTTTTTAAAGAGGTATAGAGGTATATATTTAGATTGGACTCGATACATTTGTATATAATTACATTTTCATTTTCAATGGGGATATTTTTAGTATTGGTGTTTAATCCTCATTAAGATTATGGCAATTTTGTTCACATAATCCTTTCTACTATAGCCTCCCTTTTGTTAGCAAGATTTATATTATATCATACACTAGTGTACAGTTATACATGTGCATTTTGTACCATATTTAGATCGTTTATGCCATATTACACCACGTTATTGGATTTAGGTGTTTTATTTTATGTGCTGTTCCCAGCGATTTTTTTATGAAGACTTTTTCTGCTGTTCATTTTTTAATTATTCTTATTAAAAATAAATTTTATTTGATTGGATACATTTAGCCCTAGCCTCTTTTTTCCTATAATACTTTGTTATGGGGAGTTGGATTTTGATATGAACTATTTGAGGTGTGCTTTACACTGTTTATGGACATATGATATTATTATAATGAGGGGGCTACAGTATACTTTATGGGGGCTGCATTATATTCTGTGGTGGGGCTGCATTATTCTCTCAGGGGACTACATTATATTCTGGGGGGGCTCCATCTATATATATAATTGTCTAAGGGTTTTTCCGTCTGTCTGTCTGTCTGTCTGTCTGTCTGTCCTGGAAATCCCGGCTCTCTGATTGGTCGAGGCCGCCAGGCCTCGACCAATCAACAACGGGCACAGCGACGATGATGTCATAAAGGACGTAGAAATCCCACGTTTCTGATTCAGCGACGGGCACAGTATCGACGTAGATGTCATAATGGTTGCCATGGCGACGATGATGTCATAAAGGTTGCCTCGACCAATCAGCGACGGGCACAATCTGCCGCGAATTCTGAAATCATCATTGTCCATGTACTACGGGGACATGCATATTCTAGGATACCGGATGCGTTAGAATCGGGCCACAATCTAGTATTACTATATGAGGGGTCTACAGTGTACGCTATGTGGGGGCTGCATTATATTCTGTGGTAGGGCTGCATTATTCTCTCAGGGGGTGACATTATATTCTATGAGGGGGCTACCCCTCTATGATTCTACCCCAACACCTGCTACATAATTAAGACATGTACTACCTTATATTATACCCTGATATTAGCGTGTTTTACCACACAATTGGTGGTCTTGTATTTCTAGGTAGCTGCATAGTGGGCCCCAAGAATGATTTTCTCTGGTGGACCCAAGGTGCTCCAGTCCGACGCTGTCAGAATATGTCCCAACAGTATATACTCCACGTAGGGAGTAAGGGGGCACAAGCATATGGGCCCACTAAATATATTTATCAATAAAGGAATTGCAACAGGTATGAAACAACATTGTTAACTTATCAGTAGTGTTGAGCATTCCGATACCGCAAGTATCGGGTATCGGCCGATACTTGCGGTATCGGAATTCCGATACCGAGTTCCGATATTTTTGCGATATTGGGAATCGGTATCGGATCCATATTAATATGTAAAATAAAGAATTAAAATAAAAAATATTGATATACTCACCTCTCCGGAGGCCCCCTGGACATCACCGCTGGTAACCGGCAGCCTTCTTTGTTTACAATGAGCGCGTTTAGGGATTTCCATGACGTCACGGCTTCTGATTGGTCGCGTGCCACTCATGTGACCGCCACGCGACCAATCAGAAGCCGCGACGTCATTCTCAGGCCCTAAACTCCTCATTTTAGGAATTTAGGACCTGCGAATGACGTCGCGGCTTCTGATTGGTCGTGTGGCTGTCACATGAGCGGCACGCGACCAATCAGAAGCCGCGACGTCATTCTCAGGTCCTAAACGCGCTCATTTTAAACAAAGAAGCCGGCCGGTTACCAGCGGTGATGTCCAGGGGCCTCCGGAGAGGTAATTATATCAATATTTTTTATTTTAATTCTTTATTTTACACATTAATATGGATCCCAGGGCCTGAAGGAGAGTTTCTTCTCCTTCAGACCCTGGGAACCATCAGGATACCTTCCGATACTTGGTGTATCGGATACTATCCGATACCGATACTTTCAAGTATCGGACGGTATCGCTCAACACTACTTATCAGTCTCTGGTTCCTGGATGACGGTGGTTGGAAGATCCCATGATGACGCTGTAGGTGGCGCGTGATGTCTCGGAGCCGATCCTAGAGAAAGGTGAAGCACTGTCTCTGTATGGCGGCAGAGTATCCTGATCTTCTTGTACGTGGTCTGGTGATCCTGGAACAAGGTGCAGTACAGGGAAGGATTGGTGCACAGTCAAAGAAGTACAAAGTCTCGGAGTGTAGGCCGTAGTGTTAAAGCTGCGGACCGCTTGTGTCGCTGGGTCAGTGTTGCGAAAAGAGTCAGTCGGTGTGAGTTGCACCAACCGGATAGTGCTGTCGAGGTCGGGGGTCAATGGGGGTTTAATCTCTGGAATAGACAGTCTATATGCGCAGGGGAAGTTGCGCTGTGAGGCGGGCCTGTAAGCTGGCGTCAGTCTGCAGAGAGGGAGTCAACTTTCTCTTCTTGCACATGCTTGGTCCCCCCAAAAGCCCTGTTTTCGCACGCGCAGTCCTTTATATCACACCCGCCCCCCAGAAGTGAGGTGCAAAGGTCTATCCCAGTCAGTAAGTGCTTCCCCCGGCAACAAAGGTGACAGACCCTATAGTTCCAGCACGGACACACAGGAGCAACTACTATTCTGGTCCATCGTCCTACAGCACATGTTTACGTGTGGCCACCTAGTGGTTATGATGTGCATTGCAACCTGTTTTAACTAGATTTCAATTTACTGAACACACCTGCTGAAGTCCTTCTAATAATGACATATGGGCTGTTAGTCAATGGTTATATATTGGACGAGACAGGGAAAGGGTCCAAACTGTAGCTCAAAAAAGAAAGTAGGATAGGAGAAGCAGATGGAAGAGTCTTCTGTGGCTTAAGCCCCAGGATCTGGATGTAAGGGGGTAGGGGTTCCCCAGTAAGCCATTATTCCAGTCACAAGGGTTCTAAAATACAAAGCTTGGGCAGCAAATGGAATCATTCCTCCAGATGAAGGAAAAACTAGCTTCATGTCTGATATCGACATATATTTATGTATAAATGGAAAAAACTTTGAACAATTTAATAGTACAGTCAATTATAAGACACTTTGTAATTTATCTTATCAATGAAACATGACCTCTCCTTCTCTTACCTCCTGAACTGATCATTCACTCTCCAATATTGCTGAAATTTGTCTTCAGAGAATCAACAGCATTTCTGAGAACTGAGGGGTTGGGTCACTTGCTGCTCAGAGAAATAGTGAGATAGTCATGAGCAGGAGGGAACAGCTGAATTGAGACAGAGGTAGAGAGACATATAGATAGATAGTGCTGCAACTTAAAGTAAGTCTTTTATCTCCCTCCAGACCTGGATTTACATCTACACTGCTGAGTTCTACTGTATAATGTCCATCTTACTGCTGCTTATGCTTTTGTATTTGTGCTATATCTTTTCTCTACATTCTGCTCTCCAGCATATGAATTGGAGCAGCTGAATTGAGACAGAAGTAGAGAGATATGTAGATAGTGCTACAACTTATAGTAAATCTTTTATCTCACCCCTGAGCTGGATTCATATCTACACTGCTGAGTTCTTCTCTATAATGTTCTCTTTGCTTCTGCTTCTGTGTTTGTGCTACATCTGTCTCTACATCCTGCTTCTCTGTCTCAATTCTTCCTCCTTTGGCCTCACTCAATGGTCTTCTACAGCCACCCACAAAGATGGTCACACACTGGACCTCATCTTCACCCACCTCTGCTCCCTATCTAACCTCTCAAACTCACCTCTTCCTCTTTCTGACCACAACCTACTCACATTCTCTTCCCTTTCCACTCCTTGTCTACAACCCCCACCCCACAAACTCTCACATCCTCGCAGAAATCTTAAACACCTTGATCTTCACTCACTCTCTGAATCCCTCCTCCCTCTCACAGACATAAGCTCCCTACACAATGCGGATGATGCTGCCGCTCTATATAACACCACAATAGCTGCAGCTTTGGAATCTCTTGCCCCTCTCACACATACCAAAGCTTGCAAAATCAACAGACAACCCTGGCACACCAGCACGACCAAAGAACTGAGGCAAGCTTCCAGAGCTGCTGAGCGCAGATGGAAAAGATCCCACTCCAACGAGCACTTCATTGCATTCAAACAGTCCCTCACTACTTTCAAGACCACACTCGCCACAGCCAAACAAACCTACTTCTCATCTCTCATATCCTCCCTGTCTCACAACCCCAAACAGTTATTCAACACCTTCAACTCTCTCCTCCGTCCCCCAGCACCTCCTCCCTCCCCACTCATCTCAGCAGAAGACTTTGCCTCATTTTTCAAGCAGAAAATTGAGAACATCAGAGACAGTTTTAGTAAACAGCCCGCCACCTCCAAAACCAACTTCTCCACCATTACAGAAGACGGACTCTCCACTCTACTCTCAAGATCACATCTCACCACCTGTGCACTTGACCCACTCCCATCCCACTTCATCCCAAACCTCACCACAGTCTTCATCCCAACCCTAACCCATCTCTTCAACCTATCACTAACAACTGGCATTTTCCCCTCAAGCTTTAAACATGCCTCAATCACACCTATCCTCAAAAAGCCCTCTCTTGACCCATCCTCTGTATCTAGCTATCGCCCTATATCACTTCTCCCCTTTGCCTCAAAACTACTGGAACAACATGTCCATCTTGAACTGTCCTCCCATCTATCTTCCTGCTCCTTCTTCGACCGCTTTCAATCAGGCTTCCGATCACACCACTCCACTGAAACTGCCCTAACTAAGGTCACCAATGACCTATTAACCGCCAAGAGCAAGCGACACTACTCTATCCTCCTCCTCCTGGACCTGTCCTCTGCCTTTGACACAGTGGACCATTCCCTGCTGCTGCAGACCCTCTCATCCCTTGGAATCACAGACTTGGCCCTATCCTGGATCTCATCATACCTAACTGACCGTACATTCAGCGTCTCCCACTCACACACCACCTCTTCACCTCGCCCCCTATCTGTCGGAGTCCCGCAAGGTTCAGTACTAGGACCCCTGCTCTTCTCCATTTACACCTTTGGCCTGGGACAGCTCATAGAATCTCACGGCTTTCAGTATCATCTCTATGCTGACGACACACAGATCTACATCTCCGGACCAGATATTACCACCCTACTAACCAGAATCCCTCAATGTCTGTCTGCTATTTCATCCTTCTTCTCCACTAGATTTCTAAAACTTAACATGGAAAAAACAGAATTCATCATCTTTCCCCCATCTCACACGACCTCCCCAACGAACCTATCCATTACAGTAAACGGCTGCCCACTCTCCCCAGTCCCACAAGCCCGCTGTCTTGGGATAATCCTTGACACTGATCTCTCTTTTAAACCACATATCCAAACCCTTTCCACTTCCTGTCGCCTCCAACTCAAAAATATTTCACGGATCCGCACATTCCTAAACCAAGAATCCGCAAAGACCCTAGTCCATGCCCTCATCATCTCCCGCCTTGACTACTGTAACCTCCTGCTCTGTGGCCTCCCCTCTAACACTCTTGCACCCCTCCAATCTATTCTAAACTCTGCTGCCCAACTAATCCACCTGTCCCCCCGCTATTCCCCGGCCTCTCCCCTCTGTCAATCCCTGCACTGGCTCCCCATTGCCCAGAGACTCCAGTACAAAAGCCTAACCATGACATACAAAGCCATCCACAACCTGTCTCCTCCATAAATCTGCGACCTCGTCTCCCGGTACTCTCCTGCACGCAACCTTCGATCCTCACAAGATCTCCTTCTCTACTCCCCTATTATCTCCTCTTCCCACAATCGCATACAAGATTTCTCTCGTGCATCCCCCCTACTCTGGAATTCTCTACCACAACATATCAGACTCTCGCCCACCATCGAAACCTTCAAAAAGAACCTGAAGACCCACCTCTTCCGACAAGCCTACAACCTGCAGTAACCACCGATCGACCAAACCGCTGCACGGCCAGCTCTACCCTACCTACTGTATTCTCACCCATCCCTTGTAGATTGTGAGCCCTCGCGGGCAGGGTCCTCTCTCCTCCTGTACCAGTTGTGACTTGTATTGTTCAAGATTATTGTACTTGTTTATTATGTATAACCCTCCTCACATGTAAAGCGCCATGGAATAAATGGCGCTATAATAATAAATAATAATAATAATAATAATAATAATAATTCACTTCCTCTCCTTCATATGCAGGATCTCTTCTTCTCTCTGTGCTGAGCATCGGAGATATTATAGCAGCTAGTCTCAGATAATTATGGATAGAACATGTGTAACACCCATACCCGTACTTCTTCGGGGTCCCCGCTCCCAGTCTGCTCCCCACTGCTCAGCCTCAGACTCCTGTTACTAGTTTCTGGATCAGTGTTCTGTTGTGTCAGTGTTGTGTCTGTTGTGCTCTGCAAGTGCCCTGCCAGAACCCAGCTAATACTGTTTGTCTTCCCAGAATACCTAACACCTAATAATATCCCTAATAAACAGCCAAGAAGGGAAAACATGAATACACCGAAAGAACTACCTTCACACAAAAGGCCATAAAGTTAAAAAATAACTTTTATTGATTACAATGCTGTATTAAAAATAGATAATGGCGGGTGAACACCGAAGGCACAGGACAAAAGGTGGGCAACCCAGAGCAAAAACTCCATATATAACAATAACAGCACTATAAGAACAGTATAATCAGGCATGTGCCCATGTGCAGTTAGTCATGTACAAACATGTAAGTAAAGATGGCAAGATAAAAAGTGAAAATACAACAGTAGAAATAAATATATATAGTTACTAAATGGAGCGCTCCTGGGGACCCACCACACCCGACGCGCGTTTCGCACCGAAATGCTTCGTCTGGGGGTGGTTAGGTGCCGGCCAGCAATCGTATTTAAATCCAAATGAACCAATAGGGATGATACTTTAATTAGGGTACACAATAGGGAGCTGCTGTGAACGCATGCGCAGTTATGTTGCAACGACGCCGATGTGATGACCTGCTAGTTGATATATGAGACCGGAAGCAAAATAGCCAAAAAACGGCGCTTGAATGCAACGTAATCAGGCCACAACCAAATAGCCAAAGTGTAAGGCCGTAAGCAGGAAGTGACAAAACATACTGACGAAAGATCCGATGCGACCATGGTAGTCATAGCAGCAATAAACAATAGGTGGCGCTGTGTATGACGCACACATAGGAGACGTCATGGACACGCCGGACGGAGGACCATGACAGATAATCATGGCTAGAGTTGAGCGACCTTGACCTTTTTAGAGTCGAGCCGGGTTTTGCGAAACCCGACTATGTCCAAAGTCGGGTCGAGTGAAATCGGCCGATTATGACGTAAAGTCGGGATCGACCGAAACACGAAACCCAATGCAAGTCAATGGGGCAGCATAGTCGGCAGTGAGTGGGGGCCAGGAAAACACCTAGAGTGCCCATTTTAATGTCAAAACCATCCATTCTTCTTAATGAAGCTTGTCAAGCGTAATTTACCTTATAATAATTGGAAGGCATTTGAAATTGGGGGTCATTTGGCTAAAGTTGTGGGGGGTAGGGCTGGTTCAAGTAATTAGTGGGCCCAGGAAATCTGGACCACGTCACGGCAGTGGAGCAGGGAGAGGTAAGTATTTCAACTTTGCAAGTGCTGTGAACCTGAGCAAGCAGGGGGGGCCCACTCGTTGGCATTGGCACTGGCACAGGGCCCCTCAAAGTACAGCGGTGTGTTTGCACGGCGGGGGCGCCTCCCACCGGCAGCAACACTTTTGCGTACTATGAGAGGCCCTGTGCCAGTGACGTCGCCAACTAGTATTCCTCCCCCCACCTGATGAAGGAACCTGCACTTTCATCTGCACCTTCCTCTTTGTCCCCGTGTAAGGTGGTATGGTATGCGGGAAGAGCAACCTGACTTTCAGCAGGGTCACAATGTTGTTGTGTAGCGTGCACGGGGAATGTTGCGTTATGGGTCAATGTACCAGCAGACTCATCTATCACTGGCTGGGCAATGGGCACGATGAAGTGGAAACACAGATATAGGCCCAAAGAAGAAAGTGGGCTAAATGCAGTTCAAAATTGGTAACACAGGAATAACCAGGGGGCATTGCAGTGGAGGACAACTGGAATGAGAGGCTGACACAGAGAGTAGGGCCAAATCAGTAAGTAGTCGAAATGCAGTTCAAAATTGGCAACCGTAGTAAACAGGCGGCACAGCTTTGTTCAGTGGAGGAGAACAGCAAGGAGTGGCAGACACCGATAGTAGGCCCCAAACCAACTAGTACGCCAAATGCAGTTGTTCCATTTAACCACAATTTAATGAGAGCCTGAAGATAGAAGCTCAGGAAAGGCAACCTGGGGAACACCTTGGAGTGTAACACACCATCTCTCTCCACCCCATACCCATTTTGTATGGCCTAATGCAGTGTACTTTTCTACAACTACTAAACGAGAGTCGGAAGACCGAAGCAATGGCAAGGAAACCTGGGGAACACCTTAGAGTGTAACACACCCTCTCTCTACACCCCATACCCAATTTGAAGGTCTAATGCAGTGTAGTTTCCAAGAACTACTAAACGAGAGCCGGAAGATCGAAGCTCAGGAAAGGCAACCTGGGGAACACCTTGGAGTGTAACACAACGTCTCTCTACACGACGGAAGGGCTGATTCTTAGGAAGGAAGGCTGTTGGAAATAAGCATTGCGCGTCCGAGGGTGATTAGATTCTTATTAGGTATATACTCACCCTCGGACGCGCCCTGCTTCTTTATTTGGAATGAATGTTTATTTGCAATGTGGTGTTGACTTTCTCTATTATTTTGGTAATTAATGATTTTATTATTTTCATTATTTTGCATCTTCTCGGCAATAATATAAAGAAGACGCGACAGGACAACACTCGGTGGATGCCATATGTGTGTTTTCAATTTAAAAAACCTTTCAGTTAACTACTTGCAGGAGAAAGTAATTGTAGCTGGTGGCCATTTTTAGTACTGTACCAGATTTTAGCTGTTTGTTTGTTTTTAATGTCAAAATGTCTGCATTTGATATCTCACCAGTATTTTCTTTTTTATAAGCAAAATCCTTTTTTTTTTATTTTATGATGTTGGTTCAAGGGGTACACGGGCAGCAGTAGACAGGTCAGTGGAGGCCTAGTGGAAGGAGGGACCGCAGACAGGCTTCGAAGCCCTAACATAATAAATTGGGCTGCCTGTAGGCAATTTAAAATTGGTTCCAGGGGAACACGGGCAGCAGTAGACAGGTCAGTGGAGGCCTAGAGGAAGGAGGGACCGCAGATGCGCCAATGTTTCCCCCATACCAAATTTGTAGGCCTAATGCAGTGTAGTTTCCAACAACTACTAAACGAGAGCCGGAATTTCGAAGCTCAGGAAAGGCAACCTGGGGAACACCTTGGAGTGTAACACACCCTCTCTCTACACCCCATACCCAATTTGAAGGTCTAATGCAGTGTAGTTTCCAAGAACTACTAAACGAGAGCCGGAAGATCGAAGCTCAGGAAAGGCAACCTGGGGAACACCTTGGAGTGTAACACACCCTCTCGCTACACCCCATACCCAATTTGAAGGCCTAATGCAGCGTAGTTTCCAACAACTACTAAACGAGAGCCGGAAGATCGAAGCTCAGGAAAGGCAACCTGGGGAACACCTTGGAGTGTAACAAACCCTCTCTCTACACCCCATACCCAATTTGTAGGCCTAATGCAGCGTAGTTTCCGACAACTACTAAACGAGAGCCGGAATATCGAAGCTCAGGAAAGGCAACCTGGGGAACACCTTGGAGTGTAACACACCCTCTCTCTACACCCCATACCCAATTTGTAGGCCTAATGCAGCGTAGTTTCCGATAACTACTAAACGAGAGCCGGAATATCGAAGCTCAGGAAAGGCAACCTGGGGAACACCTTGGAGTGTAACACACCCTCTCTCTACACCCCATACCCAATTTGAAGGCCTAATGCAGTGTAGTTTCCAAGAACTACTAAACGAGAGCCGGAAGATCGAAGCTCAGGAAAGGCAACCTGGGGAACACCTTGGAGTGGAACACACCATCTCTCTACACCCCATACCCAATTTGAAGGCCTAATGCAGCGTAGTATCCAACAACTACTAAACGAGAGCCGGTAGATCGAAGCTCAGGAAAGGCAACCTGGGGAACACCTTGGAGTGTAACACAACGTCTCTCTACACCACGGAAGGGATGATTCTTAGGAAGGAAGGCTGTTGGAAATAAGCATTGCGCGTCCGAGGGTGATTAGATTCTTATTAGGTATATACTCACCCTCGGACGCGCCCTGCTTCTTTATTTGGAATGAATGTTTATTTGCAATGTGGTGTTGACTTTCTCTATTATTTTGGTAATTAATGATTTTATTATTTTCATTATTTTGCATCTTCTCGGCAATAATATAAAGAAGACGCGACAGGACAACACTCGGTGGATGCCATATGTGTGTTTTCAATTTAAAAAACCTTTCAGTTAACTACTTGCAGGAGAAAGTAATTGTAGCTGGTGGCCATTTTTAGTACTGTACCAGATTTTAGCTGTTTGTTTGTTTTTAATGTCAAAATGTCTGCATTTGATATCTCACCAGTATTTTCTTTTTTATAAGCAAAATCCTTTTTTTTTTATTTTATGATGTTGGTTCAAGGGGTACACGGGCAGCAGTAGACAGGTCAGTGGAGGCCTAGTGGAAGGAGGGACCGCAGACAGGCTTCGAAGCCCTAACATAATAAATTGGGCTGCCTGTAGGCAATTTAAAATTGGTTCCAGGGGAACACGGGCAGCAGTAGACAGGTCAGTGGAGGCCTAGAGGAAGGAGGGACCGCAGATGCGCCAATGTTTCCCCCATACCAAATTTGTAGGCCTAATGCAGTGTAGTTTCCAACAACTACTAAACGAGAGCCGGAATTTCGAAGCTCAGGAAAGGCAACCTGGGGAACACCTTGGAGTGTAACACACCCTCTCTCTACACCCCATACCCAATTTGAAGGTCTAATGCAGTGTAGTTTCCAAGAACTACTAAACGAGAGCCGGAAGATCGAAGCTCAGGAAAGGCAACCTGGGGAACACCTTGGAGTGTAACACACCCTCTCGATACACCCCATACCCAATTTGAAGGCCTAATGCAGCGTAGTTTCCAACAACTACTAAACGAGAGCCGGAAGATCGAAGCTCAGGAAAGGCAACCTGGGGAACACCTTGGAGTGTAACAAACCCTCTCTCTACACCCCATACCCAATTTGTAGGCCTAATGCAGCGTAGTTTCCGACAACTACTAAACGAGAGCCGGAATATCGAAGCTCAGGAAAGGCAACCTGGGGAACACCTTGGAGTGTAACACACCCTCTCTCTACACCCCATACCCAATTTGAAGGCCTAATGCAGTGTAGTTTCCAAGAACTACTAAACGAGAGCCGGAAGATCGAAGCTCAGGAAAGGCAACCTGGGGAACACCTTGGAGTGTAACACAACGTCTCTCTACACGACGGAAGGGCTGATTCTTAGGAAGGAAGGCTGTTGGAAATAAGCATTGCGCGTCCGAGGGTGATTAGATTCTTATTAGGTATATACTCACCCTCGGACGCGCCCTGCTTCTTTATTTGGAATGAATGTTTATTTGCAATGTGGTGTTGACTTTCTCTATTATTTTGGTAATTAATGATTTTATTATTTTCATTATTTTGCATCTTCTCGGCAATAATATAAAGAAGACGCGACAGGACAACACTCGGTGGATGCCATATGTGTGTTTTCAATTTAAAAAAACTTTCAGTTAACTACTTGCAGGAGAAAGTAATTGTAGCTGGTGGCCATTTTTAGTACTGTACCAGATTTTAGTTGTGTGTTTGTTTTTAATGTTAAAATGTCTGCATTTGATATCTCACCAGTATTTTCTTTTTTATAAGCAAAATACTTATTTTTATATTTTCTGATGTTGGTTCCAGGGGTACACGGCCAGCAGTGCCCTGGTCAGTGTAGTAGTAGTTGAAAGAATGGACCGCAGACAGGCATCGAAGGCCTAAAATAAAAACACATGGCTGTAGGCAATTTTAAATTGGTTCCAGGGGTACACGGACAGCAGTGGTGTGGTCAGTGGAGGCCTAGTGGAAGGAGTGACCGCAGACAGGCATCGAAGGCCTAAAATAATAACACATGGCTGTAGGCAATTTTAAATTGGTTCCAGGGGTACACGGGCAGCAGTGACCTGGTCAGTGTAGTAGTAGTTGAAAGAATGGACCGCAGACAGGCATCGAAGGCCTAAAATAAAAAAATTGGGCTGGCTGTAGGCACTTTTAAATTGGTTCCAGGGGTACACGGGCAGCAGTGGTCTGGTCAGTGGAAGTCTAGTGGAAGGAGTGACCGCAGACAGGCTTCCAAGGCCTAACATAACAAACTTGGGCTGGCTGTAGGCACTTTTAAATTGGTTCCAGGGGTACACGGGCAGCAGTGACCTGGTCAGTGTAGTAGTAGTTGAAAGAATGGACCGCAGACAGGCTTCGAAGGCCTAACATAACAAACTTGGGCTGGCTGTAGGCACTTTTAAATTGGTTCCAGGGTAACACGGCCAGCAGTGCCCTGGTCAGTGTAGTAGTAGTTGAAAGAATGGACCGCAGACAGGCATCGAAGGCCTAAAATAATAACACATGGCTGTAGGCAATTTTAAATTGGTTCCAGGGGTACACGGACAGCAGTGGTGTGGTCAGTGGAGGCCTAGTGGAAGGAGTGACCGCAGACAGGCATCGAAGGCCTAAAATAATAACACATGGCTGTAGGCAATTTTAAATTGGTTCCAGGGGTACACGGGCAGCAGTGACCTGGTCAGTGTAGTAGTAGTTGAAAGAATGGACCGCAGACAGGCATCGAAGGCCTAAAATGAAAAAATTGGGCTGGCTGTAGGCAATTTTAAATTGGTTCCAGGGGTACACGGGCAGCAGTGGTGTGGTCAGTGGAGGCCTAGTGGAAGGAGTGACCGCAGACAGGCATCGAAGGCCTAAAATAATAACACATGGCTGTAGGCAATTTTAAATTGGTTCCAGGGGTACACGGGCAGCAGTGACCTGGTCAGTGTAGTAGTAGTTGAAAGAATGGACCGCAGACAGGCATCGAAGGCCTAAAATGAAAAAATTGGGCTGGCTGTAGGCAATTTTAAATTGGTTCCAGGGGTACACGGGCAGCAGTGGTCTGGTCAGTGGAAGTCTAGTGGAAGGAGTGACCGCAGACAGGCTTCCAAGGCCTAACATAACAAACTTGGGCTGGCTGTAGGCACTTTTAAATTGGTTCCAGGGGTACACGGGCAGCAGTGGTCTGGTCAGTGGAAGTCTAGTGGAAGGAGTGACCGCAGACAGGCTTCGAAGGCCTAACATAACAAAATTGGGCTGGCTGTAGGCACTTTAAATTGGTTCCAGGGGTACATGGGCAGCAGTGTATGGTCAGTGGAAGTCTAGTGGAAGGAGTGACGGCAGACAGTCTTCGAAGGCCTAACATAACAAAATTGGGCTGACTGTAGGCACTTTTAAATTGGTTCCAGGGTAACACGGCCAGCAGTGCCCTGGTCAGTGTAGTAGTAGTTGAAAGAATGGACCGCAGACAGGCATCGAAGGCCTAAAATAAAAACACATGGCTGTAGGCAATTTTAAATTGGTTCCAGGGGTACACGGACAGCAGTGGTGTGGTCAGTGGAGGCCTAGTGGAAGGAGTGACCGCAGACAGGCATCGAAGGCCTAAAATAATAACACATGGCTGTAGGCAATTTTAAATTGGTTCCAGGGGTACACGGGCAGCAGTGACCTGGTCAGTGTAGTAGTAGTTGAAAGAATGGACCGCAGACAGGCATCGAAGGCCTAAAATAAAAAAATTGGGCTGGCTGTAGGCAATTTTAAATTGGTTCCAGGGGTACACGGGCAGCAGTGGTGTGGTCAGTGGAGGCCTAGTGGAAGGAGTGACCGCAGACAGGCATCGAAGGCCTAAAATAATAACACATGGCTGTAGGCAATTTTAAATTGGTTCCAGGGGTACACGGACAGCAGTGGTGTGGTCAGTGGAGGCCTAGTGGAAGGAGTGACCGCAGACAGGCTTCCAAGGCCTAACATAACAAACTTGGGCTGGCTGTAGGCACTTTTAAATTGGTTCCAGGGGTACACGGGCAGCAGTGGTCTGGTCAGTGGAAGTCTAGTGGAAGGAGTGACCGCAGACAGGCTTCCAAGGCCTAACATAACAAACTTGGGCTGGCTGTAGGCACTTTTAAATTGGTTCCAGGGGTACACGGGCAGCAGTGACCTGGTCAGTGTAGTAGTAGTTGAAAGAATGGACCGCAGACAGGCATCGAAGGCCTAAAATAAAAAAATTGGGCTGGCTGTAGGCAATTTTAAATTGGTTCCAGGGGTACACGGGCAGCAGTGGTGTGGTCAGTGGAGGCCTAGTGGAAGGAGTGACCGCAGACAGGCATCGAAGGCCTAAAATAATAACACATGGCTGTAGGCAATTTTAAATTGGTTCCAGGGGTACACGGACAGCAGTGGTGTGGTCAGTGGAGGCCTAGTGGAAGGAGTGACCGCAGACAGGCTTCCAAGGCCTAACATAACAAACTTGGGCTGGCTGTAGGCACTTTTAAATTGGTTCCAGGGGTACACGGGCAGCAGTGGTCTGGTCAGTGGAAGTCTAGTGGAAGGAGTGACCGCAGACAGGCTTCCAAGGCCTAACATAACAAACTTGGGCTGGCTGTAGGCACTTTTAAATTGGTTCCAGGGGTACACGGGCAGCAGTGACCTGGTCAGTGTAGTAGTAGTTGAAAGAATGGACCGCAGACAGGCATCGAAGGCCTAAAATAAAAAAATTGGGCTGGCTGTAGGCAATTTTAAATTGGTTCCAGGGGTACACGGGCAGCAGTGACCTGGTCAGTGTAGTAGTAGTTGAAAGAATGGACCGCAGACAGGCATCGAAGGCCTAAAATAAAAAAATTGGGCTGGCTGTAGGCAATTTTAAATTGGTTACAGGGGTACACGGGCAGCAGTGGTGTGGTCAGTGGAGGCCTAGTGGAAGGAGTGACCGCAGACAGGCATCGAAGGCCTAAAATAATAACACATGGCTGTAGGCAATTTTACATTGGTTCCAGGGGTACACGGGCAGCAGTGACCTGGTCAGTGTAGTAGTAGTTGAAAGAATGGACCGCAGACAGGCATCGAAGGCCTAAAATAAAAAAATTGGGCTGGCTGTAGGCAATTTTAAATTGGTTCCAGGGGTACACGGACAGCAGTGGTGTGGTCAGTGGAGGCCTAGTGGAAGGAGTGACCGCAGACAGGCATCGAAGGCCTAAAATAATAACACATGGCTGTAGGCACTTTTAAATTGGTTCCAGGGTAACACGGCCAGCAGTGGCCTGGTCAGTGTAGTAGTTGTAGAAAGAAGGGACCGCAGACAGGCTTCGAAGGCCTAACATAACAAAAATGTCAAAACAATGGTATTGTCAGTGCCAGGCATTGAAGGATGTCAGCGCCTAGACTACACATTGGTGAAGCTGTGAGAGATAATTTTGCTAGTGGTAGAGCACTGTTTGAGCTGGGGGGGGGAACTGTCTTGTGGCCGGCGTTACAGGCACAGGGCCCCTCATATTACAACGGTGTGTCTGACGTTGGGTGCGCACCACCACCGCCAGAGACACTTTATTGTACTATGAGGGACCCAGTGGCAGTGCCGTCGACCAAAAGCGGCCACACCCACCTCTTCAGACAAACAGCACTCTCAAGGGTCCAAGCGCAAAGTGGCGATAGCACGGCCCCGTGTGGGGAGTTTGGCCATTTCGTGAGGTGGAAACATGTCGTATGCTGGACAATCAGGTGAAGAAAATTACGAGATTGGAAAAGTCATTCAGAATAGTCCACAGGCAAGACCTTTTCATAGGAAAGCTAGGTGTCAGCCGGGCAGGGTGGGGCAAAAGATTTTGAAATCCAGTTGTGGTTCATTTTAATGAAGGTTAGATCATCTACATTTTGGGTAGCCAGACGAGTCCTTTTTTCTGTTAGTATTGAACCTGCAGCACTGAATACTCTTTCTGATAGGACACTAGCTGCCGGGCAAGCAAGCTCCTGCAATGCATATTCTGCCAATTCTGGCCAGGTGTCTAATTTGGATGCCCAGTAATCAAATGGGAATGACGGTTGAGGGAGAACGTCGATAAGGGATGAAAAATAGTTTGTAACCATACTGGACAAATGTTGTCTCCTGTCACTTTGAATTGATGCTGCAGTACCTGTCCTGTCTGCGGTCATAGAAAAATCACTCCACAACCTGGTCAGAAAACCCCTCTGGCCAACGCCACTTCTGATTTCTGCCCCTCTAACACCTCTGGTCTGCTGGCCCCTGGAGCTCGTGTGAGAACGATCACGGGCGCTGTGTGCAGGGAATGCCAGAAGCAAACGGTCAACAAGAGTTGATTGTTTTGTTGCTAATATTAGTTCCAAGTTCTCATGTGGCATAATATTTTGCAATTTGCCTTTATAGCGAGGATCAAGGAGGCAGGCCAACCAGTAATCGTCATCGTTCATCATTTTTGTAATGCGTGTGTCCCTTTTGAGGATACGCAAGGCATAATCCGCCATGTGGGCCAAAGTTCCCGTTGTCAAATCTGCGGTTGTGCTTGGTTGAGGGGCAGTTGCAGGCAAATCTACGTCACTTGTGTCCCTCAAAAAACCAGAACCCGGCCTTGCCACGCCACCAATTTCCCGTGCCCCCGGGAAAGCTTCCTCATTAAAAATATACTCATCCCCATCATCCTCCTCATCCTCCACCTCCTCTTCGCCCGGTACCTCGTCATGTACACTGCCCTGACCAGACAATCGCTGACTGTCATCAAGGCTTTCCTCTTCCTCTGGTGCAGACGCCTGATCCTTTATGTGCGTCAAACTTTGCATCAGCAGACGCATTAGGGGGATGCTCATGCTTATTATGGCGTTGTCTGCACTAACCAGCCGTGTGCATTCCTCAAAACACTGAAGGACTTGACACATGTCTTGAATCTTCGACCACTGCACACCTGACAACTCCATGTCTGCCATCCTACTGCCTGCCCGTGTATGTGTATCCTCCCACAAAAACATAACAGCCCGCCTCTGTTCGCACAGTCTCTGAAGCATGTGCAGTGTTGAGTTCCACCTTGTTGCAACGTCTATGATTAGGCGATGCTGGGGAAGGTTCAAAGAACGCTGATAGGTCTGCATACGGCTGGAGTGTACAGGCGAACGGCGGATATGTGCGCAAAGTCCACGCACTTTGAGGAGCAGGTCGGATAACCCCGGATAACTTTTCAGGAAGCACTGCACCACCAGGTTTAAGGTGTGAGCCAGGCAAGGAATGTGTTTCAGTTGGGAAAGGGAGATGGCAGCCATGAAATTCCTTCCGTTATCACTCACTACCTTGCCTGCCTCAAGATCTACAGTGCCCAGCCACGACTGCGTTTCTTGCTGCAAGAACTCGGACAGAACTTCCGCGGTGTGTCTATTGTCGCCCAAACACTTCATAGCCAATACAGCCTGCTGACGTATGCCAGTAGCTGCCCCATAATGGGAGACCTGGTGTGCAACAGTGGCAGGTGCGGATGGAGTGTTTGTGCGACTGCGGTCTGTGGACGAGCTCTTGCTTCTGCAGGAGGACGAGGAGGAGGAGGAGGAGGAGGGGGTGCGAACGGCTACAGACAACTGTTTACTAGACCGTGGGCTAGGCAGAACTGTCCCAAACTTGCTGTCCCCTGTGGACCCTGAATCCACCACATTTACCCAGTGTGCCGTGATGGACACGTAACGTCCCTGGCCATGCCTACTGGTCCATGCATCTGTTGTCAGGTGCACCTTTGTGCTCACAGATTGCCTGAGTGCATGGACGATGCGCTCTTTAACATGCTGGTGGAGGGCTGGGATGGCTTTTCTGGAAAAAAAGTGTCGACTGGGTAGCTCGTAGCGTGGTACAGCGTAGTCCATCAGGTCTTTGAAAGCTTCGCTTTCAACTAACCGGTAGGGCATCATCTCTAACGAGATTAGTCTAGCTATGTGGGCGTTCAAACCCTGTGTACGCGGATGCGAGGCTAAGTATTTCCTTTTTCTAACCATAGTCTCATGTAGGGTGAGCTGGACTGGAGAGCTGGAGATCGTGGAACTAGCTGGGGTGCCGGTGGACATGGCAGACTGAGAGACGGTGGGAGATGGTATTGTTGCCGCCGGTGCCCTAGATGCAGTGTTTCCTACTACGAAACTGGTGATTCCCTGACCCTGACTGCTTTGGCCTGGCAAAGATACCTGCACAGATACAGCAGGTGGTGCGCTAAATGGTGGTCCTACACTGCCGGAAGGGATGTTGCGTTGATGACTAGCTTCATTGGCCGAGGGTGCAACAACCTTAAGGGACGTTTGGTAGTTAGTCCAAGCTTTCAAATGCATGGTGGTTAAATGTCTATGCATGCAACTAGTATTGAGACTTTTCAGATTCTGACCTCTGCTTAAGGAAGTAGAACATTTTTGACAGATGACTTTGCGCTGATCAATTGGATGTTGTTTAAAAAAATGCCAGACTGCACTCTTTCTAGCATCGGATACCTTTTCAGGCATTGCAGACTGAGCTTTAACCGGATGGCCACGCTGTCCTCCACCAGGTTTTGGCTTTGCCACGCGTTTTGGGCAAGATACGGGCCCGGCAGATGGAACCTGTGGCGATGTTGATGCCTGCTGCGGCCCCTCCTCCTCCTCTGCTTCAGAACTGCTGCCGCCTGCACCCTGTTCCCCCAATGGCTGCCAATCGGGGTCAAGAACTGGGTCATCTAATAACTCTTCTTGTACCTCCTGCGCAACTTCGTCTGTGTCACCGTGTCGTTCGGTGGTATAGCGTTTGTGATGGGGCAACATAGTCTCATCAGGGTCTGATTCTTGATCAGCACCCTGCGAGGGCAATGTTGTGGTCTGAGTCAAAGGACCAGCATAGTAGTCTGGCTGTGGCTGTGCGTCAGTGCACTCCATGTCAGATTCAATTTGTAATGGGCATGGACTGTTAACTGCTTCACTTTCTAAGCCAGGGACGGTATGTGTAAAGAGCTCCATGGAGTAACCCGTTGTGTCGCCTGCTGCATTCTTCTCTGTTGTTGTTTTTGCTGAAGAGGACAAGGAAGTGACTTGTCCCTGACCGTGAACATCCACTAACGACGCGCTGCTTTTACTTTTACCAGTTTCACGAGATGAGGCAAAAGAGCTAGAGGCTGAGTCAGCAAGATAAGCCAAAACTTGCTCTTGCTGCTCCGGCTTTAAAAGCGGTTTTCCTAATCCCAGAAAAGGGAGCGTTCGAGGCCTTGTGTAGCCGGACGACGAACCTGGCTCCACAGCTCCAGACTTAGGTGCAATATTTTTTCCCCCACGACCACCTGATGCTCCACCACTACCACTACCCTCATTACCAGCTGACAATGAACGCCCCCGGCCACGACCTCTTCCACTAGACTTCCTCATTGTTTTAAAAACGTAACCAAACTAACGTTATTTGTTGCAGTCACACAACTTACACGGTGAGCTATAACTTCAGTATGATTTAGCTACCCCTTTACAGGTTGGTGAGACCACAGCGAAAATCAGGCCCAATGTTACACACTCTTTTTTTGGTGGCTGCAAATTAGAGAGATGCCCCACACGCAGGACTGTCACTGAAGCACAAATGTTAATATTAATGTCACACTATTATTTTTTTTTTATTTTTATTTTTTTCAGGAACACTTTAGAAACCCCCCCAAAAAAAAAAAAAAGATTTTTGCAGGGAGAATTTAGAAAACAAATGTAACAAACTATATGCTTTCTATGGGCCACTGAGTGAGAGATGACGCACACAGGAATCAGGAGTGGCACACAAGCCCAGAGGCCAATATTTTTCTACCAATGATTGATGGAGTTATTTTCTCTGGTAGATTTTGGAACCCAAATCAAGGAAAAAAAATGTAGGCTTTCTATGGACCACAATTGGAGAGAGAGAGAGAGAGAGAGAGAGAGAGAGAGAGAGAGAGAGAGATGGCACACCCAGGAGTCAAGACTGGCACACAAGCAGAAAGGCCAATATTAATCTCCCACTGTTTTTTTTGGTTGTTTTTTTTTTTTTTTTTTCAGGGAGACTTTAGAAAAAAAAATAATAAAAAAAATATGATTTTATCAGGAAGAATTTAGAAACCAAATAAAATAAAATGATTTTTTCAGGGAGAATTTAGAAAACAAATAAAACCAAAAATAGGCGTTCTATAGCCCACTGACTGAGAGATGACGCACCCAGGAGTCAAGACTGGCACACAAGCAGAAAGGCCAATATTAATCTCCCACTGTTTTTTTTTTTTTTTTTCAGGGAGACTTTAGAAAAAAAAATAATAAAAAAAATGTGATTTTATCAGGAAGAATTTAGAAACCAAATAAAATAAAATGATTTTTTCTGGGAGAATTTATAAAACAAATAAAACCAAAAATAGGCGTTCTATGGCCCACTGACTGAGAGATGACGCACCCAGGAGTCAAGACTGGCACACAAGCAGAAAGGCCAATATTAATCTCCCACTGTTTTTTTTTTTTTTTTTCAGGGAGACTTTAGAAAAAAAAATAATAAAAAAAATGTGATTTTATCAGGAAGAATTTAGAAACCAAATAAAATAAAATGATTTTTTCTGGGAGAATTTATAAAACAAATAAAACCAAAAATAGGCGTTCTATGGCCCACTGACTGAGAGATGACGCACCCAGGAGTCAAGACTGGCACACAAGCAGAAAGGCCAATATTAATCTCCCACTGTTTTTTTTTTTTTTTTTCAGGGAGACTTTAGAAAAAAAAATAATAAAAAAAATGTGATTTTATCAGGAAGAATTTAGAAACCAAATAAAATAAAATGATTTTTTCAGGGAGAATTTAGAAAACAAATAAAACCAAAAATAGGCGTTCTATGGCCCACTGACTGAGAGAGAGAGAGAGAGAGATGGAACGCTTAGTACTGGCACACAAGCCCAAAGGGCAATATTAATCTCCCTTTTTTTTTCCAGGGAGAATTTCTAAAACCCAAAAAAAAAAAAAAATAGGCTTTCTATGGCCCACTATTTGTGAGAGAGATGGGACGCTCAGGACTGGCACAGATGGCACGCTCAGGACTGGCACAGAAGCCCAGAGGCCAATATTAATCTCCCTTTTTTTCTGGTAGAATTTATAAAACCAAAAAAAAATTTAAATAGGCTTTCTATGGCCCACTATTTGTGAGAGAGATGGCACGCTCAGGACTGGCACAGATGGCACGCTCACAACTGGCACACAAGCCCAGAGGCCAATATTAATCTCCCTTTTTTCAGGGAAAATTTATAAAACAAAAAAAAAAAATAAATAGGCTTTCTATGGCCCACTATTTGTGAGAGAGATGGCACGCTCAGGGCTGGCACAGATGGCACGCTCAGGACTGGCACACAAGCCCAGAGGCCAATATTAATCTCCCTTTTTTTCAGGGAGAATTTATAAAACCCCCAAAAAAAATAAAATAGGTTTTCTATGGCCCACTATTTGTGAGAGAGATGGGACGCTCAGGACTGGCACAGATGGCACGCTCAGGACTGGCACAGAAGCCCAGAGGCCAATATTAATCTCCCTTTTTTTCTGGGAGAATTTATAAAACCAAAAAAAAATTTAAATAGGCTTTCTATGGCCCACTATTTGTGAGAGAGATGGCACGCTCAGGACTGGCACAGATGGCACGCTCACAACTGGCACACAAGCCCAGAGGCCAATATTAATCTCCCTTTTTTTCAGGGAGAATTTATAAAACCCCCAAAAAAAATAAAATAGGCTTTCTATGGCCCACTATTTGTGAGAGAGATGGGACGCTCAGGACTGGCACAGATGGCACGCTCAGGACTGGCACAGAAGCCCAGAGGCCAATATTAATCTCCCTTTTTTTCTGGGAGAATTTATAAAACCAAAAAAAAATTTAAATAGGCTTTCTATGGCCCACTATTTGTGAGAGAGATGGCACGCTCAGGACTGGCACAGATGGCACGCTCACAACTGGCACACAAGCCCAGAGGCCAATATTAATCTCCCTTTTTTCAGGGAAAATTTATAAAACAAAAAAAAAAAAAAAATAGGCTTTCTATGGCCCACTATTTGTGAGAGAGATGGCACGCTCAGGGCTGGCACAGATGGCACGCTCAGGACTGGCACACAAGCCCAGAGGCCAATATTAATCTCCCTTTTTTTCAGGGAGAATTTATAAAACCCCCAAAAAAAATAAAATAGGCTTTCTATGGCCCACTATTTGTGAGAGAGATGGGACGCTCAGGACTGGCACAGATGGCACGCTCAGGACTGGCACAGAAGCCCAGAGGCCAATATTAATCTCCCTTTTTTTCTGGGAGAATTTATAAAACCAAAAAAAAATTTAAATAGGCTTTCTATGGCCCACTATTTGTGAGAGAGATGGCACGCTCAGGACTGGCACAGATGGCACGCTCACAACTGGCACACAAGCCCAGAGGCCAATATTAATCTCCCTTTTTTCAGGGAAAATTTATAAAACAAAAAAAAAATTTAAATAGGCTTTCTATGGCCCACTATTTGTGAGAGAGATGGCACGCTCAGGACTGGCACAGATGGCACGCTCACAACTGGCACACAAGCCCAGAGGCCAATATTAATCTCCCTTTTTTCAGGGAAAATTTATAAAACAAAAAAAATAAATAAATAGGCTTTCTATGGCCCACTATTTGTGAGAGAGATGGCACGCTCAGGGCTGGCACAGATGGCACGCTCAGGACTGGCACACAAGCCCAGAGGCCAATATTAATCTCCCTTTTTTTCAGGGAGAATTTATAAAACCCCAAAAAAAATAAAATAGGCTTTCTATGGCCCACTATTTGTGAGAGAGATGGCACACTCAGGACTGGCACACAAGCCCAAAGGCCAATATTAATCTCCCACTGTATTTTTATCAGGGAGAATTTATACACCCCACAAAAAAAAATACAGAAAAATGAAAAGGCTTTCTATGGCCCACTATGTGAGAGAGATGGCACACACAGGGATGGCACTCTAGCAGAAATGCCAAATTGCCAATCTTAATCTCCCACCAAAAAAAAAACAAAAAAAAAAACAGGGAATGTCCTACAATTACTATCTCCCTGCCTGCAGTAATCTCAGCCAGGTATGGCAGGCAGCTACTATCTCCCTGCCTGCAGTAATCTCAGCCAGGTATGGCAGGCAGCTACTATCTCCCTGCCTGCAGTAATCTCAGCCAGGTATGGCAGGCAGCAATAAGGAGTGGACTGATGCACAAATGAAATAAAAAGTGTGGACAAACAAAAAAGATAGCTGTGCAGAAAGGAAGGAACAAGAGGATTTGTGCTTTGAAAAAAGCAGTTGGTTTGCACAGCGGCGTACACACAGCAATGCAGCTATCAGGGAGCCTTCTAGGGCAGCCCAATGAGCTACAGCGCTGAGGGGAAAAAAAAAAAAAAAAAAACTTCCACTGTCCCTGCACACCGAGGGTGGTGTTGGACAGTGCAAATCGCTGCAGCACAAGCGGTTTTGTGGTTAATGGACCCTGCCTAACGCTATCCCTGCTTCTGACAAAGCGGCAGCAACCTCTCCCTAAGCTCAGATCAGCAGCAGTAAGATGGCGGTCGGCGGGAACGCCTCTTTATAGCCCCTGTGACGTCGCAGACAGCAAGCCAATCACTGCAATGCCCTTCTCTAAGATGGTGGGGACCAGGACCTATGTCATCACGCTGCCCACACTCTGCGTTTACCTTCATTGGCTGAGAAATGGCGCTTTTCGCGTCATTGAAACGCGACTTTGGCGCGAAAGTCGCGTACCGCATGGCCGACCCCGCACAGGGGTCGGATCGGGTTTCATGAAACCCCGACTTAGCCAAAAGTCGGCGACTTTTGAAAATGTTCGACCCGTTTCGCTCAACCCTAATCATGGCCACTGCTAAGCATCCGGTGCGCCTCCGACGTACCCATGGTAACAGTCAACAAAGGATATCGCTAAGTGTGACGTGCAGCCAAGGAACAACAAAGGTACACTGATCGGACAACCATGACAGTTAAGATGGTCACCGCTGCATTTCCGGTGCGTCTCAGGTGGTCATGATAACCACCACGGCGCAACACGGACCAGCAAGAACAACAGTACTTCATAGCCTGAATATACACCGCCAGTGACAAAAAGTCACAGCGTATAGGTGCAGCGCCAATTGGCGACAAACCGAAACAGCCGGCAGCAACAATTAAAAAGAATCAATAGCAAATCGATATAAAGTGCCTATATTGTGCAAGGCAAAGTGCGAAGTGTAAAAGTGCGCAGTGACAGAATGGATCCTGTTAAAAAGGAGTACATATTAATAGACAAACAATTAAATATTTAAAAATAGGACACACATATATATTATAAAATGTGAATAAATATACTTATTAATATGATGAGTGAAAAAAATACAAAGGGGTGTATATTTAATATAATAAAATGCATATAAGTACATGAATAAGTGCACATAAGGCTGATGAAATATAAGTAATCAGGCCAATAGTAGATCCACAGACAAATTCAGCGTTCACAATCCCTGAAGTTCCAAAGTCAGCGCCAGCCCTAGAGGACCAAGAATGAAAATACAACAATAATTAAAAAATATGTATAAAAGTACACATACTAAGGAAAAGATAAAAAAACAACTAAAACCATAAGGTAGAGGATAGACTACACTGAAATATTTAAAAGAAGAAAACTAAACCATGCCGCAACTAATATATGGGGGGACGGAGCACAGATATCAATATTATTATAAAAATATCAATTAAGTTTATAAGGAGAAGAGGTGAAAAAATAACTTATCTACCTAGGCAGAAAAGACGAGAAACTATTGTATTCGTTTAGACCCAGTGGTGTATCCAACTTAAAGATCCACCGAGCCTCCTTCTGGGCCAGCATCTTCTTCCAATTACCCCCTCTGAGTCCAATAAAGACTCGATTAATGCCTTTAACCCGCAGGCCTGTTGGATCACACCCATGAAAGGCTTTAAAATGTTGTGGGATTGATTTAAGTTTGAGGGGGTCAGCCTCCATTGTCGCCCCCTCAATGTCCAAAACATGCTCACGTACCCTTCTACGGAGTTCTCGCGTAGTCATACCAATATAAATGAGGCCACATGGGCACGTGGCTTGATAGATGACAGCCTTGGTTGTACATGTGATAGTATGTGTGATACGATATAGCCTATCACCCTTTGAGTTGGAAAAATCAAGGGCTGTTACAATATTGCAACAAGCAACACACTTACCACAGTTGGAGCAACTCCATGCAGGGCCCTTGGCTCCAAAGATGTAATTAGGGCCAGATCCCCTATGGTAACTATGTACCAGCTGATCCCTTAAATTGGGTGAACGTCTGTAGGTAATAGATGGATTAGGCCCTACGCAGTTGGCAACAGTTCTATCCATAAGGAGTACTGGCCAGTGTCTATTAATCGCCTTCCTGACATCTTCACTCCTAGAGTTGTAATCCAGGATGCAACGTACCTGATCTTGATCTTTATCTGTTTTTTGTTTCTGCAGAAGAATATTTCTTTGACTATGATAAGCCCTCTGATAGGAACGACAAATAGTCTTTTTGCCATATCCCCGATCTCTGAATCGCATGCATAGATCTTGAGCCTGTTGTTCAAACAACTCGTCTTGGGAACATATTCTTCTTGCACGCAAAAATTGTCCAGTGGGAATATTTTTAATCAAATGGCGTGGGTGCTGTGAAGATGAATGTAAGAGGGAATTAACGGATGTGGCCTTACGAAATAAATCAGTACAAATAGTTCCGTCATTCCCAACCCTGATGGAGATATCTAAAAATTCTATTTGTTTAGTATCATATTTGTATGTCAACTTGATATTTTTGACATTAGAATTTAGTATACTGATGAACTGATCCAATTCATTTTTTGTCCCCTGCCACACCATGAGAATGTCATCAATATACCTTCACCATGACACCACACCTTGACCCAAAGGGTGAGGGTCAGTTTGAAAAATATTGCGCTCCCATAATCCCAAAAATAAATTAGCATAAGGGGGCGCACAAGATGCCCCCATAGCGGTGCCCTGCATCTGGAGAAAAAATTAATCCGGAAATAAGAAAAAATTGTGAGTAAGAACAAAATCTAGGGCCTTAATCAAAAAGGTACATAGACCCTGATCCAGACCACTATTAGATAGAAAGAAGGAGACCGCTTCAAGGCCATCCTGGTGTCGAATCGAGGTATATAATGACTCGACATCACAGGTGACCAAAGCCATATTCTACTCAAGTTGTAGCCCATCCAATTTTTTCAGGACATCCCGTTCATTTGTCCCGGTTTTCTGAGTCATCTGCTGGGACATCGGGTTCATCCACGGATGAGTTTGAGGTGAATGCTATTGTGGGGTGCAAGGTGGTACGTGGCAAGAAATTTTATCTGGTGGACTGGAAGGGTCATGGCCCAGAGGATAGAACCTGGGAGCCTGTGGAGCACATTCGGGCTCCGCTGCCTATTGCAGCTTTTGAGCATAGTGAGGCTCAAGGAGGGGGGGCCCTAGGAGGGGGGGGTAATGTTAGGAGTCGAGTTTCCTCTGCTGCACAGGGGGAATCTCGATCCGTGTCTGCTGCGGTCTCCCGTTCTGCATCGCCCGCAGTGGGGTCTGCTCAGCGGAGACGTCGCTCCCAGCGTCTTGCTGAGGCTGATTCTGTGCATAGGGTTACTACTGCCTTTTCTGGCTCTCCTATTGTACCCTGCACTGATCTGCGGCGAGCAGGCTTCTCTGGGACTAAGTCCTTATTTACACACACTGAGCATGCCCAGGGCAAGATCTCTCAGTGGAGGTCTAGGGTCACATGCTCAGGTACTGCAGCGACTCCCATTGGTCCTTCTCATGGAAGGTCCTGCAGGTACTAGGACTAGTTCTGCTTTGCACACTGAGCATGCCCAGGGCAGGATCTCTCAGTGGAGGTCTGGGGTCACGTGCTCAGGTGCTGCAGCAATTCCATTGGTCCTTCTTTCACAGGTCCTATATGTGCTGCAGCTATTTAAGGCTCGCATGGCCGCACGGCCATGCGCTAGTATCGTCTTATGTTATATGCTTTGCGCCAATGTGGTCATGCGTTTGAATGTGTTCAGGGACCCGGCTGAAATAAGCCCCTAGAATGCTGGCACCTCCGGCGAGGAGATTGTGTTTAAGTGTGTTCAGGGACCCGGCTGAAATAAGCCCCTAGAATGCTGGCATCTCCGGCGAGGAGTTTTGTATGCATGCATGACCACTCACTGCTCACATCTGGGTAGTTGGCCTGTGCCTCTGTGAAAGTCTAACAGGGCACAGAGCTTTCCTCTCGCGGTTACTCTGTGAAGCTAACAGAGTTGGTATATACCGCCATATAGAGCCGCCATTATTTAGCAGCAGGTACTTTCCTGCACGGTGGATCCCGGGTTGCGAACGCACCAATTCCATTCAATAAATAATATATTTGGTGCGTTCCGCCAACCCTAACACCGGGTCTTTGTGAATTTTGGGCAGGAGATAAATACTTGCTACTGTTGGATCATCATTCCAAAGACCATCCCTTTGTTTAGATGTTAAGACGCCATCGGCAACAGCTTCTTCAAGTAGGTCAGATAATTCATGCCTAAATTTAAATAAGGGATTAAATGTAAGTCTCTTATAACATAGAGGATCTTTTAGCTGCCTCATCATTTCTTTCTCATAAGCATTCTTAGACCACACCACCACATTCCCACCTTTGTCCGATGGTTTGATAATTACCTCCTTGAGATCTTTTAGTTCTTTCAGAGCTCGTCTTTTCTCAGAGCTGAGGTTATCCCTCTTAATGGTCTCTGGAATCGATTCGACTTCCTTCATTACCAACTGGATAAAAAGGTCAATAGACGGTACTGTGCAAATCTGTGGAAATTTTTTCGATTTGGGGAGGAGGTGTTTGGGATACTGCTTGGAGGCATCAGCCTCCAAGGCTAAATCCTCTAGAATCTGGAGTACTTCTTCTTCTGTTTCTATGGGAGATAATTTAACATGTGGTGGTTGATGATACAATCTTTTAAATAACAACTTAAGTGCAAAGAGTTGTAAATCCTTTAATATTGAGAAATGATCCGGAGCAGAGGACAGAGCAAATGTAAGACCCTTATTTAATACTGCCACCTGGGCATCAGTAAGCTCCACGTCAGACAGGTTAATTACCATCATCAGGTTCCTTTGCGGTGCCTCTTCCCCGTCATCAGAATTTGCCTGGAGTCTCCTCCTGGTATTATATCTACGGGAGCGGCCATCTTTCCTCCTTTGGCTAAATCTCATATGACTTTGTTCTCCCACGTTGGAAGATGAAGCAGATGTGCCAGTGCTTGATGTGCTGGCCACTTCTGATGTCAGTCCTCCCCTGTCCTGGATATTCGCATGGCCCCATTTATAGACTTTATTCTCATTTTTATCCTGGAGATCTCTTAAAAACGTTTTGTTTTTATTAGCAGAAATGACTTTTTCCCATTCGTCACAGGATACATCAACGTCTTTTCTAAAGGTTTCAAATTCTTCCTGCGTACATTCTTTCTGAATTTTATTAAAGATCTCATCAATCTCCAGGCCCAACTCATTAATAGATCTCGTATTGATGTCTATCAAAATGGACATAAAGGTCATGGAGCATATACTGTATGACATGCCTCTTCCTAGCGTGTTCTAAGGGCAACATCATTGACAGGAAAAGAGGGAAAAATTTGAACTCTTAGGCCTCTTGAAATAATGTTCTTTAATATATAATTATCTAATGACATCTTATTCCACCATATACGGGTGCGGCGATTTAATAGATTTTTAAAAGTTTTTTTCAATGCAGTCTTTTGTACAGGTTCCTGCGCCTGGGAATTCCCCTCACCAAAAACATTTAGAGCATGTACTGTCCTAGAAGCATCTCTGCTTCTAAAATCGATGTAGGACCGGGATATAATACTGACCTGAAGCCAAGAAAGAAAACAATAACCAACAACTAATAATATCCCTAATAAACAGCCAAGAAGGGAAAACATGAATACACCGAAAGAACTACCTTCACACAAAAGGCCATAAAGTTAAAAAATAACTTTTATTGATAACAATGCTGTATTAAAAATAGATAATGGCGGGTGAACACCTAAGGCACAGGACAAAAGGTGGGCAACCCAGAGCAAAAACTCCATATATAACAATAACAGCACTATAAGAACAGTATAATCAGGCATGTGCCCATGTGCAGTTAGTCATGTACAAACATGTAAGCAAAGATGGCAAGATAAAAAGTGAAAATACAACAGTAGAAATAAATATATATAGTTACCAAATGGAGCGCTCCTGGGGACCCACCACACCCGACGCGCGTTTCGCACCGAAATGCTTCGTCTGGGGGTGGTTAGGTGCCGGCCAGCAATCGTATTTAAATCCAAATGAACCAATAGGGATGATACTTTAATTAGGGTACACAATAGGGAGCTGCTGTGAACGCATGCGCAGTTATGTTGCAACGACGCCGATGTGATGACCTGCTAGCTGATATATGAGACCGGAAGCAAAATAGCCAAAAACCAGCGCTTGAATGCAACGTAATCAGGCCACAACCAAATAGCCAAAGTGTAAGGCCGTAAGCAGGAAGTGACGAAACATACTGACGAAAGATCCGATGCGACCATGGTAGTCATAGCAGCAATAAACAATAGGTGGCGCTGTGTATGACACACACATAGGAGACGTCATGGACACGCCGGACGGAGGACCATGACAGATAATCATGGCCACCGCTAAGCATCCGGTGCGCCTCCGACGTACCCATGGTAACAGTCAACAAAGGATAGCGCTTAGTGTGACGCGCAGCCAAGGAACAACAAAGGTACGCTGATCGGACAACCATGATAGTTAAGATGGTCACCGCTGCATTTCCGGTGCGTCTCTGGTGGTTATGACAACCACCACGGCGCAACACTGACCAGAAAGAACAACAGTACTTCATAGCCTGAATATACACCGCCAGTGACAAAAAGTCACAGCGTATAGGTGCAGCGCCAATTGGCGACAAACCGAAACAGCCGACAGCAACAATTAAAAAGAATCAATAGCAAATCGATATAAAGTGCCTATATTGTGCAAGGCAAAGTGCGAAGTGTAAAAGTGCGCAGTGACAGAATGGATCCTGTTAAAAAGGAGTACATATTAATAGACAAACAATTAAATATTTAAAAATAGGACACACATATATATTATAAAATGTGAATAAATATACTTATTAATATGATGAGTGAAAAAAATACAAAGGGGTGTATATTTAATATAATAAAATGCATATAAGTACATGAATAAGTGCACATAAGGCTGATGAAATATAAGTACCGTATATACTCGAGTATAAGCCGAGATTTTCAGCCCATTTTTTTGGGCTGAAAGTCCCCCTCTCGGCTTATACTCGAGTCATATACCGGGAGGTCGGCAGGTGAGGGGGAGCGGGGGCTGTGTAGTTATAATTACCTGCTGTGGCGCGGTCCCTGCAGTCCCTGGCTTCCCCGGCGCTGCAGATTCTTCCTGTACTGAGTGGTCACATGGCACCGCTCATTACAGAAATGAATAGGCGGCTCCACCTCCCATAGGGGAGGAGCCGCATATTCATTGCTGTAAATGATCGGTAACTGTGACCGCTCAATTACAGGAAGAAGCTGCAGCGCCGGGGAAGCCAGGGACTGCAGGGACCGTGCCGCAGCAGGTAAGTATACGGGGAGCGCAGCGCTGCGTGATATTTACCTGCTCCTCACTCCGGTGCGGCTCCATCTGCAGCGTCCTCTGGCAGTGACGCTCAGGTTAGAGGGCGCTGTGACGTAGTCAGTGCGCGCCCTCTGCTGAGCGTCACTGCCAGAGGACGCTGCAGACGGAGCCGCACGAGGAGCAGGTAATTATTGAAAGCGCCGGTGTCCTGAGCGAAGAGAGGTGAGTATGTGATTTTGTTTTTTTATTGCAACACCAGCAGCATTCTATATGGCACAGCTTGATAAGGAGCATCCATGGGGCCATAATCAACGGTGCAGAGCATTATATATGGGGCACAGCTTTATAAGGAGCATCTATGGGACCATAATCAACGGTGCAGAGCAATATATATATGGCATAGCTTTCTATGGAGCATCTATGAACGGTATAGAGCATTCCATATGGCACAGCTTTATGTGGAGCATCTATGGGGCCATAATGAACGGTGCAGACCATTGTATATAGCACAGTTGTATATGGAGCATCTATGGGGCAATAATGAACAGTATGGAGCATCTATTTTTATTTTTGAAATTCACCAGTAGATGCTGCATTTCCTACCCTAGGCTTATACTCGAGTCAATAAGTTTTCCCAGTTTTTTGTGGCAAAATTAGGGGGGTCGGCTTATACTCGGGTCGGCTTATACTCGAGTATATACGGTAATCAGGCCAATAGTAGATCCACAGACAAATTCAGCGTTCATAATCCCTGAAGTTCCAAAGTCAGCGCCAGCCCTAGAGGACCAAGAATGAAAATACAACAATAATTAAAAAATATGTATAAAAGTACACATACTAAGGAAAAGATAAAAAAAAACAGCTAAAACCATAAGGTAGAAGATAGACTACATTGAAATATTTAAAAGAAGAAAACTAAACCATGCCGCAACTAATATATGGGGGGACGGAGCACAGATTTCAATATTATTATAAAAAAATCAATTAAGTTTATAAGGAGAAGAGGTGAAAAAATAACTTATCTACCTTATCTACCTTATCTACCTTATCTACCTTAGTCTATCCTCTACCTTATGGTTTTAGCTGTTTTTTTAGCTTTTCCTTAGTATGTGTACTTTTATACATATTTTTTAATTATTGTTGTATTTTCATTCTTGGTCCTCTAGGGCTGGCGCTGACTTTGGAACGCCAGGAAGCAGGAGTAGGAGAGGGACCAGGGGCCGAGGCTGAGCAGCGGGGAGCAGACGGGGAGCCCGCTGAGGTACGGGTACGGGTGTTACAACATGCAAAGGGAAAAACTGTGAAAATATTATGCACAAGCCATATAATGGCCAGAGTGTTAACCCCTTAGTGACAGAGCCAATTTGGTACTTAATGACCGGGCCAATTTTTGCAATTCTGACCACTGTCACTTTATGAGGTTATAACTCTGGAACGCTTCAATGGATCCCGCTGATTCTGAGAATGTTTTTTCGTGACATATTATACTTCATGTTAGTGGTAACATTTCTTCGATATTACTTGCGATTATTTATGAAAAATACGGAAATATGGCGAAAATTTTTAAAATTTTGCAATTTTCAAACTTTGTATTTTTATGCCCTTAAATCAGAGAGATATGTCACGAAAAATAGTTAATAAATAACATTTCCCACATTTCTACTTTACATCAGCACAATTTTGGAAACAAAATTTTTTTTTGTTAGGGAGTTATAAGGGTTAAAAGTTGACCAGCAATTTCTCATTTTTACAACACCATGATAGAAAATAACGAAGTGTGACACCATTCTAAAAACTACACCCCTCAATGTTCTCAAAACCACATTCAAGAAGTTTATTAACCCTTTACGTGCTTCACAGGAACTGAAACAATGTGGAAGGAAAAAATGAACATTTAACTTTTTTTTGCAAACATCTTAATTCAGAACCATTTTTTTTATTTTCACAAGTGTAAAAACAGAAATGTAACCATAAATTTTGTTATGCAATTTCTCCTGAATACGCCAATACCCCATATGTGGGGGTAAACCACTTTTTGGGCGCACCACAGAACTTAGAAGTGAAGGAGCGCCGTTTGACTTTTTCAATGCAGAATTGGCTGGAATTGAGATCGGACACCATGTCACGTTTAGAGAGCCCCTGATGTGCCTAAACAGTGGAAACCCCCCACAAGTGACACCATTTTGGAAACTAGACCCCTTAAGGAACTTATCTAGATGTGTGGTGAGCACTCTGAACCCCCAAGTGCTTCACAGAAGTTTATAACGTAGAGCCGTGAAAATAAAAAATCGCTTTTGTTTACACAAAAATGATCTTTTCGCCCAAAAATTCTTATTTTCACAAGGGTAACAGGAGAAATTAGACCACAAAAGTTGTTGTGCGATTTCTCCTGAATACGTCGATACCCCATATGTGAGGGTAAACCACTGTTTAAGCGCACCGCAGAGCTTGGAAGTGAAGGAGCGCCGTTTTACTTTTTCAATGTAGAATTGGCTGGAATTGAGATTGGACGCCATGTCGCGTTTGGAGAGCCCCTGATGTACCTAAACTGTAGTAACCCCCCACAAATGACCCCATTTTGCAAACTAGACCCCCCAAGGAACTTATCTAGATGTGTGGTGAGAACTTTGAATGCCCAAGTGCTTCACAGAAGTTTAGAATGCAGAGTCGTGAAAATAAAAAATATTTTTTTTTTCACAAAAAAGATATTGTAGCCCCCAAGTTTTTATTTTCACAAGGGTAACAGGAGAAATTGGACCACTATAGTTGTTGTCCAATTTATCCTGAGAATGCTGATGCCCCATATGTGGGGGTAAACCACTGTTTGGGCACACGGCAGAGCTCGGAAGGGAAGGAGCGCCGTTTTGGAATGCAGACTTAGATAGAATGGTCTGTGGGCGTTATGTTGCGTTTGCAGAGCCCCTGATGTACCTAAACAGTAGTAACCCCCCACAAGTGACCCCGTTTTGGAATCTAGACCCCCCAAGGAACTTATATAGATGTGTGGTGAGAACTTTGAATGCCCAAGTGCTTCACAGAAGTTTATAATGCAGAGTCATAAAAAAATATATATATATATTTTTCCGCAAAAAGGATTTTGTAGCCCCCAAGTTTTTATTTTCACAAGGGTAACAAGAGAAATTGGACCCCAGAAGTTGTTGTCCAATTTATCCCGAGTATGCTGATGCCAAATATGTGGGGGTAACCCACTGTTTGGGCGCACGGCAGAGCTCAGAAGGGAGGGAGCACCATTTGACTTTTTGAGCGCAACATTGGCTGTCGTGTTTGGAGACCCCCTGATGTACCTAAACAGTGGAAACCCCCCAATTCTAGCTGCAACCCAACTCCAACACACCCCTAACCCTAATCCCAACCCGATCCATAATCCTAATCACTAACCCTAACGATAATCCCAACCCTTACCCCAAAACAACCCTAATGTCAACCCTAACCATAACCCTAATCAAAATCCTAAATCCAACACACCCCTAAACCTAATCTCAACACTAACCTCAAACCTAACCCTAATCCCAATACACCCCTAATCACAACCCTAACCTTAACCCTAATCCCAAACCTAACCCTAATCCCAAGCGTAACCCTAATGCCAACCCTAAACCTAATACCAACCCTAATCCAAACCCTAATCCCAACTCTAACCCTAACTTTAGCCCCAACCCTAACCCTAGCCCTAAGGCTACTTTCACACTTGCGTCGTTTGGCATCCGTCGCAATCCGTCATTTTGGACAAGAAATGGATCCTGCAAATGTGCCCGCAGGATGCGTTTTTTGCCCATAGACTTGTATTGCCGACGGATCGTGACGGATGGCCACACGTCGCGTCCGTAGTGGACTGGATCAGTGTTTTGGCGGACCGTCAGCACAAAAAAACGCTCAATGTAACGTTTTTTTGTACGTCGCATCCGCCATTTCTGACCGCGCATGCGTGGACGTAACTCCGCCCCCTCCTCCCCAGGACATAGATTGGGCAGCGGATGCGTTGAAAAACTACATCCGCTGCCCACGTTGTGAACAATTTTCACAATGTGCGTCGGTATGTCGGGCCGATGCATTGCGACGGCCCCGTACCGACGTAAGTGTGAAAGAAGCCTAACCCTAAATTTAGCGCCAACCCTAACTCTAAATTTAGCCCCAACCCTAACCCTAAATTTAGCCCTAACCCTAGCCCTAACCCTACCCCTACCCCTAAACCTAGCCCTAACCCTACCCCTAGCCCTAACCCTACCCCTAGCCCTAACCCTACCCCTAACCCTAGCCCTAACCCTACCCCTACCCCTACCCCTAACCCTACCCCTAACCCTAGCCCTAACCCTACCCCTAACCCTAGCCCTAACCCTACCCCTAACCCTAGCCCTAACCCTACCCCTAACCCTACCCCTAACCCTACCCCTAACCCTACCCCTAACCCTACCCCTACCCCTAACCCTACCCCTAACCCTACCCCTACTCCTAACCCTACCCCTAACCCTACCCCTAACCCTACCCCTAACCCTAACCCTAATTTTAGCCCCAACTGCTCTTCTCCTGCCGGCCGGCAGATGGAGACAGATGGCGGGCGCACTGCACATGCGCCCGCCATTTTCTTTTGCCCAGAAGATGCCGGCGGCCAGGAGGAGCAGCAGGATGATCCAGGGACACAGGTGAGTATGATAGGGTCCCCGAATCCCCCTATTTCTCTGTCCTCTGATGTGCGATCACATCAGAGGACAGATAATTACACTTTGCTTTTATTTTTTATTTGGCGATCGCAAAACAGGGGTCGCTAAAACCGACCCCCGATCATGCTCTTTGGGGTCTCGGCTACCCCCGCAGCCGAGACCCCAAAGATTCTGGCGGGGCCGGCCGGCGGGCGCACTGCGCATGCGCCCGCCATTTTCAAGATGGCGGCGCCCACCGGGAGCCACGAGGAGCATCGGGGGAGATAGGTAAGTATTGGGGGGCTACCTGGGACCCCTTTTCTCTATCCTCCGATGTGCGATCACATCGGAGGATAGAGAAATTAAAAAGAGATCGCGGTTTTTTGTTTTTTTTTGCGATCGCCGGTAAATGGTTAATTACCGGCGATCGCAAATGCGGGGTGGGTTAAAAAAACCCCGAATCATGTTCTCTGGGGTCTCGGCTACCCCCGGCAGCCGAGACCCCGGAGAAAATCCGACTCGGGGGGGCGCTATTTACTTTTTCCACAGCGCCGTTAATTAACGGCGCTGTGGTTTAAGTACCTTTAGCGGCCGCCGTTAAAAGGCGTATCGGCGGTCGCTAAGGGGTTAATCCTGATGCACATACATGATAGCTCATTCCAAACATCACCTGAAGCTACAGGTATGTTATAATGCAACATTTGGTATATTTCAGTCTTGGGGCAAGATTGTTGAATATGATTCATAGTCAGAATCAATACGAATCTATATAACTTCAATACATCCAAAATGTTACATTCTGTCCAATGCCTAGAATTATTTTCAGCAACAGACTTTCGAGTCCCATACTGACCTTTCATTGACTGCTTGGCAGAGGCTGGGATTACATTTTGACCAGCTAAGCCTTCTACTGAACTAGGGCCAATTTCTGAATCACAGTAGAAGGTTATGTCATTCTGACAAGCCCCAGGCAATCAGGTGCCTACCCCATTGGAACAGAGCCGGCAAGGGGGGTGAGTATTTTTTTATTTTATTTTATCAAGGTCAAACATTGAAAGAGAGTAGTGGCTGTCTTAGTAGTGGACAAACTCTTTAAATAGGCTTAAGGAGAAGATGTCACTAAGCCAAACTGGACAACTGGCAAAATCCACTGTGGAGCACAACTGAGAGCAGCCAATTTTAGATGAGTTTTCAATATAAGCTGCCATGTGTATATAAGGAATAACACTTTTTTCTGGCAATTTTATGGCATGTTTGTTCCTTAATTTTTCATAAATGTTTCCCTGTGTAGACTATCTTTCATTTTTAGTTTTCTCTGAGCTAGTGGGGGAAGATTAGCTGCTATGAAAACCCTTATATGTATTTATATGGTGGATGTCTAAACTGAAAGTCAAAGGGTTGGTAGGCAAACTGAACTTTGTGATAGTAACGATATTACAGTATGTGTAATTACCACATTCATTACATCGTAATCCATCAACTTCACTCATGTCTCAATGTGTGCAGATCCCTGCAGTCTGACATAAAAAGTCTGACTGATCAGCTAGTCCTGAGATCAGTTTAGCCCAGAGGTATATTGGTACAGTACAGTGCGCTCCTCTGTATAGAATCTGTCTACAGGAGAACCTGTGTTGTTTTAAAATAGTGAAATGCTGATTCACGGTCTGGTCTTGCCCCGGGGATCAGCCTTTAGTTCAACCTTGGAGAGATCTGCCTGCAAGCACAAGTCCTAGCACTGGACATACAAATTCCACACTTAAGATAACATGTGCAAGGTAGTTGCATTAGGTTTCCGAAAGTCCACACAATGTATCGATTCAGTTGCATGTAAAAGTTTGGGCACCCCTGGTCAAAATTACTGTTAGTGTGAATATTTAAGCAAGTTGAAAATAAAATTATCTCCCAAAAACCTAAGGTGAGACATTTCCTTTGTATATTAGGAAAAATATAAATTGTAATTTTTTACATTTTAAAAATTACAAAAAGGAAACTGGGCAGATGCAAACATTTGGGCACCCTTAGAGATTTGTGTATGTAGTGAAGAGGCAGTGACCCACAAAGTTCCAACACAAAAGTCTCTTTAACGTGTTTCCTCACAGCATTACATTCAATTCACATACAAGTGCATATAACTTCAGTGTATAATATCAGTGTTCAGTTCACACCAGTTCATAGGCTGGGTTCACATTGCGTTTCAGTGTGAGCGCTAGCGGACGGCGTTGCACGGCGAAATTAACGCCGTGCAACGCGTTCTTTAGTGCTCCCATTGCTCGCAATGTTAAAGCGCATTACTAGCGCGTGTCATTTTCGGCACGCGCTAGCGATGTGCCGTTCTTTTGTAGCGCGCCTCGGACGCTTCTTGCAGCGTCCGTGGTGCGCCCGAGGTCCGTTCCCCGCTCTCGCAGATCTGCGAGAGCGGGGACGTTAACGCGACCCTGAAAAAGACATTGCGTTAGCGCAATCCGCTAGCGCTTAGCGCTAAACGGATTGCACTAACGCAATGTGAACCTAGCCTTAGCAATACATATCATATGGCTTTAAACTTACAGTCCCTAAACAGGCCAGACTTCCCTTGTCCAGTTCCCCTGGGTAAACGCACGCCATATTACAGTCTCCATATACACAGCCTCATATGTTGCAGACACTACACATGCCAGCCCTCCTCTGGCTAGTTCTCGTGGGTGTTCTGCATCGCTGTATCACAGTCTCTTTACTCACACAGCCGTACACTGCCCAGGATATCCTCCGGATAGCAGCAGGGCATCATATCCACCTGTTTGCAATCATTACACATGCTAGTCCTCTTTCGGGCACAGGACATCCATCTCCGGGCACAGGACTGTCCACATCCGGCTCTTTCGGGCACAGGACATCCACCTCTGGGCACAGGACTGTCCACATCCATCTCTTTTGGGCACAGGACATCCACCTCCAGGCACAGGACTGTCCACATCTGAGACCAGTACCATGGACAACTTGCATCACTGTTTACGCTGCGGGTGCCAGACTATTCAGCTGCCCTGGGTGCTGGCTCCGCTGGCCTGTGCCTCCATGCACTCAGCCACCGCTCTGCAGGCCTCTGCTCTGCACACCAGCACACACCAGGCTGACACTGATGTGCACATCACACACCTGACACACCAATACCTCTTACTGCAGGGCTTTTAACACACACAAACCTGTGGCCTTCAGCCACATGGAAAATCTGGACCAGAAATCTGTGACTCCCATGCACACTATGGTCTTCATCCATCTGCATGCACAGCCTGGGGAGAAGTCACAGCGACCCCTACCTGTGACATGAGTCACTGTCTCACAGAAGATAGCAAAGCACTTTCAAGTTGCCCTTTCCTCAGTTCAAAATGCAATTAAGAAATGTCAGTTAAAAGGAACAGTGGAGGTCAAGATAAGATGTGGAAGACCAAGGGAAATTTCAGTGAGATCTGCTCGTAGGATTGCTAAAGAGGCAAATGAGAACACCTGATTTACTGCAAAAGGTCTTCAGAAAAATGTAGTGGAACATTGGAGTTGTGGAACATTGTTCTACTTTTCAGAGACACCTGCACAAATATGGTCATCATGGAAGAGTCCTCATAAAAAAAAATGTCATGCGTCCTCACCAAAAAATTCAGCATTAGTAGTGTGCATTTGTTTCCGAAAAATAATTGTTTAATAATTACAGTAAGCTGCACATGCAATTGTGTATGTCACTGACACTTTTATATCTATCTATTCTATTTATAAATACTGTATGTAATCTTTTCTTTCCTGTCGGGTCCCTTTGTGATTTTTCTGTACATGGCAGATGAATTGCTGGCTTTTCAAAGGACATTGGTGTGTAAAAATTAGACAGTAATCTCATGGCCTGAGTGCTGTGCGATTTTTTTTTTTTCTCGCACCTCTTGACTTTGATTGCTTAATGCGATCCGAATTCCAGTTACAATTGCAACATGCTGTGATTTTTTTTCAGTCCGATCGTGATCCGATCTGAGCTGGAAAAAAATCTCAGATGAACCCAATGATACAATAACATTGGTCCAAATGCAATCCAATTTTTCAGTCACCCATGCCAGCACCACAAGAGAGGGGATCCGCCCTTCAAGGACAGGAAACCTTCAAGATAAAAAGAGCGGCTCATCTCTCCGCATCAGTTGGTTTCCTATCCTTGATGGGGAATCCTCAAGACGAAATCATGGAATGGTTATTTCATTAAAGACAGCCTTATTAGTGGCACTCACTTCAGCCCGTAGGGTAGGTGACTTGAAATCCTTATCAGCAGACCCCCCCTACACTCAGGTCATGGACGATAGAGTAGTGTTGAGGTTAGACACAGCTTACCTTCCCAAGGTGGTGTCAAGATTTCATAGGGCTCAGGAAATAATCCTACCATCTTTATATCCCAACCCAAGCAACCCGAAGGAGGAGAGGCTTCAATGCCTGGATATTAGAAGGTGTCTCCTTTGTTATTTAGAGGTAACAGAACCCTGGAGGAGACAGAGAGCCCTGTTTGCTTCTTTTCAGGGGTCAAGGAAGGGCCTTAGGGTATCCAAACAGACTATAGATAGATGGATGAGAGGCCATAAAGCTAGCTTAGGTAAGTGCAGGCAGAGCTATTCCTGAAGGTCTTAAAGCCCATTTCACGAGAGCCATGGCGACATCCTGGGTGGAGAGAGCAGATGCCTCCATCAACCAAATTTGTAAAGCGACCACTTGGCCTATTTATTTGCCCTTATCTTTGGCCATCCAATTCAGGAAAAACATCTCCCACTGACTAGCTTCAAAGGTTTAGAAGGAGCACTGGGAATGACTGCTTTTTCTGTACCTGCTTTGATGGTCTATAGGCGTCATACTGTAAATATACATTGGTGTTGGGAACCATCGGGTATGTGGAAGCTCAATGCTTTCAAGTACATTAGTTACAAGTTGTTTTCACTTTTTTTTCCATTGCTTTAATGCAAACATCCAGAATAGCTGCGTTGACAGGTTATTATAGACCATGATGAATCACCCGTAATATACATAGCAATTTGTGGACCTGCGAGTCATTAGAGAACCATGCATCTTATGCTATATTACTACTTGTCAAAGTGAACTGGAACATTTCACAAATTGTTCTGTTTATCTCTGACCCCACTGTGATTAAATGATTTAAAATGCAGGAATTAAGTATCCTATACCTATAAGGACATCTCCATCTGTTCACAATGTAAGAGATTATTATTTACAAGTGGCTTTCATTAGCTACATAAGTGTTATTCTTTAGTACGCCACTCAGTGGAGCAGACATGTTTACATTCAGCCATTAATGGAAAGAAAGACTTCATTTTCCACATATGAAAAATATTATTTCCTAAAATCATAAATTTACAATTTCTTACTGCTTTATTCAGTTGTGCTGGAAAGTTTGTGAACCCTTCAGAATCTTCTAGATTTCTGCATAAATCTGCCCTAAAACTTGATCAGATTTTCACACATCCTAAAACTAGATGCAGAGATCCAAATAAAAGAAACAAGTCAAAAATACTAGATTTTATTTACTATATGTTCCAATATCATGTCTGTGTGTGGCATATTATGTGACCCTTTAGGATTTGCAGATAATTTAACCTCTAAGTAACCAAGCCAATTTTGACCTTAATGACCAAGCCAAATTTTACAATTCTGACCAGTGTGACTTTATGAGATAATAACTCTGGAACCCTTCAACATATCCCACTGATTCTGAAACTGTTTTCTCGTGACATATCGTGCTTTATAACAGTGATAACATTTATTCGATACAATTTGTGTTTATTTATGAAAAAAATGGAAATTTGACAACAGTTTTGAAAATTTAAAAATTTTCAAGCTTTTAATTTTTCTGCTCTTAAATCAGAGTTATGTCACACAAAATAGTTAATAAATAGTATTTCCCACATGTCGACTTTACATCAGCACAATTTTGGAAACCTAATTTTTTCTTGTCAGGAAGTTAGAAGAATTAAAAGTTAAATCAGCAAATTCTTATTTTTCCGACACAATTACTAAACCATTTTTCTTAGGGACCACATCACATTTTAAGTGACTTTGAGGGACTCATATGACAGAAAGTACCCAAAAGTGTCATTATTCTAACAGGTGCACCCCTCAAGGTGTTCAAAACAACATTCCAGATGTTTATTAACCCTTCAGTTGCTTCACAGGAACTGAAGCAATGTGCAAGCAAAAAATGATCATTTAACTTTTTTCTCAAAAAATGTTTTTAGACCCACACTTTTTTTTATTTTCACAAGGGTAACTAAAGAAAATGGAGCCAAATATGTGTTGTGCAATTTCTTCTGAGTACGCTGATATACCATATGAGGGAGAAATCAACTATTTGGGTGCACGGCAGGGCACGGAAGTGAAGGAGCGCCGCTTGACTTTTTGAATGTAAAATTTGCTGGAATAATTGTGCAATATCACATCAATAATAACTGTAGAAAGAAATACACATAAATTAGAGGATGAGGTGCAGGCCTATGAATGTGTTCACACAGTCACAGAGGAAAGATTGTGGAAAATAAGCAGACCCAAGAACAAAAAGAAAGACGTGGAAACCTCCGAGACTCAAAACTAAGGAGAAGGGAAAGGGTGCTAGGGAGGAAGCCACACAATCTATAGAAAAGCAACTGAGATTACTAAAACAAAATAATCCTTAGGTATGGTGCTAGAACTCCAAACATCACTGAACTTGAAGTATAGCCAGCAAAGTAGGCAGATGCAAGGTGAGTATAAAAAGCTCCTCCAAGAGGCGATAGGACAGAAACAAATGGGAAGTGAGAGACATCAGAATAGCAGCAAACCACAGAAAGGAAAGAAAGGCAAAAGAACCATAAACAGACAAAGACTAAACAGGCTGTGGCTCAGCAGAAAGGTGAAACCGACTATGCAGCAAGAGGGCACCGGATTTAGTCCCGAAACCAAGGCATGAAAAGAGTTGTTGATGATCATCAGTCATCAGGAATAGGCTACAAAACTATCTCTAAAAAATATAATCTACAATCAAATAGATTGTCTACAAATAAGGGAAATGTAACACTAGGGATGAGTGAAAGTGCTTGGTGATACTCTCATATCTCTCGAGTATCTAGGTGCTTGGATATGCTTGGCACTCCAGCATTAAACTGGTGCTCAGATTTGAAGCTTGAATCCCTGCCCTGCATGTTTAGCACCTGTTACACAGCCAATAAACATATATTAAGAGACACCATAGTCAATGCTACTTAATAAAAACGTATTGTTTATTGAAAAAACACTAACAAACACAAATACACATCCATAATGGGCAAAAAAGATAAAGGTGATACAGTGACAGTGATCCAGAGAAGATGGGGCCGGGGCACTACTACTGTAGCAACAGCCAAAGAGTTTAGCAGTAAATCCCTAATGAGTATAAGGACTAAAGAATATCCTAGGATTCAGGTCAAAATAATAATCAGTTGATACAGGCAAAACTCCACACAAGGAGCATTATTTTATACATCTACCTGGAACCAGGTCTGTGATTTTGTGTGCCCTCTTAGCATGATCTGGTGATATTCTATGCCAATAGGTGCCAACAAATTATAGATAAGTCTGCTCCTAGGTGGATATTTGGCTGGCAAATGCAAAAAGTAACAAAAAGCAGAACTGAATCATATTATCAGTTATATATCAGACATATTTCATCATTAGTCAATCTACAAGTCCTTAATCATGGACATGAACAATACAATATACATGACCAATATGAATTTGATCAAATGTCACACAAGTTGATAGATGTTGCAGACAACATCTCAGTCTACCACCCTATCCGTGCCCTCCGCTCCGCAAATGACCTCAGGTTAGCATCCTCAATAATCAGAACCTCCCACTCCCGTCTCCAAGACTTTACACGTGCCGATTCTTTGGAATGCACTACCTAGGTTAATACGATTAATCCCCAATCCCCACAGTTTTAAGCGTACCCTAAAAACTCACTTGTTCAGACTGGCCTACCGCCTCAATGCATTAACCTAACGATCCCTGTGTGGCCTATTTATATAAAAAAAACAACAAAAAAAACAGGTTCCTCGCATCATGTTCTCATTCACTTTATGCAGTTAATAGCCCTCTGTGTCTGTACTGCTACATACTTAGGCAGTTAACTGGTTCATGCAGCTTTACATGAACACCTGAGCCTTACACTATGGCCGGTCCGAATAACTAAAGCAATTGTTACCATCCACCTCTCGTGTCTCCCCTTTTCCTCATAGTCTGTAAGCTTGCGAGCAGGGCCCTCATTCCTCCTGGTATCTGTTTTGAACTGTATTTCTGTTATGCTGTAATGTCTATTGTCTGTACAAGTCCCCTCTATAATTTGTAAAGCGCTGCGGAATATGTTGGCGCTATATAAATAAAAATTATTATTATTATTTAGAGTCCCATTAAATCCAATACAGTTTCTTCCAAAGACAGCATACACATGGATGTACACATGGTTCAAACAGGCAAAGATGCAAAGTGTTGAGGTAAACTTACAAAAATTGGAAATATAAGAAATTGGAAGATGTTATACTAAATAGCAGTCACTGAAAAGACAAATGACAATAATTAAAAGAAGGAGCAAAGCATTAAAAGTCATAAAATAAAAGATATCCCCATTTTCTCAAGCCATAGCAGTTTCTGCCCTCCCCTCAATTCGATATAAATGTGGTATTGATGTAATAGTACTGACCCAAAAAAATAATGCTGCCTTATCAATTTTACCACAGGCGGAAAGACATAAAAAAAATCCCTGAATTAGTGTTTTTTGTTCATTCTGCTGACACAAATCAGAATAGAAAGCGATCAAAAAATGTCATGTGCCCAAAAATGATAGCAATTAAACTGTCAACTCATCCCATAAAAAACAAGCCCTCACATGACTGTCTGCAGAAATATGGAAAAATTGTACCTCTCAAAATATGGTGAAGCGTTTTTGCAATAAAAAGCATCTTTTAGTGTGTGAGAGCAGCCAAGCATAAAAAACGCTATAAATCTGGTATCTCTTTAATCGCACCGACCAGAAGTTTAAAGTCATCTAATCACTTATGCCGCGCAAGGAACTGCATAAAAAATAAATAAAACCATTGTGAAAATAAAATAAAATTGAGGCTAAAAGAACATTTTTGTTGGAAAAATTTGATTTTGATTTTTACGGCTCAACATTATAAACTTCTGTGAAGCACCTGGGGGTTTAAGGTGCTCACCACACATAAGGTTAAGTTTCTAAAATGGGGTCACTTGTGGAGGTTTCCACTCTTTAGGTACATCAAGGGAAGTTGACTGCTAATGATTCCAGCAAATTTTGCATTCAAAAAGTCAAATGGTGCTCCTTCCCTTCCAAGCCCTGCTGTGCACCCAAACAGTTGTTTTCCTCCATATTTTGGTATCGGCGTACTGAAGAGAAATTGCAAAACAAGTTGTATGGTGTAATTTATCATGTTAACCTTGTGATAATGCAAAATTTGGGGTTAAAACATTTTTGTGGGAAAAATATGTGTTTTTTATTTTCACAACTCAACGTTATAAACTTCTGTGAAGTACCTGTGAAGAGGTTCAAGCTGCTCACCACACATCTAGATAACGGGGTTACTGCGACAGTGTGGAGCCAGAAGACCGCAGCATCTGATTGCTCCTACTCCAGCGCTGAGAAGAAGCACTTCTAAGCCTATGGAGAAAAAACGCATCCTGCAGACAACTTTGCAGGATGCATTTTTTCTGCAAAATGACGCATTGCGGCAGAGGCCAAACGACGCTAGTGTGAAAGTAGCCTTAGCTGTGACTGTTACTTGGTTTGTATGTGTGGTAATACCCTATCCTACTCTATTTTGGTTTATTCCCCTACCTACATGCCCTGGTGCATTCCTCTGTTAGATGTGAGTGAATTTTTTTATGTCTTCAGTTTTCTGTTAACCCTTGTATGTGTTGCCTTGTTAGTCGGTTTGGTGTACTACAGTGCACAGTAGCACCCCTCTTCCCTGGGTGGGGGAAGAGAACAGATGGATGGCTATCTTAGGAGATAAGGCAAGGGTGGAGGCCCCGGCATCTTCCCCTTCAGAAATATTCTGAGGAGTAGGGCGAGCTAAGGCACCCCCTAGTGTTAAGGACAGGTAAGGAGCCCCTGGTCACTTGTGAGCGGTTTCCACTGTTTAGGTACATCAGGGGCTCTCCAAGCATGATATGGCATCCACTAATTATTCCAGGAAATTTTACATTAAAAAAATGAAATGGCACTCCTACCCTTCCTAGCTCTGCCTTGTGTTGTTTACCCCCATATATTGGTTATTGGCATGCTGAGGGGAAATTGTTCAACAAATCTTGTGGTCTATTTTTTCCTGTTACCCTAGAGAAAATTAAAAAAATGGGTCTAAAGTAATTTTTTTGTAAAAAATGTTCGATGTTCATTTTTTCCTTCCACATTCCATTAATTCCTGTGAAGCACCTGAAGGGTTGATAGACTTCTTGAATGGAATTTTGAACAACTTGAGCGATGCAGTTTTTAGAATGATGTAGTTTTGGGGTATTTTCTTTCATATAGACCCCTCAAAGTGACTGGGCAATAAAAATGAAAAAAGCATATACAGAATGGGAGGAATAGGGCTAAGCAACAGCACATGTAAAAAAGACTTAGGTATACTAATAGATCACAGACTGAACATGAGTCAACAGTGTGATGCAGCAGCAAAAAAGGCAAATATAATTCTGGGATGTATTAACAGAAGCATACAGTCCTCTTTGGTCAGACCTCATCTGTAATACTGTGTCCAGTTCTGGGCACATTTTAAAAAAGACATCAACAAACTGGAGCAAGTTCAGAGAAGAGCGGCTAGAATAGTGACTTGTCTGAAAACCATCTCCTATGAGGAACGATTACAGGATTTAGAAATGTTTAGCTTGCAAAAAAGAAGACTGAGAGGAGACTAAATAGCTGTCTACAAATATTTCAAGGGCTGTCACATTGTAGAAGGATCATCTTTATTCTCATTTCCACAAAGAAAGGCTAGAAGCATTGGGATGAAACTGAATAGGAGGAGACACAAATTAGATATTAAAAAAAAAAATTGACAGTTAGGGTGATCAATGAGTGGAACAGGCTGCCACGAGAGGTGGTGAGTTCTCCTTCAATGGAAGTCTTCAAACAGAGGCTAGACAGACATCTGTCTGGCATGATTTAGTGAATCCTGCTTTGAGCAGTGGGTTGGACCAGATGACCCAGGAGGTCCCTTCCAACGCTAACATTCTATGATTCTATGACTTCAAATGTAATGTGGTCCTTTAAAAAATGATTTTGCAAATTTTATTGGAAAATTGAGAAATCGCTGGTCAACTTTTAGCCCTTATAACTTCCTAACAAAAAAATCTATGTTTCAAAAATTGTGCAGATGTAAAGTAGACATGTGGGAAATGTTATTTTTTTTACTATGTTGTGTGACTAGTGTTGAGCGATACCTTCCGATATTTGAAAGTATCGGTATCGGATTGTATCGGCCGATATCTGACAAATATCGGATATTGCCGATACCGATATCCAATACCAATACAAGTCAATGGGACACAAATATCGGAATGTATCCTGTAATGGTTCCCAGGGTCTGAAGGAGAGGAAACTCTCCTTCAGGCCCTGGAATCCATATTCATGTGTAAAATAAAGAATAAAAATAAAAAATATTGATATACTCACCCTCGGACGCGCCCTGGTTGTAACCGCTGCAACCGCCATGCTTCCCTTCCTAAGAATGAGCACGTGAAGGACCTTCGATGACGTCGTGGCTTGTGATTGGTCGCGTGACCGCTCATGTGACCGCTCACGCGACCAATCACAAGCCGTGACGTCATCGCAGGTCCTTCACGCGCTCATTCTTAGGAAGGGAAGCATGGCGGTTGCAGCGGTTACAACCAGGGCGCGTCTGAGGGTGAGTATATCAATATTTTTTATTTTTATTCTTTATTTTACACATGATTCTTCTTCCCGATACCGATTCCCGATATCGCAAAAATATCGAAACTCGGTATCGGAATTCCGATACCACAAATATCGGCCGATACCCGATATTTGCGGTATCGGAATGCTCAACACTATGTGTGACATAACTCTGATTTAAGGGCCTAAAATTGAAATTTGCAAAATCAAAATTTTCAAAATGTTCACCAATTTTCTGATATTTTCAAAACTAAATGCAATTCATATCAAACAAATTTCTCAGCATTGGTGGGATCCATTGTAGTGTTCCAGAGTTATTATCACATAAATTGATACTGGTCAGAATTGTAAAATTTGGCCTGGTCAGGAAGGTGTAAGCAGGCTTTGGGATGTAGGTGTTAAAGGGGTTGTCCAATACCAGCACAACCCCTTTTTAAACTAAATGTTCGGTCCCAATAAAATAGTATAGCTGCAGCTGATCCCTGGCTTCTTCTTCATGTTCAGTTAGTACGGTAGAGAGAGACATTGACGCCAGTGGTGATTGGGAGCTGGGGTCACGTCTCACAACACTGCATCAGAGCTTCGTGTAGAGGGAGTGCCATCACCATGGGAATGGTGATGACACAGGAGGTGAGTATAGGCTTTATTATTTTATTGGGGCTGAACATTTAGCTTAAGAATGGGTTGTCCAAGCTTTGGACAACCTCTTTAAGCTATTTTAAAGGGAGAAATGAGCTAAAATTCCTCCAAGTTTATGTGCAAGACAAACCAACAGTTACTGGAAATGTTCTGAGCAGTTATTGCTGCACGGGTGGAGTTGGTGGTGGTGGTGGGGTCACACAGGATATTGAATCCAAAAGTTCACATACTTTTATTGCTTGCAGACATCTGATTTTGTATAACTTTTCTCACTTAAAAAATTAAAAGTCTAATATTTTTGACTCATTTGTTTGATGTATTTCTCTTTATGTACTTTTAGGACTTCAGAATTGTTTTCAAACTTTCAAGAACAACTGTATATAGCTGATGGATAGTAAAATATTTAGATTTGAGAGTCCTCAGTGGTTGATACCTTTTAATGGCTAACTGAGAAGATGGTAACAAATTGCAAGCTTTGGAGACTACACAGGTCTGTAGTCTATGCCTGATGAAGAGGTCTGTGTAGTCTCGAAAGCTTGCAGTTTGTTACCATCTTCTCAGTTAGCCATTAAAAGGTATCAACCACTGAGGACTCTCAATTCTAAATATTTTTGTATATAGCTGAAAACTAATGTGACAACACTAAAAGTCCCCGAAAAGGTTGTCACCCAGTTTTCAGTGTATCTAGATGGCAAGTTTAAATAGTTTGTCTTTCCTTACTTTTATCCTGGGTTCAATATACTCTCAGAAATTTGAAGTATTAAAAAAAATGATTATTTCTCGATACTCCGTTGAGAAATGTTTCTGGTGTGTGTCTATCTGTTGCCACCCAGTGGTTATGGTGTGAGCTACAGCAAGTATTTGTCCCCTTCCGTCATGTTTTTTCTAAGAAATACTGTTCAACACTTTGTTAATAGACCGCGTCCCTACAGTATGATACTGTCAGAAATGATGTGTTGTGTGAGGACATGTAAGGACGTGGCCATTTGATGAGGGGAAATTCCAGGAGACTTGCTAGAGAAATGACACAGCAGAGCATTTTATAACACTATGTTCCAGAATTTGTTTTTATTGATAATTCAAGCATCTCTTAAGGGTACCCAATAAACAGTAAGGCCTAGCTATAATAAGACGCTATAGAACAGGAGCTGATCTGTCGTATAGAAGAGTAGTGACTGAAGAGTGTGATGGAGCTGTGGTACATAGTGCTCATGTACATAGTGTTCGTCCGGTGACTACTGAAGCTGGTAACAGCTGGGGTACCGATTGTCGGACCCTCACCCATCTCATATTGATTACCCATCCTAAGAATAGGTCACCAATATCATAGTAGTGAAAAACGCCATTAGCTCTAAATGGTCATTTGTAAGGGAATTATCATATTTTACTGCCTGCACCAAAAGTTATAAATTTAATGCTTGATACAACATTTGGAAAAATGGAAGTTTTTATAAGCATCTCCCAATGTCTTTATTTCTGCATGAAGCTTGCAACATTTTAGGATTGTGCTAAACTAAGGCAACACTTTCAATGAGTTGTTCTCTGATTAAATATTATATATTTTTTTGTCACTCAAGGAAAAAATACATTTTTAGCTGAAATTACAGTATGTAAGAAGATGCTCCGATGTGTAGATATGCCTGTTTGCCAAGTGCCCCATGCTGTTCTGAGTATCCACCTACTAGAGTGAGCTGCCACGTACGGTATGTGTCAGCAATATTTAGGCCTCCTTGTCATGGGGCCCCAAAATAGGAGATATTCAGCCAAAAATCATGTGTTAGGGCTAGTGGAACGCACCGAGTAAATATAGATGTTTTATTGTTATAGATGCCGTTCGCAGCCCGGGGTCCACCATGCAGGAGAACCTGCTGCTAGCAAACGGCGACACTATATGGCGGTATGAAATAGCTCTGTTATTTCACAGAGTAACCGTGAAAGCAAAGCACTGCACCCTGTTAACTTCACAGAGGCACAGGCTAACTACCCAACTAAGAGCAGTCAGTGGTCATGCATGCAGTCAAAACTCCTCGCCGGAGGTCCCAGCATTCTAGGAGCTTATTTCAGCCAGGTCCCTAAATACACACAAACACAATCTCCTCGCCGGAGGTGCCAGCATTCTAGGGGCTTATTTCAGCCGGGTCCCTGAACACAATCTTACATTACCACACTGGCGCAAAGCACATAACTTAGAAAGATACTAGCGTATGGCCGTGCGGCCATGCGAGCTTTAAATAGTTGCAGCAAGTAAATGACCATCCTAGAAGGACCAATGAGAGGCTGCCACAGAGCCTGAGCACCTACAGTACATTCCTGAAGGACCAATGGATTTAGCTGCAGTATCTGAACATGTGACCCTTGATCTCCACTGAGAGATCTTACTCTGGGCATGCTCAGAACGAGAAAAGCAGGACTTAGTCCCAGAAGCGTCTGCTCGCCGCTGCCCAGCACTGGCTTCAATGGCAGAAGCAGGAAAAGCAGCAGTAATTCTTTGTACAGAGTCAGACTGAGCAAGATGCTGGGACTGACGTCTCTGCTGAGCAGGCTATACTGTGGCAGGAGAAGAATAGGAGACAACAGCGGAGATGGCCCGAGATTCCCCCTGTGCAGAGGTGGGAACTTGACCCCTAACATCATGTGCATTTCACAGACCCAGAGTTGTATTTTAAGAAATCTCATGTACATGAGCTGACCTGACTATTGCGTTTTGCCATGGTGTTTTACCTGTTCTAGGTAACTGTCTTCCATAACTTCCCCTATATAGCACTGTGAGGCTGTTCCCCACCCAATTGTAAGCCTCCTACACAGCGGTTTCTGTTTCAGTTAATAACTAGATGACAATGATGATATTTTATCACCTGTTTGGTATAATTGGTTACTTATACACTTACTTTGCATGTTGTTAATTGATAAAAATAAATGATTAACACTTCTAATTTTGAAAGCATTCGTATTTTGCAGCATTTTTTTCACATCTTCCTAAAACGTTTGCATAAAGCTGTATATTTGCAGGCTTGCAGCAAAAAAAAATGATAGGAGCTGTGTGTTTGAGATCTGCAGTATGACAATTTATGCTGCATGTGTAGGTGCGACGTTCAGGTGCTGTAATACAAAGGGTGAAATTTGCACCTCCCCCACGCCTTCTCTGCAATGATATTTAGGTCTGTGGAGATCTTTGCGGCATCTCCGTTACATGGGGTCCGCGCAGATGCTTTATGGAAATTTTTTTTAAAGGTATGTGCACATATGAATGGAAAAATATCTGTTGTGGATTTTACAATTTGCAATTTATATTTGAAAATCCACAATGCAGGTTCACATGTTGACGATTTATATTGAATCTTTCAGTAGGATTTGCCCTCATAATTCGTCTATAAGGGAACGTAGTTTATACAACGTTGAATAAAATGATAACTTGATATCTGCGATCCGATGTCTTATTCCAGAGAAATCCACATTTTTCTTAACATGTAAATGAACTGTTAAGATCTATGGGCTGGACATAGATCTTCCTAAGAATGTGCCACCAGAATTTTTTATAAATGAAAGGGGGCGTTACACTTAGAGGGTTGATCTTATCAACATTTTTCCTTTAAATCTGTGATGCAGGTAATTTCACATGTAAATTTTTAATTGTAGCTAATTTATTTGAAAATTTTCGTCGCTTATATAGCGCCATTAGTTCCACAGCACTTGACAGACATCATCATCTCTTTACCCTTTGGGGCTCACAATCTAGATTCTCTATTTGTATGCCCATTGCTAGGGTTGAGCGACTTTTACTTTTTTAGGGTCGAGTCGGGTTTCGCGAAACCCGACTATCTCTAAAGTCGAGTCGAGTGAAATCGGCCGATTATGGCGAAAAGTCGGGGATCGACCGAAACACGAAACCCAATGCAAAGTCAATGGGGATTTTTTTTTTCTCTCTCTCTCTCTCCCTCCCCCTCTCCCTCTTCCTGTCCCTCTCCCTCCCTCTCTCTCTCTCTCCTCCGTTCCTGAACAGAAAAGCTGGTGTTACACATTGCAAATCGCTACAGCGCACAATCGACAAGATGACGATAGGCGTCCACGCCCCTAAGACCTATGTCATCACTCTGCCCACGCTCCTTCATTGGCTGAAAAAATGGCGCCAAGCGCGTCATACGAAACACGACTTTGGCGCGAAAGTCGCGTACCGCATGGCCGACCCCACACAGGGATCGGGTCAGGTTTCATGAAACCCGACTTTGCCAAAAGTAGGCGACTTTTGAAAATGAACGATCCGTTTCGCTCAACCCTACCCATTGCCTTTGGAGTGTTGGAGAAAACCGGTGAACCAGGAGGAACCCACACAAACACAGGGAGAACATACAACTCCTTGCAGATGTTCATCCACTTTGCTCTTAGCTTAGCATGTTACAGATTTCTGTCAGCATGTCAAGTTGGGAAATCTGCAGGGCATTTTTCTAGGTGTGAACATGCCCTTAATTATTTTAGATTGACACATTTTTATTTATTTACTCCAGCTATACTGTGTGACTTCTTTGTGTGTGTCGGTTTATCTCTGTATCCTCCAAGTTGTGATGATGAAAATAATTATTGCTTTGTGTAGTAAGTAAAACAGTTATTTTTCTCACAGTGTTGGATAAAGTTACTGAAAGCTGAAATTTGACACATCGACATCTGTAATATATGGTCCAAGTGCTGATCACAATACTCAGTCTGACTGGTGGGTCTCCTGACCTAAATTAACCACCTCATATACTGTATGCATTTAAAGGGAATCTGTCAGTAGGATCAACCCTCCCAAACCATCTACATGAGCATGTTAGTCATGGGAAGCTGAATAAAAGAATACCTTGATATCTGCAATCTGACCTCTATGGGCCGGACATAAATCTCTATGAGAATTTTCCTTTAGTGCTTACCTTAAATGAAAACAGGTGAATGATTATATGATTTTAACTAAATAAATTGCATTTTATTGCATGAATTAAGTATTTTATCAGTTACCAGTCAGTAAGAATTCTGGCTCTCACAGTCCTGTTAGTTTATCTTTAAGAAGTCTCCTACTCCGCACTCAGTACCTGTATTAATTGCACCTGTTTAAAAGACACGTGTCCACACACTCAATCAATCCCGTAACTCCAACTTCTCCACCATGGCCAAGACCAAAGAGCTGTTTAAGGACACCAGTGACTGTAGACCCATGCAATGCTGGGATGGGCTACAGGATAATAGGCAAGAAGCTTCGTGAGAAGGCAACAACTGTTGACAAAATTATTAGAAAATGGAAGAAACACAAGATGACTGTCAATCTTCCTTGGTCTGGGGAATGCAACATCTTTGCCTCATGGGGTAAGGATGATTCTGAGAAAGGTCTGGAATTGGCCTAGAACAACAAGGAAGGACCTGGTCAATTACCTGAAGAGAGCTGGGACCACAGTCTCAAACATTACCGTTAGTAACACACTACACCATCATGGATTAAAATCCTGCAGGGCATGCAAGATCCCCCTACTCACATCCAGACCCGTTTGATGTTCGGCAATGACCATATGGATTATACAGAGGAGGCATGGGAAAAGGTGATGTGGTCAGATGAGACTAAAATAGAACTTTTTGGCATCAACTCCACTTGCCGTATTTGGAGAAGAAGGATGACTACAACCCCAAGAACACTGTCCCAACTGTGAAACATGGTGGGGGGACAACTCCACCGTATTGAAGGGAGGATGGATGGGGTCATGTATCGCAAAATTTTGGCCAACAACCTCCTTCTCTCAGTAACAGTATTGAAGATGAATCAGGGCTGGCTCTTCCAGCATGTCAAACCTGGATCTGGAAAAAATCTGTATGGAGGAGTGGGCCAAAATCTCTGCTGCAGTGTTTGCAAAGAATTACAGGAAACATCTGTCCTCTGTAATTACAAATTAAATTTTCTGTACCAAATATTAAGTTCTATTTTTGTATTGTATCAACTTCTTATTTCATGCATTAAAATACAAATTAAATATGTAAAAATCATACAATGTGATTTTCTGGATTATTTTAAGGTCCTAACTTTCACAGTTGAAGTGTACCTATGATACAAATTATAGATCTCTTCATTTTTGTAGGTGCAAAATGCAAAATCGCCATTATAGCAAATTCTTATTTTCCTCACTGTATAGGAGTCACAGCATTTTGCTTAGGCTGCTTTCACACATCAGTTTTTTCCCGTCAGGCACAATCCGGCAAATTTTGAAAACAACGGATTCTGCCACAGTTGCCGCCGGATCCATTTTTTGTCATAGACTTGCATTAGTGACGGATTGTGATGGATGGTCTCACGTTTCATCCGTTTTTCACCGGATTCGTTGAAACCCCATCTCCCGCAACCCCCCCAACGAACCTATCCATTACAGTAAATGGCTGCCCACTCTCCCCAGTCCCACAAGCTCGCTGTCTCGGTGTAGTCCTTGACACTGATCTCTCCTTCAAACCACATATCCAAGCCCTTTCCACTTCCTGCCGCCTTCAACTCAAAAATATTTCACGGATCCGTACATTCCTAAACCAAGAATCTGCAAAAATCCTAGTCTATGCCCTCATCATCTCCCACCTCGACTACTCTAACCTCCTGCTCTGTGGCCTCCCCTCTAACACTCTCGCACCCCTCCAATCTATTCTAAACTCAGCTTCCCGACTAATCCACTTGTCCCCCCGCTATTCCCCGGCCTCTCCCCTCTGTCAATCCCTTTACTGGCTCCCCATTACCCAAAGACTCCAGTACAAATGGCTAACCATGACATACAAAGCCATCCACAACCTGTGTCTTCCATACATCTGTGACCTCGTCTCCCGATACTTGCCTGCACGCAACCTCCGATCATCACAAGATCTCCTTCTCTACTCCCCTCTTATCTCCTCTTCCCACAATCACATACAAGATTTCTCTCGAGTATCACCCCTACTCTGGAACGCTCTACCACAACATATCAGACTCTCACCTACCATCGATCTAGGAGTAACATGGCAGATGTGACAACCTACATGGTGAGCTGCAGCATGTGCTACATGTTCACAGATGGACCAGAAGAAGAATCCAATTTCACCTGTCAGAAGTGTAGACTAGTGGCCCTTTTAGAAGAAAAGGTGCGGGGTCTGGAAGAAAGAATAGCAACTTTGAAACTCATCAAAGAGAATGAAGACTTCCTAGACAGAACAGAAGCATCTCTACTGGTCACAGAAGGTGAAAAAAAGTGTCAGAGAACCTCCAAAAGCAGATGAGTGGAAGCATGTGACCAAAAGCAGCAAGAAGACCATGGAGAAATCACCAACCACACAACTGAAGAACCGATATCAAATCTTTGTACAGGATGAAGATGGCACACCTAAGGATGAAGCAATACCAGCAAGCAAAAAAGTAAAGGGCACACAGCAACAAGTGACAGCAAAAAGTACAGCCAAGAAGCAACGAAGAGTGGTGGTGGTGGGAGACTCACTACTGAGAGGCACAGAAGCAGCCATCTGCAGACCGGACATAACCGCAAGAGAAGTATGCTGCCCTCCAGGTGCGATGATCAAGGATGTGACCGATAGGATACCAAAGCTCTTCAGCTCCAAGGACGTCCACTCATTTCTTCTGATACATGTTGGCACCAATGACACGGCAAGGAAGGACCTACCGACAATCTGCAAGGACTTTGAAGAGTTGGGGAAGAAAGTAAAGGAACTGGATGCACGGGTAGTTTTTTCTTCTATCCTTCCAGTAGACGGGCATGGCACCAGGAGATGGAACAGGAACCTTGATGGGAATAACAGGCTAAGACGATGGTGCAGACAACAAGGATTCGGATTCCTGGACCACGGTGTGAATTACTTGTACGATGGACTCCTCGCCAGAGACGGACTACACCTCAACAAACCTGGGAAACACACATTCGCCAGAAGATTCGCTACACTCATCAGGAGGGCGTTAAACTAGACGAAGAGGGGATGGGAAGAAAAACATTAGACTCGAACAAAGACGACCCAGGAAAACATACTCAGAAGGGAGGTAAGAACATTTCTAAAACAATCCACAGCGAGGAGATTGGAACAAAACAAAATCCTCTAAACTGCATGCTCACAAATGCCAGAAGCCTGACAAACAAGATGGAAGAACTAGAAGCAGAAATATCTACAGGTAACTTTGACATAGTGGGAATAACCGAGACATGGTTAGATGAAAGCTATGACTGGGCAGTTAACTTACAGGGTTACAGTCTGTTTAGAAAGGATCGTAAAAATCGGAGAGGAGGAGGGGTTTGTCTCTATGTAAAGTCTTGTCTAAAGTCCACTTAAAGGGAGGATATTAGCAAAGGGAATGAGGATGTCGAGTCCATATGGGTCGAAATTCATGGAGGGAAAAATGGTAACAAAATTCTCATTGGGGTCTGTTACAAACCCCCAAATATAACAGCAACCATGGAAAGTCTACTTCTAAAGCAGATAGATTAAGCTGCAACCCATAATGAGGTCCTGGTTATGGGGGACTTTAACTACCCGGATATTAACTGGGAAACAGAAACCTGTGAAACCCATAAAGGCAACAGGTTTCTGCTAATAACCAAGAAAAATTATCTTTCACAATTGGTGCAGAATCCAACCAGAGGAGCAGCACTTTTAGACCTAATACTATCTAATAGACCTGACAGAATAACAAATCTGCAGGTGGTCGGGCATCTAGGAAATAGCGACCACAATATTGTACAGTTTCACCTGTCTTTCACTAGGGGGACTTGTCAGGGAGTCACAAAAACACTGAACTTTAGGAAGGCAAAGTTTGACCAGCTTAGAGATGTCCTTAATCTGGTAGACTGGGACAATATCCTCAGAAATAAGAATACAGATAATAAATGGGAAATGTTTAAGAACATCCTAAATAGGCACTGTAAGCGGTTTATACCTTGTGGGAATAAAAGGACTAGAAATAGGAAAAACCCAATGTGGCTAAACAAAGAAGTAAGACAGGCAATTAACAGTAAAAAGAAAGCATTTGCACTACTAAAGCAGGATGGCACCATTGAAGCTCTAAAAAACTATAGGGAGAAAAATACTTTATCTAAAAAACTAATTAAAGCTGCCAAAAAGGAAACAGAGAAGCACATTGCAAGGAGAGTAAAACTAATCCCAAACTGTTCTTCAACTATATCAATAGTAAAAGAATAAAAACTGAAAATGTAGGCCCCTTAAAAATAGTGAGGAAAGAATGGTTGTAGATGACGAGGAAAAAGCTAACATATTAAACACCTTCTTCTCCACGGTATTCATGGTGGAAAATGGAATGCTAGGTGAAATCCCAATAAACAATGAAAACCCTATAGGGTCACCAATCTAACCCAAGAAGAGGTGCGAAACCGGCTAAATAAGATTAAAATAGATAAATCTCCGGGTCCGGATGGCATACACCCACGAGTACTAAGAGAACTAAGTAATGTAATAGATAAACCATTATTTCTTATTTTTAGGGACTCTATAGCGACGGGGTCTGTTCCACAGGACTGGCGCATAGCAAATGTGGTGCCAATATTCAAAAAGGGCTCTAAAAGTGAACCTGGAAATTATAGGCCAGTAAGTCTAACCTCTATTGTTGGTAAAATATTTGAAGGGTTTCTGAGGGATGTTATTCTGGATTATCTTAATGAGAATAACTGTTTAACTCCATATCAGCATGGGTTTATGAGAAATCGCTCCTGTCAAACCAATCTAATCAGTTTTTATGAAGAGGTAAGCTATAGGCTGGACCACGGTGAATCATTGGACGTGGTATATCTCGATTTTTCCAAAGCGTTTGATACCGTGCCGCACAAGAGGTTGGTACACAAAATGAGAATGCTTGGTCTGGGGGAAAATGTGTGTAAATGGGTTAGTAACTGGCTTAGTGATAGAAAGCAGAGGGTGGTTATAAATGGTATAGTCTCTAACTGGGTCGCTGTGACCAGCGGGGTACCGCAGGGGTCAGTATTGGGACCTGTTCTCTTCAACATATTCATTAATGATCTGGTAGAAGGTTTACACAGTAAAATATCGATATTTGCAGATGATACAAAACTATGTAAAGCAGTTAATACAAGAGAAGATAGTATTCTGCTACAGATGGATCTGGATAGGTTGGAAACTTGGGCTGAAAGGTGGCAGATGAGGTTTAACAATGATAAATGTAAGGTTATACACATGGGAAGAAGAAATCAATATCACCATTACACACTGAACGGTAAACCACTGGGTAAATCTGACAGGGAGAAGGACTTGGGGATCCTAGTTAATGATAAACTTACCTGGAGCAGCCAGTGCCAGGCAGCAGCTGCCAAGGCAAACAGGATCATGGGGTGCATTAAAAGAGGTCTGGATACACATGATGAGAGCATTATACTGCCTCTGTACAAATCCCTAGTTAGACCGCACATGGAGTACTGTGTCCAGTTTTGGGCACCGGTGCTCAGGAAGGATATAATGGAACTAGAGAGAGTACAAAGGAGGGCAACAAAATTAATAAAGGGGATGGGAGAACTACAATACTCAGATAGATTAGCGAAATTAGGATTATTTAGTCTAGAAAAAAGACGACTCAGGGGCGATCTAATAACCATGTATAAGTATATAAGGGGACAATACAAATATCTCGCTGAGGATCTGTTTATACCAAGGAAGGTGACAGGCACAAGGGGGCATTCTTTGCGTCTGGAGGAGAGAAGGTTTTTCCACCAACATAGAAGAGGATTCTTTGCTGTTAGGGCAGTGAGAATCTGGAATTGCTTGCCTGAGGAGGTGGTGATGGCGAACTCAGTCGAGGGGTTCAAGAGAGGCCTGGATGTCTTCCTGGAGCAGAACAATATTGTATCATACAATTATTAGGTTCTGTCGAAGGACATAGATCTGGGGATTTATTATGATGGAATATAGGCTGAACTGGATGGACTTTTTTCGGCCTTACTAACTATGTTACTATGTTACCATCGAAACCTTCAAAAAGAACCTGAAGACCTACCTCTTCCGGCAAGCCTACAACCTGCAGTAACCACTGATCGACCAAACCACTGCACGACCAGCTCTATCCTCAGCTACTCTATCCTCACCCATCCCTTGTAGATTGTGAGCCCTCGCGGGCAGGGTCCTCTCTCCTACTGTACCAGTTGTGACTTGTATTGTTCAAGATTATTGTACTTGTTTTTAGTATGTATACCCCTCCTCACATGTAATGTGCCATGGAATAAGTGGCGCTATAATAATAAATAATAATAATAATAATAAAATTGTTTTTCCGGCAGCCAGAGAAATTGGACACAGTAAAAAAATTTTGTGTCTTTCGAAAAAACGGCAAAAAAACTGATGTGTGAAAACAGCCTTAGTCATACAATCAATATGATTTCTACAAAGTATTTTTCTACAAAATATGAAGGATGGGAATCATTTACTAATTCTTCAACACACTGCCAATCCAAAGATTAATATGCAGAACCGATTGTAATTGTGTTACAAATTCCACATTGGGGCCCAGAAGCTTCATGTTACTTCATGTTACTTCACTGAATGTTACCAGGTAGAGGCACATGAACATTTTTACTTTTCTGTGCCTGCTTTTAGCAAGCCATGAAACCAATAATCACGATATCTTTTATGAAGCTTTTAGTGTAGGTTCTCACTTTGCTGTGTGTGGAGAATTGGACGGTTACTCCAATGTTGCACCGAAACTTAGAAGAAATGTTAGAGGAACACAGTAGCAAAGCTAAGACACATAGCGAGAATATTAATATGAAACAAGCTACAACATGTCAAGAGAGTTTTCCAAACGAATTTAGAAAGAATTTACTACGTGACGGATTTACACAACACCCATCTATTAACATATGTTAAAAAGGGAAGTTAGAAAGCCTTTGAATCCTAGAAGGAGCCAGAGAAGGTGCTTTTAAGAGCTTTGTAATTTCAGGGATATTCCTGGGCAGCAGCAGAGTAACAAATTATTACTTGGCTCAATGCATCTATTGTAAAAAGAAAAGTTTAGCAAATTGTCTTGCGTCTATAGATCCTATGCAAATCTGCTTGTGCTCATGGCTACCAATTTTACCCAATTCTTGTGTAGATTGATTTTAGGTGGTAATTCCTTGCATGTTGAGCTCTTGTTATTATTGCTAACAATTTGAGTTATGTACTGTGTTTTTATAGTTTCCTATTGCATTTGTTCACGGATTTCGGCAACCAAAAAATCAGAACCTTGGTGTTTCAATCTTCTCTTCTTTAATACATTTACCGATCATTTTAATTCATTTTATATTTTGATTGATAAGTAATTTAGGGATGTAGCAATACTAAATATATTTATTTTTATACTTCATTATTTTAAACTGGAAAAAAGGAAGGGGTTGAATTGAATTTGCATGTTGTTGGAAGTTTATGTTTTTCTTATTTTCTAAATATATATACAGTACAGACCAAAAGTTTGGACACACCTTCTCATTTAAAGATTTTTTTGTATTTTCATGACTATGAAAATTGTACATTCACACTTTTACACATTTACTTCAGCTCCAATTTGTTTTATTTTACCAAGGGTAACAGGAGAAATTGAACCCAAATTGTTGTTGGACAATTTGTCGTGAGAATGCTAATGCCCAATATGTGGGGGTAAACCACTGTTTGGGTGCATGGCAGAGCTCGGAAGGGAAGGAGCGCTGTTTGATTTTTCAATGCAAAATTGACTGGAATTGAGATAGGACACCATGTCGCATTTGGCGAGCCCCTGATGTTCCTAAACATTGAAATCTCCTACAAGTGACACCATTTTGGAAAGGAGATCCCCTAAGGAAATTAACTAGATGTGTTGCGAGAACTTTAAAACCCCAGGTGTTTCACGACAGTTTATAAGGCAGAGCCGTGAAAATAAAAAATATTTTTTTCCCACAAAAAGGATTTTTAGCCCCAAGGGTAACAGGAGAAATTGAACACCAAAAGTTGTTGTCCAATTTGTCCTGAGTACTATGATACCCCATATGTGGGGGGAACCACCGTTTGGGTGCATGGCAGAGCTTGGAAGGGAAGGAGCGCCGTTTGGAATGCAGACTTAGATGGAATGGCGTCATGCTGCGTTTGCAGAGCCCCTGATGTACTTAAACAGTAGTAACCCCCCACAAGTGACCCCATTTTGGAAACTAGACCCCCCAAGGAACTTATCTAGATGTGTTGTGAGAGCTTTGAACCCCCAAGTGTTTCACTACAGTTTATAACACAGAGCTATGAAAATAAATAATCTTTTTTTATTTTCCAAAGGTACCAGGAGAAATTAGACCCCAAAAGTTGTTGTCCAATTTGTCCCGAGTACGCTGATACCCCATAAGTTAGGGGGAACCACTGTTTCGGTGCATGGCAGAACTCGGAAGGGAAGGAGCGCCGTTTGGAATGCAGATGGAATGGCTTGCAGGCATCACATTGAGTTTGCAGAGCCCCTGATGTACCTAAACAGTAGGTAGTGACACCATATTGTTAAATAGACCCCCAAGGAACTTAACTAGATGTGTTGTGAGAACTTTGAACCCCCAAGTGTTTCACTACAGTTTATAATGCAGAGCCGTGAAAATAAAAAAATCATTTTTTCCCACAATAATGATTTTTTAGGCCCCCAATTTTTATTTTCCAAAGCGTAACAAGAAAACTTGGACCCCAAAAGTTTCCCAATTTGTCATTTGTACTCTGATACTCCATATGTTGGGGTAAACCCATGTTTGGGCGCACGGGAGAGCTCAGGAGGGAAGGAGCACTGTTTTACTTATTCAATGCAGAATTGGCTGGAATTGAGATCAGATGCCATGTCACATTTGGAGAGCCCCAGTTGAACCTAAACAGTGGAAAACCCCCAATTCTAACTGAAACCTTAACCCATATGCACCCCTAAACCTAATCCCAACCCTAGCCATTACACTAACCACACCCCTAACCCGAACACGCCCCTAACCCTAATCCCAACCATACCCCTAACGCCAACACACCCCTAACCCTAATCCCAACCACACCCCTAATTCCAACACACCCCTAACCCTAATCCCAACCATAACCCTAACAACGCCCCTAACCCTGACATACCCCTAACCCTAATCCCAACCGTAAATGTAATCCAAACCCTAACCCTAACTTTAGCCCCAACCCTAACCCTAACTTTAGCCCCAACCCCAACCCTAACTTTAGCCCCAACCCTAACTGTAGCCCCAACCCTAACTTTAGCCCCAACCCTAATGGGAAAATAGAAATAAATACATTTTTTTAATTGTATTATTTTTCCCTAACTAAGGAGGTGATGAAGGGGTTTTGATTTACTATTTATAGCGGGTTTGTTAGCGCATTTTTATGATTGGCAGCTGTAGCACAGTAAAAGACGCTTTTTATTACAAAAAGTAGTTTTTGCGTCTTCACATGTTGAGAGTACAATGTAGCACAACAGCTGACGCACTCCTAAATTAGTGTCAATGCAACATGGGTGGGGGTGCAGAACCAGTGGCTAGAATGTATAACATAAAACAACAAGAAAAAGAAAAGAAGCCACCAAATGAATGTTCGCACACCACCTGATACGTATCAAAAAGGAACAACTTTAATGGGTAACACCACAAATAAAAACATTTAAAAACAATACAACAAAACTCCCCCCGTCAGGCCCATAAAGCTCGTAAGTATATACATATACATGCTGTGTAAAGCCGGCTGTGTACAACGATAAAGTACCATATAATGTCACATAAAGCAATACCATAAAGAACCGGACATCCGGAAGATCTGGGCCCAAATGCCCCACAAGGGAACTCTAAGGGGAGAGGGAAAAGAAGGACAACACGCCCAACCCCCTCAAATGAAAACCCCTAGAGAGCCTAAACCACTGTGGCGTACTGTAAACGAGTGCCTACCATATGTAATAGTACCATGCCACCCTGAACGATATGAGCAGGGAGAGCAATACCTAGGCATACTCAGCAGGAAGACCCCTCGGCTCACATAACTGGTACTCCAACAGCCATATAGTCACCTTTGATAAGAATGATACGAGCAGGACCGACACGAGAGAGAGAGCTATACTTTTTCCATATTTTGGCCCACAGAGTCATGTGAGGTCTTGTTTTTTGCGGGACGAGTTGACGTTTTTATTGGTACCATTTTCGGGCACGTGACATTTTTTATCGCTCTCTACTCCGATTTTTGTGAGGCAGAATGACCAAAAAACAAATTTCATTTTGGGGGGGGCGTTTATACCATTCCACATTTGGTAAAATTGATAAAGCAGGTTTATTCTTCGGGTCAGTATGATTACAGAAATACCTCATTTATATAATTTTTTTATGTTTTGGCTCTTTTATACGATAAAAACTATTTTATATAAAAAAATAATTATTTTGCATCGCTTTATTCTGAGGACTATAACTTTTTTATTTTTCGCTGATGATGTTGCATGGCGGCTCGTTTTTGAGGGAAAAGATGACGTTTTCAGCAGTACCATTTTTTTATATCCGTCTTTTTGATCACGTGTTATTCCACTTTTTGTTGGGCAGTATGATAATAAAGCGGTTTTTTGCCTCATTTTTTTTTTCTTGGTGTTCACTGAAGGGGTTAACTAGTGGGACAATTTTATAGGTCGTGTCGTTACGGACGCGGTGATACTAAATATGTGTACTTTTGTTTTTTTTTATTTAGATAAAGAAATGTATTTATTGGAACAATATTTTTTTTTACACATGTAAATTTTTTTTTACGTGTTTACTTTATCTCATGGTGGGACATCATGGTTTAGTGTCAGATCGCTGATCTGACACTTTGAAAAGCACTATGTCAGATCAGCGATCTGACAGGCAGTGCTGCAGGCCTGCCGGCACCTGCTCTGAGCAGGCGCTTGCAAGCCGTCTCCCTGCAGGATGCGGAAGGAGCCCCACGGCCATTTTGGATCCAGGGCCACCCGGGAGGAGATGCTCTGAACAACGTGATCACATCGTGTTGTTCCGAGGGTCTCAGGGAAGCACGCAGTGGGCCCCCCCCCCCCTTAGCAATGCTTCCCTATGCCGCCGGAAAGCTGCGATCATGTTTGATCGCAGTGTTTCGGGGGTTAATGTGCCAGGAGTGGTCCGTCACCACTCCTGGCACATAGTGCTGGGTGTCAGCTGTGATAGACAGCTGACACTCGGCCACGACTGGCCGTGCTACCCCCGTGAGCGCGGCTGATCGGTGATGACGTACTATCCCGTCGGTGGTCACAGGGGCCCAGACCACCTCAATGGTATATTACGTTGGATATCAGAAAGGGGTTAAAGAAGTTCACAGCACAACCACATGAAAGGCTGAACACAACATTAGTACAACCCTTGGCAAAAATTATGGAATCCCCGGCTTTGGAGGATGTTAATTCAGTTGTTTAATTTTGTAGAAAAAAAGCAGATCACAGACAAGGCACAAAACTAAAGTAATTTCAAATGGCAACTTTCTGGCTTTAAGAAACACTAAAAGAAATCAAGAACAAAAATGTGGTAGTCAGTAATGGTTACTTTTTTTAACCGAGCATAGGGGAAAAATTATGGAATCACTCAATTCTGAAGAAAAAATTATGGAATCACTCTGTAAATTTTCTTACCTCAAAATAACACCTGCATCAATTTAGATCTGCTCATTAGTCTGCATCTAAAAAGGAGTGATCACACCTTGGAGAGCTGTTGCACCCAGTGCACTGACATGAATTATGGCTCCAATATGAGAGATGTCAATTAAAACAAAGAAAAGAATTATCAAACTCTTAAAAGAGGGTAAATCATTATGCAATGTTGCAAAAGATGTTGGTTGCTCACAGTCAGCTGTGTCTAAAATTTGGACAAAATACAAACAACATGGGAAGGTTGTTAAAGGCAAACATACTGGTAGACCAAGGAAGACATCAAAGTGGCAAGACCGGAAACTTAAAGCAATATGTCTCCAAAACAGGAAATGCACAACAAAACAAATGAAGAGCGAATGTGTGGAAACTAGAATCAACGTCTGTGACCGAACTATAAGAAACCGCCTAAAGGAAATGGAATGTACATACAGAAAAGCTAAACGAAAGCCATCATTAACACCTAAACAGAAAAACACAAGGTTACAATGGGCTAAGGAAAAGCAATCGTGGACTGTGGATGACTGGATGAAGGTCATATTCAGTGATGAATCACGAATCTGCATTGGGCAAGGTGATGATGCTGGAACTTTTGTTTGGTGCCGTTCCAAAGAGATTTATAAAGATGACTGCCTGAAGTGAACATGCAAATTTCCACAGTCATTGATGATATAGGCCTGCATGTCAGGTAAAGGCACTGGGGAGATGGCTGCCATTACATCTTCAATAAATGTACAAGTTTATGTTGATATTTTGGACACTTTTCTTATCTCATCAATTGAAAGGATGTTTGGGGATGATGAAATCATTTTTCAAGATGACAATGCATCCTTCCATAGAGCAGCAACTGTGAAAACATTCCTTGAAAAAAGACACATAAGGTCAATGTCATGGCCTGCAAACAGTCCGGATCTCAATCCAATTGAAAATCTTTTGGTGGAAGTTGAATAAAATGGTCCATTTCAAGGCTCGAACCTGCAAAGCTTATCTGGCAACAACAATCAGAGAAAGTTGGAGCCAGATTGATGAAGAGTACTTTTTAACACTCATTAAGTCCATGCCTCAGAGACTGCAAGCTGTTATAAAAGCCAGAGGTGGTGCAACAAAATACTAGTGATTAGGGTTGAGCAAAACGGATCGGACAAATTAAAAAATCGCTGACTTTCTGCAAAGTCGGGTTTCATGAAACCCAACCCTAGTGTGGGATCGGCCATGAGGTCGGCGATCTTCGCGCCAAAGTCGCGTTTCGTATGACGCTTTCAGCTCCATTTTTTAGCCAATGAAGAAGGACACAGAGTGTGGGCAGCGTGGTGACATATGTCTCAGTCCCCATCATCTTAGAGAAGGGCATGACAATGATTGGCTTGCTTTCTGCAGCCCTGTGCAAGTACCACCACCCACGAGAGAGTGTTCCCCCCCGCTCGAACAGTGCTCTACCACTTGCAATACTTACCTCTCCCTGCTCCACCACTGTGTAGTCTGTGCTGTTAAATCCTTCAATGACACTGCCAATACAAATTTGCTGAAATGATAGATGATAGTTAAAATATACAGGGGCCCTGGCCTCCATTTAGACCAGTTAATACTTTGCGCCTACTACCACTGTCTGCTACTCAGCAGAGGAGCCCACCCCAGTACCTAGCTAAGCCGCCTATTTAGTCCTGTTACCAATTTTGAACTGCATTTAGCCAACTTTTTTATTTTGGGCCTACTAACTGTCTCTGCGCCACTCATTACAGTTGTCCTTCACTGAACAAAGCAATCCCGCCTGTTTAGTCCTGTTACCAATTTTGAAATGCATTTAGCCAACTTTTTTATTTTGGGCCTACTAACTGTGTCTGCGCCACTCATTACAGTTGTCCTTCACTGAACAAAGCTATGCCGCCTGTTTAGTTCTGTTACCAATTTTGAACTGCATTTAGCCTACTTTTGTATTTGGGCATACTAACTGTGTCTGCGCCACTCATTACAGTTGTCCTCAACTGAACAAAGCTAGGCCGCCTGTTTAGTCCTGTTACCAATTTTGAACTACATTTAGCCTACTTTTTTATTTTGGGCCTACTAACTGTGTCTGCGCCACTCATTACAGTTGTTCTCCACTGAACAAAGCTATGCCACCTGTTTAGTCCTGTTACCAATTTTGAACTGCATTTAGCCTACTTTATTATTTGGGCCTATATCTGTGTTTCCTCCTCATCCTGCCCATTGCCCAGCCACTGCTAGATGAGTCTGCTGGTACATTGACCCAGACCACTACATTCCCCTTGCACTCTACACAGCCTGAATCTGACCCTGCTGAAAGTCAGGTTCCCCTTCCCGCATACTATACCACCTTACACGGAACAAAGAAGAAGATGCAGATGAAAGTGCAGGTTCCTTCATCAGTTTGGGGGGCATACTCATTGGCGACGTCACTGGCACAGGGCCCCTCATAGTACACAAAAGTGTGCATGGCAGTGGGAGGCGCCACCTGCCATCAAACACACTGCCATACTATGAGGGGCCCTGTGTCAGTGCCAAGTGCCAACGAGTGGGCCCCCCTGCTTGCTCAGGATCACAGCACTTGCAAAGTTGAAATACTTACCTCTCCCTGCTCCACCGACGTGACGTATTCCGCATTTCCTGGGCCCACGAAAATCTTGAGCCAGCCCTACCCCCCCCACAACTTTAGCCAAATGAGCCCCTGTTTTCAATGCCTAACTATTATTATAAAGTAAATTAAGATTGACAAGCTTAAGAAATAAGAATTGATGTTTTTGGCATCAAAAAGGGCACTGTAGGTGTTTTCCTGTCCTTCACTCACTGCCGACTTTGATTCCCCATTGACTTGCATTGGGTTTCGTGTTTCGTCGGCCCCCGACTTTTCGAAATAATCGGCCGATTTCACCTGACCCAACTTTTGACAAAGTCGGGTTTCGCGAAACCCTACTCGATCCTAAAAAAGTAAAAGTCGCTCAACTCTACTAGTGATGTTTTGGAGGTTTTTTTTTGTTTGTTTGCTTTTCATGATTGCATAATTTTTTCCTCAGAATTGAGCGATTCCATAACTTTTCCCCTATGCTTGGTTAAAAAAGTAACCATTACTGACTACCACATTTTTTGTTCTTGATTTCTTTTAATGTTTCTTAAAGCCAGAAAGTTGCCATTTGAAATGACTTTAGTTTTGTGCCATGTCTGTGATCTGCTTTTTTTCTAGAAAATTAAACAACTGAATTAACATCCTCCAAGGCCGGTGATTACATAACTTTTGCCAGGTGTTGTAGATGAAATTCAGCTTAGAATCCAGCTAAAACATACAAACCCAATCACATCAAATGTATAAGACTTCTATAAGCCTTCTATATCAGAAAATTCTGCTTGATTCTGAAAATCATGCTCTTACTTTTGTGTCTTAGATTATCCCTACACAATGCTTCACTTCAAATGTAAGATTCTGACCTACGATTATACCCATTATTCATGACTGCATGCAGTTAGTCAGATAGCTTAACACTTCATTCAGATGATTACTTTATGGAGTGAGTGAGAAAAGAACAAGGAACATGTTAAGATTTAAATTGCAGTCATCCATAATTCAGAGCTTGTGCAGGTCATTTTGAATTGAAAATGCGTCGGAGAGTAATGTGCTGCTTCTATTTATGCAGGATAACATTCAAAATTCATTTTTCTTCATCCCCGTTCACAAAGGTATTCACTAGGTAAAAAATCCCTAACTAATATAATTAAGATATATTAGCACTAGTGTTGAGCGATACCGTCCGATACTTGAAAGTATCGGTATCGGATAGTATCGGCCGATACCCGAAAAATATCGGATATCGCCGATACCGATATCCGATACCAATACAAGTCAATGGGACATCAAGTATCGGAATGTATCCTCATGGATCCCAGGGTCTGAAGGAGAGGAAACTCTCCTTCAGGCCCTGGGATCCATATTAAAGTGTAAAATAAAGAATTAAAATAAAAAATATTGTTATATTCACCTCTCCGGCGGCCCCTGGACATCAGCGGGAGGATCCGGCGTCCGGCACGGCTTCTTTCTTCAAAATGCGCGCCTTCAGGACCTGTGGAATGACGTCCCGGCTTCTGATTGGTCGCGTGCCGCCCATGTGACCGCCACGCGACCAATCAGAAGCCGCGACGTCATTCCTCAGGTCCTAGAAGGCGCTCATTCTAGGACTTTAGCTGAGGAATGACGTCGCGGCTTCTGATTGGTCGCGTGGCGGTCACATGGGCGGCACGCGACCAATCAGAAGCCGGGACGTCATTCCACAGGTCCTGAAGGCGCGCATTTTGAAGAAAGAAGCCGTGCCGGACGCCGGATCCTCCCGCTGATGTCCAGGGGCCGCCGGAGAGGTGAATATAACAATATTTTTTATTTTAATTCTTTATTTTACACTTCCGATACCGATACCCGATATCACAAAAATATCGGATCTCGGTATCGGAATTCCGATACCGCAAGTATCGGCCGATACCCGATACTTGCGGTATCGGAATGCTCAACACTAATTAGCACTATATCAAGATGACCATCTAACAATAAAAAAAAATGATATGGCAGAATACAAATTTCCATTTTGCTTAACTTTGATTTATTGAGGGAAGGGACTTGTCATCTGAGGCAGATGGTTGTTTCTTTAAGTTTAATTAAGAGTGATTTGCACTCTGAGGTCATCGTAGATACTTGAGAGATATTGGTCCTGATCCCAACAACCAGTGCAGGGAGATTCGGATCTCTCTAGACACACTATATCGGTGTTGGGAACCACTTCTTAGTCTAAGTTCACATTTGCGTTGTGCACCGCAGCGTCGTCGCCGCAACGCACAACGCAAACAAAAACGCAGCAAAACGCATGCACATGCGGCCCATGCGGCGCCAATGTTAAAAGATAGGGCCGCACGACGCATGCGTTTTTGAAAAGGTCGGCGCCGCACAAAAAATCCAACATGTTGCGTTTGCCGCGCCCAGACAGGTGCGCCCTAACGCCGCATGCGGCGTAAAACGCAACACAACGCATGCACATGCGGCCCCATGCGGCGCCAATGTTAAAGATAGGGCCGCACGACGCATGCGTTTTGTTGCGGCGGCGACGCTGCGGCGCAAACCGCAAATGTGAACGTACCCTTAGGCAGACTAAATCAGGCCACAGTTAAGCTTGGATCGCTGTGTACTACTAGTAAGCTATTATTCAACATTGGAGTCAGAACAAAGTTGCGCTGGCAAAACAAGAAGGTGATGTGAGCAGTGATCGCCCATAGGAGCTACTTCAATAGAGTGATTCATCTATTGAAGCAGATTGAGCTGTGCAATTTTTGAAAGGGGGGAGATGATAGCTTACACAATTTGAGACTGCTAATGACTGAGTTTATTAGTTAGCACAGCTGGAAGCAGTTCTTAAAAGATGTCAGGTAGTCAGTGAAATCACAGCCTGAGAGGAGGCTGTAGTGTGGGGAAACCGTGCTGAGAAATGGGCTGGAGTAGCCATACTGAGTTGGTATTTCTTAAAACATTACAAAATAAAGTATATTCTATAGTACACACATAAAAAGAGCCCTCTTCCTTGGTGTAACCTTTGATTCTGCTTTGTCCTTCAAACCACACCCCCAAGCCTTTAACGCCTCCTTTTATCTCCAACTCAAAAATATTTCCAGTATGCACACTTTCCCAAACCCAGAGTCAACAAAAATGTTAGTACATGCCTCATCATATTCTTCTTTGCCTCTTGACCTCCCATCTAACAATGTTACACTCCTCCAATCCATTCTTAACTTTGCTGCCCAATAATGCTCTCATCTCTACTCTTCCTTCTCTGCACTATGCCAATTCATTCATTGACTTTCAATTATCCAGAGAATTCAGTTTAAAACACTGACAAATACTTAAGAAGGTCGTCTATAATCCTTCTCCTCCATACATCTCCAAACTAATTTCTTGTAACTCCCCACACTTAATCTTTGATCATCACAAGATCTCCTTTTGTCTTCTGTTACACAACTGTCTCCAAGATTTTTGCTGAGCATCCTCCATATTATGAAACTCCCTACCTCAACATATTAGATAGTATTACACCTGTAAAGGCCTCAGACACTACCTGAAAACTCATTTCTTCAGAAAATCCTGAAGCCGGTAATAACCCTGTTGCCACGTCATTACTACCTGAGCTGATCCATCCTACCTACCCCATCCGACCTACTGTCTCCTTCCCCAATAAGCCGATGGGGGCAAGGACCTCTCAAGCTTTGTACAAGTCTGGAAGGTCCCTGGAGGGGATAACAGAAGGGGCCAAATGGGATTGTGACACCTAAATGAGTATGAGTTTTATGGTTTATGATCCCTAGTTAGTAAATCAATAATTGTCACAGTTTTCTATACCATTAGGTGTAATGTTTGTGAGGTAATTCTGCTTGTCCCTCAAGGGGGCCCGACCTTAACCTTAGTAACAGTGGGTCAAGATCCTTGATAGTCTGAGTTGTTTGACTGAACCGCCGTGCTAATTGGACCCTATTCTGGCAGCAAAGTGGTCTAGTTATACCCCTTCAGGGGTTTGGATCACCTCAGCAGCTGTTTAGCATCTGAAAGAGATACACCCACCCATCCGCATCTTTGTGTATTTTCTGTTAATCTTTTTATGTCCTCTGGTTTTATTGGAGGGATAAAAAATATACCTATAAAGCGAAAAATCAGACAAACTGAACATTTTGCAGTGGTCTCTGTCATTTTTACCAGAGCTGTATGTATGTAAAGCATCTACATGTGTACATCATTTTGGAATTAATGGTGCTATAAATTAAATAATAAAAGATAACAAACCTCTTTTTATAAATTATAAATAACTAGATGGCAGCCCGATTCTAAAGAATCGGGAGTCTAGAATCCATATATACTTTATTTATTCAAATGTAAGAATAATACAATTAATAAATAATAGTAAGAAAGAACAAAAAATGGCTGCACTCACCAGCTCTTGACAATTCTTGTTATTTAAGGTACAGTTACACAGGATCCATGAACATGCTTATGAGGGGAGGGATGAAAGACATCAGACGACAACTTCTCCTCTGTACTCTTGTTAGCACGCTGTTTGCGCTTACGTGCGGCATCGGCGACTTTTTGCTCTGCATCATTACCATACTTTATATCAGACCTGATCTTACGTGCACCATCAGCAGCTTTGGACTCTGTGTCATTAGAATACTTAACAGTATCCAGGCGCTTGCATCTATCCTCTGTACTCTTGTTAACACGCTGTTTGCGCTTACGTCCGGCATCGGCGGCTTTTCGCTCTGCATCATTACCATACTTTATATCAGACCTGATCTTACGTGCGCCATCATAAGCTTTGGACTCTGTGTCATTAGTATACTTAACAGTGTCCATGCGCTTGCATCTATCCTCTGTACTCTTGTTAGCACGCTGTTTGCGCTTACGTGCGGCATCGGCGTCTTTTTGCTCTGCATTATTAGTATACTTTCTATCAGACCTAATCTTACGTGCGCCATCAGCAGCTTTGGGCTCTGTGTCATTAGTATCCTTACTATTAGAGCTCATGTTGGCTAAGCTAAACAGCTTTAAGCGTGGTGGTGGCAAACAACAGGTTAATAAGAGGCAGTGTCAGGTAGTAGGAAAATAGCCAGTTAATAATAGGCAATAGTTCTTTGCAGTAATGCAGATATTAATAAATAGGCAGTTTATATTGCAGAGAAATTGCTGGGCAATAATGGACAATGTCCTTATGTGGCAAATAATAGAGCAATATACCCAATGTGGCAAAGAAGAGGTTAATAAACGGCAGTCTCTCAGTATAACAGTCAGTGAATAATAGGCAGTATATGGAGAAAACACCAAACAAAAGTTCAAAATTGGTGTGAAAATGTCACTGAACCACTTCACAACTAAATATATATAGTTTTGGTAAATGGTATTATCATTTTTTTGACGAAATTCAGCAGGAGCTTGAAGAGCAACGTCACTGGGCCCACCTCCACGCAGTAGAAACTTGCTGTGAGGTAAAAATTCAAAAATCACACCAAAATGGCGGGCGGAGTGTGTCACAGTACGGCACGTTTCTGATTGGTCGCTCGCAGCAGGCGGCAACCAATCAGACACTGGACACTGTTGACGTCACTTATCTCCGGACATTAGCTCCGGACATTAGCTCCGGACATTAGCTCCGGACATTATCTCCGCACATTAGCTCCGGACATTAGCTCCGGACATTAGCTCCGGACAAAGCCACGGAAGTTGGCACAAATTGCAGGAAGTAGTATTCTAGGCAATTAATCTCCAGACATTAGCTCCGGACATTAGCTCCGGACATTAGCTCCGGACATTAGCTCCGGACAAAGCCACGGAAGTTGGCACAAATTGCAGGAAGTAGTATTCTAGGCAATTATATATTAGACTAGATGGCAGCCCGATTCTAAAGAATCGGGAGTCTAGAATCCATATATACTTTATTTACTCAAATGTAAGAATAATACAATTAATAAATAATAGTAAGAAAGAACAAAAATAATAGGCAGTATATGGAGAAAACACCAAACAAAAGTTCAAAATTGGTGTGAAAATGTCACTGAACCACTTCACAACTAAATATATATAGTTTTGGTAAATGGTATTATCATTTTTTTGACGAAATTCGGCAGGAGCTTGAAGAGCAACGTCACTGGGCCCGCCTCCACGCAGTAGAAACTTGCTGTGAGGTAAAAATTCAAAAATCACACCAAAATGGCGGGCGGAGTGTGTCACAGTACGGCACGTTTCTGATTGGTCGCTCGCAGCAGGCGGCAACCAATCAGACACTGGACACTGTTGACGTCACTTATCTCCGGACATTAGCTCCGGACATTAGCTCCGGACATTAGCTCCGGACATTAGCTCCGGACATTAGCTCCAGACATTATCTCCGCACATTAGCTCCGGACATTAGTTCCGGACATTAGCTCCGGACAAAGCCACGGAAGTTGGCACAAATTGCAGGAAGTAGTATTCTAGGCAATTAATCTCCGGACATTAGCTCCGGACATTAGCTCCGGACAAAGCCACGGAAGTTGGCACAAATTGCAGGAAGTAGTATTCTAGGCAATTATATATTAGATAATAAGTCTGACACTTTTTTTTAGTATGGGCATCTCCATAGCTGCTTAACTTCACTGGGCAACACGCCATAATAACTGAATGTTGCCGGGCAAACTGCTATAGTCACTATATGCTAGCGCACACATCTTCATAATTACTGAAATTTGCCATAGTTACTGATTTTTTTTTTAGGGAAAAATCGCCATAGTCGATTGTTTTTACTGGGCAAATCGACCCAGCAAGTAAACATTACAGGACAGTTGGCCTTTGTTAAAGGGAACATGTCACCAGGTTTTCCCCAAATAAAGTATGGCCACCACCTTTCCGGTGTATTATAGTGCTTTGCTTTGACCTCAGCAGAGCAGAGAGAAGTGTGTCAATGCAGGAGGGAGATTGGGGGTGCTGTGAAGATGACAAAGGACACGTCATCCACATGAAGCAATCACGAGGATGGAGGTGGTAAGAGAGGGGGCATCAGATTAAGATGTACATCGGACCAAACGCACTGTATGTGTGAATAATAAAAAGTCTTTTTTTGCTATGCAGATGGGATTGGGGACTTACACATAGCATAATAGACTGCTGTAATAAAGAGCTGAAAGATGTTGGCCGTTCTTTAACCTAGTGACAGTTTCCCTTTAAAGTTCTTTGTTGAGCTATGTCCCATAGCTGTTGGATAAATCATTAAAGCTACCGTATTTTCCGGCGTATAGGACGACTTTTTAACCCCTGAAAATCTTCTCAAAAGTTGGGGGTCATCTTATACGCCAGGCACGGCGTGTGCAAGGAGCGGTCCTGGATGGTTCCCAGGGTCTGGAGGAGAGGAGACTCTCCTTCAGGCCCTGGGATCCATATTAATGTAAAAAAAAAGAATAAAAGCAAAAAATATGAATATACTTACCGTCCGATGGCCCCTGGCTCTCAGCGGTGCAAGTGGCGACCTCCGTTCCCAAGGATGCATTGCACTCAGGACTGGAGATGATGTCGCGGTCACGCGACCGTGACGTCATCTCTGGTCCTGAGCGCAATATATCCTTGGGAACGGAGGCCGCCGTTTGCACCGCTGAGAGCCGGGGGGCGTCGGAAGGTAAGTATATCCATATTTTTTATTTTTATTCTTTTTTTTACATTAATATGGATCCCAGGGCCTGAAGGAGAGTCTCCTCTCCTCCAGATCCTGGGAACCATCCGGACCGCACACGCCATACAAGGCGACACCCGGCGTACAAGATGACACCCGTCTTATACGGCGAGTATATCCCAAACTCCATATTTTATATGGAGAAGTTGGCGGTCGTCTTGTATGCCAGTCGTCTTATACACCCAAAAATACGGTACTCAAATTTAAAGTTTATACAGAGGAGTTGAACATGACCAGTTCAAGACAACTGATTAAATAATGCCTTATTTGTGTACCATGTTGTTGCATCGAGAGCATGGAAAAAATGGTGAGATCCAAGGAATAAAAAGAAGAAAAGCATGAAATGATTAGTGTTGAGCGATACCTTCCAATATCCATAAGTATCGGTATCGGATTGTATCGGCCGATATTAAAAAAATATCGGATATCGCCGATACCGATACCCGATACCAATGCAAGTCAATGGGACCAAAACATCGGAATTAAAATAAACACTTTCTTTCCTTGTAGGTTAATTCTACATGAAGGAAAACAACTAAGAATAATGTAGGATGTATTGGGGGAGGTGGAGGAGACATTAAAGGCATAGAGGTTTTGCCCAAATGGAATAGCAGGAATTAATTTTTTTTTAAGACGTTCGGAGTTACAAAGCTATTGACTATGTTACGATTTTTTATATTTAGTCAGATATTTATGTTTCACTACTTCCATGCTGTTCACCTTCTTTTTAACTTCTCCCACACTTTCTTCTTCATGATCCTCCTCCGCTTCAGAGCTACTGCCAGCGGCACCCTGTTCCCCCAATGGCTGCCAATCTGGGTCAACAACTGGGTCATCTATCACCTCCTCTTCAATGTCATGTGCACCTTCCTCTGTGTCACCGTGTAAGGTGCTATAGCATTCGGGACGGGGCGCCATAGTCTCATCAGGGTCAGATTCTGGCTCAGTACACTGCAAGGACAATGTAGTGATCTGAGTCAATGGAACAGCATAATAATCTAGCTGTGGCTGTGCATCTGTGCACTCCATGTCCGATTCATCTTGTAATGGCCTGTTAACTAGTTCCCTTTCTAACCCTGGCACGGTATGTGTAAAGAGCTCCATGGAGTAACTGTAGTGTTGCCTGCCGCATCCTTCACTGTTGCTTTGGGTGAAGGACACAAGGAAGCGACTTGTTCCTGACCGGGAGCATCCACTGACGACTCGCTGCTTTTATATTTCGAACTTTCTGAAGAGGAGGCGAAAGAGCTAGAGGCTGAGTCAGCAAGGAAAGCCAAAATTTTTTCCTGCTGCTCCGGCTTTGAAAGCGGTTTTCCTACTCCCAGATAAGGGAGCCTTTGAGGCCTTGTGTAGCCAGACAATGATGCTGGCTCAACACCTCCAGCCTTAGGTGCTATTTTGCTTTTCCCACTAGCTCCACCACCACCCCCACCATCAGTATCAGCTGGCAACAACCGCCCACGACCTCTTCCACCAGACTTCCTCATTTTTGGGGGAAAATCTAACCAAAGTAACAACCGTTATATGGTACTGTTAAACATGGTAGAAGGTGTATATAAACTTGTTGTCAATTTAAATCTCCCTTTTTTTGGGGGGGAGACTGCAGCAAAAAACAGGCCCAGTGTATTACACTACACAATGTAAGTGGCAGAACGTGGCTGGCAGATTTACGACTAACAGAACTGACGTATAGAAACTTGTCAATTTAAATCTCCCTTTTTTTGGAGGGAGACTGCAGCAAAAAACAGGCCCTGTGTATTACACTACACAATGTAATGGCAGAACGTGGCTGGCAGATATACGACAAACAGAACTGACGTATAGAAACTTGTTGTCAATTTAAATCTCTCTTTTTTGGGGGGAGACTGCAGTAAAAAACAGGCCCTGTGTATTACACTACACAATGTAAGTGGCACAACGTGGCTGGCAGATATACAACAAACAGAACTGACGTATAGAAACTTGTTGTCAATTTAAATCTCTCTTTATTGGGGAGATAAACCCAATAACTGCAGCAAAAAACAGGCCCTGTGTATTACACTACACAATGTAAGTAGCAGAACGTGGCTGGCAGATATATCAAAAAATACAAGGGCTGTAGTACAATTTCAATCTCCCTACAATGATCAAAGGACAAGTATGGCAGCAATTAAAAGGACTGCTGCACACAAAAGTTTGGACAAAGAAACAAGAGAACTGTGCAGAAAGGAGCAACAGGATTTTTGCTTTTAAAAAAGCAGTTGGTTTGCACAGCGGCGTTCAAACAGCAATGTAGCTATCAGGGAGCCTTATAGGGCAGCCTAATAAGCTACAGCGCTGATGCACAAAAAAAAAACTCCACTGTCCCTGCAAAGAAAAGGTTGTGTTGGACAGTGGAAATTGCTACAGCACAAGAAGTTTCGGGGTTAATCTTCCCTCCCTAACTATATCCCTTCTTCTGATGAAGCTGCAGCAACCTCTCCCTATGCTACGATCGGCAGAAGTAAGATGGCCGTCGGCATGCACGCCCCTTTATAGCCCCTGTGACGCCGCAGAAAGCAAGCCAATCACTGTAATGCCCTTCTCTAAGATGGTGGGGACCGAGACCTATGTCATCACGCTGCCCACACTCTGCGTCCTCCTTCATTGGATGAGAAATGGCACTGAAAGCATCATACGTAACGTGACTTTGGCGCGAAGATCGTCAACCTTATGGCCGATTCCACACAAGGATCGGGTCGGGTTTCACGAAACCCGACTTTGCCAAAAGTTGGCGATTTTTGAAATTGTCCGATCCGTTTCACTCAACCCTAGTTGTAACTCCTCAAAATGGTTCATGTGCTGTGTTTTATATTAGCACTCTTTCTCGGAGTTTAGGAGGCCAGGTATCTAAGTATCAGTCAATGCCTTATTAATGCCTTATTAAAGGAGAGTGAATGTGCGCTGATAGTGGAGTTTTGAATACATTTGAGCTATTTACACATTATAGAATCTCGGGAAGGGTCATGACAGCTTATTCTCTTTAACGAGTTTCATTAGACTTGTAGAAATGTATTATGATCTTGTGACATAGCTGAAAATATTTGTCCCTTCGACGTTATTGAGAAATATGACCTAGCGTCCTTTTAATATGCCTTTTTTAAATATTCATGTCAAATATGTTGCAACCATCACTGCATATCTGTCCCTCTTTATCACTCGAGCAGTTTTCATATTGCTAGCTAAATAAGTACAAAATGTTCCCCCCTGTTTCCACATACAGATTTGAATTGCAGCAAGTGAGAGCATAGCAAACATCTACCACTGCAACAATCGGCCGTGCAATGTCTGTGCCAGGCAGACTGGCTGTTTTACATGCTGACCTTTAATTATGACATTATAGTGGTTTATCTAAGGTGATTGTGAATTATTTATGGAAAAAAGGATGAATTTGGTCCAAGCTGCATAAAACTTGCTCTAAATCAATTACTATTTCTTCCAGTTAGAGGATTACTTTTACATGTAAAGCTGTTAGGTACACATAGCAGCAATGGCATTTATGTAATAAAAACTTAAACTTAAATATCTATTTTATACTAATGGAGGAAACATTATACAATATATTTGATACTAAAAGAGTACTTGACATCTGTCAGATACTGTATGATGAACTTCAAGGACTGATGGGCACATTCTGAAAACCCTGTCTAGTGCACCAGGAGAGCCTGTCCCACTGTGGAGGGAGATCCTCTGCTAGGATAGAGCTGCCAGGGCATTGCATGTGACGCACACAGTCTGACATAGAGGGAGAAACATAACCCTAGTATATGCAGCTGCACGTGAGAATGTCCTGGCAGAATAACTGCTGCAAAGAAGGCAGACCAAAAGAAGTAAGAGGCAGAGATGTGTCCTTTGGATATCTCAATGAGCGCAAAGGATAAATGCTGATGCCTTGTTTTGCCAGAAGATGTGTATGTAGAGTTAAAGGCAACCTGTCAGCTGGATTGTACACAGTACCCTACAGACAGTGTCAGGTTGGCGCCGTTACACTGATTAAAATTATACCTTGGTTGATGAAATCCGTCTTGTGGTTCTTGTTTAATCTTTATTTTCAGCTTTCAGTTAATGATATGCTCGTGCCCCGGAGTGGCCTATGGGTGGGGCTTCACGTGGTGCTCTGATTAGGTATTCATCTGTGTGGCTTCTGACAGGTCGCTGATCCTCCACTGACCTGCTCCCTATTTTACATACTGAATAAAATATGTATTGGGGAAAAAAATCACCTTCAGCAGGCAGGCGGCAGAGCATGTGTGATATGCATTTAATTATTTTATTTGCAAATATAAATTTATTCAGAGAAAAAAATAAGTCTCTCTCAAAATCCCGCCAGCCACACCTGCGGAATAGCATCTATTGGCGATCCGATAGGTGCTACTGCACAGGCGCTGCCGATGCCATCTTGTTAGAGAAAAAAAAATTGTCTCCACCAAGATGGCATCGGCTCAGCCTATGCAGTAACACCTATCTGACTGCTGAATGATGCTATTGCGCAGGCATGGCCGGCGCCATTTTGAGCTAAATTTATTCAGAGAAAAACAATTCTCTATCAGTAAAATAAAAAATAAATACATTTTATACATGCTGCCCGCGCCTAGCTGCTGAATGTGATTTTTTTTCAATACATATTATATTCAGTATGTAAAATAAGGGGGCTGGTCAGTGTGGAATCAGTGACCTGTCATAAGCCATCAGTATGAATACCATGAATCTCATTAACTGAAAACTGAAAATAAAGATTAAACAACAACCACAAGATGGATTTCATCACCAGGTATTCTTTTAATCAGTATAATGGCACCAACCGAACAGTGTCTGTAGGTTACTCAACACAATCCTATTGACAAGTTCCCTATAAAGGGAGTCTTTCATCAGTTTTTTGCTGCCTCATCTCAGAGCAGCATGATGTTGGCAAAGAAACACTAAATTCAACAATATATCACTTACTGGGTGCAGTCATTCTGACACAATCAGAGTATTTAGATTTAGCAACGCAGCAGAGCAGAGAAAGCCAACACCGCCTATACCGGCTCTGTATGTACATAGTCTATAGACATTGAGCTGCTTATCACAGCAGGGGGCGGAGTTGTCCTAGAATACACATACTGCTGCCTTTAGTACATACAACGATAATCGCCAGGTGATAAGTAACAACAGCACACAGTCTGACATGTTATAAAGGCACAGATGATTGGCCTCGGGGAGACCAAAACATCCAACACCGTGGAGACACCATCACGTGTTTCTCAACACAGTGATTCCAGAACACTGCCCCCATCCCTTATGGGAAATATGCAGATGCAAGTAAAGAAGCTGCGGAGACACCATCACGTGTTTCTCGACGCAAGCAGTGAATAGCCAGGCCTTTCCCCGGGAAGGAACAACCACGGGAAGGGCAGCATCCTATGAAGGAAAGCCACCTATGCCAAGCATGGTATCCATGGTAGAGGCCAATCATCTGTGCCTTTATAGCCTTTTTACTAGGCACTGCTCCTAATAGCCAAATTCCTACTCCACACTGATGAGGGGCAAAAACCCCGAAACAGCTGTCTGTGGATGGATACCATGCTTGGCATAGGTGGCTTTCCTTCATAGGATGCTGCCCTTCCCGTGGTTGTTCCTTCCCGGGGAAAGGCCTGGCTATTCACTGCTTGCGTCGAGAAACACGTGATGGTGTCTCCGCAGCTTCTTTACCTGCATCTGCATATTTCCCATAAGGGATGGGGGCAGTGTTCTGGAATCACTGCGTTGAGAAACACGTGATGGTGTCTCCGCGGTGTTGGATGTTTTGGTCTCCCCGAGGCCAATCATCTGTGCCTTTATAGCCTTTTTACTAGGCACTGCTCCTAATAGCCAGATTCCTACTCCACACTGATGAGGAGCAAAAACCCCGAAACAGCTGTCTGTGGATGGATACCATGCTTGGCATAGGTGGCTTTCCTTCATAGGATGCTGCCCTTCCCGTGGTTGTTCCTTCCCGGGGAAAGGCCTGGCTATTCACTGCTTGCGTCGAGAAACACGTGATGGTGTCTCCGCAGCTTCTTTACTTGCACAGTCTGACATGTGACACATCCTTGAAATCTGTTTTGACCATTACCTCCTGCTGTCCTCAGATTACATAGCAAAAACCTGCTGACAGATTCCCTTTAAAAAAAAGTGCCTTGGAAATGGACCAATGTCTCTCTCCAGTTGTAGGTGGGTGTAAACCTATAAATCTTTGGTTGCTGAGAAGACAGAGGATTGGCACATGCTCCCAATGTAGAGCTGTGAGTAGCTAACCAAGTGGAGAGAAAGAAATATGCCCTGAATGACGTTGGTAGAGGAAAGATATGTTCATGTTATGGCCATCCCTTTTTCAAACAGAAGATGCTGCAAGAATCACTCTGAAGTTTTGTACCGTAATTCTAAACTGTCATTTTATTTTTATTTTTTATGCCACTTTCTGAGGTCATTTTCAATGTCTTATTTTTTTCAGCCAGCAGTTTTAATTTGTGTTTTTTTAAGTAATTTTTTGGCTGTTTTCTGGACGATTTGCAAAACCATTAAGCAATGCATAAATCACTATTTTTTAAAGCCAAAACATTCACAAAATGCTCAAAATGTTGCCACATTTTTGCCACAGCATTTTTCAATCTTTGTTTCTAGCCCTCCGATTTACTTGTATTGTAAAGTATTGAGTGTCTTTCTAGTGCAAAATGCCAAATGAAATAAAAATTAAACACTTGCTTAAAGAGACAGTATTCAATATCTATCATAAACTTTAGCAGTTAATTGTGTGTGTGCCACTTTGTGGCCATACTACTGGTTGTGCAATAAAGTGTGAGCCACTATTATATCAATTTGGTGAACTGTAACAATCTGTTCTAAGAAAAGTTGTCTGACTGTGCATCATCTTCTAGGCGGGCTGTAAAAAGGTCACCTTATAATTTATTTATTTATTATCCTTCAATACATAGTGCTATCTTATTCTGCAGCACTTTACAGACAATCAGTAGGTCTTTGGAGTGTGGGAGGAAACCAGAGAACCGAGTGGAACCCATGAAACACAGGGATAACGTACAGATATTGTCTTTGGTGGGATTTGAACCCAGGACCCCAGTGCTGCAAGGCTGCAATGCCATCCACTGCGCCTCGGGCTACCCTGATATAGTGTTTCCATTAAAAAAACAACCTTTTTGTCAACTGGCCAAAAACCTGACATGGTAGTCGAATTCCCCTTTTCATCTTTTATCAGTCAGGCTTTAAAATATTGCCAGGTCAAACAACAACCCAATGTACACTACCGTTCAAAAGTTTAGGGTCACCCAGACAATTTTCTGTTATCCATGAAAACTCATACTTTTACTAATCAAATGAGTTGCCAAATTAATTTAAAATCTAGTCCAGACATTGATAAGGTTCGAAAAAAAGATTTTTATTTGAAATAATTTTCTTCTTCAACCTTTGCTTTCGTCAAAAAATGCTCCCTTTACAGCAATTACAGCATTGCAGACCTTTGGCATTCTAGCAGCTAAGTTACTGAGGTAATCTGTAGAAATGTCACCCCATGGTTCCAGAAGCCCCTCCCACAAATTGGTTTGGTTTGATGTGCACTTTTTGCGCACCATACGGTCAAGCTGCTTCCACAACAGCTCAATGGGGTTGAAACCTGGTGACTGGGCTGGCCACTCCATTACAGATAGAATACCAGCTGACTGCTTGTTCCCTAAATCGTTCTTGCATAATTTGGAGGTGTGCTTTGGGTCATTGTCCTGTTGAAGGATTAAATTGGCTCCAATCAAGCGCTGTCCACAGGGTATGGCATGGCGTTGCAAAATAGAGCGATAGCCTTCCTTATTTAAAATCCCTTTTACCTTGTACAAATCTCCCACTTTACCAGCACCAAAGCAACCCTGTTATGACCTGGTGGTCAGGACAATAATGGACCTGTTGGTTAAGAGCACACGGAATGACCTGATAGTTTCTGATAATAAAGGACGAGCTCTGGGACGTGGGAACTCTGCTGACCACAATCCCTAATCCTATCAAACACACTAGAAATAGCCGTGGATTGCGCCTAACGCTCCCTATGCAACTCGGCACAGCCTAAGGAACTAGCTAGCCCTGAAGATAGAAAAATAAAGCCTACCTTGCCTCAGAGAAATTCCCCAAAGGAAAAGACACATATAATGACTGTGGGTAAAGATGAAAATACAAACACAGAGATGAAATAGATTTAGCAAAGTGAGGCCCGACTTACTGAACAGACCGAGGATTGGAAAGGTTACAAAAACCTACCAAAAGACCACGCAGAGGGCGCAAAAAAGACCCTCCGCACCGACTCACGGTACGGAGGCGCTCCCTCTGCGTCCCAGAGCTTCCAGCAAGCAAGACAACAATAAAAATAGCGAGCTGGACAGAAAAATAGCAAACCAAAGAAATACAAGCTGGAACTTAGCTTCTGCTGCGAAGACAGGTCACAAGAACGATCCAGGAGTGAACTAGACCAATACTGGAACATTGACAGGTGGCATGGAGCAAAGATCTAAGTGGAGTTAAATAGAGCAGCCAGCTAACGAATTAACCTCGTCACCTGAGGAAGGAAACTCAGAAACACCCACCAGAGGAAGTCCATGGACAGAACCAGCCGAAGTACCATTCATGACCACAGGAGGGAGCCCGACAACAGAATTCACAACAGTACCCCCCCCTTGAGGAGGGGTCACCGAACCCTCACCAGAGCCCCCAGGCCGACCAGGATGAGCCAAATGAAAGGCACGAACCAGATCGGCAGCATGAACATCAGAGGCAAAAACCCAGGAATTATCTTCCTGACCATAACCCTTCCACTTGACCAGGTACTGGAGTTTCCGTCTCGAAACACGAGAATCTAAAATCTTCTCCACCACATACTCCAACTCCCCCTCAACCAACACCGGGGCAGGAGGATCAACGGATGGAACCACAGGCGCCACGTATCTCCGCAATAATGACCTATGGAACACATTATGGATGGCAAAAGAAGCAGGAAGGGCCAAACGAAATGACACAGGATTGATAACCTCAGAAATCTTATACGGACCAATGAAACGAGGCTTAAACTTAGGAGAGGAAACCTTCATAGGAACATAACGAGACGACAACCAAACCAAATCCCCAACACGAAGTCGGGGACCCACACAGCGCCGGCGGTTAGCGAAACGTTGAGCCTTCTCCTGGGACAATGTCAAATTGTCCACCACATGAGTCCAAATCTGCTGCAACCTATCCACCACAGTATCTACACCAGGACAGTCCGAAGACTCAACCTGCCCTGAAGAGAAACAAGGATGGAAACCAGAATTGCAGAAAAACGGCGAAACCAAAGTAGCCGAGCTGCCCCGATTATTAAGGGCGAACTCAGCCAACGGCAAAAAGGACACCCAATCATCCTGATCAGCAGAAACAAAGCATCTCAGATATGTTTCCAAAGTTTGATTAGTTCGTTCGGTTTGGCCATTTGTCTGAGGATGGAAAGCCGAGGAGAAAAACAAATCAATGCCCATCCTAGCACAAAAGGATCGCCAAAACCTCGAAACAAACTGGGAACCTCTGTCAGAAACGATGTTCTCCGGGATACCATGTAAACGAACCACATGCTGGAAAAATAATGGCACCAAATCAGAGGAGGAAGGCAATTTAGACAAAGGTACCAAATGGACCATCTTAGAAAAGCGATCACAAACCACCCAAATGACCGACATCTTTTGAGAGACGGGGAGATCCGAAATAAAATCCATAGAAATATGCGTCCAGGGCCTCTTCGGGACCGGCAAGGGCAAAAGCAACCCACTGGCACGAGAACAGCAGGGCTTAGCCCGAGCACAAGTCCCACAGGACTGCACAAAAGAACGCACATCCCGTGACAAAGACGGCCACCAGAAGGATCTAGCCACCAAATCTCTGGTACCAAAGATTCCAGGATGCCCAGCCAATAGGGTTGAGCGAAACGGGTCGTTCATTTTCAAAAGTCGCCGACTTTTGGCAAAGTCGGGTTTCATGAAACCCGATCCGACCCCTGTGCGGGGTCGGCCATGCGGTACGCGACTTTCGCACCAAAGTCGCGTTTCAATGACGCGAAAAGCGCCATTTCTCAGCCAATGAAGGTAAACGCAGAGTGTGGGCAGCGTGATGACATAGGTCCTGGTCCCCACCATCTTAGAGAAGGGCATTGCAGTGATTGGCTTGCTGTCTGCGGCATCACAGGGCCTATAAAGGGGCGTTCCCGCCGACCGCCATCTTACTGCTGCTGATCTGAGCTTAGGGAGAGGTTGCTGCCGCTTCGTCAGAAGCAGGGATAGCGTTAGGCAGGGTCCATTAACCACCAAACCGCTTGTGCTGTAGCGATTTGCACTGTCCAACACCACCTTCGGTGTGCAGGGATAGTGGAAGCTACATTTTTTTTTTCTCAGCGCTGTAGCTCATTGGGCTGCTCTAGAAGGCTCCCTGATAGCTGCATTGCTGTGTGTACGCCGCTGTGCAAACCAACTGCTTTTTTCAAAGCACAAATCTTCTTGGTCCTTCCTTTCTGCACAGCTATCTTGTTTGTTTGTCCACACTTTTTATTCAATTTGTGCATCAGTCCACTCCTTATTGCTGCCTGCCATACCTGGCTGAGATTACTGCAGGGAGATAGTAATTGAAGGACAGTTCCTTTTTTTTTTTTTTTTTGTAGGAGATTAAGATTGGCATTTCTGCTAGAGTGCCATCCCTGTCTGTGCCATCTCTCACTCAGTGGGCCATAGAAAGCCTATTTATTTTTTTGCTTGATTTGGGTTCTAAAATCTACCTGAAAAAATCACTACATCAATCAGTGGGAGAAAAATATTGGCCTCAGGGCTTGTGTGCCACTCCTGACTCCTGTGTGCATCATCACTCACTCAGTGGGCCATAGAAAGCCTATTTTTTTTTTTGCTTTATTTGGGTTCTAAATTCTACCTGAAAAAATCAATAAATCAATCAGTGGGAGATTAATATTGGCCTTTGGGCTTGTGTGCCAGTCCTAAGCGTGCCATCTCTCTCACAAATAGTGGGCCATAGAAAGCCTATTTATTTATTTTTTTTTGGTTTTATAAATTCTCCCTGAAAAAAAAAGGGAGATTAATATTGGCCTTTGGGCTTGTGTGCCAGTCCTAAGCGTGCCATCTCTCTCTCTCAGATAGTGGGCCATAGAAAGCCTATTTATTATTTTTTTTATTGGGTTTATAAATTTTCCATGAAAAAAAAAGTGGGAGATTAATATTGGCCTCTGGGCTTGTGTGCCAGTCCTGAGCGTGCCATCTCTCTCACAAATAGTGGGCCATAGAAAGCCTATTTATTTTTTTTTTTTGGTTTTATAAATTCTCCCTGAAAAAAAAAGGGAGATTAATATTGGCCTTTGGGCTTGTGTGCCAGTCCTAAGCGTGCCATCTCTCTCTCTCAGATAGTGGGCCATAGAAAGCCTATTTATTATTTTTTTTATTGGGTTTATAAATTTTCCCTGAAAAAAAAAAAAAAAAGTGGGAGATTAATATTGGCCTCTGGGCTTGTGTGCCAGTCCTGAGCGTGCCATCTCTCTCACAAATAGTGGGCCATAGAAAGCCTATTTATTTATTTTTTTTGTTTTATAAATTCTCCCTGAAAAAAAAAAAGGGAGATTAATATTGGCCTTTGGGCTTGTGTGCCAGTCCTAAGCGTGCCATCTCTCTCTCTCAGATAGTGAGCCATAGAAAGCCTATTTATTTTTTTGGTTGATTTGGGTTCTAAATTCTACCTGAAAAAATCAATAAATCAATCAGTGGGAGATAAATATTGGCCTCTGGGCTTGTGTGCCACTCCTGACTCCTGTGTGCGTCATCTCTCACACAGTGGGCCATAGAAAGCCTATTTTTTGTTTTATTTGTTTTCTAAATTCTCCCTGAAAAAATCATTTTATTTTATTTGGTTTCTAAATTCTTCCTGAAAAAATCATTTTTTTTTATTATTTTTTTTTTCTAAAGTCTCCCTGAAAAAAAAAAAAATCAAATCAGTGGGAGATTAATATTGCCCTTTCTGCTTGTGTGCCAGTCTTGACTCCTGGGTGTGCCATCTCTCTCTCTCTCTCCAATTGTGGGCCATAGAAAGCCTATTATTTTTTTAGCTTGATTTGGGTTCCAAAATCTACCTGAAAAAATCACTACATCAATCATTGGGAGAAAAATATTGGCCTCTGGGCTTGTGTGCCACTCCTGACTCCTGTGTGCGTCATCTCTCACTCAGTGGGCCATAGAAAGCCTATTTTTTGTTTTATTTGTTTTCTAAATTCTCCCTGAAAAAATCATTTTATTTTATTTGGTTTCTAAATTCTTCCTAAAAAAATCATTTTATTCTATTTTTTTTTTTCTAAAGTCTCCCTGAAAAAAAAAAAAAAAATCAGTGGGAGATTAATATTGCCCTTTCTGCTTGTGTGCCAGTCTTGACTCCTGGGTGTGCCATCTCTCTCTCTCTCTCCAATTGTGGGCCATAGAAAGCCTATTATTTTTTTTGCTTGATTTGGGTTCCAAAATCTACCTGAAAAAATCACTACATCAATCATTGGGAGAAAAATATTGGCCTCTGGGCTTGTGTGCCACTCCTGACTCCTGTGTGCGTCATCTCTCACTCAGTGGGGCATAGAAAGCCTTTTTTTTTTTTTTTGGTTTCTAAATTGTCATTGGAAAAATCATTTTCTGTTATTTGGTTTCTAAATTCTTCCTGAAAAAATCATTTTATTTTATTTTGTTTCTAAAGTCTCCCTGAAAAAAAAAAAAATAAATAAAAAAAAACAGTGGGAGATTAATATTTACATTTGTGCTTCAGTGACAGTCCTGCGTGTGTGGCATCTCTCTCATTTGGTGCCACCAAAAACAGAGTGTGTAACATTGTGCCTGATTTTCGTTGTGGTCTCACCCACCTGTAAAGGGGTAGCTAAATCATACTGAAGTTATAGCTCACCGTGTAAGTTGTGTGACAGCAACAAATACCGTTAGTTTGGTTACGTTTTTAAAACAATGAGGAAGTCTGGTGGAAGAGGTCGTGGCCGGGGGCGTTCATTGTCAGCTGGTAATGAGGGTAGTGGTAGTGGTGGAGCATCAGGTGGTCGTGGGAAAAAAAATATTGCACCTAAGTCTGGAGCTGTGGAGCCAGGTTCGTCGTCTGGCTACACAAGGCCTCGAACGCTCCCTTTTCTGGGAGTAGGAAAACCGCTTTTAAAGCCGGAGCAGCAACAGCAAGTTTTGGCTTATCTTGCTGACTCAGCCTCTAGCTCTTTTGCCTCCTCTCGTGAAACTGGTAAATGTAAAAGCAGCGCGTCGTTAGTGGATGTTCACGGTCAGGGACAAGTCGCTTCCTTGTCCTCTTCAGCAAAAACAACAACAGAGAGGAATGCAGCAGGCGACACAACGGGTTACTCCATGGAGCTCTTTACACATACCGTCCCTGGCTTAGAAAGTGAAGCAGTTAACAGTCCATGCCCATTACAAGTTGAATCTGACATGGAGTGCACTGATGCACAGCCACAGCCAGACTACTATGCTGGTCCTTTGACTCAGACCACAACATTGCCCTCGCAGGGTAATGATCAAGAATCAGACCCTGATGAGACTATGTTGCCCCATCACGAACGCTATACCACCGACCAACACGGTGACACAGACGAAGTTGCACACGAGCTACAAGAAGAGGTAATAGATGACCCAGTTGTTGACCCCGATTGGCAGCCATTGGGGGAACAGGGTGCAGGCGGCAGCAGTTCTGAAGCGGAGGAGGAGGGGCCGCAGCAGGCATCAACATTGCAACAGGTTCCATCTGCCGGGCCCGTATCTTGCCCAAAACGCGTGGCAAAGCCAAAACCTGTTGGAGGACAGCGTGGCCATCCGGTTAAAGCTCAGTCTGCAATGCCTGAAAAGGTATCCGATGCTAGAAAGAGTGCAGTCTGGCATTTTTTTAAACAACATCCAATTGATCAGCGCAAAGTCATCTGTCAAAAATGTTCAACTACCTTAAGCAGAGGGCAGAATCTGAAAAGTCTCAATACAAGTTGCATGCATAGACATTTAACCACCATGCATTTGCAAGCTTGGACTAACTACCAAACGTCCCTTAAGGTTGTAGCACCCTCGGCCAATGAAGCTAGTCATCAACGCAACATTCCTTCCGGCAGTGTAGGGCCACCATTTTCCGCACCACCTGCAGTATCTGTGCAGGTTTCTTTGCCAGGCCAAAGCAGTCAGGGTCAGGGAATCACCAGTTTCGTAGTAGGAAACACTGCATCTAGGGCACCGGCGGCAACAATACCATCTCCCACCGTCTCTCAGTCTGCCATGTCCACCGGCACCCCCGCTAGTTCCACGATCTCCAGCTCTCCAGTCCAGCTCACCCTACATGAGACTATGGTTAGAAAAAGGAAGTACTTAGCCTCACATCCGCGTACACAGGGTTTGAACGCCCACATAGCTAGACTAATCTCGTTAGAGATGATGCCCTACCGGTTAGTTGAAAGCGAAGCTTTCAAAGCCCTGATGGACTACGCTGTACCACGCTACGAGCTACCCAGTCGACACTTTTTTTCCAGAAAAGCCATCCCAGCCCTCCACCAGCATGTTAAAGAGCGCATTGTCCATGCACTCAGGCAATCTGTGAGCACAAAGGTGCACCTGACAACAGATGCATGGACCAGTAGGCATGGCCAGGGACGTTACGTGTCCATCACGGCACACTGGGTGAATGTTGTGGATGCAGGGTCCACAGGGGACAGCAATTTTGGGACAGTTCTGCCTAGCCCACGGTCTAGGAAACAGTTGGCTGTAGCCGTTTGCACCCCCTCGTCCTCGTCCTCCTGCAGAAGCGAGAGCTCGTCCACAGACCGCAGTCGCACAACCACTCCATCCGCAGCTGCCACTGTTGCACACCAGGTCTCCCATTATGGGGCAGCTACTGGCAAACGTCAGCAGGCTGTATTGGCTATGAAGTGTTTGGGCGACAACAGACACACCGCGGAAGTTCTGTCCGAGTTCTTGCAGAAAGAAACGCAGTCGTGGCTGGGCACTGTAGATCTTGAGGCAGGCAAGGTAGTGAGTGATAACGGAAGGAATTTCATGGCTGCCATCTCCCTTTCCCAACTGAAACACATTCCTTGCCTGGCTCACACCTTAAACCTGGTGGTGCAGTGCTTCCTGAAAAGTTATCCGGGGTTATCCGACCTGCTCCTCAAAGTGCGTGGACTTTGCTCACATATCCGCCGTTCGCCCGTACACTCCAGCCGTATGCAGACCTATCAGCGTTCTTTGAACCTTCCCCAGCATCGCCTAATCATAGACGTTGCAACAAGGTGGAACTCAACACTGCACATGCTTCAGAGACTGTGCGAACAGAGGCGGGCTGTTATGTTTTTGTGGGAGGATACACATACACGGGCAGGCAGTAGGATGGCAGACATGGAGTTGTCAGGTGTGCAGTGGTCGAAGATTCAAGACATGTGTCAAGTCCTTCAGTGTTTTGAGGAATGCACACGGCTGGTTAGTGCAGACAACGCCATAATAAGCATGAGCATCCCCCTAATGCGTCTGCTGATGCAAAGTTTGACGCACATAAAGGATCAGGCGTCTGCAGCTGAGGAAGAGGAAAGCCTTGATGACAGTCAGCCATTGTCTGGCCAGGGCAGTGTACAGGACGAGGTAGCGGGCGAAGAGGAGGAGGAGGACGAGGAGGATGATGGGGATGATTATATTTATAATGAGGAAGCTTTTCCGGGGCCACTGGAAATTGTTGGCGCGGCAAGGCCGGGTTCTGGTTTTTGGAGGGACACAAGTGACGTGGATTTGCCTGAAACTGCCCCTCAACCAAGCACAACCGCAGATTTGAGAACTGGAACTTTGGCCCACATGGCGGATTATGCCTTACGTATCCTCAAAAGGGACACACGCATTACTAAAATGATGAACGATGACGATTACTGGTTGGCCTGCCTCCTTGATCCTCGCTATAAAGGCAAATTGCAAAATATAATGCCACATGAGAACTTGGAAATAATATTAGCAACCAAACAATCAACTCTTGTTGACCGTTTGCTTCTGGCATTCCCTGCACACAGCGCCCGTGATCGTTCTCACACGAGCTGCAGGGGCCAGCAGACCAGAGGTGTTAGAGGAGCAGAAATCAGAAGTGGCGTTTGCCAGAGGGGTTTTCTGACCAGGTTGTGGAGTGATTTTGCTATGACCGCAGACAGGACAGGTACTGCAGCATCAATTCAAAGTGACAGGAGACAACATTTGTCCAGTATGGTTACAAACTATTTTTCATCCCTTATCGACGTTCTCCCTCAACCGTCATTCCCATTTGATTACTGGGCATCCAAATTAGACACCTGGCCAGAATTGGCAGAATATGCATTGCAGGAGCTTGCTTGCCCGGCAGCTAGTGTCCTATCATAAAGAGTATTCAGTGCTGCAGGTTCAATACTAACAGAAAAAAGGACTCGTCTGGCTACCCAAAATGTAGATGATCTAACCTTCATTAAAATGAACCACAACTGGATTTCGAAATCTTTTGCCCCACCTTGCCCGGCTGACACCTAGCTTTCCTATGAAAAGGTCTTGCCTGTGGACTATTATGAATGACTTTTCCAATATCGTAATTTGCTGCACCTGATTGTCCAGCATACAACATGTTTACACCTCCCTAAATGGCCAAACTCCCCACACGGGGCCGTGGTATCGCCACTTGGCGCCAGCACCCGTGAGAGTGCTGTTTTTTTTCTGAAGAGGTGGGTGTGCCCGCTTTTGGTCGACGGCACTGCCACTGGGTCCCTCATAGTACAATAAAGTGTCTCTGGCAGTGGTGGTGCGCACCCAACGTCAGACACACCGTTGTAATATGAGGGGCCCTGGGCCTGTACCGCCGGCCACAAGACAGTTCCCCCCCCCCAGCTCAAACAGTGCTCTACCACTTGCAAAATTATCTCTCACAGCTCCACCAATGTTTAGTCTATGCGCTGACATCCTTCAATGCCTGGCACTGACAATACCATTGTATTGACATTTTTGTTATGTTAGGCCTTCGAAGCCTGTCTGCGGTCCCTCCTTCCACTAGGCCTCCACTGACCATTGTACTGCTGCCCGTGTACCCCTGGAACCAATTTTAAATTGCCAACAGCCCAATTTTGTTATGTTACGCCTTCGAAGCCTGTCTGCAGTCCCTTCTTTCTACTACTACTACACTGACCAGACCACTGCTGCCCGTGCACCCCTGGAACCAATGTTAAATTGCCTGCACCCCTATTTTTGTTATGTTAGGCCTTCGAAGCCTGTCTGCGGTCCCTCCTTCCACTAGGCCTCCACTGACCATTGTACTGCTGCCCGTGTACCCCTGGAACCAATTTTATATTGCCAACAGCCCAATTTTGTTATGTTAGGCCTTCGAAGCCTGTCTGCAGTCCCTTCTTTCTACTACTACTACACTGACCAGACCACTGCTGCCCGTGTACCCCTGGAACCAATGTTAAATTGCCTGCACCCCTATTTTTGTTATGTTAGGCCTTCGAAGCCTGTCTGCGGTCCCTCCTTCCACTAGGCCTCCACTGACCATTGTACTGCTGCCCGTGTACCCCTGGAACCAATTTTAAATTGCCAACAGCCCAATTTTGTTATGTTAGGCCTTCAAAGCCTGTCTGCAGTCCCTTCTTTCTACTACTACTACACTGACCAGACCACTGCTGCCCGTGTACCCCTGGAACCAATGTTAAATTGCCTGCACCCCTATTTTTGTTATGTTAGGCCTTCGAAGCCTGTCTGCGGTCCCTCCTTCCACTAGGCCTCCACTGACCATTGTACTGCTGCCCGTGTACCCCTGGAACCAATTTTATATTGCCAACAGCCCAATTTTGTTATGTTAGGCCTTCGAAGCCTGTCTGCAGTCCCTTCTTTCTACTACTACTACACTGACCAGACCACTGCTGCCCGTGTACCCCTGGAACCAATGTTAAATTGCCTGCACCCCTATTTTTGTTATGTTTGGCCTTCGAAGCCTGTCTGCGGTCCCTCCTTCCACTAGGCCTCGACTGACCATTGTACTGCTGCCCGTGTACCCCTGGAACCAATTTTAAATTGCCAACAGCCCAATTTTGTTATGTTAGGCCTTCGAAGCCTGTCTGCAGTCCCTTCTTTCTACTACTACTACACTGACCAGACCACTGCTGCCCGTGTACCCCTGGAACCAATGTTAAATTGCCTGCATCCCTATTTTTGTTATGTTAGGCCTTCGAAGCCTGTCTGCGGTCCCTCCTTCCACTAGGCCTCCACTGACCATTGTACAGCTGCCCGTGTACCCCTGGAACCAATGTTAAAGTGCCTACAGCCTGTCCAATTTGTTATGTTAGGCCTTCGAAGCCTGTCTGCGGTCCCTTCTTTCTACTACAACTACACTGACCAGACCACTGCCGCCCGTGTATCCCTGTAACCTATTTTAAAGTGCATACAGCCAATTTTTTTTCTCTGTTTTACAATTATAAAGCCCAGATGGACTACGCTGTACCACGGTAAGAGCTACCCAGTCGTCACTTCTTTTGCGAGAAAAGCCATCCCAGCACTATAGCATCATGTAAAAATCTGCATTGTCCATGCTCTCTGGCTATCTAATAGTAGAAAGGTGCACCTGACAACAGATGCATGGACCAGTAGGCATGTCCACGAAAGGTTAGATGTCCATTACGGTGCACTGGGTTAATGTTGTGGATGCATGGTCCACAGGGGACAGCCTACAAAGTCTGTCTGCAGTCCCAAATATAAATTGTCCTCCGCTTACCACACCAATGCTGCCTGTGTACCCCTGGAACATTTCATAAACTCCATTGACCAAAATTTGGGGTTTACAGCCTACTACCAGTGTCTGCCGCTCCAAGGTGTTCCCCGGGTTGCCTTTTCTGAGCTTTGATCTTCAGGCTCTTCTTAAGTAGTTGTTGAAAACAACACTGCATTCGGCCTACAAGTTGTTGGGGTCTGGGGTGTAGAGATGGTGTGTTCCACTCCAAGGTGTTCCCCAGGTTTCCTCGCCATTGCTGCGATCTTAATGCTCTCGTTTAGCAGTTGTTGGAAACTACAGTGCATTAGGCCTACAAATTGGGTATGGGGTGTAGAGAGATGGTGTGTTCCACTCCAAGGTGTTCCCCAGGTTTCCTCTCCATTGCTTCGATCTTCCTGCTCTCGTTTAGTAGTTGTTGGAAACTACAGTGCATTAGGCCTACAAATTGGGTATGGGGTGTAGAGAGATGGTGTGTTCCACTCCAAGGTGTTCCCCAGGTTTCCTCGCCATTGCTGCGATCTTAATGCTCTCGTTTAGTAGTTGTTGGAAACTACAGTGCATTAGGCCTACAAATTGGGTATGGGGTGTAGAGAGATGGTGTGTTCCACTCCAAGGTGTTCCCCAGGTTTCCTCGCCATTGCTGCGATCTTAATGCTCTCGTTTAGTAGTTGTTGGAAACTACAGTGCATTAGGCCTACAAATTGGGTATGGGGTGTAGAGAGATGGTGTGTTCCACTCCAAGGTGTTCCCCAGGTTTCCTCGCCATTGCTGCGATCTTCCTGCTCTCGTTTAGTAGTTGTTGGAAACTACAGTGCATTAGGCCTACAAATTGGGTATGGGGTGTAGAGAGACGGTGTGTTACACTCCAAGGTGTTCCCCAGGTTTCCTCTCCATTGCTTCAATCTTCCTGCTCTCGTTTAGTAGTTGTTGGAAACTACAGTGCATTAGGCCTACAAATTGGGTATGGGGTGTAGAGAGATGGTGTGTTCCACTCCAAGGTGTTCCCCAGGTTTCCTCGCCATTGCTTCGATCTTCCTGCTCTCGTTTAGTAGTTGTTGGAAACTACACTGCATTAGGCCTACAAATTGGGTATGGGGTGTAGAGAGACGGTGTGTTACACTCCAAGGTGTTCCCCAGGTTTCCTCTCCATTGCTTCGATCTTCCTGCTCTCGTTTAGTAGTTGTTGGAAACTACAGTGCATTAGGCCTACAAATTGGGTATGGGGTGTAGAGAGATGGTGTGTTCCACTCCAAGGTGTTCCCCAGGTTTCCTCGCCATTGCTGCGATCTTAATGCTCTCGTTTAGTAGTTGTTGGAAACTACAGTGCATTAGGCCTGCAAATTGGGTATGGGGTGTAGAGAGATGGTGTGTTCCACTCCAAGGTGTTCCCCAGGTTTCCTCGCCATTGCTTCGATCTTCCTGCTCTCGTTTAGTAGTTGTTGGAAACTACACTGCATTAGGCCTACAAATTGGGTATGGGGTGTAGAAAGACGGTGTGTTACACTCCAAGGTGTTCCCCAGGTTTCCTTTCCATTGCTTCGATCTTCCTGCTCTCGTTTAGTAGTTGTTGGAAACTACAGTGCATTAGGCCTACAAATTGGGTATGGGGTGTAGAGAGATGGTGTGTTCCACTCCAAGGTGTTCCCCAGGTTTCCTCGCCATTGCTGCGATCTTAATGCTCTCGTTTAGTAGTTGTTGGAAACTACAGTGCATTAGGCCTACAAATTGGGTATGGGGTGTAGAGAGATGGTGTGTTCCACTCCAAGGTGTTCCCCAGGTTTCCTCGCCATTGCTGCGATCTTCCTGCTCTCGTTTAGTAGTTGTTGGAAACTACACTGCATTAGGCCTACAAATTGGGTATGGGGTGTAGAGAGACGGTGTGTTACACTCCAAGGTGTTCCCCAGGTTTCCTCTCCATTGCTTCGATCTTCCTGCTCTCGTTTAGTAGTTGTTGGAAACTACAGTGCATTAGGCCTACAAATTGGGTATGGGTAGAGAGATGGTGTGTTCCACTCCAAGGTGTTCCCCAGGTTTCCTCGCCATTGCTGCGATCTTAATGCTCTCGTTTAGTAGTTGTTGGAAACTACAGTGCATTAGGCCTACAAATTGGGTATGGGGTGTAGAGAGATGGTGTGTTCCACTCCAAGGTGTTCCCCAGGTTTCCTCGCCATTGCTTCGATCTTCCTGCTCTCGTTTAGTAGTTGTTGGAAACTACACTGCATTAGGCCTACAAATTGGGTATGGGGTGTAGAGAGACGGTGTGTTACACTCCAAGGTGTTCCCCAGGTTTCCTCTCCATTGCTTCGATCTTCCTGCTCTCGTTTAGTAGTTGTTGGAAACTACAGTGCATTAGGCCTACAAATTGGGTATGGGGTGTAGAGAGATGGTGTGTTCCACTCCAAGGTGTTCCCCAGGTTTCCTCGCCATTGCTGCGATCTTAATGCTCTCGTTTAGTAGTTGTTGGAAACTACGCTGCATTAGGCCTTCAAATTGGGTATGGGGTGTAGAGAGATGGTGTGTTCCACTCCAAGGTGTTCCCCAGGTTTCCTCGCCATTGCTTCGATCTTCCTGCTCTCGTTTAGTAGTTGTTGGAAACTACACTGCATTAGGCCTACAAATTGGGTATGGGGTGTAGAAAGACGGTGTGTTACACTCCAAGGTGTTCCCCAGGTTTCCTCTCCATTGCTTCGATCTTCCTGCTCTCGTTTAGTAGTCGTTGGAAACTACAGTGCATTAGGCCTACAAATTGGGTATGGGGTGTAGAGAGATGGTGTGTTCCACTCCAAGGTGTTCCCCAGGTTTCCTCGCCATTGCTGCGATCTTAATGCTCTTGTTTAGTAGTTGTTGGAAACTACAGTGCATTAGGCCTACAAATTGGGTATGGGGTGTAGAGAGATGGTGTGTTCCACTCCAAAGTGTTCCCCAGGTTTCCTCGCCATTGCTGCGATCTTAATGCTCTCGTTTAGTAGTTGTTGGAAACTACAGTGCATTAGGCCTACAAATTGGGTATGGGGTGTAGAGAGATGGTGTGTTCCACTCCAAGGTGTTCCCCAGGTTTCCTCGCCATTGCTTCGATCTTCCTGCTCTCGTTTAGTAGTTGTTGGAAACTACACTGCATTAGGCCTACAAATTGGGTATGGGGTGTAGAGAGATGGTGTGTTACACTACAAGGTGTTCTCCAGGTTGCCTTTCCTGAGCTTCTATCTTCAGGCTTTCATTAAATTGTGGTTAAATGGAACAACTGCATTTGGCGTACTAGTTGGGTTGGGGCCTACTATCGGTGTCTGCCACTCCTTGCTGTTCTCCTGGTCTCCTGTCCTGAAATTCCATTTTCAGGCTCTCGTTAAGTAGTTGTTAATGTTAGACTGCATTTGGCCTACTAGTTGGGTTGGGGCCTACTATCGGTGTCTGCCACTCCTTGCTGTTCTCCTCCACTGAACAAAGCTGTGCCGCCTGTTTACTGCCAATTTTGAACTGCATTTCGACTACTTACTGATTTGGGCCTACTCTCTGTGTCAGCCTCTCATTCCAGTTGTCCTCCACTGCAATGCCCCCTGGTTAGTCCTGTGTTACCAATTTTGAACTGCATTTAGCCCACTTTATTCTTTGGGCCTATATCTGTGTTTCCTCCTCATCCTGCCCATTGCCCAGCCAGTGATAGATAAGTCTGCTGGTACATTGACCCATAACGCTAAATTCCCCGTGCACGCTACACAGCAAGATTGTGACCCTGCTGAAAGTCAGGTTCCTCTTCCCGCATACCATACCACCTTACACGGGGACAAAGAGGAAGGTGCAGATGAAAGTGCAGGTTCCTTCATCAGGTGGGGGGAGGAATACTAGTTGGCGACGTCACTGGCACAGGGCCTCTCATAGTACGCAAAAGTGTTGCTGCCGGTGGGAGGCGCCCCCGCCGTGCAAACACACCGCTGTACTTTGAGGGGCCCTGTGCCAGTGCCAGTGCCAACGAGTGGGCCCCCCCTGCTTGCTCAGGATCACAGCACTTGCAAAGTTGAAATACTTTCCTCTCCCTGCTCCACTGCCGTGACGCGTTCCAGATTTCCTGGGCCCACTAATTACTTGAACCAGCCCTACCCCCCACAACTTTAGCCAAATGATCCCCAATTTCAAATGCCTTCCAATTATTATAAGCTAAATTATGATTGACAAGCTTCAGTAAAAAGAATGGATGTTTTTGCCATTAAAATGGGCAGTGTAGGTGTTTTCCTGGCCTCCACTCACTGCCGACTATGCTCCCCCATTGACTTGCATTGGGTTTCGTGTTTCGGGCGATACCCGACTTTTCGCGATAATCGGCCGATTCCACACGACTCGACTTCTAAGATAGTCGGGTTTCACGAAACACGACTCGACTCTAAAAAGGTCAAGGTCGCTCAACCCTACCAGCCAACACTGAACAATGAATCTCAGAGATAACTCTACTAGTCCATCTATCAGGGACAAACAGTTTCTCCGCTGGGCAACGGTCAGGTCTATCAGCCTGAAATTTTTGCAGCACCCGCCGCAAATCAGGGGAGATGGCAGACAAAATTACCCCCTCTTTGAGAATACCCGCCGGCTCAGGAACACCCGGAGAGTCAGGCACAAAACTCCTTGACAGGGCATCAGCCTTCACATTCTTAGAGCCCGGAAGGTACGAAACCACAAAATCAAAACGGGAGAAAAATAACGACCATCGAGCCTGTCTCGGATTCAACCGTTTGGCAGACTCAAGATAAGTCAAATTCTTGTGATCTGTCAAGACCACCACGCGATGCTTGGCTCCTTCCAGCCAATGACGCCACTCCTCGAATGCCCACTTCATGGCCAACAACTCACAATTACCAACATCATAGTTACGCTCAGCAGGCGAAAACTTTCTAGAAAAGAAAGCACATGGCTTCATCACCGAGCCATCAGAACTTTTTTGCGACAAAACAGCCCCTGCTCCAATCTCAGAAGCATCAACCTCAACCTGAAACGGAAGCGAAACATCTGGCTGGCACAACACAGGGGCAGAAGAAAAACGACGCTTCAACTCCTGAAAAGCCTCTACAGCTGCAGAAGACCAATTGACCACATCAGCACCCTTCTTGGTCAAATCAGTCAACGGTTTAGCAACAGTAGAAAAATTAGCGATGAAGCGCCGATAAAAATTAGCAAAGCCCAGGAACTTTTGCAGGCTCTTCACAGATGTCGGCTGAGTCCAATCGTAAATGGCCTGGACTTTAACAGGGTCCATCTCGATAGTAGAAGGGGAAAAAATGAACCCCAACAATGAAACCTTCTGAACTCCAAAGAGACACTTTGACCCCTTCACAAACAAGGAATTCGCACAAAGGACCTGGAACACCATTCTGACCTGCTTCACATGAGACTCCCAATCATCCGAAAAGACCAAAATATCATCCAAATACACAATCAGGAATTTATCCAGGTACTCTCGGAAGATATCATGCATAAAGGACTGAAATACTGATGGAGCATTGGAAAGCCCGAATGGCATAACCAGGTACTCAAAATGGCCCTCGGGCGTATTAAATGCTGTTTTCCATTCATCGCCTTGTTTAATACGCACAAGATTATACGCCCCTCGAAGATCTATCTTGGTGAACCAACTAGCCCCTTTAATACGAGCAAACAAATCAGACAGCAACGGCAAAGGATACTGAAATTTGACTGTAATTTTATTAAGAAGGCGGTAATCAATACAAGGTCTCAAAGAACCATCCTTCTTGGCCACAAAAAAGAACCCTGCTCCTAACGGTGATGATGACGGGCGAGTATGGCCTTTCTCCAAGGATTCCTTTTTATAACTCCGCATAGCGGTGTGTTCTGGCACAGATAAATTGAACAATCGGCCCATAGGAAACTTACTACTAGGAATCAAATTAATTGCACAATCGCAATCCCTATGAGGAGGTAGGGTACTGGCTTTGGGCTCATCAAATACACCCCTATAATCCGACAAAAACTCTGGAACTTCAGAAGGAGTGGAAGACGAAATAGACAAAAATGGAACATCACCATGTACCCCCTGGCAACCCCAGCTGGTCACAGACGTAGATTTCCAGTCCAATACTGGATTATGAACCTGTAGCCATGGCAACCCCAAAACGACCACATCATGCAGATTATGCAACACCAGAAAGCGGATATCCTCCTGATGTGCAGGAGCCATGCACATGGTCAATTGGGTCCAGTACTGAGGCTTATTCTTGGCCAAAGGCATAGCATCAATTCCTCTCAATGGAATAGGATACTGCAAGGGCTCCAAGAAAAAACCACAGCGCCTAGCATACTCCAAGTCCATCAAATTCAGGGCAGCGCCTGAATCCACAAATGCCATAACAGAATAGGATGACAAAGAGCAAATCAGAGTAACAGACAATAGAAATTTAGACTGTACCGTACCAATGGTGGCAGACCTAGCGAACCGCTTAGTGCGCTTAGGACAATCGGAGATAGCATGAGTGGAATCACCACAGTAAAAACATAGCCCATTCCGACGTCTGTGTTCTTGCCGTTCAGCTCTGGTCAAAGTCCTATCACATTGCATAGGCTCAAGCCCATGCTCAGATAGTACCGCCAAATGGTGCACAGCTTTACGCTCATGCAAGCGTCGATCGATTTGAATGGCCAAGGACATAGACTCATTCAGACCAGCAGGCATGGGAAACCCCACCATGATATCCATAAGAGACCCTTTCTGAAGATTGCTGCCAGGGCACATTCATTCCACTGAGTGAGCACAGACCACTTTCTAAACTTCTGACAATATATTTCTACCTCATCCTGACCCTGACACAGAGCCAGCAAGATTTTCTCTGCCTGATCCACTGAATTAGGTTCGTCATAAAGCAATCCAAGCGCCAGGAAAAACGCATCAACATCACGCAATGCCGGATCTCCTGGCGCAAGGGAAAATGCCCAGTCTTGAGGGTCACCACGTAACAAAGAAATAATGATCTTTACTTGTTGAACAGGGTCACCTGAGGAGCGAGGTTTCAAGGCAAGAAACAATTTACAATTATTTTTGAAATTCAAGAACTTAGTTCTATCACCAAAAAACAAATCAGGAATTGGAATCCTAGGCTCTGACATCGGATTCTGAACCACAAAATCTTGAATGTTTTGTACCCTTGTAGTGAGATTATCCATCCAAGAGGACAGACCTTGAATGTCCATGTTTACACCAGTGTCCTGAACCACCCAGAGGTAAAGGGGAAGAGAGAGACAAAACACACTGCAAAGAAAAAAAAATGGTCTCAGAACTTCTCTTATCCCTCTATTGAGATGCATTAGTACTTTGGGCCACCTGTACTGTTATGACCTGGTGGTCAGGACAATAATGGACCTGGTGGTTAAGAGCACACGGAATGACCTGATAGTTTCTGATAATAAAGGACAAGCTCTGGGACGTGGGAACTCTGCTGACCGCAATCCCTAATCCTATCAAACACACTAGAAATAGCCGTGGATTGCTCCTAACGCTCCCTATGCAACTCGGCACAGCCTAAGGAACTAGCTAGCCCTGAAGATAGAAAAATAAAGCCTACCTTGCCTCAGAGAAATTCCCCAAAGGAAAAGGCAGCCCCCCACATATAATGACTGTGAGTAAAGATGAAAATACAAACACAGAGATTAAATAGATTTAGCAAAGTGAGGCCCGACTTACTGAACAGACCGAGGATAGGAAAGGTTACTTTGCGGTCAGCACAAAAACCTACAAAAAGACCACGCAGAGGGCGCAAAAAAGACCCTCCGCACCGACTCACGGTGCGGAGGCGCTCCCTCTGCGTCCCAGAGCTTCCAGCAAGCAAGACAACAATAAAAATAGCGAGCTGGACAGAAAAATAGCAAACCAAAGAAATACAAGCTGGAACTTAGCTTCTGCTGGGAAGACAGGTCACAAGAACGATCCAGGAGTGAACTAGACCAATACTGGAACATTGACAGGTGGAATGGAGCAAAGATCTAAGTGGAGTTAAATAGAGCAGCCAGCTAACGAATTAACCTCGTCACCTGAGGAAGGAAACTCAGAAACACCCACCAGAGGAAGTCCATGGACAGAACCAGCCGAAGTACCATTCATGACCACAGGAGGGAGCCCGACAACAGAATTCACAACACAACCCCAGACCATCACATTACCTCCACCACGCTTGGCAGATGGCGTCAGGTACTCTTCAAGCATCTTTTCCGTTGTTCTGTGTCTCACAAAGGTTCTTCTATGTGATCCAAATACCTCAAACTTGGATTTGTCTGTCCATAACACTTTTTTCTAATCTTCCTCTGTCCAATGTCTGTGTTCTTTTGCCCATATTAATCTTTTCCTTTTATCAGCCAGTCTCAGATATAGCTTTTTCTTTGCCACTCTGCCCTGAAGGCCAACATCCCAAAGTCGCCTCTTCACTATAGACGTTGACACTGGCGTTTTGGGTGGACTATTTAATGAAGCTGCCAGTTGAGGACCTGTGAGGTGTCGATTTCTCAAACTACCGACTCTATTGTACTTGTCTTCTTGCTCAGTTGTGCAGCGGGGCCTCCTACTTCTCTTTCTACTCTGGTTAGAGCCTGTTTGTGCTCTTCTCTGAAGGGAATAGTACACACCGTTGTAGGAAATCTTCAGTTTCTTGGCAATTTCTCGCATGGAATAGCCTTCATTTCTAAGAACAAAAATAGACTGTCGAGTTTCACATGAAAGTTCTTTTTATTCTGGCCATTTTGAGAGTTTAATGGAACCAACAAATGTAATGCTCCAGATTTTCAACTAGTTCAAAGGAAGGTCAGGTTTATAGCTTCTCTAATCAGCCAAACTGTTTTCAGCTGTGCTAACATACTTGCACCAAGGTTTTCAAGGGCACTCTAACCATCCATTAGCCTTCTTACACAGTTAGCAAACACAAAGTACCATAAGAACACTGGAGTGATGGTAGCTGGAAATGGGCCTCTATATACCTATGAAGATATTGCATTACAAACCAGACGTTTGCAGCTAAAATAGTCATTTACCACATTAACAATGTATAGAGTGTATTTCTGAATCATATAATGTTAGCTTCATTAGAAAAAATCGGCTTTTCTTTCAAAAATAAGGAAATTTCTAAGTGACCCTAAACTTTTGAACAGTAGTGTAACTTTATGTTAATCAGTGAGAACCATCACAGAGATTAGATAGCAGTTGGCTAAACAGTCACTGAGCCAACAACTATTTCACCAAATTCTCCTAAAACTTGAATGTGTCTCTCGATCGAGTCTTCACTTTTATTCAATGCGGAGAATGTAGAAAGCCACTGCTCGACGGCACTGGCAGCAGCTTACGTCCTAAATATGGATGTAAAAACGAGTTCGATTCAAATTTCCTGAAATTCTTAAAATCTTGTGAATTCAAACATTTTGAGAGTATTTTAAGGTCGCAAAAGAAAACAAAAACGTGACATTTCCACACTGCTGAAGCATCAGAGAGCAGGTAATGTAATTTTGTGTTTCCTCACGTGCCTCCCCGTAATACCTTGCAGTAATAACATCTTACAGATTATCATACCTTGTACATTTTTGGTCAGTACATGGTCCATCACAGATCAGCGGTTCCAGAGTTGCTAAAGTTGTTTTCCATCTATAGAATCACTGGATAAGTCCTGCTCTCCTGTAGAGTATGAGCTCTAATGGTGAGCAGGGTCCTTTCACTCTTTCTCTCTCCTGTAGAGTGTAAACTCTCATAGTTAGCGGGGTCCTCTCTCTCTTTCTCTCTCCTGTAGAGTGTAAGCTCTTATGATCAGCAGGGTCCTCTCTCTCCTTCTCTCTCCTGTTGAGTGTAAATTCTTATGATCAGAAGGGTCCTCTCTCTCTCTCCTGTAGAGTGTAACCTCTTATAGTTAGGCGAGTTCGCTCTCTCTCTCTTGTAGAGAGTAAACTCTTATAATCGGCAGGGTACTCCTTCTCGCACTCTCCTTTCTCTCTATTTTTCGATCAGTTACAAGATTTACAGTATTGGTGTAGTCAAAATTCATTCGCCACATGTCAAATTTTGGTGGAAAATTAGGTCAGGGAATCTAAATTTCCGCTAATTTATTCTACAGTATAAATTAACAAAAATGTTAGGGCATTAATAATGAAAGTGCCCCACACTTATCTGAAACCTTAGCTTTGTTTGTTACCAAAGATTACCAATAAACTTTTAGTATTCAACAATATTATTGGATTTTACTTTTTAGTCATTTTCTTTCATAGTTATTTCAACCACCAATGAGTCAAGGGCTGGACATACACGCTACATAAATGATTGCCATTCTTGTTAATTTCAGCAATCTATAGTATATACAGTGCCTTGCGAAAGTATTTGGCTCCTTGGAACTTTTCAACCTTTTTCCACATATCATGCTTCAAACATAAAGATACCAAATGTACATTTTTGGTGACGAATCAACAAGTGGAACACAATTGTGAAGTTGGACAAAATTTATTGGTTATTTAAAATTTTTGTGGAAATTCAAAAACTGAAAAGTGGGGCGTGCAATATTATTCAGCCCCTTTAATTAATACTTTGTTGTGCTACCTTTTGCTGCGATTACAGCTGCAAGTCGCTTGGGGTATGTCTCTATCAGTTTTTTACATCGAGAGACTGAAATTCTTGGCCATTCTTCCTTGGCAAACAGCTTGAGCTCAGTGAGGTTTGATGGAGATCGTTTGTGAACAGCAGTTTTCAGCTCTTTCCACAGATTCTCGATTGGATTGAGGTCTGGACTTTGACTTGGCCATTCTAACAGCTGAATACGTTTATTTTTGAACCATTCCATTGTAGATTTTGGTTTATGTTTGGGATCATTGTCTTGTTGGAAGACAAATCTCTGTCCCAGTCTTTGGTCTTTTGCAGACAAGTTTTCTTCAAGAATGGTCCAGTATTTGGCGCCATTCAGATTCCTATCAATTTTAACCATCTTCCCTGTCCCTGCTGAAGAAAAGCAGGCCCAAACCATGATGCTGCCACCACCATGTTTGACAGTGGGGATGGTGTGTTCAGGGTGAAGAACTGTGTTGCCTTTACGACAAACATATCATTTGGCATTGTTGCCAAAATGTTCAATTTTGGTTTCACCTGACCAGATCATCCACATGTTTGGTGTGTCTCCCAGGTGGCTTGTTGCAAATTTTACATGACACTTTTTATGGATATCTTTGAGAAATGGCTTTCTTCTTGCCACTCTTCCATAAAGGCCAGATTTGCACAGTGTATGACTGTTCCACCTCAGCTATAGATCTCTGCAGTTCATCCAGAGTGATCATGGGCCTCTTGGCTGCATCTCTGATCAGTCTTCTCCATGCTTGAGATGAAAGTTTAGAGGGACGGTCGGGTCTTGGTATGTTTGCAGTGGTATGATGCTCCTTCAATTTCAATATGATCGTTTGCACAGTGCTCCTTAGAATGTTTAAAGTTTTGGAAATCATTTTGTCTCCAAATCTGGCTTTGAACTTCTCCACAACAGTATCACGGACCTGCCTGTTGTATTCCTTGGTCTTCATGATGCTCTCTGTGCTTCAAACAGAACCCTGAGACTATCACAGAGCAGGTGTATTGATATGGAGACTTGATTACACACAGGTAGATTATATTTATCATTACACATTTAGGACAACATTGGATCATTCAGAGATCCACAATGAACTTCTGGAGTGAGTTTGCTGCACTGAAAGTAAAGGGGCCGAATAATATTGCACGCCCCACTTTCCAGTTTTTGAATTTCCACAAAAGTTAAAAATAACCAATAAATTTTGTTGAACTTCAAAATTGTGTTCCACTTGTTGTTGAGTCTTCACCAAAAATTAGCATTTGGTATCTTTATGTTTGAAGCATGATATGTGGGAAAAGGTTGAAAAGTTCCAGGAAGCCGAATACTTTCGCAAGGCACCGTATATATTGCCAATTCAATATATTAGAAATACATTTCTAATTAAAATTATCTATACAAAAAACAGTCCTAATAAACTGCTATTGTTCCATTAAACAGTCAATGAAATAGAATTTCATTAAATCTGTAAATTGCACATTTTCCCCATAGTTTGTAGGCTTGCGAGCAGGGCCCTCACTCCTCCTGGTATCTGTTTTGAACTGTATTTCTGTTATGCTGTAATGTGTATTGTCTGTACAAGTCCCCTCTATAATTTGTAAAGCGCTGCGGAATATGTTGGCGCTATATAAATAAAAATTATTATTATTATAAATTATTATTATTACTGAGAGTACATTAACGTTTTCTATAAACTGACCTATGGTACCAGTGATATTTTCATTTTTCTAAACTTCATTGAACAGCCTTTGTTTACAGAAGTTCATGGAGACGGCAAACGGAAATTATATTTTTCAAGGGAACATTGAACAATTTTGTAAACAACCATATCTCACTGACATAAGCGGCTAATAGAACTGGATATTAAGAACATAATGTTGTGTAAAAGGTCAGTTCAAATTTCTCAGAAATTATTTGAATGCAGGGTAATTTAGGACATAGCATAGAGATAATTTCAGCTATTCTTGTTACTACCATTATAGGGACAAAAATGTTCAGGACCGTTCATAACCTCGTTGATCATTCCTTTTGCAGCTACAGTAGCTTCCACTCTTCTGGAAAGACTATTTACAAAAGTTTGGACTGTGTATTTTGGAATTTTCACCTATTCATGCCAAAGAGCATTTGTGAGGACAGGCACCAATTTTGGAGAGGGCTGGGTTCACATCTCCATTCTAGTTAATCTTAAAGCTGTTGGGTGGGGTTGAGTTCAGGGCTTAGTGTGGCTGGTCATGTTCTTCCACCCCAAATTCCCCAACCATGCCATTATTGACCTTGCTTTGTGCACTGGGGCACACAGTCATAGGTAACAGCAAAAGACTTTCACTAAACTGTTCCCACAAACCTAGATTCATACAATTGTTCAATATGTCTTATAAGTATTTTGAAATGTTAAGATTTTCCTTCGCTGGAACTGGCCTAGGCCAACCTCTGAAACATAACCCCAGGACACTATCCCTACCCAACAAACTTTACAGCTGACACAATACAGTCAGGTAACACTTTACTGGTGTACACCAAATCCAGAATTGTTGATCAGACTACAAGATAGAGAAGTGTGACCCATCACTCCACAGAATACCACAGCATACACTTCCACTGATAGAAAACCCTTGTAGTATCAGCTTTACACCACTTGATCCAACACTTGACATTGTGCTTGGTGATGTAAGGATTGCATATTCAGTTATTCAGCTGTGAAAACCCATAAATTGAGGCTCTGTGGGCACATTTTTTGTACTGATGTTGGTTCCAGAGCTGGTTTGAACTCTGCAGTTAATGAGTTAACAGAGCACTTGAGACTTTTATGCTCTCTGCTCCTCCTTTTATGTGACCCTGCTCTGAAACTTTTTGTGGTTTTAACTAGAGATAAACTAATATTTCAATGTTCGATTCAGATTATGATCACCGAATTTTCAATATTCACTAATTTATTTGTCGAATATTTGCCGAACATAGCCGAACGTCATGCAAGTCAATGGGAGGCAAAAACAAATGCATGCACAACACCTTCTAATGGCCCCAGAAGCTGCCAAAACACATCAAATGAAGGACAGATGTCAGGAAAGTTGCCTCAATTCATCCACAGTACAAATTGTAGCATGGCACGGCAGCAATCAGCCATGCATGAGGTATCGTGGTTAGGGCCAGCATTTACAGCTTTCAACTGAATGTTAAAGTAAGATGAGGTGGGTGAGAGATCGGTGTAGGCCTGCTGTGCTCAGAGCCCTGATACCACATACAATAGCTCAACATGCTTTCATGCTGAGCTACACTTAGGCGGCACAAATATCAGTTTCGTAGACTACCATTGTCAGAAATATCTAAAGATAGTAGTAACATGTACAGTTGACTCCAATAAAGTGGAGGCCTGTCGGTCTCAGAGGCCTGCTGCTACAGGCAACATGAATTAAGTAAACCCGACCAGGAGTCTACACATTTGCAAAGATTAGTGGCAGACACCAACAAAGTGGCACTAATTTCACCACAGTAGAAATAGTATAATAGAGACTAACAGGTCTTCCACTATACCTAACCCAGCAGATGGACACCCAACCAGGTGAGTTCACATTTCCAAAATTCATTGGCAGACACCACCAAAGTGGCATCAATTTCACCACAGCATAAATAGTATAATAGGGACCGGCAGGAACACTACATCCAACCCAGCAGATGGACATCCAACCAGGAGTTTTCATACTGTATTTCAAAAAATGAGGGCCTGACACTACCGAAGTGGCATAAATCTCATGAGAATAGAAATAGTGTAATAGGAACCGACATGTCTTCTACTACAGTTAACTCAGCAGATGTAGACCAGCCATGACTGTTCACATTTCCACAAAATTGTTTTGATAACTGCAGCAGCAGGCACAGAAGCCACACTAAACATATCACAGAGTGCAGTTACGCAAGATTAATGCAACATACTAAAAAATGCAACCTCACCTAGTTTGTATAGTCTGCGATTGGGGTACAAAAGTCCCTGGAGATCCATGACTTGTTCATCTTGATGAAAGTTAGGTAGTCTACACTTTCAGGGGACAACTGGTTGTGCTCATCTGTCAGCGCTAAAGACACGTTCTAAAAGATTGCTGGCTGCCAGGCATGATAAAACCTCCATGGCATGTGAAGTGAGCTCAGGCCACTCATCCACTTTGGAAGAACAAAATGTGAAAGGGTCTAAACCCTCCCTAATGGTATTGATATTCAATTCTAGATACTCCTGCACCATCCTCTCCATTCATTCACCATGTGTAAGACTTGGACTCTGTTGTTGCTGGTGTACGAGTTGGTCTAAAAAAGTGTCAAAGGACTGACAGAAATTGCTTCTTCCACATACACTATTGCTATTGTTTTGGCATTGACAAATTGACATGCCGGATGTTGAAAGTCTAGAGCTGCGATGCACATTGAGTGCTTCACTGCTGTCTTAAGGTTGTGTAAAAGCGTGTTTTGATACTCCAGAATTCGTATGTCCCTTTCAAGACCTGGAAGCATCTGGCAAAATTTGGTTTTATAACATGGATCTAGTGGCAACCAAGTAATCAGCACTATTTCTAATCATAACTATACGGGGATCATGTTGCAGATAGTACAGCAAGAAGGCACTCATATGTCAGGCTCTACCTTGAGGTCCAAACCCATGCTGTGTTGGTGGCTGGGTAACACTGATGCTTGTTTCCTCTGTTCCTTCCTGCCAACCATGAACAACAGAGAAGGGATGATTATCCTCTTCATCTCCTGTTAGTTGTTCGCCCATTACAGGGGTAAGCAAAGGTAATTTTGGTGCCACCTCTGTGGACTCTAATGGGTGTGATGTTGAGTTGGAGAAAGAGGAGGAGAGGCCACTTGAAGCTGCGCTTGTCATCCACTAAAGCACATGCTCTTTCTGGGCCTCATCAACAAGGCGTACCGGTGTGTGCCAAAAAAAGGTAGTAGAGTAGCCCGTCCAGTAGCAGAAGCTGCCAGTAGTCTTTGAATAGGATGTGACATTGTTGGTTCACTAGTGTTTTCACAAACTTTACCACCTACCCCATGTACACCTTGAACACCAAAAGACACAAAAGAGAATAGTAAAACCAAAAACACTCAGTTTGAAAAAATGTTGCAGTAATCCGCAAGTGCTAGTAAAAAATGTAAAAAACAGGGTATTTGGTTGATACGTTTTTTGCAAAAAATGTATACTAAGCTGCTCTACCAATCTTCACGGTATACCCTTATCAGAGCAGTCCTAACTAATGTATGCAATCCCTATCTGATGTATTTAAAAACCTGATCATCTGTATATAACCTGTGTGAACAGGGTTCAGAGAGGAAAAATCCATGTGTGCATACAGGGTAGAACAGCTTTTGTGCAGATAGCCCAAGAGGAGTGGTGGAACTCCCCAGTCTTGTAGACACAAGAGAACAATTATGGAAACAGGAACACATGGGCTACTTGCACAGTGAACAAGTCTGTATGATCATGTTCACACACCACCAAGAAACCTGAAGACACAAAAGAGAATAGTAAAACCAAAAACACTCAGTTTGAAAAAATGTTGCAGTAATCCGCAAGTGCTAGTAAAAGATGTAAAAAACAGGGTATTTGGTTGATACGTTTTTTGCAAAAAATGTATACTAAGCTGCTCTACCAATCTTCACGGTATACCCTTATCAGAGCAGTCCTAACTAATGTATGCAATCCCTATCTGATGTATTTAAAAACCTGATCATCTGTATATAACCTGTGTGAACAGGGTTCAGAGAGGAAAAATCCATGTGTGCATACAGGGTAGAACAGCTTTTGTGCAGATAGCCCAAGAGGAGTGGTGGAACTCCCCAGTCTTGTAGACACAAGAGAACAATTATGGAAACAGGAACACATGGGCTACTTGCACAGTGAACAAGTCTGTATGATCATGTTCACACACCACCAAGAAACCTGAAGACACAAAAGAGAATAGTAAAACCAAAAACACTCAGTTTGAAAAAATGTTGCAGTAATCCGCAAGTGCTAGTAAAAGATGTAAAAAACAGGGTATTTGGTTGATACGTTTTTTGCAAAAAATGTATACTAAGCTGCTCTACCAATCTTCACGGTATACCCTTATCAGAGCAGTCCTAACTAATGTATGCAATCCCTATCTGATGTATTTAAAAACCTGATCATCTGTATATAACCTGTGTGAACAGGGTTCAGAGAGGAAAAATCCATGTGTGCATACAGGGTAGAACAGCTTTTGTGCAGATAGCCCAAGAGGAGTGGTGGAACTCCCCAGTCTTGTAGACACAAGAGAACAATTATGGAAACAGGAACACATGGGCTACTTGCACAGTGAACAAGTCTGTATGATCATGTTCACACACCACCAAGAAACCTGAAGACACAAAAGAGAATAGTAAAACCAAAAACACTCAGTTTGAAAAAATGTTGCAGTAATCCGCAAGTGCAAGTAGCCCATGTGTTCCTGTTTCCATAATTGTTCTCTTGTGTCTACAAGACTGGGGAGTTCCACCACTCCTCTTGGGCTATCTGCACAAAAGCTGTTCTACCCTGTATGCACACATGGATTTTTCCTCTCTGAACCCTGTTCACACAGGTTATATACAGATGATCAGGTTTTTAAATACATCAGATAGGGATTGCATACATTAGTTAGGACTGCTCTGATAAGGGTATACCGTGAAGATTGGTAGAGCAGCTTAGTATACATTTTTTGCAAAAAACGTATCAACCAAATACCCTGTTTTTTACATTTTTTACTAGCACTTGCGGATTACTGCAACATTTTTTCAAACTGAGTGTTTTTGGTTTTACTATTCTCTTTTGTGTCTTCAGGTTTCTTGGTGGTGTGTGAACATGATCATACAGACTTGTTCACTGTGCAAGTAGCCCATGTGTTCCTGTTTCCATAATTGTTCTCTTGTGTCTACAAGACTGGGGAGTTCCACCACTCCTCTTGGGCTATCTGCACAAAAGCTGTTCTACCCTGTATGCACACATGGATTTTTCCTCTCTGAACCCTGTTCACACAGGTTATATACAGATGATCAGGTTTTTAAATACATCAGATAGGGATTGCATACATTAGTTAGGACTGCTCTGATAAGGGTATACCGTGAAGATTGGTAGAGCAGCTTAGTATACATTTTTTGCAAAAAACGTATCAACCAAATACCCTGTTTTTTACATTTTTTACTAGCACTTGCGGATTACTGCAACATTTTTTCAAACTGAGTGTTTTTGGTTTTACTATTCTCTTTTGTGTCTTCAGGTTTCTTGGTGGTGTGTGAACATGATCATACAGACTTGTTCACTGTGCAAGTAGCCCATGTGTTCCTGTTTCCACCTTGAACACCAAGCCTAATCCCCCTTCCACCATGGCCTTGCTTTTTACTAGTCATGTTGCTCAGATAGTGTGGTAAGAGCACAGTATTATCAACAAAAAATTAGATTTTAAACTCTACGCCAGCTCTGCAAAAAGCTGAATTTCAGCGGCAGTTAATGACAAGGTGAAATATGGCATGTTGAATCACATTAGTCACAGAAGAAATAATTGTTTGAGTGTGGAAGAGGCCTGTATGACAAAGAAGATATGTTCCAAACAATTTTAAAATGAGATCTCCCCTACTGTACTGTATGATGTTAGCAACACAAGATTTTTTTTGGGGGGCCTGTGGAACAGGCCTCTATAACAGACAAGATGCTACAAACAATTTGAAAGTGAGATGTCCCCTACTGTACGATGTTAGTAACAGAAGAATTTTTGGGGGCCTGTGGATTAGGCCTCTATAACAGAGTAGATACTACAAACAAATTGAAAGTCAGATGTCCCCTACTGTACGATGTTAGTAACAGAAGAATTTTTGGGGGCCTGTGGATTAGGCCTCTAAAGCAGACTAGAAGCTACAAACAATTTGAAAGTGAGATCTTTCCTACTGTGCGACGTTAGTAGCAGAAGAGATCAAGAAGGTGTTTGCAGAGCCAAGCACAATAACCTTCTACAGGCGGATCCAGTACTACTGTCTGTAACACGTGATATACCTGCACAAATAGCTACAGACCAGTCTCCAACCTCCCCTTCATCTCTAAACTCTTGGAGCATCTGCTCTACTCCCGCCCTACCCGTTACCTCTCCACTCACTCCCTCCTAGACCTTTCACAGTCCGGCTTCCGCCCCCTACACTCGACAGAAACTGCACTCATCAAAGACACCAATGACCTTCTGACAGCAAAGTGTAATGGTGACCACTCTCTGCTCATTCTTCTCTGCAGCTTTTGACACTGTTGACCACCCTCTCCTACTCTCTAGGCTCCAGTCACTAGGCATTAAGGACACTGCTCTCTCCTGGTTCTCTTCCTATCTTTCTGACCGCTCCTTCAGTGTTCTGTTCACTGGCTCCACTTCATCTCCTCTTCCTCTCACTGTTGGGGAACCTCAGGGCTCAGTCCTTGGACCCTTCTCTTCTCTCTCTACATGGCCCCAGTTGGCCAGACCATCAGCAGATTTGGCTTTCAGATTTGCTGATGACACACAACTATTCACATCATCCCCTGACCTTACTCCTGCTGTACTACAGATCGCCAGTGACTGTCCGCAGCCTCCGACATCATGTCCGCCCTCTATCTGAAACTCAACCTCTCCATAACTGAACTTCTTCTGCTCCCACCGTCTAGTAACCTCCCTAAACCTGACATTTCCCTCTCCGTGAGTGGCACCATAATAACACCCCGGCAGCAGGCAGACCGTCTGGGTATTAAGTTTGACACCAATCTCTCCTTCACTTCCTATATACAGTGCCATGTGAATGTATTTGGCCCCTGTAACTTTTCAACCTTTTTCCCCATATCATGCTTCAAACATAAAGATACCAAATGTAAATTCTGGTGAAGAATCAACAACAAGTGGAACACAATTGTGAAGTTAAACAAAATTTATTGGTTATTTTTAATTTTTCTGGAAATTCAAAAACTGAAAAGTGGGGCGTGCAATATTATTCGGCCCCTTTACTTTCAGTGCAGCAAATGATGATAAATATAATCCACCTGTGTGTAATAAAGTCTCCGTATAAATGCACCTGCTCTGTGATAGTCCCAGGGTTCTGTTTGAAGCACAGAGAGCATCATGAAGACCAAGTAACACAACAGGCAGGTCTGTGATACTGTTGTGGAGAAGTTTAAATCTGGATTTGGATACAAAATGATTTCCAAAACTTTAAACATCCCAAGGAGCACTGTGCTAGTGACCATATTGAAATGGAAGGCGTATCATACCACTGCAAATCTACCAAGACCAGGCCGTCCCTCTAATCTTTCATCTCAAACAAGGAGAAGACTGATCAGAGATGCAGCCAAGAGGCCCATGATCACTCTGCATGAACTGCAGAGATCTACAGCTGAGGTGGAACAGTCTGTCCATGGGACAACAATCAGTCGTACACTGCACAAATCTGGCCTTTTTGGAAGAGTGGCAAGAAGAAAGCTATTTCTCAAAGATATCCTTAAAAAGTGTTGTTTAAAGTTTGCAACAAGCCACCTGGGAGACACACCAAGCAAGTGGAAAAACGTGCTCTGGTCAGATGAAACCAAAATCAAACTTTTTGGCAACAATGCCAAACGATATGTTTGGTGTAAAGGCAACACAGCTTATCACCCTGAACACACCACCCAGACTGTCAAACATGGTGGTGGCAGCATCATGGTTTGGGCCTGCTTTTCTTCAGCAGGGACAGGGAAGATGGTTAAAATTGATGGAAATATGGATGGAGCCAAATACAGGACCATTCTTGAAGAAAACCTGTTGGAGTCTGCAAAAGACCTGAGACTGGGACAGAGATTTGTCTTCCAACAAGACAATGATCCCAAACATAGAGCAAAATCTATAATGGAATGGTTCACAAATAAACATATCCAGGTGTTAGAATTGCCAAGTCAGAGTCCAGACCTCAATCCAATCAAGAATCTGTGGAAAGAGCTGAAAACTGCTGTTCACAAACAATCATCATCAAACCTCACTGAGGTCGAGCTGTTTGCCAAGGAAGAATGGGCAAGAATTTTAGTCTCTCGATAGAGAGAAACTGATAGAGACTTATCCCAAGAGACTTGCAGTTGTAATCGCAGCAAAAGGTGGCACAACAAAGTATTAAGTTAAAGGGGCCAGATAGTATTGCACGCTCCACTTGAATTTCCACAAAAATTTAAAATAACCAATAAATGTCGTTCAACTTCACAATTGTGTTCCAGTTGTTGTTGATTCTTCACCAAAAATGTACATTTGGTATCTTTATGTTTGAAGCATGATATGTGGGAAAAGGTTGAAAACTTCCAGGGGGCCGCAAACCTTTGCAAGTCACTGTACAATCTCTTGCCCGCTTATGCCGCTTACACCTAAAGAACATCTCTAGAATCTGCCCTTTTTTCACCATGGAAACAACAAAAACCCTCACTGTTGCACTGATCCACTCTCGCCTGGACTACTGTAATGCTCTATTAATTGGCCTCGCCGTTACTCGACTTTCTCCTCTTCAGTCTATCCTTAATGCAGCATAATATGAAGAAGTCTCGCACTCAACTTAAGTGTTTTATTTTTGTAGATTTATTAATAGTACTAGAGGTAGCACTGGAAACGTTTCAGTCCAAACGGACTTTCATCAGTCACGTGCTGTGTCAACTAGTGTGTGGCAACAATTCCTATGTTAGGACGCAGACAATGCGTAGTGCAAGTAGCTACCGCCGTATATAGGAATAGAGTAGTAGATGAGAGGGGTATAAAAAGACTTAGAGAATCATATGATAGGCAGGGGGTGGTGACCTCAAATGGCCTAATGTGATACAGGGGCTGGAGGGAAGCTGCTGTGTTGAATGAGACGACCTCTCAGACACGGTGTCCACCGCTAGTCTCTGAGACTATGCCTATCATATGGTTCACACAGGATGCATTATGGTAAGCCCGCTTTATGGCGTCATTAATAGGCTTTTAGCCATATACTTTGCATTCCTGTGTGAACACGCCACATACAGACTATTTCTTTGCACAGGTGCACCAAGTGGCCAATTCCTCATTGTAGGGTGACTGCATTATCGGTATTATTGCACCTGTGTATTTGTTATCTTAACTTGGGTCCGCTGCACCCTGGTTAGTGCAATTGTTGGAGGCCTTGAACAGGTAAGCATCTTTGCCTGTATACTGGTGTTTTTTTGTTTAGAATAGTGGAGGTCTTTCCTCTTATGGTGTTTTTTTAGATTAGGACTGCCAATATGTAAGGACCCTTGACGTGGGTTGGCAGCTTAAATATTGTGGCCATAATATCGACCAATACCTTGCATACATTGTTATGTTTTTGGTGCACTGTATATATTTTTTCCAGGGTGCGGCTGGGCCCTAGATGGCTCTGTACACTGTGTCCTCTGTTCACACAGGATGCATTATGGTAAGCCCGCTATATGGCGTCATTAATAGGCTTTTAGCCATATACTTTGCATTCCTGTGTGAACACGCCACATACAGACTATTTCCTTGCACAGGTGCACCAAGCGGCCAATTCCTGATTGTAGGGTGACTGCATTATCGGTATTATTGCACCTGTGTATTTGCCATCTTAACTTGGGTCCGCTGCACCCTGGTTAGTGCAATTGTTGGAGGCCTTGAACAGGTAAGCATCTTTGCCTGTGTACTGGTGTTTTTTTGTTTAGAATAGTGGAGGTCTTTCCTCTTATGGTGTTTTTTTTGGAATGCACTACCCAGGATAATTCGATCAAACCCCAAAACCCACAGCTTTAAGCGTGCCCTAAAAACGCATTTCTTCAGACTGCCCTACTGCCTCAATGTATTTATCTAACTGTCCTTGTGTTTCCCGTTCAAAATTTTCTTAATAACCAGGACTCTTGTATTATGTTTTCACGCGCTTTATGCATTTAATAGCACTCTGTGTCTGTACCTTTACACGTACTGGTTGGTTACCAATTCATGCAGCATTACACGAACACCCAATTTATTATATTACGGCTGGTCTGTACAAAGAAAGCAATTGTTACCATTCACCTTTCGTGTCTCCCCTATTTCCTCATAGATTTTAAGCTTGCGAGCAGGGCCCTCACTCCTCCTGTATCTGTTGATTTATGTATTATTGTTATTCTGTAATGTCTTTTATTGTCTGTACAAGTCCCCTCTAAAATGTAAAGTGCTGCGGAATATTTTGGTGCTATAGAAATAAAATGATTATTATTATTATCAGTCTAACTGGGCAAGGTAGACAGAAGTCGGTGGGGACATATATTCATGACATTTCATCCTAGCTACCTCGCTCCCGGCTGCTACATTAAAGTATTTTTTTCCATTAAATGCAGAAGCATTTCAGAGTTAAATATACATGTCTGCAATAACAGATTAAATCTGATTCATTTTCCTGTGGGTCAGGCAGCATAAAAGTTCCCTTTACCAACATCATGGATCAATATTCCACTGGTGTGAATACAGCTTAGGCCAGCGTCACACTGGCGTTTTAAACGGCCGAGTGCAATGCGATAAAAAAAATCGCATTGCACTCGGACCAATGTTAAGCTATGGGACAGCTCCCACCAGCCGACTTTTTGTTGGCCGTTTTCCTCGGTCTGAGACAATCGCAGCATGCTGCGATTGTCTCGGACCGAGGAAAACTCTCGGCTCACTTGCACCCATATAAGCCTATGGGTGCGAGTGAGACAGCGCACACCACTCGGATATCATCCGAGTGATGTGCGTTATAGGCGGACCCCAGCAATGGAGGAGATGGAGAAATTAATTTCTCCGCTTCCTCCGCAGCTGTGCTCCGATCCTCCCTGGGCGAAAGAATCGGAGCACAGACACATGACATCGGCTCCTGCTCTGCTGCGAGCAGGAGCCGAGTGTCATTAGCATATCGCATCCGATGATCTCGCATCGGATGCAATACGCCAGTGTGACGCCGGCCTTAGTCTAGTTGTTGCCAGCATGCTTTAATGTGCTTCGTCCTAATCTACAATGAGTGTTTTTTCACGTTCATCAGGATTGATTTGTAAAGTCATTTACTTTGTCTCAATAATAGAAATCCAAGCCAACATCTACTGCGGATGAATCAGCTCAACTCTATCAAAGTGGAATAATATGGTTCGAATGTAAACAACAAGACGTCCAAAACAATGGAAACAAAGTGAAATACTGCACACAATGTTCTAATAATGACAAGTGTTTGTATAATTTTTGTATCGTAGCTCTCAGCTGAAATCCACTGGGAAGCTTCATGCAAATTCGACATTTTACATAATCCCAAGTGTTCCAGAAGCCGAGGCCCTGTAAGCACTTGAAGGCTATGTGCACACGTTGCTGATTGGGGTGCAGAATTTTCTGCACAAAATCCTCATCTCCTGGCAGAAACCGCAGGTGCGGATTTTGGCAGTTTTGATGCAAAATTGATGCGGATTTTGTGCGGATTTTCTGCGGTTTTTACCCCTGCAGATTTCTATAATGGAAGGGGTCAGAAACGTTGCAGTTCCGCACAAAAGAAGTAGCATGCTACTTCTTTTGATCCACAGCAGTTTTCATGCGGATTTTTCCGCACCATTAGCACTGCATTTTTTTTCTATTGATTTACATTGTACTGTAAATCACTTTGCAGAACTGCAGCGTTTCTGCGCGGAAAAATCCGTTGCGGATCCGCACTAATTCTGCATCGTGTGCACACAGCCGTACAATTGTACAGCTGCATTCCTGTGAAGTTGTTAGACGCCCTTAGGAAATCAATCACATGGTTTGTACCAAACCATCGATTAGTGACTTAGGCCGGTTTCACACGTCAGTGGCTCCAGTACGTGAGGTGACAGTTTCCTCACGTACCGGAGCCACTGACACATGTAGACACATTCAAATCAATGCATCTGTACAGATGTCATTGATTTTTTGCGGACTGTGTCTCCGTGTGCCAAACACAGAGACATGTCATTGTTTGTGGGAGCGCAGGGATTACACGGACCCATTAAAGTCAACGTTGTCCATGTGCAGTCCGTGTGCCGTGCAAGAGACAGCGCTACAGTAAGTGCTGTCCCCCCCACATGGTGCTGAAGCTGCGATTCATATCTTCTCTGCAGCAGCGTTTGCTGTAAAGAAGATATGAATAATCCTTTTTTTTTTGTTGTTTCTCGTGTTTAAAATAAAGGTCCATGTCATTTACAGTGATGAATATGCGGCTCCACCCTTATGACATGGACCTTTATTTTAAACACGAGAAACAACAAAAAAAAAGGATTATTCATATCTTCTTTACAGCAAACGCTGCTGCAGAGAAGATATGAATCGCGGCTTCAGCACCAGATGCAGGGGACAGCGCTAAACTTTAGCTCTGTCTCCTGCACGGTACGTGTGGTACCCAGTGGGTACACGGGCAGCACACATGTGCCGCACGTGTGCCACACTGATGTGCCACAGAAACGCACGGGCACATGGACACGGACAATTCCGGTACCGATTTTTCCGGTACCGGAATTATCTGGACGTGTGGGACTGCCCTTAGTCTCAGGGAATAAATGAACTGATTTTTTTTGGACTATGATACGCATCGTACCATAAGTTGCACCCAGATTTAGCTGAATATAGAAAGAACATGCACACTCAGTTTTGCTAAACACACACAGCTCTGCAACACATGCAGTATCTCACAAAAGTGAGTACACCCCTCATATTTTTGTTAACATTTTATTATATCTTTTCATGCGACATTACTGAAAATATGACACTTTGATACAATGTAAAGTAGTCAGGGTACAGCTTTTATAGCACTGTAAATTTGCTGTGCCCTTTTAATAAATTTACACCCAGCCATTAACCCCTTTCCGACATCGGACGTAATAGTACGCCGCTGTTGGACTCCCCCTGTTTGGCGTAAGGAGAAAAAAATAAAAACTCCAGAATTACTTTTTTTGGTCACTGCAGCATTGCATTAAAATGCAATAATGAGCAATCAAAAGATCATAGATCATATCTGGGTGAAAATGTTATGATTAAAAACATCAGCTTGGAGCACAAAAAATAAACTCTCACCCAACTTGCGATCACGAAAAATGGAGACGCTACAGGTATCGGAAAATGGCACAATTTTTTTTTAAACAAACTTTCGATTTTTTTCACCACTTAAATAAAAAAGAACCTAGACAAGTTTTGTGTCTATGAACTCGTAATGACCAGGAGAATAATAATGGAAGGTCAGTTTTAGCATTTAGTGAACATGGTAAAAAAAAAAAAAAACAACTGTGTTATTGCACTTTTTTTTGCAATTTTATTTTATGTTTTCCCATTTTCCAGTACAGGATATGTTAAAACCAATGATGTCGTTCAAAAGTACAACTCGTCCTGTAAAAAACAAGCCCCCACATGGCCATATTGACAGAAAAATAAAAAAGTTAAGGCTGTGGGAAGAAGGGGAGTAAGAAATGAATATGCAAAACCAAAAATAACTCTGGTCATTAAGTGGTTAATGTCTAAACCACTGGCAATAAAAAATGTGAAGCAACCTTTGATGCAAGTTTATGTGACAGTGGTAGTGCGTGGCACAGGAGCAGCGATGGTCTAAGAGGCTTCTGTTAAGGCAGCAGTCACAGGTATAATGCATTATTAAGGAAATTAGAGCTATGAAAGGTAAAGTCCCATGGAGAAACTAAGTAAAAAGTAAACAAAAAAAAATTGTAAAAATGTTACAAAAATATAAATCACAAAATAAAAAAAAATATTATACCAATAAATGCATATATTTATGTAAAAACAAAAATAAAGCCGGTATCGCTGTAATTGCACTCACCCGAAGACTAAATCCGCCTAATCACTTATATTACACGAGGAGCGGTGTAAAAAAAAATAAAACCAATTCTTGACCTGCTGTTAATTTGATAATTCTTTTTACAAAGGGATCGCAGCAATGCTCTGATCACACTTATCCTGCGTTCTGCTCTGAGTGCTTACACCAGGGTTTCTGTGTAAATCTCTGAAATACGTGATTCAAACGGAACCTCCAGCCGAAGATGCCCTCTAATGAGGCATATGGAGGCACTTAGGATGCCGACAGGCTTATGATCCGGTTTTGCTCGTCTTTTAGGCATAAGCCCGGTCAACCACAGTTTTGTTCACCTCTGAAAAGAAAAACACTGCTGAACAGAGGCCAGACGGAGTACAAAGTAACTTTGCTGCCCCACTATAGTGAAGAGATGTGTTGGGGCTTTCATCTGAATCACATCATTTGGAGATTTAGATGGAAACACCATTGCAAGCGCACAGCATAGAGAGCAAGATAAATGTGATCCAAAATGCAATGCAAAATGTTCCCAATAAAAGCTTCAACTCAATCCACAAAAAAGGAACACCCACATATGGGGTATCGGTGTACTCGAGAGAAATTGATCAATAAATTTTGAGGTCTGTTTTTAACTTTTACCCATGTGAAAATAAAAAAAATTGCGACTAAAGAAACATTTTTGTGGGAAAAATGAGATTTTCTATTTTCATAAATAAATGATATAAAAATTCTGTGAAGCACCTACCGGTTCAAGTTAGATAAAGGAGGCAGGGCAAAGTGGGGCCCTAGGCAAAAGTTTAAAATGAGGCCTCAAATGCTAACATATTGCACATGACACAGAAGCATTTCTGTTGTATTTACATGCGCTGAGTTCAGTGCCGCTAAACAAGTGTGATCGACAATATTGAAGTCGTTCGCTTGTTTCCCGGCCTCTTTACACCAACTGAGAAAGAATGATGGCAACAGAACAATCACTATTAGATCAATCTGTCCCCATACAGTATCATGTTATCAGCAGCACATCTACAGCTTACACCAGCGATGTGCTGTTGAGAACAATGATTTTTATTAAGCATTAACAATCACTTGATGAATATGCAGCATTTTGCTTGTTTAGAATAATACACCCCATAGTCCTCCACATAGTATAATGTGTACCACAGTCCTCCATATTGTAAAATGCAAGCCCCATAGTTCTCCATATAAAATAATACACTCCCCATAGTCCTCCATATAGTATAATATACTTCCCATAGTCCTCAAAATAGTATAATACACTCCCTATAGTCCTCCATATAGTATAATACACTCCCCATAGTCATCCATATATTATAATACACTCCCCATAGTCCTCCATATAATATAATACACTCCCTATAGTCCTCCATATATTAAAATACACTCCTCAGTCCTCCTCATGCCCCGCGCTACTCCTGGTGCTCCATGCTCGGCTCCAGTCTCAGCAGCTGCAATCTGCCCGGCACACAGCAGGTAAGTGATGATGTGATGTCATCCCACACTCACAGTGTCGGAGGGAGAGGGGAATGACGGGAGAGGGAGCGTCAGCTGACTCTCTCCTCCATCATTGCATTTAACTGTACCCGCATCTTAGACGCCGGTATAGTTGAATGAGTCAGGAGGGCAGTCGGCGCTGGCGGGGGAGTCAACGTTGGCGGCAGGCGACTGGCTGGGGGACCCTAGGAGAGCGGGGGCTCTAGGCAGCTGTGACCATGGCTGCTCAAATATTTGTGCATCACTACTCGCGATCTCCTCATGTCCCTCTTGAAACGTGCAGGGCAAAAGGCCATAATGAATAAATGAAAATGTAAAGAGCTCCTCGGAGTGTCCATGTGTGGGATCACCTGTCTACTGGGACTTGCCATGGAGGGAGGAAAGAGGATCAGGGTGAGGATTATGTTGTCCAGACTCTCCAGGCTTGTGAGACTGGACCATGTGAACGACACATGGGAAATATACTAAAAGCATTATCTGCCTTCCAACTTACCCCATGTTTGCACTGCTCTGGCTTCAAGAGTGGTGTCCCACGCACCCCTGAAAAGTGGGACATGAGGCTAGGTCTTGTAGATGAGCGTGCTTGTTGTGCTCCTGCAGCAGGCACAGTTTCACCTGATCTACGTCCTCAGCCTCTGCGTCCATTATCAGCAGCACTTCCACTTCCGAGTCCCTTAATACACACCTTGCACATTTTAAATGAGGTATATAATATATGCCTGAAAACTCTCTAGTATTAATAAGGAAAAGAAAATATATCTATAGCCCTGAAAAGGAATTTGTTTTTAGGTTGCAGCAGCAGTATATCTATAGAAGGCCTGTACGGCAATAAACCCTGCCTATATGCCTCTAACCCAAAACTATCCTTTCTCCACCTGCTATCCCTACACTGAATGCAGGTCACAGCGGTTTTACTAGAGAAAGGACAGTATGGTGCCCTGAAACGGACTTTTGTTTTACTGGTGCAGCATTGGTATACTAGTACTGCAATAGCAATTAAACATTAAACTCTCCTTTCTAGATGAACTCTCTCTGAACTGAATCCATAGGAGAGCATGTCGAACATCATGTCACCTGGTCTTATATCAGTCCCGATGACTCGATGTAGCTGGCCAATCACAGTAATGCCAGTATCCAACATGGCTATGTGTGTGGCAGGCAATCTTGCATGTTTATTGGCTGTCTAACAAAAAAAGAGGGGTGGGGTGCTCGAGCATCCGCGATACTGGATAAAGTAAGGAGTGTACCCGAGCCACCCTGATGCTAGATCAAATATCGATCTACACAAATATCGATACCTACACTTTTAAAAACATACATTGTTCTGAACAGAGAATTATACTGTAGATTCAAGAAGTATAGTGAAAGCAAGCCTTATAAAAAAATATTAAAGAATCAAACAAAAAAAGTGGATAAAATGTATAAAACATAAAGAATATACATTAAGTGAGTAAAATAAATAAATTTGGTATCACTGCAATTGTAATGATCTGTAGATGAAAAATACAATTTTAGTTTTTTTGTAGCATTTTCTCTCTCTTTCACCTAAATGTGTGATATGCAACTTGAGCTCAGTTGCTAAAACTTAATTAGGTGATAAAAATGTCAAAATAGCTAAATGTTGTTTATAGGTGTGTGCATGCCACATATTTTTCAGGCAGGCCAACCCAGTGAGTTTTTCAAGAGGAAAACGTTTCAGGAAATGCCAGTTTATTTTTTTAGTGTTTTTCTTTATCATATTCTGAGCAATTCTTCAACATTTTGACCAATGTTATTTTTTTTAAGCCTTTTTTTGCATCACTTTTGCAACATCCTTTCTAGTGGCATATTCCAGTTGTTTTATAAAATTTCATTCAACAATGATGAAACCATTAGCTTAAGATGAAAAACACTGGCAAAGTGTTCAAAACTACGCTATTGACCTCCTTGGAGGAGAAAATGGCTGAATAATGGTCACCTCACTTCTTTTAACCACTTGCCATCTATGTAAACCTGAAGCTGTTAAATTATGCTCAAAAGACTGAACATGCAATGACTAATAAGTCAGTTTTACATAGAATTGCAAATGTTCATTCTTTTGAGCATTTTGTTAACACATTTTTAACACAGAATCCGCCTAAAAAAAGATTTTGCGGGCACATTCCATATAGTCATGTACCCGCGATGCGCTTTTGGTGAATTTTTGATGGTTCAGATTTTCTGCTCCATTTCTGCTCCGATATGTAAAATTGGTTACTTGCATGTTTTCGAAAATAAGCAGCATAAAAAAACTCACCTAAAACTCTTTGTGACAACGTAGCCTAATTGTTCAAAATCTTTAGGATAGAATTGGATGTACCTGTTTGAAATTTACAATGGCAAAATGGTGAATATTATTTTTAAAAGCCAATTGTAAAGATTGTTTTTATATGAAAAACTGAAAATGTCAAGAGCTGCCAAATGAACATCTTACTCCAAATAGCGTATTTTCTAAACCAAGTACCTGACATGCCCTTTTTGTGGATAATCAGACGTACATTCTTCTGTGAACAGATTCTGGAATCGAAGCTTTAAAAGCATTTTGTTTGGGTAGAACTTTTAAAAACAAAGTGTTGACCCTGAAGATAGTAATTCAATCTCCGAGTTTCATTTGCTAGGCTGGCTTTCATTAGCTGCAGCGTTTCAAATTGCAAAACAAAATTACATTTTATTTTGAGGAAAAGCGCAAGTAACAAGTAAACATATTTACAGTTAATCAGTTTGATTATTTCATACAAGCCAGCGGAACATTTTATTGGGATTTTAAATGATAGCCTTTTGTAAATATTCAAACAATCTGTTAGAAAAGATTCTTACAAGAGGGCAACCTAAAGTGCACTGCACAAGGTATTCATATATCAGACTTTTTAGAATGTTACCAAATGACTATCATTTCCTTTTGCTTATGTAGCACCAATGAATGGGAAGAGCTTGCCCTGGATCAACCAGGTTGGCCTGGCATGATCACCTCAGGAGCACGTGCAGCTGAAGATAGGAAAATCTTTGTGCAAAAAGAAAGCGTGCTGTACGCAAGGTACTGTACAAGTAGAATGTGGTGTACTGACTACATCTGCTTCCTTATGTCAAGTATGTGGGCGAACCTTCAGGGCCCGGATTGGACTCAGCCACCTCCGGACCCATAACTACTAATTCTCTTCTAACCCTGAAGTCATGGTTATCTTCGACTACGAAGGACGAACATCATATAGCACCAACATATTCCTCAGCACTGTACAAAAATTATCATAACCCACATCAGTCTGTGTCGCTTCGAGGCTCACAATCTGCTTTCCTTATCTCATTCATCCAAACTGTTGCTGTGGTTATATCTATTTTTTTTCTACTGTTTTGTCATGACTTTTTTTTTTATCCTTTCTTTGCAGACAATTTAGATGCTGTTGACAGTGACTGACTGCGGCATTAAAATAGTTAAGTTAGCTTCGGTTGCTGCTGTTACGCGGCAGATGCCGGCTGTGTTTCCCAGCCAGCATCTGCTTGGCATAGAGCGAGTTTCTGTGACAAAAATGTTCATTACAAGTCATTACCGAGTAGAAGTGGTTATCTTCCGTACACCATTCTTCATCGTAGAAAGAGACGGATGGACAGTTTGCACAATATCATGTATTTCATGAATTTCATAGGACTGACAACCATGAAATGCTACATTTTCTCATGTAGCTGTGACTTGTCAACTATCCGTCAATGGTGCCAGGCTGCAGAATGAAAGGTGTCGTCCCTGGTGAAACAACCCTTTTAAAGGTTACTTTGATAAGTCATAATGGCCCTGAGACCAGTAAGTGACTACTCTGATAGTCCGTGATCGTGTTGCCACCAGCCTTAACTAATTTCCTGTATTGATGACACAACATCAGTACTTGTAGGTTCTCACTGAGTAAGTTCAGACTGTCCCACAGCAGATCAAGTAAGTTCCTTGATGGGCTTCTGTGCAGGAGTTGACTCCCGCATGTCCATTTCTTAGTATAGTGCACTTAGTGACATAGCTACATATGTTGAAAAAAAAACGTCTGTCAAGTTCAATCTTTTTCCATCAGCCATACATTCTCTATCTGTAGATTATTTATAACACACAATTCCATTTGTAATGAGAAAACAATCCGGTCATTTAACAAAAGCTGTTATAGTGTCTGCCATTTTTACCTACTGAAGTTGGGCATTCCACAGTATGATTGCTCTAAGGATAAGTGCAACTGGTTTACCGTGACAGAGAGGAGTCAGAAGACCGCAGCATCTGATTTCTCCTACTCCTGCACTGAATAGAAGCACTTCTAATATTAAACGGTGCAGGTTCCTTTTAGCATTTCCGAGGTTAACATACTTAGTTGAGAGCTCCTGGAAGCTTTCCTGCATTAAGGCTCTCAGCTGTTTACTGTTAGCCACTCCCATCTCCTATATTATCTGGGCCCTGTCAAGTCCTTACTGTTAGAGCTAGCTTTTGGTGCATGGATGGTGGTTGTTGGTTGTTATTTGAGAAGGTGTTTGGTGGATTTATCTGTAACTGTTGCTAGGTTTTGGGTGTGTGATAATTCGTGTTACCTTGCTTGTCTGGTTGGTGTATTACAGTACACTATTACTTCCCTCTTCTCTGGGTGGCGGAAGGGTACAGACTGAGGGCGGATTCAGAAGCTAAGGCAAGGTTTGTGGCCCCAGCATCTTCACCATCAGAAGTACTCCATGGAACAGGGCACGCTAGGGTGCCCCTAGCATAGGGACAGGGAAGGAGCCCCTGGTCCAGAGACACCCGACAACAGAGTGACAATAAGTTCCCAAGATGAGTTTTTAATGGTTCATATTTTTTTCTGGGCAAAAAATGCAGCATCTGTTTCAGCAAACTGGATGGGATTTATAGAAACATCATGCCCATTGTGCAGTGTAAACTGAGATCTACAGCATGTCAAATTTTCTTATGGATATGCTGAGTTTTATGTGCAGATTTTCCCCATAGACTTGCATTAGATGAAATGCAGGTAAGAAATGTGCATGCGTTTTCAGTGCTTTTCCGCTGCATATATGTTAACCACATATTAATAAAGTTTAGTCAAAGCCAAATACTAAGAAAAAGATAACAAAGCAGCTTCATTTAAAACATGACCTAAACCTAATTTAGCTCCAGAAATACTACAGAAACTCTGCAACATCGAAAACTCACCAAATACTAATATTCATGTTTTTTTTATTACAAATACATACATTTACAGACAACATTTCCCTTTCAGTATGTCTTTTGAGTGTGGGAGTAAACCAGAGAAACCCACACAAACACGGGGAGAACAGAGAAACTCCTTCCAGATGTTGTCCTTGGTGGGATTTAAACCCAGGACAACATTATAAGGGGCGAGTGAAATGAAAGAGTTAAATGATAGCTCAGATAGTGTGATAAAGGATGTGAAGTTTTTATTGATTCATTGAAATAAAATAGTAATATATATGACATATCCACATTTCACTATTCTATACAACTGACATTGCCTATGTCAGGAAATGTGTAGAGGACACAGATGAGAGCAGAGGAGCCGGACTACTTTGAAATTTAAGTTCTATGTTACTTTGTGGATTACTCTGGGGCAATAATTAATGTAATGCGGCTTGCAACCGATGTTTTTTGGGTGCTAATTTAGCAGCATTAGTCAGCTCTGTTATTGTCATGTATGTTTCATGCTGCTGCTTTTCAGAGAAAGCAAACATCAAAAAGGTCACCCAGGGATGAGATGACTAGGATGACAAGGTCAAGTTGCAGGTCCATGGCAGCTTCTCTTTACCCCGCTCCCCTACACCAACGCCACAGCTGTGACTGACAGCAGAGCAACAGTAGAGAGCCGTCTGTCAGTCAGTGCTGGGGTGTAGTTACAGGTGCTATGTGCTGGGTGATGACTGAAGCCACACTGGCCATGTCTTTATGACTGAAAACCGGAGGCTGCTGGGAGGAATAAAGTTAATTTCCTCCCAGTAGCTGGGCTTTCAGTACGGCAGCCGCACTGCTTTACAATGATATTAACTTGAAGATTAATCCCATACTTGTAAGTTAATAGAAGTCTCTGATTGAGTTAAATGATCAAGCAACTTGACAAACTTGTTAATTGATGCTGTATAGAATCATCTCCCCTCAATTACAGCTGGTACAACACAACATCACCAGATTTTGAGCTCACTGTGAAAATGTGAGGCCGGCTTCACACTCAGCATATGAAAATACGGTCCGTATATTACGGCCGTAATACGCTGAAATGTCCCGAAAATAGTGGTCCGTAGCTCCTCCGTAGGCAGGGTGTGTCAGCGTTTTTTGCGCATGGCATCCTCCGTATGTAATCCGTATGGCATCCGTACTGCGTGGTTTTCTCGCAGGCTTGCAAAACCAACATACCGCTATAGAAATGATCCATGTGTCCCAAAAAGAAAAAAATATATATATATATATACTGTCTATATATATATATATATGTCATTAGACACATATATGTATATATGTTAATATTTATTCCAGCGCTATACAGCTTGAAAGCCGGTAATTCAATTACCGGCTTTTTCTTTCTCCTTCCTAAAACCCGACATGATTTGAGACATGGTTTACATACAGTAAACCATGTCTTCTCTCCATTTTTTTTGCAGATTCCACACTACTAATGTCAGTAGAGTGTATCTGCAAAATTTGGCCGTTCTAGCTCTTAAAATAAAGGGTTAAATGGCGGAAAAAATTGGCGTGGGCTCCCGCGCAATTTTCTCCGCCAGAGTAGTAAAGCCAGTGACTGAGGGCAGATATTAATAGCCTGGAGAGGGTCCATGGTTATTGGCCCCCCCCTGGCTAAAAATATCTGCCCCCAGCCACCCCAGAAAAGGCACATCTGGAAGATGCGCCTATTCTGGCACTTGGCCACTCTCTTCCCATTCCCGTGTAGCGGTGGGATATGGGGTAATGAAGGGTTAATGCCACCTTGCTATTGTAAGGTGACATTAAGCCTAATTAATAATGGAGAGGCGTCAATTATGACACCTATCCATTATTAATCCAATTGAATGAAAGGGTTAAATAAAACACAAACACATTATTTAAAATTATTTTAATGAAATAAAAACAATGGTTGTTGGAGTATTTTATTCTACGCCCAATCCAATCACTGAAGACCCTCGTTCTGTGAAAGAAAAAACATAATAAACCAACAATATACTTACCCTCCGCAGATCTGTAACGTCCAACGATGTAAATCCTTCTGAAGGGGTTAAAACATTTTGCAGCAAGGAGCTTTGCTAATGCAGGCTGCTCCTCACTGCAAAACCCCGGGGAATGAGTCTAAATATAGATCAATGAGCTATATTTAGCTTCATTTGCGGTGAGGCGCCCTCTGCTGGATGTTCATAGATCGTGGGAAATTTCCTAGAAAGCTCCCAGGCTTTCTAGGCAAGTTCCCACGATCTATAAACAGCCAGCAGAGGGCGCCTCACCGCAAATGAAGCTAAATATAGCTCATTGATCTATATTTAGACTCATTCCCCAGGGTTTTGCAGCGAGGAGCAGCCTGCATTAGCAAAGCTCCTTGCTGCAAAATGTTTTAACCCCTTCAGAAGGATTTACATCGTTGGACGTTACAGATCTGCGGAGGGTAAGTATATTGTTGGTTTATTATGTTTTTTCTTTCACAGAACGAGGGTCTTCAGTGATTGGATTGGGCGTAGAATAAAATACTCCAACAACCATTGTTTTTATTTCATTAAAATAATTTTAAATAATGTGTTTGTGTTTTATTTAACCCTTTCATTCAATTGGATTAATAATGGATAGGTGTCATAATTGACGCCTCTCCATTATTAATTAGGCTTAATGTCACCTTACAATAGCAAGGTGGCATTAACCCTTCATTACCCCATATCCCACCGCTACACGGGAATGGGAAGAGAGTGGCCAAGTGCCAGAATAGGCGCATCTTCCAGATGTGCCTTTTCTGGGGTGGCTGGGGGCAGATATTTTTAGCCAGGGGGGGGGGGCAATAACCATGGACCCTCTCCAGGCTATTAATATCTGCCCTCAGTCACTGGCTTTACTACTCTGGCGGAGAAAATTGCGCGGGAGCCCACGCCAAATTTTTCCGCCATTTAACCCTTTATTTTAAGAGCTAGAACGGCCAAATTTTGCAGATACACTCTACTGACATTAGTAGTGTGGAATCTGCAAAAAAAATGGAGAGAAGACATGGTTTACTGTATGTAAACCATGTCTCAAATCATGTCGGCTTTTAGGAAGGAGAAAGAAAAAGCCGGTAATTGAATTACCGGCTTTCAAGCTGTATAGCGCTGGAATAAATATTAATATATATACATATATGTGTCTCACTGACATATATATATATATATACCTATTCTATGTGTACACATTTATTCTACCTATTGGACTGTAAGCTGTCAGTGTGATTTTACTGTACACCGCACTGAATTACCGGCTTTTCTCTCTAACAGCGCTGCGTATTTCTCGCAAGTCACACTGCTTGTCCGTGTGAAATCCGTATTTTTCACGCTTCCATAGACTTTCATTGGCGTATTTCTTGCGCAGTACGGTGACAAACGCAGCATGCTGCGATTTTGTACGGCCGTAGAAAGCCGTATAATACTGATCAGTAAAATACGGCAGATAGGAGCAGAGGCATAGAGAATAATTGTGCCGTATTTTTTGCGAGTTTTACGGACGTAGTTTCTGCGCTCTTACGTCCGTAATACTCGCAAGTGTGAAGCCGGCCTGAAGCTAAAACCTGCGTCCCTGTAATAATAAAGAATTCAACTGGTTTGTTAATTGCAAGTATTTGTGAAAAGTCCTATAATTTCGTCTACTGGCACTTTTTGCGTTTTTCTCAGAATGCATACATCCATTTTAAATTGATTTTGCTTGATTTTTTTGAAAATCGCAGAAAGTATGCAAAGTTTGCCAATAAACCTTATTAGCAATTGAGATTGAATTATTTTGATTGTCACTATATGTACTGTATTAATTTATTTGAAAATAAGTTATGATTTAAGTTTATAGTTTTTATTTTTTACAGAAATCGCCGCTAAAAAATAAAGAGTGGTTTCGAACAGCCATAGTTGTTTTAGATTGTGGATTGGAACATAAAATTCTCTGTAGACCTCTATACGCATTGGTTTTACTGACTTTTACTGGTTTTACAGCCAAGAAATTCTGACTCCTGGTATTTGTAGTCCCACGTTCCCAATAATAAACTAATGTCAACGATAAATAATAAGGTTTTGCATCTTCAATCCTTTTTTAAAAAGTGAATATAAAGATCATTTTGGATGTGATAGCAGTAAACAGGCTTGATAATGAGCGTGGAAGAAAGGCGTTCAGCGGGAGATTATGATACTTATCCACCTACCTTTGCCAGAAAATGGAAAATCACCTGTGTTTTTTTTCCTCTAAATGTGTATGAAAACAAGCCGTGAGCCTCAGCAATTTAAGTGCACACATGAGTAGCTGAGAATGTTACGGCATAACAGTCTTCTCACTATTCACAGGAGACTTGTTTGTTTAACCCCTTCATGACCCAGCCTATTTTGACCTTAAAGACCTTGCCATTTTTTGCAATTCTGACCAGTGTCCCTTTATGAGGTAATAACTCAGGAACGGTTCAACGGATCCTAGCGGTTCTGAGATTGTTTTTTCGTGACATATTGGGCTTCATGTTAGTGGTAAATTTAGGTCAATAAATTCTGCGTTTATTTGTGATAAAAAGGAAATTTGGCGAAAATTTTGAAAATTTTGCAATTTTCACATTTTGAATTTTTATTCTGTTAAACCAGAGAGATATGTGACACAAAATAGTTAATAAATAACATTTCCCACATGTTTACTTTACATCAGCACAATTTTGGAAACAAAATTTTTTTTTGTTAGGAAGTTATAAGGGTTAAAATTTGACCAGCGATTTGTCATTTTTACAACGAAATTTACAAAACCATTTTTTTTAGGGACCACCTCACATTTGAAGTCAGTTTGAGGGGTCTATATGGCTGAAAATACCCAAAAGTGACACCATTCTAAAAACTGCACCCCTCAAGGTACTCAAAACCACATTCAAGAAGTTTATTAACCCTTCAGGTGCTTCACAGCAGCAGAAGCAACATGGAAGGAAAAAATGAACATTTAACTTTTTAGTCACAAAAATTATCTTTTAGCAACAATTTTTTTATTTTCCCAATGGTAAAAGGAGAAACTGAACCACGAAAGTTGTTGTGCAATTTGTCCTGAGTACGCTGATACCTCATATGTGGGGGTAAACCACTGTTTGGGCGCACGGCAGGGCTTGGAAGGGAAGGAGCGCCATTTGACTTTTTGAATCAAAAATTGGCTCCACTCTTTAGCGGACACCATGTCACGTTTGGAAAGCCCCCGTGTGCCTAAAAATTGGAGCTCCCCCACAAGTGACCCCATTTTGGAAACTAGACATCCCAAGGAACTTATCTAGATGCATAGTGAGCACTTTGAACCCCCAGGTGCTTCACAAATTGATCTGTAAAAATGAAAAAGTACTTTTTTTTCACAAAAAAATTCTTTTAGCCTCAATTTTTTCATTTTCACATGGGCAACAGGATAAAATGGATCCTAAAATGTGTTGGGCAATTTCTCCTGAGTACACCAATACCTCACATGTGGGGGTAAACCACTGTTTGGGCACATGGTAAGGCTCGGAAGGGAAGGAGCGCCATTTGACTTTTTGAATGAAAAATTATTTCCATCGTTAGCGGACACCATGTCGCGTTTGGATAGCTCCTGTGTGCCTAAACATTGGCGCTCCCCCACAAGTGACCCCATTTTGGAAACTAGACCCCCCAAGGAACTTATTTAGATGCCTAGTGAGCACTTTAAACCCTCAGGTGCTTCACAAATTGATCTGTAAAAATGAAAAAGTACTTTTTTTTCACAAAAAAATTATTTTCGCCTCAATTTTTTCATTTTCACATGGGCAGTAGGATAAAATGGATAATAAAATTTGTTGGGCAATTTCTTCCGAGTACGCCGATACCTCATATGTGGGGGTAAACCACTGTTTGGGCACACGGCAGGGCTCGGAAGGGAAGGCGCGCCATTTGACTTTTTGAATGGAAAATTAGCTCCAATTGTTAGCGGACACCATGTCGCGTTTGGAGAGCCCCTGTGTGCCTAAACATTGGAGCTCCCCCACAAGTGACCCCATTTTGGAAACTAGACCCCCCAAGGAACTTATCTAGATGCATATTGAGCACTTTAAACCCCCAGGTGCTTCACAGAAGTTTATAACGCAGAGCCATGAAAATAAAAAATAATTTTTCTTTCCTCAAAAATGATTTTTTAGCCTGGAATTTCCTATTTTGCCAAGGATAATAGGAGAAATTGGACCCCAAATATTGTTGTCCAGTTTGTCCTGAGTATGCTGATACCCCATATGTGGGGGTAAACCACTGTTTGGGCGCACGGCAGGGCTCGGAAGGGATGGCACGCCATTTGGCTTTTTAAATGGAAAATTAGCTCCAATCATTAGCGGACACCATGTCACGTTTGGAGAGCCCCTGTGTGCCTAAACATTGGAGATCCCCCAGAAATGACACCATTTTGGAAACTAGACCCCCAAAGGAACTAATCTAGATGTGTGGTGAGGACTTTGAACCCCCAAGTGCTTCACAGAAGTTTATAACGCAGAGCCATGAAAATAAAAATAAAAAATTATTTTCTCAAAAATGATCTTTTAGCCTGCAATTTTTTATTTTCCCAAGGGTAACAGGAGAAATTTGACCCCAAAAGTTGTTGTCCAGTTTCTCCTGAGTACGCTGATACCCCATATGTGGGGGTAAATCACTGTTTGGGCACATGCCGGGGCTCGGAAGTGAAGTAGTGACGTTTTGAAATGCAGACTTTGATGGAATGCTCTGTGGGCGTCACGTTGCGTTTGCAGAGCCCCTGATGTGGCTTAACAGTAGAAACCCCCCACAAGTGACCCCATTTTGGAAACTAGACCCCCAAAGGAACTTATCTAGATGTGTGGTGAGCACTTTGAACCCCCAAGTGCTTCATAGAAGTTTATAATGCAGAGCCGTGAAAATAATAAATACGTTTTCTTTCCTCAAAAATAATTATTTAGCCCAGAATTTTTTATTTTCCCAAGGGTTACAGAAGAAATTGGACCCCAAAAGTTGTTGTCCAGTTTCTCCTGAGTACGCTGATACCCCATATGAGGGGGTAAACCACTGTTTGGGCACATGCCGAGGCTCGGAAGTGAAGTAGTGACGTTTTGAAATGCAGACTTTGATGGAATGCTCTGTGGGCGTCACGTTGCGTTTGCAGAGCCCCTGATGTGGCTTAACAGTAGAAACCCCCCACAAGTGACCCCATTTTGGAAACTAGACCCCGAAAGGAACTTATCTAGATGTGTGGTGAGCACTTTGAACCCCCAAGCGCTTCATAGAAGTTTATAATGCAGAGCCGTGAAAATAATAAATATGTTTTCTTTCCTCAAAAATAATTATTTAGCCCAGAATTTTTTATTTTCCCAAGGGTTACAGGAGAAATTGGACCCCAAAAGTTGTTGTCCAGTTTCTCCTGAATACGCTGATACCCCATGAGTGGGGGTAAACCACTGTTTGGGCACACGTCGGGGCTCAGAAGGGAAGTAGTGACTTTTGAAATGCAGACTTTGATGGAATGGTCTACGGGTGTCACGTTGCGTTTGCAGAGCCCCTGGTGTGCCTAAACAGTAGAAACCCCCACAAGTGACCCCATTTTAGAAACTAGACCCCCCAAGGAACTTATCTAGATATGTGGTGAGCACTTTGAACCCCCAAGTGCTTCACAGACGTTTACAACGCAGAGCCGTGAAAATAAAAAAATCATTTTTCTTTCCTCAAAAATTATGTTTTAGCAAGCATTTTTTTAGATTCACAAGGGTAACAGGAGAAATTGGACCCCAGTAATTGTTGCGCAGTTTGTCCTGAGTATGCTGGTACCCCATATGTGGGGGTACACCACTGTTTGGGCACACTTCATGGCTCGGAAGTGAGGGAGCACCATTTGACTTTTTGAATACGAGATTGGCTGGAATCAATGGTGGCGCCATGTTGCGTTTGGAGACCCCTGATGTGCCTAAACAGTGGTAACCCCTCAATTCTACCTCCAACACTAACCCCAACACACCCCTAACTCTAATCCCAACTGTAGCCATAACCCTAATCACAACCCTAACCGCAACACACCCCTAACCACAACCCTAACCCCAACACACCCCTAACCCTAACCACAACCCTAATTCCAACCCTAACCCTAAGGCTATGTGCCCACGTTGCGGATTCGTGTGAGATATTTCCGTACCATTTTTGAAAAATCCGCGGGTAAAAGGCACTGCATTTTACCTGCGGATTTTCCGCAGTTTTCCAGTGTTTTTTGTGCGGATTCCTATTGTGCGGATTCCTATTGAGGAACAGGTGTAAAACGCTGCGGAATCCGCACAAAAAATTGACATGCTGCGGAAAATACAACGCAGCGTTTCCGCGCGGTATTTTCCGCACCATGGGCACAGCGGATTTGGTTTTTCATATGTTTACATGGTACTGTAAACCTGATGGAACACTGCTGCGAATCCGCAGCCAAATCCGCACCGTGTGCACATAGCCTAATTCTAAAGGTATGTGCACACGCTGCGGAAAACGCTGCGGATCCGCAGCAGTTTCTCATGAGTTTACAGTTCAATGTAAACCTATGGGAAACAAAAATCGCTGTACACATGCTGCGGAAAAACTGCACGGAAACGCAGCGGTTTACATTCCGCAGCATGTCACTTCTTTTGTGCGGATTCCGCAGCGGTTTTACAACTGCTCCAATAGAAAATCGCAGTTGTAAAACCGCAGTGAAATGCGCAGAAAAAAACGCGGTAAATCCGCCATAAATCCGCAGCGGTTTAGCACTGCGGATTTATCAAATCCGCAGCGGAAAAATCCGCAGAGGACCAGAATACGTGTGCACATACCGAAACCCTAACCCTAGCCCTAACCCTACCCCTAGCCCTACCCCTAGCCCTAACCCTACCCCTAACCTTACCCCTAACCCTACCCCTAACCCTAACCCTAACCCTATTCTAACATTAGTGGAAAAAAAAAATTTCTTTATTTTTTTATTGTCCCTACCTATGGGGGTGACAAAGGGGGGGGGTCATTTATTATTTTTTTTATTTTGATCACTGAGATAGATTATATCTCAGTGATCAAAATGCACTTTGGAACGAATCTGCCGGCCGGCAGATTCGGCGGGCGCACTGCACATGCGCCCGCCATTTTGGAAGATGGCGGCGCCCAGGGAGAAGACGGACGGGACCCCGGCTGGATCGGTAAGTATGATGGGGTGGGGGGGGACCACGGGGGGGGATCGGAGCACGGGGGGGGGGATCGGAGCACGGGGGGGGAATCGGAGCGCGGGAGGAGTGGAACGGAGCACGGGGGGCTGGAATGGAGCACGGGGGGCTGGAATGGAGCACGGGGGGCTGGAATGGAGCACGGGGGGGTGGAACGGAGCACCGGGGGGGTGGATCGGAGTGCAGGGGGGGTGATTGGAGCACGGGGGGGTGATTGGAGCACGGGGGGAGCGGACAAGAGCACGGGGGGGAGCGGAGCACTGGACGGAGGGGAGCCGGAGCAGTGTACCGGCCAGATCGGGGGGCTGCGGGGGCGATCGGTGGGGTGGGGTGGGGGCACATTAGTATTTCCAGCCATGGCCGATGATATTTCAGCATCGGCCATGGCTGGATTGTAATATTTCACCCGTTATAATAGGTGAAATATTACAAATCGCTCTGATTGGCAGTTTCACTTTCAACAGCCAATCAGAGCGATCGTAGCCACGAGGGGGTGAAGCCACCCCCCCTGGGCTAAACTACCACTCCCCCTGTCCCTGCAGATCGGGTGAAATGGGAGTTAACCCTTTCACCCGGCCTGCAGGGACGCGATCTTTCCATGACGCCGCATAGGCGTCATGGGTCGGATTGGCACCGACTTTCATGACGCCTACGTGGCGTCATGGGTCGGGAAGGGGTTAAAATGCTGCGATCTCTATTTGCACATTTTAGCAAATTTAAAGCTTCTGCTATTTTTAGTGCCGGTTCCATGTTTGCCGATGGGGCCCAATATTTCAGCTTCGTGTCTGCAAGTGCAGACGTTTAGGGAAGAATTAATAATCCAGTCCGCCTACCACTCTCCTTCTATTTAACAGAATTAGAATTCATTTCAAATCCATATTTTAATATTTAAGTGATGCTCTTTAAAATTAAAGGGAATTTAGTCAGAAATTAAAATTTAGATTTACATGTAGACAAGTCATGAATTACTCATGTACAATAATGCTATTAACCTGCAGATATGGGGTTAATCTACAGGTTAATAGTGTTCTGATACTGTTCGGCTGCCACACTGGGAGACCTTCTGCCAGGTTTAAATTAACTTTATTCTTCCTGGCAGGCTCATTCTTTCAGTCACACGGTTTTAGATTCTGCTCAGCAAAATGTTATCAGCGGATGTAATTGCGCCTCCGACACTGACAGACACTGCATCCTGCAAGGCTAGGTCACAATAGGCCTTCAGTAGTTCCCCTGTTAAATATGGCGCCAGAACCTTTGTCTACTGCTCCGAAGGTAATTTCTCCCGCTTCCCCACCCTTTCAAAAACCGCCAGGAATGCCTCGACGTCATCACCCGCCGTCATCTTTTGTAAGACTCTTCTTACCGTCTTCCTCATGTGTGAGTCATCAACTGGATCTGCGGTTGGGGCAGTTGCCCTGCCACGGATCGCCTCGGCTAGGAGTTCAATCTGCTGCTTATGCTGCTGCTGCTGCCATATCTGTTGCTGTTGGAGATTAACCTGCACCAGTTGCTTTATCAATTCCTATATGTTGTCATCTTTCGCTCCTGAAGTTGCTTTCACCCAGGACGTGCAGCAGTCACACTGATACTTGGGATTTGTGCCCATGCGTCTAGCACGAATTGCATGATTTCACTCACTCAGCTTCTGTGTGACATACTGTAGGCACAGGAAGCCATTTTAATAAAAAATGTCCAGTCAGGTTTATTTATTCCATAAACTTACAAACGAACATAAGCAAACAAAAGATGGCCTTTTCTGGCACAAAATTAAAACAAATAGAAAATAAAAAGTCCGCATAGTTCTGCGGGTCCACCCGCTCAGGTCAGTGTCGTTAGCAAACACACTGGAGTTCTTCACACCTCCAGTCACAGACCCTGAATGAGACACCTGGTCTCCTTTTTATCTGCCAAACCACTCCCCTGGGGTGAGGATATATGAGAAATCATTCTGATCCATCTCTTTTGACTGCTTGTAAATCCAGCCCTTGAATTACCTAATAACTCTCTCAGCACTGTATGTGAAGGAGCATGCTTTCCGAGCTCACATCACAGAAGCTACCAACCGCGACAATACATATCTCCCCTCAGGGACCTATCCAGTGGCCATCTTACAATATATAATATAGTGCAGCAGGGTTGGTGCAGTGTGACAGACAGTGGCCTAGGATAGTTCAAAACAAAGTCTCTTTTAATAGTCGGTGTACTCACAAACAGAAAAGCAAATAGTATCCTCCGGATTGCAGCCGGGAAACAAGGTAGTCCGTAACCAGGACCGGTTGCCGTGGGTCCACAGTGTATGCTGAGGGGTGCCAGGCCTTTTGGCTCCGTATTGCTTCACACAGGTTGAGCTCTGCAGAGCCTCCTGCTCTGCATGCTTGAAAACCAAAACGGACGCACCCAACCCACTGCTGCAGGGTTTTTACAAGGAACCTGTCACCATAGGCCACATTGAAGACTTGGCCGGGAGGCAACAGACCGCTCCACCATTATTTTGAGGAATGACCATGATTTTCAATCATAGCTTTCATGCGTTTTGGCATGCTTTCCACCAGTCTTTCAGAGTGCTCCTGGCGCAAAAATGTAAGCAGTTCTTCTTTGTTTGATGGCTTGTGACTATCCATCATCCTCTTGATTACATTCCAGAGGTTTTCAATGGGGTTCAGGTCAGGAGATTGCGCTGCCCATGACAGGGTTTTGATGTGGTGGTCTCTTAACTTTTGCCAGAGCTGTATATAAATATCCTTTCATATATTACGTACATATAGTATATGTATTGTATGTCCACGTAGTATATTGTCCAGCCACGCAGTATATTGCCCATCGACGTAGTATATTGCCCAGCGACGTAGTATATTGCCCATTTACGTAGTATATTGCCCATTTACGTAGTATATTGCCCAGCCACATAGTATACAGCACAGAGCCACGTAGTATACAGCACAGAGCCACATAGTATATTGTCCAGCCACGTAGTATACAGCACAGAGCCACGTAGTATATTGCACAGCGACATAGTATATTCGCCAGCCACGTAGTATATTGCCCAGCCACGTAGTATACAGCACAGAGCCACATAGTATATTGTCCAGCCACGTAGTATACAGCACAGAGCCACGTAGTATATTGCACAGCGACATAGTATATTCGCCAGCCACGTAGTATACAGCACAGAGCCACGTAGCATATTGCTCAGTGACGTAGTATATTGTTCAGCCACGTAGTATATTGCACAGCGACATAGTATATTGCCCAGCCACGTAGTATATTGCACAGCCTTGTAGTATACAGCACAGAGCCACGTAGGATATTGCCCACTGACGTACTATATTACCGAGCCACGTATGTCACAGGTTAAAAAAATTAAAAATAAACATACTCACCTAACGATCCAAGGGCCCCTTGTAGTTGAACATACTCACCATTCTGGTAGCTGCTCCTCAGCGTCCCGTCTCTCTGCTTCCTTGGATCCAACAGCGCTGTGCAGATGGGCGCGCGGCTGCCGCCATCTTGCGTTCCCAGGATGCTTTACGAAATTACCCATATGACTTAATGGTCTCGCGAGACCGCTAGGTCTTATGGGTAATTTCGCAAAGCATCGCTGGGAAAGGAAGATGGCGGCAGGCGCGAGCGGCTCAGCGGACAACGGAGGGTGAGTATAGCAGGTTTTTTGTTTTTGTCCTATTTTTAACATTACTTTCTTTTACTATTGATGCCGCATAGGCAGCATCAATAGTAAAAGCAAATCCTACACAAAACCACGGAAGTAATGCCACAGTAGAAGATTTAAAATGTCATTTTATTACATATATGCGAACATTACAGAAATTAACAAAAAGGAAGGGGGGGAAAAAAACAACACAAAATAGCCGCAATACCAAAAATATAATGCACTTCAAAGTGCTAAAGGGGATGTTTAGAAAATTAATATCCCATGCTACTCTTACTCACTCCAGCAGTCACAGTGTAAGTTCCAAATATAGATTATACTAATAAATAATATAAAATCATAATGAATATAAATCATATATCAAAGTGAAACAAAACACTGAGCTGCAGCCTATATCATGACACTATTGCACTATACAAAAAGTCCTAATGTATACAAAAATATATATTTTTTTGTTATTTTAAGGACACAAAAAAATTAATACATAATTAGTAAAGTGCAAAGTGCTTAGTATAAAAAGGATTTTTTTATATTGGAAAAGATTTTCAAATAAATGCCCTTAATACTGAGGTAGCAAAGAAAAGTGCCATATGCCAGAAACTATATAGCAGCGAAATAGTAATTGCAAAAAGTGCATAGTGCTATCCAGAATAGAGCTACAAACCAATACCTATATTACTGAGATTCAGAAAAAGTGCCATGTGCCAAGACACAGTAGCAGCCAAATGATAAGGGCAAAAGTGCACCGTGCAGACAGGAGTTAAAGAGAGCTAAATATAAGAGTAATACATGACCTGTTTGGGCGGCTCAAAAACCCGCAGAACCCGACGCGCGTTTCGCGTATAGCTTCTTCGTTGGGGAAAGTGAATATGAGCAGGGAATACAAAGGGGTCCTTATATATACCTTGGAGATCAGTGGTGGCAGCGGCATGTGTGCGGCGCTTCCGTTACCAAGAACCGGATGTGAAGCCCACACAGATCGGCGTCCCACGTCACATGCGCGCGCCCCTCCTCCCGACGCGTCAGAGAGGGAACGCGACGAGCACAGACGCGTTGCCATGGGGACGCACAAGCCGGAGATGTGGGAAGCGCACGCCGCTGTAGGAGAACAAAGTCAGGCCGTAAATATCTTAATACCTGCGCCAGAAGATGGGGAATCAGTGTCACAGTGAGCAGAAGAGCTACCAAATATAACTGGTAGCAATAAAAAACAAGTGTCGAAGTGTGTGAGAGTAACTCCCATCAAAGACAAAAAAGGGGAGAAGTTGAATAACGCAAATACAATATAATAAACAATTAATAATGTGGGAAAGTGAATCCCAATATTATACAAAAATAATAATAATAACAGACGTCCGAAAAAAACAGTGACAAAAATTACGTATGCATAAACCCTCCAACCCACCCAAGGGAAAGGGAGGAAAGAGGGAAAACATAATATAATTAAGAATGTCAATAATAAAAAACAGTGTAATATTAACAATATAATGCAAAAAATACAATATTAAATATATATTTTTTCATGTTGCTTGACAAGAATCCTCATCAACATTCCGAAGGATCTCCCACGATGTTATCCATAATCTTCTGCCAGAACGAATTACCACATGCCACGAAGAACCAACCAGGACCTTCCGACTAACCATCATGACAGTCATCCTCAAAGGTAAGTATAAGAAACATAACTGAAAAAAACTAAGAAAAATGGCAAATGTAAGAATAAAAACATTAAAATAAGGACACACTACATTAAAAAAAGTATCTAAACTAAAGAAAAGAGGAAAAACTAAGGATCTCATTAAGCCCATGTGGGTAAACGGAGTTTACCCTAGAGATCCATCTCGCTTCTAGCTGAGCCAAATTCCTACGCCAATTACCACCCCTCTGATCAACATAGACCTTGTCAATGCCAATTACCTTCAGAAGTTTTGCATTGCATTCATGTTCCAACCTAAAATGTCTAGGTACAGGTTTCAAAGAGGTCCTGTTCTGGGTAAGATTTATTGACGATATTTTTCTAATTTGGCAGGGCACAGAACAGGACCTTCTATCTTTCTTGGGCATTTTGAATACCAACAAAATCAATGTGAAACTCACGTGCAAATATAGTCAGAGTAATTTGGAATTTTTAGATGTTATGGTCACGAAAGGAGCTAATGACTACATTGAAACAAAGGTCTTTCGGAAAGAGACAGCCGTGAACTCTCTACTACACGCATCCTCAGCACATCCTAAGCAATTAATAAATGGCATACCAACAGGACAATTTTTGAGAATCAAAAGAATATGTTCTAATGAAGAAGCCTTTAATGAACAAGCTGATGCTCTATCTGTAAGGTTCGAGAATAGAGGCTATTCGAAACGGAGTATTAAGAAAGGGCGAAAGAAGGCATGTAGAGCCAGAAGGGAAGATTTATTACAAATCAAAGAAAAACCTCCATCAGATAATACAGTGAGATTTATTTCTACCTACAGTGACAAATGTTGGATTATGAAACAGGCATTGGAGAAGTACTGGCCTATGTTAAAGATGGACAAAACCTTGTCTAAATACTTGCATGATCAACCCTCAATTACATACAGAAGGGCAAAAAATCTTAAAGATATATTGGTTCATAGCTACCACTCAGGACAAACCCCAGAAAGAGTTTTTGGCTCTAAAGGCCCCAAGTGGGGATTTTTTCCTTGTAACGATTGCATAGCATGTCCGAATATGTTACGAGCCAATGAGTTTTTATCCAGTGATGGTAATCATACTTTTGCAATTACCCAACATATTTCTTGTAACAGCTTTGGGGTGGTATACTATGCCACCTGTCCCTGTAAGAAGATTTATATAGGCCTAACATCAAGACCCTTGAAGATACGTGTAAGGGAACATTACAGAGACATCATGAATTCCAAGGATATTGAGGACATTTCCTCTTTGAAACCTGTACCTAGACATTTTAGGTTGGAACATGAATGCAATGCAAAACTTCTGAAGGTAATTGGCATTGACAAGGTCTATGTTGATCAGAGGGGTGGTAATTGGCGTAGGAATTTGGCTCAGCTAGAAGCGAGATGGATCTCTAGGGTAAACTCCGTTTACCCACGTGGGCTTAATGAGATCCTTAGTTTTTCCTCTTTTCTTTAGTTTAGATACTTTTTTTAATGTAGTGTGTCCTTATTTTAATGTTTTTATTCTTACATTTGTCATTTTTCTTAGTTTTTTTCAGTTATGTTTCTTATACTTACCTTTGAGGATGACTGTCATGATGGTTAGTCGGAAGGTCCTGGTTGGTTCTTCGTGGCATGTGGTAATTCGTTCTGGCAGAAGATTATGGATAACATCGTGGGAGATCCTTCGGAATGTTGATGAGGATTCTTGTCAAGCAACATGAAAAAATATATATTTAATATTGTATTTTTTGCATTATATTGTTAATATTACACTGTTTTTTATTATTGACATTCTTAATTATATTATGTTTTCCCTCTTTCCTCCCTTTCCCTTGGGTGGGTTGGAGGGTTTATGCATACGTAATTTTTGTCACTGTTTTTTTCGGACGTCTGTTATTATTATTATTTTTGTATAATATTGGGATTCACTTTCCCACATTATTAATTGTTTATTATATTGTATTTGCGTTATTCAACTTCTCCCCTTTTTTGTCTTTGATGGGAGTTACTCTCACACACTTCGACACTTGTTTTTTATTGCTACCAGTTATATTTGGTAGCTCTTCTGCTCACTGTGACACTGATTCCCCATCTTCTGGCGCAGGTATTAAGATATTTACGGCCTGACTTTGTTCTCCTACAGCGGCGTGCGCTTCCCACATCTCCGGCTTGTGCGTCCCCATGGCAACGCGTCTGTGCTCGTCGCGTGTGCTGCGCCTCCCTCTCTGACGCGTCGGGAGGAGGGGCGCGCGCATGTGACGTGGGACGCCGATCTGTGTGGGCTTCACATCCGGTTCTTGGTAACGGAAGCGCCGCACACATGCCGCTGCCACCACTGATCTCCAAGGTATATATAAGGACCCCTTTGTATTCCCTGCTCATATTCACTTTCCCCAACGAAGAAGCTATACGCGAAACGCGCGTCGGGTTCTGCGGGTTTTTGAGCCGCCCAAACAGGTCATGTATTACTCTTATATTTAGCTCTCTTTAACTCCTGTCTGCACGGTGCACTTTTGCCCTTATCATTTGGCTGCTACTGTGTCTTGGCACATGGCACTTTTTCTGAATCTCAGTAATATAGGTATTGGTTTGTAGCTCTATTCTGGATAGCACTATGCACTTTTTGCAATTACTATTTAGCTGCTATATAGTTTCTGGCATATGGCACTTTTCTTTGCTACCTCAGTATTAAGGGCATTTATTTGAAAATCTTTTCCAATATAAAAAAATCCTTTTTATACTAAGCACTTTGCACTTTACTAATTATGTATTAATTTTTTTGTGTCCTTAAAATAACAAAAAAATATATATTTTTGTATACATTAGGACTTTTTGTATAGTGCAATAGTGTCATGATATAGGCTGCAGCTCAGTGTTTTGTTTCACTTTGATATATGATTTATATTCATTATGATTTTATATTATTTATTAGTATAATCTATATTTGGAACTTACACTGTGACTGCTGGAGTGAGTAAGAGTAGCATGGGATATTAATTTTCTAAACATCCCCTTTAGCACTTTGAAGTGCATTATATTTTTGGTATTGCGGCTATTTTGTGTTGTTTTTTCCCCCCCCTTCCTTTTTGTTAATTTCTGTAATGTTCGCATATATGTAATAAAATGACATTTTAAATCTTCTACTGTGGCATTACTTCCGTGGTTTTGTGTAGGATTTGCTTAATTGGAAGTGCCTTCATTAGGCCAGTTTTTTGGTTTATATCAATAGTAAAAGGTTGGGGACACACAGGGTTAATAGCGGTGGTAACGGAATGCGTTACCGCCGGCATTAACCCTGTGTTAGCGATAACCGGAGGGGAGTATGGAGCGGGCGCCGGGGACACTGAGTGCGGGGAGTAAGCAGCGGAGTGCCGGGGACATTGACTGCGGGGAGCGGAGCGCCGGGACACTGAGTGCGGGAAGCGGGCGACAGCCACTGACTGCGGGGAGTATAGAGCGGCCATTTTCTTCCGGACTGTGCCCGTCGCTGATTGGTCGTGGCTGTTTTGCGGCGACCAATCAGCGACTTGGATGCGACTTTGATTTCTATGATAGACAGAGGCCACGACCAATGAATATCCGTGACAGAAGGACAGACAGACAGACAGAAGTACCCCTTAGACAATTATGTATATAGATTATGTTAGAAGGTTTTTAGGCGTTTTTTGTATGCCTATAATAGGATTTTTTGAATATTCTCTCATAGAGAGATTCTTCCACGTAAAATTCTCAATCCATCAAAACCACATTACCACCTTTGCTAACCCTTCTTATCATACTTTCCTCCTTTTTAACTAGTTTATTACTTTCTTATCTTCTATACTAAGATTATAAATACTCTCTGGATAAATTAATGCTTTTATGTCATGTTTAACCTATGTCAAAAGAGATCTGAATTGGGAGAGGATGGAAATGAGATTTTCTGCCTCTGATATTAATTTGTTTGTCATTAAGCCTAGCGGACCGATGTTAATTGGACTCTCTCCCTCACAGTTACCTCTTTTTAACTTATTTGCATCTTTTCCATCATAGAGCCTGAATAGATTCAATTTAGGGATACCTTTCTAAAAAATCTATTTCAAATTCTGTTTCATTGAAACTTTCAGCAATACAAAAATTCAGGCCCTTTGATAGAAGAAATATGCAATCAGGATGAAACACGAATTTACTGAGATTGATAACCTTGAGCATATCTTGCTTAGTATTCACATTTAGAGTCTCCAGAAGACTTGCTTTTGCTTTTTCTCCCAGTGTTCATTTTTGGTATCCTTTTCCCTACCCCTTCTTGTTCTTCTCCTAAAAGGTCAGTCTCTTTTAACCCTTTCGTGCCTGGGCCAATTTTTACAATTCTGACCACTGTCACTTTATGAGTCTATAACTCTGGAACGCTTTAATGGATCCCAGTGATTCTGAGAATGTTTTCTTGTGACATATTGTACTTCATGTTAGTGCTAAAATTTCTTCGATATGACTTGGGTTTTCTTGTAAAAAAAATGGAAATTTGGTGAAAATTTTGAAAATGTCACCTGGCAGAGCATTGGCTCTGCACAGGAATCGCAGCACTTGCAGGACCCTAAACGTCGGCGCTGCACAAAGCCCTGCTAGCGCCAACGTTTTTGTACAGTGGGTAGTCATGAAGCGGTTAAGGTAGAAGGTAAATCTTGATTCAATTTGTTTTTGCAAGGGATATCAAACTCTAGAATGGGAATATTTTGCCTATAGTAATTTTTTTAGACATGACTCTTTAGTCTCTTCTTTGTTGGTGCAGTTTTCAACGAAAACTTTTCTTATTTTCAAACTGAAACCTTTTGGCAAATTGAGATACTGATTTGGCTTTTATCCAAAGTCATATTGCAAGACTTGTTAAAGGGTTGATTGTGACTTGTAGGATCGCTGCTTACAACAGGTGGCGCTATATAGAGTTCAAGTCCTCTTTTTATTTTCAAGGTCAAATTTGTCTTTCAGAAATTTGTTGCGTTTTCTGTCTTAAACTTCAGATGGATGTGTATTAGTTTGGCCCTCCAGCTTGACTGTTGACTCCTTTTTCTGAAGTCACACAGCATAGAGGCTACCAGAAAAGCAAAAAAGGAGGCGGTGCTGGGGGGGAATAGAGCTGGAGTGACAGAGGCTTCCAATCTACAAATAGATCTTCAACCTCATTTGCATATCAATTCAAATACTGATTTATCAGTAGAGGAAGAATGCATTGTATAGATAAATATGTTACTGAACTTGTGTTTGAAAGCGCTACATGCTTCCTAAATACATTAATAATGGGTGAAATCCTACTGCAGATTCCCTTTGAGTCTAACTATCAATTAATTTTACTACTTGTTTAGAAACACTTTACTTTAACTTGTATAATAATGATGAAGATTACATGATACATATAAGTCAGGTTGCCATGGCAACATTTTCAGCTAATCATTAACTTAATGATGGAAGATGCTCATGATTATTTGTGGTCTGTTAAGGACACAATAACGAATCTACTGTAGACCATCAGAATCCTCTGTATACGGAGTCACAAGAAAATAGCGATCACCAAAATTGTTATTCCACAATGATTAGATAATTTACCGATGAGCTATTTGTTGTCTAAGGAAAACCCACATTAAATTTCTATTAAGGCTAATTAGTAGGGGCAGCACGGTGGCGCAGAGGTTAGCACAGCAGCCTTGCAGCGCTGGAGTCCTGGGTTCAAATCCCACCAAGGACAACATCTGCAAAGGGTTTGTATGTTCTCTCCGTGTTTGCGTGGGTTTTCTCCGGATACACCGGTTTCCTCCCACATTCCAAAGACATACTGATAGGGAATTTAGATTGTGAGCCCCAACGGGGACAGTGATGATTAGGGTTGAGTGACTTTTAGTTTTTTAGGGTCGAGTCGGGTTTCATGAAACCCAACTTTCTCAAAAGTCGGGTCGAGTGAAATCGGCCTATCCTATTGAAAAGTCGGGGTCGGGGATCGGCCGAAACTCGAAACTCAATGAAAGTCTATGGGTTTTTTTTTGTTTTTTTTATATTTCCTTCAGGGCGATACAGCTTTAAAGCCGGTAATTCAATTACCGGCTTTTCATTTCTCCTGCCAAAACCCGACATGATATGAGACATGGTTTACATACAGTAAACCATCTCATATCCCCATTTTTTTTGCATATTCCACACTGCTAATGTTAGTGGTGTGTATATGCAAAATTTCAGCGCTCTAGTTCTTAAATTGAAGGGTTAAATCGCGGAAAAAATTGGCGTGGGCTCCCGCGCAATTTTCTCCACCAGAGTGGTAAAGCCAGTGACTAAGGGCAGATATTAATAGCCTGGAGAGGGTCCACGGTTATTGGCCCCCCCTGGCTAAAAACACCTGCCCCCAGCCACCCCAGAAAAGGCACATCTGTAAGATGCGCCTATTCTGGCACTTGGCCACTCTCTTCCCATTCCCGTGTAGCGGTGGGATATGGGGTAATGAAGAGTTAATACCAGCTTGCTATTGTAAGGTGACATTAAGCCAGATTAATAATGGAGAGGCGTCAATTATGAAACCTATCCATTATTAATCCAATTGTATGAAAGAGTTAAAAAAAACACAAGCACATTATTAAAAAGTCTTTTAATGAAATAAACACACAGTTTGTTTTAATATTTTATTGTATGCTCAATCCACTGGTTGAAGACCCTCGCTCTGTAACAAATAAAAAATAATAAACCAACAATATACATACCTTCTGTAGATCTGTAACGTCCCACGTTGTAAATCCATCTAAAGGGGTTAAAATATTTTACAGCCAGGAGCTCTGCTAATGCAGCGCTGCTCGTGGCTGTAACCCCAGCGAATGAAGGTAATGTAGGTCAATGACCTGTAGTTACCTTCATTTGCGGTGATGCGCCCTCTGCTGGTTGTCCCTGGAGCGTGGGAAAAGTTCCCAGGCTCGAGGTCATATGAGACATCCAGCAGGGGGCGCATCACCGCGAATGAAGGTAACCATAGGTCATTGACCTACATTACCTTCATTCGCTGGGGTTTACAACCACGAGCAGCGCTGCATTAGCAAAGCTCCTGGCTGTAAAATATTTTAACCCCTTCAGATGGATTTACAACGTGGGATGTTACAGATCTACGGAAGGTATGTATATTGTTGGTTTATTATTTTTTATTTGATACAGAGCGAGGGTCTTCAGGTGGATTGGCAGTACAATACAATATTAAAACAACCTGTGTCTTTATTTCATTAAAATACTTTTTAATAATGTGTGTGTGTGTTTTTTTTAACCATTTAATGCAATTGGATTAATAATGAATAGGTGTCAGAATTGACACCTATCCATTATTAATCTGGCTTAATGTCACCTTACAATAGCAAGGTGACATTAACCCTTCATTACCCTATATCCCACCACTACACGGGAATGGGAAGAGAGTGGCCAAGTGCCAGAATAGGCGCATCTTCCAGATGTGCCTTTTCTGGGGTTGCTGGGGGCAGATGTTTTTAGCCAGGGGGGGGCAAAAACCGTGGACCCTCTCTAGGCTATTAATATCTGCCCTCAGTCACTGGCTTTACTACTCTGGCGGAGAAAATTGCGCGGGAGCCCATGCCAATTTTTTCTGCGATTTAACCCTTAAATTGCTTTTAACCCTTAAATTTAATAGCTTTTAGCAATTTAAGGGTTAAATCGCTGAAAAAAATGGCGTGGGCTCCCACGCAATTTTCTCCACCAGAGTAGTAAAGCCAGTGAATGAGGGCAGATATTAATAGCCTAGAGAGGGTCCACGGTTTTTGGCCCCCCCTGGCTAAAAACATCTGCCCCCAGCCACCCCAGAAAAGGCACATCTGGAAGATGCACCTATTCTGGCACTTGGCCACTCTCTTCCCATTCCCGTGTAGTGGTGGGATATGGGGTAATGAAGGGTTAATGTCACCTTGCTATTGTAAGGTGACATTAAGCCAGATTAATAATGGACAGATGTCAATTCTGACACCTATCCATTATTAATCCAATTGCATTAAATGGTTAAAAAAAACACACACATTATTAAAAAGTATTTTAATGAAATAAAGACACAGGTTGCTTTAATATGTTATTGTACTGCCAATCCACCTGAAGACCCTCGCTCTGTAACAAATAAAAAATATTAAACCAACAATATACATACCTTCCGTAGATCTGTAACGTCCCACGTTGTAAATCCATCTGAAGGGGTTAAAATATTTCACAGCCAGGAGCTCTGCTAATGCAGCGCTGCTCGTGGCTGTAAACCCCAGCGAATGAAGGTAATGTAGGTCAATGACCTATAGTTACCTTCATTCGCGGTGATGTGCCACCTGCTGGATGTCCTCATATGACCTCGAGCCTGGGAACTTTTCCCACGCTCCAGGGACATCAAGCAGGGGGCGCATCACCGCAAATGAAGGTAACTGGTATGACCTGGTATGACCTGGTAACTGGTATGACCAGGGATTCAAGCTTGAGGAGGCTAATTTGCATATTCCAGGTGCCTTCTGGGAAAGGCGAAGAGTCTCCCTAAGCTAGAAGATCGTTGGGTACAGCCGGGACCAGCTGATTGGAAAGCATCACCAAACCAGGGATTCAAGCTTGAGGAGGCTAATTTGCATATTCCAGGTGCCTTCTGGGAAAAGCGAAGAGTCTCCCTAAGCTAGAAGATCGTTGGGTACAGCCGGGACCAGCTGATTGGAAAGCATCACCAAACCAGGGATTCAAGCTTGAGGAGGCTAATTTGCATATTCCAGGTGCCTTCTGGGAAAAGCGAAGAGTCTCCCTAAGCTAGAAGATCGTTGGGTACAGCTGGGACCAGCTGATTGGAAAGCATCACCAAACCAGGGATTCAAGCTTGAGGAGGCTAATTTGCATATTCCAGGTGCCTTCTGGGAAAATCGAAGAGTCTCCCTAAGCTAGAAGATCGTTGGGTACAGCCGGGACCAGCTGATTGGAAAGCATCACCAAACCAGGGATTCAAGCTTGAGGAGGCTAATTTGCATATTCCAGGTGCCTTCTGGGAAAAGCGAAGAGTCTCCCTAAGCTAGAAGATCGTTGGGTACAGCCGGGACCAGCTGATTGGAAAGCATCACCAAACCAGGGATTCAAGCTTGAGGAGGCTAATTTGCATATTCCAGGTGCCTTCTGGAAAAAGCGAAGAGTCTCCCTAAGCTGGAAGATCGTTGGGTACAGCCGGGACCAGCTGATTGGAAAGCATCACCAAACCAGGGATTCAAGCTTGAGGAGGCTAATTTGCATATTCCAGGTGCCTTTTGGGAAAAGCGAAGAGTCTCCCTAAGCTAGAAGATCGTTGGGTACAGCCGGGACCAGCTGATTGGAAAGCATCACCAAACCAGGGATTCAAGCTTGAGGAGGCTAATTTGCATATTCCAGGTGCCTTCTGGGAAAAGCGAAGAGTCTCCCTAAGCTAGAAGATCGTTGGGTACAGCCGGGACCAGCTGATTGGAAAGCATCACCAAACCAGGGATTCAAGCTTGAGGAGGCTAATTTGCATATTCCAGGTGCCTTCTGGGAAAAGCGAAGAGTCTCCCTAAGCTAGAAGATCGTTGGGTACAGCCGGGACCAGCTGATTGGAAAGCATCACCAAACCAGGGATTCAAGCTTGAGGAGGCTAATTTGCATATTCCAGGTGCCTTCTGGGAAAAGCGAAGAGTCTCCCTAAGCTGGAAGATCGTTGGGTACAGCCGGGACCAGCTGATTGGAAAGCATCACCAAACCAGGGATTCAAGCTTGAGGAGGCTAATTTGCATATTCCAGGTGCCTTCTGGAAAAAGCGAAGAGTCTCCCTAAGCTGGAAGATCGTTGGGTACAGCCGGGACCAGCTGATTGGAAAGCATCACCAAACCAGGGATTCAAGCTTGAGGAGGCTAATTTGCATATTCCAGGTGCCTTTTGGGAAAAGCGAAGAGTCTCCCTAAGCTAGAAGATCGTTGGGTACAGCCGGGACCAGCTGATTGGAAAGCATCACCAAACCAGGGATTCAAGCTTGAGGAGGCTAATTTGCATATTCCAGGTGCCTTCTGGGAAAAGCGAAGAGTCTCCCTAAGCTAGAAGATCGTTGGGTACAGCCGGGACCAGCTGATTGGAAAGCATCACCAAACCAGGGATTCAAGCTTGAGGAGGCTAATTTACATATTCCAGGTGCCTTCTGGGAAAAGCGAAGAGTCTCCCTAAGCTAGAAGATCGTTGGGTACAGCTGGGACCAGCTGATTGGAAAGCATCACCAAACCAGGGATTCAAGCTTGAGGAGGCTAATTTGCATATTCCAGGTGCCTTCTGGGAAAATCGAAGAGTCTCCCTAAGCTAGAAGATCGTTGGGTACAGCCGGGACCAGCTGATTGGAAAGCATCACCAAACCAGGGATTCAAGCTTGAGGAGGCTAATTTGCATATTCCAGGTGCCTTCTGGGAAAAGCGAAGAGTCTCCCTAAGCTGGAAGATCGTTGGGTACAGCCGGGACCAGCTGATTGGAAAGCATCACCAAACCAGGGATTCAAGCTTGAGGAGGCTAATTTGCATATTCCAGGTGCCTTCTGGAAAAAGCGAAGAGTCTCCCTAAGCTGGAAGATCGTTGGGTACAGCCGGGACCAGCTGATTGGAAAGCATCACCAAACCAGGGATTCAAGCTTGAGGAGGCTAATTTGCATATTCCAGGTGCCTTTTGGGAAAAGCGAAGAGTCTCCCTAAGCTAGAAGATCGTTGGGTACAGCCGGGACCAGCTGATTGGAAAGCATCACCAAACCAGGGATTCAAGCTTGAGGAGGCTAATTTGCATATTCCAGGTGCCTTCTGGGAAAAGCGAAGAGTCTCCCTAAGCTAGAAGATCGTTGGGTACAGCCGGGACCAGCTGATTGGAAAGCATCACCAAACCAGGGATTCAAGCTTGAGGAGGCTAATTTGCATATTCCAGGTGCCTTCTGGGAAAAGCGAAGAGTCTCCCTAAGCTAGAAGATCGTTGGGTACAGCCGGGACCAGCTGATTGGAAAGCATCACCAAACCAGGGATTCAAGCTTGAGGAGGCTAATTTGCATATTCCAGGTGCCTTCTGGGAAAAGCGAAGAGTCTCCCTAAGCTGGAAGATCGTTGGGTACAGCCGGGACCAGCTGATTGGAAAGCATCACCAAACCAGGGATTCAAGCTTGAGGAGGCTAATTTGCATATTCCAGGTGCCTTCTGGAAAAAGCGAAGAGTCTCCCTAAGCTGTAAGATCGTTGGGTACAGCCGGGACCAGCTGATTGGAAAGCATCACCAAACCAGGGATTCAAGCTTGAGGAGGCTAATTTGCATATTCCAGGTGCCTTTTGGGAAAAGCGAAGAGTCTCCCTAAGCTAGAAGATCGTTGGGTACAGCCGGGACCAGCTGATTGGAAAGCATCACCAAACCAGGGATTCAAGCTTGAGGAGGCTAATTTGCATATTCCAGGTGCCTTCTGGGAAAAGCGAAGAGTCTCCCTAAGCTAGAAGATCGTTGGGTACAGCCGGGACCAGCTGATTGGAAAGCATCACCAAACCAGGGATTCAAGCTTGAGGAGGCTAATTTGCATATTCCAGGTGCCTTCTGGGAAAAGCGAAGAGTCTCCCTAAGCTAGAAGATCGTTGGGTACAGCCGGGACCAGCTGATTGGAAAGCATCACCAAACCAGGGATTCAAGCTTGAGGAGGCTAATTTGCATATTCCAGGTGCCTTCTGGGAAAAGCGAAGAGTCTCCCTAAGCTAGAAGATCGTTGGGTACAGCCGGGACCAGCTGATTGGAAAGCATCACCAAACCAGGGATTCAAGCTTGAGGAGGCTAATTTGCATATTCCAGGTGCCTTCTGGGAAAAGCGAAGAGTCTTCCTAAGCTGGAAGATCGTTGGGTACAGCCGGGACCAGCTGATTGGAAAGCATCACCAAACCAGGGATTCAAGCTTGAGGAGGCTAATTTGCATATTCCAGGTGCCTTCTGGGAAAAGCGAAGAGTCTCCCTAAGCTAGAAGATCGTTGGGTACAGTCGGGACCAGCTGATTGGAAAGCATCACCAAACCAGGGATTCAAGCTTGAGGAGGCTAATTTGCATATTCCAGGTGCCTTCTGGGAAAAGCGAAGAGTCTCCCTAAGCTAGAAGATCGTTGGGTACAGCCGGGACCAGCTGATTGGAAAGCATCACCAAACCAGGGATTCAAGCTTGAGGAGGCTAATTTGCATATTCCAGGTACCTTCTGGGAAAAGCGAAGAGTCTCCCTAAGCTAGTAGATCGTTGGGTACAGCCGGGACCAGCTGATTGGAAAGCATCACCAAACCAGGGATTCAAGCTTGAGGAGGCTAATTTGCATATTCCAGGTGCCTTCTGGGAAAAGCGAAGAGTCTCCCTAAGCTGGAAGATCGTTGGGTACAGCCGGGACCAGCTGATTGGAAAGCATCACCAAACCAGGGATTCAAGCTTGAGGAGGCTAATTTGCATATTCCAGGTGCCTTCTGGGAAAAGCGAAGAGTCTCCCTAAGCTGGAAGATCGTTGGGTACAGCCGGGACCAGCTGATTGGAAAGCATCACCAAACCAGGGATTCAAGCTTGAGGAGGCTAATTTGCATATTCCAGGTGCCTTCTGGGAAAAGCGAAGAGTCTCCCTAAGCTAGAAGATCGTTAGGTACAGCCGGGACCAGCTGATTGGAAAGCATCACCAAACCAGGGATTCAAGCTTGAGGAGGCTAATTTGCATATTCCAGGTGCCTTCTGGGAAAAGCGAAGAGTCTCCCTAAGCTGGAAGATCGTTGGGTACAGCCGGGACCAGCTGATTGGAAAGCATCACCAAACCAGGGATTCAAGCTTGAGGAGGCTAATTTGCATATTCCAGGTGCCTTCTGGGAAAAGCGAAGAGTCTCCCTAAGCTAGAAGATCGTTGGGTACAGCCGGGACCAGCTGATTGGAAAGCATCACCAAACCAGGGATTCAAGATTGAGGAGGCTAATTTGCATATTCCAGGTGCCTTCTGGGAAAAGCGAAGAGTCTCCCTAAGCTAGAAGATCGTTGGGTACAGCCGGGACCAGATGATTGGAAAGCATCACCAAACCAGGGATTCAAGCTTGAGGAGGCTAATTTTCATATTCCAGGTGCCTTCTGGGAAAAGCGAAGAGTCTCCCTAAGCTGGAAGATCGTTGGGTACAGCCGGGACCAGCTGATTGGAAAGCATCACCAAACCAGGGATTCAAGCTTGAGGAGGCTAATTTGCATATTCCAGGTGCCTTCTGGGAAAAGCGAAGAGTCTCCCTAAGCTAGAAGATCGTTGGGTACAGCCGGGACCAGCTGATTGGAAAGCATCACCAAACCAGGGATTCAAGCTTGAGGAGGCTAATTTGCATATTCCAGGTGCCTTCTGGGAAAAGCGAAGAGTCTCCCTAAGCTAGAAGATCGTTGGGTACAGCCGGGACCAGCTGATTGGAAAGCATCACCAAACCAGGGATTCAAGCTTGAGGAGGCAAATTTGCATATTCCAGGTGCCTTCTGGGAAAAGCGAAGAGTCTCCCTAAGCTAGAAGATCGTTGGGTACAGCCGGGACCAGCTGATTGGAAAGCATCACCAAACCAGGGATTCAAGCTTGAGGAGGCTAATTTGCATATTCCAGGTACCTTCTGGGAAAAGCGAAGAGTCTCCCTAAGCTAGAAGATCGTTGGGTACAGCCGGGACCAGCTGATTGGAAAGCATCACCAAACCAGGGATTCAAGCTTGAGGAGGCTAATTTGCATATTCCAGGTGCCTTCTGGGAAAAGCGAAGAGTCTCCCTAAGCTGGAAGATCGTTGGGTACAGCCGGGACCAGCTGATTGGAAAGCATCACCAAACCAGGGATTCAAGCTTGAGGAGGCTAATTTGCATATTCCAGGTGCCTTCTGGGAAAAGCGAAGAGTCTCCCTAAGCTGGAAGATCGTTGGGTACAGCCGGGACCAGCTGATTGGAAAGCATCACCAAACCAGGGATTCAAGCTTGAGGAGGCTAATTTGCATATTCCAGGTGCCTTCTGGGAAAAGCGAAGAGTCTCCCTAAGCTAGAAGATCGTTGGGTACAGCCGGGACCAGCTGATTGGAAAGCATCACCAAACTAGGGATTCAAGCTTGAGGAGGCTAATTTTCATATTCCAGGTGCCTTCTGGGAAAAGCGAAGAGTCTCCCTAAGCTGGAAGATCGTTGGGTACAGCCGGGACCAGCTGATTGGAAAGCATCACCAAACCAGGGATTCAAGCTTGAGGAGGCTAATTTGCATATTCCAGGTGCCTTCTGGGAAAAGCGAAGAGTCTCCCTAAGCTAGAAGATCGTTGGGTACAGCCGGGACCAGCTGATTGGAAAGCATCACCAAACCAGGGATTCAAGCTTGAGGAGGCTAATTTGCATATTCCAGGTGCCTTCTGGGAAAAGCGAAGAGTCTCCCTAAGCTGGAAGATCGTTGGGTACAGCCGGGACCAGCTGATTGGAAAGCATCACCAAACCAGGGATTCAAGCTTCAGGAGGCTAATTTGCATATTCCAGGTGCCTTCTGGGAAAAGCGAAGAATCTCCCTAAGCTGGAAGATCGTTGGGTACAGCCGGGACCAGCTGATTGGAAAGCATCACCAAACCAGGGATTCAAGCTTGAGGAGGCTAATTTGCATATTCCAGGTGCCTTCTGGGAAAAGCGAAGAGTCTCCCTAAGCTGGAAGATCGTTGGGTACAGCCGGGACCAGCTGATTGGAAAGCATCACCAAACCAGGGATTCAAGCTTGAGGAGGCTAATTTGCATATTCCAGGTGCCTTCTGGGAAAAGCGAAGAGTCTCCCTAAGCTGGAAGATCGTTGGGTACAGCCGGGACCAGCTGATTGGAAAGCATCACCAAACCAGGGATTCAAGCTTGAGGAGGCTAATTTGCATATTCCAGGTGCCTTCTGGGAAAAGCGAAGAGTCTCCCTAAGCTAGAAGATCGTTGGGTACAGCCGGGACCAGCTGATTGGAAAGCATCACCAAACCAGGGATTCAAGCTTGAGGAGGCTAATTTTCATATTCCAGGTGCCTTCTGGGAAAAGCGAAGAGTCTCCCTAAGCTGGAAGATCGTTGGGTACAGCCGGGACCAGCTGATTGGAAAGCATCACCAAACCAGGGATTCAAGCTTGAGGAGGCTAATTTGCATATTCCAGGTGCCTTCTGGGAAAAGCGAAGAGTCTCCCTAAGCTAGAAGATCGTTGGGTACAGCCGGGACCAGCTGATTGGAAAGCATCACCAAACCAGGGATTCAAGCTTGAGGAGGCTAATTTGCATATTCCAGGTGCCTTCTGGGAAAAGCGAAGAGTCTCCCTAAGCTGGAAGATCGTTGGGTACAGCCGGGACCAGCTGATTGGAAAGCATCACCAAACCAGGGATTCAAGCTTGAGGAGGCTAATTTGCATATTCCAGGTGCCTTCTGGGAAAAGCGAAGAGTCTCCCTAAGCTAGAAGATCGTTGGGTACAGCCGGGACCAGCTGATTGGAAAGCATCACCAAACCAGGGATTCAAGCTTGAGGAGGCTAATTTGCATATTCCAGGTGCCTTCTGGGAAAAGCGAAGAGTCTCCCTAAGCTAGAAGATCGTTGGGTACAGCCGGGACCAGCTGATTGGAAAGCATCACCAAACCAGGGATTCAAGCTTGAGGAGGCTAATTTGCATATTCCAGGTGCCTTCTGGGAAAAGCGAAGAGTCTCCCTAAGCTAGAAGATCGTTGGGTACAGCCGGGACCAGCTGATTGGAAAGCATCACCAAACCAGGGATTCAAGCTTGAGGAGGCTAATTTGCATATTCCAGGTGCCTTCTGGGAAATGCGAAGAGTCTCCCTAAGCTGGAAGATCGTTGGGTACAGCCGGGACCAGCTGATTGGAAAGCATCACCAAACCAGGGATTCAAGCTTGAGGAGGCTAATTTGCATATTCCAGGTGCCTTCTGGGAAAAGCGAAGAGTCTCCCTAAGCTGGAAGATCGTTGGGTACAGCCGGGACCAGCTGATTGGAAAGCATCACCAAACCAGGGATTCAAGCTTGAGGAGGCTAATTTGCATATTCCAGGTGCCTTCTGGGAAAAGCGAAGAGTCTCCCTAAGCTGGAAGATCGTTGGGTACAGCCGGGACCAGCTGATTGGAAAGCATCACCAAACCAGGGATTCAAGCTTGAGGAGGCTAATTTGCATATTCCAGGTGCCTTCTGGGAAAAGCGAAGAGTCTCCCTAAGCTAGAAGATCGTTGGGTACAGCCGGGACCAGCTGATTGGAAAGCATCACCAAACCAGGGATTCAAGCTTGAGGAGGCTAATTTGCATATTCCAGGTGCCTTCTGGGAAAAGCGAAGAGTCTCCCTAAGCTAGAAGATCGTTGGGTACAGCCGGGACCAGCTGATTGGAAAGCATCACCAAACCAGGGATTCCATCTTGAGGAGGCTAATTTGCATATTCCAGGTGCCTTCTGGGAAAAGCGAAGAGTCTCCCTAAGCTAGAAGATCGTTGGGTACAGCCGGGACCAGCTGATTGGAAAGCATCACCAAACCAGGGATTCAAGCTTGAGGAGGCTAATTTGCATATTCCAGGTGCCTTCTGGGAAAAGCGAAGAGTCTCCCTAAGCTGGAAGATCGTTGGGTACAGCCGGGACCAGCTGATTGGAAAGCATCACCAAACCAGGGATTCAAGCTTGAGAAGGCTAATTTGCATATTCCAGGTGCCTTCTGGGAAAAGCGAAGAGTCTCCCTAAGCTGGAAGATCGTTGGGTACAGCCGGGACCAGCTGATTGGAAAGCATCACCAAACCAGGGATTCAAGCTTGAGGAGGCTAATTTGCATATTCCAGGTGCCTTCTGGGAAAAGCGAAGAGTCTCCCTAAGCTAGAAGATCGTTGGGTACAGCCGGGACCAGCTGATTGGAAAGCATCACCAAACCAGGGATTCAAGCTTGAGGAGGCTAATTTGCATATTCCAGGTGCCTTCTGGGAAAAGCGAAGAGTCTCCCTAAGCTGGAAGATCGTTGGGTACAGCCGGGACCAGCTGATTGGAAAGCATCACCAAACCAGGGATTCAAGCTTGAGGAGGCTAATTTGCATATTCCAGGTGCCTTCTGGGAAAAGCGAAGAGTCTCCCTAAGCTAGAAGATCGTTGGGTACAGCCGAGACCAGGTGATTGGAAAGCATCACCAAACCAGGGATTCAAGCTTGAGGAGGCTAATTTGCATATTCCAGGTGCCTTCTGGGAAAAGCGAAGAGTCTCCCTAAGCTGGAAGATCGTTGGGTACAGCCGGGACCAGCTGATTGGAAAGCATCACCAAACCAGGGATTCAAGCTTGAGGAGGCTAATTTGCATATTCCAGGTGCCTTCTGGGAAAAGCGAAGAGTCTCTCTAAGCTAGAAGATCGTTGGGTACAGCCGGGACCAGCTGATTGGAAAGCATCACCAAACCAGGGATTCAAGCTTGAGGAGGCTAATTTGCATATTCCAGGTGCCTTCTGGGAAAAGCGAAGAGTCTCCCTAAGCTAGAAGATCGTTGGGTACAGCCGGGACCAGCTGATTGGAAAGCATCACCAAACCAGGGATTCAAGCTTGAGGAGGCTAATTTGCATATTCCAGGTGCCTTCTGGGAAAAGCGAAGAGTCTCCCTAAGCTAGAAGATCGTTGGGTACAGCCGGGACCAGCTGATTGGAAAGCATCACCAAACCAGGGATTCAAGCTTGAGGAGGCTAATTTGCATATTCCAGGTGCCTTCTGGGAAAAGCGAAGAGTCTCCCTAAGCTAGAAGATCGTTGGGTACAGCCGGGACCAGCTGATTGGAAAGCATCACCAAACCAGGGATTCAAGCTTGAGGAGGCTAATTTGCATATTCCAGGTGCCTTCTGGGAAAAGAGAAGAGTCTCCCTAAGCTAGAAGATCGTTGGGTACAGCCGGGACCAGCTGATTGGAAAGCATCACCAAACCGCGCGCCGTAACTTTTGCCTGTAGGACATTATTGCAAGAGAGCTTGGCTGAGTAGATTACACAAGAAGGAAAACACACAGCAAGTCAGCAGGATCTAGGAGCAACATGGCAGATGTGACAACCTACATGGTGAGCTGCAGCATGTGCTACATGTTCACAGATCGACCAGAAGAAGAATCAAATTTCACCTGTCAGAAGTGTAGACTAGTGGCCCTTTTAGAAGAAAAGGTGCGGGGTCTGGAAGAAAGAATAGCAACTTTGAAACTCACCAAAGAGAATGAACACTTTCTAGACAGAACAGAAGCATCTCTACTGGTCACAGAAGGTGAAAAAAGTGTCAGAGAACCTCCAAAAGCAGATGCGTGGAAGCATGTGACCAAAAGAAGCAAGAAGACCATGGAGAAATCACCAACCACACAACTAAAGAACCGATATCAAATCTTTGTAGAGGATGAAGATGGCACACCTAAGGATGAAGCAATACCAGCAAGCAAAAAAGAAAAGGGCACACAGCAACAAGTGACAGCAAAAAGTACAGCCAAGAAGCAACGAAGAGTGGTGGTGGTGGGAGACTCACTACTGAGAGGCACAGAGCAGCCATCTGCAGACCGGACATAACTGCAAGAGAAGTATGCTGCCTTCCAGGTGCGATGATCAAGGATGTGACCGATAGGATACCAAAGCTCTTTAGCTCCAAGGACGTCCACCCATTTCTTCTGATACATGTTGGCACCAATGACACGGCAAGGAAGGACCTACCGACAATCTGCAAAGACTTTGAAGAGTTGGGGAAGAAAGTAAAGGAACTGGATGCACAGGTAGTTTTTTCTTCTATCCTTCCAGTAGACGGTCATGGCACCAGGAGATGGAACAGGATCCTTGATGCAAACAACTGGCTAAGACGATGGTGCAGACAACAAGGATTCGGATTCCTGGACCACGGTGTGAATTACTTGTACGATGGACTCCTCGCCAGAGACGGACTACACCTCAACAAACCTGGGAAACACACATTCGCCAGAAGACTCGCTACACTCATCAGGAGGGCGTTAAACTAGAAGAAGAGGGGACGGGAAGAAAAACATTAGACTTGAACAAAGAAGATCCAGGAAAACATACTCAGAAGGGAGGTAAGAACATTTCTAAAACAATCCACAGTGAGGAGATTGGAACAAAACAAAATCCTCTAAACTGCATGCTCGCAAACGCCAGAAGCCTGACAAACAAGATGGAAGAACTAGAAGCAGAAATATCTACAGGTAACTTTGACATAGTGGGAATAACCGAGACATGGTTAGATGAAAGCTATGACTGGGCAGTTAACTTACAGGGTTACAGTCTGTTTAGAAAGGATCGTAAAAATCGGAGAGGAGGAGGGGTTTGTCTCTATGTAAAGTCTTGTCTAAAGTCCAGTTTAAGGGAGGATATTAGCGAAGGAAATGAGGATGTCGAGTCCATATGGGTCGAAATTCATGGAGGGAAAAATGGTAACAAAATTCTCATTGGGGTCTGTTACAAACCCCCAAATATAACAGAAACCATGGAAAGTCTACTTCTAAAGCAGATAGATGAAGCTGCAACCCATAATGAGGTCCTGGTTATGGGGGACTTTAACTACCCGGATATTAACTGGGAAACAGAAACCTGTGAAACCCATAAAGGCAACAGGTTTCTGCTAATAACCAAGAAAAATTATCTTTCACAATTGGTGCAGAATCCAACCAGAGGAGCAGCACTTTTAGACCTAATACTATCTAATAGACCTGACAGAATAACAAATCTGCAGGTGGTCGGCCATCTAGGAAATAGCGACCACAATATTGTGCAGTTTCACCTGTCTTTCACTAGGGGGACTTGTCAGGGAGTCACAAAAACACTGAACTTTAGGAAGGCAAAGTTTGACAAGCTTAGAGATGCCCTTAATCTGGTAGACTGGGACAATATCCTCAGAAATAAGAATACAGATAATTAATGGGAAATGTTTAAGAACATCCTAAATAGGCAGTGTAAGCGGTTTATACCTTGTGGGAATAAAAGGATTAGAAATAGGAAAAACACAATGTGGCTAAACAAAGAAGTAAGACAGGCAATTAACAGTATAAAGAAAGCATTTGCACTACTAAAGCAGGATGGCACCATTGAAGCTCTAAAAAACTATAGGGAGAAAAATACTTTATCTAAAAAACTAATTAAAGCTGCCAAAAAGGAAACAGAGAAGCACATTGCTAAGGAGAGTAAAACTAATCCCAAACTGTTCTTCAACTATATCAATAGTAAAAGAATAAAAACTGAAAATGTAGGCCCCTTAAAAAATAGTGAGGAAAGAATGGTTGTAGATGACGAGGAAAAAGCTAACATATTAAACACCTTCTTCTCCACGGTATTCACGGTGGAAAATGAAATGCTAGGTGAAATCCCAAGAAACAATGAAAACCCTATATTAAGGGTCACCAATCTAACCCAAGAAGAGGTGCGAAACCGGCTAAATAAGATTAAAATAGATAAATCTCCGGGTCCGGATGGCATACATCCACGAGTACTAAGAGAACTAAGTAATGTAATAGATAAACCATTATTTCTTATTTTTAGGGACTCTATAGCGACAGGGTCTGTTCCGCAGGATTGGCGCATAGCAAATGTGGTGCCAATATTCAAAAAGGGCTCTAAAAGTGAACCTGGAAATTATAGGCCAGTAAGTCTAACCTCTATTGTTGGTAAAATATTTGAAGGGTTTCTGAGGGATGTTATTCTGGATTATCTCAATGAGAATAACTGTTTAACTCCATATCAGCATGGGTTTATGAGAAATCGCTCCTGTCAAACCAATCTAATCAGTTTTTATGAAGAGGTAAGCTATAGGCTGGACCACGGTGAGTCATTGGACGTGGTATATCTCGATTATTCCAAAGCGTTTGATACCGTGCCGCACAAGAGGTTGGTACACAAAATGAGAATGCTTGGTCTGGGGGAAAATGTGTGTAAATGGGTTAGTAACTGGCTTAGTGATAGAAAGCAGAGGGTGGTTATAAATGGTATAGTCTCTAACTGGGTCGCTGTGACCAGTGGGGTACCGCAGGGGTCAGTATTGGGACCTGTTCTCTTCAACATATTCATTAATGATCTGGTAGAAGGTTTACACAGTAAAATATCGATATTTGCAGATGATACAAAACTATGTAAAGCAGTTAATACAAGAGAAGATAGTATTCTGCTACAGATGGATCTGGATAAGTTGGAAACTTGGGCTGAAAGGTGGCAGATGAGGTTTAACAATGATAAATGTAAGGTTATACACATGGGAAGAAGGAATCAATATCACCATTACACACTGAATGGGAAACCACTGGGTAAATCTGACAGGGAGAAGGACTTGGGGATCCTAGTTAATGATAAACTTACCTGGAGCAGCCAGTGCCAGGCAGCAGCTGCCAAGGCAAACAGGATCATGGGGTGCATTAAAAGAGGTCTGGATACACATGATGAGAGCATTATACTGCCTCTGTACAAATCCCTAGTTAGACCGCACATGGAGTACTGTGTCCAGTTTTGGTCACCGGTGCTCAGGAAGGATATAATGGAACTAGAGAGAGTACAAAGGAGGGCAACAAAATTAATAAAGGGGATGGGAGAACTACAATACCCAGATAGATTAGCGAAATTAGGATTATTTGGTCTAGAAAAAAGACGACTGAGGGGCGATCTAATAACCATGTATAAGTATATAAGGGGACAATACAAATATCTCGCTGAGGATCTGTTTATACCAAGGAAGGTGACGGGCACAAGGGGGCATTCTTTGCGTCTGGAGGAGAGAAGGTTTTTCCACCAACATAGAAGAGGATTCTTTACTGTTAGGGCAGTGAGAATCTGGAATTGTTTGCCTGAGGAGGTGGTGATGGCGAACTCAGTCGAGGGGTTCAAGAGAGGCCTGGATGTCTTCCTGGAGCAGAACAATATTGTATCATACAATTAGGTTCTGTAGAAGGACGTAGATCTGGGGATTTATTATGATGGAATATAGGCTGAACTGGATGGACAAATGTCTTTTTTCGGCCTTACTAACTATGTTACTATGTTACTATGTTACCTGGTGGTCAGGACAATAATGGACCTGGTGGTTAAGAGCACACGGAATGACCTGATAGTTACTGATAATATAGGACGAGCTCTGGGACGTGGGAACTCTGCTGACCGCAATCCCTAATCCTATCACACACACTAGAAATAGCCGTGGATTGCTCCTAACGCTCCCTATGCAACTCGACACAGCCTAAGGAACTAGCTAGCCCTGAAGATAGAAAAATAAAGCCTACCTTGCCTCAGAGAAATTCCCCAAAGGAAAAGGCAGCCCCCCACATATAATGACTGTGAGTAAAGATGAAAATACAAACACAGAGATGAAATAGATTTAGCAAAGTGAGGCCCGACTTACTGAACAGACCGAGGATAGGAAAGGTAGCTTTGCGGTCAGCACAAAAACCTACAAAAGACCACGCAGAGGGCGCAAAAAGACCCTCCGCACCGACTCACGGTGCGGAGGCGCTCCCTCTGCATCCCAGAGCTTCCAGCAAGCAAGACAACAAACAAAATAGCAAGCTGGACAGAAAAATAGCAAACCAGAGAAAAACAAGCAGGCACTTAGCTTCTGCTGGGAAGACAGGTAACAAGAACGATCCAGGAGTGAACAAGACCAATACTGGAACATTGACAGGTGGCATGGAGCAAAGATCTAAGTGGAGTTAAATAGAGCAGCCAGCTAACGAATTAACCTCGTCACCTGTGGAAGGAAACTCAGAAACACCCACAGCCACCAGAGGAATTCCATGGATAGAACCAGCCGAAGTACCATTCATGACCACAGGAGGGAGCCCGAAAACAGAATTCACAACAGGTAACTACAGGTACCTACATTACCTTCATTCCCCGGGGTTTTACAGCCACGAGCAGCGCTGCATTAGCAGAGCTCCTGGCTGTAAAATATTTTAACCCCTTCAGATGGATTTACAACGGATTTACAACGTTACAGATCTACGGAAGGTATGTATATTGTTGGTTTATTATTTTTTATTTGTTACAGAGCGAGGGTCTTCAGCGAGTGGATTGAGCGTAAAATAAAATATTAAAACAAACGGTGTGTTTATTTCATTAAAAGACTTTTTAATAATGTGTTTGTGGTTTTTTTTAACTCTTTCATACAATTGGATTAATAATGGATAGGTGTCATAATTGACGCCTCTCCATTATTAATCTGGCTTAATGTCACCTTACAATAGCAAGGTGGCATTAACCCTTCATTACCCTATATCCCACCGCTACACGGGAATGGGAAGAGAGTGGCCAAGTGCCAGAAATAGGCGCATCTTACAGATGTGCCTTTTATGGGGTGGCTGGGGGCAGATGTTTTTAGCCGGGGGGGGGCAATAACCGTGGACCCTCACCAGGCTATTAATATCTGCCCTCAGTCACTGGCTTTACCACTCTGGCGGAGAAAATTGCGCCAATTTTTTTCCGCGATTTAACCCTTAAATTTAAGAGCTAGAGCGCTGAAATTTTGCACATACACACTACTAACATTAGTAGTGTGGAATATGCAAAAAAAGGGGGATATGAGATGGTTTACTGTATGTAAACCATGTCTCATATCATGTTGGGTTTTGGCAGGAGAAATGAAAAGCCGGTAATTGAATTGCTATATCGCACTGAAGTTAATATATATATATATATATATATATATATATATATATTTAACGAAACCCGACTTTTCATTAGAGATCGCCGACCCCCACCCGATCCCAGAGTGTGATCGGGTCGGGTTTCACGAAACCCGACTTTGCTAAAAGTCGGCGACTTTTGAAAAGTGCAGATCTGTTACGCTCAACCCTAGTGATGATAATGTGTGCAACCTGTAAAGCGCTGCAGAATATGTTAGTGCTATATAAAAATAAAGATTATTATTATTTACGTTAGTAAAGCACAAGACTCCTCTACTAATGCTGCTACATCTTTTCGAATGGAGCTCATTTAACCCTCACTTCTTTTTTTTTTAGCAAATGATATTCTATATAACAATTAGCCACAAAGGAAATATGATTGCTTCGGAGTTAAGTTAAATGCCGTAATAGAGACTGGCAAAAATAATTTTGAATACATTACAGTGCAGATCTGCCTAATATTTATACCGTTACAAATGGATGCTGTATATATGTGAATAGACATGGTTACTTACGGCTCTTCAGCTATCCCTACTGGCGGAGGCCAACAGATAGCCTGCAAACCAAGACCAGGATATGTAATATGGTCATTGCATGTTAGTATTTTTCAGCACTTTATGGTGGTGTTTACATGGATTACAGTATATCACTTTTTTTGATGGCAAAGTACAGTAATGTTATTTTGGTAGGCGTATTGAACTGTTTTTTAAGAACTATACTCTATGGTTATTAGCAAAGATGAGTGAATTGGTTCATAAGAAGTCAAATTTATTATGAATTTACCAAAAATGTACTGATTTGTAAGGACCATGTGATATCATGGCGTCAAAGATGTGTCCCCACAAAGGCCAATTATTCGAATAAAACTCTGGGAGGGAATACAGGAAGATATGAAGACCAGTGTGGATGACTAGATAGCTACAGAAGTAAAGGAGCAGGCCTAAGACAGGTGCGTATATAGTTTTTTTTATCTTTCTATGGTGTATAACCAGACCTCAGAGCATAATAATTGCCTCTTCAAGACACTTTTAATTTGGACTGATTTTATTAGGAGCAAATCTAATTATTATTTATTGATTTATTTTAAGGCCCCATTAATTCCAGGATGCTGTATAGAAGTGAAGAGGATTTACTGAAAATATGGGTTTTCAGACATATCTTTCAAACGTTTGTGAGAGAAATATATACGGTTCTGCTGGTCGAATTGGATGAATCTGCCCAAAATGATTTTCGGGAGATTGACCAATCTCTAGTTTTCATATTGTGAATAATGTGATCAAGAGGTAAAATAAAAGGGTGGACACTCGGCATGTTTAAACATAATTTAAATATTGGAAAGAAAAGCACAAGCTATTCTATAGTAAGGCACATCTCAGTAATAAAACCAATACTTTTATTGAGGTTCATCTAAAGGGTATGAATAGAAAAAAATGCCAATTGCAAATTAGTTTAGAAACAATTGAAAATTGCACAATACAGTTCGCCACAATATCAAGACAATCACAGACCAAAAACGTATTTGACACATCAATCAGAATTCCCTTTTGGGATATTTACATGATTATATACATTTGTTTGGACACTGTAGCGCAAGCATCGGCATATAAAGTGCCTTAGTATTCTTATCACCATTAGGCTATGTACACACAGTCAGGAATTTTCACTTTTTTAGTGTTTTTTCGCAATAAAAATGCAATAAAACCGCAAAAAAAATTCATACATTAAGCATTCTATTATTAGAATGCAATCCGCAATTTTTGTGCACATGTTGCATTTTTCTCCGCGGCGGAATTGCATTCCAGAAATAAACGCATGTACATTCTTTGTGCGGGGATTTCACACACATAGGAATGCATTGATCTGCTTACTTTCCGCATGGGGCTCATGGGCGGTTGGTACCCAGGGTGGAGGAGAGGAGACTCTACTCCGGACCCTGGGAACCATATAATTGTTAAAAAAAAAGAATTAAAACAAAAAAATCATGATATTCTCACCTTCCGGTGTCCCCGACTGTCTTCCCACTCCTCATCACGATTGTCCCGTTACCCAATAATGCATTGTGAGAATGACCTGTGATGACGTAGCAGTCTCGCAAGACCGCTACGTCATCTGAGGTCATTGCCGCAAGGCATTATTGGGAACGGGAGCGTTGCAAGGAGCAGGAAGACTGCCGGCGACGCCGGAAGGTAAGAATATCACCATTTTTTATTTTTTTTAAATTGTTTTTAACATTAGACCTTTTTACTATTGATGCTGAATAGGCAGCATCAATAGAAAAAAGTTGGTCACACTTGTCAAACACAATGTTTGAAAAGTGTGACCAACTTGTCAATCAGTTTTCCAAGCGATGCTACAGATCGCTTGGAAAACGCTAGCATTCTGCAAGCTAAATACACTCGTAACACAATAGTGTTTAGCTGGAAAACGCATGCCAATTCCGCATGCGTTTTTCCGGCGGCAGGGAGTTCTGGAATTGCAGCGGAAATTCCCATGGAAATTCCGGATGTGTGCACATAGCTTTACAGTTGCCTGCTTTTGTTTTTTGTACACAATAATACATGTATGAAAGGAAGATAATTATCCATACTACTCCTCAGATACTTTGGTTCATCATTTCCGGTGCAAGCGTATAGCTTTAACTTGTAATTCACACGTTGGTGCATCTAATAGATTGTGATTTGTAATTTCTTACGGAGCTTCAAGACCTGCATCAGGGGATAGGTAATGTGAGGCTTTTTATATGGTAGCATTCTTTCCTTTTCCACATTTCTGTTTTTACTTTTAAATGTAATATTATATAACACCAATGCAGTAAATTAACTTGACCCCCTGAGGAAGCCAAAATTTGGCTATACATATGGGGGTCTCTGTCCTTCACAGTGATCTCTTGATTTATTTCTTCTTATCCTACCCCCAGATTTAGCATTGATATGATTTATATATAATTTTACTGTTCTCAAAGCCTCTTCCTTTTTTCTATGTGAAGTTTGATGCTTTGTTGTTTACCATAGCCATTGCAGAGCCAGCATAGTATATGCATGTTTCATTTATTGCAGCCTTAAGACCTATTAATCAGTATCTCACATACACTTTGGAACTGATCTCAAATGAGGATTGATAAAAATGTTCATATACTGTATATATATATATATATATATATTTGTAATATATTCTTTTGTATTCTCTATAAAGGTGTCCAGTGCCTCATTTTTGGGCTGAGACTGTCTTTTTATCGTGGTACACTGTAATGTGTATTTTTAACTTGCTTGCAACTGGTGTTTTTCCATGAAAATCAGAGAAACACTGCCTCCGAAAACAAGCATAAGGTTTCTGTAAAAGGACAGGAAACTACAACTCTAATACAGTAATCTCACTACGGTATACAATAATATAACAATATCACACAGTAAAAACCCACCCTGAATTACCTGTCTAAATTACCCAAATCACACATACAATATCAGCTCTCCCACCTATGTCTCAGCTAGCCCTTAGGCCTAGTATACTCAGCCATGTGTGTAAGTGTAATGACCAGAGGTCCGAATAAGATCCAGTGAGTCACAAACCAAGACCAAGGCAGAAATCTCCAACGGTATTTACTCAAAGGCAAAATAATCAAGGTAATATGGAGAATATTAAGGCAGATGCACCCCAAAGATACACTAGCTCAGCCGCAGCTGAAATCACTGTGCCACTCCAAGGTCTCCTGAGAACTGTATACTACAACAGACTAGTAAGAAATTTACCTAACAGAGCAACTAAAAACAGGAACAAGTGTAAATTGAATGTAGTGTTATCAAGGGAGCCCCTGGAATGGCACACTGAGTATAACTTACACAACTCTAATATAAGATACACCTCTAAAGTAACAATTAAACACTCAGAGCAGAGATACCCGGGTATCTATAACTATGGTACCGTATCCTGAGATGGATTTCCTCTCAGGCAGGAATCCGCACAGGCTGCAGCCAGTCCATATCTTCAGCGCCAATAAGTTACAGCAAGCTCCTCTTGTCTTGTCGGCCGATGCCGAGCCCAAACGCCGGGGACTTAGTTAGTGGTCTCACGATGTTGTCTCTGCTTCTGTAGCTCCTAGGAATGCTTCCACAATAACCCGTCCGTCTCTGTATCAGCAGTCTGCCCAGACTTGTTTCTCCACTCAATGCACAGGGAATCCACAGCCTTCCACATACGTACTGGGTTTTAGTAAAGTCTCAGTCTTTTCTTAGATAAAGGGTTAGCTCCTCTCCAGGAAACGTTAGCAACACAAGTCTCTCACAGAGTTAAGCAAAAGGTTAGCTCTTCTCCAGGGGAACGTTAGCAACAAAAAGTCTCTCAAAAGCTTCTTTTCCTCCAAAAATACTTGCAGTAAATCCACACACACACAGTCTCTTTTTAAGATCTCACAGAAGCTTCTCCTTTTCATCCCGCCTTTTCTCTCTCTCTCTCTTCCTAGTTTCACTTTACACACGAGACACTAGACCCCACCCCCAGCACACATTGTCTCTGGGAGTTTTTCAGGGTCTGTACTCTGCTGCAACAGGCAAAAACCACAGGGTCCTAGTGCCCTCTCAGTGGGACTACAGTTCACCCTCTTACATGCCACCCCACTAGAGGTTGGCGTCCTCGACATACCTTCCCACTCAAATTCATCTTGAGCATATCGCTAAGGCGGTATTCCTGCCGTAGATCGTGTAGTTCTCCTGAGTCCTACATCAACAGGTGCGACCTTAGAGGGAGCTAGAGTCTCTTCCGTGGTCGTGTTAGTGGGCGTAAGTGGAGTTGTCTCCTCCTGCGGCTCGATGTCCTGTGATACAGCGTCAGGACCAAGCAGTTGACCTGATGCACTCTCCTCAACAACATCCTCCATATCCCCAACATTCTCATCACCCGAGGCCCGAGGATCGGTCACAGGGGGCAAATAAGCAGGCGCAGGAGTAAGCACACCATCAAACTCAAGATCATTCAGAGCTTCCGCCCCTTGAAACTTGGCCTCTGGCTCTAGGGGGGTAGGCGCCGAATCTTCAAACAAGCACCGCTGTAACATGTTACGATGCAAATTACGGGTTGGCCCCCCTGTCCCCACCGGTTCGACCTCGTACACTGGAATCTCAGGGTTCACCTGTTTTTTTATCAGATACGGTATCGCCTCCCATCGGTCACTCAGCTTTCCTGACCGTCGTTTTGTCCTCGCCAACACTCTGTCTCCCGGAGAGAACAGCTCTGTTTGTACAGGTCGCATGTCCTTATGGTCGCCCACCACCTGATGCACCACCCTCAACCGCCGCCGATGCTCTCGTACCCACTCGGATGCAGTCCGAAGGGGGGCGGAGGAGGAATTTGGCATGTTCAAATCCTCATTGTCTCGGCCAGGTCTACCAAACATCAACATGTGTGGTGAGTAACCAGTAGTACTGTGCACCCTGTTATTGTAAGCCCACATCAATTCGGGGAGATACTCAGGCCAGCATGTCTGTTGCTGACTCTCTAAGGACCTCAACATTTGCAACAGGGTCCGATTAAAACGCTCACACGCCCCGTTACCCTGAGGGTGGTAAGGCGTTGTTCTCGACTGCTTGATACCATAGAGCTGGTGCAACTCTTTCATCAGCGTCCCCTGAAAGCAGGCGCCTTGATCTGAATGTATTCTCTGCGGACACCCGAACACTTGGAAGAAATGTCGGCACACTGCCTCAGCCGCCGACTTGGCCGTCTGATCTCTTGTCGGCACCACTACAGCATACTTGGTAAAGTGATCTGTCATCACCAGGCAATAGGAGTACCCTGACGTAGAGTACCCTATCAACACGTAGTCAATCATGAGTAGTTCCAGTGGAGCTGAAGTCTTAATAGACTGTGTGGGAGCCCGCTGCTCAGGGCTTTTGTTGAGCCCACAAATTCGGCACTGCCGACACGCGTCGGCCACCATCCCTCCCAAATCAGGGCAGTAGAGGACTCGCTGCAAACACTGAAGTGTCTTTTCACTTCCAAAATGGGCCCCCTTCTCATGCGCCTCACGAGCGACCACTGGACCCATCCCCACAGGAATTATCAGTTGGTACCGATGCTGCAGCTCCGATGGCAGGTACACCTTACGATACAAAAGACCTTGTTCCACACACAATTTATCCCATTGTCGAAGGAGTTTCATTCCTTCCATGGACAACTGAGCCTTGTCCTCTGCACTGGGCCAGGCCTTGTTTTGTACCCAACGGCGCACAAGTGCAACGTCCGGACACTCATCCTGGACTCTTGCCCAATCTGAGGGTGTTTTACCCAGGACACAGGGCATCCCGGTGGCCACCCCACTTGAGTGTACCACACTTTGGAAGATAGGTATTTGCCCCAAAGCTGGAGTTTCAGTATCCTCAAGTTGTTCGTCAACATCTTCCCCTGATGACCCAAGGGGCACTCTTGACAATGCATCTGCATTGCCGTTCTCTCGACCAGAGCAAATTTAATGCGGTAATTGAACTTGGCCAGTCTGGCGACCCACCGCTGCTCCAACGCCCCCAGTTTTGCATTCTCTAAGTGAGCTAGCGGGTTGTTATCTGTCATGACTAGCACCTCAGCTCCTGTTAGATACTCGGCGAAGCGTTCTGTCATTGCCCACACCAGGGCCAGCAATTCCAGCCGGAATGAGCTGTAGTTAGCCGGATTTCGCTCGGAGTCTATTAAAGATCTGCTGCCATAAGAAATCACTCGTTCTCGGCCATCCTGCACCTGTGCTAGTACTGCCCCCAACCCATGAAGACTACCATCGGTATACAACAAAAAAGGGGTGTCAAACCGGGCGTAGGCCAGCAATGGGGCACTCGTTAGGGCGGTTTTCACTCCATCAAATGCCTTTTTCTGTAGGGGCCCCCATGGAATGGGGCGATTTCGAGGACCCAGCGCTGTCCCTCTCAAAAGTTCATTCAAGGGACTCACCACTTGTGACAATTTAGGCACAAACCGCCGATAGTATCCTGCTAGGCCCAGGAAGGCCCGCAGTTCTCGCAGGTCACAAGGAGGTGGCCACTCTTGTACCACCTTAATCTTACTGGCTAAAGGTAGTACCCCGTCCGGGGTCACCAGATGCCCCAAATATTCAATCTGGTTTCGTAACAGTTGACATTTTTTTGGCTTTATTTTCAGGCCGTAGCTCTTGAGCCGCCGGAGAACTTGACGCAGCTTCTCCAGATGATCTTCAAATGAGGTTCTGAACACCACAATGTCGTCTAGATATATCAGGACTGATTCAAAATTTAGATCGCCCAAGCAATGTTCCATCAGGCGTTGGAAGGTTCCCGGGGCGGTAGCGAGGCCAAAGGGCATCCGGTTGAACTCAAAGAGCCCAATTGGCAAGACAAACGCCGTCTTGGCCCGATCTTTTTCAGCCATTGGGACCTGCCAGTACCCGCTTGCCAAATCCAACGTTGAGAAATACTTGGCCCGACCCAGGGCCGACAGGGATTCTTCAATACAGGGTAAAGGATATGCGTCCCGTACGGTGTGGGCATTCAATTTCTGATAGTCCACACAAAATCGGAGTGTCCCATCCTTCTTGCGGACCAAGACTACAGGGGCCGCCCGGGGACTCCGGCTCTCTCGGATCACTTGGTTGTCCAGCATACTGGCCACCATGCTCTTCACCTCTTGATAGAGCGCCGGAGGAATTTAATGATATCTTTCTCTAATGGGTGGAGTATCCCCCGTTGGAATCTCATGCTCAATCGTCTGGGTACACCCGAAGTCCTCTCCATGTCGGGAAAAGGTCTCTTGATGTTCCCACAAAACTCTCTCCAACTGCTCCAACTGCACGGGGGTCAGCTTCTCCCAATCCACTCCCATCTGCTCCATGATCACATGAACATTCCATTCCTCCGTAGGAGGTTCAGTCCGGCCTACCTCGACCGCGAATGTCCAGGATGACTGTTGGTCTGGTCGCAATTCGAACCCTGCATTTTCCGGCACCTTCTCTGCTGGCACGAACAGTTCAGCCAGTATGGTCCCAGCGGGAATTGCAACAGCTTCATCTAAAACATTGATGCATCGGATCGGCACTCGTCCATTCTTCACAATCGCCAAAGACCGGGCCACATGTACCTTGGCAAATGAGGAACCCTCTCGGGCGGGCTCAAGTAGCACTTCAAGCCCATTCAATCTCTGTACAGCTCCCACAGGCAGCATTAAGAGTTCCTCTTGCCTGGGTCCCAGCAGGATCGGGGCCCTCGAAGTCACTCGGACCCGGCCACCTGGGACCGCACTTTTCAGCAAGTCGCAACTCAGCACTAGGCGGTGTAGAATTCTCTGTGTGGGTCGGTGTCTTGTCGCACGGGCCCAGTATCGGGGTCCTTCACTGGCATACATCTGGTGATTCAAATCTCGCAGCACGTTCATTCCGAGCGTCACTTCCATCCCTCTTCTAGGGGGGTGATCCACCAGTACTACCCCTTTCTGCCCCAGCTCTTGACCAAACATTTTTAGTTGCATCCACACGATCCCTTTGACTGACAATTGACCATTATTTGCGGCAGTCAGTCGTATCACTCGGCCATCCTCTGGAATCACTTTTCGACTGAAGTATCTCTCATATACTTCTAGAGGCATTATAGTACATTCGGATCCCGTGTCAACCAAGCACCTCATCTTCCGCCCTTCAAACTCTGCTTCTATCACTGGACTACATGAAAACAAATCTTGTTCATTCCGTTGAGGGCTTTGTGTGGGTGGGGCCGCTGCTGCTTGCCCTCTCATGGCAGCGGCCAGAAGTTTAAAGCCGGCGACGGGGTTTCTGGGGCTGTAAGCGCCCGGCAGTAACGCAAGATGTGTCCCTGGCGGCCACACTTCCAGCAGGTGATTGTTCCTCGTGGGCGAGGGCTTGACTCATTCTGATAGGACGACCTGGCCATTTGCGGGGTCACCGTTCCAGGGGGTGGGGCAGGAGGTTCCCGGGAGGGGGTAGAGGCGGGATCAACTGTCAGTTGAGACAATTTCAGCTTCAACTCCTTCACCTCAGCACGCAAAGCTTGTACCATGCTTACCAGCCTCTCTCCCCTCGACCCTGATGACCCACCTTCCTCCAGCTGGGCACTGTTCACTGACCCCTCGGGAACATAGGCTGATTTCTCTTCCCTTTCCACTGCAGCTCGGTAAATCTGCCAGAAAGATAACTCTGGTGCAACCCGGGCCATTTCCAACAGTTTGTCCCGGAGCAAGCAGTCTACCTCCCGGAACGCCCCCATGGCCCCCGGGTCTAGTCGCTGCATCTCATTCAACGTCTCTTGCAAAATATTAGAGTACTGCATCAGGGACGATTAAAGAATAGGGACCGAAGCTGGGCCACACGCGCTCGGCCCCCCAAACTCCCCTCTAACAGTTCCAAAATCTTTTCTAATGTGCCCCTCTCTGATTCTGGGCGCACCATCACCATACGCCTAATATCACCCTCCAGTGCATTTAATGCCAGCTCAGCGCGTAATGCAGGGGTCAAATTACACATGCGCAGAATACTCCGGATTCTCTCAGCCCAATCTTGCAACGCCATATTGCGCCCGTCGTATTTCGGCATGTGCTGAAGTAAAGCTCCTACAGGCACATACCCTCCCGGAGTCGCCGCGGCTGCCAGGGGAACCCCAACCCCCGAGGAGGATGCTGATACAGCGGGGTCATTTCCACCCTCGCCCTCGTCCATGACAAACACTGGATCCTGCCGACTACGCCAAAAATGTAATGACCAGAGGTCCGAATAAGATCCAGTGAGTCACAAACCAAGACCAAGGCAGAAATCTCCAACGGTATTTACTCAAAGGCAAAATAATCAAGGTAATATGGAGAATATTAAGGCAGATGCACCCCAAAGATACACTAGCTCAGCCGCAGCTGAAATCACTGTGCCACTCCAAGGTCTCCTGAGAACTGTATACTACAACAGACTAGTAAGAAATTTACCTAACAGAGCAACTAAAAACAGGAACAAGTGTAAATTGAATGTAGTGTTATCAAGGGAGCCCCTGGAATGGCACACTGAGTATAACTTACACAACTCTAATATAAGATACACCTCTAAAGTAACAATTAAACACTCAGAGCAGAGATACCCGGGTATCTATAACTATGGTACCGTATCCTGAGATGGATTTCCTCTCAGGCAGGAATCCGCACAGGCTGCAGCCAGTCCATATCTTCAGCGCCAATAAGTTACAGCAAGCTCCTCTTGTCTTGTCGGCCGATGCCGAGCCCAAACGCCGGGGACTTAGTTAGTGGTCTCACGATGTTGTCTCTGCTTCTGTAGCTCCTAGGAATGCTTCCACGATAACCCGTCCGTCTCTGTATCAGCAGTCTGCCCAGACTTGTTTCTCCACTCAATGCACAGGGAATCCACAGCCTTCCACATACATACTGGGTTTTAGTAAAGTCTCAGTCTTTTTTTTTTAAATAAAGGGTTAGCTCCTCTCCAGGAAACGTTAGCAACACAAGTCTCTCACAGAGTTAAACAAAAGGTTAGCTCTTCTCCAGGGGAACGTTAGCAACAAAAAGTCTCTCAAAAGCTTCTTTTCCTCCAAAAATACTTGCAGTAAATCCACACACACAGTCTCTTTTTAAGATCTCACAGCAGCTTTTCTCTCTCTCTCTCTTCCTAGTTTCACTTTACACACGAGACACTAGACCCCACCCCCCAGCACACATTGTCTCTGGGAGTTTTTCAGGGTCTGTACTCTGCTGCAACAGGCAAAAACCACAGGGTCCTAGTGCCCTCTCAGTGGGACTACAGTTCACCCTCTTACATAAGTCCATCCTTGTCCCCTGAATCCAGCAAGGCAAGAGAGAGAACCACCTGGTCTTATCCCTTATATTTGACCAACTAAAAGAAGTGTGTCCAGCCCCAGGTGTGGGGGATGAGGTCACGGTCTATTGTCCACTAAGATACATCCCCTCAGTCCTAAATGAAACTTGTTTTTCTAGCTCATGGCAGCTTTGTTTTACAGCAGGCTGGAAGGGGGGCTTTGCTCCATGTGGCATACATGTATATATAAATGTGTATATACATAAAACATACACTAAACACATCTCTATATAGAGATATGGAGCTCCCCCACGTCAGGGCAATGGGGTACTCGGTACTGGACCCCCTTCTGTAGTCGGTGGGGATGTCACGGTGGCTGGACCCAGTCCGTGGCCCTTTGAGGGGTGTCCAATAAAAGGACAGCAGTTTATGGTATAGTGTTCGTGACGCCACCTGTGGTATTCGGTCAGGGTGACCGACGCTGCTTAGGGGTACGCTGGGGTGATGTTATGGCAGCTAGATGGTATACCTTCTCACAGGTGAAGTATGTCCCCAGGGCTTCCCAGAGTGTAGATGGTGGATGGTGCAAGGCGCAGTGAATAACGAGGACACAAGGGTGCAGTCTCTTTACATTTACTGAAGGCTTCAGCATCCACAGTCCAGGGTAGGGACCACAGGGTAGGCAGAGTCCGGCCGGTCTGAAGGCAAATCCAGAGTCCACTTATTCAATAGCCTTCCCCTAGCGCACAGTAACACAGTAGGTCCCTACTTGCATAAGCTCCAATATGGTCCTCACTGTTATTACTCCTCTCACTGTTCCCCGTAGTCAGATAGAACAAACCTGTATGACTGATGGACTGAGGCTTTTTAACAGGGACCCTAGAGACGCCCTGGCCCCCACAAGTTGCCACCTTGTCTTCTTAGGTATTAAGGTCAGGTAGCTAACGTGGAATCAACTGTCCTGCCAGTCTCTGAAGTAACGGCATAGAGCTCTTTCCTCCCTCGGTGTTCTGGCTACTGGATCTGCGCTTCAGATGGAGGCAGCCTGCTTCTAGCTGATCTCCCACTGATGTTTCACTCCTGTTGCTATGACTTCTTTTCTCACTCACTACAGCACAATTCTCTTTGTGTCCTTTCCTAGGATGCTGCCGCATGCGTTGCAGGCACAGCTCCGTGTCCTTCGCCCTCCTCAGACCGTAGTCTGGATCTGACTAGAGATCACTCTAGCCAGCTCGACCTGGAGACCTTTCCTCGTCGGTCCCCAGTCAGGAACTCTCTTCCTACGACTGCCTAACTTCCTAACCAACCCACCAGTTTTACCCTGTGTGAGGAGTGGCCTACTAGATAGAACCCTTAGCTCCCCCTGGTGGACTGGAGTGTGAAGTGTGTGTGTGGCTGTGATACCTGGACAGAAGATCTCCTTCATTGCCTTCAGACCTAACATCACTCCCCCTGGTGGAAGAATAACATTACTGCAACGAACCAGGACTCTGGGGTGCTGCAGATATACAGTTTGGGGGATTTCCCTTCTTCTACAGTTTCATTAGCAAAGATTGAAATTTTTTTGTAAAGAATCAATCTTTGATTTAATTATAACTTTTGCTTATCTCAAATTTCAAGGAAGTACCAGAATTTGGCTAAGTTCACATACCCGGTAATCATCTATTAGAACGGATCCATCAGCTATCCATTTTACAGACACTTTTTTTTATTTACCTGAACAAACTGAATTCAATTGGATCCAGTTTTTTTAACACTGAAGTCAATGGAAAACGGATCCGTTAAATAGCCATTCGTTATTCTCCCACTTACAAAGGATCCATTTTTTTAGACCAGTTTGTTTGGAATATAAGAAGCACTTTTTTCCCCTAAAAATTAGAATCCGAATGGAGCTTACGGGGAAGGCGGAGGCGGTGGAGCGGGTTCCCAGGAGGCAGGGATGCTGCTACAGGAAGCTGGCGGCTGTGGCGGCAGGGGTGGGGTGATGCTGCCACCTCTGGATTGGGGGAGGGGGTGTTCGGCATGCGAAGCTGCTGCGGGTCTCGGGCTTTCACAAAATTTCTGGAGTCCCTGCACTTCCCATCCTTTTCAATGGGGTGAACTTCGGGAAAATGGACGCCGAAGGCAACGCATTTGCAGATTGAGATCTCAGCAGCCAAATCTTGTGAGGCAAGATCTTAATCCGTGCATACTTTCATGCAATTCTGTAAGATAAAATATTACGAAGCTCCTCACCTATTGCTGCCCATTCCTATCTCTATGTCGGAAAAAACAAAAATAACAATAATCTAGTATACCATATGATACTAGGATTTCCAATTTGAATTTTTATTTTTTCTGGACTGGTTATCAAAAAATCATGGACAGATGATTTTTTCATGGACACATTGAAAAACCATAATGAATATATATATATATATATATATATATATATATATATATATATATATATATATATACATATATACAGTGGGGCAAAAAAGTATTTAGTCAGTCAGCAATAGTGCAAGTTCCACCACTTAAAAAGATGAGAGGCGTCTGTAATTTACATCATAGGTAGACCTCAACTATGGGAGACAAACTGAGAAAAAAAAATCCAGAAAATCACATTGTCTGTTTTTTTAACATTTTTTTTTGCATATTATGGTGGAAAATAAGTATTTGGTCAGAAACAAACAATCAAGATTTCTGGCTCTCACAGACCTGTAACTTCTTCTTTAAGAGTCTCCTCTTTCCTCCACTCATTACCTGTAGTAATGGCACCTGTTTAAACTTGTTATCAGTATAAAAAGACACCTGTGCACACCCTCAAACAGTCTGACTCCAAACTCCACTATGGTGAAGACCAAAGAGCTGTCAAAGGACACCAGAAACAAAATTGTAGCCCTGCACCAGGCTGGGAAGACTGAATCTGCAATAGCCAACCAGCTTGGAGTGAAGAAATCAACAGTGGGAGCAATAATTAGAAAATGGAAGACATACAAGACCACTGATAATCTCCCTCGATCTGGGGCTCCACGCAAAATCCCACCCCGTGGGGTCAGAATGATCACAAGAACGGTGAGCAAAAATCCCAGAACCACGCGGGGGGACCTAGTGAATGAACTGCAGAGAGCTGGGACCAATGTAACAAGGCCTACCATAAGTAACACACTACGCCACCATGGACTCAGATCCTGCAGTGCCAGACGTGTCCCACTGCTTAAGCCAGTACATGTCCGGGCCCGTCTGAAGTTTGCTAGAGAGCATTTGGATGATCCAGAGGAGTTTTGGGAGAATGTCCTATGGTCTGATGAAACCAAACTGGAACTGTTTGGTAGAAACACAACTTGTCGTGTTTGGAGGAAAAAGAATACTGAGTTGCATCCATCAAACACCATACCTACTGTAAAGCATGGCGGTGGAAACATCATGCTTTGGGGCTGTTTCTCTGCAAAGGGGCCAGGACGACTGATCCGGGTACATGAAAGAATGAATGGGGCCATGTATCGTGAGATTTTGAGTGCAAACCTCCTTCCATCAGCAAGGGCATTGAAGATGAAATGTGGCTGGGTCTTTCAACATGACAATGATCCAAAGCACACCGCCAGGACAACGAAGGAGTGGCTTCGTAAGAAGCCTTTCAAGGTCCTGGAGTGGCCTAGCCAGTCTCCAGATCTCAACCCTATAGAAAACCTTTGGAGGGAGTTGAAAGTCTGTGTTGCCAAACGAAAAGCCAAAAACATCACTGATCTAGAGGAGATCTGCATGGAGGAATGGGCCAACATACCAACAACAGTGTGTGGCAACCTTGTGAAGACTTACAGAAAACGTTTGACCTCTGTCATTGCCAACAAAGGATATATTACAAAGTATTGAGATGAAATTTTGTTTCTGACCAAATACTTATTTTCCACCATAATATGCAAATAAAATGTTAAAAAAACAGACAATGTGATTTTCTGGATTTTTTTTTCTCAGTTTGTCTCCCATAGTTGAGTTCTACCTATGATGTAAATTACAGACGCCTCTCATCTTTTTAAGTGGTGGAACTTGCACTATTGCTGACTGACTAAATACTTTTTTGCCCCACTGCTCAAAATAATAAAGGGAACACATAAATAACAGAATGTAACTCCAAGTAAATCAAACTTCTGTGAAATCAAGCTGTCCACTTAGGAAGCAACACTGTTTGTTAATCAATTTCACATGCTGTTGTGCAAATGGAATAGACAACAGATGGAAATTATTGGCAATTATCAAGACACACTCAATAAAGGAGTGGTCCTGCAGGTGGGGACCACAGACCACATCTCAGTACCAATGCTTTCTGGCTGATGATTTCACATTCATGGTAGCATGAGATTGATTCTACAACCCACACAAGTGGTTCAGGTAGTGCAGCTCATCTAGGATGGCAAATCAATGCGATCTGTGGCAAGAAGGTTTGCTGTGTCTGTCAGTGTAGTGTCCAGAGGCTGGAGGAGCTACCAGGAGAAGACAGGCCAGTACACCAGGAGACGTGGAGGGGGCAGTAGGAGGGCAAAAACCCAGCAGCAGGACCGCTACCTCCGCCTTTGTGCAAGGAGGAACAGGAGGAGCACTGCCAGAGCCTTGAAAAATGACCTCCAGCAAAACACAAATGTGCATGTGTCTGCACAAATGGTTAGAAACCAACTCCATGAGGATGGTCTGAGTGCTCGACATCCACAGATGGGAGATGTGCTCACAGCCCAATACCATGCAGGGTGCTTGGAATTTGCCACAGAACACCAGGATTGGCAAATTCGCCACTGGCACCCTGTGCTCTTCACAGATGAAAGCAGGTTCACACTGAGCACATACAACAGACGTGACAGAGTCTGGAGACGTCATGGAGAGCGATCTGCTTCCTGCAACATCCTTCAGCATGACCGGTCTGGCAGTGGGTCAGTAATCGTGTGGAGTGGCATTTGTTTTGAAGGTCGCACAGCCCTCCATGTGCTCACCAGAGGTAGCCTGACTGCCATTAGGTACCGAGATGAAATCCTCAGACCCCTTGTGAGACCATATGCTGATGCGGTTGGCCCTGGGTTCCTCCTAATGCAGGACAATGCCAGACCTCATGTGCCTGGAGTATGTCAGCAGTTCCTGCAAGATGAAGGCATTGAAGCTATGGACTGGCCCCCCCTTTTCCGAGACCTGAATCCGATTGAACACATCTGGGACATCATGTCTCGCACCATCCACCAATGTCACATTGCACCACAGACTGTCCAGGAGTTGGCGAATGCTTTAGTCCAGGTTTGGGAGGAGATCCCTCAGGAGACCATCCGCCGCCTCATCAGGAGCATGCCCAGGTGTTGTAGGGAGGTCATACAGGCACATGGAGGCCACACACACTACTGAGCATCATTTCCTTGTCTTCAGGCATTTCCACTGAAGTTGGATCAGCCTGTAACTTCATTTTCCACTTTGATTTTGAGCATCATTCCAACGCCAGACCTCCGTGGGATATTAGTTGTGATTTACGTTGATCATTTTTAGGTTTTGTTGTTCTCAACATATTCCACTATGTAATGAATAAAGATTTACAACTGGAATATATATATATTAGTACTGGAATATATAATCGTCTAAGGGGCACTTCCGTCTGTTTGTCTGTCTGTCACGGAAATCCCGCGTCACTGATTGGTCGCGGCCGTCAATCAGTGAAGGGAACAGTCCGGCCACGAATTCGCCCCTTCCTACTCTCTGTCAGTGCCTCCTCCATACTCCCCTCCAGTCAGTGCTCACACAGGGTTAATGGCTGCAGTACACCTCGTTATGCCGTGGTGTAACGCAGTCTGTTAACGCTGCTATTAACCCTGTGTGACCAACTTTTTACTATTGATGCTGCCTATGCAGCATCAATAGTAAAAAGATCTAATGTTAAAAATAAGAAAAAAAAAATCATTATATACTCACCTTCCGGCGCCTTTCCCGCTTAACGTGATGCTCTGTGCCTTGCATTGCGGTCTCGCGAGATGATGACATAGCGGTCTCGCGAGACCACTAAGCCATCTGGGTAATTTCGCAATAAATTGCTGGGAACGGAAGCTGGCGGCCACATCACGTGCATAGGGACAGCTTCGCTGGGCGCCGGAGGGTGAGTATATAACAATTTTTTATTTTTATTCTTTTTTTAACAGGGATATGGTGCCCACAGTGCTATATAGTACTTGGGCTATGTTATATACTGCGTGACTGCTATATACTACGTGAGTAGTGTTATATACTGCGTGGGCTGTGTTATATACTGTGTGGGCAGTGTTATATACTACGTGGGCAATTTTATATACTACGTGGGCAATGTTAAATACTACGTGGGCTGTTATATACTGCATGGATGCTATATATTACGTGGGCTGTGTTATATACTGCGTGGATGCTATATATTACGTGCGCAGTGTTATATACAGTACCATGTGGGCAGTGTTATATACCATGTGGGCTGTGTTATATATTACGTGGGCAGTGTTATATACTATGTGGGCACTTTATATACTACGTGGGCTGTGTTATATACTACGTGGCAGTGTTATACACTATGTGGGCAGTGTTATATACTATGTGGCAGTGTTATACACTACGTGGGCAGTGTTATATACTACGTGGGCAGTGTTATATACTACGTGGGCAGTGTTATATACTATGTGGGCAGTGTTATATACTACGTGGGCAGTGCTATATACTACGTGGGCAGTGCTATATACTACGTGGGCAGTGCTATATACTACGTGGGCAGTGCTATATACTGCGTGGGCTGTGTTATATACTATGTGGGCTGTGTTATATACTACGTGGCTCCTATATACTACATGGCTGGGCTATATACTATGTGGCTGTCTGTGTTACGTGGCCTCTGCTATATGCTATGTGGCTGCTATATATATATATATATATATATATATATATATAAAAATATATATATATACATACATACATACGTACATACATATTCTAGAATACCTGATGCGATAGAATCGGGCCACCATCTAGTGTATATATATATATATATATATATATATATATATATATATATATATATATATATGATCACTACATTTATTGTGTCCTGTTGTCTCAACTGAGTTAGATTGATTGCTAACGAGCTTTAACACAAAAAAAAAAAAAAAAAGAGATCTAAGGGCTAGCCTTCTATAAATGTAGATGTAGCTTGGGGATGCATTCGTGCAGGGGTGCATTCGTGCACTGTTATTCGTGTATTTTTTATTCAAAGTACTTTTTTTTTCTAAGTACTCGGCAGTTATAACATGGCAGTTAGACAGGGCAGGAGACAGGTAAGAAAAACTAAATCTAATCCATATTCACTTGAAACAGCACAAATACTCACCATATTTATTTGTATAATCTATATTCTGGCTGCTGCATTCACTCACATTCACCGCCCTCGCATTAACTCTCTACACTCCATCCATATCGGCCCCTCTGTCCTTGCCTCTCCTATGTATAGTACTCATGCTCTATTCACATTGCTTAACAGCACAGATCCATTCAGTCCCAACATCCAACACAAGAGACGCTCTCACAAATCACTTAACCATCTGCTCACTCTTTCGATCCTCCTTCTCCTAGTCGCTGGAGACATATCTCCAAACCCCGGCCCCCCATGTTATAGCCAGTCAAACCTCCCAATTGCTACACCCAGAAACCCCTCTAACCTTATTAATATTCCCTGCATGCCTGCTGTCTCTTTCAATTGTGCCCTTTGGAATTCTCGCTCTGTGTGTAATAAACTCTCCTTCATTCATGACTTCTTCCTTTCTAATTCTCTTAATCTCCTGGCTCTTACTGAAACCTGGATCCAGCAGTCAGACACCACCGCTGCTGCTGCTCTTTCATATGGTGGACTACACTTTTCTCATACCCCAAGATCAGACAACAGAGCAGGTGGAGGCGTTGGTCTGCTCCTTTCACCCAAATGTACTTTCCAAGTTATCCCCCAAGTACCCTCACTTGTCTTCCCTTCCTTTGAGGTCCATGTGGTCAGACTCTACGTCCCCTTCTCCATGCGAGTGGCGGTGGTGTATCGTCCTCCCGGCCCCTCTCATCAGTTCCTGGATCACTTTGCCACCTGGCTAACACACTTTCTCTCCTGTGACACCCCCACCCTTATCATGGGTGATTTCAACATCCCCATTGCCTCTCCCCTCTCCCCATCTGCTTCTCACCTTTTATCTCTATCCTCCTCTTTTGGCCTCTCGCAGCATACTAACTCTCCAACACATGAAGATGGAAACTCCCTTGACTTGGTCTTCTCCCGACTTTGCTCAGTGGATGACTTCACAAACTCCCCTCTCCCGCTCTCTGACCACAACCTTCTTTCATTCTCTATCAAGAACTGCCATCCCGCTCAGGTCACCCCCACTTTCCACACCTATAGAAACATACAGGCCATTAACACCCAGAAACTTATGATGAACTTGCAGTCCTCATTGGCCCCTATTTCCTCCATCTCATGTCCTGATTCTGCATTGAAGCATTACAATGAAACCCTGCAAAGTGCTCTGGATGAAGCTGCTCCTCCTATACATAAAACAACTCGGCACAGACGGCAACAACCGTGGCACACGCTGCAAACACGTTTCCTGCAGCGGTGCTCCAGGTGCGCAGAACGTCTGTGGAGAAAATCTAATCTACCCGAAGATTTCATCCATTATAAGTTCATGCTAAAGACATACAATTCTGCCCTTCACCTCTCCAAACAAACCTACTTCAACACCCTCATCACCTCCCTGTCCAATAACCCTAAACGTCTCTTTGACACGTTCCAGTCTCTACTCAACCCAAGAGAGCAGGCCCCAACCACGGATCTCCGTGCTGACGATCTGGCCAATTACTTCAAAGAAAAAATTGACCACATTCGACAGGAAATCATCTCCCAATCTCTTCATACCATGCACTGTCCTCCCTCCCCCACTGCATCTAGTTCACTCTCTGACTTTGAAGCAGTTACAGAAGAAGAAGTAAGCAGGCTCCTTGCATCTTCTCGCCCGACCACTTGCACCAGTGACCCCATTCCGTCACATCTCCTCCAGTCCCTTTCCCCGGCTATCACCTCTCACCTAACAAAAATATTCAACCTTTCCCTCACTTCCGGTATTTTTCCCTCCTCATTTAAGCATGCCATCATACATCCATTACTTAAAAAACCATCCCTCGATCAAAACTGTGCCGCTAATTATAGACCTGTCTCTAATCTTCCCTTCATCTCTAAACTCCTCGAACGCCTGGTCCACTCCCGTCTTACCCGCTATCTCTCAGATAACTCTCTTCTCGACCCTCTTCAATCTGGCTTCCGCTCTTTACACTCTACTGAAACTGCCCTCATTAAAGTCTCTAATGACCTACTAACAGCTAAATCTAATGGTCACTACTCCATGCTAATTCTCTTGGATCTCTCTGCAGCATTCGACACTGTGGATCATCAGCTCCTCCTCACTATGCTCCGCTCCATCGGCCTCAAGGACACCGTTCTCTCCTGGTTCTCCTCCTATCTCTCTGACCGATCCTTCACTGTATGTTTTGCCGGTTCCTCCTCCTCTCACCTTCCCCTTACTGTTGGGGTTCCTCAAGGATCAGTCCTAGGCCCCCTACTCTTCTCGTTGTATACTGCCCCTATTGGACAAACAATCAGTAGATTTGGTTTCCAGTACCATCTCTATGCTGACGACACCCAATTATACACTTCTGCTCCCGATATCACACCGACCTTTTTAGAAAACACCAGTGATTGTCTTACCGCTGTCTCTAACATCATGTCCTCCCTCTATCTGAAACTAAACCTGTCAAAAACTGAACTCCTCGTGTTCTCTCCCTCTACTAACCTACCTTTGCCTGACATTGCCATCTCCGTGTGCGGTTCCACCATTACTCCAAAGCAACATGCCCGCTGCCTTGGGGTCATCCTTGATTCTGACCTTTCATTCACCCCCTACATCCGATCACTGGCTCGCTCTTCTTACCTGCATCTCAAAAACATTTCTAGAATTCGCCCTTTTCTTAATTTCGACTCTGCAAAAACTCTGACTGTTTCACTTATTCATTCTCGTCTGGACTATTGTAACTCTCTACTAATCGGTCTCCCTCTTGCAAAACTCTCCCCGCTCCAATCTGTCCTGAATGCTGCAGCCAGGATCATATTCCTCACCAACCGTTACACCGATGCCTCTACCCTGTGCCAGTCATTACACTGGCTACCCATCCACTCCAGAATCCAGTACAAAACTACTACCCTCATCCACAAAGCACTCCATGGCTCAGCACCACCCTACATCTCCTCCCTGGTATCAGTCTACCACCCTACCCGTGCCCTCCGCTCCGCTAATGACCTCAGGTTAGCATCCTCAATAATCAGAACCTCCCACTCCCGTCTCCAAGACTTTACACGTGCTGCGCCGATTCTTTGGAATGCACTACCTAGGTTAATACGATTAATCCCCAATCCCCACAGTTTTAAGCGTGCCCTAAAAACTCATTTGTTCAGACTGGCCTACCGCCTCAATGCATTAACCTAACGATCCCTGTGTGGCCTATTTATAATAAAAAAAAAAAAAAAAAAAAAAGGTTCCTCGCATCATGTTCTCATACACTTTATGCAGTATTAGCCCTCTGTGTCTGTACTGCTACATACTTAGGCAGGTAACTGGTTCATGCAGCTTTACATGAACACCTGAGCCTTACACTATAGCTGGTCCGAATAACTAAAGCAATTGTTACCATCCACCTCTCGTGTCTCCCCTTTTCCCCATAGTTTGTAAGCTTGCGAGCAGGGCCCTCACTCCTCCTGGTATCTGTTTTGAACTGTATTTCTGTTATGCTGTAATGTCTATTGTCTGTACAAGTCCCCTCTATAATTTGTAAAGCGCTGCGGAATATGTTGGCGCTATATAAATAAAATTATTATTATTATTATTATTATATATATATATTATTATTATTATATTTTTTTTTTGTTGTTTCAATTTAAAAATGACAAAAAGGAAAATGGGTCAATGCAAAAAAAATTGGGCACCCTTCCCTTGGAGGCTGTTAGGGTTATGGCTTGTTCTCTATCATCAAAGGCTAAGTGATAAAAATTTCTCAGCTGTACAAAAACTCAGCCTCCTCTAACCTTGTGGCAAAATATAGCAGCCATGAGTTCTTTCTTCTAGGCAGCTGCCTAGTACTCTAAAAATGAAAATGGTAGTGGCTCACAAAGCAGAAGGTTATAAGATAAAGCGTTTTCATGTTGCTCTATCTTCAGTTCGAAATGTAATTAAAAAGTGGTAGTTAACAGGAACAGTGGAGGTCAAGTAACTTCAGTGAGAGCTGCTCGTAGGATTGCTAGAGAGGCAAATCAGAACCCCCGCTTGACTGCAAAAGACCTTCAAAAAGATTTAGCAGACTCTGGAGTTGTGGCACATTCTTCTACTCTTCAGAAACACTTACACAAATATGGCCTTCATGGAAGAGTCATCAGACATAAAATTCAGTATGAGAAGTATGCAAAAGGAAATCCAAATAAGCCTGATGCATTTTGTGAACAAATCCTGCAGATCGATGAGGTTGAACATTTTAGAGACCATTATGTTAAAAAATCTGCTGTGCTTCCAGCTAAATCATTTCACTTTAGAATAATAATATGCATTTGCAATTGACAAACGAGGTAGAAATTAAATAAATTTTCAACTGGAGACAAATTACATCAGCATTCACTAATGAAAAGAAAGCCACAACAAACTCAATTTAGATGAGAAGAATATTCATTAAATAGCTTTTTAATGTTTCAATGCACCAGACAAATAATGACAATGTCCTAAAGACAATCTTCATGCAAAATGTTCCTTTACGGCTACTAGTTAAATTTACAACTTTTTGATGCATTGAATGATATAAAACCAGTTTGTGAAATACATGGGAAGATATAATAATTACTCTAAAATATGTTTTCTGAAATGTCCTGTTGTCTGTTTAAATTCATATGGCAAAGGGTTAATATGGGGAATTAAATCAATATATTGACCAGTTCATAAAAAAATGACCTCGTGTTTTTTCTTCTATTTTTACACAACTGAGAAATATACATTAGATCATTGCAGTGTTGGACTGGAGCACCTAGTAGGAGTGACTCTGGGGTCCCACCATTCATTTTTATGTAAATGTTACCAACTCATCTCTGGCCTTTGGGATGCAGCATTCCCAGAACCCTACATATATAAATAGTAAGGTGGCTACCGGACACAGTTGATGGGAGGCATGTATCACAGGGATGATTGCCATCTGTGATGTAAGACTGGAGTATCGCTCTGGGCCAGGTTTTACGAATAGCCTGAGAGATGGGTGGGTCTGGCTTCCCACATATCCCACCCCTGAGTGTAGTTCACAGGTCAAAATGGAGTCTGTTTGTGTTACACATGGTCTGTATCCGGAGGGGTTAAGACCTTCTTTGTGATTATTCCAGCCTGAGCCAGTATGCTGGATGTTATCCAGCCTATGTGTTCTAGACTGTCTCTCAAATGACTTTGTTAAGAACTGTTTACTTTGTTTTGCCTGCAAAGGCTGTTCATTTTCCTTTGCTTATGACATGGTTTATGACGGACCAATGAACCAGCATGGTCATCTAAATGGTAACAGTTCCTGTGTTACCTCACCATGCAGCTAATTGAGTAGCATTTCCGCAATTGGTATTAGAAGTGCGGGCAGCATTCCTTGTGAACATGTGTGACTGCTCTACAGATGTATTGCAAGTCCTGAGTGAAGGCAGCCATAAGACAGCAAGCAACATCAGTTAGCATAGAGGACCTGGTTAAACACCCGGTCCAAGCTCAGCTGTAGCAGAAGTAACACTAACAAAAACCGCTGGCGCAACAGGAGATGAATAATCTGCTTATGCGACAGACCCAGTAACTGCCGCAGCAGTTTAATTTACTCGCAAAGGTGGTTTGTGACACGGCATCAGCTCTGACTCCAAAGTCAGCTGATTGATTTTTCCATCCAGAAGGTGGTTAGGAGAAGACTGCAGAAATGTCAGAAAGTGACAACATAAAGGCCTTTTTCACCATTTTTAAAAGGGTTGCCGAGAGGGACAAACTCCCACAGAAGCAATGTGCAGAAGTGCTGGCACCATATTTAACAGGGGAGCCTCATAAGGCCTACTATGACTTAGTCTTTCAAGACAATGAATATATAAACAGATATTTTGGCTCACATGGAAGTAGCAATGACTGTCAGGGCACAATGGATCCATCGCTGGGTGTATCACTATAACAAACTCACTCCCAAATGTTTGACCTGCTGCACCTGGTCCAAAAATGTTTGTAGCCAGAGTACTCTACCGCTGTGCAGATGGTAGAGCGAGTGGTAATGGACCAGTTCATGCATTCCCTTCCAAGGCCAATACACACTTGGGTTGCCAAGGGTGATCCCAGAATGCAGATGACCTGGTCGGACTGGTCAAATGATATGGGAGGTCAAAGGTTCCTTGGGAAGGCAAGCCAATCCATACTGAGGGTCCCAACAGGGGGTGCAGAATCCAAGGGAGACGTTATGCCAAAGGTCCCAGCTGGTGATATTATATGCTGGCAATGTCAAGCCCCAAGCCATAAAGCCTCCTGTTGTCCCTGTAAGGAAGTCCTTATTGAGAGCTGGAAGAGCCAGGAAAAATATGCAGCAATCCTCTTATCAAGCTGAGACTGAAGTGTATTCAGAGATTTCAGAGTAGAACAGCACATTGAAAAGTCAGTGATACAAAGCATGCAGGTATGAACAGGAGTCCAGACAGACAAAGTAACGCTGGGATATCCGGCCATGGCCTAGCCATAGCCTGGTGATGGTCTGGCCTGGAAGCAGACTGGCGATGTTGTGGCCCTGAGCAACAGTAACAGGGGCTTTTTATACATGATACAGATAAAGAGACAAAGAAAGCACATTGCAACAAAAGGGCGTATACATGATAACAGCATACTGCAGAGAAAAACATATATTCAAGAACAAAGCATACAATGGTTAAATGTAATGACTTTAAGGCTCTTTACCCCAAACTCCATTAGAATTCATAAATCACCTTGTTCCTCTTAGCCACAGTCATTAATCACATCACCTCTTAACCCTGTCCCATATTTCTCACTACTGTATATTGATAACTATATATGTCTGTTCTCCAATATCACTACAACAAATACACTTACCGTATATACTCGAGTATAAGCCGAGATTTTCAGCCCATATTTTTGGGCTGAAAGTCCCCCTCTCGGCTTATACTCGAGTCATATACCCGGGGGTCGGCAGGTGAGGGGGAGCGGGGGCTGTGTAGTTATACTTACCTGCTCCTGGCGCGGTCCCTGCAGTCCCTGGCTTCCCCGGCGCTGCAGATTCTTCCTGTACTGAGTGGTCACATGGCACCGCTCATTACAGAAATGAATAGGCGGCTCCACCTCCCATAGGGGAGGAGCCGCATATTCATTGCTGTAAATGATCGGTAACTGTGACCGCTCAATTACAGGAAGAAGCTGCAGCGTCGGGGAAGCCAGGGACCGCGCTGGAGCAGGTAAGGGGAGCGCAGCGCTGCGCGATATTTACCTGCTCCTCGCTCCGGTGCGGCTCCGTCTGCAGCGTCCTCTAACAGTGACGCTCAGGTTAGAGGGCGCTGTGACGTAGTCAGTGCGCGCCCTCTGCTGAGCGTCAGTGCTGGAGACGGAGCCGCACGAGGAGCAGGTAAATATTGAAAGCGCTGGCGTCCTGAGCAAGAGAGGTGAGTATGTGATTTTTTTTTTATTGCAGCACCAGCAGCAGCATTCTATATGGGGCACAGCATTATATATGGAGCACCTATGGGGCCGTAATCAACGGTGCAGAGCATTATATATGGGGCACAGCTTTATGTGGAGCATCTATGGGCCATAATGAACGGTGCAGAACATTCTATATGGCACAGCTTTATATGTAGCATCTATGGGGCCATAATCAATGGTGCAGAGCAATATACCGTATATGGGGCACAGCTTTATAAGGAGCATCTATGGGGCCATAATCAATGGTGCAGAGCAATATACCATATATGGAGCACAGCTTTATAAGGAGCATCTATGGGGCCATAATCAATGGTGCAGAGCAATATATATATGGCACAGCTTTCTATGGAGCATCTATGGGGCCATAATGAACGGTATAGAGCATTCTATATAGCACAGTTGCATATGGAGCATCTATGGGGCAATAATGAACGGTATGGAGCATCTATTTTTATTTTTGAAATTTACCAGTAGCTGCTGCATTTTCCACCCTAGGCTTATACTCGAGTCAATAAGTTTTCCCAGTTTTTTGTGGCAAAATTAGGGGGGTCGGCTTATACTCGGGTCGGCTGATACTCGAGTATATACGGTATTTATTACCATGTATCACCATTTTTCTGTTATCTAATTGCCCTGCAGCTGATTCAATTAACCTGTGTGCATGTTCACTATACCTGCTAATGGCTGATCTCATCTAGTATCTCCAATCTGTCTAGGGCTTTCAGAAGTACATCTTATTAGCTTTTAGAAGCAGAATTAGTTGATTTCTAACTTTGCACAAGATGGCTGCTAGAGCCAACATAGCTGTTCAATATACTATGGCTGACCATTTTCTTACAGTCCCCTCATCGGCATCAATACATATTGGTCATCCTTGACTATGCTATGCGGTACCCTGAAGCAATTCCCCTGAGAATCACCTCTGCGAAAAGTATAGCCCTCAAGTGGGTACACGTTTTTTAACTAACCAAGGAACACCCTGTATAAGTGAGATGATGAGGAATCTGTGCAAGGCCCTTCAAATTACACAACTGAAGACAAGAGTGTGCATCCCCAGATGGACGGCCTTGTGAAAAAGTTCAATACAACGTTCAAGAATATGCTTTAGAAGCCCATAGAAGAATAGTCGAGACTGGAATTGTCTCCTACCGTATGTGTTGTTTTCTATCTGGAAGGTTCCACAAGCCTCTACCGGATTCTTTCCATTTGAACTTCTGTATAGCTGACATTCCCGGGGTCTCATTGATATAGGAATGGGAACCTGGGAAGCTGAAGTCACATCTCACCAAACCGTCATCGAGCACATCATTCAAATGCATGAGAGGATTGCGAAGGTGATACCCATTGTAAAATTACATTTGCTCCTGGCAACAAAGGCTCAAACTAGGGTCTACAACCAGACAGCCAGAATGAGGCAGTTCAGCCTCGGGAACTGAGTTCTCGTACTTATATCCAGAGTGGAGAGTAAGTTCTTGGCCAAATAGTAAAGCCCCTATGAGGTGGTGGAGAAAGTTGGTGAAGTGAACTACAAGGTTCACCAACCATGAAGATGAAAACCGTATCAAGTGTACCATGTCAATCTTATCAAGCCGTGGCAAGACAGGTAGACCATTGAAACTCTGTGTTTGCTGTTCAAGCTGGAAGGAGATGCTTCAGAAATCCATTTAGGAGCAGTTTTTCTCAGGAGATACACAGGAAAGGACACCCTATGCTCTACGCGAGTGGGAAGCTGTCTGCATATATGAAGAATTATTCCATCATACAAAAGGAATGCTTGACCATAAAGTGGGCAGTGGACAAATTGCGATACTATCTGTTAGGGTGAAAATTTAAATTAGTATCAGACCATGCCCCATTCAGGTGGATGAGGGAGAAAAAGGAGAAAAATGTTTGCGTTGCCCCCTGATTTCTAGACATGCAGGATTTTAGTTTTCATTTGGAACATAGAGCCAGGATGCTGCATGGTAATGCCAGGGACCTCTCAAGAATCTCATGTTGAGTAATAGAAGGTTCCGAGCCCCATAGTTTTAGGCAGAGGGGAGAGGTATGTATGGTGGATACCGGACACATAGTCGATAGGAGATGTGTATCCCAAGGTGGTTGTCATCTGTGATGTAAACCTGGAGTATTTCTCTAGTGCACATAGTGCTAAAAGGTTTGTTTGGTGCATCTGGACCAGTTTTACAGGCAGCCTTAGAGATGAGAGTCTGACTGCCCACATATCCCACCTCTAGGTGTGGTTCAAAGGAAAAAATAAGGAAATAAGAGAAAAAGGGTCAGTTCACCCCTTATATGTCCAGGAACCATAGCACGGAGACTCTGTGGTGCAGCAGGATTAGTAATCGAAAGAGGAGACAATCCAGCTCTTTGTTCCTTTAAAATCCATCATTTATTGAAGCCATACTTAAAAATCCAGCATCATATCATGCAGCATAAGTGTCACCAGCTACCCAGGGATCTGTAGGCAGACGCGTTTTGAGCTTAGTAGCTCTTATTCATTGCCACTGAAGTATGGCTTCAATAAATTATGGATTTTAAAGGAACAAAGATCTGGACTATCTCCTCTTTCGATCACAGGGCAAAAATGGTGCCTGTTTGACACATGGTCTGTATCTGATGAGGAGAAGATCACCTGTGTAATGCTACAGACTGAGCTGGCATGTTGTATCCTATCCTTCCTGTGTGTCCTGGAGTGTGTGTTGTGTGACTTTGTTATGAACTGTTTACTATGTTTTGCCTGCACTGAAAGGCTTTTTCTTGTGGCATAGGTTATGATGGATGAATAAACCAGCATGGGCTTTTAAATGGAAACGGTTCCTGTGTGTTAGGGGTCGAGTTCCTGCCTCTGCACAGGGGGAATCTCGGGCCATTACCGCTGCCGTCTCACATTCTTCTCCTACAGCAGTGGAGCCTGCTCAGCAGAGACGTCGATCCCAGCATCTCGCTCAGTCTGACTCTGTGATAAGAGTTACTGCTGCATTTCCTGCTTCTGCCATTGAAGTCAGTGCTGGGCAGCGGCGAGCAGACGCTTCTGGGACTAAATCCTGCTTTTCACGTTCTGAGCATGCCCATAGTAAGATCTCTCAATGGAGATCGAGGGTCACATGATCAGATACTGCAGCTAAGGTCATTGGTCCTTCTTGGAAGGTCCTTGTAGGTGCTAGGACTAAGTCCACGAATGATGGAAGCTATCTAGCGCCCGACCAAGCCATCAGCACGTTACACACATTTCAGCGTCTAATTTCTGTGACCGCCAGTGCGGCGCCGTGCGCTTTTTCTGTGCTTTCCTGACCCAAGCCTGGGTGGTTAGTTGCGTCCGCCAGTGCGGCACCGCACGCACTCTCGTGCATCTTAATACTATTATTTCTGTCACTCTGACACCCCAGTTGCGTGTTTAAAAGGAACACAATACACCAACAAGATAAAATAAATTATATAAATATATGTGCAAATAATTAATAATAAAACACTGATAGTGTATTGTGAAAGGGTAGTGACTAAACACCAAGGATAAAAAAAATCAACCACAACTAGAACATGAACGGCCGAGAAAGTGTACCCACGCAGAAAATATTACTCAAATATGCTTTATTTATGGTGACAAGTGGTACAATAATAAATAATCAAAGAACAGTACGCGAACTAGGACAGGACGATAAATTTTTTTTTAATAAAAACCAATAAAGTAGTAGATAGGTGACCTCACAGGGAAATTTCATTTATATTTTGCCAAAAAATTCATGGTCGATATAAATAATAAAAAATTAATAAAATTTCAAAACAGCCAAAAAATAGGAAGTGTAATACCAAAGTGCACAAGCCAACAAAACATGTAGATAAAAATATATAAATAATTAATAATGTTGAACCTAGTGCAAAAAAGGGGATCAAAATGTGTGTACCGCCACAGGGCACTAAAACACAAGGGGAAGGGGGGGCTGTGGGATAATAATGTACACAAGTAAAGTGCAATGAATGACAAAACTATATAAGAACGCCCACAGGGCACATTACATGCCACAGACGGGTCAGTGAGCAAACACCTATAAAGTGCAATGTGCAAATGATTACGACCAAAAAAGAGGCAATGTTATCCAAAAAAATATACCACGAATGATGGAAGCTATCTAGCGCCCGACCAAGCCATCAGCACGTTACACACATTTCAGCGTCTAATTTCTGTGACCACCAGTGCGGCGCCGTGCGCTTTCTCTGCGCTTTCCTGACCCAAGCCTGGGTGGTTAGTGGCATCCGCCAGTGCGGCACCGCACGCACTCTCGTGCATCTTAATACTATTATTAATGTCACTCTGACACCCCAGTTGCGGTGTTGAGCGCATGAGGTCTTTATGAACTCAAATCCTGTGTCTTGGCAATGAGTTCTGAGACTCCTTGCTTGTGCTCTTGGTGCGGTACCGCGGCCCTGTGACGCAACAGGGTTCACTTCCTTCACACAGGGTGAAGTTAACCCGTGTGTGTATTCACATTGTACCGCCATATCGTCCGTCACTACTAGCAGCAGGGTTTCACCTGCACGGTGGACCTCAGACTGCGAACGCACCTAATACTATATCATCTTAAACTTAGTGCGTTCCGCCAGTCCTAACATAATACTAGCGCCAAGGTCTGGCTAGTAAATGGCGGATGATTAGCGTTTACAATGGTACATCCAGCAGCTGGAGGGAAGGTTGGGGCTCTAGAGCGTCCAACCTCAGCTGTCGATGTCACTGCTGTCGCTGTTCAGGCTGCTAGCGTGGCTGCAGCTACCTTGTCCACTGCCGCTCCTGTACCGACTCTATCTCGCCTCCCGCTGCCAGAAAAGTTTTCTGGTGATAGTAAGTCCTGTAGGGGTTTCGTGAGTCAGTGCACTATACATCTCGAGCTTATGGCCTCTCGTTTCCCTACAGCACGGGCAAAGGTGGGGTTTATAGTGTCTCTCCTGTCGGACAAGGCATTAGAGTGGGCTACGCCACTGTGGGAGTGTGGCGATCATGTGGTGCAGAGTGCTCCGTTATTCCTGAGCACTCTGAAACAGGTCTTTTTAGGACCTCGTGTCACTCATGATACGGCGCTCCAACTGTTGGCATTGACTCAGGGCTCGTCCTTGGTCAGCCATTTTGCCATCCACTTCCGCACCCTAGTGTCTGAGCTGGAGTGGTCGGATAAAGCTCTTATTCCAATATTTTGGAGGGGGCTGGCTGGCCACGTGAAGGACGCCCTGGCCACTAGGGAGATTCCCGCCACACTGGAGGAATTAATAGCAGTATCCACTCGTATTGACCTCCGTTTTCAGGAGCGGAGGTTAGAGCGAGCCCAGTGTAGGCAAAGGTTTCGGCTGGCTCCCACCTTCGCCAAACCTTTGGAATCTCCAGTCCAGGCCCCTGAGTCACATGAGGCCATGGAGGTGTCACGAGCGGGATCTAAGTCCCGGACCGCTCGTGCACTCCAGGTTTGTCATGTTTGCCAGCAGTCAGGACATCTTGCCACCAGATGTCCCCAGCATTGGGCGAAGGCAGAAGATGTCACGCAATACCCCTGGTTATGCTATCTCAACCAGTAACGGTACGAGTTGTGAATGGGTCGACACTGCCCTCACAGATAACACACCAGACCATCCCTTTTACTCTGTCCATGTCGCCATCCCATCAGGAGATTATATCTCTGCTTGTCTGTCCTGAGGGAATTGATGAGGTCCTGTTGGGGATACCTTGGCTACGGTACCACTCTCCTCACATCGAGTGGTCCTCAGGCAGAATTCTGGGATGGGGTGAATCTTGTGGGTGTAGGTGTCAGAGGGAGTGCATTCAGGTTGCTACTACAGAGGTACCTGCAGATCTATCCTCTCTCCCTAAGCAATATTGGTCTTATGCAGACGTGTTCTCCAAAAAGGCGGCGAAGACCCTTCCATCCCATTGCCCCTATGACTGTCCTATTGATCTCTTGCCTAGTGCTGAGCCTCCCCGGGGTCGAGTCTATCCGTTATCTCTCCCGGAGACGGAGGCAATGTCTCAGTACATTCCAGAGAATCTGGCAAGAGGGTTCATCAGGAAGTCAGTGTCACCTGCTGGGGCAGGGTTCTTTTTCATGCAGAAGAATAATGGGGAACTACGTCCATGCATAGACTACAGGGGTCTTAACACTATCACCGTTAAGAATAAGTATCCTTTGCACTTGATATCTGAGCTCTTCGATAGGCTTCGAGGAGCAAGGGTGTTTACTAAACTAGATCTGTGGGGTGCTTACAACCTGATTCGCATCCATGAGGGGGACGAATGGAAAATGGCGTTTAACACCAGAGATGGGCACTATGAGTATCTGGTGATGCCCTTCGGGCTCTGTAATGCCCCAGCCGTTTTCCAAGACTTTGTCAACGACATCTTCCGGGATATGCTTTCCACCTCAGTTGTAGTCTATCTGGATGATATTCTCATCTTTTCTCCAGATTTTGACTCCCAGCGGAGAGATGTTGGCAGAGTCTTCAACCTCCTACGGGCAAACTCCTGACGAAGCCCGCGATGGCGAAACGCGCATCGAGGCCCCCTCCTGCTCCCACCACGCCGGCGTTCTTATATCCAGCATGTCTCAAGGTAATGCCATAACATCATTAGCAGCATGCACATATGTTTCCTAGGACTTGGGCTTGCTGGTGACTAGGGTTGAGCGAAACGGGTCGTTCATTTTCAAAAGTCGCCGACTTTTGGCAAAGTCGGGTTTCATGAAACCCGATCCAACCCCTGTGCGGGGTCGGCCATGCGGTACGCGACTTTCACGCCAAAGTCGCGTTTCAATGACGCGAAAAGCGCCATTTCTCAGCCAATGAAGGTAAACGCAGAGTGTGGGCAGCGTGATGACATAGGTCCTGGTCCCCACCAACTTAGAGAAGGGCATTGCAGTGATTGGCTTGCTGTCTGCGGCGTCACAGGGGCTATAAAGGGGCGTTCCCGCCGACCGCCATGTTACTGCTGCTGATCTGAGCTTAGGGAGAGGTTGCTGCCGCTTCGTCAGAAGCAGGGATAGCGTTAGGCAGGGTCCATTAACCACCAAACCGCTTGTGCTGTAGCGATTTCCACTGCCCAACACCACCTTCGGTGTGCAGGGACAGTGGAAGTTACATTTTTTTTTTTTTCCCTCAGCGCTGTAGCTCATTGGGCTGCCCTAGAAGGCTCCCTGATAGCTGCATTGCTGTGTGTACGCCGCTGTGCAAACCAACTGCTTTTTTCAAAGCACAAATCCTCTTGTTCCTTCCTTTCTGCACAGCTATCTTTTTTGTTTGTCCACACTTTTTATTTAATTTGTGCATCAGTCCACTCCTTATTGCTGCCTGCCATACCTGGCTGAGATTACTGCAGGGAGATAGTAATTGTTGGACTCTCCCTGTTTTTTTTTTTTTTTTTTGTGGGAGATTAAGATTGACATTTCTGCTAGAGTGCCATCCCTGTGTGTGCCATCTCTCACTCAGTGGGCCATAGAAAGCCTATTTATTTTTTTGCTTGATTTGGGTTATAAAATCTACCTGAAAAAATCACTACATCAATCAGTGGGAGAAAAATATTGGCCTCAGGGCTTGTGTGCCACTCTTGACTCCTGTGTGTGCCATCTCTCAGTCAGTGGGCCATAGAAAGCCTATTTATTTTTTTGCTTGATTTGGGTTCTAAAATCTACCTGAAAAAATCACTACATCAATCAGTGGGAGAAAAATATTGGCCTCAGGGTTTGTGTGCCACTCCTGACTCCTGTGTGCATCATCACTCACTCAGTGGGCCATAGAAAGCCCATTTTTTTTTTTTTTGCTTTATTTGGGTTCTAAATTCAACCTGAAAAAATCAATAAATCAATCAGTGGGAGATCAATATTGGCCTTTGGGCTTGTGTGCCAGTCCTAAGCGTGCCATCTCTCTCTCTCAGATAGTGGGCCATAGAAAGCCTATTTATTATTTTTTTTATTGGGTTTATAAATTTTCCCTGGAACAAAAAAAAAAAAAGTGGGAGATTAATATTGGCCTCTGGGCTTGTGTGCCAGTCCTGAGCGTGCCATCTCTCTCACAAATAGTGGGCCATAGAAATCCTATTTATTTTTTTGCTTGATTTGGGTTCTAAAATCTACCTGAAAAAATCACTACATCAATCAGTGGGAGAAAAATATTGGCCTCAGGGCTTGTGTGCCACTCCTGACTCCTGTGTGCATCATCACTCACTCAGTGGGCCATAGAAAGCCCATTTTTTTTTTTTTGCTTTATTTGGGTTCTAAATTCTACCTGAAAAAATCAATAAATCAATCAGTGGGAGATTAATATTGGCCTTTGGGCTTGTGTGCCAGTCCTAAGCGTGCCATCTTTCTCTCTCAGATAGTGGGCCATAGAAAGCCTATTTATTATTTTTTTTATTGGGTTTATAAATTTTCCCTGGAACAAAAAAAAAAAGTGGGAGATTAATATTGGCCTCTGGGCTTGTGTGCCAGTCCTGAGCATGCCATCTCTCTCACAAATAGTGGGCCATAGAAAGCCTATTTTTTTTTTTTTTTTTTTGGTTTTATAAATTCTCCCTGAAAAAAAAAAGGGAGATTAATATTGGCCTTTGGGCTTGTGTGCCAGTCCTAAGCGTGCCATCTCTCTCACAAATAGTGGGCCATAGAAAGCCTATTTATTTATTTTTTTTTGGTTTTATAAATTCTCCCTGAAAAAAAAAAGGGAGATTAATGTTGGCCTTTGGGCTTGTGTGCCAGTCCTAAGCGTGCCATCTCTCTCTCTCAGATAGTGGGCCATAGAAAGCCTATTTATTTATTTTTTTATTGGGTTTATAAATTTTCCCTGAAAAAAAATAAAAAGTGGGAGATTAATATTGGCCTCTGGGCTTGTGTGCCAGTCCTGAGCGTGCCATCTCTCTCACAAATAGTGGGCCATAGAAAGCCTATTTATGTTTTTGGTTGATTTGGGTTCTAAATTCTACCTGAAAAAATCAATAAATCAATCAGTGGGAGATAAATATTGGCCTCTGGGCTTGTGTGCCACTCCTGACTCCTGTGTGCGTCATCTCTCACTCAGTGGGCCATAGAAAGCCTTTTTTTGTTTTATTTGTTTTCTAAATTCTCCCTGAAAAAATCATTTTATTTTATTTGGTTTCTAAATTCTTCCTGAAAATATCATTTTATTCTATTATTTTATTTTCCTAAAGTCTCCCTGAAAAAAAAAAAAAAACAAATCAGTGGGAGATTAATATTGCCCTTTCTGCTTGTGTGCCAGTCTTGACTCCTGGGTGTGCCATCTCTCTCTCTCTCTCCAATTGTGGGCCATAGAAAGCCTATTATTTTTTTAGCTTGATTTGGGTTCCAAAATCTACCTGAAAAAGTCACTACATCAATCAGTGGGAGATAAATATTGGCCTCTGGGCTTGTGTGCCACTCCTGACTCCTGTGTGCGTCATCTCTCACTCAGTGGGCCATAGAAAGCCTTTTTTTGTTTTATTTGTTTTCTAAATTCTCCCTGAAAAAATCATTTTATTCTATTATTTTTTTTTCCTAAAGTCTCCCTGAAAAAAAAAAAAAAATCAAATCAGTGGGAGATTAATATTTACATTTGTGCTTCAGTGACAGTCCTGCGTGTGTGGCATCTCTCTCATTTGTTGCCACCAACAACAGAGTGTGTAACATTGTGCCTGATTTTCGTTGTGGTCTTACTCACCTGTAAAGGGGTAGCTAAATCATACTGAAGTTATAGCTCACCGTGTAAGTTGTGTGACAGCAACAAATACCGTTAGTTTGTTTACGTTTTTAAAACAATGAGGAAGTCTGGTGGAAGAGGTCGTGGAAGGGGGCGTTCATTGTCAGCTGGTAATGAGGGTAGTGGTAGTGGTGGAGCATCAGCTGGTCGTGGGAAAAAAATATTGCACCTAAGTCTGGAGCTGTGGAGCCAGGTTCGTCGTCTGGCTACACAAGGCCTCGAACGCTCCCTTTTCTGGGAGTAGGAAAACCGCTTTTAAAGCCGGAGCAGCTAGAGCAAGTTTTGGCTTATCTTGCTGACTCAGCCTCTAGCTCTTTTGCCTCCTCTCGTGAAACTGGTAAATGTCAAAGCAGCGCGTCGTTAGTGGATGTTCACGGTCAGGGACAAGTCGCTTCCTTGTCCTCTTCAGCAAAAACAACAACAGAGAAGAATGCAGCAGGCGACACAACGGGTTACTCCATGGAGCTCTTTACACATACCGTCCCTGGCTTAGAAAGTGAAGCAGTTAACAGTCCATGCCCATTACAAGTTGAATCTGACATGGAGTGCACTGATGCACAGCCACAGCCAGACTACTATGCTGGTCCTTTGACTCAGACCACAACATTGCCCTCGCAGGGTAATGATCAAGAATCAGACCCTGATGAGACTATGTTGCCCCATCACGAACGCTATACCACCAACCGACACGGTGACACAGACGAAGTTGCACACGAGCTACAAGAAGAGGTAATAGATGACCCAGTTCTTGACCGCGATTGGCAGCCATTGGGGGAACAGGGTGCAGGCGGCAGCAGTTCTGAAGCGGAGGAGGAGGGGCCGCAGCAGGCATCAACATCGCAACAGGTTCCATCTGCTGGGCCCGTATCTTGCCCAAAACGCGTGGCAAAGCCAAAACCTGTTGGAGGACAGAGTGGCCATCCGGTTAAAGCTCAGTCTGCAATGCCTGAAAAGGTATCCGATGCTAGAAAGAGTGCAGTCTGGCATTTTTTTAAACAACATCCAATCGATCAGCGCAAAGTCATCTGTCAAAAATGTTCAACTACCTTAAGCAGAGGACAGAATCTGAAAAGTCTCAATACAAGTTGCATGCATAGACATTTAACCACCATGCATTTGCAAGCCTGGACTAACTACCAAATGTCCCTTAAGGTTGTAGCACCCTCGGCCAATGAAGCTAGTCAGCAACGCAACATCCCTTCCGGCAGTGTAGGGCCACCATTTTCCGCACCACCTGCAGTATCTGTGCAGGTTTCTTTGCCAGGCCAATGCAGTCAGGGTCAGGGAATCACCAGTTTCGTAGTAGGAAACACTGCATCTAGGGCACCGGCGGCAACAATACCATCTCCCACCGTCTCTCAGTCTGCCATGTCCACCGGCACCACCGCTAGTTCCACGATCTCCAGCTCTCCAGTCCAGCTCACCCTACATGAGACTATGGTTAGAAAAAGGAAGTACTTAGCCTCGCATCCGCGTACACAGGGTTTGAACGCCCACATAGCTAGACTAATCTCGTTAGAGATGATGCCCTACCGGTTAGTTGAAAGCGAAGCTTTCAAAGCCCTGATGGACTACGCTGTACCACGCTACGAGCTACCCAGTCGACACTTTTTTTCCAGAAAAGCCATCCCAGCCCTCCACCAGCATGTTAAAGAGCGCATCGTCCATGCACTCAGGCAATCTGTGAGCACAAAGGTGCACCTGACAACAGATGCATGGACCAGTAGGCATGGCCAGGGACGTTACGTGTCCATCACGGCACACTGGGTGAATGTTGTGGATGCAGGGTCCACAGGGGACAGCAAGTTTGGGACAGTTCTGCCTAGCCCACGGTCTAGGAAACAGTTGGCTGTAGCCGTTCGCACCCCCTCCTCCTCCTCTTCGTCCTCCTGCAGAAGCGAGAGCTCGTCCACAGACCGCAGTCGCACAACCACTCCATCCGCAGCTGCCACTGTTGCACACCAGGTCTCCCATTATGGGGCAGCTACTGGCAAACGTCAGCAGGCTGTATTGGCTATGAAGTGTTTGGGCGACAACAGACACACCGCGGAAGTTCTGTCCGAGTTCTTGCAGAAAGAAACGCAGTCGTGGCTGGGCACTGTAGATCTTGAGGCAGGCAAGGTAGTGAGTGATAACGGAAGGAATTTCATGGCTGCCATCTCCCTTTCCCAACTGAAACACATTCCTTGCCTGGCTCACACCTTAAACCTGGTGGTGCAGTGCTTCCTGAAAAGTTATTCGGGGTTATCCGACCTGCTCCTCAAAGTGCGTGGACTTTGCTCACATATCCGCCGTTCGCCCGTACACTCCAGCCGTATGCAGACCTATCAGCGTTCTTTGAACCTTCCCCAGCATCGCCTAATCATAGACGTTGCAACAAGGTGGAACTCAACACTGCACATGCTTCAGAGACTGTGCGAACAGAGGCGGGCTGTTATGTTTTTGTGGGAGGATACACATACACGGGCAGGCAGTAGGATGGCAGACATGGAGTTGTCAGGTGTGCAGTGGTCGAAGATTCAAGACATGTGTCAAGTCCTTCAGTGTTTTGAGGAATGCACACGGCTGGTTAGTGCAGACAACGCCATAATAAGCATGAGCATCCCCCTAATGCGTCTGCTGATGCAAAGTTTGACGCACATAAAGGATCAGGCGTCTGCAGCTGAGGAAGAGGAAAGCCTTGATGACAGTCAGCCATTGTCTGGCCAGGGCAGTGTACAGGACGAGTTAGCGGGCGAAGAGGAGGAGGAGGAGGACGAGGAGGATGATGGGGATGATTATATTTTTAATGAGGAAGCTTTTCCGGGGCCACTGGAAATTGGTGGCGTGGCAAGGCCGGGTTCTGGTTTTTGGAGGGACACAAGTGACGTGGATTTGCCTGAAACTGCCCCTCAACCAAGCACAACCGCAGATTTGAGAACTGGAACTTTGGCCCACATGGCGGATTATGCCTTACGTATCCTCAAAAGGGACACACGCATAACTAAAATGATGAACGATGACGATTACTGGTTGGCCTGCCTCCTTGATCCTCGCTATAAAGGCAAATTGCAAAATATAATGCCACATGAGAACTTGGAACTAATATTAGCAACCAAACAATCAACTCTTGTTGACCGTTTGCTTCTGGCATTCCCTGCACACAGCGCCCGTGATCGTTCTCACACGAGCTGCAGGGGCCAGCAGACCAGAGGAGTTAGAGGGGCAGAAATCAGAAGTGGCGTTGGCCAGAGGGGTTTTCTGACCAGGTTGTGGAGTGATTTTGCTATGACCGCAGACAGGACAGGTACTGCAGCATCAATTCAAAGTGACAGGAGACAACATTTGTCCAGTATGGTTACAAACTATTTTTCATCCCTTATCGATGTTCTCCCTCAACCGTCATTCCCATTTGATTACTGGGCATCAAAATTAGACACCTGGCCAGAATTGGCAGAATATGCATTGCAGGAGCTAGCTTGCCCGGCAGCTAGTGTCCTATCAGAAAGAGTATTCAGTGCTGCAGGTTCAATACTAACAGAAAAAAGGACTCGTCTGGCTACCCAAAATGTAGATGATCTAACCTTCATTAAAATGAACCACAACTGGATTTCGAAATCTTTTGCCCCACCTTGCCCGGCTGACACCTAGCTTTCCTATGAAAAGGTCTTGCCTGTGGACTATTCTGAATGCCTTTTCCAATCTCGTAATTTTCTGCACCTGATTGTCCAGCATACGACATATTTACACCTCACTAAATGGCCAAACTCCCCACACGGGGCCGTGGTATCGACACTTGGCGACAGCACCCGTGAGAGTGCTGTTTGTCTGAAGAGGTGGGTGTGCCCGCTTTTGGTCGACGGCACTGCCACTGGGTCCCTCCTAGTACAATAAAGTGTCTCTGGCGGTGGTGGTGCGCACCCAACGTCAGACACACCGTTGTAATATGAGGGGCCCTGGGCCTGTACCGCCGGCCACAAGACAGTTCCCCCCCCCAGCTCAAACAGTGCTCTACCACTTGCAAAATTATCTCACAGCTCCACCAATGTTTAGTCTATGCGCTGACATCCTTCAATGCCTGCCACTGACAATACCATTGTATTGACATTTTTGTTATGTTAGGCCTTCGAAGCCTGTCTGCTGTCACTCCTTCCACTATGCCTCCACTGACCACACCACTGCTGCCCGTGTACCCCTGGAACCAATTTAAAATTGCCTACAGCCAGCCCAATTTTTTTATTTTAGGCCTTCGATGCCTGTCTGCGGTCACTCCTTCCACTAGGCCTCCACTGACCACACCACTGCTGCCCGTGTACCCCTGGAACCAATTTAAAATTGCCTACAGCCATGTGTTATTATTTTAGGCCTTCGATGCTTGTCTGCGGTCACTCCTTACAATATGCCTCCACTGACCACACCACTGCTGCCCGTGTACCCCTGGAACCAATTTAAAATTGCCTACAGCCAGCCCAATTTTTTTATTTTAGGCCTTCGATGCCTGTCTGCGGTCCGTTCTTTCTACTACTACTACACTGACCAGGCCACTGCTGCCCGTGTACCCCTGGAACCAATTTAAAATTGCCTACAGCCATGTGTTATTATTTTAGGCCTTCGATGCCTGTCTGCGGTCGCTCCTTACAATATGCCGCCACTGACCACACCACTGCTGCCCGTGTACCCCTGGAACCAATTTAAAATTGCCTACAGCCAGCCCAATTTTTTTATTTTAGGCCTTCGATGCCTGTCTGCGGTCCGTTCTTTCTACTACTACTACACTGACCAGGCCACTACTGCCCGTGTACCCCTGGAACCAATTTAAAATTGCCTACAGCCATATGTTATTATTTTAGGCCTTCGATGCCTGTCTGCGGTCACTCCTTCCACTAGGCCTCCACTGACCACACCACTGCTGCCCGTGTACCCCTGGAACCAATTTAAAATTGCCTACAGCCAGCCCAATTTTTTTATTTTAGGCCTTCGATGCCTGTCTGCGGTCACTCCTTCCACTAGGCCTCCACTGACCACACCACTGCTGCCCGTGTACCCCTGGAACCAATTTAAAATTGCCTACAGCCATGTGTTATTATTTTAGGCCTTCGATGCCTGTCTGCGGTCACTCCTTCCACTAGGCCTCCACTGACCACACCACTGCTACCCGTGTACCCCTGGAACCAATTTAAAATTGCCTACAGCCATGTGTTATTATTTTAGGCCTTCGATGCCTGTCTGCGGTCACTCCTTACAATATGCCTCCACTGACCACACCACTGCTGCCCGTGTACCCCTGGAACCAATTTAAAATTGCCTACAGCCAGCCCAATTTTTTTATTTTAGGCCTTCGATGCCTGTCTGCGGTCCGTTCTTTCTACTACTACTACACTGACCAGGCCACTGCTGCCCGTGTACCCCTGGAACCAATTTAAAATTGCCTACAGCCATGTGTTATTATTTTAGGCCTTCGATGCCTGTCTGCGGTCACTCCTTACAATATGCCTCCACTGACCACACCAATGCTGCCCCTGTACCCCTGGAACCAATTTAAAATTGCCTACAGCAAGCCCAATTTTTTTATTTTAGGCCTTCGATGCCTGTCTGCGGTCCGTTCTTTCTACTACTACTACACTGACCAGGCCACTGCTGCCCGTGTACCCCTGGAACCAATTTAAAATTGCCTACAGCCATGTTTTATTATTTTAGGCCTTCGATGCCTGTCTGCGGTCACTCCTTCCACTAGGCCTCCACTGACCACACCACTGCTGCCCGTGTACCCCTGGAACCAATTTAAAATTGCCTACAGCCAGCCCAATTTTTTTATTTTAGGCCTTCGATGCCTGTCTGCGGTCACTCCTTCCACTAGGCCTCCACTGACCACACCACTGCTGCCCGTGTACCCCTGGAACCAATTTAAAATTGCCTACAGCCATGTATTATTATTTTAGGCCTTCGATGCCTGTCTGCGGTCACTCCTTCCACTAGGCCTCCACTGACCACACCACTGCTGCCCGTGTACCCCTGGAACCAATTTAAAATTGCCTACAGCCATGTGTTATTATTTTAGGCCTTCGATGCCTGTCTGCGGTCACTCCTTACAATATGCCTCCACTGACCACACCACTGCTGCCCGTGTACCCCTGGAACCAATTTAAAATTGCCTACAGCCAGCCCAATTTTTTTATTTTAGGCCTTCGATGCCTGTCTGCGGTCCGTTCTTTCTACTACTACTACACTGACCAGGCCACTGCTGCCCGTGTACCCCTGGAACCAATTTAAAATTGCCTACAGCCATGTGTTATTATTTTAGGCCTTCGATGCCTGTCTGCGGTCACTCCTTCCACTAGGCCTCCACTGACCACACCACTGCTGCCCGTGTACCCCTGGAACCAATTTAAAATTGCCTACAGCCAGCCCAATTTTTTTATTTTAGGCCTTCGATGCCTGTCTGCGGTCATTCCTTCCACTAGGCCTCCACTGACCACACCACTGCTGCCCGTGTACCCCTGGAACCAATTTAAAATTGCCTACAGCCATGTGTTATTATTTTAGGCCTTCGATGCCTGTCTGCGGTCACTCCTTCCACTAGGCCTCCACTGACCACATCACTGCTGTACCCCTGGAACCAATTTAAAATTGCCTACAGCCATGTGTTATTATTTTAGGCCTTCGATGCCTGTCTGCGGTCACTCCTTACAATATGCCTCCACTGATCACACCACTGCTGCCCGTGTACCCCTGGAACCAATTTAAAATTGCCTACAGCCAGCCCAATTTTTTTATTTTAGGCCTTCGATGCCTGTCTGCGGTCCGTTCTTTCTACTACTACTACACTGACCAGGCCACTGCTGCCCGTGTTCCCCTGGAACCAATTTAAAATTGCCAACAGCAATGTGTTATTATGTTAGGCCTTCGATGCCTGTTTGCGGTCACTCCTTCCAATAGTTCTCCACTGACCAGACCAATGCTGGCCATGTACCCCTGGAACCCAGCTGAAAGTGCATGTAGCCTCCTTTTTTTCTTTGTTTTATATTTAGAAAGCCCAGATGAACTACGCTGTGCAACGGTTCAAGCTACCCAGTCGACATTTCTTTTGCGAGAAAAGCCATCCCAGCCCTCCACCGGCATGAAAAAGTCTGCATTGTCATAGCACTCAGGCAATCAAACAGTAGAAAGGTGCACCTGACAAGAGACGCATGGACCAGTAGGCATGTCCACAAAAAGTTACGTGTCCATTACGGCGCACTGGGTTAATGTGTTGGATGCATGGTCCACAGGGGACAGCCTACAAAGTCTGTCTGCAGTCCCTAATTCCAATTTTCCTCTGCTGACCACACCACTGCTGCCCGTGTACCCCTGGAACCAATTTTACAGTGTCTACAGCCTAATTTTGTTATGTTAGGCCTACTACGCCTGTCTGCGGTCCCTCCTTCCAATACTCGTCCACTGACCACATCACTGCTGCCCGTGGACCCCTGGAACCTATTTTTAATTGCATAGAGCATCCTTTTTTTAATAGTAGGCGTACAAAGTCTGTCTGCGGTCCACTATTGAAATTGTCCTCCACTGCCCAGAGCACTGCTGCTTGTGTACCCCTGTAACTTTTTTAAGCTGCAGTGAGCCACATTTTTGGGTTAAGTCCTACTACCTGTGTCTGTCTGCGCCACTCAATTCAGCTGTGTTCCTTTGAAAAAAGTTGAGCGTCAATAGTCTTGTTTTCAGCCTCTAGGAATTTTAAAACTGCATTGGGGGTACAACTTTGGTAGGGCCTACTAACGGTGTCTGCCTCCCCAAGGTGTGCCCCAGGTTTCCTCGCCATTGCTTCGATCTTAATGCTCTCGTTTAGTAGTTGTTGGAAACTACACTGCATTAGGCCTACAAATTGGGTATGGGGTGTAGAGAGATGGTGTGTTCCACTCCAAGGTGTTCTCCAGGTTACCTTTCCTGAGCTCCGATCTTCCGGCTCTCGTTTAGTAGTTCTTGGAAACTACACTGCATTAGGCCTACAAATTGGGTATGGGGTGTAGAGAGATGGTGTGTTCCACTCCAAGGTGTTCTCCAGGTTGCCTTTCCTGAGCTTCGATCTTCCGGCTCTCGTTTAGTAGTTGTTGGAAACTACACTGCATTAGGCCTACAAATTGGGTATGGGGTGGAGAGAGATGGTGTGTTCCACTCCAAGGTGTTCTCCAGGTTGCCTTTCCTGAGCTTCGATCTTCCGGCTCTCGTTTAGTAGTTGTTGGAAACTACGCTGCATTAGGCCTACAAATTGGGTATGGGGTGTAGAGAGATGGTGTGTTCCACTCCAAGGTGTTCTCCAGGTTACCTTTCCTGAGCTCCGATCTTCCGGCTCTCGTTTAGTAGTTCTTGGAAACTACACTGCATTAGGCCTACAAATTGGGTATGGGGTGTAGAGAGATGGTGTGTTCTACTCCAAGGTGTTCTCCAGGTTGCCTTTCCTGAGCTTCGATCTTCCGGCTCTCGTTTAGTAGTTCTTGGAAACTACACTGCATTAGGCCTACAAATTGGGTATGGGGTGTAGAGAGATGGTGTGTTCCACTCCAAGGTGTTCTCCAGGTTGCCTTTCCTGAGCTTCGATCTTCCGGCTCTCGTTTAGTAGTTCTTGGAAACTACACTGCATTAGGCCTACAAATTGGGTATGGGGTGTAGAGAGATGGTGTGTTCCACTCCAAGGTGTTCTCCAGGTTGCCTTTCCTGAGCTTCGATCTCCCGCCTCTCGTTTAGTAGTTCTTGGAAACTACACTGCATTAGGCCTACAAATTGGGTATGGGGTGTAGAGAGATGGTGTGTTCCACTCCAAGGTGTTCTCCAGGTTGCCTTTCCTGAGCTTCGATCTTCCGGCTCTCGTTTAGTAGTTCTTGGAAACTACACTGCATTAGGCCTACAAATTGGGTATGGGGTGTAGAGAGATGGTGTGTTCCACTCCAAGGTGTTCTCCAGGTTGCCTTTCCTGAGCTTCGATCTTCCGGCTCTCGTTTAGTAGTTCTTGGAAACTACACTGCATTAGGCCTACAAATTGGGTATGGGGTGTAGAGAGATGGTGTGTTCCACTCCAAGGTGTTCTCCAGGTTACATTTCCTGAGCTCCGATCTTCCGGCTCTCGTTTAGTAGTTCTTGGAAACTACACTGCATTAGGCCTACAAATTGGGTATGGGGTGTAGAGAGATGGTGTGTTCCACTCCAAGGTGTTCTCCAGGTTGCCTTTCCTGAGCTTCGATCTTCCGGCTCTCGTTTAGTAGTTCTTGGAAACTACACTGCATTAGGCCTACAAATTGGGTATGGGGTGTAGAGAGATGGTGTGTTCCACTCCAAGGTGTTCTCCAGGTTGCCTTTCCTGAGCTTCGATCTTCCGGCTCTCGTTTAGTAGTTCTTGGAAACTACACTGCATTAGGCCTACAAATTGGGTATGGGGTGTAGAGAGATGGTGTGTTCCACTCCAAGGTGTTCTCCAGGTTGCCTTTCCTGAGCTTCGATCTTCCGGCTCTCGTTTAGTAGTTCTTGGAAACTACACTGCATTAGGCCTACAAATTGGGTATGGGGTTTAGAGAGATGGTGTGTTCCACTCCAAGGTGTTCTCCAGGTTGCCTTTCCTGAGCTTCGATCTTCCGGCTCTCGTTTAGTAGTTCTTGGAAACTACACTGCATTAGGCCTACAAATTGGGTATGGGGTGTAGAGAGATGGTGTGTTCCACTCCAAGGTGTTCTCCAGGTTGCCTTTCCTGAGCTTCGATCTTCCGGCTCTCGTTTAGTAGTTGTTGGAAACTACGCTGCATTAGGCCTACAAATTGGGTATGGGGTGTAGAGAGATGGTGTGTTCCACTCCAAGGTGTTCTCCAGGTTGCCTTTCCTGAGCTTCGATCTTCCGGCTCTCGTTTAGTAGTTGTTGGAAACTACGCTGCATTAGGCCTACAAATTGGGTATGGGGTGTAGAGAGATGGTGTGTTCCACTCCAAGGTGTTCCCCAGGTTTCCTCGCCAATGCTTCGATTTTCATGCTCTCGTTTAGTAGTTGTTGGAAACTACACTGCATTAGGCCTACAAATTGGGTATGGGGTGTAGAGAGATGGTGTGTTCCACTCCAAGGTGTTCTCCAGGTTGCCTTTCCTGAGCTTCGATCTTCCGGCTCTCGTTTAGTAGTTCTTGGAAACTACACTGCATTAGGCCTACAAATTGGGTATGGGGTGTAGAGAGATGGTGTGTTCCACTCCAAGGTGTTCTCCAGGTTGCCTTTCCTGAGCTTCGATCTTCCGGCTCTCGTTTAGTAGTTCTTGGAAACTACACTGCATTAGGCCTACAAATTGGGTATGGGGTGTAGAGAGATGGTGTGTTCCACTCCAAGGTGTTCTCCAGGTTGCCTTTCCTGAGCTTCCATCTTCCGGCTCTCGTTTAGTAGTTCTTGGAAACTACACTGCATTAGGCCTACAAATTGGGTATGGGGTGTAGAGAGATGGTGTGTTCCACTCCAAGGTGTTCTCCAGGTTGCCTTTCCTGAGCTTCGATCTTCCGGCTCTCGTTTAGTAGTTCTTGGAAACTACACTGCATTAGGCCTACAAATTGGGTATGGGGTGTAGAGAGATGGTGTGTTCCACTCCAAGGTGTTCTCCAGGTTGCCTTTCCTGAGCTTCGATCTTCCGGCTCTCGTTTAGTAGTTGTTGGAAACTACGCTGCATTAGGCCTACAAATTGGGTATGGGGTGTAGAGAGATGGTGTGTTCCACTCCAAGGTGTTCTCCAGGTTACCTTTCCTGAGCTCCGATCTTCCGGCTCTCGTTTAGTAGTTCTTGGAAACTACACTGCATTAGGCCTACAAAATGGGTATGGGGTGTAGAGAGATGGTGTGTTCCACTCCAAGGTGTTCTCCAGGTTGCCTTTCCTGAGCTTCGATCTTCCGGCTCTCGTTTAGTAGTTGTTGGAAACTACACTGCATTAGGCCTACAAATTGGGTATGGGGTGTAGAGAGATGGTGTGTTCCACTCCAAGGTGTTCTCCAGGTTGCCTTTCCTGAGCTTCGATCTTCCGGCTCTCGTTTAGTAGTTGTTGGAAACTACGCTGCATTAGGCCTACAAATTGGGTATGGGGTGTAGAGAGATGGTGTGTTCCACTCCAAGGTGTTCCCCAGGTTTCCTCGCCAATGCTTCGATCTTCATGCTCTCGTTTAGTAGTTGTTGGAAACTACACTGCATTAGGCCTACAAATTGGGTATGGGGTGTAGAGAGATGGTGTGTTCCACTCCAACGTGTTCTCCAGGTTGCCTTTCCTGAGCTTCGATCTTCCGGCTCTCGTTTAGTAGTTGTTGGAAACTACGCTGCATTAGGCCTACAAATTGGGTATGGGGTGTAGAGAGTTGGTGTGTTACACTCCAAGGTGTTCTCCAGGTTGCCTTTCCTGAACTTCTATCTTCAGGCTCTCATTAAATTGTGGTTAAACGGAACAACTGCATTTGGCGTACTAGTTGGTTTGGGGCCTACTATCGGTGTCTGCCACTCCTTGCTGTTCTCCTGGTTTCCTGTCCTGAAATTCCATTTTCAGGCTCTCGTTAAGTAGTTGTTAATGTTAGACTGCATTTGGCCTACTAGTTGGCTTGGGGCCTACTATCGGTGTCTGCCACTCCTTGCTGTTCTCCTCCACTGAACAAAGCTGTGCCGCCTGTTTACTACGGTTGCCAATTTTGAACTACATTTCGACTACTTACTGATTTGGGCCTACTCTCTGTGTCAGCCTCTCATTCCAGTTGTCCTCCACTGCAATGCCCCCTGGTTAGTCCTGTGTTACCAATTTTGAACTGCATTTAGCCAACTTTATTCTTTGGGCCTATATCTGTGTTTCCTCCTCATCCTGCCCATTGCCCAGCCAGTGATAGATGAGTCTGCTGGTACATTGACCCATAACGCAAAATTCCCCGTGCACGCTACACAGCAAGATTGTGACCCTGCTGAAAGTCAGGTTCCTCTTCCCGCATACCATACCACCTTACACGGGGACAAAGAGGAAGGTGCAGATGAAAGTGCAGGTTCCTTCATCAGGTGGGGGGAGGAATACTAGTTGGCGACGTCACTGGCACAGGGCCTCTCATAGTACGCAAAAGTGTTGCTGCCGGTGGGAGGCGCCCCCGCCATGCAAACACACCGCTGTACTTTGAGGGGCCCTGTGCCAGTGCCAATGCCAACGAGTAGGCCCCCCTGCTTGCTCAGGATCACAGCACTTGCAAAGTTGAAATACTTACCTCTCCCTGCTCCACTGCCGTGACGTGGTCCAGATTTACTGGGCCCACTAATTACTTGAACCAGCCCTACTCCCCACAACTTTAGCCAAATGACCCCCAATTTCAAATGCCTTCCAATTATTATAAGGTAAATTACGATTGACAAGCTTCTTTAACAAGAATGGATGTTTTTGCCATTAAAATGGGCAGTGTAGGTGTTTTCCTGGCCTCCACTCACTGCCGACTATGCTCCACCATTGACTTGCATTGGGTTTCGTGTTTCGGGCGATACCCGACTTTTCGCGATAATCGGCCGATTCCACTCGACTCGACTTCTAAGATAGTCGGGTTTCGCGAAACACGGCTCGACTCTAAAAAGGTCAAGGTCGCTCAACCCTACTGGTGACTTTTACTTCGCTATGCTCGGGATCTCTTGTTGGAATATAGTTATTTACTCCTTTTTGAGTTATTCTTACTCTTATCGGCTACCTTTACGGGCATATTATATATTACTTTGTATCATGATTCTTTCACGTAGGTTTGCCCATTTGTGACTCTCCTCATATATTTTCCGCTAATGAGCATATCCTGGCGTGTTGGTGTAGTCAGGAGGCCTGGATTCCCTGTGTCTTTCCCCAGCAGTTAGTTAACATCTTCTATGCTGGTGTGGTTCTTCCTGTTTTTTCCAATCACTTTTCTTTGTCCATGTGTATTTATTGTTGCTCTGTGTATTTGACATTTCTAATAAAATTGTTTTTGATACCTCTACCGCTTGGTTGTGGAGTTTTGGACATATTTATGATTCTAATAGGTTTTGTATTTTCTCTACCTCATTATATCCCACAACCCAGTGTGTTTCTATAGGTTTATATCTCTTTATGCAAAGTTGGAGAAGTGTATGTTTGAGCAGGAGTCTTTACCTTTCCTGGGCTATATCATCTCCGCCCAGGGATTGGCTATGGATCCTGCAAAACTACAAGCTGTGATGGACTGGCAAGAGCCCCATTCTCTAAAGGGGGTGCAACGCTTTATGGGGTTCATTAATTATTACCGCCAGTTCATTCCCCACTTCTCAACTCTGGTAGCTCCCTTGGTAGCCCTCACTAAGAAGGGAGAGAATCCCAAATTGTGGTCGGAAGAGGTCTCCAAGGCCTTCACTTCTATAAAGTCTCATTTTGCTAGCGCTCCCATCTTACATCGTCCCGATGTGGATAAGCCATTCCTAATGGAGGTGGATGCCTCATCCATTGGTGCTGGAGCAGTCCTCTATCAAAAGGATGCTCAAGGTCGGAAGCATCCATGCTTCTTCTTCTCAAAGACGTTCACACGAGCGGAGAGAAATTACTCCATCGGGGATAGGGAGTTGCTAGCAATGAAGTTGGCCTTTTCCGAGTGGAGACATCTTCTGGATGGTGCGCAGTTTCCCTTCCAAGTCTTCACGGACCACAAAAAATTGGTCTATTTGCATACAGCCTAACGGCTGAATTGTCGTCAGGCCAGATGGTCCTTATTCTTCTCCCAGTTCCATTTCACTCTCCATTATCTCGCCGGGGAGAAGAATATTCGTGCTGACGCTCTCGCTCCCTTGTGTCAACTGAGGAGGAGGAAGAGGAGCCTCGGCTTATTGTCCCTTCGGAGAGTCTGAGAACCGTAGCTCCGGTTTCACTAGAACACTGCCCCCAAATATGCAAATGCAAGTAGAGGAGCTGCGGAGACACCATCACGTGTTTCTCAACGCAGGCAGTGAATAGCCAGGCCTTTCACCGGGAAGGAACAACCAAGGGAAGGGCAGCATCCAATAAAGGAAAACATCCAATAAAGGAAAACCACCTATGCCAAGCATGGTATCCATCCACAGACAGCTGTTTCGGGGATACCATGCTTGGCATAGGTGGTTGATGATTATGGCTTACAGCCAGCGAAAACCCCAAAGTAATTTTTTTAACCCATAACATGAAAGTAATGTTAGTAATAACTTTCATTACAAAATAATCAGTTTTACTCAACTTAGTTTATGTAAGATTGATAAACCCCACATCATAAAGTACTACACTACACTGCGTAAAACCAGAACACATGAGCTGCACAAGCCAGTAGAGACATGTTCACACCACCAAGAGACTTGAAAGCACAAAAAAAGCACAGTAAAACCAAAAACATTCTGTTGCACAAAAATCACAGTGGACAGCAAGTGCTAGTAAAAATATGGGAAAAACAGGGTAATTGGTTGATACGTTTTTTGCAAAAAATGTATATTAAGCCGCTCTACCAAACGTCAAGGTATACCCATATCAGAGCAGTCCTAACTAGGGTTGAGCGACCTTCACTTTTATAGGATCGGGTCGGGTTTCACGAAACCCGACTTTTGGAAAAGTCGGGTCGAGTGAAATCGGCCGATCCTATAATAAAGTCGGGGTCGGGGTCGGCCGAAACTCGAAACCCAATGCAGTGCATTGGGTTTCCATGGTTCCCAGGGTCTGAAGGAGCGGAAACTCTCCTTCAGGCCCTGGGATCCATATTTAAGTGTAAAATATAGAATTAAAATAAAAAATATCCTTATACTTACCCTCTGACGCGCCCTGGTACTAACCGGGAACCTTCCTTCCTTAGAATCAGCCTTCCAGGACCTTCGGTGACGTCGCGGGTGACGTCGCGGCTTGTGATTGGCCGCGCGGCCGCCCATGTGACCGCTCGCGCGGCCAATCACAAGCCGCGACGTCACCCGCGACGTCACCGAAGGTCCTGGAAGGGCTGATTCTTAGGAAGGAAGGCTGTCGGAAGGAAGCAGGGCGCTTCCGAGGGTGAGTATATTCCTATTAGGTATATACTCACCCTCGGAAGCGCCCTGCTTCCTTCCGACAGCCTTCCTTCCTAAGAATCAGCCCTTCCAGGACCTTCGGTGACGTCGCGGGTGACGTCGCGGCTTGTGATTGGCCGCGCGAGCGGTCACATGGGCGGCCGCGCGGCCAATCACAAGCCGCGACGTCACCGCGACGTCACGGCAAGGTCCTAGAAGCGCGGATTCGAAGGAGGAAGGCTGCCGGTTAGTACCAGGGCGCGTCAGAGGGTAAGTATTGCAATATTTTTTATTTTAATTCTATATTTTACACTTTAATCTGAATTCCGATACCAATTCCCGATATCTTAAACATATCGGGAATCGGGATCGGAATTCCGATTCCAGATTCAAAAGATCGCCGACTTCATGGCCGACCCCCCACTGGGGTCGGGTCGGGTTTCATGAAACCCGACCTTGCCAAAAGTCGGCGACTTTTGAACAATTTTGACCCGTTTCGCTCAACCCTAGTCCTAACTAATGTATGTAATCCCTATCTGATGTATTTAAAACCTGGTCATATTTACAATACCTGTATGAGCAGGATTCAGAAAAGGAATGTCCATGTAGATGCGCTGGTCAGAATGGCTTCTGTGCTTACAGTTCAAAAAAGAGGGGTGGAGGCCTCCCCAGTCTTGTGGAAACAAGAAAAGAATTATGTAAAACCAGAACACATGAGCTGCACGCACAGTGAACAAGCCAGTAGAGACATGTTCACAACACCAAGGGACTTGAAAGCACAAAAATGCACAGTAAAACCAAAAACATTCTGTTGAACAAAACACTATACTAGTATTTTTTATGACCTCCAAGATTTTGAAGGAAATCACCAAATCTTCTAGGCATGTAATGAACAAGTTGGTGACACATTACAACTGCTAACTTTTTCCTTTCTTCAAGAACGACCTCTTTTAGAGGCTGGATGATGAGTGATGACCACTAGGGTTGAGCGACCTTGACCTTTTTAGAGTCGAGCCGTGTTTCGCGAAATCCAACTATCTTAGAAGTCGAGTCGAGTGGAATCGGCCGATTATCGCGAAAAGTCGGGTATCGACCGAAACACGAAACCCAATGCAAGTCAATGGGGGAGCATAGTCGGCAGTGAGTGGAGGCCAGGAAAACACCTACACTGCCCATTTTAATGGCAAAAACATCCATTCTTGTTACAGAAGCTTGTCAATCATAATTTAGCTTATAATAATTGGAAGGCATTTGAAATTGGGGGTCATTTGGCTAAAGTTGTGGGGGGTAGGGCTGGTTCAAGTAATTAGTGGGCCCAGTAAATCTGGACCACGTCACGGCAGTGGAGCAGGGAGAGGTAAGTATTTCAACTTTGCAAGTGCTGTGATCCTGAGCAAGCAGGGGGGGCCCACTCGTTGGCATTGGCACTGGCACAGGGCCCCTCAAAGTACAGCGGTGTGTTTGCACGGCGGGGGCGCCTCCCACCGGCAGCAACACTTTTGCGTACTATGAGACGCCCTGTGCCAGTGACGTCGCCAACTAGTATTCCTCCCCCCACCTGATGAAGGAACCTGCACTTTCATCTGCACCTTCCTCTTTGTCCCCGTGTAAGGTGGTATGGTATGCGGGAAGGGGGACCTGACTTTCAGCAGGGTCACAATCTTGCAGTGTAGCGTGCACGGGAAATGTTGCGTTATGGGTCAATGTACCAGCAGACTCATCTATCACTGGCTGGGCAATGAGCAGGATGAGGAGGAAACACAGATATAGGCCCAAAGAATAAAGTTGGCTAAATGCAGTTCAAAATTGGTAACACAGGAGTAACCAGGGGGCATTGCAGTGGAGGACAACTGGAATGAGAGGCTGACACAGAGAGTAGGCCCAAATCAGTAAGTAGTCGAAATGCAGTTCAAAATTGGCAACAGTAGTAAACAGGTGGCACAGCTTTGTTCAGTGGAGGAGAACAAGGAGTGGCAGACACCGATAGTAGGCCCCAACCCAACTAGTAGGCCAAATGCAGTTGTTCCATTTAACCACTATTTAACAAGAGCCTGAAGATAGAAGCTCAGGAAAGGCAACCTGGAGAACACCTTGGAGCGGAAGACACCGAATCTACACCCCATACCCAATTTATAGGCCTAATGCAGTGTAGTTTTCACCAACTACTAAACGAGAGTAGGAAGATCGAAGCAATGTGGACGAAACCTGGGGAACACCTTGGAGTGTAACACACCATCTCTCTACACCCCACACCAAATTTGTAGGCCTAATGCAGTGTAGTTTGCAACAACTACTAAACGAGAGTAGGAAGATCGAAGCAATGTGGACGAAACCTGGGGCACACCTTGGGGCGGCAGACACCGTTAGTAGGCCCTACCAAAGTTCTAGCCCCAATGCAGTTTTAAAATTCCTAGAGGCTGAAAACAAGACTATTGACGCTCAACTTTTTTCAAAGGAACACAGCTGTATTGAGTGGCGCAGACAGACACAGGTAGTAGGCCTTAAACAAAAAATGTGGCTCACTGCAGTTTAAAAAAGGTTACAGGGGTACACAGGCAGCATTGCTCTGGGCAGTGGAGGACAATTTCAATAGTGGACCGCAGACAGACTTTGTACGCCTACTATTAAAAAAAGGATGCTCTATGCAATTAAAAATAGGTTCCAGGGGTACACGGGCAGCAGTGGTCTGGTCAGTGGAGGAGTAGTAGAAAGAACGGGCCGCAGACAGGCTTCGAAGGCCTAACATAATAAAATATTGGGCTGTAGGCACTTTTAAATAGGTTCCAGGGGTACACGGGCAGCAGTGGTCTGGTCAGTGGAGGAGTAGTAGAAAGAACGGGCCGCAGACAGGCTTCGAAGGCCTAACATAATAAAATTGGGCTGGCTGTAGGCACTTTACAATTGGTTCCAGGGGTACACGGGCAGCAGTGGTCTGGTCAGCGGAGGCCGATTGTAATGAGTGTCTGCCAGTTAGTAGTCCAAAACAATACATAAATGTGAATGTCTCGCATTAAAACAAAACGAAAACACTAAAGGGTGCAATCATTAGGTACAGGGGTGGGATCCTCTGTGTAGTTTCAGACCTACTAATTTGGCGCAAAGTATTTACTTGGGTAAAGAGAGGACACTGCCCCTGACTATGTTAAGTACCATCATACATGTCAACACAATGGTATTGTCTGTGGCAGGAATGGAAGGATGTCAGCGCATAGACTAAACATTGGTGAAAGTGTGAGAGATAATTGTGGAAGTGGTAGAGCAATGTTTGACCTGGGGGTGGGTGAACTCACTTGTGGCCGGCGGTACAGGCCCAGGGCCCCTCATGTTACAACAGTGTGTCTGACGTTGGGTGCGCACCACCACCGCCAGAGTCACTTTATTGTACTATGAGGGACCATGTGGCAGTGCTATCGACCAAAAGCGGGCACACCCACCTCTTCAGACAAACAGCACTCTCACGGGTGCTTGCGCCAAGTCGTGATACCACGCCCCCATGTGGGGAGTTTGGCCATTTAGGGAGGTCTAAACATGTCATATGCTGGACAATCAGCTGCAGCAAATTAAGACATTAGAAAAGTAATTCACAGTAGTCCACAGGCAAGAGCTTTTCATAGGAAAGCTAGGTGTCGGCCGGGCAAGGTGGGGCAAAAGAATTCGAAATCCAGTTGTGGTTCATTTTAATGAATGTTAGATCATCAACATTTTGGGTAGCCAGACGAGTCCTTTTTTCTGTTAGTATTGAACCTGCAGCACTGAATACTCTTTCTGATAGGACACTAGCTGCCGGGCAAGCAAGCTCCTGCAATGCATATTCTGCCAATTCTGACCAGGTGTCTAATTTGGATGCCCAGTAATCAAATGGGAATGACGGTTGAGGGAGAACATCGATAAGGGATGAAAAATAGTTTGTAACCATACTGGACAAATGTTGTCTCCTGTCACTTTGAATTGATGCAGCAGTACCTGTCCTGTCTGCGGTCATAGCAAAATCACTCCACAACCTGGTCAGAAAACCCCTCTGTCCAACGCCACTTCGGATTTCTGCACCCCTAACACTCCTGGTCTGCTGCCCCCTGCAGCTCGTGTGAGAACGATCCCGGGCGCTGTGTGCTGGGAATGCCTGAAGCAAACGGTCAACAAGAGTTGATTGTTTGGTTGCTAATATTAGTTCCAAGTTCTCATGTGGCATAATATTTTGCAATTTGCCTTTATAGCGAGGATCAAGGAGGCAGGCCAACCAGTAATCGTCATCGTTCATCATTTTAGTAATGCGTGTGTCCCTTTTGAGGATACGTAAGGCATAATCCGCCATGTGGGCCAAAGTTCCAGTTGTCAAATCTGCGGTTGTGATTGGTTGAGGGGCAGTTCCAGGCAAATCTACGTCACTTGTGTCCCTCAAAAAACCAGAACCCGGCCTTGCCACATTTGCAGCATTTTAAAAACCATATTTTAGAGAAATACAGTTTAACCAATCTGTACAATGAGCATTGTTGTACAAATAAGGAATGAATGACAAATCCCTTTTCCTTGCCAGGCAGTAGTTTTGGGTGATCGCACTGGACATTTACACTGTAGCACAATGCAGCATGGAGATTCCTCTGGGTCTGTAGAAAAGCCATAGGGCTTCATACAGTAAGTTTCAAATTTAGAAGATGGAGCAGAAGAGCTTTCTAATCTGCTTTAGTCGTCTAAGAAAAAATAGTTTCCACTCTTCTTCTGATCCACATCCTTAATAGAATTATGCTTGTTTATTCTTGGTCTGTAATTGTTGGGATCTCTCCTAAACGTGATTTCCAGCTGAGACAAAAACTTGTTCATACCAGCAAGAAGAGTTTGGGGGCTGTTTGCCATAGTGTCTTTAGAAGGGATACCATCGAAAACGATGACACGGTCAGCAAGGTAAGTGGCCATTATAAAATCGTGCTCCACAATAAAGGCGGTCTTCTTGGCGTGTAGTATAAATCGCTTGATCACTCTGGCAGCTGTGAGACGCTGTTCAGAGTCGAGGTACGCTGAAGGCTCATCAATAAGGTACACGTCTGCGGGTTTACCCAGACACAGGGCTAGAGCCACACGCAGTAACTCTCCCCCAGACAAGGTTTGGACCTCTTGATCAATAATATTTTCAATCTGCATTGGCTTCATCACATCTGTGACAAATTGAGGGTGTGTGTAGGCATCTCGGATCTTTTCATGCAACAACTGGCGGACAGATCCTGTTGATTTTGGACTGATCTTCTGGGGTTTATAGCTCACATTAAGAACGGGTACATCACCTCCTTCATCCGGCTTCAGTCTCCCAGCCAGCATTCGGATAAATGTGGTTTTACCAGTTCCATTCTCTCCCAACATGACCATGATTTCGGAGTCTGTGAACTCTCCAGAAACAATCTTAAGCTGGAACTCGCCCATCTGTTTTCTCATTGATGGATACTTGTACATGCACATCTTCTTGATCTCTTCCTCAGTGGCAGTTTCAGCTACCTTGAACACCAAAGAGCAGTCTCTGAACCTTAAATTTTCAGTGGGAACATAGCCATCCAAGAAGATGTTAATGCCTTCCCTGACGCTGAAGGGCATAGTGACCACACCATAAGCACTTGGCACACCGTACAAGCAGCAGATGAAGTCCGAGAGATAATCCAGGACACTCAGATCGTGCTCTACAACTATAATGTAACGGTCCGGATCGATGAGAGATCTGATGGTAATAGCAGCTTTAAGACGCTGCTTCACATCTAAATAACTGGATGGTTCATCAAACATGAAGATGTCAGTTTTCTGGATACAGACGACAGCACAGGCAAATCTCTGAAGCTCGCCTCCGGAAAGATCCTCCACATTTCGGTCCCTCAGATGAGTAAGATCAAGCTGCTCACAAACAATAGTCTGGGTCTTGGTTTCATCCTTACGATCCAAAATGGTCCCCACTGGGCCTTTTGCAGCTTTTGGAATTTGGTCCACATATTGAGGCTTAATAATGGCTTTCAAGTCATCCTCAAGAATCTTGGTGAAATAGTTCTTGCCAATCTGGAGGATCGTCATACTTCCCAAGATTAGGTTTTAGTTTTCCAGCCAGAATTTTCAATGCAGTTGATTTTCCAATACCGTTGGTGCCAACTAATCCAAGCACCTCACCAGGCCGAGGAATAGGCAACCTGTGAAGCTTAAAGGCATTGGCACAATATCTGTGGGTGGTTTCCTTCTCCAAGTTGCTTGGCAGGTCTCGGATCCCTTTTCAGCCATTGCAGACTGAGCTTTAACCGGATGGACACTCTGTCCTCCAACAGTTTTTGGCTTTGCCACGCGTTTTGGGCCAGATACGGGCCCGGCAGATGGAACCTGTTGCTATGTTGATGCCTGCTGCGGCCCCTCCTCCTCCGCTTCAGAACTACTGCCGCCTGCACCCTGTTCCCCCAATGGCTGCCAATCGGGGTCAACAACTGGGTCATCTATAACCTCCTCTTCTAGCTCGTGCGCAACTTCGTCTGTGTCACCGTGTAAGTCAGTGGTAGAGCGTTCGTGATGGGGCAACATAGTCTCATCAGGGTCTGATTCTGGATCAGTACCCTGCGAGGGCAATGTTGTGGTCTGAGTCAAAGGACCAGCATAGTAGTCTGGCTGTGGCTGTGCATCAGTGCACTCCATGTCAGATTCAACTTGTAATGGGCATGGCCTGTTAACTGCTTCACTTTCTAAGCCAGGGACGGTATGTGTAAAGAGCTCCACGGAGTAACCCGTTGTGTCGCCTGCTGCATTCCTCTCTGTTGTTGTTTTTGCTGAAGAGGACAAGGAAGCGACTTGTCCCTGACCGTGAACATCCACTAACGACGCGCTGCTTTTACATTTACCAGTTTCAAAAGAGGAGGCAAAAGAGCTAGAGGCTGAGTCTGCAAGGTAAGCCAAAACTTGCTCTTGCTGCTCCGGCTTTAAAAGCGGTTTTCCTACTCCCAGAAAAGTGAGCGTTCGAGGCCTTCTGTAGCCAGACGACGAACCTGGCTCCACAGCTCCAGACTTTGGTGCAATATTTCTTTTCCCACGACCACCTGATGCTCCACTACCACTACCATCATTACCAGACAATGAACGCCCACGGCCACGACCTCTTCCACCAGACTTCCTCATTGTTTTAAAAACGTAACCAAAGTAACGGTATTTGTTGCTGTCAAACAACTTACACGGTGAGCTATAACTTCAGTATGATTTCGATATCCCTTTACAGGTTGGTGAGACCGCAAGGAGAATCAGGCAAAATGCTACACACTCTGTTTTCTGTGGCACCAAATCAGAGAGATGCCACACACGCAGGACTGTCACTCAAGCACAAATGTCAATATTAATCTCCCACTGTATTTTTTTTTTATTTCAGGGAGAATTTAGAAAGCAAAAAAAAAAAAAAATTGCCTTTCTATGGCCCAGTGCCCACTATTTGAGAGAGAGAGATGGCACACCCAGGAGTCAAGACTGGCACACAAGCAGAAAGGGCAATATTAATCTCCCACTGATTTTTTTTTTTTTTCAGGGAGACTTTAGAAACAAAATAAAATAAAATGATTTTTTTAAGGAAGAATTTAGAAACCAAAAAAAAGTAAAATGATTTTTTGCCGGGAGAATTTAGAAACCAAATAAAAAAAAAAATTGCCTTTCTATGGCCCAGTGCCCACCATTTGAGAGAGAGAGATGGCACACCCAGGAGTCAAGACTGGCACACAAGCAGAAAGGGCAATATTAATCTCCCACTGATTTTTTTTTTTTTTCAGGGAGACTTTAGAAACAAAATAAAAAAATATAGGCTTTCTATGGCCCACTGAGTGAGAGATGGCACACACAGGAGTCAGGAGTGGCACACAAGCCCAGAGGCCAATATTTATCTCCCACTGATTGATTTAGTGATTTTTTTCAGGTAGAATTTAGAAACCAAATCAACAAAAAAAATAAATAGGCTTTCTATGGCCCACTATGTGAGAGAGATGGCACACACAGGGATGGCACTCTAGCAGAAATGCCAATCTTAATCTCCCACAACTTATTTTTTGTAAGGAGAATTAAAAAAAATAAAAAAAATAAAAGGGACTGTCCTACAATTACTATCTCCCTGCAGTAATCTCAGCCAGGTATGGCACGCAGCAATAAGGAGTGGACTGATGCACAAATTAAATAAAAAGTGTGGACAAACAAAAAAGATAGCTGTGCAGAAAGGAAGGAACAAGAGGATTTGTGCTTTGAAAAAAGCAGTTGGTTTGCACAGCGGCGTACACACAGCAATGCAGCTATCAGGGAGCCTTCTAGGGCAGCCCAATGAGCTACAGCGCTGAGAAAAAAAAAAATGTAGCTTCCACTATCCCTGCAAATCGAAGGTGGTGTTGGACAGTGGAAATCGCTACAGCACAAGCGGTTTGGTGGTTAATGGACCCTGCCTAACGCTATCCCTGCTTCTGACGAAGCGGCAGCAACCTCTCCCTAAGCTCAGATCAGCAGCAGTAAGATGGCGGTCGGCGGGAACGCCTCTTTATAGCCCCTGTGACGCCGCAGACAGCAAGCCAATCACTGCAATGCCCTTCTCTAAGTTGGTGGGGACCAGGACCTATGTCATCACGCTGCCCACACTCTGCGTTCACCTTCATTGGCTGAGAAATGGCGCTTTTCGCGTCATTAAAACGCGACTTTGGCGCGAAAGTCGCGTACCGCATGGCCGACCCCACATAGGGGTCGGGTCGGGTTTCATGAAACCCGACTTTGCCAAAAGTCGGCGACTTTTGAAAATGAACGACCCGTTTCGCTCAACCCTAATGACCACTTGTCTCTTCAGAAATCCTCCTAGGTGTTTGGTTGAGTTCAGATAGGAAGACATACGTAGCCACTGAATCACTTTCACCTTGTTTTTATGAAATGCAACAGAGGCCTTAGAAGTGTGTTTTGAATAATTGTCATGTTGGAAAAGTGAACGTCTACGAAGGGCACAGAGTGATGGAAGTATCTGCTCTTACGTCACAGATCAGTACGTCTATGAATTCATGATATCATAAAATAAATGTAGCCACCTAACTCCAGCAGCACTCATGCAGCCCCACATAAGGACACCGCTGTAAAGATGGAGAAGTCATCTGGACACCATTCCTGAAAACTTCTCATGTTTTGTCTAACCTACTGTTTTTATGTGTCTGATTTTAAGTTTTTCCAGCTGTTTGGAGATGACATAGTTAACTATTAGTCACCACCCAGGTGGGGAGGCGTTAAGTGGGCATTAGAAACGGAGTTCTTGTTTTTAGATAGTTAGCAAAATAGTTCTCAAGGAGAAGTAACGTCCATACTGCAAACCAGCATAGTTTTGGGTTGTGTGTGCAAAAGAGAGAAGGGACCAAGTATTCTGGAATAATCAGATAATAAGTTCTGATGCAACCAACTAAAGAGTGGCAGAATTTCCTACCTAACGCAGGCAAGTGGGCATCCATAGAAACAGAATGCTTAAAGGAAGTCTTAGTGTTTGACAGACCTCGGGGTCTTAGTGAAGGAATACTGGACCGGCCAGGCTGGGACACATTCATATAAGGAATAGCAGCTGGGAGAGTGACTCTTATATGCACCGAGCATAAGGTTGTGTGTGAGAAGTCACAGCGACACACATTGACCTGTGTGACTCTGATACTGGCAGGATGGAAGTGTCCAGGGAAACTTGTTGTACAATAATAACATTCTTCACAAGATGTGTGCCGCCAGTTATAACTCAAGATTGAACGTATAAATTATGCAGAAGATGTGTTTCATAATTCTCATTCTGCACGTGTATATATGAGATACCCATTTCTACAGTGTTTAGGAAATACAAAGCAACCATCAGTTACATCATCACCATCATGCTTCATTGTAGGCACCATGCATTTAAAAAAAAATTAATTTAGAAAAATGCATGCCTACAGTGAATCATGGCAGTACAGACTATTGAACCTATTCACCGTATTCTTTGTACTTTTGAAGGATATTAAAATATAACTTTCAATCATAATTTATAAAAATGAATACAAGAAGAAATAATACAAGAGACAAACACCAACTGTGAAAACATGGGGGCAAAGTCCGGTCCCTACTCACACTCTAACTCTTACCCTACACTGCAGCGGAGGTTGGCACCCTAGACCTGCACAGATGGTGTAGTAATTTATATTCTGTTGTTGGTCTCATATTGAACATTCATTGGTGCTGCACCAATGCCCGGGGTGTGTGTTCCCACCTGGACCTGAATCTTTGTGGATCCACCTTACAATGTAAGCCTAACCTGTTTTTGCAGAGGGATCTATTTTACTAATTAGGTAATTTTCCTAAGAAATGGACTTGGCAGTAACACCGTGTCCATGAAAGTATCGATGAATAATACCAGCATACAATTACTGTTTGATTCCAGTTGTCTATATATAATTTTTTTATTTTTAAATTTTTTATTTTATTGATTTTTAGAAAGATAGAGATAAAATGAGCTGCAATGTTTCAATTCAAATGAAACTTTGCCAGTACGCAACTTGAGAATTAGTAGCAATTTTAGCAAAAAAAATGACATAAAATAATACTTAATTGGATGTCTGCAGAATGAGGTGGAAAAAGATCGCTCCCTGTCTTCAGAAGTCCTGCACAATAAATGCTTTCCAGAGTGTTACAGAGATGTCAATAACATCAATTCAGCGCCAAGTAATTTTCTTTCACTCACAGGATTCACTTTACCAAGCAATTCAGATATGAAGAATCTAAAAAAATGAGCTGGATGCTTAGAAACAATTCTGAATGCATTTACTGCAAGATACAAAAGGGAAAGGACAACAAAACTGCGTGTACAGTATATGGATATCGGGATATTCTCTTCTATGACTATAGAAAGCACTATAGGATGCTTATGGCAGAACAATACATTAAGATTTCTCCTAATTTGAGCACATCTTCAATCTGTACATGGAGCTGTTGGGAGAAGGCGCCTTCAAATAAGAGAGACACGGGGCAGCTTGCAAAAAAAGAGTGCTCCAGAATTCCAGTTGAGAGGTGTAAGAAGTTTGTTGATGGTTATAGAAAGCAGCTGATTGCAGTTATTACCGTATATATTCGAGTATAAGCTGACCCGAGTATAAGCCGACCCCCCTAATTTTGCCACAAAAAACTGGGAAAACTTATTGACTCGAGTATAAGCCTAGGGTAGGAAATGCAGCAGCTACCGGTGAATTTCCAAAAATAAAAATAGATGCTCCATACCGTTCATTATTGCCCCATAAGATGCTCCATATAAAGCTGTGCCACATATAATGCTCCATACTGTTCATTATTGCCCCATAGATGTGCCATATAAAGCTGTGCCATATAGTGCTCTGCACCGTTCATCATTGCCCCATAGATGCTCCATATAAAGCTGTGCCATATAGTGCTCTGCACCGTTCATTATTGCCCCACAGCTGTGCCATATAGTGCTCTGCGCCGTTCATTATTGCCCCATAGCTGCCATAAGTGCTCTGCACCGTTCAGTATTGCCCCATAGCTGTGCCATATAGTGCTCTGCACCGTTCATTATTGCCCCATAGCTGCCATATAGTGCTCTGCGCCGTTCATTATTGCCCCATAGCTGTGCCATACATCATTGTAAATACACACCTGTACTTTGCATCTCCCCCACCTCATTGTAGATTGTAAGCTCTCACGAGCAGGGTCGTCTTATTTTGCTTTAACCCCTTTCTGCCATTAGACGTACTATTGCGTCCATGTGGGGTGGGCTTTACTTCCCAAGGACGCAATAGTACGTCATATGCGATCGGCAGCGCTCACGGGGGGAGCGCCGCCGATCGCGGCCGGGTGTCAGCTGCCTATCGCAGCTGACATCCGGCACTATGTGCCAGGAGCGGTCAAAGACCGCCCCCGGCACATTAACCCCTGGCACACCGCGATCAATGATGATCGCGATGTGCCGGCGGTGCAGGGAAGCACCGCGCAGGGAGGGGGCTCCCTGCGGGCTTCCCTGAGCCCCCCGCAGCAACGCGATGTGATCGCGTTGCTGCGAGGGTCTTACCTCCCTCCCTCCCTGCTCCAGGCTCGGATCCAAGATGGCCGCGGATCCGGGTCCTGCAGGGAGGGAGGTGGCTTCACAGAGCCTGCTCAGAGCAGGCACTGTGAAGCAGCCTGCACTCCTATCAGATCGGTGATCTGACAGAGTGCTGTGCAAACTGTCAGATCACCGATCTGTGATGTCCCCCCCTGGGACAAAGTAAAAAAGTAAAAAAAAAATTTTTCAAATGTGTAAAAAAAAATTTAAAAAAATATTCCAAAATAATGAAAAAAAAAAAAATATTATTCCCATAAATACATTTCTTTATCTAAATAAAAAAAACAAAACAATAAAAGTACACATATTTAGTATCGCCGCGTCCATAACGGCCCGACCTATAAAACTGGCCCACTAGTTAACCCCTTCAGTAAACACCGTAAGAAAAAAAAAAAAAAACGAGGCAAAAAACAACGCTTTATTATCATACCGCCGAACAAAAAGTGGAATAACACGCGATCAAAAAGATGGATATAAATAAGCATGGTACCGCTGAAAGCGTCATCTAGTCCCGCAAAAAACGAGCCATGATACAGCATCATCAGCAAAAACATAAAAAAGTTATAGTCCTGAGAATAAAGCGATGCAAAAATAATTATTTTTTCCGTAAAATAGTTTTTATTGTATAAAAGCGCCAAAACATAAAAAAATGATATAAATGAGGTGTCGCTGTAATCGTACTGACCCGAAGAATAAAACTGCTTTATCAATTTTACCAAACGCGGAACAGTATAAACGCCTCCCCCAAAAGAAATTCATGAATAGGTGTTTTTTGGTCATTCTTCCTCACAAAAATCGGAATAAAAAGCGATCAAAAAATGTCACGTGCCTGAAAATGTTACCAATAAAATCGTCAACTCGTCCCGCAAAAAACAAGACCTCACATGACTCTGTGGACCAAAATATGGAAAAATTATAGCTCTCAAAATGTGGTAACGCAAAAAATATTTTTTGCAATAAAAAGCGTCTTTCAGTGTGTGACGGCTGCCAATCATAAAAATCCGCTAAAAAACCCGCTATAAAAGTAAATCAAACCCCCCTTCATCACCCCCTTAGTTAGGGAAAAATTAAAAAAATGTATTTATATCCATTTTCCCGTTAGGGCTAGGGTTAGGGCTAGGGTTAGGGCTAGGGTTAGGGCTAGGGTTAGGGTTAGGGCTAGGGTTAGGGTTGGGGCTAGGGCTAGGGTTAGGGCTAGGGTTAGGGTTAGGGCTAGGGTTAGGGCTAGGGCTAGGGTTAGGGTTAGGGTTAGGGTTGGGGCTACAGTTAGGGTTGGGGCTACAGTTAGGGTTGGGGCTAAAGTTAGGGTTAGGGTTTAGATTACATTTACAGTTGGGAATAGGGTTGGGATTAGGGGTGTGTCAGGGTTAGGGGTGTGGTTAGGGTTACCGTTGGAATTAGGGTTAGGGGTGTGTTTGGATTAGGGCTTCAGTTATAATTGGAGGGTTTCCACTGTTTAGGCACATCAGGGGCTCTCCAAACACGACATGGCGTCCGATCTCAATTCCAGCCAATTCTGCGTTGAAAAAGTAAAACAGTGCTCCTTCCCTTCCGAGCTCTCCCGTGTGCCCAAACAGGGGTTTGCCCCAACATATGGGGTATCAGCGTACTCAGGACAAATAGGACAACAACTTTTGGGGTCCAATTTCTCCTGTTACCCTTGGGAAAAAACAAACTAGGGGCTAAAAAATAATTTTAGTGGGAAAAAAAAAAAGATTTTTTATTTTCACGGCTCTGCGTTATAAACTGTAGTGAAACACTTGGGGGTTCAAAGTTCTCCCAACACATCTAGATGAGTTCCCTGGGGGGTCTAGTTTCCAATATGGGGTCACTTGTGGGGGGTTTCTACTGTTTAGGTACATTAGGGGCTCTGCAAATGCAATGTGACGCCTGCAGACTATTCCATCTAAGTCTGCATTCCAAATGGCACTCCTTCCCTTCCGAGCCCTCCCATGCGCCCAAACGGTGGTTCCCTCCACATATGGGGTATCAGCGTACTCAGGACAAATTGGACAACAACTTTTGGGGTCGAATTTCTCCTCTTACCCTCGGGAAAATACAAAACTGGGGGCTAAAAAATAATTTTTGTTGGAAAAAATTTTTGTTTTATTTTTACGGCTCTGCATTATAAACTTCTGTGAAGCCCTTGGTGGGTCAAAGCGCTCACCACACATCTAGATAAGTTCCTTAGGGGTTCTACTTTCCAAAATGGTGTCACTTGTGGGGGGTTTCTACTGTTTAGGTACATTAGGGGCTCTGCAAACGCAATGTGACACCTGCAGACCATTCCATCTAAGTCTGCATTCCAAATGGAGCTCCTTCCCTTCCGAGCCCTCTCATGCGCCCAAACAGTGGTTCCCCCCCACTTATGGGGTATCAGCGCACTCACGACAAATTGGACAACAAATTTTGGGGTCCAATTTCTCCTGTTACCCTCGGGAAAATACAAAACTGGGGGCTAAAAAATAATTTTTGTGGGAAAAAATGTTTGTTTTATTTTTACGGCTCTGCATTATAAACTTCTGTGAAGCCCTTGGTGGGTCAAAGCGCTCACCACACATCTAGATAAGTTCCTTAGGGGTTCTACTTTCCAAAATGGTGTCACTTGTGGGGGGTTTCAATGTTTAGGCACATCAGTGGCGCTCCAAACGCAACATGGCGTCCCATCTCAATTCCTGTCAATTTTGCATTGAAAAGTCAAACGGCGCTCCTTCCCTTCCGAGCTCTCCCATGCGCCCAAACAGTGGTTTACCCCCACATATGGGGTATAAGCGTACTTAGGACAAATTGTACAACAACTTTTGGGGTCCAATTTCTTCTCTTACCCTTGGGAAAATAAAAAATTGGGGGCGAAAAGATAATTTTTGTGAAAAAATATGATTTTTTATTTTTACGGTTCTCCATTATAAACTTCTGTGAAGCACTTGGTGGGTCAAAGTGCTCACCACACCTCTAGATAAGTTCCTTAGGGGGTCTACTTTCCAAAATGGTGTCACTTGTGGGGGGTTTCAATGTTTAGGCACATCAGTGGCTCTCCAAACGCAACATGGCGTCCCATCTCAATTCCTGTCAATTTTGCATTGAAAAGTCAAACGGCGCTCCTTCCCTTCCGAGCTCTCCCATGCGCCCAAACAGTGGTTTACCCCCACATATGGGGTATCAGCGTACTCAGGACAAATTGTACAACAACTTTTGGCGTCCAATTTTTTCTCTTACCCTTGGCAAAATAAAAAATTGGGGGCGAAAAGATAATTTTTGTGAAAAAATATGATTTTTTATTTTTACGGTTCTGCATTATAAAGTTCTGTGAAGCACTTGGTGGGTCAAAGTGCTCACCACACCTCTAGATAAGTTCCTTAGGGGGTCTACTTTCCAAAATGTTGTCACTTGTGGGGGGTTTCAATGTTTAGGCACATCAGGGGCTCTCCAAACGCAACATGGTGTCCCATCTCGATTCCAGTCAATTTTGCATTGAAAAGTCAAATGGCGCTCCTTCGCTTCCGAGCTCTGTCATGCGCCCAAACAGTGGTTTACCCCCACATATTGGGTATCGGTGTACTCAGGACAAATTGTACAACAACTTTTGCGGTCCATTTTCTCCTGTTACCCTTGGTAAAATAAAACAAATTGGAGCTGAATTAAATTTTTTGTGAAAAAAAGTTAAATGTTCATTTTTATTTAAACATTCCAAAAATTCCTGTGAAGCACCAGAAGGGTTAATAAACTTCTTGAATATGGTTTTGAGCACCATGAGGGGTGCAGTTTTTAGAATGGTGTCACACTTGGGTATTTTCTATCATATAGACCCCTCAAAATGACTTCAAATGAGATGTGATCCCTAAAAAAAAATGGTGTTGTAAAAATGAGAAATTGCTGGTCAACTTTTAACCCTTATAACTCCCTAACAAAAAAAAATTTTGTTTCCAAAATTGTACTGATGTAAAGTAAACATGTGGGAAATGTTACTTATTAAGTATTTTGTGGGACATATATCTGTGATTTAATTGCATAAAAATTCAAAGTTGGAAAATTACGAAATTTTCATAATTTTCGCCAAATTTCGGTTTTTTTCACAAATAAACGCAAGTACTATCAAAGAATTTTTACCATTGTCATGAAGTACAATATGTCACGAGAAAACAGTGTCAGAATCACTGGAATCCGTTGAAGCGTTCCAGAGTTATAACCTCATAAAGGGACAGTGGTCAGAATTGTAAAAATTGGCCCGGTCATTAACGTGCAAACCACCCTTGGGGGTAAAGGGGTTAATTATTGTATTGTTAACGTTGTTACTTATGACTTTTGTGTTTGAAACTATTAAACTGTAAAGCGCTGCGGAATATGTTGGCGCTATATAAATAAAGATTATTATTATTATTATATAGTGCTCTGCACCGTTCATTATTGCCCCATAGCTGCCATATAGTGCTCTGCGCCGTTCATTATTGCCCCATAGCTGTGCCATATAGTGCTCTGCACCGTTCATTATTGCCCCATAGCTGCCATATAGTGCTCTGCGCCGTTCATTATTGCCCCATAGCTGTGCCATATAGTGCTCTGCACCGTTCATTATTGCCCCATAGGTGTGCCATATAGTGCTCTGCACCGTTCATAATTGCCCCATAGCTGTGCCATATAGTGCTCTGCGCCGTTCATTATTTCCCCATAGCTGCCATATAGTGCTCTGTACCGTTCAGTATTGCCCCATAGCTGTGTCATATAGTGCTCTGCACCGTTCAGTATTGCCCCATAGCTGCCATATAGTGCTCTGCACCGTTCATTATTGCCCCATAGCTGCCATATAGTGCTCTGCGCCATTCAGTATTGCCCCATAGCTGTGCCATAGAAAGCTCTGCCATTGCTGCTGCTGCTGCAATAAAAAAAAAAAAAAAAAAATGCCATACTCACCTCTCTTGCTTGCAGATCCCAGCGTCCGGTCCCGGCGTCTCTCCGCTCTGACTGATCAGGCAGAGGGTGCCGCGCACACTATATGCGTCATCGCGCCCTCTGACCTGCACAGTCAGAGCGGAGAGACGCTGGGAAGATGGAGCGGCGCCCGGCGTGTGGAACGGGGATAGGTAAATATGACATACTTAGCTGCACCCGACGTCCCGCTACTTCTCCCAGACAGCTGGTCTTCGGTGCCGCAGCCTCTTCCTCTATCAGCGGTCACCGGCACCGCTGATTAGAGAAATGAATATGCGGCTCCACCCCTATGGGAGGTGGAGCCGCGTATTCATTTCTCTAATGAGCGGTCCCACGTGACCGCTGAAGAGGAGAAGAACTGCAGCACCGAAGACCGTGTGATGGCAGGGGGAGCGCCAGGATCGCCGGGACTAGGTGAGTATGCCTCAGCGCCCTCTCCCCCTCACCTGCCGACCCTGCCTCCCACCGTGACTCGAGTATAAGCCGAGAGGGGCACTTTCAGCCCAAAACTTTGGGCTGAAAGTCTCGGCTTATACTCGTGTATATACGGTAATTCCAAAGGGTGCATAACCAAATATTAAGCGGAGGGTGCCAATAATTTTGTCTAGCCCATTTATGAGGTTTTGGGTGAAATTATGTCCAATTTGCCTTTTCTTCCCTGTTTTTTTGTGTTGTTCCAAATCCAATACACACAAAGGAAATAAACATGTGTATAACAAAAAGTGTAACTGCAATAATTTTCTGGGAAAAATACTTCATTTTCTAGAACAATTTCAAGGGTGCCAATTAGTGATGAGCGAGTGTACTCGTCGCTCGGGTTTTCCCGAGCACGCTCAGGTGCTCTCCGAGTAGTTGACTGTTCGGAGATTTCGTTTTCCTTGCCGCAGCTGGATGATTTACAGCTACTAGCAAGCTTGATTACATGTGGGGATTCCTTAGCAATCAAGCAACCCCCACATGTACTCAGGCTGGCTAGCATCCGTAAATCATCCAGCTGCGGCAAAGAAAACTAAATCTCCGAGCAGTCATAAATACTAGGAGACCACCCAAGCGTGCTCAGGAAAACCCAAGCAACGAGTACACTCGCTCATCAGTGATCACTAGTGCCAACACTTTTGGCCATGACTGTATACAGTATCTCCACATAACACCATTACTAAAGGTGGAGTTTGGCATTATGGCTCATGCAGACGAGCGAACAATTGGATGTTTGCAATCAAATTTTTGATTGGATAGTTTTTCAATAGGGCTGATCAGATGACAGATATAGGATCAGGACGAACCAATATTCCTGAACTTTCCAACCCTGGTAATATTGATAATATCAGTCTGCGACTGTCAGCTTACGTTGACTAATTATTACATTTAAAAAAAAAAAGGATGGGGAAAAAGAAAAAAAAGAAAAAAAAATTAGGAAATGTGAAATTATTATACTTACTGAGTAAAACATTAACTATTTCAATTTCTTTTTCTGTAATTTTGAAACCATATAAGTAAAATGTTTTTTTTTTAAATAATTTTAAAAACAAATTCCATTTTTTATACAGAGTTGTTAATATTTTACAATATAAAGAAATGAAGAATTTTTTAAGCACATTTTTGGAGATGGTGCTATTCATCTGAATAGTGCTGGTAGAATGCCATGTGCTTTCCTTCAAAAATAACCTGACTTGGGAGATTAGAGCTGTTTTTCAGTTGCAAACATTTCAGCCAGCTATAGTATTTGCTTCTTGTGTTATTTTGGCTAATTATTTCACTTCTTCAGAAAACTTACCGTAGGTATCTGGGCCCTATGAATAATTCCTTGTCAGATCTGGGCTGCATGGTCACAATATGTTGTGCGACATTGAGATCTTGGTGTCACATTGTGACATTGCAACCGATGACTTTCTATGGTGTGACATTGTCCAGCCAACTGCAAGTGTGAGAGTTACATTTTACCTTCCTGCATCAAGGAGAGTTGTGGTTTATGCCACATGCTCATATATTGCATGCATTTCCAGCTTATTTGAAAACTATTAAATGATTAATTCAAATTAAAGGGAATGTGTCAGCAGGTTTTCGCTATGTGACCTGAGGACAGCATGAAGCAGGGGTTAAAACACTGAATTCAGCGATGTGTCACTTATCAGGCTGTATGTTGTTGTTTACTTGCAATAAAAGTTTTATCACTAGGACGAGATCATTGCTGTGACTAGCTGTGCATGCCAAGTCGTACAACCATGCCTCCTCCTGTGATAAGCAGCTCACTGTCAGTACACAATATACATATAGAACCTAGTGGGGGCGGGGCCAGCTTTCGGAGCTCTGCTGCATATAAGAACTCTGATTGTGCCACAACGGTTGCACCCAGTAAACTACGTGATACATTGCTGGAATTAGGGTCTATTTTCCTACATCATGCTGTTCTCAGATGAGGCAACAAAAACCTGCTGACAGATTCCCTTTAAAGGGAACCTGTCACCCCCAAAATCGAAGGTGAGCACTGGCATCAGGGGCTTATCTACAGCATTCTGTAATGCTGTACATAAGCCCCCAATGTATCCTGAAAGATGAGAAAAAGAGGTTAGAGGGGCTGTACTGGTTCTGTTCTGGTCCGATGGGCGTTGCCCTCCGGTCTGGGGCCTCCCATCTTCTTACGATAACGTCCTCTTCTTGTCTTCATGCTGCGGCTCCAGGAAAGGTTAGAGAGGTCCGGCGCCTGCGCACTGCAGTACTTTGCTGTGCCCTCAACAGGGCAGACAAAGTACGCCTGCGCCAGAGCTGCAGCCTGAAGACAAGTAGAGGACGTCATCGTAAGAAGATAGGAGGCCCCGGAATGGACCGCGACGCCCAGCGGACCAGAACAGAACCGGGACCACCCCTAGGTGAGTATAATCTAACCTCTTTTTCTCATCTTTCAGGATACATCGAGGCTTATCTATGCTGTAGATAAGCCCCTGATGGCGGTGGGCTTAGCTCACCTTCGATTTTGCAGGTGACAAGTTAATAATAATAAAAATAATTTTATTTCTATAGCGCCAACATATTCCGCAGCGCTTTACAAACTATAGAGGGGACTTGTACAGACAATAGACATTACAGCATAACAGAAATCACAGTTCAAAATAGATACCAAGAGGAGTGAGGGCCCTGCTCGCAAGCTTACAAAGTATGTAACAGTACAGTCACAGAGGGCTATTAACTGCATAAAGTGTATGAGAACATTTCCTTGAACAAGATTTTAGTAAACATTTTGTAGACACGTAAAGACCTATTTCGTACACTTTCAGAAATTGTGGTATGATCATCCCATTGATGAGGCCTCCAGCAATTTTGAGAGAGGGGCTCCTTAGCTCCATCTTAAATAGAGCGGAGGTACAATTGCTCGACCTCTGTACCGTTCATTGTCTATGAGAAAGCTGTGACTCTATACACAGCGCTGCAAAGCACCAGATACAATCGCGGACACACATAAGTCAACAGTTCCACAATTTTTAAAAAAGGCTCAGGTTGAGTCGAAACGTTACTGCATCTGTAATCACATTCAAGATGCACTGACATTATTCTACCACTTGTACCAACAGTGCAAGACTCCTTATAGTGCAGTGAAAATTCCTCACAAATCAGAAAAATCCATGTACGGCCTTCAGCTACTTCCAGAGTCCTATAAACAATGAATAGAGTTGGAACTGCCACTCCATTCAAAATGTGACCACAGATTCCTGATTCCAGACTTCTTGGGATATCTGGAGGTGCCAGCGGTCAGAGATAGAGGATAACTAGTTATTTTGGGAATAAGCCTCTATATTTTTTGGGGGGGATATTTTTTTTTTAGATTGATGTTTGAAATATTCTCAGAATGCCCAGCGGTCTGAACATTACATTAACCAGGACATTTTCCAAGATAAAGAATGTGAAAATCCCACGTTAATTTTTTATTGTCAACCAAAGGCTATAATATCTATATATCTAGCTTGATAAAAGTTTATCAATTTAACTCTTCGGTAATTTGTAGAGTCTGAGAGCATACTCACACATTATGCATTGCTTTACAAAATATTAAAATGTTATTTTCTTGACACTGAAGCTGAAATTACTATAATTTTATCATTTTGATAAGACCAATCAACCTCATGTGAGTCAGCTCATCCAGATAAAGTGAAATCAAGGTGCAGCTGCAAACTGCTGTGGTTACAGTGCAATAAGCATGAAATCACAAAAATGTGCACGAAAACATCCAAGAATATAAATGGAAGATATTTTTTGCAATATCCACTACTACAAGTCCACAGTCGGTAGGATAATGATTACAGAAATCGAAATTAAGTAAGACACCTACAGGGTTGACAAAGATAAAGTTACACTTTCAGGTTGTTTCTCTAAATCCCTGATCAAAGTGCTCTATATTAATTAAAACCTCTCATCCATGTGAAGTTTTCTTTACCCGAAGATCAATGTTCTAATCTATCATCTTGTACCAACTAGGGAAAACACTTTACATCGAACTATTCAGAAACCATTACTTCCGACTGGCGTTCAGTTTGTTCTGTCTTCCTCCACGTAGGATGCTGTGTGGATTCCAACATACGGCTAAACCTTCATCCACATCCCAGTAAACAGACTGTATTGATGCTTAAGTCTTATTTATTAGGGTGATGATAACCAAAACTATAACGTTGAACAACAATGGTGGACAGTATTCATAGTAGATGATCGAATAGTGAATGATGTTGATGTACAAGGTGGATGTCCAGTGAATAATCATAGTGGATGACTGATCATATTGGAGGACTGATCATAGTGGATGGCTGATCATAGTGGATGACTGATCATAGTGGATGACTGATCATAGTGGATGACTGGTGAAAAACTGTAAAGAATAACAGCATTTCAGTATATGCACATACAGGGTGCATTCACATAAATAACTGGGACATTACAGCAAGAATTATACAGAGTGCATTACACAGTAATTCTAACAGCACTGCCCTATTCTATACAAGAATGCATCTATCTAAATGCAGAGTACACATTAACCTAACTGCAAGCTGCAAAGCACATCTGCCTAACTATATCTGACTATAGGAGCTGCATAAGGCTTAAATACTAACACAAACATAAGATGCATTAAACCTTTATAAACGTACCGAGAACCGTTAGGACAGGGGTAAGAAAGTAAGCGAGACAGGAGCACGTGTGCCTCTCTGCAGATCTGAGGAAAAATGGCTACTGAAGCTTGTCTTCACAAGAAGAATGTGGGCGGAACTAACCCATAAGACATTGCTCTTAGGAGGGAAAGGTTGATAAACAACATGAAAAGTAGGCAACTGATGACCTCCAGTGGCCACAACTTGAATAACATGATAATTAACTTTCTGCACATTAAGATGGGCAGAACACTCCCTGCTTGGCGTCAACAGATGCCACAATTAGGTTCTTTTGGGGAAAATAATAATACAAGCTTTGTAACGGGCCTGAGGAACAGTTTGTTTTCTCCAAGCTTGCACACTCTGACCTCTACTTTCCGCACTTTCCCATCTTTACTGGGAAGGGTCTTAATGACTAGGCCGAGTTGCCACTCGTTCCGATGTGACTGACTGTCTTTGACAAGTACAACATCGCCAGATTGAATGTGTGGGCGGTCTTTCTGCCACTTTGTCCTGCTTTGCAGAGTGGAGAGATACTGTTTCCTCCATCTATTCCAGAAGACGTTGGACACGCTTTGTACTTGCCTCCATTGTCGTCTGTAGAGGTCTTTGTCATTGAATTCTCCGAGTGGAGCTTTCGGGACACAGGTTTTCTGTGTGAGTAACATTGCAGGAGTAAGGATGGATGGATCTCCAGAATCACTAGAAAGTGCTGTCAGTGGCCTGGCATTCATGATGGCTGAGACCTCTGCCAAGAACGTGGATAAACTCTCTTGTGTAAGTCTGGTGTTAGCTTGCAAGAAGATAGAGTCTAATATTCTGCGTGCTATCCCTATCATCCTTTCCCACGCACCTCCCATGTGCGAAGAGTGTGGTGGATTGAAGGTCCAGGTACATCCTTGCTCACCTAGATACCTTTCCAAATTATCGATGTCCAGATTAGAAGGGATTTGGAGTTCTCTTGCCACTCCGACAAAATTCGTACCTCGGTCAGAACGAATATGCTTCACAGGTCCTCTGATAGCGATGAACTGTCGAAGTGCGTTTATAAAACTTGATGTGTCCATTGATTCGATTACTTCGATATGAACGGCTCTGACGGACAGACACATGAATAGAACTGCCCAACACTTTGCTTCCGTAAGTATTTTTCTAGTCCGTCGTGTAGCCACAGACCAAGGACCGAATACATCTAGTCCAACGTTGGTGAAGGGAGGTTCAGAACAGTCTGTCGGGTGGAAGATTGGCCATCTTCGGATTTTGGAATGTGCCCCAGAGTTTGCGACATGTAACACAGTCGAAGATGAGTTTGCTCACTCTTCTCTCAGCTCCAACTATCCACAGTCCAGCTGCCCTTAGGTTTCCTTCAGTGAACAAACGGCCTTGGTGTCTCACCAAGACATGATGGTGTTGAATCAGCAGGGTTGTTACGTGATGACGTCCAGGAATTATCACCGGGTGCTTCTCTGAAACTTCTACCTCAGCTTCTTGAAGACGACCACCCACTCTCAGCAGCCCTTCTTGATCGACAATCGGATCGAGCTTCCTCAGCCCACTGGCCTCAGGAATGGGTTGTCCCTTGTTGAGGTTGTCTATTTCTCTGCCATAGGTTTCTCTTTGTATGGCACAAAGTATTATAACCTTGGCTCTTTCCAGGTCGGGAGCAGTAAACGCAAGCCTGCAGTGATGCCAACCTTTACAACGTCTCTGGCTATCAGGTAGTGCTGACTTGTAGGACTGGGTTACATGAAATAGACAAGCTATAGCTCGAACAAGTGACTTCCATGTGGAGAACCTGCTGAACCGGTGAGATTCGAGGTGGCAGCTTGAAATCTCTGTATGTAGAGCAGACACTTGAGGTCGGATCTCTTCGTCTGTGTCTGGACCCACTAGTTCGAAAGTTTCAGGCCTGCTGATGTGAGACATCGAACGGTACAAAGAGGTAGGACCTGTGAACCATGAAGTGTCCTTCAGATGACTGGGTGCAACGGATCTAGTCGCGTGGTCCGCAGGATTGTGGTGAGTAGGTACGTAGTGCCACTAATTAGGGTCAGTGGATCTTCTTACCCGAAGTACCCGGTTGCTGACGTAGACGTAGAAGCGTCGTGTCTCGTTACAGATGTACCCCAGTACCACCTTGCTATCGGTGTAGAACTCTGCATCCCCGATCTTCAGGCCCATCGCATCCGAGACCAGCTCGGCCAACTCAACTGCGAGGACAGCAGCACAGAGTTCCAGTCTGGGTATCGTGTGTTCACAAAGTGGCGCCAATTTTGTCCGGCTCATAACGAACCCGATATGGCATTGTCCGCTTACGTCTGTGGATTTGAGGTACGCTACTGCTGCAATCGCTTTGACTGATGCATCACAGAAAATACAAAGTGTTTGCGTTTTTCACCTCTGTGGATGGCACAGGAGCATACGGTCGTTTCACACGAAGGTTGGTCAGGGCTTCAAGAGACTTCCTCCACTCTGCCCACAGGTCAGCCTTTTCCGCTGGAAGTGGATCATCCCAATCAGTAGTGTCTTGGGTGAAGTCCCTGAGCATCAGCTTTCCTTGGATGGTTACTGGAGCTACGAACCCCAAGGGGTCGTATAAACTATTCACGAAGGAAAGAACTCCTCTGCGCGTGAAGGGTTTCTCATCCTTGCTTATCTTAAAGGTGAAGGTATCTGTCTTCAGGTCCCACAGCAATCCAAGGCTCCACTGCATAGGAAGGGGGTCGATGCTGAGGTCTAAATCCTTTAGATCGCTGGAATAGTCTTCAGAGGGAAAGGCTTCCATCAACTCTCGGCTGTTGGAAGAAATCTTGTGTAACCTTAGGTTAGACTGAGCGAGCATGTCACGAGTCCTCTTTAGTAGACTGATTGCGGCCTCACTTGTCGGTGTGGACTTCAAACAGTCATCCACGTAAAAATCCTTTTCCACAAAGGACCTGACGTCCGAGCCATACTCTTCTTCACCCTTTTTGGCAGAATGTCGGAGGCTGTAGATTGCGACTGCTGGGGAAGGACTGTTCCCAAAGATGTGTACCCGCATCCGGTACTCTACGATGTCTTCGTCCGGGTCGTTGTCATGGTACCAGAAGAACCACAGGTAGTTTCTGTGTTCCTCTTTGACGAGAAAACAGTGGAACATCTGTTGTATGTCAGCCATAAATGCCACTGAATCTCTACGGAAACAGAGTAATACTTCCAGAAGTCTGTTGTTGAGGTCTGGGCCCGACAGTAAGACATCATTCAATGACACGTCTTCGCATTTAGCACTTGAGTCGAATACCACTCTAATTTGACCTGGCTTCTTAGGATGGTACACTCCGAAGATGGGCAGGTACCAACACTCCTTTCCGTGTCGAAGTGCAGGTGCAATCTCTGCGTGGTTGTTCTGGAATATCTTTCCCATGAAGGTAAAGAAATGTTCCTTCGTCTCAGGTGACTTCTGAAGCTTGTGTCTTAGGGAGATGAATCTGCTGTAGACAAATTCCTTGCTGTTGGGTAGGCGTCTCCTCTGAGGTCGAAATGGTAGAGGTGCGACCCAACTATTCGACGTATCCTTGACTATTTGTTCGTCCATGATGTCCAGGAATATCTTGTCTTCTATAGACATCGCTACCTTGTTGTCTTCCTTCGTCCTGTGGAAGACTGTACATCCTATGTGGTCTTGTTCACCTTCACAGGCGTGGTCTTCATTGATAGGAACTGAGAAAGGGCAAGGTAGGGGAGTGCTGCTCAGTAGTTCCTTTACCAGCAGACTATTGTGACACGGCTGGAAGAGAGATAGACGTCCATTTTCTAATGTGCTGGTAAGAATACTGTTGACTGAGACCGGCTTGTGTGCTCCTCCTAGACAGACATCTCCTACAATGACCCATCCAAGGTCTTGCCTGTGCGTGTATGGAGCATTCCGGGAGCCGTTGATGTATTCTCTAGTCTTGTGGACTCGTAGTATATCTCTTCCCAGAAGTAAAGCTATTGGCGCTTCTGGTTCCAACTCAGGTATCAGGTGGGCTATACGCTTCAGGTGGGGTGATACGTTGCCACCTCTGGTGAAGGTATCTCAGACCTGTTGTCAGGAATCTGGTTGCACTCCAGGATGGTCGGCAGTGACACACAGGTCTGGCCATCCATGGACTCCACTTTGTATCCGGTTGCTTTCCTCCCCGCCGTCTCGACGGTACCTGAACATGTCCTAAGGGAGTAGGGAGAACCGGGGCCTACAATGTTGAAGTTGTCAAAGAAGATGGACCTGGCTAAAGACCTATTACTTTGGTCATCTAGGATTGCATATATCTTGAGCGCTTTGTCTCTGTGGCCTGTTGGATAGACTCGGACAAGGCAGATTTTTGAGCAGGATCTTCCTCCCTTGAGTCACTTACAGATCTCCGTACATTGAGAGGTGACCGCAGGGGTGTCTTCATCCGTGTTCTTCTGTTTCTCATCGTGCTCCTCTGCTTGTGACAACACTCCTGGAGGTGGTCCAGGATGCAAGGCTGTATTGTGATCCGTGCTGCTGCATTCTGCACATTTCGCGCTAGCTCCACAGTTCCTGGCAAAGTGAGAGGTTGTAGCACAGCATTTGAAGCAGATGTTGTTTTCCTTGAGGAAACCTTTGCGATCCTCTAAAGTCTTCTCCCTGAAGGCTCTGCATTTTAGTAGAGGATGTGGTTTCCTGTGTAGAGGACACTGCTTACTGACATCCTGAGGTTTGCTCTCTTCCGTAGGGGGCTTAGTTGTCTTGTGTGGAGGACCTGTGGAATCAATATCAGTTTTATGGACTGCCACGGGTGTCTTACTGGGTTTGACACCAGGGGTAGAGAAACATGACAGAGTGAAATCAAAACTAGGGTCATTTCTGATCTTGGCTTGCTGGGTAACAAACTCAACAAATACAGTAAAAGGAGGGAATGGTACGTTATGAATTTGTTTATACCATGAACCATGTATAATCCACCTTTCTTGAAGATTGTAAGGAAGTTTTTGTACTATTGGATTGACACCCCTAGCAGTGTCTAAGAATGCCAATCCAGCCAAGTGACCTTCCTTCTGGGCGACCTGTAACTCTATCAATAAATCACTCAATTCTCTAAGTCTTTGATAACCCTTGGGCCCTATCTTAGGGAAATCATCAATTCTTTTGAATAAAGCATTCTCTATTACTTCTACGGACCCATAGCATTCGTCAAGTCTTTTCCACACTTTACGTAAACCTATGTGTGGGTATTCTATGTTAATGTCTCTTAGTCTTTTAGCATGCTTGACCGATTCAGTTCCAAGCCACTTTACCAGGAGATCTAACTCCTCACTACTAGAGTTGAGCGACCTTGACCTTTTTAGAGTCGAGCCGGGTTTCGCGAAACCCAACTATCTCAAAAGTCGGGTCGAGTGAAATCGGCCGATTATGACGTAAAGTCGGGATCGACCGAAACACGAAACCCAATGCAAGTCAATGGGGCAGCATAGTCGGCAGTGAGTGGGGGCCAGGAAAACACCTAGAGTGCCCATTTTAATGTCAAAACCATCCATTCTTCTTAATGAAGCTTGTCAAGCGTAATTTACCTTATAATAATTGGAAGGCATTTGAAATTGGGGGTCATTTGGCTAAAGTTGTGTGGGGTAGGGCTGGTTCAAGTAATTAGTGGGCCCAGGAAATCTGGACCACGTCACGGCAGTGGAGTAGGGAGAGGTAAGTATTTCAACTTTGCAAGTGCTGTGATCCTGAGCAAGCAGGGGGGGCCCACTTGTTGGCATTGGCACTGGCACAGGGCCACTCAAAGTACAGCGGTGTGTTTGCACGGCGGGGGCGCCTCCCACCGGCAGCAACACTTTTGCGTACTATGAGAGGCCCTGTGCCAGTGACGTCGCCAACTAGTATTCCTCCCCCCACCTGATGAAGGAACCTGCACTTTCATCTGCACCTTCCTCTTTGTCCCCGTGTAAGGTGGTATGGTATGCAGGAAGAGCAACCTGACTTTCAGCAGGGTCACAATGTTGTTGTGTAGCATGCACGGGGAATGTTGCGTTATGGGTCAATGTACCAGCAGACTCATCTATTACTGGCTGGGCAATGGGCACGATGAAGTGGAAACACAGATATAGGCCCAAAGAATAAAGTGGGCTAAATGCAGTTCAAAATTGGTAACACAGGAATAACCAGGGGGCATTGCAGTGGAGGACAACTGGAATGAGAGGCTGACACAGAGAGTAGGGCCAAATCAGTAAGTAGTCGAAATGCAGTTCAAAATTGGCAACCGTAGTAAACAGGCGGCACAGCTTTGTTCAGTGGAGGAGAACAGCAAGGAGTGGCAGACACCGATAGTAGGCCCCAACCCAACTAGTAGGCCAAATGCAGTCTAACATTAACAACTACTTAACGAGAGCCTGAAAATGGAATTTCAGGACAGGAAACCAGGAGAACAGCAAGGAGTGGCAGACACCGATAGTAGGCCCCAAACCAACTAGTACGCCAAATGCAGTTGTTCCATTTAACCACAATTTAATGAGAGCCTGAAGATAGAAGCTCAGGAAAGGCAACCTGGGGAACACCTTGGAGTGTAACACACCATCTCTCTCCACCCCATACCCATTTTGTAGGCCTAATGCAGTGTACTTTTCTACAACTACTAAACGAGAGTCGGAAGACCGAAGCAATGGCAAGGAAACCTGGGGAACACCTTGGAGTGTAACACACCATCTCTCTCCACCCCATACCCAATTTGTAGGCCTAATGCAGTGTAGTTTCCAAGAACTACTAAACGAGAGCCGGAAGATCGAAGCTCAGGAAAGGCAACCTGGGGAACACCTTGGAGTGTAACACACCCTCTCTCTACACCCCATACCCAATTTGAAGGCCTAATGCAGTGTAGTTTCCAAGAACTACTAAACGAGAGCCGGAAGATCGAAGCTCAGGAAAGGCAACCTGGGGAACACCTTGGAGTGGAACACACCATCTCTCTCCACCCCATACCCAATTTGTAGGCCTAATGCAATGTAGTTTCCAACAACTACTAAACGAGAGCCGGAAGATCGAAGCTCAGGAAAGGCAACCTGGGGAACACCTTGGAGTGTAACACACCCTCTCTCTACACCCCATACCCAATTTGAAGGCCTAATGCAGTGTAGTTTCCAAGAACTACTAAACGAGAGCCGGAAGATCGAAGCTCAGGAAAGGCAACCTGGGGAACACCTTGGAGTGTAACACACCCTCTCTCTACACCCCATACCCAATTTGAAGGCCTAATGCAGCGTAGTTTCCAACAACTACTAAACGAGAGCCGGAAGATCGAAGCTCAGGAAAGGCAACCTGGGGAACACCTTGGAGTGTAACAAACCCTCTCTCTACACCCCATACCCAATTTGTAGGCCTAATGCAGCGTAGTTTCCGACAACTACTAAACGAGAGCATGAAGATCGAAGCTCAGGAAAGGCAACCTGGGGAACACCTTGGAGTGTAACACACCCTCTCTCTACACCCCATACCCAATTTGAAGGCCTAATGCAGTGTAGTTTCCAAGAACTACTAAACGAGAGCCGGAAGATCGAAGCTCAGGAAAGGCAACCTGGGGAACACCTTGGAGTGGAACACACCATCTCTCTACACCCCATACCCAATTTGAAGGCCTAATGCAGCGTAGTTTCCAACAACTACTAAACGAGAGCCGGAAGATCGAAGCTCAGGAAAGGCAACCTGGGGAACACCTTGGAGTGTAACACAACGTCTCTCTACACCACGGAAGGGCTGATTCTTAGGAAGGAAGGCTGTTGGAAATAAGCATTGCGCGTCCGAGGGTGATTATATTCTTATTAGGTATATACTCACCCTCGGACGCGCCCTGCTTCTTTATTTGGAATGAATGTTTATTTGCAATGTGGTGTTGACTTTCTCTATTATTTTGGTAATTAATGATTTTATTATTTTCATTGTTTTGCATCTTCTCGGCAATAATATAAAGAAGACGCGACAGGACAACACTCGGTGGATGCCATATCTGTGTTTTCAATTTAAAAAACCTTTCAGTTAACTACTTGCAGGAGAAAGTAATTGTAGCTGGTGGCCATTTTTAGTACTGTACCAGATTTTAGTTGTGTGTTTGTTTTTAATGTTAAAATGTCTGCATTTGATATCTCACCAGTATTTTCTTTTTTATAAGCAAAATACTTTTTTTTTTATTTTATGATGTTGGTTCAAGGGGTACACGGGCAGCAGTAGACAGGTCAGTGGAGGCCTAGTGGAAGGAGGGACCGCAGACAGGCTTCGAAGCCCTAACATAATAAATTGGGCTGCCTGTAGGCAATTTAAAATTGGTTCCAGGGGAACACGGGCAGCAGTAGACAGGTCAGTGGAGGCCTAGAGGAAGGAGGGACCGCAGATGCGCCAATGTTTCCCCCATACCAAATTTGTAGGCCTAATGCAGTGTAGTTTCCAACAACTACTAAACGAGAGCCGGAATATCGAAGCTCAGGAAAGGCAACCTGGGGAACACCTTGGAGTGTAACACACCCTCTCTCTACACCCCATACCCAATTTGAAGGCCTAATGCAGTGTAGTTTCCAAGAACTACTAAACGAGAGCCGGAAGATCGAAGCTCAGGAAAGGCAACCTGGGGAACACCTTGGAGTGTAACACACCCTCTCTCTACACCCCATACCCAATTTGAAGGCCTAATGCAGCGTAGTTTCCAACAACTACTAAACGAGAGCCGGAAGATCGAAGCTCAGGAAAGGCAACCTGGGGAACACCTTGGAGTGTAACACACCCTCTCTCTACACCCCATACCCAATTTGAAGGCCTAATGCAGCGTAGTTTCCAACAACTACTAAACGAGAGCCGGAAGATCGAAGCTCAGGAAAGGCAACCTGGGGAACACCTTGGAGTGTAACAAACCCTCTCTCTACACCCCATACCCAATTTGTAGGCCTAATGCAGCGTAGTTTCCGACAACTACTAAACGAGAGCATGAAGATCGAAGCTCAGGAAAGGCAACCTGGGGAACACCTTGGAGTGTAACACACCCTCTCTCTACACCCCATACCCAATTTGAAGGCCTAATGCAGTGTAGTTTCCAAGAACTACTAAACGAGAGCCGGAAGATCGAAGCTCAGGAAAGGCAACCTGGGGAACACCTTGGAGTGGAACACACCATCTCTCTTAACCCCATACCCAATTTGAAGGCCTAATGCAGCGTAGTTTCCAACAACTACTAAACGAGAGCCGGAAGATCGAAGCTCAGGAAAGGCAACCTGGGGAACACCTTGGAGTGTAACACAACGTCTCTCTACACCACGGAAGGGCTGATTCTTAGGAAGGAAGGCTGTTGGAAATAAGCATTGCGCGTCTGAGGGTGATTATATTCTTATTAGGTATATACTCACCCTCGGACGCGCCCTGCTTCTTTATTTGGAATGAATGTTTATTTGCAATGTGGTGTTGACTTTCTCTATTATTTTGGTAATTAATGATTTTATTATTTTCATTGTTTTGCATCTTCTCGGCAATAATATAAAGAAGACGCGACAGGACAACACTCGGTGGATGCCATATCTGTGTTTTCAATTTAAAAAACCTTTCAGTTAACTACTTGCAGGAGAAAGTAATTGTAGCTGGTGGCCATTTTTAGTACTGTACCAGATTTTAGTTGTGTGTTTGTTTTTAATGTTAAAATGTCTGCATTTGATATCTCACCAGTATTTTCTTTTTTATAAGCAAAATACTTTTTTTTTTATTTTATGATGTTGGTTCAAGGGGTACACGGGCAGCAGTAGACAGGTCAGTGGAGGCCTAGTGGAAGGAGGGACCGCAGACAGGCTTCGAAGCCCTAACATAATAAATTGGGCTGCCTGTAGGCAATTTAAAATTGGTTCCAGGGGAACACGGGCAGCAGTAGACAGGTCAGTGGAGGCCTAGAGGAAGGAGGGACCGCAGATGCGCCAATGTTTCCCCCATACCAAATTTGTAGGCCTAATGCAGTGTAGTTTCCAACAACTACTAAACGAGAGCCGGAATATCGAAGCTCAGGAAAGGCAACCTGGGGAACACCTTGGAGTGTAACACACCCTCTCTCTACACCCCATACCCAATTTGAAGGCCTAATGCAGTGTAGTTTCCAAGAACTACTAAACGAGAGCCGGAAGATCGAAGCTCAGGAAAGGCAACCTGGGGAACACCTTGGAGTGTAACACACCCTCTCTCTACACCCCATACCCAATTTGAAGGCCTAATGCAGTGTAGTTTCCAAGAACTACTAAACGAGAGCCGGAAGATCGAAGCTCAGGAAAGGCAACCTGGGGAACACCTTGGAGTGTAACACACCCTCTCTCTACACCCCATACCCAATTTGAAGGCCTAATGCAGCGTAGTTTCCAACAACTACTAAACGAGAGCCGGAAGATCGAAGCTCAGGAAAGGCAACCTGGGGAACACCTTGGAGTGTAACAAACCCTCTCTCTACACCCCATACCCAATTTGTAGGCCTAATGCAGCGTAGTTTCCGACAACTACTAAACGAGAGCATGAAGATCGAAGCTCAGGAAAGGCAACCTGGGGAACACCTTGGAGTGTAACACACCCTCTCTCTACACCCCATACCCAATTTGAAGGCCTAATGCAGTGTAGTTTCCAAGAACTACTAAACGAGAGCCGGAAGATCGAAGCTCAGGAAAGGCAACCTGGGGAACACCTTGGAGTGGAACACACCATCTCTCTTAACCCCATACCCAATTTGAAGGCCTAATGCAGCGTAGTTTCCAACAACTACTAAACGAGAGCCGGAAGATCGAAGCTCAGGAAAGGCAACCTGGGGAACACCTTGGAGTGTAACACAACGTCTCTCTACACCACGGAAGGGCTGATTCTTAGGAAGGAAGGCTGTTGGAAATAAGCATTGCGCGTCCGAGGGTGATTATATTCTTATTAGGTATATACTCACCCTCGGACGCGCCCTGCTTCTTTATTTGGAATGAATGTTTATTTGCAATGTGGTGTTGACTTTCTCTATTATTTTGGTAATTAATGATTTTATTATTTTCATTGTTTTGCATCTTCTCGGCAATAATATAAAGAAGACGCGACAGGACAACACTCGGTGGATGCCATATCTGTGTTTTCAATTTAAAAAACCTTTCAGTTAACTACTTGCAGGAGAAAGTAATTGTAGCTGGTGGCCATTTTTAGTACTGTACCAGATTTTAGTTGTGTGTTTGTTTTTAATGTTAAAATGTCTGCATTTGATATCTCTCCAGTATTTTCTTTTTTATAAGCAAAATACTTATTTTTATATTTTCTGATGTTGGTTCCAGAGGTACACGGGCAGCAGTGGTGTGGTCAGTGGAGGCCTAGTGGAAGGAGTGACCACAGACAGGCATCGAAGGCCTAAAATAATAACACATGGCTGTAGGCAATTTTAAATTGGTTCCAGGGGTACACGGGCAGCAGTGCCCTGGTCAGTGTAGTAGTAGTTGAAAGAATGGACCACAGACAGGCATCGAAGGCCTAAAATAATAACACATGGCTGTAGGCAATTTTAAATTGGTTCCAGGGGTACACGGGCAGCAGTGCCCTGGTCAGTGTAGTAGTAGTTGAAAGAATGGACCGCAGACAGGCATCGAAGGCCTAAAATAAAAAAATTGGGCTGGCTGTAGGCAATTTTAAATTGGTTCCAGGGGTACATGGGCAGCAGTAGACAGGTCAGTGGAGGCCTAGAGGAAGGAGGGACCGCAGATGCGCCAATGTTTCCCCCATACCAAATTTGTAGGCCTAATGCAGTGTAGTTTCCAACAACTACTAAACGAGAGCCGGAATATCGAAGCTCAGGAAAGGCAACCTGGGGAACACCTTAGAGTGTAACACACCCTCTCTCTACACCCCATACCCAATTTGAAGGCCTAATGCAGCGTAGTTTCCAACAACTACTAAACGAGAGCCGGAAGATCGAAGCTCAGGAAAGGCAACCTGGGGAACACCTTGGAGTGTAACAAACCCTCTCTCTACACCCCATACCCAATTTGTAGGCCTAATGCAGCGTAGTTTCCGACAACTACTAAACGAGAGCATGAAGATCGAAGCTCAGGAAAGGCAACCTGGGGAACACCTTGGAGTGTAACACACCCTCTCTCTACACCCCATACCCAATTTGAAGGCCTAATGCAGTGTAGTTTCCAAGAACTACTAAACGAGAGCCGGAAGATCGAAGCTCAGGAAAGGCAACCTGGGGAACACCTTGGAGTGGAACACACCATCTCTCTTAACCCCATACCCAATTTGAAGGCCTAATGCAGCGTAGTTTCCAACAACTACTAAACGAGAGCCGGAAGATCGAAGCTCAGGAAAGGCAACCTGGGGAACACCTTGGAGTGTAACACAACGTCTCTCTACACCACGGAAGGGCTGATTCTTAGGAAGGAAGGCTGTTGGAAATAAGCATTGCGCGTCCGAGGGTGATTATATTCTTATTAGGTATATACTCACCCTCGGACGCGCCCTGCTTCTTTATTTGGAATGAATGTTTATTTGCAATGTGGTGTTGACTTTCTCTATTATTTTGGTAATTAATGATTTTATTATTTTCATTGTTTTGCATCTTCTCGGCAATAATATAAAGAAGACGCGACAGGACAACACTCGGTGGATGCCATATCTGTGTTTTCAATTTAAAAAACCTTTCAGTTAACTACTTGCAGGAGAAAGTAATTGTAGCTGGTGGCCATTTTTAGTACTGTACCAGATTTTAGTTGTGTGTTTGTTTTTAATGTTAAAATGTCTGCATTTGATATCTCTCCAGTATTTTCTTTTTTATAAGCAAAATACTTATTTTTATATTTTCTGATGTTGGTTCCAGGGGTACACGGGCAGCAGTGGTGTGGTCAGTGGAGGCCTAGTGGAAGGAGTGACCACAGACAGGCATCGAAGGCCTAAAATAATAACACATGGCTGTAGGCAATTTTAAATTGGTTCCAGGGGTACACGGGCAGCAGTGCCCTGGTCAGTGTAGTAGTAGTTGAAAGAATGGACCGCAGACAGGCATCGAAGGCCTAAAATAAAAAAATTGGGCTGGCTGTAGGCAATTTTAAATTGGTTCCAGGGGTACACGGGCAGCAGTGGTGTGGTCAGTGGAGGCCTAGTGGAAGGAGTGACCGCAGACAGGCATCGAAGGCCTAAAATAATAACACATGGCTGTAGGCAATTTTAAATTGGTTCCAGGGGTACACGGGCAGCAGTGGTGTGGTCAGTGGAGGCCTAGTGGAAGGAGTGACCGCAGACAGGCATCGAAGGCCTAAAATAATAACACATGGCTGTAGGCAATTTTAAATTGGTTCCAGGGGTACACGGGCAGCAGTGCCCTGGTCAGTGTAGTAGTAGTTGAAAGAATGGACCGCAGACAGGCATCGAAGGCCTAAAATAAAAAAATTGGGCTGGCTGTAGGCAATTTTAAATTGGTTCCAGGGGTACACGGGCAGCAGTGGTGTGGTCAGTGGAGGCCTAGTGGAAGGAGTGACCACAGACAGGCATCGAAGGCCTAAAATAATAACACATGGCTGTAGGCAATTTTAAATTGGTTCCAGGGGTACACGGGCAGCAGTGGTGTGGTCAGTGGAGGCCTAGTGGAAGGAGTGACCACAGACAGGCATCGAAGGCCTAACATAACAAAAATGTCAATACAATGGTATTGTCAGTGGCAGGCATTGAAGGATGTCAGCGCATAGACTAAACATTGGTGGAGCTGTGAGATAATTTTGCAAGTGGTAGAGCACTGTTTGAGCTGGGGTGGGGGGAAACTGTCTTGTGGCCGGCGGTACAGGCCCAGGGCCCCTCATATTACAACGGTGTGTCTGACGTTGGGTGCGCACCACCACCGCCAGAGACACTTTATTGTACTAGGAGGGACCCAGTGGCAGTGCCGTCGACCAAAAGCGGGCTCACCCACCTCTTCAGACAAACTGCACTCTCACGGGTGCTGTCGCCAAGTGTCGATACCACGGCCCCGTGTGGAGAGTTTGGCCATTTAGTGAGGTGTAAACATGTCGTATGCTGGACAATCAGGTGCTGAAAATTACGAGATTGGAAAAGGCATTCAGAATAGTCCACAGGCAAGACCTTTTCATAGGAAAGCTAGGTGTCAGCCGGGCAAGGTGGGGCAAAAGATTTCGAAATCCAGTTGTGGTTCATTTTAATGAAGGTTAGATCATCTACATTTTGGGTAGCCAGACGAGTCCTTTTTTCTGTTAGTATTGAACCTGCAGCACTGAATACTCTTTCTGATAGGACACTAGCTGCCGGGCAAGCAAGCTCCTGCAATGCATATTCTGCCAATTCTGGCCAGGTGTCTAATTTTGATGCCCAGTAATCAAATGGGAATGACGGTTGAGGGAGAACATCGATAAGGGATGAAAAATAGTTTGTAACCATACTGGACAAATGTTGTCTCCTGTCACTTTGAATTGATGCTGCAGTACCTGTCCTGTCTGCGGTCATAGCAAAATCACTCCACAACCTGGTCAGAAAACCCCTCTGGCCAACGCCACTTCTGATTTCTGCCCCTCTAACTCCTCTGGTCTGCTGGCCCCTGCAGCTCGTGTGAGAACGATCACGGGCGCTGTGTGCAGGGAATGCCAGAAGCAAACGGTCAACAAGAGTTGATTGTTTGGTTGCTAATATTAGTTCCAAGTTCTCATGTGGCATTATATTTTGCAATTTGCCTTTATAGCGAGGATCAAGGAGGCAGGCCAACCAGTAATCGTCATCATTCATCATTTTAGTTATGCGTGTGTCCCTTTTGAGGATACGTAAGGCATAATCCGCCATGTGGGCCAAAGTTCCAGTTCTCAAATCTGCGGTTGTGCTTGGTTGAGGGGCAGTTTCAGGCAAATCAACGTCACTTGTGTCCCTCAAAAAACCAGAACCCGGCCTTGCCGCGCCACCAATTTCCAGTGGCCCCGGAAAAGCTTCCTCATTAAAAATATAATCATCCCCATCATCCTCCTCGTCCTCCTCCTCCTCTTCGCCCGCTACCTCGTCCTGTACACTGCCCTGGCCAGACAATGGCTGACTGTCATCAAGGCTTTCCTCTTCCTCAGCTGCAGACGCCTGATCCTTTATGTGCGTCAAACTTTGCATCAGCAGACGCATTAGGGGGATGCTCATGCTTATTATGGCGTTGTCTGCACTAACCAGCCGTGTGCATTCCTCAAAACACTGAAGGACTTGACACATGTCTTGAATCTTCGACCACTGCACACCTGACAACTCCATGTCTGCCATCCTACTGCCTGCCCGTGTATGTGTATCCTCCCACAAAAACATAACAGCCCGCCTCTGTTCACACAGTCTCTGAAGCATGTGCAGTGTTGAGTTCCACCTTGTTGCAACGTCTATGATTAGGCGATGCTGGGGAAGGTTCAAAGAACGCTGATAGGTCTGCATACGGCTGGAGTGTACGGGCGAACGGCGGATATGTGAGCAAAGTCCACGCACTTTGAGGAGCAGGTCGGATAACCCCGGATAACTTTTCAGGAAGCACTGCACCACCAGGTTTAAGGTGTGAGCCAGGCAAGGAATGTGTTTCAGTTGGGAAAGGGAGATGGCAGCCATGAAATTCCTTCCGTTATCACTCACTACCTTGCCTGCCTCAAGATCTACAGTGCCCAGCCACGACTGCGTTTCTTTCTGCAAGAACTCGGACAGAACTTCCGCGGTGTGTCTGTTGTCGCCCAAACACTTCATAGCCAATACAGCCTGCTGACGTTTGCCAGTAGCTGCCCCATAATGGGAGACCTGGTGTGCAACAGTGGCAGCTGCGGATGGAGTGGTTGTGCGACTGCGGTCTGTGGACGAGCTCTCGCTTCTGCAGGAGGACGAAGAGGAAGAGGAGGGGGTGCGAACGGCTACAGCCAATTGTTTCCTAGACCGTGGGCTAGGCAGAACTGTCCCAAACTTGCTGTCCCCTGTGGACCCTGCATCCACCACATTTACCCAGTGTGCCGTGATGGACACGTAACGTCCCTGGCCATGCCTACTGGTCCATGCATCTGTTGTCAGGTGCACCTTTGTGCTCACAGATTGCCTGAGTGCATGGACGATGCGCTCTTTAACATGCTGGTGTAGGGCTGGGATGGCTTTCCTGGAAAAAAAGTGTCGACTGGGTAGCTCGTAGCGTGGTACAGCGTAGTCCATCAGGGCTTTGAAAGCTTCGCTTTCAACTAACCGGTAGGGCATCATCTCTAATGAGATTAGTCTAGCTATGTGTGCGTTCAAACCCTGTGTACGCGGATGCGAGGCTAAGTACTTCCTTTTTCTAACCATAGTCTCATGTAGGGTGAGCTGGACTGGAGAGCTGGAGATCGTGGAACTAGCAGGGGTGCCGGTGGACATGGCAGACTGAGAGACGGTGGGAGATGGTATTGTTGCCACCGGTGCCCTAGATGCAGTGTTTCCTACTACGAAACTGGTGATTCCCTGACCCTGACGGCTTTGGCCTGGCAAAGAAACCTGCACAGATAATGCAGGTGGTGCGGAAAATGGTGGCCCTACACTGCCGGAAGGGATGTTGCGTTGCTGACTAGCTTCATTGGCCGAGGGTGCTACAACCTTAAGGGACGTTTGGTAGTTAGTCCAGGCTTGCAAATGCATGGTGGTTAAATGTCTATGCATGCAACTTGTATTGAGACTTTTCAGATTCTGTCCTCTGCTTAAGGTAGTTGAACATTTTTGACAGATGACTTTGCGCTGATCAATTGGATGTTGTTTAAAAAAATGCCAGACTGCACTCTTTCTAGCATCGGATACCTTTTCAGGCATTGCAGACTGAGCTTTAACCGGATGGCCACGCTGTCCTCCAACAGGTTTTAGCTTTGCCACGCGTTTTGGGCAAGATACGGGCCCGGCAGATGGAACCTGTTGCGATGTTGATGCCTGCTGCGGCCCCTCCTCCTCCGCTTCAGAACTGCTGCCGCCTGCACCCTGTTCCCCCAATGGCTGCCAATCGGGGTCAAGAACTGGGTCATCTATTACCTCTTCTTGTAGCTCGTGTGCAACTTTGTCTGTGTCACCGTGTCGGTCGGTGGTATAGCGTTCGTGATGGGGCAACATAGTCTCATCAGGGTCTGATTCTTGATCAGCACCCTGCGAGGGCAATGTTGTGGTCTGAGTCAAAGGACCAGCATAGTAGTCTGGCTGTGGCTGTGCATCAGTGCACTCCATGTCAGATTCAACTTGTAATGGGCATGGACTGTTAACTGCTTCACTTTCTAAGCCAGGGACGGTATGTGTAAAGAGCTCCATGGAGTAACCCGTTGTGTCGCCTGCTGCATTCTTCTCTGTTGTTGTTCTTGCTGAAGAGGACAAGGAAGCGACTTGTCCCTGACCGTGAACATCCACTAACGACGCGCTGCTTTGACATTTACCAGTTTCACAAGAGGAGGCAAAAGAGCTAGAGGCTGAGTCAGCAAGATAAGCCAAAACTTGCTCTTGCTGCTCCAGCTTTAAAAGCGGTTTTCCTACTCCCAGAAAAGGGAGCGTTCGAGGCCTTGTGTAGCCAGACGACGAATCTGGCTCCACAGCTCCAGACTTAGGTGCAATATTTTTTTTCCCACGACCAGCTGATGCTCCACCACTACCACTACCCTCATTACTAGCTGACAATGAACGCCCCCGGCCACGACCTCTTCCACCAGACTTCCTCATTGTTTTAAAAACGTTACCAAACGAACGGTATTTGTTGCTGTCACACAACTTACACGGTAAGCTATAACTTCAGTATGATTTAGCTACCCCTTTACAGGTGGGTGAGACCACAACGAAAATCAGCCACAATGTTACACACTCTGTTGTTGTTGGCAACAAATGAGATGGCACACACGCAGGACTGTCACTGAAGCGCAAATGTAAATATTTATCTCCCACTGATTTGTGTTTGTTTTTTTTAAAAGGGAGACTTCAGAAAAAAAAAATTAAAAAAAAATTATTTTTTACAGAAGAATTTATAAAACAAATAAAATGAAATGATTGTTTCAGGGAGAATTTAGGAAAAAAAAAAAAAAAAAAGGCTTTGTAGGGCCCACTGAGTGAGAGAGGACGCACACAGGAGTCAGGAGTGGCACACAAGCCCAGAGGCCAATATTAATCTCCCACCGATTGATTTAGTTATTTTTTTTGGTAGATTTTGGAACCCAAATCAAGCAAAAAAATTAATAGGCTTTCTATGGCCCACAATTGGGGAGAGAGAGATGGCACACCCAGGAGTCAAGACTGGCACACAAGCAGAAGGGGCAATATGAATCTCCCACAGATTTTTTTTTTTTTTTTTCAGGGAGACTTGAGAGAAAAAAAAATACAAAAAAAATTATTTTTTTCAGGAATAATTTAGAAACCAAAGAAAATAAAATGATTGTTTCAGGGAGAATTTAGAAAACAAATAAAACAAAAAATAGGCTTTCTAGGGCCCACTGAGTGACAGATGACGCACACAGGAGTCAGGAGTGGCACACAAGCCCAGAGGCCAATATTAATCTCCCACTGATTGATTTAGTGATTTTTTTTGGTAGATTTTGGAACCCAAATCAAGCAAAAAAATTAATAGGCTTTCTATGGCCCACAATTGGGGAGAGAGAGAGAGATGGCACACCCAGGAGTCAAGACTGGCACACAAGCAGAAGGGGCAATATGAATCTCCCACAGATTTTTTTTTTTTTTTTTTTTTTCAGGGAGACTTGAGAGAAAAAAAAATACAAAAAAAATGATTTTTTTCAGGAATAATTTAGAAACCAAAGAAAATAAAATGATTGTTTCAGGGAGAATTTAGAAAACAAATAAAACAAAAAATAGGCTTTCTAGGGCCCACTGAGTGACAGATGACGCACACAGGAGTCAGGAGTGGCACACAAGCCCAGAGGCCAATATTAATCTCCCACTGATTGATTTAGTGATTTTTTTTGGTAGATTTTGGAACCCAAATCAAGCAAAAAAATTAATAGGCTTTCTATGGCCCACAATTGGGGAGAGAGAGAGAGATGGCACACCCAGGAGTCAAGACTGGCACACAAGCAGAAGGGGCAATATGAATCTCCCACAGATTTTTTTTTTTTTTTTTTTTTTTTTTTTCAGGGAGACTTGAGAGAGAAAAAAATACAAAAAAAATGATTTTTTTCAGGAATAATTTAGAAACCAAAGAAAATAAAATGATTGTTTCAGGGAGAATTTAGAGAACAAATAAAACAAAAAATAGGCTTTCTAGGGCCCACTGAGTGACAGATGACGCACACAGGAGTCAGGAGTGGCACACAAGCCCAGAGGCCAATATTAATCTCCCACTGATTGATTTAGTGATTTTTTTTGGTAGAATTATGAACCCAAATCAACCAAAAAAATAAATAGGCTTTCTATGGCCCACTATTTGTGAGAGAGATGGCACGCTCAGGACTGGCACACAAGCCCAGAGGCCAATATTAATCTCCCATTTTTTTTTTTCCAGGGAAAATTTATAAACCCAATAAAAAAAATAATAATAAATAGGCTTCTATGGCCCACTATCTGAGAGAGAGAGATGGCACGCTTAGGACTGGCACACAAGCCCAAAGGCCAATATTAATCTCCCACTGATTGATTGATTGATTTTTTCAGGTAGAATTATGAACCCAAATCAACCAAAAAAATAAATAGGCTTTCTATGGCCCACTATTTGTGAGAGAGATGGCACGCTCAGGACTGGCACACAAGCCCAGAGGCCAATATTAATCTCCCACTGATTGATTTATTGATTTTTTCAGGTAGAATTTAGAACCCAAATCAAGCAAAAAAAATTAATAGGCTTTCTATGGCCCACTGAGTAAGAGATGGCACACACAGGAGTAAGGAGTGGCACACAAGCCCTGAGGCCAATATTTTTCTCCCACTGATTGATGTTGTGATTTTTTCTGGTAGATTTTGGAACCCAAATCAAGCAAAAAAATAAATAGGCTTTCTATGGCCCACTGAGTGAGAGATGACACAGACAGAGATGGCACTCTAGCAGAAATGTCAATCTTAATCTCCCACAAAAAAAAAAAAAAAAAAAAAGGAACTGTCCTTCAATTACTATCTCCCTGCAGTAATCTCAGCCAGGTATGGCAGGCAGCAATAAGGAGTGGACTGATGCACAAATTAAATAAAAAGTGTGGACAAACAAACAAGATAGCTGTGCAGAAAGGAAGGAACAAGAGGATTTGTGCTTTGAAAAAAGCAGTTGGTTTGCACAGCGGCGTACACACAGCAATGCAGCTATCAGGGAGCCTTCTAGGGCAGCCCAATGAGCTACAGCGCTGAGGAAAAAAAAAAAAAAAGGAGCTTCCACTGTCCCTGCACACCGAAGGTGGTGTTGGGCAGTGGAAATCGCTACAGCACAAGCCGTTTTGTGGTTAATGGACCCTGCCTAACGCTATCCCTGCTTCTGACGAAGCGGCAGCAACCTCTCCCTAAGCTCAGATCAGCAGCAGTAACATGGCGGTCGGCGGGAACTCCCCTTTATAGCCCCTGTGACGCCGCAGACAGCAAGCCAATCACTGCAATGCCCTTCTCTAAGATGGTGGGGACCAGGACCTATGTCATCACGCTGCCCACACTCTGCGTTTACCTTCATTGGCTGAGAAATGGCGCTTTTCGCGTCATTGAAACGCGACTTTGGCGCGAAAGTCGCGTACCGCATGGCCGACCACGCACAGGGGTCGGATCGGGTTTCATGAAACTCGACTTCGCCAAAAGTCGGCGACTTTTGAAAATGTTCGACCCGTTTCGCTCAACCCTACTCACTACTAGAAAGGTCCAGTCCCTGAATGGCGTTCTGGAACGAAGGTCGCCACGACCTGTAGTTTTCGGCTTTGTCAGTGAACTTTACAAGTCCTTTTGTTACCAGTTCTCGGCGGGCAAAGAACTTTGCCAAGTCTATGGTGGCTTGATCAGTGTTGGTACGAGCCGGTATGTTATAGCCATGTCTAGTGTGTGGTGCATCACCATACCTGTGAGACGCTCTTGGCTTCGGACAGTCTGCATAGTACCTTTCTGGTGAAGAAGACGTCTCTTTAAGGTGAGGTGGGAGCTGTACCTTCTTCTCAGTGGAATGGTAGCTGTGGTCGACTCCTCTTTGTTGGACGTCTTCTTGTTTGTAGTAGTGAACTTCGGGGTTGGATCAATGATAATCGGCGTAGGCTGATCGTTGTAGTCTGTCGAGGGTGTTGTCCATGCTGGAGTGTCGATGAACGTACTCTGCGACGCGCTGAGCTGGATCTTGCTGCTCTAGATCTGTTCCAAGAACGTTGCTGCGTCCCTCATAATCAGGATCCTTCATGGCTTCCAAGTACTCTGCCTTAGCTATTGCAGCTGCTGCCTCTTTGTCTACCATAAGTCTTTCTAGAGACACTTGCAGGCACGCACCTTCTGCTTCTTGCTCTGCCCGCAAACGTGCGGTTTCAGCCTGCAAACGTGAATTTTCTGCTTCATGCTCTGCCCGCAAACGTGCATTTTCTGCTTCATGCTCTGCCCGCAAACGTGCATTTTCTGATTCATGCTCTGCTTGTCTCAGCTTTAGATGAATTTCTTTCTTGGCGAAGGAAGACCTCGCTTTGGCTGCTTCAGCTTCAGCACGAGCGACAGCAGCCAGGTCTGCTAATGATGACCTGCTAGAGCTTGCTCATGACCTCGTCTTGAGTGAGGATGTGCTGTTTCGAGACATTGTGCGCTTAGCTGCATACTGCTGAGTGTTTTGGCGGGAAACTGAGTCTATGTGTGGTGAGCTTCCGCGTGGCGGGAATGATGTAGCTCCTCTTGTCGGGCTGCAGTATAGTCCTGCGGCTGTATGGCGGCTGCTGTGATACCCGAATGCGGAGCAGTGTGGGTGTTAGTGGTTCCGTACAGTCTGATCAACTACAGCCTGCGACCGGCTATCAGTTTCACTGAAGGCAGCTAATCTGTTCTTACTTTACAATCACCACCTGCGACTGGCGGTCTCGTTTTTCACTGTTCTGTCTTCCTCCACGTAGGATGCTGTGTGCATTCCAACATACGGCTAAACCTTCATCCACATCCCAGTAAACAGACTGTATTGATGCTTAAGTCTTATTTATTAGGGTGATGATAACCAAAACTATAACGTTGAACAACAATGGTGGACAGTATTCATAGTAGATGATCGAATAGTGAATGATGTTGATGTACAAGGTGGATGTTCAGTGAATAATCATAGTGGATGACTGATCATAGTGGATGACTGATCATAGTGGATGACTGATCATAGTGGATGACTGGTGAAAAACTGTAAAGAATAACACCATTTCAGTATATGCACATACAGGGTGCAATCACATAAATAACTGGGACATTACAGCAAAAATTATACAGAGTGCATTACACAGTAATTCTAACAGCACTGCCCTATTCTATACAAGAATGCATCTATCTAAATGCAGAGTACACATTAACCTAACTGCAAGCTGCAAAGCACATCTGCCTAACTATATCTGACTATAGGAGCTGCATAAGGCTTAAATACTAACACAAACATAAGATGCACTAAACCTTTATAAACGTACCGAGATCCGTTAGGACAGGGGTAAGAAAGTAAGCGAGACAGGAGCACGTGTGCCTCTCTGCAGATCTGAGGAAAAATGGCTACTGAAGCTTGTCTTCACAAGAAGAATGTGGGCGGAACTAACCCATAAGACATTTCTCTTAGGAGGGAAAGGTTGATAAACAACATGAAAAGTAGGCAACTGATGACCTCCAGTGGCCACAACTTGAATAACATGATAATTAACTTTCTGCACATTAAGATGGGCAGAACACAGTTATTAATCTCTCTAATTCCTGCATTATAGTCCTAAGAGCAATTATCCTTCCTTTTTTCTTCATTATCCAGGTGATTGAAGCTATAGGTATTAGGGAATACTAATTTCTTTAACCTTTTCCCGATGGGACGATTTTCCGTTTTTGTGCTTACGTTTTTTCTTCCCCTTCTTCCAAAAGAAGTCATATAGTCCACATAGTCATATTAGGGCTTGTTTTTTCATGGGATGAGTTGTATTACCGGTACCGTTGTTGCAGGCTGGGATGAAGAAGTGCCGGCGGGTGCTGCTGGAGTGTCCGGCGGTGCTGCTGGGGTTTCAGGTGCCATTGTGGGGGTTTCCGGTACTACTGGGGGAGTTTCCAGCTGCAGGGAGGCTCTGCTGACATTTTGTGAAAGGTCAGAGCCCCCACAGTTCCGTTGTTTCCTGTGCGGTGGACTCCGGGAAAATGGATGATATTTATTGCGACACTGTTTCATTGATTGTGTTCTTTTGGACCATTTTTGGTTAGTACTAACAACTGCATACTGGTCAATATCTGCCATTTTGGAGGTGATCAATCACAGTTTATAGACAAAGAACGTCACACACTCAAACATTATAGAGATACACATTCTGGAAATTATTATTTTTTTGTTAGCTCAACAAAGCTGCCTCTTCTTCACATGCAATAACGGTGCCCACACACCTTAGATTAACTGTAGCTGAATGTTCATTTGATCAACAACTACAATATCTCTGCTAACCCTCAAATATTCTGCAGAGCCTTTGTTTGTTTTCTATTGGGTAAAGGAGAGAAAGCTGCTGCCAAACATCTTAGTTAGGGCCCTACCTAGTGAGGAAACCAAAGGATCGGATATTAAATTCAAACTGCCCAATCATTGTCTCTCTTGACATCATCTGCAGGGGAAATGTCAAGCTTTCCTCCTTACAACCACATACACCTTGTCTTCCCAGTACGAACAATGTTTTCCTGGACCACCTTTTTCACATACGTTCTTGACTAGCACCCGACTTCCCGGTGTTAATTCTGCTCCATAACATTTTCAATCATAGTACTCCTTACTCTTGCTCTGCCCTTGGATAGCCACTTTGGAGGCTATTTTGTATGCCTCTGTCATCCGTTCCTTCCATTTCCAAATGTACTCTGGATACCTTTTGTAAGTCTCTGACACCGGAGTGTCGAACATGATGTCGATTGGCAGTCTTAGCGATCCTCCATACAATAGGAAGAAAGGTGAGTAACCCGTTGCCTCGCTCTTGGTACAGTTATATGAATTCACCACTTTTGACAGAGAACTCTTCCAATCTTTCTTCTCGTCAGCTGTTAAAGTGCGCAGCATTGACAATAATGTCCAGCTAAAACATTCCACTTGTCCATTACACTTTGGGTGATAGGGTGTTGTATGGGATCTCTGAATTTTACAGTACTTTCCTAATTTGGCAAAGAGCTGGTTCTCAAATTCTCTTCCTTGGTCGTGGTGTAACCTCGTAGGGAACCAAAACTTCAAAGCAAAATCATTGAAGATCTTCTCTGCCGCTGTCCGACAAGACTTATTAGTGGTGGCATATGCTTGGGCAAATCGAATAAAATGGTCCATCACCACCAAGATGTATTTGTAACTTCCCTTGCACATCTCGAGATGAAAAAAGTCTATTGAGATCATGTCAAACGGATACATAGTCTGGATGTGTCCCCGGGTTGATGTGTTGGGACATTTATCTTTCAGACACCCACACTCCCTGGTCACGTGCCTCTCAATATCTCTCTGCATGTACGGCCAGAAGAAATGTTCACGGGTCAAGTTTTTTGTTCTTTCCACTCCCAGGTGTCCCATGTTTTCATGGAGTTCTTTGAAGACCAACCTACAGAACATGCTGGGTAGCAGCAACTGCTGCTTTTGTCCTCCTTTATGATACAAGATACTGTTTTCACTGAGGTAGAGCTTCGTCCATTCTTTAACTAAAAGCGATATTCGTGGTGACTCATTATATCTCTTTGGATTAATTGGAAAACGATTTTGGTCCACATAGCGAAGTACTCTGTCAATTATCTGATCTTCCTGTTGGGCATATTTCTGCAGGGCTGTTGTTAAGGCTTTGAATTGTTCTTTCAATTCCTGTAGTTCTGTCTGTGGAAGGAGATTGGCAATTGGCGCCGCCCCTCCATCTTCCAACTTCTACCCGATTAGAAACTGTATTAGCTCTTGGAGGAACATCCTCTTGACATATTCAGCTTCTTTCTTCCTTAGCTCATCCTTCTGTGTATTAATGGTGGCTACAAGTTGTCTGCGGGAACGTGCTTTAGAGATCTGCTCTTCTGACATCTTAATATGCTCTGCCACTGCTCTCAATTCTACATATGTTAATTGAAGAAGCAATTCACTGATCCTGTCCATTTGTATTTCCACATCCATTGCTGCTAGTGAGTTTTCTTTAGGGCTGGTCCCCTTTAACTGGTGTAGTAGAGTTGAGGTGTTGTGCTGCTTTAAGGCTGGTCTCCTTTAACTGGTGTAGCAGGGTTGAGTTGAGGTGCTGTGCTAATGTATTTTCCAGTCACTTTGCCTCTTTTCCCTCTACATGGTAATTCCTGCTCAGAATTACCCATACGGGCCACCAATGTTACGTGTTCGCCGCTAAGTTCAGGTAGGGTTGGGACATGTCTCATGAATTCTTTGGAACTCTGGGGAAACTGTTACTCAGGATGACCATGTACTGCAGCTTTCTCGGGCACAGGATGGATCCACTTGCTCACACAGATACAATTGATAGAGTCCTCATGAACAGATGAGCAGTGTAGTTAAACGTTACAGCTAGGGTTGAGCGAAACGGGTCGTTCATTTTCAAAAGTCGCCGACTTTTGGCAAAGTCGGGTTTCATGAAACCCGATCCGACCCCTGTGTGGGGTCGGCCATGCGGTACGCGACTAAAAGCGCCATTTCTCAGCCAATGAAGGTGGACGCAGAGTGTGGGCAGCGTGATGACATAGGTCCTGGTCCCCACCATCTTAGAGAAGGGCATTGCAGTGATTGGCTTGTTGTCTGCGGCGTCACAGGGGCTATAAAGAGGCGTTCCCGCCGACCGCCATCTTACTGCTGCTGATCTGAGCTTAGGGAGAGGTTGCTGCCGCTTCGTCAGAAGCAGGGATAGCGTTAGGCAGGGTCCATTAACCACCAAACTGCTTGTGCTGTAGCGATTTCCACTGTCCAACACCACCTTTTGTTTGCAGGGACAGTGGAAGCTACATTTTTTTTTCTCAGCGCTGTAGCTCATTGGGCTGCCTTAGAAGGCTCCCTGATAGCTGCATTGCTGTGTGTACGCCGCTGTGTAAACCAACTGCTTTTTTCAAAGCACAAATCCTCTTGTTCCTTCCTTTCTGCACAGCTATCTTTTTTGTTTGTCCACACTTTTTATTTCATTTGTGCATCAGTCCTCTCCTTATTGCTGCCTGCCATACCTGGCTGAGATTACTGCAGGGAGATAGTAATTGTGGGACAGTCCCTGTTTTTTTTTTGTGGGAGATTAAGATAGGCATTTCTGCTAGAGTGCCATCCCTGTGTGTGCCATCTCTCACATAGTGGGCCATAGAAAGCCTATTTTTTTTTGTTGATTTGGTTTCTAAATTCTACCTGAAAAAATCAATAAATCAATCAGTGGGAGATAAATATTGGCCTCTGGGCTTGTGTGCCACTCCTGACTCCTGTGTGTGCCATCTCTCACTCAGTGGGCCATAGAAAGCCTATTTATTTTTTTGGTTGATTTGGTTTCTAAATTCTACCTGAAAAAATCAATAAATCAATCAGTGGGAGATAAATATTGGCCTCTGGGCTTGTGTGCCACTCCTGACTCCTGTGTGTGCCATCTCTCACTCAGTGGGCCATAGAAAGCCTATTTTTTTTTTATTTGGTTTCTAAATTCTCCCTGAAAAAATCATTTTATTTTATTTGGTTTCTAAATTCTTCCTGAAAAAATCATTTTATTTTATTTTGTTTCTAAAGTCTCCCTGAAAAAAAAAAATCAGTGGGAGATTAATATTGCCCTTTCTGCTTGTGTGCCAGTCTTGACTCCTGGGTGTGCCATCTCTCTCTCTCAAATAGTGGGCACTGGACCATAGAAAGGCTATTTTTTTTTTATTTGGTTTCTAAATTCTCCCGGAAAAAATCATTTTATTTTATTTGGTTTCTAAATTCTTCCTGAAAAAATCATTTTATTTTATTTTGTTTCTAAAGTCTCCCTGAAAAAAAAAATCAGTGGGAGATTAATATTGCCCTTTCTGCTTGGGTGCCAGTCTTGACTTCTGGGTGTGCCATCTCTCTCTCTCAAATAGTGAGCACTGGGCCATAGAAAGGCTATTTTTTTTTTATTTGGTTTCTAAATTCTCCCGGAAAAAATCATTTTATTTTATTTGGTTTCTAAATTCTTCCTGAAAAAATCATTTTATTTTGTTTTGTTTCTAAAGTCTCCCTGAAAAAAAAAATCAGTGGGAGATTAATATTGCCCTTTCTGCTTGTGTGCCAGTCTTGACTACTGGGTGTGCCATCTCTCTCTCTCAAATAGTGGGCCATAGAAAGCCTATTTTTTTTTTGTTGATTTGCTTTCTAAATTCTACCTGAAAAAATCAAAAAATCAATCAGTGGGAGATAAATATTGGCCTTTGGGCTTGTGTGCCACTCCTGACTCCTGTGTGTGCGCCATCTCTCACTCAGTGGGCCATAGAAAGCCTATTTTTTTTTTATTTGGTTTCTAAATTCTCCCTGAAAAAATCATTTTATTTTATTTGTTTTCTAAATTCTTCCTAAAAAAATAATTTTATTTTATTTTGTTTCTAAATTCTCCCTGAAAAAAAAAAATACTGTGGGAGATTAATATTGACATTTGTGCTTGAGTGACAGCCCTGCGTGTGTGGCATCTCTCTGATTTGGTGCCACAGAAAACAGAGTGTGTAACATTGTGCCTGATTTTCCTTGCGGTCTCACCAACCTGTAAAGGGATATCGAAATCATACTGAAGTTATAGCTCACCGTGTAAGTAGTTTGACAGCAACAAATAAAGTTACTTTGTTTAAGTTTTTAAAACAATGAGGAAGTCTGGTGGAAGAGGTCGTGGCCGTGGGCGTTCATTGTCAGCTGGTAATGATGGTAGTGGTAGTGGAGCATCAGGTGGTCGTGGGAAAAAAAATATTCCACCTAAGTCTGGAGCTGTGGAGCCAGGTTCGTCGTCTGGCTACACAAGGCCTCGAACGCTCTCTTTTCTGGGAGTAGGAAAACCGCTTTTAAAGCCGGAGCAGCAACAGCAAGTTTTGGCTTACCTTGCTGACTCAGCCTCTAGCTCTTTTGCCTCCTCTTCTGAAACTGGTAAATGTAAAAGCAGCGCGTCGTTTGTGGATGTTCACGGTCAGGGACAAGTCGCTTCCTTGTCCTCTTCAGCAAAAACAACAACAAGAGAGAATGATGCAGCAGGCGACACAACGGGTTACTCCATGGAGCTCTTTACACATACCGTCCCTGGCTTAGAAAGTGAAACAGTTAACAGGCCATGCCCATTACAAGTAGATTCTGACATGGAGTGCACTGATGCACAGCCACAGCCAGACTACTATGCTGGTCCTTTGACTCAGACCACAACATTGCCCTCTCAGGGTACTGATCCACAATCAGACCCTGATGAGACTATGTTGCCCCGTCACGAACGCTATACCACCGACCTACACGGTGACACAGACGAAGTTGCACACGAGCTAGAAGAGGAGGTTATAGATGACCCAGTTGTTGACCCCGATTGGCAGCCATTGGGGGAACAGGGTGCAGGCGGCAGTAGTTCTGAAGCGGAAGTGGAGGAGGGGCCGCAGCAGGCATCAACATCGCAACAGGTTCCATCTCCTGGGCCCGTATCTGGCCCAAAACGCGTGGCAATGCCAAAACCTGTTGGAGGACAGCGTGGCCATCCGGTTAAAGCTCAGTCTGCAATTCCTGAAAAGGGATCCGATGCTAGGAAGAGTGCAGTCTGGCATTTTTTTAAACAACATCCAATTGATCAGCTCAAAGTCATCTGTCAAAAATGTTCAACTAGCTTAAGCAGAGGTCAGAATCTGAAAAGTCTCAATACAAGTTGCATGCATAGACATTTAACCACCATGCATTTGCAAGCCTGGACTAACTACCAAACGTCCCTTAAGGTTGTAGCACACTCGGCCAATGAAGCTAGTCAGCAACGCTACATCCCTTCCGTCACTGTAAGGCCACCATTTTCCGCACCACCGGCAGTATCTGTGCAGGTTTCTTTGCCAGCCCAAAGCAGTCAGGGTCAGGGAATCACCAGTTTTGTAGGAGGAAATACTGCATCTAGGGCACCGGCGGAAACAATACCGTCTCCAACCGTCTCTCAGTCTGCCATGTCCACCGGCACACCCGCTAGTTCCACAATCTCAAGCTCTCCAGTCCAGCTCACCCTACATGAGACTCTGGTTAGAAAAAGGAAGTACTTATCCTCGCATCCGCGTACACAGGGTTTTAACGCCCACATAGCTAGACTAATCTCGTTAGAGATGATGCCCTACCGGTTAGTTGAAAGCGAAGCTTTCAAAGCCCTGATGGAGTACGCTGAACCACTCTACGAGCTACCCAGTCGACACTTTTTTTCGAGAAAAGCCATCCCAGCCCTGCACCAGCATGTTAAACAGCGCATCGTCCATGCACTCAGGCAATCTGTGAGTACAAAGGTGCACCTGACTACAGATGCATGGACCAGTAGGCATGGCCAGGGACGTTACGTGTCCATCACGGCACACTGGGTGAATGTGGTGGATGCAGGGTCCACAGGGGACATCAATTTCGGGACAGTTGTGCCTAGCCCACGGTCTAGGAAACAGTTGGCTGTAGGCGTTCGCACCCCCTCCTCCTCCTCGTCCTCCTGCAGAAGCGAGAGCTCTTCCACAGACCGAAGTCGCCCAACCACTCCATCGGCAGCTGTCACTGTTGCACACCAGTTGTCCCATTATTGCCCAGCTACAGGCAAGCGTCAGCAGGCTGTATTGACTATGAAGTGTTTGGGCGACAACAGACACACCGCGGAAGTTCTGTCCGAGTTCTTGCAGCAAGAAACGCAGTCGTGGCTGGGCACAGTAGATCTTGAGGCAGGCAAGGTAGTGAGTGATAACGGAAGGAATTTCATGGCTGCCATCTCCCTTTCCCAACTGAAACACATTCTTTGCCTGGCTCACACCTTAAACCTGGTGGTGCAGTGCTTATTGAAAACTTATCCTGGGTTCTCCGACCTACTCCTCAAAGTGCGTGGACTTTGCTCACATATCCGCCGTTCGCCTGTACACTCCAGCCGTATGCAGACCTATCAGCGGTCTTTGAACCTTCCCCAGCATCGCCTAATCATAGACGTTGTAACAAGGTGGAACTCAACACTGCACATGCTTCAGAGACTGTGCGAACAGAGGCGGGCTGTTATGTTTTTGTGGGAGGATACACATACATGGGCAGGCAGTAGGATGGCAGACATGGAGTTGCCAGGTGTGCAGTGGTCGAAGATACAAGACATGTGCCAAGTCCTTCAGTGTTTTGAGGAATGCACACGGCTGGTTAGTGCAGACAACGCCATAATAAGCATGAGCATCCCCCTAATGTGTCTGCTGATGCAAAGTTTGACGCACATAAAGGATCAGGCGTCTGCATTAGAGGAAGAGGAAAGCCTTGATGACAGTCCGCCATTGTCTGGTCAGGGCAGTGTACAGGACGAGGTAGCGGGCGAAGAGGAGGTGGAGGACAAGTAGGATGATGGGGATGAGTATATTTTTAATGAGGAAGCTTTCCCGGGGGCACTGGAAATTGGTGGCGTGGCAAGGCCGGGTTCTGGTTTTTTGAGGGACACAAGTGACAAAGATTTGCCTGAAACTGCCCCTCAACCAATCACAAACGCAGATTTGACAACTGGAACTTTGGCCCATATGGCGGATTATGCCTTACATATCCTCAAAAGGGACACACGCATTACAAAAATGATGAACGATGACGATTACTGGTTGGCCTGCCTCCTTGATCCTCGCTATAAAGGCAAATTGCAAAATATTATGCCACATGAGAACTTGGAACTAATATTAGCAACCAAACAATCAACTCTTGTTGACCGTTTGCTTCAGGCATTCCCAGCACACAGCGCCCGTGATCATTCTCACACGAGCTCCAGGGGGCAGCAGACCAGGAGTGTTAGGGGTGCACACATCAGTGGTGTTGGACAGAGGGGTTTTCTCACCAGGTTGTGGAGTGATTTTGCTATGACCGCAGACAGGACAGGTACTGCTGCATCAATTGAAAGTGACAGGAGACAACATTTGTCCAGTATGGTTACAAACTATTTTTCATCCCTTATCGATGTTCTCCCTCAACCGTCATTCCCATTTGATTACTGGGCATCCAAATTAGACACCTGGCCAGAATTGGCAGAATATGCATTGCAGGAGCTTGCTTGCCTGGCAGCTAGTGTCCTATCAGAAAGAGTATTCAGTGCTGCAGGTTCAATATTAACTGAAAAAAGGACTCATCTGGCTACCCAAAATGTTGATGATCTAACATTCATTAAAATGAACCACAACTGGATTTCGAATTCTTTTGCCCCACCTTGCCTGGCCGACACCTAGCTTTCCTATGAAAAGCTCTTGCCTGTGGACTACTGTGAATTACTTTTCTAATGTCTTAATTTGCTGCAGCTGATTGTCCAGCATACGACATGTTTACACCTCCCTAAATGGCCAAACTCCCCACACGGGGCCGTGGTATCGCGACTTGGCGCAAGCACCCGTGAGAGTGCTGTTTGTCTGAAGAGGTGGGTGTGCCCGCTTTTGGTCGACAGCACTGCCACTGGGTCCCTCATAGTACAATAAAGTGTCTCTGGCGGTGGTGGTGCGCACCCAACGTCAGACACACTGTTGTAACATGAGGGGCCCTGGGCCTGTACCGCCGGCCACAAGAGAGTTCACCCACCCCCAGGTCAAACATTGCTCTACCACTTCCACAGTTATCTCTCACACTTCCACCAATGTTTAGTCTATGCGCTGACATCCTTCCATTCCTGCCACTGACAATATCATTGTGTTGACATGTATGATGGTACTTAACATAGTCAGGGGCAGTGTCCTCTATTTACCAAAGTAAATACTTTGCGCCAAATTAGTAGGTCTGAAACTACGCAGAGGATCCCACCCCTGTACCTAATGATTGCACCCTTTAGTGTTTTCGTTTTGTTTTAATGCGAGACATTCACATTTATTTATTGTTTTGGACTACTAACTGGCAGACACTCATTACAATCGGCCTCCGCTGACCAGACCACTGCTGCCCGTGTACCCCTGGAACAAATTTTAAATTGCCTACAGGCAGTCCAATTTAATTATGTTAGGCCTTCGAAGCCTGTCTGCGGTCCCTCCTTCCACTAGGCCTCCACTGACCTGTCTACTGCTGCCCGTGTACCCCTGGAACCAATTATAAAGTGCCTACAGCCAGTCCAATTTTATTATGTTAGGCCTTCGAAGTCTGTCTGCGGTCCCTCCTTCCACTAGGCCTCCACTGACCAGACCACTGCTGCCCGTGTACCCCTGGAACCAATTATAAAGTGCCTAGAGCCATATGTTATTATGTTAGGCCTTCGAAGCCTGTCTGCGGCCCGTTCTTTCTACTACTCCTACACTGACCAGACCACTGCTGCCCGTGTAACCCTGGAACCTATTTAAAAGTGCCTACGGTCCAATTTTATTATGTTAGGCCTTCAAAGCCTGTCTGCGGTCCCTCCATCCACTAGGCCTCCACTGACCAGACCACTGCTGCCCGTGTACCCCTGGAACCAATTATAAAGTGCCTACAGCCATATGTTATTATGTTAGGCCTTAGAAGCCTGTCCGCGGCCCGTTCTTTCTACTACTCCTACACTGACCAGACCACTGCTGCCCGTGTACCCCTTGAAACCTATTTAAAAGTGCCTACAGCCCAATTTTTTTTATGTTAGGCCTTCGAAGCCTGTCTGCGGTCCTTCCTTCCACTAGGCCTCCACTGACCTGTCTACTGCTGCCCGTGTACCCCTGGAACCAATTATAAAGTGCCTACAGCCATATGTTATTATGTTAGGCCTTCGAAGCCTGTCTGCGGCCCGTTCTTTCTACTACTCCTACACTGACCAGACCACTGCTGCCTGTGTACCCCTGGTACCTATTTAAAAGTGCCTACTGGCCAATTTTATTATGTTAGGCCTTCGAAGCCTGTCTGCGGTCCTTCCTTCCACTAGGCCTCCACTGACCAGACTACTGCTGCCCGTGTACCCCTGGAACCAATTATAAAGTGCCTACAGCCAGTCCAATTTTATTATGTTAGGCCTTCGAAGCCTGTCTGCGACTTCGGTCGGGTACACGGGCTGCAGTAGACAGGTCAGTGGAGGCCTAGTGGAAGGAGGGTACTCCTACACCGACCGAAGTCGCCCAACCACTCCATCGGCAGCTGTCACTGTTGCACACCAGTTGTCCCATTATTGCCCAGCTACAGGCAAGCGTCAGCAGGCTGTATTGACTATGAAGTGTTTGGGCGACAACAGACACACCGCGGAAGTTCTATCCGAGTTCTTGCAGCAAGAAACGCAGTCGTGGCTGGGCACAGTAGATCTTGATGCAGGCAAGGTAGTGAGTGATAACGGAAGGAATTTCATGGCTGCCATCTCCCTTTCCCAACTGAAACACATTCTTTGCCTGGCTCACACCTTAAACCTGGTGGTGCAGTGCTTATTGAAAACTTATCCTGGGTTCTCCGACCTACTCCTCAAAGTGCGTGGACTTTGCTCACATATCCGCCGTTCGCCTGTACACTCCAGCCGTATGCAGACCTATCAGCGGTCTTTGAACCTTCCCCAGCATCGCCTAATCATAGACGTTGTAACAAGGTGGAACTCAACACTGCACATGCTTCAGAGACTGTGCGAACAGAGGCGGGCTGTTATGTTTTTGTGGGAGGATACACATACATGGGCAGGCAGTAGGATGGCAGACATGGAGTTGCCAGGTGTGCAGTGGTCGAAGATACAAGACATGTGCCAAGTCCTTCAGTGTTTTGAGGAATGCACACGGCTGGTTAGTGCAGACAACGCCATAATAAGCATGAGCATCCCCCTAATGTGTCTGCTGATGCAAAGTTTGACGCACATAAAGGATCAGGCGTCTGCATCAGAGGAAGAGGAAAGCCTTGATGACAGTCTGCCATTGTCTGGTCAGGGCAGTGTACAGGACGAGGTAGCGGGCGAAGAGGAGGTGGAGGACAAGTAGGATGATGGGGATGAGTATATTTTTAATGAGGAAGCTTTCCCGGGGGCACTGGAAATTGGTGGCGTGGCAAGGCCGGGTTCTGGTTTTTTGAGGGACACAAGTGACAAAGATTTGCCTGAAACTGCCCCTCAACCAATCACAAACGCAGATTTGACAACTGGAACTTTGGCCCATATGGCGGATTATGCCTTACATATCCTCAAAAGGGACACACGCATTACAAAAATGATGAACGATGACGATTACTGGTTGGCCTGCCTCCTTGATCCTCGCTATAAAGGCAAATTGCAAAATATTATGCCACATGAGAACTTGGAACTAATATTAGCAACCAAACAATCAACTCTTGTTGACCGTTTGCTTCAGGCATTCCCAGCACACAGCGCCCGTGATCGTTCTCACACGAGCTCCAGGGGGCAGCAGACCAGGAGTGTTAGGGGTGCACACATCAGTGGTGTTGGACAGAGGGGTTTTCTCACCAGGTTGTGGAGTGATTTTGCTATGACCGCAGACAGGACAGGTACTGCTGCATCAATTGAAAGTGACAGGAGACAACATTTGTCCAGTATGGTTACAAACTATTTTTCATCCCTTATCGTCATTCCCTCAACCGTCATTCCCATTTGATTACTGGGCATCCAAATTAGACACCTGGCCAGAATTGGCAGAATATGCATTGCAGGAGCTTGCTTGCCTGGCAGCTAGTGTCCTATCAGAAAGAGTATTCAGTGCTGCAGGTTCAATATTAACTGAAAAAAGGACTCATCTGGCTACCCAAAATGTTGATGATCTAACATTCATTAAAATGAACCACAACTGGATTTCGAATTCTTTTGCCCCACCTTGCCCGGCCGACACCTAGCTTTCCTATGAAAAGCTCTTGCCTGTGGACTACTGTGAATTACTTTTCTAATGTCTTAATTTGCTGCAGCTGATTGTCCAGCATACGACATGTTTACACCTCCCTAAATGGCCAAACTCCCCACACGGGGCCGTGGTATCGCGACTTGGCGCAAGCACCCGTGAGAGTGCTGTTTGTCTGAAGAGGTGGGTGTGCCCGCTTTTGGTCGACAGCACTGCCACTGGGTCCCTCATAGTACAATAAAGTGTCTCTGGCGGTGGTGGTGCGCACCCAACGTCAGACACACTGTTGTAACATGAGGGGCCCTGGGCCTGTACCGCCGGCCACAAGAGAGTTCACCCACCCCCAGGTCAAACATTGCTCTACCACTTCCACAGTTATCTCTCACACTTCCACCAATGTTTAGTCTATGCGCTGACATCCTTCCATTCCTGCCACTGACAATATCATTGTGTTGACATGTATGATGGTACTTAACATAGTCAGGGGCAGTGTCCTCTATTTACCAAAGTAAATACTTTGCGCCAAATTAGTAGGTCTTAAACTATGCAGAGGATCCCACCCCTGTACCTAATGATTGCACCCTTTAGTGTTTTCGTTTTGTTTTAATGCGAGACATTCACATTTATTTATTGTTTTGGACTACTAACTGGCAGACACTCATTACAATCGGCCTCCGCTGACCAGACCACTGCTGCCCGTGTACCCCTGGAACAAATTTTAAATTGCCTACAGGCAGTCCAATTTAATTATGTTAGGCCTTCGAAGCCTGTCTGCGGTCCCCCCTTCCACTAGGCCTCCACTGACATGTCTACTGCTGCCCGTGTACCCCTGGAACCAATTATAAAGTGCCTACAGCCAGTCCAATTTTATTATGTTAGGCCTTCGAAGTCTGTCTGCGGTCCCTCCTTCCACTAGGCCTCCACTGACCAGACCACTGCTGCCCGTGTACCCCTGGAACCAATTATAAAGTGCCTAGAGCCATATGTTATTATGTTAGGCCTTCGAAGCCTGTCTGCGGCCCGTTCTTTCTACTACTCCTACACTGACCAGACCACTGCTGCCCGTGTAACCCTGGAACCTATTTAAAAGTGCCTACGGTCCAATTTTATTATGTTAGGCCTTCAAAGCCTGTCTGCGGTCCCTCCATCCACTAGGCCTCCACTGACCAGACCACTGCTGCCCGTGTACCCCTGGAACCAATTATAAAGTGCCTACAGCCATATGTTATTATGTTAGGCCTTAGAAGCCTGTCCGCGGCCCGTTCTTTCTACTACTCCTACACTGACCAGACCACTGCTGCCCGTGTACCCCTTGAAACCTATTTAAAAGTGCCTACAGCCCAATTTTTTTTATGTTAGGCCTTCGAAGCCTGTCTGCGGTCCTTCCTTCCACTAGGCCTCCACTGACCTGTCTACTGCTGCCCGTGTACCCCTGGAACCAATTATAAAGTGCCTACAGCCATATGTTATTATGTTAGGCCTTCGAAGCCTGTCTGCGGCCCGTTCTTTCTACTACTCCTACACTGACCAGACCACTGCTGCCTGTGTACCCCTGGTACCTATTTAAAAGTGCCTACTGGCCAATTTTATTATGTTAGGCCTTCGAAGCCTGTCTGCGGTCCTTCCTTCCACTAGGCCTCCACTGACCAGACTACTGCTGCCCGTGTACCCCTGGAACCAATTATAAAGTGCCTACAGCCAGTCCAATTTTATTATGTTAGGCCTTCGAAGCCTGTCTGCGACTTCGGTCGGGTACACGGGCTGCAGTAGACAGGTCAGTGGAGGCCTAGTGGAAGGAGGGTACTCCTACACCGACCGAAGTCGCCCAACCACTCCATCGGCAGCTGTCACTGTTGCACACCAGTTGTCCCATTATTGCCCAGCTACAGGCAAGCGTCAGCAGGCTGTATTGACTATGAAGTGTTTGGGGCGACAACAGACACACCGCGGAAGTTCTGTCCGAGTTCTTGCAGCAAGAAACGCAGTCGTGGCTGGGCACAGTAGATCTTGAGGCAGGCAAGGTAGTGAGTGATAACGGAAGGAATTTCATGGCTGCCATCTCCCTTTCCCAACTGAAACACATTCTTTGCCTGGCTCACACCTTAAACCTGGTGGTGCAGTGCTTATTGAAAACTTATCCTGGGTTCTCCGACCTACTCCTCAAAGTGCGTGAACTTTGCTCACATATCCGCCGTTCGCCTGTACACTCCAGCCGTATGCAGACCTATCAGCGGTCTTTGAACCTTCCCCAGCATCGCCTAATCATAGACGTTGTAACAAGGTGGAACTCAACACTGCACATGCTTCAGAGACTGTGCGAACAGAGGCGGGCTGTTATGTTTTTGTGGGAGGATACACATACATGGGCAGGCAGTAGGATGGCAGACATGGAGTTGCCAGGTGTGCAGTGGTCGAAGATACAAGACATGTGCCAAGTCCTTCAGTGTTTTGAGGAATGCACACGGCTGGTTAGTGCAGACAACGCCATAATAAGCATGAGCATCCCCCTAATGTGTCTGCTGATGCAAAGTTTGACGCACATAAAGGATCAGGCGTCTGCATCAGAGGAAGAGGAAAGCCTTGATGACAGTCTGCCATTGTCTGGTCAGGGCAGTGTACAGGACGAGGTAGCGGGCGAAGAGGAGGTGGAGGACAAGTAGGATGATGGGGATGAGTATATTTTTAATGAGGAAGCTTTCCCGGGGGCACTGGAAATTGGTGGCGTGGCAAGGCCGGGTTCTGGTTTTTTGAGGGACACAAGTGACAAAGATTTGCCTGAAACTGCCCCTCAACCAATCACAAACGCAGATTTGACAACTGGAACTTTGGCCCATATGGCGGATTATGCCTTACATATCCTCAAAAGGGACACACGCATTACAAAAATGATGAACGATGACGATTACTGGTTGGCCTGCCTCCTTGATCCTCGCTATAAAGGCAAATTGCAAAATATTATGCCACATGAGAACTTGGAACTAATATTAGCAACCAAACAATCAACTCTTGTTGACCGTTTGCTTCAGGCATTCCCAGCACACAGCGCCCGTGATCGTTCTCACACGAGCTCCAGGGGGCAGCAGACCAGGAGTGTTAGGGGTGCACACATCAGTGGTGTTGGACAGAGGGGTTTTCTCACCAGGTTGTGGAGTGATTTTGCTATGACCGCAGACAGGACAGGTACTGCTGCATCAATTGAAAGTGACAGGAGACAACATTTGTCCAGTATGGTTACAAACTATTTTTCATCCCTTATCGTCATTCCCTCAACCGTCATTCCCATTTGATTACTGGGCATCCAAATTAGACACCTGGCCAGAATTGGCAGAATATGCATTGCAGGAGCTTGCTTGCCTGGCAGCTAGTGTCCTATCAGAAAGAGTATTCAGTGCTGCAGGTTCAATATTAACTGAAAAAAGGACTCATCTGGCTACCCAAAATGTTGATGATCTAACATTCATTAAAATGAACCACAACTGGATTTCGAATTCTTTTGCCCCACCTTGCCCGGCCGACACCTAGCTTTCCTATGAAAAGCTCTTGCCTGTGGACTACTGTGAATTACTTTTCTAATGTCTTAATTTGCTGCAGCTGATTGTCCAGCATACGACATGTTTACACCTCCCTAAATGGCCAAACTCCCCACACGGGGCCGTGGTATCGCGACTTGGCGCAAGCACCCGTGAGAGTGCTGTTTGTCTGAAGAGGTGGGTGTGCCCGCTTTTGGTCGACAGCACTGCCACTGGGTCCCTCATAGTACAATAAAGTGTCTCTGGCGGTGGTGGTGCGCACCCAACGTCAGACACACTGTTGTAACATGAGGGGCCCTGGGCCTGTACCGCCGGCCACAAGAGAGTTCACCCACCCCCAGGTCAAACATTGCTCTACCACTTCCACAGTTATCTCTCACACTTCCACCAATGTTTAGTCTATGCGCTGACATCCTTCCATTCCTGCCACTGACAATATCATTGTGTTGACATGTATGATGGTACTTAACATAGTCAGGGGCAGTGTCCTCTATTTACCAAAGTAAATACTTTGCGCCAAATTAGTAGGTCTGAAACTATGCAGAGGATCCCACCCCTGTACCTAATGATTGCACCCTTTAGTGTTTTCGTTTTGTTTTAATGCGAGACATTCACATTTATTTATTGTTTTGGACTACTAACTGGCAGACACTCATTACAATCGGCCTCCGCTGACCAGACCACTGCTGCCCGTGTACCCCTGGAACAAATTTTAAATTGCCTACAGGCAGTCCAATTTAATTATGTTAGGCCTTTGAAGCCTGTCTGCGGTCCCTCCTTCCACTAGGCCTCCACTGACCTGTCTACTGCTGCCCGTGTACCCCTGGAACCAATTATAAAGTGCCTACAGCCAGTCCAATTTTATTATGTTAGGCCTTCGAAGTCTGTCTGCGGTCCCTCCTTCCACTAGGCCTCCACTGACCAGACCACTGCTGCCCGTGTACCCCTGGAACCAATTATAAAGTGCCTAGAGCCATATGTTATTATGTTAGGCCTTCGAAGCCTGTCTGCGGCCCGTTCTTTCTACTACTCCTACACTGACCAGACCACTGCTGCCCGTGTAACCCTGGAACCTATTTAAAAGTGCCTACGGTCCAATTTTATTATGTTAGGCCTTCAAAGCCTGTCTGCGGTCCCTCCATCCACTAGGCCTCCACTGACCAGACCACTGCTGCCCGTGTACCCCTGGAACCAATTATAAAGTGCCTACAGCCATATGTTATTATGTTAGGCCTTAGAAGCCTGTCCGCGGCCCGTTCTTTCTACTACTCCTACACTGACCAGACCACTGCTGCCCGTGTACCCCTTGAAACCTATTTAAAAGTGCCTACAGCCCAATTTTTTTTATGTTAGGCCTTCGAAGCCTGTCTGCGGTCCTTCCTTCCACTAGGCCTCCACTGACCTGTCTACTTCTGCCCGTGTACCCCTGGAACCAATTATAAAGTGCCTACAGCCATATGTTATTATGTTAGGCCTTCGAAGCCTGTCTGCGGCCCGTTCTTTCTACTACTCCTACACTGACCAGACCACTGCTGCCTGTGTACCCCTGGTACCTATTTAAAAGTGCCTACTGGCCAATTTTATTATGTTAGGCCTTCGAAGCCTGTCTGCGGTCCTTCCTTCCACTAGGCCTCCACTGACCAGACTACTGCTGCCCGTGTACCCCTGGAACCAATTATAAAGTGCCTACAGCCAGTCCAATTTTATTATGTTAGGCCTTCGAAGCCTGTCTGCGGTCCCTCCTTCCACTAGGCCTCCACTGACCTGTCTACTGCTGCCCGTGTACCCCTGGAACCAATTTTAAATTGCCTACAGCCAGCCCAATTTTATTATGTTAGGCCTTCGAAGCCTGTCTGCGGTCCCTCCTTCCACTAGGCCTCCACTGACCTGTCTACTGCTGCCCGTGTACCCCTGGAACCAATTATAAAGTGCCTACAGCCACATGTTATTATGTTAGGCCTTCGAAGCCTGTCTGCGGCATGTTCTTTCTACTACTCCTACACTGACCAGACCACTGCTGCCCGTGTACCGCTGGAACCTATTTAAAAGTGCCTACAGTCCAATTTTATTATGTTAGGCCTTCGAAGCCTGTCTGCGGTCCCTCCTTCCACTAGGCCTCCACTGACCAGACCACTGCTGCCCATGCACCCCTGGAACCAATTATAAAGTGTCTACAGCCATATGTTATTATGTTAGGCCTTAGAAGCCTGTCTGCCGCCCGTTCTTTCTACTACTCCTACACTGACCAGACCACTGCTGCCCGTGTACCCCTGGAACCTATTTAAAAGTGCCTACAGTCCAATTTTATTATGTTAGGCCTTCGAAGCCTGTCTGCGGTCCCTCCTTCCACTAGGCCTCCACTGACAAGACCACTGCTGCCCGTGTACCCCTGGAACCAATTATAAAGTGCCTACAGCCATATGTTATTATGTTAGGCCTTAGAAGCCTGTCCGCGGCCCGTTCTTTCTACTACTCCTACACTGACCAGACCACTGCTGCCCGTGTACCCCTTGAAACCTATTTAAAAGTGTCAACAGCCCAATTTTTTTTTATGTTAGGCCTTCGAAGCCTGTCTGCGGTCCCTCCTTCCACTAGGCCTCCACTGACCAGACCACTGCTGCCCGTGTACCCCTGGAACCTATTTAAAAGTGCCTACAGTCCAATTTTATTATGTTAGGCCTTTGAAGCCTGTCTGCGGTCCCTCCTTCCACTAGGCCTCCACTGACCAGACCACTGCTGCCCGTGTACCCCTGGAACCAATTATAACGTGCCTACAGCCATATGTTATTATGTTAGGCCTTAGAAGCCTGTCCGCGGCCCGTTCTTTCTACTACTCCTACACTGACCAGACCACTGCTGCCCGTGTACTCTTTGAAACCTATTTAAAAGTGCCTACAGCCCAATTTTTTTTATGTTAGGCCTTTGAAGCCTGTCTGCGGTCCCTCCTTCCACTAGGCCTCCACTGACCTGTCTACTGCAGCCCGTGTACCCCTGGAACCAATTATAAAGTGCCTACAGCCATATGTTATTATGTTAGGCCTTCGAAGCCTGTCTGCGGCCCGTTCTTTCTACTACTCCTACACTGACCAGACCACTGCTGCCCGTGTACCGCTGGAACCTATTAAAAAGTGCCTACAGTCCAATTTTATTATGTTAGGCCTTCGAAGCCTGTCTGCGGTCCCTCCTTCCACTATGCCTCAACTGACCAGACCACTGCTGCCCGTGCACCCCTGGAACCAATTATAAAGTGCCTACAGCCATATGTTATTATGTTAGGCCTTAGAAGCCTGTCTGCCACCCGTTCTTTCTACTACTCCTACACTGACCAGACCACTGCTGCCCGTGTACCCCTGGAACCTATTTAAAAGTGCCTACAGTCCAATTTTATTATGTTAGGCCTTCGAAGCCTGTCTGCGGTCCCTCCTTCCACTAGGCCTCCACTGACCAGACCACTGCTGCCCGTGTACCCCTGGAACCAATTATAAAGTGCCTACAGCCATATGTTATTATGTTAGGCCTTAGAAGCCTGTCCGCGGCCCGTTCTTTCTACTACTCCTACACTGACCAGACCACTGCTGCCCGTGTACCCCTTGAAACCTATTTAAAAGTGTCTACAGCCCAATTTTTTTTTATGTTAGGCCTTCGAAGCCTGTCTGCGGTCCCTCCTTCCACTAGGCCTCCACTGACCTGTCTACTGCAGCCCGTGTACCCCTGGAACCAATTATAAAGTGCCTAGAGCCATATGTTATTATGTTAGGCCTTCGAAGCCTGTCTGCGGCCCGTTCTTTCTACTACTCCTACACTGACCAGACCACTGCTGCCCGTGTACCCCTGGAACCTAATTAATAGTGCCTACAGTCCAATTTTATTATGTTAGGCCTTCGAAGCCTGTCTGCGGTCCTTCCTTCCACTAGGCCTCCACTGACCAGACCACTGCTGCCCGTGTACCCCTGGAACCAATTATAAAGTGCCTACAGCCAGTCCAATTTTATTATGTTAGGCCTTCGAAGCCTGTCTGCGGTCCCTCCTTCCACTAGGCCTCCACTGACCTGTCTACTGATGCCCGTGTACCCCTGGAACCAATTTTAAATTGCCTACAGCCAGTCCAATTTTATTATGTTAGGCCTTGGAAGCCTGTCTGCGGTCCCTCCTTCCACTAGGCCTCCACTGACCTGTCTACTGCTGCCCGTGTACCCCTGGAATTAATTATAAAGTGCCTACAGCCATATATTATTATGTTAGGCCTTCGAAGCCTGTCTGCGGCCCGTTCTTTCTACTACTCCTACACTGACCAGACCACTGCTGCCCGTGTACCCCTGGAACCTATTTAAAAGTGCCTACAGTCCAATTTTATTATGTTAGGCCTTCGAAGCCTGTATGCGGTCCCTACTTCCACTAGGCCTCCACTGACATGTCTACTGCAGCCCGTGTACCCCTGGAACCAATTATAAAGTGCCTACAGCAATATGTTATTATGTTAGGCCTTCGAAGCCTGTCTGCGGCCCGTTCTTTCTACTACTCCTACACTGACCAGACCACTGCTGCCCGTGTACCCCTGGAACCTATTTAAAAGTGCCTACAGTCCAATTTTATTATGTTAGGCCTTCGAAGCCTGTCTGCGGTCCTTCCTTCCACTAGGCCTCCACTGACCAGACCACTGCTGCCCGTGTACCCCTGGAACCAATTATAAAGTGCCTACAGCCAGTCCAATTTTATTATGTTAGGCCTTCGAAGCCTGTCTGCGGTCCCTCCTTCCACTAGGCCTCCACTGACCTGTCTACTGCTGCCCGTGTACCCCTGGAACCAATTTTAAATTGCCTACAGCCAGTCCAATTTTATTATGTTAGGCCTTCGAAGCCTGTCTGCGGTCCCTCCTTCCACTAGGCCTCCACTGACCAGACCACTGCTGCCCGTGTACCCCTGGAACCAATTATAAAGTGCCTACAGCCATATGTTATTATGTAAGGCCTTAGAAGCCTGTCTGCGGCCCGTTCTTTCTACTACTCCTACACTGACCAGACTACTGCTGCCCGTGTACCCCTGGAACCTATTTAAAAGTGCCTACAGTCCAATTTTATTATGTTAGGCCTTCGAAGCCTGTCTGCGGTCCCTCCTTTCACTAGGCCTCCACTGACCAGACCACTGCTGCCCGTGTACCCCTGGAACCAATTATAAAGTGCATACAGCCATATGTTATTATGTTAGGCCTTCGAAGCCTGTCTGCGGACCGTTCTTTCTACTACTCCTACACTGACCAGACCACTGCTGCCCGTGTACCGCTGGAACCTATTTAAAAGTGCCTACAGTCCAATTTTATTATGTTAGGCCTTCGAAGCCTGTCTGCGGTCCCTCCTTCCACTAGGCCTCCACTGACCTGTCTACTGCTGCCCGTGTACCCCTGGAATTAATTATAAAGTGCCTACAGCCATATGTTATTATGTTAGGCCTTCGAAGCCTGTCTGCGGCCCGTTCTTTCTACTACTCCTACACTGACCAGACCACTGCTGCCCGTGTACCCCTGGAACCTATTTAAAAGTGCCTACAGTCCAATTTTATTATGTTAGGCCTTCGAAGCCTGTATGCGGTCCCTACTTCCACTAGGCCTCCACTGACCTGTCTACTGCAGCCCGTGTACCCCTGGAACCAATTATAAAGTGCCTACAGCAATATGTTATTATGTTAGGCCTTCGAAGCCTGTCTGCGGCCCGTTCTTTCTACTACTCCTACACTGACCAGACCACTGCTGCCCGTGTACCCCTGGAACCTATTTAAAAGTGCCTACAGTCCAATTTTATTATGTTAGGCCTTCGAAGCCTGTCTGCGGTCCTTCCTTCCACTAGGCCTCCACTGACCAGACCACTGCTGCCCGTGTACCCCTGGAACCAATTATAAAGTGCCTACAGCCAGTCCAATTTTATTATGTTAGGCCTTCGAAGCCTGTCTGCGGTCCCTCCTTCCACTAGGCCTCCACTGACCTGTCTACTGCTGCCCGTGTACCCCTGGAACCAATTTTAAATTGCCTACAGCCAGTCCAATTTTATTATGTTAGGCCTTCGAAGCCTGTCTGCGGTCCCTCCTTCCACTAGGCCTCCACTGACCAGACCACTGCTGCCCGTGTACCCCTGGAACCAATTATAAAGTGCCTACAGCCATATGTTATTATGTAAGGCCTTAGAAGCCTGTCTGCGGCCCGTTCTTTCTACTACTCCTACACTGACCAGACTACTGCTGCCCGTGTACCCCTGGAACCTATTTAAAAGTGCCTACAGTCCAATTTTATTATGTTAGGCCTTCGAAGCCTGTCTGCGGTCCCTCCTTTCACTAGGCCTCCACTGACCAGACCACTGCTGCCCGTGTACCCCTGGAACCAATTATAAAGTGCATACAGCCATATGTTATTATGTTAGGCCTTCGAAGCCTGTCTGCGGACCGTTCTTTCTACTACTCCTACACTGACCAGACCACTGCTGCCCGTGTACCGCTGGAACCTATTTAAAAGTGCCTACAGTCCAATTTTATTATGTTAGGCCTTCGAAGCCTGTCTGCGGTCCCTCCTTCCACTAGGCCTCCACTGACCAGACCACTGCTGCCCGTGTACCCCTGGAACCAATTATAAAGTGACTACAGCCATATGTTATTATGTTAGGCCTTCGAAGCCTGTCTGCGGCCCGTTCTTTCTACTACTCCTACACTGACCAGACTACTGCTGCCCGTGTACCTCTGGAACCTATTTAAAAGTGCCTACAGTCCAATTTTATTATGTTAGGCCTTCGAAGCCTGTCTGCGGTCCCTCCTTCCACTAGGCCTCCACTGCCCTGTCTACTGCTGCCCGTGTACCCCTGGAACCAATTATAAAGTGCCTACAGCCATATGTTATTATGTTAGGCCTTCGAAGCCTGTCTGCGGCCCGTTCTTTCTACTACTCCTACACTGACCAGACCACTGCTGCCCTTGTACCCCTGGAACCTATTTAAAAGTGCCTACAGTCCAATTTTATTATGTTAGGCCTTCGAAGCCTGTCTGCGGTCCTTCCTTCCACTAGGCCTCCACTGACCAGACCACTGCTGCCCGTGTACCCCTGGAACCAATTATAAAGTGCCTACAGCCATATGTTATTGTGTTAGGCCTTCGAAGCCTGTCTGCGGCCCGTTCTTTCTACAACTCCTACACTGACCAGACCACTGCTGCCCGTGTACCCCTGGAACCTATTTAAAAGTGCCTACAGTCCAATTTTATTATGTTAGGCCTTCGAAGCCTGTCTGCGGTCCCTCCTTCCACTAGGCCTCCACTGACCAGACCACTGCTGCCCGTGTACCCCTGGAACCAATTATAAAGTGCCTACAGCCATATGTTATTATGTTAGGCCTTCGAAGCCTGTCTGCGGCCCGTTCTTTCTACTACTCCTACACTGACCAGACCACTGCTGCCCGTGTACCCCTGGAACCTATGTAAAAGTGCCTACAGTCCAATTTTATTATGTTAGGCCTTCGAAGCCTGTCTGTGGTCCTTCCTTCCACTAGGTCTCCACTGACCAGACCACTGCTGCCCGTGTACCCCTGGAACCAATTATAAAGTGCCTACAGCCAGTCCAATTTTATTATGGTAGGCCTTCGAAGCCTGTCTGCGGTCCCTCCTTCCACTAGGCCTCCACTGACCTGTCTACTGCTGCCTGTGTACCCCTGGAACCAATTTTAAATTGCCTACAGCCAGCCCAATTTTATTATGTTAGGCCTTCGAAGCCTGTCTGCTGTCCCTCCTTCCACTAGGCCTCCACTGCCCTGTCTACTGCTGCCCATGTACCCCTGGAACCAATTATAAAGTGCCTACAGCCATATGTTATTATGTTAGGCCTTCGAAGCCTGTCTGCGGCCCGTTCTTTCTACTATTCCTACACTGACCAGACCACTGCTGCCCGTGTACCCCTGGAACCTATTTAATAGTGCCTACAGTCCAATTTTATTATGTTAGGCCTTCGAAGCCTGTCTGCGGTCCCTCCTTCCACTAGGCCTCCACTGACCAGACCACTGCTGCCCGTGTACCCCTGGAACAATTTATAAATTGCCTGCATCCATATGTTATTATGTTAGGCCTTCGAAGCCTGTCTGCGGCCCGTTCTTTAGACTACTCCTACACTGACCAGAGCACTGCTGCCCGTGTACCCCTGGAACCTATTTAAAAGTGCCTACAGTCCAATTTTATTATGTTAGGCCTTCGAAGCCTGTCTGCGGTCCATCCTTTCACTAGGCCTCCACTGACCAGACCACTGCTGCCCGTGTACCCCTGGAACCAATTATAAAGTGCCTACAGCCATATGTTATTATGTTAGGCCTTAGAAGCCTGTCTGCGGCCCGTTCTTTCTACTACTCCTACACTGACCAGACCACTGCTGCCCGTGTACCCCTGGAACCAATTTAAAAGTGCCTACAGTCCAATTTTATTATGTTAGGCCTTCGAAGCCTGTCTGCGGTCCTTCCTTCCACTAGGCCTCCACTGACCAGAACCCTGCTGCCCGTGTACCCCTGGAACCAATTATAAAGTGCCTACAGCCATATGTTATTATGTTAGGCCTTAGAAGCCTGTCTGCGGCCCGTTCTTTCTACTACTCCTACACTGACCAGACCACTGCTGCCCGTGTACCCCTGGAACCTATTTAAAAGTGCCTACAGTCCAATTTTATTATGTTTGGCCTTCAAAGCCTGTCTGCGGTCCCTCCTTCCACTAGGCCTCCACCGACCAGACCACTGCTGCCCGTGTACCCCTGGAACCAATTATAAAGTGCCTACAGCCATATGTTATTATGTTAGGCCTTCGAAGCCTGTCTGCGGACCGTTCTTTCTACTACTCCTACACTGACCAGACCACTGCTGCCCGTGTACCGCTGGAACCTATTTAAAAGTGCCTACAGTCCAATTTTATTATGTTAGGCCTTCGAAGCCTGTCTGCGGTCCCTCCTTCCACTAGGCCTCCACTGACCAGACCACTGCTGCCCGTGTACCCCTGGAACCAATTATAAAGTGCCTACAGCCATATGTTATTATGTTAGGCCTTCGAAGCCTGTCTGCGGCCCGTTCTTTCTACTACTCCTACACTGACCAGACCACTGCTGCCCGTGTACCACTGGAACCTATTTAAAAGTGCCTACAGTCCAATTTTATTATGTTAGGCCTTCGAAGCCTGTCTGTGGTCCTTCCTTCCACTAGGTCTCCACTGACCAGACCACTGCTGCCCGTGTACCCCTGGAACCAATTATAAAGTGCCTACAGCCAGTCCAATTTTATTATGGAAGGCCTTCGAAGCCAGTCTGCGGTCCCTCCTTCCACTAGGCCTCCACTGACCTGTCTACTGCTGCCCGTGTACCCCTGGAACCAATTTTAAATTGCCTACAGCCAGCCCAATTTTATTATGTTAGGCCTTCGAAGCCTGTCTGCGGTCCCTCCTTCCACTAGGCCTCCACTGACCTGTCTACTGCTGCCCGTGTACCCCTGGAACCAATTATAAAGTGCCTACAGCCATATGTTATTATGTTAGGCCTTCGAAACCTGTCTGCGGCCCGTTCTTTCTACTACTCCTACACTGACCAGACCACTGCTGCCCGTGTACCCCTGGAACCTATTTAAAAGTGCCTACAGTCCAATTTTATTATGTTAGGCCTTCGAAGCCTGTCTGCGGTCCTTCCTTCCACTAGGCCTCCACTGACCAGACCACTGCTGCCCGTGTACCCCTGGAACCAATTATAAAGTGCCTACAGCCATATGTTATTATGTTAGGCCTTCGAAGCCTGTCTGCGGCCCGTTTTTTCTACAACTCCTACACTGACCAGACCACTGCTGCCCGTGTACCCCTGGAACCTATTTAAAAGTGCCTACAGTCCAATTTTATTATGTTAGGCCTTCGAAGCCTGTCTGCGGTCCCTCCTTCCACTAGGCCTCCACTGACCAGACCACTGCTGCCCGTGTACCCCTGGAACCAATTATAAAGTGCCTACAGCCATATGTTATTATGTTAGGCCTTCGAAGCCTGTCTGCGGCCCGTTCTTTCTACTACTCCTACACTGACCAGACCACTGCTGCCCGTGTACCCTTGGAACCTATTTAAAAGTGCCTACAGTCCAATTTTATTATGTTAGGCCTTCGAAGCCTGTCTGTGGTCCTTCCTTCCACTAGGTCTCCACTGACCAGACCACTGCTGCCCGTGTACCCCTGGAACCAATTATAAAGTGCCTACAGCCAGTCCAATTTTATTATGGTAGGCCTTCGAAGCCTGTCTGCGGTCCCTCCTTCCACTAGGCCTCCACTGACCTGTGTACTGCTGCCCATGTACCCCTGGAACCAATTTTAAATTGCCTACAGCCAGCCCAATTTTATTATGTTAGGCCTTCGAAGCCTGTCTGCGGTCCCTCCTTCCACTAGGCCTCCACTGCCCTGTCTACGGCTGCCCGTGTACCCCTGGAACCAATTATAAAGTGCCTACAGCCATATGTTATTATGTTAGGCCTTAGAAGCCTGTCTGCGGCCCGTTCTTTCTACTACTCCTATACTGACCAGACCACTGCTGCCCGTGTACCCCTGGAACCTATTTAAAAGTGCCTACAGTCCAATTTTATTATGTTAGGCCTTCGAAGCCTGTCTGCGGTCCTTCCTTCCACTAGGCCTCCACTGACCAGACCACTGCTGCCCGTGTACCCCTGGAACCAATTATAAAGTGCCTACAGCCATATGTTATTATGTTAGGCCTTCGAAGCCTGTCTGCGGCCCGTTCTTTCTACTACTCCTACACTGACCAGACCACTGCTGCCCGTGTACCCCTGGAACCAATTATAAAGTGCCTACAGCCAGTCCAATTTTATTATGGAAGGCCTTCGAAGCCTGTCTGCGGTCCCTCCTTCCACTAGGCCTCCACTGACCTGTCTACTGCTGCCCGTGTACCCCTGGAACCAATTTTAAATTGCCTACAGCCAGCCCAATTTTATTATGTTAGGCCTTCGAAGCCTGTCTGCGGTCCCTCCTTCCACTAGGCCTCCACTGACCTGTCTACTGCTGCCCGTGTACCCCTGGAACCAATTATAAAGTGCCTACAGCCATATGTTATTATGTTAGGCCTTAGAAGCCTGTCTGCGGCCCGTTCTTTCTACAACTCCTACACTGACCAGACCACTGCTGCCCGTGTACCCCTGGAACCTATTTAAAAGTGCCTACAGTCCAATTTTATTATGTTAGGCCTTCGAAGCCTGTCTGCGGTCCCTCCTTCCACTAAGCCTCAACTGACCTGTCTACTGCTGCCCGTGTACCCCTGGAACCAATTCTAAAGTGCCTACAGCCAGTCCAATTTTATTATGTTAGGCCTTCGAAGCCTGTCTGCGGTCCCTCCTTCCACTAGACCTCCACTGACCAGACCACTGCTGCCCGTGTACCCCTGGAACCTATTTTTAATTGCATAGAGCATCCTTTTTTTAATAGTAGGCATACAAAGTCTGTCTGCGGTCCACTATTGAAATTGTCCTCCACTGCCCAGAGCAATGCTGCCTATTTACCTCTGTAACCTTTTTTAAACTGCAGTGAGCCACATTTTTGGTTTAAGGCCTACTACCTGTGTCTGTCTGCGCCACTCAATACAGCTGTCTTCCTTTGAAAAAAGCAGAGCGTCAATAGTCTTGTTTTCAGCCTCTAGGAATTTTAAAACTGCATTGGGGCTACAACTTTGGTAGGGCCTACTAACGGTGTCTGCCGCCCCAAGGTGTTCCCCATGTTTCGTCCACATTGCTTCGATCTTCCTACTCTCGTTTAGTAGTTAGTGAAAACTACACTGCATTAGGCCTACAAATTTGGTATGGGGTGTAGAGAGACGGTGTGTTACACTCCAAGGTGTTCCCCATGTTTCGTCCACATTGCTTCGATCTTCCTACTCTCGTTTAGTAGTTGGTGAAAACTACACTGCATTAGGCCTACAAATTGGGTATGGGGTGTAGAGACGGTGTCTTCCGCTCCAAGGTGTTCTCCAGGTTGCCTTTCCTAAGCTGCTATCTTCAGGCTTTTGTTAAATAGTGCTTAAATGGAACAACTGCATTTGTCGTACTAGTTGGTTTGGGGCCTACTAACAGTGTCTGCCGCTCCTTGCTGTTCTCCTGGTTTCCTGTCCTGAAATTCCATTTTCAGGCTCTCGTTAAGTAGTTGTTAATGTTAGACTGCATTTGGCCTACTAGTTGGGTTGGGGCCTACTATCGGTGTCTGCCACTCCTTGCTGTTCTCCTCCACTGAACAAAGCTGTGCCGCCTGTTTACTACTCTTGCCAATTTTGAACTGCATTTAGACTACTTACAGATTTGGGCCTACTCTCTGTGTCAGCCTCTCATTCCAGTTGTCTTCCACTGAACAAAACAATGCCCCCTGGTTAGTCCTGTGTTACCAATTTTGAACTGCATTTAGCCCACTTTATTCTTTGGGCCTATATCTGTTTCCCCCTCATCCTGCCCATTGCCCAGCCAGTGACAGATGAGTCTGCTTGTACATTGACCCATAATGCAACATTCCCCGTGCACGCTACACTGCAAGATTGTGACCCTGCTGAAAGTCAGGTCCCCCTTCCCGCATACCATACCACCTTACACGGGGACAAAGAGGAAGGTGCAGATGAAGGTGCAGGTTCCTTCATCAGGTGGGGGGAGGAATACTCGTTGGCGACGTCACTGGCACAGGGCCTCTCATAGTACGCAAAAGTGTTGCTGCCGGTGGGAGGCGCCCCCGCCGTGCAAACACACCGCTGTACTTTGAGGGGCCCTGTGCCAGTGCCAATGCCAACGAGTGGGCCCCCCCTGCTTGCTCAGGATCACAGCACTTGCAAAGTTGAAATACTTACCTCTCCCTGCTCCACTGCCGTGACGTGGTCCAGATTTACTGGGCCCACTAATTACTTGAACCAGCCCTACCCCCCACAACTTTAGCCAAATGACCCCCAATTTCAAATGCCTTCCAATTATTAGAAGCTAAATTATGATTGACAAGCTTCTGTAACAAGAATGGATGTTTTTGCCTTTAAAATGGCCAGTGTAGGTGTTTTCGTGGCCTCCACTCACTGCCGACTATGCTCCCCCATTGACTTGCATTGGGTTTCGTGTTTCGATCGATACCCGACTTTTTGCGATAATCGGCCGATTCCACTCGACTCGACTTTTAAGATAGTCGGGTTTCGCGAAACACGGCTCGACTCCAAAAAGGTCAAGGTCGCTCAACCCTAGTTACAGCACATTCAGTTTAATTCAAGTGTGTTAAGCACAGGCTTCATAAACAGTACAGCTGCTTCTTAGAGGCACATTGCCTAACAGTCTCTTTTAATAGCACAGTTTAGCACAGATCAAGACTCTTTACAAAAGCACAGTAGTACACAGCATTCCTTCTAGCAAAGTGTAATGGAGGAAGGAGGGGGAGTTTGCTGAGGGAGATGATCTCTGTGACACAATCTCTTCCAATAACTATATTCCTGCTCCTGACTAGCAGTACAGGAAACAGCCCAGCCCCACTCTGTAATGGAATCCTATGTCCCTATGGTTCACTTGCCTGAACGTTTGAGAAACAGATCACAGACACACAACACTAAGCCCTTTGGCTGCTGCCAGAACAATAAACAAGTTTCCCACAATCTCCCCGTGGTTCTGCCCCATATAATGCTCCATATATGATGGGCCCCATATGATGCTCCAGTATATGATGGACCCCTATATAATGCTTCATATATAATGGGCCCCATATGATATTCCAGTATATGATGGACCCCATATAATGTGTTATACCCCAACACTTCAGACTCTCACCTACCATAGAAACCTTCAAAAAGAACCTGAAGACTCACTTCTTCCGACAAGCCTACAACCTGCAGTGATGCTCAACCAACTGAACCACCGCACAACCAGCTCTACCCTCTCCTAGTGTATCCTCACCCATCCCCTGCAGACTGTGAACCCTCGCGGGCAGGGTCCTCCCTGTATCTGTACCTGTTAGTGCCTTTTTTTTGCTCATGTTTATTACATAGTAACATAGTAACATAGTTAGTAAGGCCGAAAAAAGACATTTGTCCATCCAGTTCAGCCTATATTCCATCATAATAAATCCCCAGATCTACGTCCTTCTACAGAACCTAATTGTATGATACAATATTGTTCTGCTCCAGGAAGACATCCAGGCCTCTCTTGAACCCCTCGACTGAGTTCGCCATCACCACCTCCTCAGGCAAGCAATTCCAGATTCTCACTGCCCTAACAGTAAAGAATCCTCTTCTATGTTGGTGGAAAAACCTTCTCTCCTCCAGACGCAAAGAATGCCCCCTTGTGCCCGTCACCTTCCTTGGTATAAACAGATCCTCAGCGAGATATTTGTATTGTCCCCTTATATACTTATACATGGTTATTAGATCGCCCCTCAGTCGTCTTTTTTCTAGACTAAATAATCCTAATTTCGCTAATCTATCTGGGTATTGTAGTTCTCCCATCCCCTTTATTAATTTTGTTGCCCTCCTTTGTACTCTCTCTAGTTCCATTATATCCTTCCTGAGCACCGGTGCCCAAAACTGGACACAATACTCCATGTGCGGTCTAACTAGGGATTTGTACAGAGGCAGTATAATGCTCTCATCATGTGTATCCAGACCTCTTTTAATGCACCCCATGATCCTGTTTGCCTTGGCAGCTGCTGCCTGGCACTGGCTGCTCCAGGTAAGTTTATGATTAACTAGGATCCCCAAGTCCTTCTCCCTGTCAGATTTACCCAGTGGTTTCCCATTCAGTGTGTAATGGTGACATTGATTCCTTCTTCCCATGTGTATAACCTTACATTTATCATTGTTAAACCTCATCTGCCACCTTTCAGCCCAAGTTTCCAACTTATCCAGATCCATCTGTAGCAGAATACTATCTTCTCTTGTATTAACTGCTTTACATAGTTTTGTATCATCTGCAAATATCGATATTTTACTGTGTAAACCTTCTACCAGATCATTAATGAATATGTTGAAGAGAACAGGTCCCAATACTGACCCCTGCGGTACCCCACTGGGTATTTGTATTTGTATTTGTCTATATTTGCCCCCTCTTCACATGTAAAGCGCCATGGAATAAATGGCGCTATAAAAATGTATAATAATACTAATATATAATGGGCCCTATATGACGCTCCAATAAATGATGGGCCCCATATAATGCTCCATATATGATGAGTCCCATATGATGTTCCAGTATATGATGGGCCCCATATGATGCTCCATATATAAGGGACACCATATGAGACTCCAGTATATGATGGTCCCCATATAATGCTCCCTATGTGATGGGCCCCATATGATGCTCCATACAGTATATGATGGGTCCTATATGATGCTACATATATAGTGGGACCAATATGATGTTCCAGTATATGATGGGCCCCATATGATGCTCCATATATAAGGGACACCATATGAGGCTCCAGTATATGATGGTCCCCATATAATGCTCCCTATGTGATGGGCCCCATATGATGCTCCATACAGTATATGATGGGTCCTATATGATGCTACATATATAGTGGGCCCCATATGATGTTCCAGTATATGATGGGGCCCATATAATACTCCAAACATTAAAAAAATATGAAAAACCTCCCCTCGCTTGCTACTGCTCTCTTTTGGACTCCTCAGATGTGTTCAAATAACATGTTTCTCCAAAAACAAGACAGGGTCTTATAGTTTTTGCTCCGAAAGATGCACCAGGGTTTATTTTCTATATTTATTATATTCCATGAAACAATAATCCCCAAAAGAATATTAATTACTAAAATTTGGATAAAATGCAATTTATTGAAAAATGCAAATATTAAGATATAAATATAATAATTAGCCAATAGATGGCTCCACATAACAAATAAATAGGGAAAGTTGTGAACATATAAATCACCATAGTAACCCTGAGTGGAGTATTCATCAAATGATAAGACCTACAATTTCCAAAAGGAAATTTACTTATCATGTATATGACAAATAGATGTAGTATCAATTCCTTTTCAAAACTGCATGTCTTAACATTTGATTAATATTCTTGTTGTTATGTGGTGCCATATACTGGTTAATTGATATATTTGTATTTTAATTTGTGTTTTAGAATAAATTGTATTTTATCTAAGCTTGGTTAATAAATTGTGTGTTAATCCTATTACTGGTTCAATTGCACATTTTCTTATCTGATCTGCTGTTCTCATGGTGCATAACCATATATACACCAATCTCATAGTGGAGGGTACATACATATTTAGTATGGTTTAAATTACCTACTTAAATTTACAATTATTATTCTCTATGCACCTGGACTGATTGCTAATATTGGTTTACCTCAAAAAGAATTGCCCTCACCAGACCCCAAACAGTTTTGGTAGAGTTGACAAGTGGATGGGCCCACACACAAATCGGAGTCATTGTCTGGGCACCCTGACAGCGGCACCTGCCAACTCTAATTGTTTGGGGTGAGGTGAGTGTAATTCTTTTGGGGATGTCAAATTATTCTAGAGATTATATTAGGGGTAGTTCTTATTTTTGGGGAAAAACAGTACTACGTACATATGTTACCATCTGTTAAAATGAACAAGTCATCTAAAAAAGGGCACAGCACATGGATGGCATCACTAATTGCTTGCTAAGATAAGGTTAAGATATCTCCATTTGTCTCTATGTGTACAAAAAATTGACACAGAATGATTAATATGACATGTAGTCCAAAACTGATGAAGTATAGATCCAGTACCCTGATTAAAAAATCTGTTTGTTTGTTTGTTTGTTTTTTGTGAATAAGGCCTTATACAAAATGTACAGCTGAGATTAAGGTAGCAGTCACTTCTACATTAAGGCTAAGTTCACGCTGAGTTTTTTGAGAAGGTCAAAAACCATGAATTTTTCAAGCAGAAACCACTTAAGGAAATTCTCCTGCTTTGGTGAGTTTTTGAGAAATTTTACTTTTGCTGAAGAATTTATTGAAGCAAGTGCCTAGTTTGGAGAGTTATCCTTCAGGATCCTCTTCACAGAAGTGACTTTTTTTTTCCACCAGGCATTTTTCTAAACCTCTTCAGGAAAAAAAAGCTCAAAAAGGTCCTCATTAATGATGAGCAAATAGTGAAATATTGCGTTTAGTGAAAATTGGCACAGATAATTTCTAATATCCTTGCATTCGTACCGATTACCCAACAAACAGGTCTGGGGGCATGAGAAAAAAGCTGAAATGGATCGGAAACAGCTAAAACTAAATGGGAACAGCATGATGAAGATACCTGCATGCCTTTCTGACTCACATATGGTATCTGGGAATAATGTTGTCAGACTATTGCGCCAGTTTTACAGATTTATAAGATACCAAACCTAATTTTTTTTTTAAAGGGAACAATGCTAAGAAACATTTTTTTCTTCATATAAAATGTATACTGTGGGAGCAGAAAGTATGCAGATCCCTTTCAATTTTTCATTCTTTGTTTCATTGCAACCATTTGGTAAATTCTAAGAAGTCAATTTTTTTCTCATTAATGTACTCTCTGCACCCCATCTTAACTGAAAAAAACACAGAAATGTAGAAATTGTTGCAAATTTATTAAAATAGAAAAACTAAAATATCACATGGTCATAAGTATTCAGACCCGTTGCTCAGTATTGAGTAGAAGCACCTTTTGAGCTAGTACAGTCATGAGTTTTCTTGGGAATAATGCAACAAGTTTTTCACACCTTAATTTGGGAATCCTTTGCTATTCTTCCTTGCAGATCCTCTCCAGTTCCGTCAGGTTGGATGGTGAACGTTGGTGGACGGCCATTTTCAGGTCTCTCCAGAGTTGCTCAATTGGGTTTAGGTCAGGGCTCTGGCTGGGCCAGTCAAGGATGATCAAAGAGTTGTTCTGAAGCAACTCCTTTGTTATTTTAGCTGTGTGTACTTAGGGTCATTGTCTTGTTGGAAGGTGAACCTTCGGCTAAGTCTGAGGTCCAAAGCGCTCTGGAAGAGGTTTCCTTCCAGGATATCTCTGTACTTGGCCAATTTCATGTTTCCTTCAATGACAACCAGTCGTCCTGTCCCTGCAGCTGAAAAAAAAACCCATAGCATGATGCTGCCACCACCATGTTTCACTGTTGGGATTGTATTGGGCAGGTGTTGAGCAGTGCCTGGTTTTCTCCACACATACCGCTTAGAATTATCGCCAAAAACTATCTTCATCTCATCAGACCAGAAAATCTTATTTCTCATAGTCTGGGAGTCCTTCATGTGTTTTTTAGCAAACTCTAGCAAACTCTATGAAGGCTTCCATATTTCTTGCACTGAGGAGAGGCTTCTGTCGGGCTACTCTGCCATAAAGGCCCGACTGGTAGAGGGCTGCAGTGATAGTTGACTTTGTGGAACTTTCTCCCATCTCACTACTGCATCTGTGGAGCTCAGCCACAGTGATCTTGGGGTTCTTCTTTACCTCTCTCACCAATGTTCTTCTCCCACACTTGCTCAGTTTGGCTGGATGGCCATGTCTAGGAAGACTTCTGGTGGTCCCAAACTTTGTCCATTTATGGATAATGGAGGCCACTGTGCTCTTAGGAACCTTGAATACTGTAAAAATTGTTTTGTAACCTTGGCCAGATCTGTGCCTTGCCACAATTCTGTCTCTGAGCTCCTTGGCCAGTTCCATTGACCTTATGATTCTCATTCGGTCTGACATGCACTGTGAGCTGTGAGGTCTCATATAGACAGGTGTGTGCCTTTCCAAAACAAGTAATAACAGTTTAATTAAACACAGCTGGACTCCAATGAAGAAGTAGAACTGTTGTGAATTCTGTTGTCGGGCTCCCTCCTGTGGTCATGAATGGTACTTCGGCTGGTTCTGTCCATGGACTTCCTCTGGTGGGTGTTTCTGAGTTTCACAGGTGACGAGGTTAATTCGTTAGCTGCTGCTCTATTTAACTCCACTTAGATCTTTGCTCCATGCCACCTGTCAATGTTCCAGTATTGGTCTGTTCACTCCTGGATCGTTCTTGTGACCTGTCTTCCCATCATAAGCTAAGTTCCAGCTTGTATTTCTTTGGTTTGCTATCTTTCTGTCCAGCTTGCTATATAATTTGTTGTCTTGCTTGCTGGAAGCTCTGGGACGCAGAGGGAGCGCCTCCGCTCCGCATCTCAATAGAGGGATAAGAGAAGTTCTGAGGCCATTTTTTTTTCTTTGCAGTGTGTTTTGTCTCTATTTTCCCCTTTACCTCTGGGTGGTTCAGGACACTGGTGTAAACATGGACATTCAAGGTCTGTCCTCTTGGATGGATAATCTCACTACAAGGATACAAAACATTCAAGATTTTGTGGTTCAGAATCCGATGTCAGAGCCTAGGATTCCAATTCCTGATTTGTTTTTTGGTGATAGATCTAAGTTCTTGAATTTCAAAAATAATTGTAAATTGTTTCTTGCCTTGAAACCTTGCTCCTCAGGTGACCCTGTTCAACAAGTAAAGATCATTATTTCTTTGTTACGTGGTGACCCTCAAGACTGGGCATTTTCCCTTGCGCCAGGAGATCCGGCATTGCGTGATGTTGATGCGTTTTTCCTGGCGCTTGGATTGCTTTATGACGAACCTAATTCAGTGGATCAGGCAGAGAAAATCTTGCTGGCTCTGTGTCAGGGTCAGGATGAAGCGGAGATATATTGTCAGAAGTTTAGAAAGTGGTCTGTGCTCACTCAGTGGAATGAATGTGCCCTGGCAGCAATCTTCAGAAAGGGTCTCTCTGAAGCCCTTAAGGATGTCATGGTGGGGTTTCCCATGCCTGCTGGTCTGAATGAGTCTATGTCCTTGGCCATTCAGATCGATCGACGCTTGCGTGAGCGTAAAGCTGTGCACCATTTGGCGGTACTATCTGAGCATGGGCCTGAGCCTATGCAATGTGATAGGACTTTGACCAGAGCTGAACGGCAAGAACACAGACGTCGGAATGGGCTATGTTTTTACTGTGGTGATTCCACTCATGCTATCTCCGATTTTCCTAAGCGCAGTAAGCGGTTCGCTAGGTCTGCCACCATTGGTACGGTACAGTCTAAATTTCTATTGTCTGTTACTCTGATTTGCTCTTTGTCATCCTATTCTGTTATGGCATTTGTGGATTCAGGCGCTGCCCGGAATTTGATGGACTTGGAGTATTGTTGTGAATTCTGTGGCAGAGTTCACTCCTGTGGTCACAAGTGGTACTTCGGCTGATTCTCTCTGGGAGCTTCCGTTTGTGGAGGAAAGTGGTACTGCGGCTTCTGAGTTTCCTCCCTCAGGTGATCTGGTGAGGTCGTTAGGTGCTTCTCTACTTAACTCCACCTAATGCTTTGATCCATGCTTCCTGTCAATGTTCCAGTGTTGGACTTGTTTTTCCCTGGATCATTCCTGTGGCCTGCTGCTCTGCATAGCTAAGTTCCTCTTTGCTATTTGTTTGCTATTTTTTCTGTCCAGCTTGTCTATTTGTTTTTCTGGAAGCTCTGGGACGCAAAGGGTGTACCTCCGTGCCGTTAGTTCGGTACGGAGGGTCTTTTTGCCCCCTTTGCGTGGTTTTCTTTAGGGTTTTGTGTGGACCGCAAAGTTATCTTTCCTATCCTCGCTCTGTTAAGAAAGTCAGGCCTCACTTTGCTGAATCTATTTCATCTCTACGTTTGTCTTTTTATCTTAACTCACAGTCATTATACGTGGGGGCTGCCTTTTCCTTTGGGGTATTTCTCTGAGGCAAGGTAGGCTTATTTTTCTATCTTCAGGCTAGTTAGTTTCTCAGGCTGTGCCGAGTTGCATAGGCAGAGTTAGGCGCAATCCACGGCTGCCTCTAGTGTTGTTTGGAGAGGATTAGGGATTGCGGTCTGCAGAGTTCCCACGTCTCAGAGCTCGTTCTATTATTTTGGGTTATTGTCAGATCACTGTATGTGCTCTGATCGCTATGTCCATTATGATACTGAATTGCCTATCATAACAGTACAGGAAGCCAAAAGTGCTAATGATTCTCAATAGAAGGAAAAAAGAAGTTCTGAGACCATTTTTTTTCCTTTGCACTGTGTTTTGCCTTTTTTTTCCCCTAGACATTTGGGTGGTTCAGGACACAGGTGTAACAATGGACATTAAAGGTCTGTCTTCATGTGTAGATCAGCTCACGGCAAGAGTTCTGAGGCCATTTTTTTTTCTTTGCAGTGTGTTTTGTCTCTATTTTCCCCTTTACCTCTGGGTGGTTCAGGACACTGGTGTAAACATGGACATTCAAGGTCTGTCCTCTTGGATGGATAATCTCACTACAAGGATACAAAACATTCAAGATTTTGTGGTTCAGAATCCGATGTCAGAGCCTAGGATTCCAATTCCTGATTTGTTTTTTGGTGATAGATCTAAGTTCTTGAATTTCAAAAATAATTGTAAATTGTTTCTTGCCTTGAAACCTTGCTCCTCAGGTGACCCTGTTCAACAAGTAAAGATCATTATTTCTTTGTTACGTGGTGACCCTCAAGACTGGGCATTTTCCCTTGCGCCAGGAGATCCGGCATTGCGTGATGTTGATGCGTTTTTCCTGGCGCTTGGATTGCTTTATGACGAACCTAATTCAGTGGATCAGGCAGAGAAAATCTTGCTGGCTCTGTGTCAGGGTCAGGATGAAGCGGAGATATATTGTCAGAAGTTTAGAAAGTGGTCTGTGCTCACTCAGTGGAATGAATGTGCCCTGGCAGCAATCTTCAGAAAGGGTCTCTCTGAAGCCCTTAAGGATGTCATGGTGGGGTTTCCCATGCCTGCTGGTCTGAATGAGTCTATGTCCTTGGCCATTCAGATCGATCGACGCTTGCGTGAGCGTAAAGCTGTGCACCATTTGGCGGTACTATCTGAGCATGGGCCTGAGCCTATGCAATGTGATAGGACTTTGACCAGAGCTGAACGGCAAGAACACAGACGTCGGAATGGGCTATGTTTTTACTGTGGTGATTCCACTCATGCTATCTCCGATTTTCCTAAGCGCAGTAAGCGGTTCGCTAGGTCTGCCACCATTGGTACGGTACAGTCTAAATTTCTATTGTCTGTTACTCTGATTTGCTCTTTGTCATCCTATTCTGTTATGGCATTTGTGGATTCAGGCGCTACCCTGAATTTGATGGACTTGGAGTATTGTTGTGAATTCTGTGGCAGAGTTCACTCCTGTGGTCACAAGTGGTACTTCGGCTGATTCTCTCTGGGAGCTTCCGTTTGTGGAGGAAAGTGGTACTGCGGCTTCTGAGTTTCCTCCCTCAGGTGATCTGGTGAGGTCGTTAGGTGCTTCTCTACTTAACTCCACCTAATGCTTTGATCCATGCTTCCTGTCAATGTTCCAGTGTTGGACTTGTTTTTCCCTGGATCATTCCTGTGGCCTGCTGCTCTGCATAGCTAAGTTCCTCTTTGCTATTTGTTTGCTATTTTTTCTGTCCAGCTTGTCTATTTGTTTTGCTGGAAGCTCTGGGACGCAAAGGGTGTACCTCCGTGCCGTTAGTTCGGTACGGAGGGTCTTTTTGCCCCCTTTGCGTGGTTTTCTTTAGGGTTTTGTGTGGACCGCAAAGTTATCTTTCCTATCCTCGCTCTGTTAAGAAAGTCAGGCCTCACTTTGCTGAATCTATTTCATCTCTACGTTTGTCTTTTTATCTTAACTCACAGTCATTATATGTGGGGGCTGCCTTTTCCTTTGGGGTATTTCTCTGAGGCAAGGTAGGCTTATTTTTCTATCTTCAGGCTAGTTAGTTTCTCAGGCTGTGCCGAGTTGCATAGGCAGAGTTAGGCGCAATCCACGGCTGCCTCTAGTGTTGTTTGGAGAGGATTAGGGATTGCGGTCTGCAGAGTTCCCACGTCTCAGAGCTCGTTCTATTATTTTGGGTTATTGTCAGATCACTGTATGTGCTCTGATCGCTATGTCCATTATGATACTGAATTGCCTATCATAACAGTACAGGAAGCCAAAAGTGCTAATGATTCTCAATAGAAGGAAAAAAGAAGTTCTGAGACCATTTTTTTTCCTTTGCACTGTGTTTTGCCTTTTTTTTCCCCTAGACATTTGGGTGGTTCAGGACACAGGTGTAACAATGGACATTAAAGGTCTGTCTTCATGTGTAGATCAGCTCACGGCAAGAGTTCAAGATATTCAAGATTTTGTGGTTCAGAATTCTTTGTAACCGAGAATTCCTATTCCAGATTTGTTTTTTTGGAGATAGAACTAAATTTCTGAGTTTCAAAAATAATTGTAAACTGTTTCTGGCTTTGAAACCTCGCTCCTCTGGTGACCCAGTTCAACAGGTTAGGATCGTCATTTCTTTTTTGCGTGGCGACCCTCAGGACTGGGCATTTTCTCTTGCGTCAGGAGATCCTGCATTAAGTAATATCGATGCGTTTTTCATGGCGCTTGGATTGCTGTACGATGAGCCTAATTCAGTAGATCAGGCAGAAAAAAATTTGCTGGCTCTTTGTCAGGCTCAGGATGAGATAGAGGTATATTGCCAGAAATTTAGAAAATGGTCCGTGCTCACTCAATGGAATAAATCTGCGCTTGCAGCTATATTCAGAAAGGGTCTCTCTGAAGCCCTTAAGGATGTCATGGTGGGATTTCCTATGCCCGCTGGTTTGAATGAGTCTATGTCTTTGGCCATTCAGATCGGTCGACGCTTACGTGAGCGTAAATCTGTGCACCATTTGGCGGTATTACCTGAGATTAAACCTGAGCCTATGCAGTGCGATAGGACTATGACCAGAGTTGAACGGCAAGAACACAGACGTCTGAATGGGCTGTGTTTCTACTGTGGTGATTCCACTCATGCTATCTCTGGGGGACTTGTCAGGGAGTCACAAAAACATTGAACTTTAGGAAGGCAAAGTTTGAACAGCTTAGAGATGCCCTTAATCTGGTAGACTGGGACAATATCCTCAGAAATGAGAATACAGATAATAAATGGGAAATGTTTAAGAACATCCTAAATAGGCAGTGTAAGCGGTTTATACCTTGTGGGAATAAAAGGACTAGAAATAGGAAAAACCCAATGTGGCTAAACAAAGAAGTAAGACAGGCAATTAACAGTAAAAAGAAAGCATTTGCACTACTAAAGCAGGATGGCACCATTGAAGCTCTAAAAAACTATAGGGAGAAAAATACTTTATCTAAAAAACTAATTAAAGCTGCCAAAAAGGAAACAGAGAAGCACATTGCTAAGGAGAGTAAAACTAATCCCAAACTGTTCTTCAACTATATCAATAGTAAAAGAACAAAAACTGAAAATGTAGGCCCCTTAAAAAATAGTGAGGAAAGAATGGTTGTAGATGACGAGGAAAAAGCTAACATATTAAACACCTTCTTCTCCACGGTATTCACGGTGGAAAATGAAATGCTAGGTGAAATCCCAAGAAACAATGAAAACCCTATATTAAGGGTCACCAATCTAACCCAAGAAAAGGTGCGAAACCGGCTAAATAAGATTAAAATAGATAAATCTCCGGGTCCGGATGGCATACACCCACGAGTACTAAGAGAACTAAGTAATGTAATAGATAAACCATTATTTCTTATTTTTAGGGACTCTATAGCGACAGGGTCTGTTCCGCAGGACTGGCGCATAGCAAATGTGGTGCCAATATTCAAAAAGGGCTCTAAAAGTGAACCTGGAAATTATAGGCCAGTAAGTCTAACCTCTATTGTTGGTAAAATATTTGAAGGGTTTCTGAGGGATGTTATTCTGGATTATCTCAATGAGAATAACTGTTTAACTCCATATTAGCATGGGTTTATGAGAAATCGCTCCTGTCAAACCAATCTAATCAGTTTTTATGAAGAGGTAAGCTATAGACTGGACCACGGTGAGTCATTGGACGTGGTATATCTCGATTTTTCCAAAGCGTTTGATACCGTGCCGCACAAGAGGTTGGTACACAAAATGAGAATGCTTGGTCTGGGGGAAAATGTGTGTAAATGGGTTAGTAACTGGCTTAGTGATAGAAAGCAGAGGGTGGTTATAAATGGTATAGTCTCTAACTGGGTCGCTGTGGCCAGTGGGGTACCGCAGGGGTCGGTATTGGGACCTGTTCTCTTCAACATATTCATTAATGATCTGGTAGAAGGTTTACACAGTAAAATATCGATATTTGCAGATGATACAAAACTATGTAAAGCAGTTAATACAAGAGAAGATAGTATTCTGCTACAGATGGATCTGGATAAGTTGGAAACTTGGGCTGAAAGGTGGCAGATGAGGTTTAACAATGATAAATGTAAGGTTATACACATGGGAAGAGGGAATCAATATCACCATTACACACTGAACGGGAAACCACTGGGTAAATCTGACAGGGAGAAGGACTTGGGGATCCTAGTTAATGATAAACTTACCTGGAGCAGCCAGTGCCAGGCAGCAGCTGCCAAGGCAAACAGGATCATGGGGTGCATTAAAAGAGGTCTGGATACACATGATGAGAGCATTATACTGCCTCTGTACAAATCCCTAGTTAGACCGCACATGGAGTACTGTGTCCAGTTTTGGGCACCGGTGCTCAGGAAGGATATAATGGAACTAGAGAGAGTACAAAGGAGGGCAACAAAATTAATAAAGGGGATGGGAGAACTACAATACCCAGATAGATTAGCGAAATTAGGATTATTTAGTCTAGAAAAAAGACGACTGAGGGGCGATCTAATAACCATGTATAAGTATATAAGGGGACAATACAAATATCTCGCTGAGGATCTGTTTATACCAAGGAAGGTGACGGGCACAAGGGGGCATTCTTTGCGTCTGGAGGAGAGAAGGTTTTTCCACCAACATAGAAGAGGATTCTTTACTGTTAGGGCAGTGAGAATCTGGAATTGCTTGCCTGAGGAGGTGGTGATGGCGAACTCAGTCGAGGGGTTCAAGAGAGGCCTGGATGTCTTCCTGGAGCAGAACAATATTGTATCATACAATTATTAGGTTCTGTAGAAGGACGTAGATCTGGGTATTTATTATGATGGAATATAGGCTGAACTGGATGGACAAATGTCTTTTTTCGGCCTTACTAACTATGTTACTATGTTACTATGTTACTATGATTGTCCTAAGCGCACTAAGCGGTTCGCTAGGTCTGCCACCATTGGTACTGTACAGTCAAAATTTCTTCTGTCCGTTACCTTGATCTGCTCTTTGTCATCGTATTCTGTCATGGCGTTTGTGGATTCAGGCGCTGCCCTGAATTTGATGGACTTGGAATATGCTAAGCGTTGTGGGTTTTTCTTGGAGCCCTTGCAGTGTCCTATTCCATTGAGAGGAATTGATGCTACGCCTTTGGCGAGGAATAAGCCTCAATACTGGACCCAGCTGACCATGTGCATGGCTCCTGCACATCAGGAGGTTATTCGCTTTCTGGTGTTGCATAATCTGCATGATGTGGTCGTGTTGGGGTTGCCATGGCTACAAGCCCATAATCCAGTATTGGATTGGAATTCCATGTCGGTGTCCAGCTGGGGTTGTCAGGGGGTACATGGTGATGTTCCATTTCTGTCAATTTCGTCATCCACCCCTTCTGAGGTTCCAGAGTTCTTGTCTGATTACCGGGATGTATTAGATGAGCCCAAGTCCGATGCCCTACCTCCGCATAGGGATTGTGATTGTGCTATCAATTTGATTCCTGGTAGTAAATTCCCAAAAGGTCGACTGTTTAATTTATCCGTGCCTGAGCACACCGCTATGCGCAGTTATGTGAAGGAATCCCTAGAGAAGGGGCATATTCGCCCGTCATCGTTGCCATTAGGAGCAGGGTTCTTTTTTGTAGCCAAGAAGGATGGTTCGCTGAGACCTTGTATAGATTACCGCCTTCTTAATAAGATCACTGTTAAATTTCAGTACCCCTTGCCATTGTTATCTGATTTGTTTGCTCGGATTAAGGGGGCTAGTTGGTTCACTAAGATAGATCTTCGTGGTGCGTATAATCTGGTGAGAATCAGGCGAGGCGATGAATGGAAAACTGCATTTAATACGCCCGAGGGTCATTTTGAGTATCTAGTGATGCCGTTCGGACTTGCCAATGCTCCATCAGTGTTTCAGTCCTTTATGCATGACATCTTCCGAGAGTACCTGGATAAATTCCTGATTGTGTACTTGGATGACATTTTGATCTTCTCGGATGATTGGGAGTCTCATGTGAAGCAGGTCAGAACGGTTTTTCAGGTCCTGCGTGCTAATTCTTTGTTTGTGAAGGGATCAAAGTGTCTCTTTGGTGTGCAGAAGGTTTCATTTTTGGGGTTCATCTTTTCCCCTTCTACTATCGAGATGGATCCGGTTAAGGTCCAAGCCATCCATGATTGGACTCAGCCGACATCTCTGAAAAGTCTGCAAAAGTTCCTGGGCTTTGCTAATTTTTATCGGCGCTTCATCTGCAATTTTTCTAGTATTGCCAAACCATTAACCGATTTGACCAAGAAGGGTGCTGATTTGGTCAATTGGTCTTCTGCTGCTGTGGAAGCTTTTCAAGAGTTGAAGCGTCGTTTTTCTTCTGCCCCTGTGTTGTGTCAACTAAATGTTTCTCTTCCGTTCCAGGTCGAGGTTGATGCTTCTGAGATTGGAGCAGGGGCTGTTTTGTCGCAGAGAGGTTCTGGTTGCTCAGTGATGAAACCATGCGCTTTCTTTTCCAGGAAGTTTTCGCCTGCTGAGCGAAATTATGATGTGGGCAACCGAGAGTTGCTGGCCATGAAGTGGTCTCAAAAATTATATAGGCAAGAGGTACATACGGTTTAAATCATAAAGTAGACCTCAGAAATCTTATAAAATCACTATTTATTATTAAAATCAAGGCGACGAACCCAACCCAAAGTGACCAATAAACCAAAAACAACCCAAAAACAAAAAGTGCTATAAAAACACCATTGAACTAATGGGGATAGCTATATCACCCTAGTCAGGTAAGCTATATACTTTCCTGCCTGGCTGCGGAGGTAGACACCCTAGGGGGAGCGTACTGGCGCCCCCGCTCCACGATGACTGTCCCTAGGGGCCCTAGTATACCCTATAGCCACTAATGACCACCTCTACCCCGCATCTAAAGGACCCTCTAGTACTAACAGAGATCTGCTATACTAGGGAAAGCCTATATCTCCAAAAAGAACAAGGAAAATAATAGACACCTATGGCGGTAGGTGAAAAAAATGCATAAATAGGAACAACAGATAGTACTCCGATATTGAGTGGGCAATAGCGGGTAGCCAAAGGAGATAAGATATATATTACTACCAGACCGAACCATCTGATTCACATCGACTGGAGCAACCTCAATAAGCACCCTTGATATGCCACCAATTTCTATAACATACTCAAAACATCAGTATGTATATAGGCTAACAGTACTCATCTGTCGGCATATCCGCACCACCGCCATCTTATAATGAACGCCTCTACGCGTTTCGCCTGTCACGGCTCTTCAGGAGGCCAGATACAGTGATAGGTAGTGTCACTTATGATGATGGATAGCTGAAGCGCTCAGTCTCACCTGAGCTGCTTATATATCTGCCGCCAGCCATGCTAACACACGGTGCCATCTGAGCATTTCCTGTGGCGTGCCCCCAGTTGGACTGCGCATGTCCGAGCCGGTCTGCGCAAAGAGCACACAGACTACCGCCTGCTGCGCAGGTGTCCCTGTACGTATCTTAGACGGGGGAACGAGACTAACAACTGCGCATGTCTCCGCCACATCGAGTAGTATCGCTGATCAGCTGCATAAACACAGCGCAGGCACCGCCTCTCGAATTCGTCAGCCCGCATCAGCTGTACTGAAGACGGTGTATGTCTAAAGCAAGAGGTTTGGAAAGCAGTACTGCGCATGTCAGAATCCTATAACACAGCATATTACCGCTGACCCACTGGATGAACCTAGCGGGAACACCGCCTCCCAGCTCCATAAAGCAGCATAAACCGCACAGGGACATATCTTTTAATAAAAGCGTGCTCTTCCACTACTATTAGAAGTACGCGGTCAAGGATTCCACTTAGATTGCATAGTAACCTCCGCTATACTTAGAAAATTTCATAGAATACACCACCAGGCACAGCATCCCACAATGTATAACATAATGAGTATAACATTCGCAGTATGTCACCGCCACATAATGCCCACCTATTTACAAAGCATGATGCTGATGTACGTCTTGGGCATAGGGCATGATACACAACTTGCGGGTTATCTATTTAGGATGGAACCTTACAATGGTTATACATAATGGGCCAATAAGCTCAGGGCACCTAAAGAAGATATAAAAGCATACTGCGACAATAGCAGATAGTAGACGGTGAGACCTAAAAATAAAAATGAAAGATAAACCCCTAAGGATGCAAATGCATATTAGATACGTCATGGAAATCCATGTGAATCCTCAAACATGAGGATCCCCTCGAAAAAATGGATAGACCAGGAATTTCATAAAGCCGAACCTAACAGGCAGTATAGGAATACGTGCCCCGAGAGTATAATATTATACGTGAACAGTTACAAAAAGCATGTGTATGATATTTGCTCATTTAATCCCTTTGGTTCCAGGGACTCCATCCTAAAAATCCATTCACATTCACGTCTCAAAATCAATTTATCCAGATTACCTCCTCTCGGGTTCACTTTCACCACCTCCAGGATGGTGAATCTCACCCCTGTTGGATCATCACTATGGTGGGTGTGCATGTGTTTCGCCAGTGGGGTATCCCTCTTATGGCGAATGTCGCCCATATGTTCCCCCACTCTTCTCCTGAACTCTCTCTTAGTTTTTCCAACATAATCCTTTGGGCAGGAGCAGGATGCCACATACAGTGGGGCAAAAAAGTATTTAGTCAGTCAGCAATAGTGCAAGTTCCACCACTTAAAAAGATGAGAGGCGTCTGTAATTTACATCATAGGTAGACCTCAACTATGAGAGACAAACTGAGAAAAAAAAATCCAGAAAATCACATTGTCTGTTTTTTTAACATTTTATTTGCATATTATGGTGGAAAATAAGTATTTGGTCAGAAGAAAAATTTCATCTCAATACTTTGTAATATATCCTTTGTTGGCAATGACAGAGGTCAAACGTTTTCTGTAAGTCTTCACAAGGTTGCCACACACTGTTGTTGGTATGTTGGCCCATTCCTCCATGCAGATCTCCTCTAGAGCAGTGATGTTTTTGGCCTTTCGCTTGGCAACACGGACTTTAAACTCCCTCCAAAGGTTTTCTATAGGGTTGAGATCTGGAGACTGGCTAGGCCACTCCAGGACCTTGAAATGCTTCTTACGAAGCCACTCCTTCGTTGCCCTGGCGGTGTGCTTTGGATCATTGTCATGTTGAAAGACCCAGCCACGTTTCATCTTCAATGCCCTTGCTGATGGAAGGAGGTTTGCACTCAAAATCTCACGATACATGGCCCCATTCATTCTTTCATGTACCCGGATCAGTCATCCTGGCCCCATTGCAGAGAAAAAGCCCCAAAGCATGATGTTTCCACCACCATGCTTTACAGTAGGTATGGTGTTTGATGGATGCAACTCAGTATTCTTTTTCCTCTAAACACAACAAGTTGTGTTTCTACCAAACAGTTCCAGTTTGGTTTCATCAAACCATAGGACATTCTCCCAAAACTCCTCTGGATCATCCAAATGCTCTCTAGCAAACTTCAGACGGGCCCGGACATGTACTGGCTTAAGCAGTGGGACACGTCTGGCACTGCAGGATCTGAGTCCATGGTGGCGTAGTGTGTTACTTATGGTAGGCCTTGTTACATTGGTCCCAGCTCTCTGCAGTTCATTCACTAGGTCCCCCCGCGTGGTTCTGGGATTTTTGCTCACCGTTCTTGTGATCATTCTGACCCCACGGGGTGGGATTTTGCGTGGAGCCCCAGATCGAGGGAGATTATCAGTGGTCTTGTATGTCTTCCATTTTCTAATTATTGCTCCCACTGTTGATTTCTTCACTCCAAGCTGGTTGGCTATTGCAGATTCAGTCTTCCCAGCCTGGTGCAGGGCTACAATTTTGTTTCAGGTGTCCTTTGACAGCTCTTTGGTCTTCACCATAGTGGAGTTTGGAGTCAAACTGTTTGAGGGTGTGCACAGGTGTCTTTTTATACTGATAACAAGTTTAAACAGGTGCCATTACTACAGGTAATGAGTGGAGGAAAGAGGAGACTCTTAAAGAAGAAGTTACAGGTCTGTGAGAGCCAGAAATCTTGATTGTTTGTTTCTGACCAAATACTTATTTTCCACCATAATATGCAAATAAAATGTTAAAAAACCAGACAATGTGATTTTCTGTATTTTTTTTTCTCAGTTTGTCTCGCATAGTTGAGGTCTACCTATGATGTAAATTACAGACGCCTCTCATCTTTTTAAGTGGTGGAACTTGCACTATTGCTGACTGACTAAATACTTTTTTGCCCCACTGTATACCACACCAATGGTTTTACAATTTGAAAAATCACGTTGGTAGAAAATTCTACCTGTAGTGGAGCTCTGAACCTGTTTACACGGTCTCATCCACTGACACAAACTACAATTTCCACACCTAAAGAAGCCACAGGGCCTCCTATCCAGCCAAGTCCCAGTGGATTTTGGTCGCTGGTACTGGCTATGTACCAGCAGATCTTTTATGGAGCGGCCCTTTCTGAATGTAATATTAGGGCGTTCACCCACCACATCAGTCAGATCTGGGTCTAATTTAAGGATATCCCAATGTCTAGTGAAGGCCCTTCTGACCTCATGATGCTGTGTGTCAAAAGTGCCGATGATCCTTACAGTGTCCTCGACCTCCGTTCTCCTGTGTTTCTGCAATAGCCCTTGTCTATCGGTCTTCCTTGCAAGGTCATAGGCCCTGCTCACGACAGGTCTCGGGTACCCCTTCTCTCTAAACCTATTGAGCATATCGCCAGATTGACTCTTAAATGTATCCTCCCTGGAACAATTCCTCCTCAGTCTGAGGAATTGCCCCTTGGGTATCCCCCTCTTAAGGGAGACAGGATGGTGGCTGTCCCAATTTAGCAGACTGTTAGTGCTTGTCGGCTTTCTATAGATGCTAGTGGCTACTTGCCCAGATTCATCCTTTACGATTTTCAAATCTAGAAACGCCAACTCTCTCTCACAGATCTCCGATGTAAATTTCAGACCCACCTTATTGATGTTCAAGCATCCCATAAACATTGTGACATTTGTTTTTGGGTTGTTTTTGGTTTATTGGTCACTTTGGGTTGGGTTCGTCGCCTTGATTTTAATAATAAATAGTGATTTTTGGCCATGAAGTGGGCATTCGAGGAGTGGCGTCATTGGCTTGAAGGAGCTAAGCATCGCGTGGTGGTATTGACTGATCATAAGAACTTGACTTATCTCGAGTCTGCTAAGCGTTTGAATCCTAGACAGGCTCGTTGGTCCCTGTTTTTTGCCCGTTTTGACTTTGTGATTTCGTACCTTCCGGGCTCTAAAAATGTGAAGGCGGATGCTCTGTCTAGGAGTTTTGTGCCCGACTCTCCGGGTTTATCTGAGCCGGCGGGTATCCTCAAGGAAGGAGTAATTGTGTCTGCCATCTCCCCTGATTTGCGGCGGGTGCTGCAAAAATTTCAGGCTAATAAACCTGATCGTTGCCCAGCGGAGAAACTGTTTGTCCCTGATAGGTGCACGAATAAAGTTATCTCTGAGGTTCATTGTTCGGTGTTGGCTGGTCATCCTGGAATCTTTGGTACCAGAGAGTGAGTGGCTAGATCCTTTTGGTGGCCATCTCTGTCGCGGGATGTGCGTACTTTTGTGCAGTCCTGTGGGATTTGTGCTCGGGCTAAGCCCAGCTGTTCTCGTGCCAGTGGGTTGCTTTTGCCCTTGCCGGTCCCGAAGAGGCCTTGGACACATATCTCTATGGATTTTATTTCAGATCTTCCCGTTTCTCAAAAGATGTCAGTCATTTGGGTGGTCTGTGATCGCTTTTCTAAGATGGTCCATCTGGTACCCTTGTCTAAATTGCCTTCCTCCTCTGATTTGGTGCCATTGTTCTTCCAGCATGTGGTTCGTTTGCATGGCATTCCAGAGAATATTGATTCTGACAGAGGTTCCCAGTTTGTTTCGAGGTTTTGGCGAGCCTTTTGTGGTAGGATGGGCATTGACTTGTCTTTTTCCTTGGCTTTCCATCCTCAGACTAATGGCCAGACCGAACGAACCAATCAGACCTTGGAAACTTATCTGAGATGCTTTGTTTCTGCCGATCAGGATGACTGGGTGTCCTTTTTGCCTTTGGCTGAGTTCGCCTTTAATAATCGGGCCAGCTCGGCTACCTTGGTTTCGCCATTTTTCTGCAATTCTGGGTTCCATCCTCGTTTCTCTTCAGGACAGGTTGAGTCTTCGGACTGTCCTGGTGTGGATACTGTGATGGGCAGGTTGCAGCAGATTTGGACTCATGTAGTGGACAATTTGACCTTGTCCCAGGAGAAGGCTCAATGTTTCGCTAATCGCAGACGCCGTGTGGGTCCCCGACTTCGTGTTGGGGATCTGGTTTGGTTATCTTCTCGTCATATTCCTATGAAGGTTTCCTCTCCTAAGTTTAAACCTCGTTTCATTGGTCCGTATAGGATTTCTGAGGTTCTTAATCCTGTGTCTTTTCGTCTGACCCTCCCAGATTCTTTTTCCATACATAAAGTATTCCATAGGTCATTGTTGCGGAGATACGTGGCACCTATGGTTCCATCTGTTGACCCTCCTGCCCCGGTTTTGGTGGAGGGGGAATTGGAGTATATTGTGGAGAAGATTTTGGATTCTCGTGTTTCAAGACGGAAACTCCAGTATCTGGTTAAATGGAAGGGTTATGCTCAGGAAGATAATTCCTGGGTTTTTGCCTCTGATGTCCATGCTCCCGATCTTGTTCGTGCCTTTCATGTGGCTCATCCTGGTCGGCCTGGGGGCTCTGGTGAGGGTTCGGTGACCCCTCCTCAAGGGGGGGGTACTGTTGTGAATTCTGTGGCAGAGTTCACTCCTGTGGTCACAAGTGGTACTTCGGCTGATTCTCTCTGGGAGCTTCCGTTTGTGGAGGAAAGTGGTACTGCGGCTTCTGAGTTTCCTCCCTCAGGTGATCTGGTGAGGTCGTTAGGTGCTTCTCTACTTAACTCCACCTAATGCTTTGATCCATGCTTCCTGTCAATGTTCCAGTGTTGGACTTGTTTTTCCCTGGATCATTCCTGTGGCCTGCTGCTCTGCATAGCTAAGTTCCTCTTTGCTATTTGTTTGCTATTTTTTCTGTCCAGCTTGTCTATTTGTTTTGCTGGAAGCTCTAGGACGCAAAGGGTGTACCTCCGTGCCGTTAGTTCGGTACGGAGGGTCTTTTTGCCCCCTTTGCGTGGTTTTCTTTAGGGTTTTGTGTGGACCGCAAAGTTATCTTTCCTATCCTCGCTCTGTTAAGAAAGTCGGGCCTCACTTTGCTGAATCTATTTAATCTCTACGTTTGTCTTTTTATCTTAACTCACAGTCATTATATGTGGGGGGCTGCCTTTTCCTTTGGGGTATTTCTCTGAGGCAAGGTAGGCTTATTTTTCTATCTTCAGGCTAGTTAGTTTCTCAGGCTGTGCCGAGTTGCATAGGCAGAGTTAGGCGCAATCCACGGCTGCCTCTAGTGTTGTTTGGAGAGGATTAGGGATTGCGGTCTGCAGAGTTCCCAAGTCTCAGAGCTCGTTCTATTATTTTGGGTTATTGTCAGATCACTGTATGTGCTCTGATCGCTATGTCCATTGTGATACTGAATTGCCTATCATAACAGAGTATGCTAGGCGCTGTGGTTTTTTCTTGGAGCCCTTGCAGTATCCTATTCCATTGAGAGGAATTGATGCTACGCCTTTGGCCAAGAATAAGCCTCAGTATTGGACCCAATTGACCATGTGCATGGCTCCTGCACATCAGGAGGATATCCGCTTTCTGGTGTTGCATAATCTGCATGATGTGGTCGTTTTGGGGTTGCCATGGCTACAGGTTCATAATCCAGTATTGAACTGGAAATCTATGTCTGTGTCCAGCTGGGGTTGCCAGGGGGTACATGGTGATGTTCCATTTTTGTCTATTTCGTCTTCCACTCCTTCTGAAGTTCCAGAGTTTTTGTCGGATTATCGGGATGTATTTGATGAGCCCAAAGCCAGTGACCTACCTCCTCATAGGGATTGTGATTGTGCAATTAATTTGATTCCTGTCAAATTTCAGTATCCTTTGCCGTTGCTCTCTGATTTGTTTGCTCGTATTAAAGGGGCTAGTTGGTTCACCAAGATAGATCTTCGAGGGGCGTATAATCTTGTGCGTATTAAACAAGGCGATGAATGGAAAACAGCATTTAATACGCCCGAGGGCCATTTTGAGTACCTGGTTATGCCATTCGGGCTTTCCAATGCTCCATCTGTATTTCAGTCCTTTATGCATGACATCTTCCGAGAGTACCTGGATAAATTCCTGATTGTGTATTTGGATGATATTTTGGTCTTTTCGGATGATTGGGAGTCTCATGTGAAGCAGGTCAGAATGGTGTTCCAGGTGCTTCGTGCGAATTCCTTGTTTGTGAAGGGGTCAAAGTGTCTCTTTGGAGTTCAGAAGGTTTCATTTTTGGGGTTCATTTTTTCCCCTTCTACTATCGAGATGGACCCTGTTAAAGTCCAGGCCATTTACGATTGGACTCAGCCGACATCTGTGAAGAGCCTGCAAAAGTTCCTGGGCTTTGCTAATTTTTATCGGCGCTTCATCGCTAATTTTTCTACTGTTGCTAAACCGTTGACTGATTTGACCAAGAAGGGTGCTGATGTGGTCAATTGGTCTTCTGCGGCTGTAGAGGCTTTTCAGGAGTTGAAGCGTCATTTTTCTTCTGCCCCTGTGTTGTGCCAGCCAGATGTTTCGCTCCCATTTCAGGTTGAGGTTGATGCTTCTGAGATTGGAGCAGGGGCTGTTTTGTCGCAAAGAAGTTCTGAGGGATCGGTGATGAAGCCATATGCTTTCTTTTCTAGAAAGTTTTCGCCTGCTGAGCGTAACTATGATGTTGGTAATCGTGAATTGTTGGCCATGAAGTGGGCATTCGAGGAGTGGCGTCATTGGCTGGAAGGAGCCAAGCATCGCGTGGTGGTCTTGACAGATCACAAGAATTTGACTTATCTTGAGTCTACCAAACCGTTGAATCCGAGACAGGCTCGATGGTCAATTCGTTAGCTGCTGCTCTATTTAACTCCACTTAGATCTTTGCTCCATGCCACCTGTCAATGTTCCAGTATTGGTCTGTTCACTCCTGGATCGTTCTTGTGACCTGTCTTCCCATCAGAAGCTAAGTTCCAGCTTGTATTTCTTTGGTTTGCTATTTTTCTGTCCAGCTTGCAATTTAATTTGTTGTCTTGCTTGCTGGAAGCTCTGGGACGCAGAGGGAGCGCCTCCGCACCGTGAGTCGGTGCGGAGGGTCTTTTTGCGCCCTCTGCGTGGTCATTTTGTAGGTTTTTGTGCTGACCGCAGAGTAACCTTTCCTATCCTCGGTCTGTTCAGTAAGTCGGGCCTCACTTTGCTAAATCTATTTCATCTCTGTGTTTGTATTTTCATCTTTACTCACAGTCATTATATGTGGGGGGCTGCCTTTTCCTTTGGGGAATTTCTCTGAGGCAAGGTAGGCTTTATTTTTCTATCTTCAGGGCTAGCTAGTTTCTTAGGCTGTGCCGAGTTGCATAGGGAGCGTTAGGCGCAATCCACGGCTATTTCTAGTGTGTTTGATAGGTTTAGGGACTGCGGTCAGCAGAGTTCCCACGTCCCAGAGCTTGTCCTTACTATCAGGTCATTCCATGTGCTCTTAACCACCAGGTCCATTATTGTCCTGACCACCAGGTCATAACATAGAACCATCTCAAGGAGGATCACAAGAAAATGGACAGCATGTGACTTAAATGTGAGTGTCTGAGCAAAAATGTCTATATTTCTGTTTTCTTTAAGTCAAGATGGGGTGCAGAGTGTACATTATTGAAAAAAAGAACTATTTTCAATTTACCAAATGGCTGCAATGAAACAAAGAGAGAAACATTAAAAGGGGTCTGTATAACGCAATATAAAAATAAAAAAATAATTAAAAAATTATACCTCTCCTTTAGCATATGTTCTCGCATAGAGTTTTGGCTTTATTTTTTCCTTTAACATTTGTGAGGGCTCTCACTCCTACATTTGAGAGGACCTACCCTCATGCAAAATAGTTAGCTAGATAATGGAATACATATTCCTCATCATTTTACAATGCCAGCTAAAACATGCCCATTTGAATTTTGGGCTTCATTTGCCACCATCACCACGTCCGCCGCCATGTCATTATGCGAACCTCGCTTGACATTTTCAGAGGTTAAGCAAGTGCTGTAATTCCTGAGTTTGGGAAGGGCCCTCAGGTGACCCTGTATCATACTTTTGGGAGAGCTCTCACTCCTATAGATGGGAGGTCCCTCTCACATTCCAAATTGTTCGTTCAATAGTGGAATACATATTCCCCATCACTTTACAATGCCAGCTAAAACATGCCCATTTGAATTTTGGGTTTGCCCATCACCACCACCATGTCCACCGCCATGACATTATGCGGCCCTCACTTGACATTTTCAGAGGGACAGTAGGTGCCGTAAAACATGAGTTTTGTGAGCTCCACAATTCATTTTAGCTACCAGATCACAATGGAGCCACCGTCAAAGCGGGTGAAGCCACTGTAAGGGGAATATAATACAGTAGTTGGGTGAGCTGTATGATCAATGCCAGTAAATTGGATTCTACCAGACACCAAAAGCATTCAAATAAAATTTGGAATACGATGAATGCAACCGAGGGCCTGTATTATTGTCAGTCTGTCAGGCCTGAAACCCATGTCAGGAACATGTACAAGATCATTTTAGTTGGAAACAGCCACCTCAAGGTTAAGAGACAGGAGTACAATTGACAAATCTACACAAGCCTACGCACTTCTTCTGCAAACTACCCAATCAGGCAGAATGTATCTTTTGCATGGTTTTGAGCAACAATGGAGTAATTATAGGATCTGTCCCAGAGAATGACGAGTTCTGTGTAGTGTATTACTCAGATCTCATTTAGCAGCCTGGAAAGCCAACAATGTCTTTGTCCAGCACCGGACAATGTAATATGGTAACGAATATGTATGCCCTATCTTACTAACAATTTGTGAACAGACATATATGCTGACAAGGGACAACCGATATACAATAGTATATTCCTATTAGGTATATACTCACCCTCGGACGCGCCCTGCTTCTTTCCGGCAGCCTTCCTTCCTAAGAACCAGTGCTTGCAGGACCTTGCGGTGACGTCGCGGCTTGTGATTGGTCGCGCGAGCTGTCACATGGGCGGTCGCGCAAACAATCACAAGCCGCGACGTCACCGCAAGGTCCTGCAAGCGCTGATTCGAAGGAAGAAAGGCTGCCGGTTAGTACCAGGGCGCGTCAGAGGGTAAGTATAGCGATATTTTTTATTTTAATTCTTTATTTTACACTTAAATATGGATTCCGATACCGATTTCCGATATTGCAAACATATCGGAACTCGGGATCGGAATTCCGATACCAGATTCAGAAGATCGCCGACTTCATGGCCGACCCCACACAGGGGTCAGTGTTGTGAGTTCTGTTTTTGGGCTCCCCCTGGTGGTTACTGGTGGTACTGGGTGACTTGTGTTCTCTGCGGTCTCTGGTGTCCACCTGTTCCATCAGGATATGGGAGTTTCCTATTTAGCCTGGCTTTCTTGTCATTTCCTCGCCGGCTATCAATGTAATCAGTGTGTCTTTTTACCTCTGCTACCCGCTTCTGTAATCTTCAGGACAAGCTAAGTTTTGATTTTCCTGTTCCACGTTTTGTTTTATTTTTGTCTTGTCCAGCTTGCAGATATGTGATTTCTTGTTGCTGGTTGCCCTTGTGGGCTGAGATTGCTCCTCATGTTCCATGAGTTGGCACATGAGTTCAAGTAATTTCAGGATGGTTTTTTGAAGGGTTTTTCGTTGACCGCGCAGTTCACTTTTGTATCCTCTGCTATCTAGCTTTAGCGGGCCTCATTTTGCTGAATCTGTTTTCATTACTACGTATGTGCTTTCCTCTCATTTCACCGTTATTACATGTGGGGGGCTGCTATTTCTGTGGGGTGTTTCTCTGGAGGCAAGAGAGGTCTGTGTTTCTTCTAATAGGGGAAGTTAGTTCTTCGGCTGGCGCGAGACGTCTAGAATCATCGTATGCACGTTCCCCGGCTACAGCTAGTTGTGTGTTAGGTTCAGTATCGCGGTCAGCTCAGGTTCCATCACCTTAGAGCTTGTTTTGCTTTTGTGCTTGTCCTTTTGTGATCCCCTGCCATTGGGATCATGACAGTATAGCCGGACAGAAAGTGGTAATCGTATTGGCTGAAGTAGGAGGAAAAGTAGTCTGAGGAAGTTTTTTTTTTTTTTTTTTTCCTCTCCCAGAGGTTGCTGCCTAGCCTTAATTGCAGCCTGGCTGCTTCTATCCTCCTCTTAATCCTTGAATGGCTCTGACCTCAGCTGTTTATCATGGACGTCCAGAGTTTGGCTTCCAGCCTGAATAATCTTGCTGCTAAGGTTCAAAATATACAAGATTTTGTTGTACATGCTCCTATGTCTGAACCTAGAATTCCTGTCCCAGAGTTTTTTTCTGGAGATAGATCTAGTTTTCTGAATTTTAGGAACAATTGCAAGTTGTTTCTTTCATTGAAATCTCGTTCCTCTGGAGACCCTGCTCAGCAGGTCAAGATTATTATATCTTTCCTGCGGGGTGACCCTCAGAATTGGGCATTTGCATTGGCACCAGGGGATCCTGCGTTGCTTAATGTGGATGCATTTTTTCTGGCATTGGGTTTGCTCTATGAGGAACCTAACCAAGAGATTCAGGCTGAAAAAGCTTTATTGGCTCTCTCTCAGGGGCAAGATGAAGCAGAAATATATTGTCAGAAATTTCAGAAATGGTCGGTGCTTACTCAGTGGAATGAGCGCGCTCTGGCTGCAAAATTCAGAGATGGCCTTTCTGAGGCCATTAAAGATGTTATGGTGGGGTTCCCGGCGCCTACAGGTCTGAATGAGTCCATGACTATGGCTATTCAGATTGATCGGCGTTTACGGGAGCGCAAACGTGTGCACCATTTGGCGGTGTCTTCTGAACAGGCACCTGAGACAATGCAATGTGATAGAATTCAGTCCAGAAGTGAACGGCAAAACTATAGGCGGAAAAATGGGTTGTGTTTTTATTGTGGTGATTCAGCTCATGTTATATCAGCATGCTCTAAACGCACAAAAAAGGTTGATAAGTCTGCTGCCATTGGTACTTTACAGTCTGAGTTCATTCTGTCTGTGACTCTGATTTGTTCTTTATCATCCATTTCCGTCGATGCCTATGTGGATTCAGGCGCTGCCCTGAGTCTTATGGATTGGTCATTTGCCAATCGCTGTGGGTTTAGTCTGGAGCCTCTGAAAGTTCCTATTCCTTTGAAAGGAATTGACTCTACACCTTTGGCTATGAATAAACCTCAGTACTGGACACAAGTGACCATGCGTATGACTCCCGTTCATCAGGAGGTGATTCGCTTCCTGGTACTGTATAATTTACATGATGTCTTAGTGCTTGGTCTGCCATGGTTACAAACTCATAACCCAGTCCTGGACTGGAAAACAATGTCTGTGTTAAGCTGGGGATGTCAGGGGGTTCATGATGATGCAACTCCGATTTCTATCGCTTCATCTACTCCTTCTGAGGTTCCTGTATTTTTGTCTGATTATCGGGATGTTTTTGAGGAGCCTAAGCTCAGTTCGCTTCCTCCTCACAGGGATTGCGATTGTGCTATAGATTTGATTCCTGGCAGTAAGTTTCCTAAAGGTCGTTTGTTCAATCTGTCTGTGCCAGAGCATGCTGCTATGCGGAATTATGTTAAGGAGTCCTTGGAAAAGGGACATATCCGTCCATCTTTGTCCCCTTTGGGAGCAGGTCTTTTTTTTCGTGGCCAAGAAAGATGGTTCCTTGAGGCCTTGTATAGATTATCGTCTTTGAATAAGATTACAGTCAATTATCAGTATCCTTTGCCATTGTTGACTGATTTGTTCGCTCGCATTAAGGGGGCTAGATGGTTCACTAAGATTGATCTTCGGGGTGCGTATAATCTTGTGCGGATAAAGCAGGGTGATGAGTGGAAAACCGCATTTAATACGCCTGAGGGCCATTTCGAGTATTTGGTGATGCCTTTTGGACTTTCTAATGCTCCTTCTGTTTTCCAGTCCTTTATGCACGATATTTTCCGTGAATATCTGGATAAATTTATGATCGTGTATTTGGATGATGTTTTGGTTTTTTCTGATGACTGGGAGTCCCATGTTCAGCAGGTCAGGAAGGTGTTTCAGGTCCTGCGGGCCAATTCTTTGTTTGTAAAGGGTTCAAAGTGTCTCTTTGGAGTCCAGAAGATTTCTTTTTTGGGGTATATTTTTTCCCCTTCTACTATTGAGATGGATCTTGTCAAGGTTCAGGCTATTTGTGACTGAACGCAGCCTACATCTCTTAAGAGTCTACAGAAGTTCTTGGGCTTTGCTAAGTTTTATCGTCGTTTCATAGCTAATTTTTCTAGTATTGTTAAACCTTTGACGGATTTGACTAAGAAGGGTGCTGATGTTGTGGATTGGTCTCCTGCGGCTGGGGAGGCCTTTCAGGAACTTAAGCGCCGGTTTTCCTCCGCTCCTGTGTTGCGTCAGCCAGATGCGTCGCTTCCTTTTCAGGTTGAGGTTGATGCTTCCGAGATTGGAGCGGGGGCGGTTTTGTCGCAGAGAAGCTCTGATGGCTCAGTGATGAAGCCATGTGCGTTCTTTTCTAGAAAATTTTCGCCCGCTGAACGGAATTATGATGTTGGTAATCGGGAGCTTTTGGCCATGAAGTGGGCATTTGAGGAGTGGCGTCATTGGCTTGAGGGTGCTAGACATCGTGTGGTGGTCTTTACTGATCACAAAAATCTGATGTACCTTGAGTCTGCCAAGCGTCTGAATCCTAGACAGGCTCGTTGGTCACTGTTTTTCTCCCGTTTCAATTTTGTGGTTTCATACCTGCCAGGTTCAAAGAATGTGAAGGCGGATGCTCTTTCTAGGAGTTTTGTGCCTGACTCCCCTGGAAATTCTGAGCCTACTGGTATCCTGAGGGATGGGGTGATTTTGTCGGCTGTCTCTCCAGACTTGCGACGTGCTTTGCAGGAGTTTCAGGCGGATAAACCTGATCGTTGTCCGCCTGAAAGACTGTTTGTTCCGGATAATTGGACGAGTAGAGTCATCTCCGAGGTCCATTCTTCTGCGTTGGCAGGTCATCCTGGAATATTTGGTACTAGAGACTTGGTGGCCAGGTCTTTTTGGTGGCCTTCCTTGTCGAGGGATGTGCGTTCTTTTGTGCAGTCTTGTGAAGTTTGCGCTCGGGCTAAGCCTTGCTGTTCTCGGGCCAGTGGATTGTTGTCACCTTTGCCTATCCCAAAGAGGCCTTGGACGCACATTTCCGTGGACTTTATTTCGGATCTTCCTGTCTCTCAAAAAATGTCCGTCATCTGGGTTGTGTGTGACCGCTTTTCTAAGATGGTTCATCTTGTACCCTTGCCTAAGTTACCTTCCTCCTCTGAGTTGGTCCCTCTGTTTTTTCAGAACGTGGTTCGTTTGCATGGTATTCCGGAGAACATCGTTTCTGACAGGGGATCCCAGTTTGTGTCTAGATTTTGGCGGACGTTCTGTGCTAAGATGGGCATTGATTTGTCCTTTTCGTCTGCATTCCATCCCCAGACGAATGGCCAGACTGAACGAACTAATCAGACCTTAGAAACTTATTTGAGGTGTTTTGTTTCTGCTGATCAAGATGACTGGGTTACCTTTTTGCCGCTTGCCGAATTTGCCCTTAATAATCGGGCTAGTTCTGCTACCTTGGTTTCTCCTTTCTTTTGTAATTCGGGGTTTCATCCTCGTTTTTCCTCTGGTCAGGTGGAGCCTTCTGATTGTCCTGGAGCGGACATGGTGGTGGATAGGTTGCATCAGATTTGGAGTCATGTGGTGGACAATTTGAAGTTGTCCCAGGAGAGAGCTCAGCATTTTGCTAATCGCCGTCGCCGCGTGGGTCCTCGTCTTCGTGTTGGGGACTTGGTGTGGTTGTCTTCTCGTTTTGTTCCTATGAAGGTCTCTTCTCCTAAGTTCAAGCCTCGGTTCATCGGTCCCTATAGGATCTTGGAAATTCTTAACCCTGTGTCGTTTCGTTTGGATCTCCCGGCATCGTTTGCTATTCATAATGTGTTCCATCAGTCGTTGTTGCGGAAGTATGAGGTACCTGTTGTTCCTTCGCTTGAGCCTCCTGCTCCGGTGCTGGTGGAGGGGGAATTGGAGTATGTTGTGGAGAAGATCTTGGATTCTCGTGTTTCCAGATGGAAGCTCCAGTATTTGGTCAAGTGGAAGGGTTATGGTCAGGAGGATAATTCTTGGGTGGTTGCCTCTGATGTTCATGCGGCCGATTTGGTCCGTGCATTTCATAGGGCTCATCCTGGTCGCCCTGGTGGTTCTCGTGAGGGTTCGGTGACCCCTCCTCAAGGGGGGGGTACTGTTGTGAGTTCTGTTTTTGGGCTCCCTCTGGTGGTTACTGGTGGTACTGGGTGACTTGTGTTCTCTGCGGTCTCTGGTGTCCACCTGTTCCATCAGGATATGGGAGTTTCCTATTTAGCCTGGCTTTCTTGTCATTTCCTCGCCGGCTATCAATGTAATCAGTGTGTCTTTTTACCTCTGCTACCCGCTTCTGTAATCTTCAGGACAAGCTAAGTTTTGATTTTCCTGTTCCACGTTTTGTTTTATTTTTGTCTTGTCCAGCTTGCAGACATGTGATTTCTTGTTGCTGGTTGCTCTTGTGGGCTGAGATTGCTCCTCATGTTCCATGAGTTGGCACATGAGTTCAAGTAATTTCAGGATGGTTTTTTGAAGGGTTTTTCGCTGACCGCGCAGTCCACTTTTGTATCCTCTGCTATCTAGCTTTAGCGGGCCTCATTTTGCTGAATCTGTTTTCATTACTACGTATGTGGTTTCCTCTCATTTCACCGTTATTACATGTGGGGGGCTGCTATTTCTGTGGGGTGTTTCTCTGGAGGCAAGAGAGGTCTGTGTTTCTTCTAATAGGGGAAGTTAGTTCTTCGGCTGGCGCGAGACGTCTAGAATCATCGTAGGCACGTTCCCCGGCTACAGCTAGTTGTGTGTTAGGTTCAGTATCGCGGTCAGCTCAAGTTCCATCACCCTAGAGCTTGTTTTGCTTTTGTGCTTGTCCTTTTGTGATCCCCTGCCATTGGGATCATGACAGGTCGGGTCGGGTTTCATGAAACCCGACTTTGCCAAAAGTCGGCGACTTCTGAAAATGGCCGACCCGTTTCGCTCAACCCTAATAATGAGTCAATAATAAATACAATAAATAGAGTATAATACTTCACATAAAATCTAATTATTCCCAATATGCCATAATAAATTATATAATAAATATCAGTGATATTGATGAGAATATTATAAACAGCAGTGATTATTATAGCATTTGCTAATGAAAAGGTGCCACCGTGAAATATACATTCCTAGCGCTAACAAACGGTCAAAAAGTCAAACACATAGTCACTTGCTAAACAAAGACATACCCAGGTGTTGGAACCAGCACAACCCGACGCGCGTTTCGCCTTGGCTTTGATGAGGGAGACTGAAGTATAGCCCGTCGCATTACAATTTATAGTGGGAGAGACCAATCAGCAGTTATGTCCGGATAGGAGTAACGTGATGTGGGCGGGATTTATGTTACCATGCATGATAGCGCCGTTGCCATATTCGGACCAGATGATGCGTCTCCACGGAGCGCTCCATCTGACCGGAAATGACGGCGGCCTAGGAAACACAGGGGACGCGTCTCCAAGGAGCGCGTCACCTGAACGGAAGTAACGGCGACCTGGGTTACACAAGGGACGCGTCTCCATGGACTCACATGCAAATCTGGGAGACATGGAATCGAATTTTTGGATGTTTTATTTGATGTCACTGATGACTTCCCATTGTTGTTCCTTCCCGGTGAAAGACCTGGCTATTCATTACTTGCATTGACAAACACGTGATGGTGTCTCCGCGGCTTTTCTACATGCATTTGCATATTTCCCATAAGGAATGGGAGCAGTGTTCTGAATCTCTGCGTTGAGAAACACGTGAAGGTGTCTCCGCGGTGTTGGATGTTTTGATCTCCCTGAGGTCATTCATCCTTATGTTTATAGTCCTTTTCCTAGGCACTGCTCCTAATAGCCAGTTTCCTACTCCACACTGATGAGGGGCAAATACCCCGAAACAGCTGTCTGTGGATGGATACCATGTTTTGGCATAGGTGGTTTTCCTTTTTGGATGCTGCCCTTCCCGTGGTTGTTCCTTCCCAGTGAAAGACCTGGCAATTCATTGCTTGCATTGAGAAACACGTGATGGTGTCTCCGCGGCTTTTCTACATGATATGTGTAGTGACTTGACCCCACGGGGGGTCAGTAGCAGACGGCACAACAAACAATGGAATGGCAAATGGGGGATATGAAGTAAATGGTCATGTGCAGGAATGAATGTGTCACATGGATTTATGTCTTTCTACATCAATTAAGGAATTTGCTCCTCAGACCTTACGGGGAATCGCAACACAGAACCAGAGCCCAGAGGACAATAAAACATTCACACTCCTTATCTATGAACTGTTCCAAAATTTATGGACACAACTGTTTATCACTCAACCATAATGATAGCCCTGCTTCACATCACTTGTCTTATCCATTGCATTATGGTTCTGCTGTGTTGTGTATAAATATGTGATTCTTCAGAATTTGCATTAGTCTTTGCCTGATGAAGAGGCCTGAGTAGTCCCGAGAGCTTGCAATTTGTTACCATCTTTTCAGTTAGCCATTAAAAGGTATCAATCACTGAGGGCTGTCAATTCTAAATATTTTTCTATCTACTGGCTAACACGGTACCAAGATATATATCTTTCCTGTGGCAAAGTGAATGAGATTTATAGAAATCTGATGCCCACTGTGCTTTTTTTTTTACTTAGCGTAAACTGACTTGTGGTGCGTGTTTCAAATCTGCAACAACGAAGGACCCATATAACAACCACACTAGAGGGCTAAACTAACTTGGAATAGCACAACAAGAAGACCTACATAGTGTATGTACCCATAAAAAATACTTCATTAGCTTAATAGACAAATACACAAATAGTAAAAAGACGGAGGCCGCTAAGCACACATACAGAAGATCATATGCATATGCAGGAGGTGGAAGGCTATAAAAATATACTGTAATTAGTTGGTTATAACTTTCCAAAAACATATGCAAAAAAGGGGCGCTAAAGTAAAGAAATGTAACTACATATCACTATCACCAGCTGCCTGCAGCGTTCCCAGTGCCCCAACGCACAATTCGTTATCTCTTCATCAGGAAACTGGAGATGAATAGATAATGAAGCGTGCGTTGAGGCTGTGGGAATGCTGCAGGCAGCTGGTGACAGTGATATGTACCGTATATACTCGAGTATAAGCCGACCCGAGTATAAGCCGGCTCCCCTAATTTTGCCACAAAAAACTGGGAAAACTTATTGACTCGAGTATAAGCCTAGGGTGGAAAATGGAGCAGCTACCGGTGAATTTCAAAAATAAAAATAGATACCAATAAAAGTAAAATTAATTGAGACATCAGTAGGTTAAGTGTTTTTGAATATCCATATTGAATCAGGAGCCCCATATAATGCTCCATACAGTTCATTATTGCCCCTTAGATGCTCTATATAAAGCTGTGCCCCATATACAATGCTCTGCACCGTTCATTATTGCCCCATAGCTGTGCCATATAGTGCTCTGCACCGTTCATTTTTGTCCCATAGCTGTGCCATATAGTGCTCTGCACCATTCATTATTGCCCCATAGCTGTGCCATATAGTGCTCTGCACCGTTCATTTTTGTCCCATAGCTGTGCCATACAGTGCTCTACACCGTTCATTTTTGTCCCATAGCTGTGCCATACAGTGCTCTACACCATTCATTTTTGTCCCATAACTGTGCCATATAGTGCTCTGCACCGTTCATTATTGCCCCATAGCTGTGCCATATAGTGCTCTGCACCGTTCATTATTGTCCCATAGCTGTGCCATATAGTGCTCTGCACCGTTCATTATTGCCCCATAGCTGTGCCATATAGTGCTCTGCACCGTTCATTATTGTCCCATAGGTGTGCCATATAGTGCTCTGCACCGTTCATTTTTGTCCCATAGCTGTGCCATATAGTGCTCTGCACCATACATTATTGTCCCATAGCTGTGCCATATAGTGCTCTGCACCGTTCATTTGTGTCCCATAGCTGTGCCATATAGTGCTCTGCACCATTCATTATTGTCCCATAGCTGTGCCATATAGTGCTCTGCACCGTTCATTATTGTCCCATAGCTGTGCCATATAGTGCTCTGCACCGTTCATTATTGTCCCATAGGTGTGCCATATAGTGCTCTGCACCGTTCATTATTTCATTATTTCCCCATAGCTATGCCATATAGTGCTCTGCACCGTTCATTATTGTCCCATAGGTGTGCCATATAGTGCTCTGCACCGTTCATTATTTCATTATTGCCCCATAGCTTTGCCATATAGTGCACTGCACCGTTCATTCTTGCCCCATAGCTGTGCTGCCATATAGTGCTCTGCACCGTTCATTATTGTCCCATAGGTGTGCCATATAGTGCTCTGCACCGTTCATTATTTCATTATTTCCCCATAGCTATGCCATATAGTGCTCTGCACCGTTCATTATTGCCCCATAGATGTACCATAGAAAGCTGTGCCATTGCTGCTGCTGCAATAAAAAAAAAAAAAGCCATACTCACCTTTCTTGCTTGCAGCTCCCGGCGTCTCGTCCTGGCGTCTCTCTGCACTGACTAATCAGGCAGAAGGCGCCGCGCACACTATATGCGTCATCGCGCCCTCTGACATGCACAGTCAGTGCGGAGAGACGCCGGGAAGATGGAGCGGCGCCCGGCGTGTGGAACGGGGATAGGTGAATATGCGATACTTACCTGCTCCCGGCACGGTCCCTGGTTCCTTCTCCGGACAGCTGGTCTTCGGTGCCGCAGCCTCTTCCTCTATCAGCGGTCAATGTTACCGCTGAATAGAGAAATGAATATGCGGCTTCACCCCTATGGGAGTGGAGTCCATATTCATTTTTCTAATGAGCGGTCCCACGTGACCGCTGAACAGGGGAAGAGGTGCAGCACCCGAAGACCGTGGGACGGCACGGGAGCGCCAGGATCGCCAGGACTAGGTAAGTATGCCTCAGCGCCCTCTCCCCCTCACCCGCCGTCCCTGCCACCCACCGTGACTCGAGTATAAGCCGAGAAGGGCACTTTCAGCCCAAAAATTTGGGCCGAAAATCTTGGCTCATACTCGAGTATATACAGTAAGTTTAATTTCTTTACTTTAGCTCCCCTTTTGTTGCATATATTTTTTGGAAAGTTATAACCAACTAATTACAGTATACTCAGGGGACTATGCTATACTAATGCCACACTTTTTATATCCTTCCACCTCCTGCGTATGCCTATGTTTCCCTGCATGCTAATGTGATATGCCACTTCTGGGGTGGCTATGGGCTTGCATTTTTAGGCTGGGAAGGGCACAATAACCAGAGACCTTTCCAGTCTGATATCAGCTCACAGCGGTCTGCTTTACCTTTGCTGGTTATGAAAAATAGGGTGGGACATGAAGTCATGTTTTTAAATAATTTCTTTATTTTTTAAACAAACCTAAACACTCTTTTATGCCACATGAAATGCACTAAAGGGAGCATTTTTTTTTATATGTAGGGGGCTTGTGACATTATATATCTACAGGACATCTACCTATTCTATCAACTTTCTATCCATATCTGTATAGAAGATTGCTTTCTTAGTTTTCTAAACTAACTTTAATTTACATAGACTATTTACAGTATGTAAAAGATGCTGTTAAATGCATTGCATAAGGATAGCATATGCCATGCAGGTGAGGAAAAAATTGTATTCTTGGATTACACTCGCATTACACATGCATTAACATACGAATTTAGCTTGAACACCCTGAGCTGAAAATCAGAGTGATTTATTTTTATACAATCATGTGATTCCAGCCTAATTCAAGCAGAAACTCCAATTTTTTTTTTTTTTGAGGAGTTTCGAGATTTGGAGAGTTTCTGCTTCAAAAACAACAAAAAATCTCCATATGCAAATAGGCACTGAAAAAAACTACCAACTTTTTGAGGAAGATTTTGGAGAGTTTTCACTCCAAAAACAATTTAGACATGACACGCAATTGTTAGTAAAATTGACAATTTTTTATAATTCTGATAAATGTCCATTACATAACTCCCCGTCCAAAGGGGTAGCAAGGGTGTTGGATCGGGAGGGGGGCAAAACTTCTGAGAGGGCCCCTAACCAGGTAACCCTGATTACAACTCTATTGGCTCATCCTAATATTGGTTGTAGGAGAACCTCAGCAGATGACCTCGCTGTTACTGAATACAATCTCTATACAAAGACCAACACTGATATTACCACCATATGGTGACCATGTAGTGGTAGATACCAGTCCTGCAGAACATGTAACAGATTACAGGGCACCAATGTCTAGCCTGCCAATCTTTGTGTTCTCTGGCAAATGCCAATCGCCCTGCTCAGTATTGGGCTATAGGCACAACACCCACATGTAGCTGTCTTGCCCTCATACTACCCTCAGGAAGTCTGTTTCTGACAGTTTGATCATACACATGGATGTTAGTGGCCTGATGGAGGTCATTTTGCAGGGCTCTAGCACTGTTCCTCCTTGCACAAAGTAGGAGGTAGCGGTCTTGCTGATGGGTTATTTTCCTCCTACAGACCCCTTCAGGTCTCCCTGTTTACTGGCCTCTCTCTTGGGATCTGCTCCATGCTCTGGACATTGTGCTGACAGATACAGCTACCCTTCTTGCCACAACTCGCATTGATGTGCCATTTTGGATGAGCTGCATTATCTGAGCCCTGCTTGCAAGCTTACAATCTATGAGGAAAGAGGGGAAACATGAAAGATGGATGGTAGCAGTTGCTTTCATTGTTCTGACCAGCCATTATGTAATACATTGGGTGTTCATGTAATGCTGCATGAACCAGTTATCAGCCAGAAAGTGTAAAAGTACAGACACAGAGGGCTGTAAAATGCATAAAGCATGTCAGAACATGTTAAGAGGATCCTGGTTATGAAGAAAATTTTTAATGAGCAACACAGGGATAGTTGAACAAATGTGTTGAGGCGGTAGGCCAGCCTAAAGAAATGCATTTTTAGGGCACACTTAAAACTGTGGGTATTGGGGATTAATCAAATTATCCTGGGTAGTGCATTCCAAAGAAAAGGCACAGTATGTGAGAAGTCTTGGAGACTGGAGTGGTAGGTTCTGATTATTGAGGGCATCCATTAGCAGAATGGAGGTCATGGATAGGGTGGTATTCTGAGTCCAGGGAAGAGATGTAGGGTGGTGCTGATCTGTGGAGCACTTTATGGGTGAGAGTAATAAGTTTATACTGAATTGTGGAGTGGATGGGTAACCAGTGCAATGACTGGCACAAGGTAGGGGAATCAGTGTAAAGGTTGATAAGGAATATGATCCTGCCAGCAGCATTCAAGACAGATTGGAGAGGGGAGAGTTTGGTATAAGGGAGACCGTTAAGTAGAGAGTTACAATAGTCCAGTCGAGAAAGAGTAAGAGCAACAGTAAGAGTTTTTTCAGAGTTGAAAGTAAGAAAATTCGAATTTGAGAAATGTTTTTGAGGTGCAGATAATAAGAGCGAGCCAGTGATCAGATGTGGGGGGTAAATGAAAGCTCTGAATCAAGTTTGACCCCAAAACAGCGGGTATGTTGCTGGGGAGTAATGGTAGAACCACACGGAAATGGCAATGTCGGGCCAAGGTAGGTTAGTAGAGGTAGGAAGCACAAGGAGTTCAGTTTTTGACAGGTTTAGTTTCAGATAAAAGGAGGACATAATGTTGGAGACAGCAGTAAGACAATCACTGGTGTTTTGTAATAATGCAGGCGTGATGACAAAAGTAGAGGTGTATAATTGGGTGTCATCAGCATAGAGATGGTACAAGAAACTAAATCTACTGATTGTTTGACCAATAGGGGCAGTATACAAGGGGAAGAGGAAGGGAGGAGGAGCAGGATAAAGATACAGTGAAGGAGCGGTCACAGAGGTAGGAGAAGAACCAGGAGAGAACGGTGTCCTTGAGGCCGATAGAGCGGAGCATAGTGATGACCCTCAGTGTTGAATACTGCAGAGAGAGATCCAGGAGAAATAGCATGGAGCAGTGACCATTAGATTTAGCTGTTAGTACATTAATAAAGACTATAATGAGGGCAGTTTCAGTAGCGTGAAAAGAGCGGAAACTGGATTGAAGAGGGTCAAGAAGAGAGTGATCTGAGAGATAACGGATTAGATGAGAATGGACCAAGCATTCCAGAAGTTTAGAGATGAAGGGAAGATTAGAGATGGGTCTATAGTTAGCAGCACAATTTTTGTCAATGGATGTTTTTTTAAGTAATGGATGTATGATGGCATAATTAAATGAAGAGGAAATGATACAGGAAGCAAGAGAGAGGTTGAATATTTTTGTTAGGCGAGTGGTGACAGCATGGGAAAGGGGCTGAGGAGATGTGACAGAATAGGGTCACTGGTGCAAGTAGCAAGGCAAGAAGATACAAAGAGCCTGATCACTGCTTGCACAGTATGAGGAGGGATTGGGAGAAAATTTCTTGTAAAATATGGTCAATTTTTTCTTTGAAATATTTGGCCAGCTCATCAGCGCAGAGATACGTGGTCGGGGCCTGCACCCTTGGGTTGAGTAGGGAATTGAAAGTGTCAAAGAAATGTTTAGGACTATTGGATAGTGAGGTGATGAGGGTGTTGAAATAGATTTGTTTGGAGAGGTGAAGGGCAGAGTTGTATGGTTTAAGCATAAAGTTTTAATGGATGAAATCTTCGGGCAGATTGGATTTACTCCACAGACCTTCATCGCACCTGAAGCACCGCTGTAGAAGATTTGTTTGCAGCGTGTGCCAGGGTTGTCGCCGTCTGTGCCGAGTTGTTCTATATATAGGAGGTGCAGCTTCATCCAGGGCACTTTGCAGTTTGTCATTATAATGTTTCAGTGCAGAGTCAGGACATGAGAGGGAGGAGATTGGAGCCAATGATGACTGCAAATTCTTCATATCTGGGTGTTAATAGCACGCATATTTCTATAAGTGTGGAAAGTGGGGGTGTCCTGAGCGGGATGACTGTTCTTGACAGAGATAGTATAATTCACTCCCTATAACCTCCAAATAGTATGATGCACTCCCTATATGCAGACTCTATATAATATAATGCACTTTCCATACACCTCTATAAAGTGTAATGCACTCCCCATAGTCAGATTCTTTATAGTATAATGCATTCACCATAAGCCTCCAAATAGTATAATGCATCCCCCATATGCGGACTCTGTATAATATAATGCTCTCCACAAAGGCCTCTATATAGTGTAATGGACTCCCCATAGGCAGATTTTATATAGTATAATGAACTCCCCATGGTCAGATTCTTTATAGTAAAATGCACTCTCCCTAGGCCTATATATAGTATAATGCACCCATATTGGCCTCTATGGTATTATGCACTCCCCACAGACCTTCATTAAAAAAATATAATACTCACCACTCCTCCTCATTCCCCCGCTGCTCTGAGTGAACGCACATCTCAGGACAGCAGGCACAAAATAATGATGTCATTGTGCCCGCTGTCAGTGTCTGTGTCCGGTTCTGGCACTGGGTCCCCTGTTATGGACCTGGTGGTTAGGAGCACCCGGAACAACCTGATGGTTAAACTAACACTGAACAAGCTCTGGGAAGTGGAAGCTCTGCTGACCGCAACCCCTAATCCTATCACACACACTAGAAATAGCCGTGGAGCGTACCTAACTCTACCTAGACGCCTCTTCACAGCCTAAGAGCTAACTAGCCCTAGAGATAGAAAATAAAGCCTACCTTGCCTCAGAGAAATTCCCCAAAGGAAAAGGCAGCCCCCCACATATATTGACTGTGAGTTAAGATGAAAGTCACAAACACAGGAATGAAACAAGTTTCAGAAAAGGGAGGCCAGAATTACTAAACAGACAGAAGATAGAAAAGGTATCTTTGCGGTCAGCACAAAAAACTACAAAAGACCACGCAGAGTGTGCAAAAAGACCTCCGCACCGACTCATGGTGCGGAGGTGCCACTCTGCATCCCAGAGCTTCTAGCTAGGAAGGCAAAATCATGATAGCAAGCTGGACAAGAAAACAATGAACAAATAATTAACTAGCAGGGACTTAGCTTCTGCTGGAGTAGACAGGTCACCAGAAAGATCCAAGAGCGAACTGAACCAGTACAAGAACATTGACAGCTGGCATGGAGTAACGATCTGAGTGGAGTTAAATAGAGCAGCCAGCCAAAGGATAAACTATGTCACCTGTGGAAGGAACCTCAGAAGCAGCAGCTCCACTCACAGCCACCAGAGGGAGTCCATGGACAGAACTCGCCGAAGTACCATTCATGACCACAGGAGGGAGTTCGATAACAGAATTCACAACAGTACCCCCCCTTGAGGAGGGGTCACCGAACCCTCACCAGAGCCCCCAGGCCGATCAGGACGAGCCAAATGAAAGGCACGAACTAAATCGGCAGCATGAACATCAGAGGCAAAAACCCAGGAATTAGCTTCCTGACCATAACCCTTCCACTTGACCAGGTACTGGAGTTTCCGTCTCGAAATACGAGAATCCAAAATCTTCTCCACCACATACTCCAACTCCCCCTCGACCAACACCGGGGCAGGAGGATCAACGGAGGGAACCATAGGCGCCACGTATCTCCGCAATAACGACCTATGGAACACATTATGGATGGCAAAAGAAGCTGGAAGGGCCAAACGAAATGACACAGGATTGAGAACTTCAGAAATCTTATACGGACCAATGAAACGAGGCTTAAACTTAGGAGAGGAAACCTTCATAGGAACATAACGAGACGACAACCAAACCAAATCCCCAACACGAAGTCGGGGACCAACACAGTGCCGGCGGTTAGCAAAACGTTGAGCCTTCTCCTGGGACAATGTCAAATTGTCCACCACATGAGTCCAAATCTGCTGCAACCTATCCACCACAGTATCTACACCAGGACAGTCCGAAGACTCAACCTGCCCTGAAGAGAAACGAGGATGGAAACCAGAATTGCAGAAAAACGGCGAAACCAAAGTAGCCGAGCTGGCCCGATTATTAAGGGCGAACTCAGCCAACGGCAAAAAGGACACCCAATCATCCTGATCAGCAGAAACAAAGCATCTCAGATATGTTTCCAAAGTCTGATTAGTTCGTTCGGTTTGGCCATTTGTCTGAGGATGGAAAGCTGAAGAAAAAGACAAATCAATGCCCATCTTAGCACAAAAGGACCGTCAAAACCTCGAAACAAACTGGGAACCTCTGTCCGAGACGATGTTCTCCGGAATGCCATGCAAACGAACCACATGCTGGAAAAACAATGGCACCAAATCAGAGGAGGAAGGCAATTTAGACAAGGGTACCAAATGGACCATCTTAGAGAAGCGATCACAAACCACCCAAATGACCGACATCCTTTGAGAGACAGGGAGATCTGAAATAAAATCCATGGAAATATGCGTCCAGGGCCTCTTCGGGACCGGCAAGGGCAAAAGCAACCCACTGGCACGAGAACAGCAGGGCTTAGCCCGAGCACAAGTCCCACAGAACTGCACAAAAGAACGCACATCCCGTGACAAAGAAGGCCACCAAAAGGATCTATGTTATGACCTGGTGGTCAGGACAATAATGGACCTGGTGGTTAAGAGCACACGGAAAGACCTGATAGTTACTGAAAATAAGGACGAGCTCTGGGACGTGGGAACTCTGCTGACCGCAATCCCTAATCCTATCACACACACTAGAAATAGCCGTGGATTGCTCCTAACGCTCCCTATGCAACTCGGCACAGCCCAAGGAACTAGCTAGCCCTGAAGATAGAAAAATAAAGCCTACATTGCCTCAGAGAAATTCCCCAAAGGAAAAGGCAGCCCCCCACATATAATGACTGTGAGTAAAGATGAAAATACAAACACAAAGATGAAATAGATTTATCAAAGCGAGGCCCGACTTACTGAACAGACTGAGGATAGGAAAGGTTGCTTTGCGGTCAGCACAAAAACCTACAAAAAGACTACGCAGAGGGCACAAAAAGACCCTCCGCACCGACTCACGGTGCGGAGGCGCTCCCTCTGCGTCCCAGAGCTTCCAGCAAGCAAGACAACAATAAAAATAGCAAGCTGGACAGAAAAATAGCAAACCAAAGAAAAACAAACAGGAACTTAGCTTCTGCTGGGAAGACAGGTCACAAGAACGATCCAGGAGTGAACTAGACCAATACTGGAACATTGACAGGTGGCATGGAGCAAAGATCTAAGTGGAGTTAAATAGAGGAGCCAGCTAACGAATTAACCTCGTCACCTGTGGAAGGAAACTCAGAAACACGCACAGCCACCAGAGAAAGTCCATGGAGAGAACCAGCCGAAGTACCATTCATGACCACAGGAGGGAGCCCGACAACAGAATTCACAAAAGTACCCCCCCCTTGAGGAGGGGTCACCGAACCCTCACCAGAGCCCCCAGGCCGACCAGGATGAGCCAAATGAAAGGCACGAACCAGATCGGCAGCATGAACATCAGAGGCAAAAACCCAGGAATTATCTTCCTGACCATAACCCTTCCACTTGACCAGATACTGGAGTTTCCGTCTCGAAATACGAGAATCCAAAATCTTCTCCACCACATACTCCAACTCCCCCTCAAACAACACCGGGGCAGGAGGATCAACGGATGGAACCACAGGCGCCACGTATCTCCGCAATAACGACCTATGGAACACATTATGGATGGCAAAAGAAGCAGGAAGGGCCAAACGAAATGACACAGGATTGATAACCTCAGAAATCTTATACGGACCAATGAAACGAGTCTTAAACTTAGGAGAGGAAACCTTCATAGGAACATAACGAGACGACAACCAAACCAAATCCCCCACACAGCGCTGGCGGTTAGCAAAACGTTGAGCCTTCTCCTGGGACAATGTCAAATTGTCCACCACATGAGTCCAAATCTGCTGCAACCTATCCACCACAGTATCTACACCAGGACAGTCCGAAGACTCAACCTGCCCTGAAGAGAAACGAGGATGGAAACCAGAATTGCAGAAAAACGGCGAAACCAAAGTAGCCGAGCTGGCCCGATTATTAAGGGCGAACTCAGCCAACGGCAAAAAGGACACCCAATCATCCTGATCAGCAGAAACAAAGCATCTCAGATATGTTTCCAAAGTCTGATTAGTTCGTTCGGTTTGGCCATTTGTCTGAGGATGGAAAGCCGAGGAAAAATACAAATCACTGCCCATCCTAGCACAAAAGGATCGCCAAAACCTCGAAACAAACTGGGAACCTCTGTCAGAAACGATGTTCTCCGGGATACCATGTAAACGAACCACATGCTGGAAAAATAATGGCACCAAATCAGAGGAGGAAGGCAATTTAGACAAAGGTACCAAATGGACCATCTTAGAGAAGCGATCACAAACCACCCAAATGACCGACATCTTTTGAGAGACGGGGAGATCCGAATTAAAATCCATAGAAATATGCGTCCAGGGCCTCTTCGGGACCGGCAAGGGCAAAAGCAACCCACTGGCACGAGAACAGCAGGGCTTAGCCCGAGCACAAGTCCCACAGGACTGCACAAAATAACGCACATCCCGTGACAAAGACGGCCACCAAAAGGATCTAGCCACCAAATCTCTGGTACCAAAGATTCCAGGATGCCCAGCCAACACTGAACAATGAATCTCAGAGATAACTCTACTAGTCCATCTATCAGGGACAAACAGTTTCTCCGCTGGGCAACGGTCAGGTCTATCAGCCTGAAATTTTTGCAGCACCCGCCGCAAATCAGGGGAGATGGCAGACAAAATTACCCCCTCTTTGAGAATACCCGCCGGCTCAGGAACACCCGGAGAGTCAGGCACAAAACTCCTTGACAGGGCATCAGCCTTCACATTCTTAGAGCCCGGAAGTTACGAAACCACAAAATCAAAACGGGAGAAAAATAACGACCATCGAGCCTGTCTTGGATTCAACCATTTGGCAGACTCAAGATAAGTCAAATTCTTGTGATCTGTCAAGACCACCACGCGATGCTTGGCTCCTTCAAGCCAATGACGCCACTCCTCGAATGCCCACTTCATGGCCAACAACTCTCGATTACTAACATCATAATTGCGCTCAGCAGGCGAAAACTTTCTAGAAAAGAAAGCACATGGCTTCATCACCGAGCCATCAGAACTTCTTTGCGACAAAACAGCCCCTGCTCAAATCTCAGAAGCATCAACCTCAACCTGAAACGGGAGCGAAACATCTGGCTGGCACAACACAGGGGCAGAAGAAAAACGATGCTTCAACTCCTGAAAAGCCTCTACAGCTGCAGAAGACCAATTGACCACATCAGCACCCTTCTTGGTCAAATCAGTCAATGGTTTAGCAACACTAGAAAAATTAGCGATGAAGCGCCGATAAAAATTAGCAAAGCCCAGGAACTTTTGCAGGCTCTTCACAGATGTCGGCTGAGTCCAATCGTAAATGGCCTGGACTTTAACAGGGTCCATCTCGATAGTAGAAGGGGAAAAAATGAACCCCAAAAATGAAACCTTCTGAACTCCAAAGAGACACTTTGACCCCTTCACAAACAAGGAATTCGCACGAAGGACCTGGAACACCATTCTGACCTGCTTCACATGAGACTCTCAATCATCCGAAAAGACCAAAATATCATCCAAATACACAATCAGGATTTTATCCAGGTCCTCTCGGAAGATGTCATGCATAAAGGACTGAAATACTGATGGAGCATTGGAAAGCCCGAATGGCATAACCAGGTACTCAAAATGGCCCTCGGGCGTATTAAATGCTGTTTTCCATTCATCGCCTTGTTTAATACGCACAAGATTATACGCCCCTCGAAGATCTATCTTGGTGAACCAACTAGCCCCTTTAATACGGGCAAACAAATCAGACAGCAACGGCAAAGGATACTGAAATTTGACTGTAATTTTATTAAGAAGGCGGTAATCAATACAAGGTCTCAAAGAACCATCCTTCTTGGCCACAAAAAAGAACCCTGCTCCCAACGGTGATGACGACGGGCGAATATGCCCTTTCTCCAAGGATTCCTTTATATAACTCCGCATAGCGGCGTGCTCTAAATTGAACAGTCGGCCCTTAGGAAACTTACTACCAGGAATCAAATTAATAACTCAATCGCAATCCCTATGAGGAGGTAGGGGACTGGATTTGGGCTCATCAAATACATCCCGGTAATCCGACAAAAATTCAGGGACTTCAGAAGGAGTGGAAGGCGAAATTGACAGCAATGGAACATCACCATGTACCCCTTGACAACCCCAGCTGGACACAGACATAGATTTCCAATCCAATACTGGATTATGGACCTGTAGCCATGGCAACCCCAAAACGACCACATCATGCAGATTATGCAACACCAAAAAGCGAATATCCTCCTGATGTGCAGGAGCCATGCACATGGTCAATTGAGTCCAGTACTGAGGCTTATTCTTGGCCAAAGGCGTAGCATCAATTCCTCTCAATGGAATTGGATACTGCAAGGGCTCCAAGAAAAAACCACAGCGCCTGGCAAACTCCAAGTCCATCAAATTCAGGGCAGCGCCTGAATCCACAAATGCCATAACAGAATAGGACGACAAAGAGCAGATCAGAGTAACGGACAAAAGAAATTTAGACTGTACCGTACCAATGGTGGCAGACCTAGCGAACCGCTTAGTGCGCTTAGGACAATCGAAGATAGCATGAGTGGAATCACCACAGTAAAAACACAGCCCATTCCGACGTCTGTGTTCTTGCTGTTCAGCTCTGGTCAAAGTCCTATCACATTGCATAGGCTCAGGCCTATGCTCAGAGAATACCGCCAAATGGTGCACAGCTTTGCGCTCCCGCAAGCGCCGATCGATCTGAATGGCCAAGGACATAGACTCATTCAGACCAGCAGGCGTGGGAAATCCCACCATGACATCCTTAAGGGTTTCAGAAAGATCCTTTCTGAAAATTGCAGCCAGGACACACTCATTCCACTGAGTAAGCACAGACCACTTTCTAAACTTCTGACAATATACCTCCGCTTCATCCTGACCCTGACTCAAAGCCAGCAAGATTTTCTCTGCCTGATCCACTGAATTTGGTTCATCATAAAGCAATCCAAGCGCCAGAAAAAACGCATCTACATCACGCAATGCAGGATCTCCTGGCGCAAGGGAAAATGCCCAGTCCTGAGGGTCACCACGCAACAAAGAAATAATGAGTTTTACTTGTTGAACGGGGTCACCAGTGGAGCGGGGTTTCAAAGCAAGAAACAGTTTACAATTATTTTTGAAATTCAGGAACTTAGATCTATCCCCAGAAAACAAATCAGGAACTGGAATTCTAGGCTCTAACATCGGATTCTGAACCACAAAATCTTGAATGTTTTGTACCCTTGCAGTGAGATGATCCACACAAGAGGACAGACCTTGAATGTCCATATCTACACCTGTGTCCTGAACCACCCAGAGGTTAAGGGGAAAAGAAAGACAAAACACACTGCAGAGCAAAAAAAATGGTCTCAGAACTTCTCTTATCCCTCTATTGAGGTGCATTAATACTTTGGGCCAGCTGTACTGTTATGGACCTGGTGGTTAGGAGCACCCGGAACGACCTGATGGTTAAACTAACACTGAACAAGCTCTGGGAAGTGGAAGCTCTGCTGACTGCAACCCCTAATCCTATCACACACACTAGAAATAGCCGCCGAGCGTACCTAACTCTACCTAGACGCCTCTTCACAGCCTAAGAGCTAACTAGCCCTAGAGATAGAAAATAAAGCTTACCTTGCCTCAGAGAAATTCCCCAAAGGAAAAGGCAGCCCCCCACATATATTGACTGTGAGTTAAGATGAAAGTCACAAACACAGGAATGAAACAAGTTTCAGCAAAGGGAGGCCAGACTTACTAAACAGACAGAAGATAGAAAAGGTATCTTTGCGGTCAGCACAAAAAACTGCAAAAGACCACGCAGAGTGTGCAAAAAGACCTCCGCACCGACTCACGGTGCAAAGGTGCCACTCTGCATCCCAGAGCTTCCAGCTAGCAAGGCAAAATCATGATAGCAAGCTGGACAAGAAAACAATGAACAAATAATTAACTAGCAGGGACTTAGCTTCTGCTGGAGTAGACAGGTCACCAGAAAGATCCAAGAGCGAACTGAACCAGTACAAGAACATTGACAGCTGGCATGGAGTAACGATCTGAGTGGAGTTAAATAGAGCAGCCAGCCAAAGGATAAACTAAGTCACCTGTGGAAGGAACCTCAGAAGCAGCAGCTCCACTCACAGCCACCAGAGGGAGTCCATGGACAGAACTCGCCGAAGTACCATTCCATGACCACAGGAGGGAATTCGATAACAGAATTCACAACAGTCCCCCCAGCTCAAGGGCCCCATAGCTGCCGGATGGCTGTACAGGGAGATATGTTTCCTTGCTTTGACGCAGAGTTTAATTGAATGGGTGCCATGCGTACGCCTGTACAGTTAACAGTAAAGTTTTTCTCCATGGGCCTCTCAGAGTGCTGGGTCCAGGGCATCAGCCCTCTCTGTCAACCTGGTGGCTACGCTACTGCCCCCAACACAACTTGAGTGATTCACACTGGTTGGTTTACCTTGCTGCAGTCAAGTCTACATTATTGCGGTAACAATCAATCACTGACCTCAGAGGTGATACATGTACGACCTGAGACCACCGAGAATGGTGATTGGTTCTGTCATCCCTGCAGCAAAATTTGTTTCTTTTTCAGCATTTTCTAAGCTGCCAGACGTTTCCTTAAATTATATTGTATTTATCTTCTGTATCAGCTGTTTCAAAGAATCAGTGGATCATTTAATTTTGCGCATTAGCCTGGCATTGTTATTAACTTATACCATTAAAACACTTTTTTTAACTTCTAAAGAGACAAGTTTACAAGTAATATGGCAAGTAAATAGTGATCATGTTGTAAAGCACTATACTGCCATCTCGTGGCAGCATCCCCAAATGGTCATTTTATTTATAATAAACAAGTGATTTTTATCATCCCAATTTTAAGGCTACTTTCACACTAGCGTCGGAATCTGCCCGTCGCAATGCGTCAGGCCGAGATTCCGACGCTAGCGTTTGATGCGCCACACAATGGGTGCAGCGGATGCATTTCTCCTGCGCATCCGCTGCCCCATTGTGAGGTGCGGGGAGGTGGGGGCGGAGTTCCGGCCGCGCATGTGCGGTTAGAAAAAGCGGTCTGTCGGCAGCAAAAAACGTTACATTTAACGTTTTTTGCTCCCGGCGGTCCGCCACAACACGGCGCAACCGTCGCACGACGGTTGCTACGTGTGGCAATGCGTCGCAATGCGTCGCTAATGTTAATCTATGGGGCAAAAACGCATCCTGCAAACAACTTTGCAGGATGCGTTTTTTGCCATAAACGACGCATTGCGACGTATTGCAAAAAAACGCCAGTGTGAAAGTAGCCTAAACTACTACTACCATTTAAAGCAACAGAAAGCAAGAACTGAGAGTCACCTTAGAGTATGTCTATGGTTACATACCACGCCACCTGTTGTAGATGCGTAAATGTGTGTTGGGTCGCTTGTTTGCCTTGTCCACCTTGAGCTAAGTATGTCAGCTGTAAATGGCCTGCTTTTCCTTTTTAGATATAGAGTAAGTCTTACTCCTAGGAAAATCAAGTCTTTGTATTAGGTTGGCCGGCCGCGACCAATCAGTGGCGGGCAAAGTCCGGCCACAAATTCGCCCTTCCCTACTCCCCTCCAGTCAATGCCCCCTCCCTGCTCTCCTCCAGTCAGTGCCCCAATAGTGTTTTAGCAGTCCGTTAAATGGTGTAATGCAGTCCGTTAACGCTGCTATTAACCCTGTGTGACCAACTTTTTACTATTAATGCTGCCTATGCAGCATCAATAGTAAAAAGATCTAATGTTAAAAATAATTAAAAAAATAAAAAATCATTATATTCTCACCTTCCAGCGCCTTTCCCACTCCTCACGACTCTCCGGTCCCTAGAATGCATTTCGGCAATGACCGAAGATGACGTAGTGGTCTTGCGAGACAACTACATCATCACGTGTTATTGCCACAATGCATTCTTGGGACCGGAGCGTTGCGAGGAGCATCGCTACTGGCCTGGCCTGGATCTGGGGGCCGACGGAAGGTGAGTATATAACTATTTTTTATTTTAATTCTTTTTTTAAACAGGGATATGGTGCTCACATTACTATATACTACATGGGCTGTGTTGGATACTATGTGGCTGTGCTATCTACTACATGGCCTGTGTTATATACTACATGGGCTGTGTTATATACTACGTGGGCTGTGCTACTGTATATACTGCGTGAGTTGCTATATACTGCATCGGCTGTGTTATATACTATGTGGCTGTGCTATATACTACGTGGCCTGTGTTATATACTACATGGGCTGTGTTATATACTACGTGGGCTGTGCTATATACTGCATAGGCTGTGCTATATACTGCGTTGCCTGTGTTATATACTACGTGGCTGTGCAATATACTATGTGGCTGTACTATATACTACGTGGCTGTGTTACATACTACATGGGCTGTGTTATATCCTACGTGAGCTGTGTTATATATTACGTGGGCTGTGTTATATACTACATGGGCAGTGTTATATATTGCATGGCCTGTGTTATATACTACATCTCTGTGCTATATACTACATAGCTGTGCAATATACTACGTGGCTGTGCAATATACTACATGGCTGGGCAATATACGACATGGCTGTGTTATATACTACGTGGCTGTGTTATATACTACGTGGTCTGCGCATGACACGCAGATACACGGGCACTGTGCTTAGAGTTCAGGCACGCATGGTCCCTCCTTCATAAAGGGGCTGCTTGTGCTGTCCTAAAGTGTCACCAACCAATGGCTGGTAGGCACCTCCACCTTAATGGGGCTGCCTGAGCAATGTTATAGTTAGTCCCCTGTATGCTTGCAAGTTGTAAGGTCCCCAGAACCCACCAGTCAGTCTACCTGTCCAGTACCTGTCTGCTTGAATTTGCCTTGTATTCCTGTATTTTAGAAGTTGCAGCCTGCTTGTATATCAGCCGTGTCCACCTATCTGTACACCAGCTGTGCTAGCCTGCACATGCCAGTGCTTATCGGTATACCAGCCTTACCATCCCACAACTTCCAGTGCTTATTTGTATACCAGCCGTACCAGCCCTCACCTGCCACTGCTTATCTGTATACCAGCAGTACTAGCCCACACCTGCCTGTGCTTATCTGTATACCAACCATACCAGCCTGCACCTGCCAGTGCCTATCTTTATACCAGGAAAGAAATAAACTCTACAGAAGAGTTGAAAAGGTGAGACCACTCACCTAGTGTGGTTACAATTTAGCAACATAAGATAAGCTTGTATTACAGCTGCTGCAGGACACTGGTCACATATGGACCCGGAGAAAATGAAAATCAGGAAGAAGGTGTCATTCAATGTGTTGCTGATAAAAGCTCAATGGCCGGATAAAATGATGTGGTCAATCCTGAGGAATACGTAATTTTGTACTTCGAAATGCATCAAATAAACCACTTCGTTTCACTTATTTCCACAAATTATATGGCTCACGTTCATCTAGCAGCACAGAAGCCATCCACAAATAATCCTTTATTTGATGTCTAATGGTCACTGACTGACCCGTGGATCCACTGCAGCTCACATTCCAGGCTTTTTCTATGGATACCTTAGGTAAGTCTAATCAAAAGTAATACCTTATTGTTTATCTTCTATATAATTGTCTAAGGGTCACTTCCTTCTGTCTGTCTTTCTGTCTGTCTGTCTTTCTGTCTGTCTGTCATGGAAATCCCAAGTCGCTGATTAGTCACGGCAAAACGGCCACGACCAATCAGCGATGGGCACAGTCCGGCGGCAAAATGGCCGCTCCCAACTCCCCTGCAGTCAATGCCCGCTCCATGTTCCCCCCCAGTTAGCGCTCACACAGGGTTAATGGCAGCATTAACGGACGGCGTTATGCCACCGTGTCACGCACTCCGTTAATGCTGCTATTAACCTTGGTCACCAACTTTTTACTATTGATGCTGTCTATGCAGCATCAATAGTAAAAAGATCTGATGTTAAAACTAATTAAAAAAAAAAAAATCATTATATACTCACCCTCCGTCGGCCCCCTGGATCCAGCCCAAGCCTTTCCCGCTCCTCGTGATGCTCCGGTGACCGGTCAATGCATTGCGGTGACCGCTACGTCATTATCTCGCGAGACCGCAATGCACTCTTGGGACTGGAGCCATCGCGAGGAGCATCGATAAACACCTGGGCTGGATCCGGGGGGCTGACTAAGGGTGAGTATATTACTATTTTTTATTTTAATTCTTTTTTTAACAGGGGTATGGTGCCCACATTGCTATATACTACGTGGGTTGTGTTAGATACTGCGTGGGCTGCGTTATATACTGCATGGGTTGTGTTGTATACTACATCTCTGTGCTATATACAATGTGGGCTGTGCTATATACTACGTGGCTGTGGTATATATTACGTGGCTGGGCAATATACTACATCGCTGTGCTCTATACTATGTGGCCTGTATTATAAACTGCATTGCAGTGTTATATACTACGTCTCTGTGCTATATACTACGTGGCTATGCTATATTCTACGTGGCTGTGCAATATATATTACGTGGCTGGGCAATATACTACATGGCTGTGCAATATATTACATGGCTGGGCAATTTACTACATGTCTGTGCTATATACTATGTGTCTTGCTATATACTACGTGGCTGGGCAATATACTACGTGGCTGAGCAATATACTACTACGTGGCTGGGCAATATACTATGTGGCTGGGCAATATACTATGCATCTGTGCTATATACTACGTGGCTGATCAATATGCTATGTGGCTGGGCAATATACTATTCGGCTGGGCAATATACTACATGGCTGGGCAATATACTACGTGTCTGTGCTATTTACTATGTGGGCTGTGCTATATACTACATGGCTGTGTTATATACTATGTGGCTGTGTTATATACTACATGGCTGTGCTATATACTACGTGGCTGTGCTATATACTATGTGTGCTGTGTTATAAACTACGTGGGCTGTGTTATACGCTACTTGGCTGTGCTATATTTCTCTGCTGTATCTGTGCATCATGAATCGTGGTATGTGTTAAAGAGGAGGGCCCACTGAGACTCTTTCGCCCGGGGCCCTCAAAAACCTGTGCTGTGCTATATACTACGTGGCTGTGCTATATTCTACGTGGCTGTGCTATATACTACATGGGCTGTGTTATATACTACGTGGGCTGTGTTATACGCTATTTGGCTGTGCTATATTTCTCTGCTGTATCTTTGCATCATGAATCGTGGCATGCATTAAAGAGGAGGGCCCACTGAGACTTTTTGCCCGGGGCCCTCAAAAACCTGGAGCCGGCCCTGGCTTCACTGATTGGTCCTCAAAAACCTGGGCTGTGCTATATACTACGTGGCTGGGCAATATACTACGTGGCTGTGTTATATACTACGTGGCTGTGCTATATTCTACGTGGCTGTGCTATATACTACATGGGCTCTGTTATATACTATGTGGGCTGTGTTATACGCTACTTGGCTGTGCTATATTTCTCTGCTGTATCTGTGCATCATGAATCGCGGTATTGTTAAAGAGGAGGGCCCACTGAGATTCTTTCACCCGGGGCCTCAAAAACCTGGAGCCAGCCCTGGCTTCACTGATTGGTCACGCGCGGCCACAAACAATCAGCGACCGGCGCAGTCCACCCCCGAATTGGCGCGAAATTTGAACCACACTTCGCTAATTGGTCGCAGCCGGCCAAATCCGGTGTATAAATTACATTATTCTGAAAACTTCATAAATAAGCTACAAACATATTCTAGAATACCCGATGCGTTAGAATCGGGCCACCATCTAGTCTACTATATAATTGTCAAAGGGTCACTTCCGTCTTAGTCTTTCTGTCTGTCTGTCACGGAAATCCCAAGTCGCTGATCAATCAATCAGCGACGGGCACAGTCCGGCTGCGAAATGGCCGCTCCCTTCTCCCCTGCACTTAGTGCCCCCTCCATACCCCCCAGTCAGTGCCCGCCCCCCACATAGCATTGTAGCAGTCCGTTAAACCGATTGCATTACACCGCGGCATAACACGGTGTAAAGCAGTCTGTTAATGCTGCTATTAACCCTATGTGACAAACTTTTTACTATTGATGCTGCCAATGCAGCATCAATAGTAAAAAGATCTAATGTTAAAAAAATAAATAAATAAATAAAAAATCATGCTATTCTCACCTTCCGGCACCTTTCCTGTTCCTCGCTACGCTCCGGGCCATGCATTGCGGTCTCGCAAGATGATGATGTAGCGGTCTCGCGAGAGCGCAATGCATTCTTGGGTCTGGAGTGTCGCGAGGAGCATCGCTAAACGCCTCGCCTGGATCTGGGGCCACCGGAGGGTGAGTATATAACTATTTTTTTTTTTTTTACTAGGATATGGTGCCCACACTGCTATATAGTACTTGGGCTGTGCTATATACTGCGTGGCTGCTATATACTACATGGACAGTGTTATATACTTCATGGGCTGTGCTATATATTACGTGGGCAGTGTTACATACTACTTGGGCAGTGTTATATACTGCGTGGGCTGTGTTATATATTACGTGGGCAGTGTTATATACTATGTGGGCAGTGCTATATACTATGTGGGCTGTGTTATATACTGCTTGGGCAGTGTTATATACTACGTGGGCAGTGTTATATATTACGTGGACAGTGTTATATACGTGGGCAGTGTTATATACTGTGTGGGCTGTGTCATATACTATGTGGTCTGTGTTATATATTACCTGGGCTGTGCTATATATTATGTGGGCTGTGTTATAAACTATGTTGCTGTGCTATATACTATGTGGGCAGTGTTATATACTAAGTGGCTGCTATATACTAAGTGGCTGCTTTATACTACGTGGCTATTCTATATACTATGTGGCTGTGCTATATACTATGTGGCTGTCTGTGTTACATGGGCTGTGTTATATACTGCGTGGGCTGTGCTAAATACTGCGTGGGCTGTGTTATATACTATGTGGCTGTGCTATATACTACGTTTGTCCTATATACTATATCGCGTGGCTGTGTTATATACTACATGGCTGTGTTATATACTACGTGGCTGCTATATACTACGTGGCTGTGCTATATACTACGTGGCTGTGCTATATATTACGTGGGATGTGTTATATACTATGTGGCTGCCATATACTACATGGCTCCTATATACTACGTGGCTGTGCTATATACTACGTGGCTGTCTATGTTACGTGGGCTGTGCTATATACTATGTGGCTGCTATATACATACATACATACATAGATATTCTAGAATACCCGATGCGTTAGAATCAGGCCACCATCTAGTATCAGATAAGACCCTTCTTGTGCTGATTTCTCCTACAGTCCCTTGATATCTATATAGCAGCCGTACCAGACTACACCTGCCAGTGCCTATCTGTATACGAGTTGTACATGCCCTCACCTGCCAGTACCTATCTGTATACCAGCCATACCCACCAACATCTGTGGTACCTGTGTTCCTGCCTTGCTTGCTAGCATCAGCTGTACTCTCTTACCAGGCTGTTCCACGTAACTGTTCCTTGGGGGTCAAGGACTGTGCGTCCAAAATATGTCTTGGTGTAGCACCTGGTGTCAATCGGGAGCCAAGCCAAACCCCACAATCATTGGCTCTAGTAAAGAGTCATGTGCTCACCTAGTGAAGCCCTTCTCCTAAGACCATGGCACAGTGGTTCCACCACTCCGGATACAACTGGTCACATTTTTTCATATTTTGATTAACATTGCTTCTTTATGTTATTTTGCATTCCATGTATTTTCATATGTTTAAATAAAAATGATATTTTACTATATTTTGGAAAGTATTTTTTCACTCTAATAGGCCTGAGGTGATTCCTTTTTTCTGTTGTTTCATTTTAATATAGAGTGTCTTCTTAATTTGTTCATATTACTACCATTTAGTTTGATCTACTGAAACAACCACCGAATTGCTGAATCCACTGCTTCCTCCCCACAAGTTAAATATATATTTTATGAATATATATTTATGATGAGATAATCTTACCCCTACTGATACATCAAGGAGGAGTTATTATAAGTCCTATATACAAATATAGCGGTTTAGTGAAATGTCTTCATAAAATACTTATTGCTATAGAAATATACAGAATATGAAGACGTTCTAGTAATTTGTCAATGATCAGACAATTTGATTTGTTGAAGGGAATAAAAACAAGTAGAACCCAATTAAGGTCTTAGGGGCAATCCTAAAGATTAGACTACAAAATTCTAGTTAATGAATAATAAGATTTACTTGTTAAATTCTTGTTAAACATGTGTCAAACAGACAGACCCTTCACTACCTTTGACATACAAGTACTGATGGCTTGCTATGTATAGCATAAGCGATCTAACGATTGCAGCTTCAAGTCTCCTAAGAGGACTATTGAAGCCAGTAAAAACTAAAAAAAAATAAAGTTGAAAAAAAAAAATAGAAAAACACAAGTTCAATTCACCCCCTTTTTTCCCTATTATAATGGAAAAATTAAAACAAATAAGAACTACATATTTGGTATTGCTAAGTTATGAAATGTTGGATCTATAAAAATATTTTAAAAGAATCCAATTGGTAAATAGTGCAACGAGAAAAAGGATCAAAACTCCAAAACTAGATTTTTCTGGCTGCCGCAAAATAGCAATACATAGAGACAATCAAAACATCCCTACCCCTATTTTATCAATCAATATGTCAGCTCTGGGTGAAAAAAAATAGGCCCTCACACGGCCCCAAATACAGAAAAATGAAAACGTCACGGGTCATGGACAATGGTGAAACAAACAATTTTTGTTTGTTTTTTACAAATTTCTGAATTTTTTTTCACTGTCTAAATAAAAAAAAACTATACATATTTGGTATCTGTGCACTCGTAGTGACCTGGAGAACCATATTGCCAGGTCAGTTTTACAATTTAGTGAATATGATAAATAAAAAAAACAAAAAAAAAACAAGTGTGCAAAAGCACTTTTTTTTGCAATTTCAACGCACTTCAGTACAGCATATGGTGAAATGAATGGTGTTATTATTATTATTATTATTTATTACTATTATAGCGCCATTTATTCCATGGCGCTTTACATGTGAGAAGGGGTATACAAAATAAAAACAAGTACTGTAATCTAAGCAATACAAGTCCTGACTGGTACTGTAGGAGAGAGGACCCTGCCTGCAAGGGCTCACTATCTACAAGTGTCATTCAAAAGTTCAACTCTTCCCTCAAAAACCAAGCCCTCAAATGGCTTTATATACAGAAAAAAAAAGTTATGGCTCTTGGAAGAAGGGGAGGAAAAATGAAAATGAAAAAACGGAAAATCATCAGGGAGTAAAGTGGTAAACACAGAAACCCCCTGCCCATTTCATGACGTCAGCAATGGCACAATGTAAAAAAATATGTCACAAGACTTGAAACAGAAAATAATTTCTTGCAATCAAAATTTTGTTATTTTGAACAGGCATCAAATTAATTTTCCTGCAAAAATGAGGCAATGGAAGTCTGAGGGGCAAAGCTGAAGTTTAAAAAAAAAATTTAAATGAGAAGAATTCAACCCCATGTACCGTATTTATTTGACTATAAGACGCATCGGACCATAAGACGTACCCCAAATTTTCAGAAGGAAAATTAGGAAACAAAAATATGTCAAATGGGGGTCCGTCTTACAGTCCAAATTCAGCTTACCTGTTGGATCGACACAGGTGGAGGAGTGGTCACAGGGGAGCGTGGTCACAGAGGTTGTTCGGTGGTCCAGGCTGGTGCGGTGGCCTATGGTAAATCCCATCCCAGGCTGGTGTGGTGGTGGTGCTCTGAGGCTCCCGGTGGTTCTGCCGGTATTTTGCGACAGGTTCAGCGGTGCTGCGGTGGGGTTCCGCTGGCATTTTGCAACAGGTGCGGTGGTGATGCTCTGTGGTGCGGCGGGGCTCCGCTGGCATTTTGTGAATGCCCGGATGCCCCCGCAGATCCATTGCTGTGATGCGGTGGCCTCCTGGAAAATGGCTGCCGAGATCTGAATCTGAGCATGCACCGCCCCTGCTGGCCATTTTCCTGGAGGGCACCGCATCGCAGCAATGGATCTGCGGGGCCTCCGGGATTTCAGAAAATGCCAGCAGAGCCTCCCCGCACCACAGAGCACCACCACCGCACCACAGAGCACCACCACCGCACCACAGAGCACAACCACCGCACCACAGAGCATGACTGCCACACCAGCCTGGAAAGGAAGGCTGCATCTCCCTGCAGTGTTGGACCGGGGCCGATGCTACAGTATTTTGTAAGTATATTCCAATTATATGATGCACCCCTATTTTCCCCCAATTTTTTTGGGGAAAAAGTGCGTCTTATAGTCCGAAAAATAGAGTAAATCTAATTATTCATTAAACTGGTTTCTAGCAGATGACAAAAGGGGAGTTACTTAACAACTGCAGTGTGTCCGTAAAGTCAAGGTGCATTTTTGACCAGTCACTGGAAAGCAACAAAAGATGATAGAAATGTGAAATCTGCTCCAAATAAAATAAAAACTCTCCCAGTTTCATACCTATTCAGTGCAGTTCGATTTGTTGCCTCATCGCTAAATACAATCTTCTGCAAAAATCTTGCATCATTGTCGATCTCATGGAGCATATCTGTAGCAAACGTGCATCATTTGGGTCTATCCCCGGTTTGATAGCGTGCAGCAGATGCAAATTTGTACCCCGTAAAACAGAGATGTTTCTTTAACACCTTATTAACTTGCTTAGGTGTAATTGTCGAGCACAAGCACACACAGATTTTTTAGGGCTCTTTAGGTAGCTATCCCATATAGCCTCTACAGACTCGTCACTGACTGATGGCCTACCAGAACGGGTTTCTCCACCAAACTGCCGGTTTCCTTCAACTGCTTATCCCACCGAGTAATGTTATTCCTATGTGGTGGTGCTTCATTATAAACGCGCCGATATTCAAGTAGCACTTTGGTCTCGGATTTGAATTTATCGAGCCACAGAACACACTGAACTTTCCTCCGTACCATCCACATCTTGACTGGCATGGAAAACCATGCTGCTGTCATAAGCTTGTGGTTGCACGATGTCACAGACCTGCCAGTGTATTAATCAAAGTTCAGTTTATGAGGGGTTAATCTGACTGCACAGTCAGAGGGGAGAGACGCCGGGAAGATGGAGCGGCGCCGGGAAGATGGAGCGGCGCCCGGCGTGTGGAACGGGGATAGGTGAATATGTAATACTTACCTACTCCCAGTGTCCCGCTCCTTCCCCCAGACAGCTGGTCTTCGGTGCCGCAGCTCTTCCTGTCAGCGGTCACCGTTACCGCTGATTAGAGAAATGAATATGCGGCTCCACCCCTATGGGAGTGGAGTCCATATTCATTTTTCTAATGAGCGGTCACACGTGACCGCTGAACAGGGGAAGAGCTGCAGCACCCGAAGACAGTGGGACGGCAGGGGGAGCGCCAGGACCGCCGGGACTAGGTGAGTATGCCTCAGCGCCCTCTCCCCCTCACCCGCCGACCCCACCGCCGACCGTGACTCGAGTATAAGCCGAGAGGGGCACTCTCGGCTTATACTCGAGTATACGTATACGGGTAGTTTTCCAAGCATTCTAAAATGTATTTGAGGAACATTGCTCGAGTGACTCACTTTTTAAAAACTCTATGTGTGCATATCTTCATGGAAAAAACTCATTGACTAAATGCTGATCAAAAATCTGATATAGCACACTGGTAGAATTTGGACTTTTTTAAGAAAAATGAAAGGCTGTCTAAGGCTACGTTCAGACTAGCGTTGTGCTAGTGTGCGTCGGGTTAGCGTCGGGCGACGCAGTGGCGACGCACGCGTCATGCGCCCCTATGTTTAACATGGGGGACGCATGCGTTTTTGTTTGTTGCGTTTTGCGACGCATGCGTCTTTTTTGCCTCAAGCGTCGGACCAAGAAAACGCAACAAGTTGCATTTTTCTTGCGTCCTATTTTCGGCAAAAAACGACGCACGCGTCGCAAAACGCAGCGTTTTTGCGTGCGTTTTTCCGCGTTTTTGCGTGCGTTGTGTGTTGCGTTGCCGACGCAGCGGCGCACAACGCTAGTCTGAACGTAGCCTAAAGTAGGCATTATGGTAAGTCAATGGATGATATAAAAATCTGCTGTGAACCACAAAGAAAAAATTCCAGATTTGTAATAGAATTAGAAAATGCCATTCATGTACACTGAATGGGATGAAAACCTGTAAATCTACGCCACAAGGTAAATTCTATGCGGACAAATTTTGCAGTGCGTGGATGAGATTTGTTCAATTCTTTCATATGGTTGGTAATTAGTGATGAGCGAGTATACTCGTTGCTCGGGTTTTCCCCAGCACGCTCGGGTGGTCGGGTTGTTCGGAGTGTTCGGAGATTTAGTTTTCATTGCTGCAGCTGAATTATTTACAGCTACTAGCCAGGCTGAGTACATGTGGGGGTTGCCTGGTTGCTAGGAAATCCCCACATGTAATCAAGCTGTCTAGTAGCTGCAAATCATGCTGCTGCCACGATGAAAGCTTAATCTCCGTACAGTTACAAATACTCGGAGACCACTATAGCGTGCTCGGGAAAACCCGAGCAACCAGTACACTCGCTCATCACTATTGGCAATGTATTCTGTTGTAAAGTTATAGGCCCCGATTCATGAAGACTGAAGATTTTCTCGCTGGTCTTGATGAGAGGCGGGGACGAGTTAGACGTTCTTGATTCATGAAGTAGAAAAAATAGTGAGGAAAGAATGGTTGTAGATGACGAGGAAAAAGCTAACATATTAAACACCTTCTTCTCCACGGTATTCACGGTGGAAAATGAAATGCTAGGTGAAATCCAAAGAAACAATGAAAACCCTATATTAAGGGTCACCAATCTAACCCAAGAAGAGGTGCGAAACCGGCTAAATAAGATTAAAATAGATAAATCTCCGGGTCCGGATGGCATACACCCACGAGTACTAAGAGAACTAAGTAATGTAATAGATAAACCATTATTTCTTATTTTTAGTGACTCTATAGCGACAGGGTCTGTTCCGCAGGACTGGCGCATAGCAAATGTGGTGCCAATATTCAAAAAGGGCTCTAAAAGTGAACCTGGAAATTATAGGCCAGTAAGTCTAACCTCTATTGTTGGTAAAATATTTGAAGGGTTTCTGAGGGATGTTATTCTGGATTATCTCAATGAGAATAACTGTTTAACTCCATATCAGCATGGGTTTATGAGAAATCGCTCCTGTCAAACCAATCTAATCAGTTTTTATGAAGAGGTAAGCTATAGGCTGGACCACGGTGAGTCATTGGACGTGGTATATCTCGATTTTTCCAAAGCGTTTGATACCGTGCCGCACAAGAGGTTGGTACACAAAATGAGAATGCTTGGTCTGGGGGAAAATGTGTGTAAATGGGTTAGTAACTGGCTTAGTGATAGAAAGCAGAGGGTGGTTATAAATGGTATAGTCTCTAACTGGGTCGCTGTGACCAGTGGGGTACCGCAGGGGTCAGTATTGGGACCTGTTCTCTTCAACATATTCATTAATGATCTGGTAGAAGGTTTACACAGTAAAATATCGATATTTGCAGATGATACAAAACTATGTAAAGCAGTTAATACAAGAGAAGATAGTATTCTGCTACAGATGGATCTGGATAAGTTGGAAACTTGGGCTGAAAGGTGGCAGATGAGGTTTAACAATGATAAATGTAAGGTTATACACATGGGAAGAAGGAATCAATATCACCATTACACACTGAATGGGAAACCACTGGGTAACATAGTAACATAGTTAGTAAGGCCGAAAAAAGACATTTGTCCATCCAGTTCAGCCTATATTCCATTATAATAAATTCCCAGATCTACGTCCTTCTACAGAACCTAATAATTGTATGATACAATATTGTTCTGCTGCAGGAAGACATCCAGGCCTCTCTTGAACCCCTCGACTGAGTTCGCCATCACCACCTCCTCAGGCAAGCAATTCCAGATTCTCACTGCCCTAACAGTAAAGAATCCTCTTCTATGTTGGTGGAAAAACCTTCTCTCCTCCAGACGCAAAGAATGCCCCCTTGTGCCCGTCACCTTCCTTGGTATAAACAGATCCTCAGCGAGATATTTGTATTGTCCCCTTATATACTTATACATGGTTATTAGATCGCCCCTCAGTCGTCTTTTTTCTAGACTAAATAATCCTAATTTCGCTAATCTATCTGGGTATTGTAGTTCTCCCATCCCCTTTATTAATTTTGTTGCCCTCCTTTGTACTCTCTCTAGTTCCATTATATCCTTCCTGAGCACCGGTGCCCAAAACTGGACACAGTACTCCATGTGCGGTCTAACTAGGGATTTGTACAGAGGCAGTATAATGCTCTCATCATGTGTATCCAGACCTCTTTTAATGCACCCCATGATCCTGTTTGCCTTGGCAGCTGCTGCCTGGCACTGGCTGCTCCAGGTAAGTTTATCATTAACTAGGATCCCCAAGTCCTTCTCCCTGTCAGATTTACCCAGTGGTTTCCCGTTCAGTGTGTAATGGTGATATTGATTCCCTCTTCCCATGTGTATAACCTTACATTTATCATTGTTAAACCTCATCTGCCACCTTTCAGCCCAAGTTTCCAACTTATCCAGATCCATCTGTAGCAGAATACTATCTTCTCTTGTATTAACTGCTTTACATAGTTTTGTATCATCTGCAAATATCGATATTTTACTGTGTAAACCTTCTACCAGATCATTAATGAATATGTTGAAGAGAACAGGTCCCAATACTGACCCCTGCGGTACCCCACTGGTCACAGCGACCCAGTTAGAGACTATACCATTTATAACCACCCTCTGCTTTCTATCACTAAGCCAGTTACTAACCCATTTACACACATTTTCCCCCAGACCAAGCATTCTCATTTTGTGTACCAACCTCTTGTGCGGCACGGTATCAAACGCTTTGGAAAAATCGAGATATACCACGTCCAATGACTCACCGTGGTCCAGCCTATAGCTTACCTCTTCATAAAAACTGATTAGATTGGTTTGACAGGAGCGATTTCTCATAAACCCATGCTGATATGGAGTTAAACAGTTATTCTCATTGAGATAATCCAGAATAACATCCCTCAGAAACCCTTCAAATATTTTACCAACAATAGAGGTTAGACTTACTGGCCTATAATTTCCAGGTTCACTTTTAGAGCCCTTTTTGAATATTGGCACCACATTTGCTATGCGCCAGTCCTGCGGAACAGACCCTGTCGCTATAGAGTCACTAAAAATAAGAAATAATGGTTTATCTATTACATTACTTAGTTCTCTTAGTACTCGTGGGTGTATGCCATCCGGACCCGGAGATTTATCTATTTTAATCTTATTTAGCCGGTTTCGCACCTCTTCTTGGGTTAGATTGGTGACCCTTAATATAGGGTTTTCATTGTTTCTTGGGATTTCACCTAGCATTTCATTTTCCACCGTGAATACCGTGGAGAAGAAGGTGTTTAATATGTTAGCTTTTTCCTCGTCATCTACAACCATTCTTTCCTCACTATTTTTTAAGGGGCCTACATTTTCAGTTTTTATTCTTTTACTATTGATATAGTTGAAGAACAGTTTGGGATTAGTTTTACTCTCCTTAGCAATGTGCTTCTCTGTTTCCTTTTTGGCAGCTTTAATTAGTTTTTTAGATAAAGTATTTTTCTCCCTATAGTTTTTTAGAGCTTCAATGGTGCCATCCTGCTTTAGTAGTGCAAATGCTTTCTTTTTACTGTTAATTGCCTGTAAATTGACAGGGTAAATCTGACAGGGAGAAGGACTTGGGGATCCTAGTTAATGATAAACTTACCTGGAGCAGCCAGTGCCAGGCAGCAGCTGCCAAGGCAAACAGGATCATGGGATGCATTAAAAGAGGTCTGGATACACATGATGAGAGCATTATACTGCCTCTGTACAAATCCCTAGTTAGACCGCACATGGAGTACTGTGTCCAGTTTTGGGCACTGGTGCTCAGGAAGGATATAATGGAACTAGAGAGAGTACAAAGGAGGGCAACAAAATTAATAAAGGGGATGGGAGAACTACAATACCCAGATAGATTAGCGAAATTAGGATTATTTAGTCTAGAAAAAAGACGACTGAGGGGCGATCTAATAACCATGTATAAGTATATAAGGGGACAATACAAATATCTCGCTGAGGATCTGTTTATACCAAGGAAGGTGACGGGCACAAGGGGGCATTCTTTGCGTCTGGAGGAGAGAAGGTTTTTCCACCAACATAGAAGAGGATTCTTTACTGTTAGGGCAGTGAGAATCTGGAATTGCTTGCCTGAGGAGGTGGTGATGGCGAACTCCGTCGAGGGGTTCAAGAGAGGCCTGGATGTCTTCCTGGAGCAGAACAATATTGTATCATACAATTATTAGGTTCTGTAGAAGGACGTAGATCTGGGGATTTATTATGATGGAATATAGGCTGAACTGGATGGACAAATGTCTTTTTTCGGCCTTACTAACTATGTTACTGTGTTACTATGTTACTATGAAGAAATCCACTCCTCTAGTGAATCTGGAGCATCTGACGAATGGAGTGCACAATGCCCCAAATGTTTCTCCATTCAGTTATTGATACCAGCAAAGTTGAGTATAACTCAATTCCTCTCTCCTATAAATATTGTCCAGCCAAGAGAAAATGATATAAAATATAACTTTTAATCATATTCAAGTAAAAACTACCCAAAAAAAAGAAAACAATGATAAAGTGTATATTAAAATCTCAATTATCAATATTTATTGTCCTTCCGGACCAACATCACATAGGGATATGGATACCTCCTCAGAGGTCCCTATTTAACATGCACTAAATTCAGTTCTGATCAGATTAGATGCCCGATCATAAATTACTGGACCAAAAATTAAACCATTCCGACAACATCATACACGATGCTCCTATTAAAGGGATATCTTAACGGTCCCTATGTGGACTAATTAGCTTGGTTACATACTTTGTTTGTCATACTCAGAGAATATATAAAGGAAAGATCTCACCCATCAGTCGTGCAGGCATCGATCATCCCCTCTTTGTTTCCAAGCAACCAAGCTCCTTCAGAGGGAGTGGATCCAAAAAATGACCTAGTATGCCCTGTATAGGCTGATATGGCCCTGATCCCAGAACTCCCGCCCTTACAAGGGCAGTCCACATCTGACCCTTATATAGAATAGCCCTATTTGTCCCTGTATGTCCCGACGCGTTTCGTCTCTGCCACGACTCCTCAGGGGACCTATATGCTCAAATAGGGTACTTGGCTACTGCGTAAGAAACTAGGGTTCCATTCTGGTAATTCACGGGCTTGCAATGGCAATTCGTCACGCCCACTTTGATTACCTTTATAAGCTATACACAGCATGAAAATCAGGTGTCTAATCATAATAACTCACCCAGTCCAATACCGCCGCTTATGCACGCCATTACTAACACTGCACGTGTCTTCTAGCATGGCCGCTATACTTCCGGTTTACTAGTGTGAGGTCACCATTCACCATGGTAACGGTTGTGTCCTTGCAGCGAGCACACCAAATATGGCCGCTCCATATCCGGTACACCGCCCGGAATTAGCCGCTGGAACGCAACTTGCGCTTCAGACCAATCTGTTACAGCGGCCGCAAATGAACTACCCATAGGTCGCCGCATATACGAATCGCTATGGAGACCTGCCTACGTCATACGGTGAACATGCCACTCATGACAACACCCGGAAGTCTCATCTGGAACGCAACCTGCGCTCCACAATACCTATTGAAGCAGCCACTATTTATGGCAGCTTTTTACATTATCATATTTAACTTATTTCAAGAATAAAGAAAACATAACGCGGCGGAATTGTTATGTTGATGCATCTAAATTATGTACTTATAAACCATACCATAATATTCTAAAGCTATAAAGAGATACATACAATGGCTTCCCAATCAAACTGCCATGACCACATTACTTAATATTATCTCGTACTTCCGCTTAAAGAATGGTAATAGAATCGGTGACATAAATTCAGAATAACGGGTAAAAAGCCTCAGAAATGAAACAAATAGGTAGTCTAGATCTTAACAAGTATTGACAGTACATATACCAGAGAGAAACTAACAAGCAAACTCTCATTTATAGTATCTTAAATAAAACAACTGTAATTAAGCTGCTCATTGAGCCCCCTCGGAGCTACAGTATTCAAGTGGAAAATCCACCTTGTTTCTTTTTGCAGAATGATTTTATCCCAATTTCCTCCTCGTATTGGTCTCGCCACTTTCTCGATGCCCATAAATTTGATAGAATCTGTATTAGCTCCTTGACAGATATTAACGTGTCGTGCGACCGGGGTATCTCTCCTATGCACCACATCTCCAATGTGCTCCCCTATCCTTCGTTTAAACTCCCTAATGGTTTTCCCGACATATTCTTTCCCACATACACAGGAGGCTTTGTAAATGATCCCCTTCGTACTACAATTGATGAATTCTCTCACCATGTACTCTTTCCCAGTAACATTACTGGTAAACCTATCGCCTGTGATGATGTGGGAACAGGCAACACAATGACCACATCTGAAGCAACCCTTTGTGTCACTGGATAACCACGTTTTAGATATAGGGCTTTTGAAATGACTCTTAACGAACCTATCTTTTAGTGATCGACCTCTTCTATAGGTGATTAACGGTCGCTCCATTAGTTGATTACCAATATCCGGATCCATCAACAAAATGGACCAGTGTTTAGTTAAGATCTTACGCACTTCCTGTGCTCCATTATCAAACGTGGTGATGAGTCTCATTTGTCCCTCATTGTCAACTCTACGAGCTGGCCTCAACAGTTCAGACCTACTCTTGGTTTTAACTTCCTTATACGCTCGCTTCAGGACATCAGGAGGATACCCCCTTTCCAGGAATTTACCACGCAGCTCTTTGGCCTGTAATTCAAAATCTTCTTCTGTAGTGCAGTTTCTGCGGATCCTAAGATACTGGCTTTTGGGTATCCCTCGTTTTAAATGAGTTGGATGGCTACTCTCCCATTTGAGTAATGCGTTGGTTGCTGTAGGTTTTTTATATGTGCATGTAGTCACAGTGCCATCTTCCCCTTTCTTAATCAAGATATCCAGAAATGGTAGTGTTGACGAGTCCATGACTGATGTAAAATACAGACCTAGGTCATTTCGATTTAGGGTGTCCACAAATGATGTAAAACTCGTTGCAGAGTCACCTCAAATTACCAGGACATCGTCAATATAACGGGTCCACAATTCAATGGACCCGATACACTCCATTTCACTCCTAAACACGCAAGTCTCCTCCCACCAGCCCAGGAACAAATTTGCGTACGTGGGGGCACAAGGGCACCCCATCGCAGTGCCCCTGAGCTGGTGGTAGAATTTTTGATCAAAAAGGAAAAAATTGCGTGTCAGCCAGAACCGCATTAATTTCAGCACGAACTCATTGTGGCTGCGAAATTGACAACCCCTAGTCCGTAGGAAGTATTGAATGGCCTCAAGGCCCTTCTCATGGGGTATAGAGCTGTAGAGAGCCTCTACGTCCACACTACCCAATTGTACCCCAGGGTCCACAATTAAACCCTCCAATCTATGGAGCAAATCAGGCGTGTCCTGTACAAAAGATTGCAAAGATGACACAAATGGTTTAAGTACCCGGTCAAGGTAAATTCCCACATTTTGGGTAACATTATCTATGCCTGCCACTATGGGTCTCCCTTTTAAGGGGGACACCCCTTTATGTATTTTTGGCAGGCAATAGAATGTGGCCACAACCGTATTCTTGGGCATTAAAAAATCATATTCCACCTTATCTATAACTCCAGCAGCAATACCTTCGTCCAAGATGACCTTCAACTCAGCAATATATTCAGCCGTTGGATTATTAGTCAAGATCTCATAGCTATTACGATCGCTTAAAAGAGACTCACACATAGTGCGGTATTCTGTAACATCCAGGACAACCACATTGCCACCCTTATCCGAGGGCTTTATGACAATGTGGTTGTCCTGTTCAAGTTGTCGAATCACCGCCATCTCTGCCCTGGTACATTTGTACTTCTTAAATATATTTCCCTCTTGCAGTTGTTTAAGGTCCTGCACCACCAGATTCTCAAAGACATCGATTGCCGAGATATCACCCATCTGTGGGGGCATCTTCACACTCTTATTTTTAAGGTCCGTATAAGGACCCTTACCCACCGAATTAGGGTTTACCTCCCCGATGCTCTGCAACAATCTCACATCTGGTAAAAGATCCATAGGTATACCCATATCGCCACAAGTACGTGTGTCCTGTTTGTAAAAAAAATTTTTCCAACGTAACTTACGTAGGAACAGGTTAAGATCCTTTACTGCTCGAAACACATCAAAATTACTACTTGGGACAAACGAAAGACCTTTCTTCAGGACCCCTATTGCCTCTTCACTAAGTACTTTTCCAGAGAGGTTGACTACTTGTATATTGCCTTGCGCTGAACCACCTATACTTGAGGTATCTGTATTAGCTAGCGTTTTCTGAATGGGAATATATGTTCTAAAGGGGTCCGCTACTTTCGATTCTGCAATCGATTTCTTAGAGGATAACTTTGGTCTAAAAAAGTACCTCCTTGCAAACTATCCGCTCTCTCAAATCCTCCTCGATTACCACGGCCCCTACCCCTTCCTCTACCTCTCCCTCTTGATGATTTACTTCGCCCCTCAGTGTCTGAGAATTCTGTATCAGTAGATGATATATCTGTTTCTAGTTCTAAATTATTGGCCCTCTGTCCAATGACCATATAAGCTTTATTGTCTTTGAAGTCTTGTGTATCTCTCAAATATTGGCGATGTTTACGCTCTTTGAGATGATACTGGAACCGTTCAAGGTTCCCCTGTAATTTACTCTCTTTTACAGAAAAATCTGCCTCAGTTGAGAATTTTTTAGTTACTTCAATCTGTTCTCTCAACTGTTCATTGAGTATATTGAGGTTTTTTTTCTCTTCCTCAAGAAGGAGTTGCATAAGTCGCAGGGAGCTACTCGTTGCTTCCTTTTCCCATTTAGCTATAAAGTTAGGATTTTTATGTCTAGTGCCTGTGGAGATGTTAATCCTCAAACCTCGTGGGACAATGCCTGCCTTTAAATAATTTTCCAGGCTCTGTACCTCCCACCACGATGTTATCTGGTCCCTATAAATTTTTGTTAATTCTTTAAATGCTGAATTATATGTTGGAAGATACTTTTTTTGTGTGAAAGTCTGCTCTGAAAATACCTCTCTAGCTTCAACAAGCCACTGGTCCGTATTTAAGCCTGTTGATAAAAAGCCTGCCATACCAAATGCACTAGTATAGATACCAGCAAAGTTGAGTATAACTCAATTCCTCTCTCCTATAAATATTGTCCAGCCAAGAGAAAATGATATAAAATATAACTTTTAATCATATTCAAGTAAAAACTACCCAAAAAAAAGAAAACAATGATAAAGTGTATATTAAAATCTCAATTATCAATATTTATTGTCCATCCGGACCAACATCACATAGGGATATGGATACCTCCTCAGAGGTCCCTATTAAACATGCACTAAATTCAGTTCTGATCAGATTAGATGCCCGATCATAAATTACTGGACCGAAAATTAAACCATTCCGACAACACCATACATGATGCTCCTATTAAAGGGATATCTTAACGGATCCACGTTATCCAGTGACACAAAGGGTTGCTTCAGATGTGGTCATTGTGTTGCCTGTTCCCACATCATCACAGGCGATAGGTTTACCAGTAATGTTACTGGGAAAGAGTACATGGTGAGAGAATTCATCAATTGTAGTACGAAGGTATAAAGGTAATCAAAGTGGGCGTGACGAATTGCCATTGCAAGCCCGTGAATTACCAGAATGGAACCCTAGTTTCTTACGCAGTAGCCAAGTACCCTATTTGAGCATATAGGTCCCCTGAGGAGTCGTGGCAGAGACGAAACGCGTCGGGACATACAGGGACAAATAGGGCTATTCTATATAAGGGTCAGATGTGGACTGCCCTTGTAAGGGCGGGAGTTCTGGGATCAGGGCCATATCAGCCTATACAGGGCATACTAGGTCATTTTTTGGATCCACTCCCTCTGAAGGAGCTTGGTTGCTTGGAAACAAAGAGGGGATGATCGATGCCTGCACGACTGATGGGTGAGATCTTTCCTTTATATATTCTCTGAGTATGACAAACAAAGTATGTAACCAAGCTAATTAGTCCACATAGGGACCGTTAAGATATCCCTTTAATAGGAGCATCGTGTATGATGTTGTCGGAATGGTTTAATTTTCGGTCCAGTAATTTATGATCGGGCATCTAATCTGATCACAACTGAATTTAGTGCATGTTTAATAGGGACCTCTGAGGAGGTATCCATATCCCTATGTGATGTTGGTCCGGATGGACAATAAATATTGATAATTGAGATTTTAATATACATTTTATCATTGTTTTCTTTTTTTGGGGTAGTTTTTACTTGAATATGATTAAAAGTTATATTTTATATCATTTTCTCTTGACTCCATTCAGTTATTGCAGTGAGATTTCTGGTGTCATGTCCCCTCGCATGCCTGTCTCGTCTCAGTTCTGCCCCTTTTGGCGGAGCAGGGAGAAACTGACATGAAAACACCAAAAGTCGTAAAATTTTTGTGCAATTTAGATTTGTTTAAAAATGTGTTACTTTTCAAATCAATTTACACCAGAATTCTGGCCAAATTGCCTTGATGAATCAGGGTCATAGTGCAGAAATCAACTTAAAAAGAATTAGCAGCAGTTTTTTTTTTTACATGCATTTTGTGTGGTTTAGAAATCACGTAATTTAAACATTCATTTTTGTATGTGAAATTTTCCACATAAAAAACAAAACAAAAAATATATTACAAGTAAGCACAATGCATTTGTAAATGTAGGGAAAACCCAATTGAGGATTATGGTAGCAAAATGCCAAACCCAGACCAATTTTTTTTCTCCCTATTTTTAATTCACTAAATTCCACAAAGATCTATTGTGTGCAGAGCATTTTATATTTCAGTGTAAAATTCAAAGTAATATTGGGCGAAAAATATAGTTAAACGCCATAAACAAATTAGTATTTTTCAGAAAAATACTTTGTGATCCACACTTCGGTTGCTTTTCCACAGAGCTTGGAAAAATACTGAATTTTTATTAGGATTTGTTAGGGAAATATTAAGTAGAAAACTGGTGGCTTTTTTATGTTTCTTTTTTCGTGTGGGGTTTCCATACTCTATGTTTCGTTGCACTTTTGTGACATTTTTTGTCAGAGATCTTTTTTTTCCCCTCCAATGTGTAAATGTTAGTTGCATTTTTTTCTGTGGCTCAGTAGTTAGCATAGTTGCTTTGTGTCTCTGGAGTCCTGAGTTCTAATCCCACCAAGGGCAAGATCTGCAAGGAGTTTGTATGTTCTCCCCGTGTTTGTGTGGGTTTTCTCCGGGTACTCCGGTTTCCTCCCACACTCCAAAGACATACTGATAGGTGATGTAGATTGTGAGCCCCAATGGGGACAGTGATGATGTCTGTAAAGCGCTGCGGAATATGATAGCGCTATATATGCAATGCATAATAAATAATAAATCATGTGATTCAAAACGGAAACTGGGAATCAAATAATATTAATCACATACCTTATAAATGTAAATGAATAAAAAGAATAAAAGCAAATTCAACTGGTTTTATAGTCATGGATAGAGAATGGCCGAGAGAATATCTACCCTCATGTTCCTGTACAGAGAATAAACTTGTCTGCATTTTAGGAGAGAGCGATGCTGCCCCCTGCTGATAGAAGACATTAAAAACACAACTGTTTTATTGTAAGATTCCTTCTTTTTGGTATAGAAATTGCTCACACCTTAGGATTCACCCCTGGTCAAAATTACTGTTATTGTGAACAGGTGCAAGTGGAAAATGAAATGATCTCTAAAAGCCCTAAAGTTGAAGATGACACATTTCCTTTGTATTTTAGGCAAATATATATATACTAGATGGTGGCCTGATTCTAACGCATCAGGCATTCTAGAATATGCATGTCCACGTAGTATATTGCCCAGCTACATAGTATATTGCCCAGTCACGAAGTATATTGCCCAGTCACGTAGTATATTGCCCAGCCACGTAGTATATTGCCCAGTCACGTAGTATATTGCCCAGCCACGTAGTATATTGCCTAGCCACATAGTATATTGCCCAGCTACGTAGTATATTGCCCAGCCACGTAGTATATTGTCCAGTCACATAGTATATTGCCCAGCCACGTAGTATATTGCCCAGTCACGTAGTATATTGCCCAGCCAGGTAGTATATTGCCCAGTCACGTAGTATATTGCCCAGCCACGTAGTATATTGGCCAGTCACGTAATATATTGCCCAGCTACGTAGTATATTGCCCAGCTACCTTGTATATTGCCAGCTACGTAGTATATTGCCCAGTCACGTAGTATATTGCCTAGCTACGTAGTATATTGCCCAGCCATGTAGTATATTGCCCAGTCACATAGTATATTGCCTAGCTACGTAGTATATTGCCCAGCTACGAAGTATATTGCCCAGCTACATAGTATATTGCCCAGCTACGCAGTATATTGCCCAGCTACGTAGTATATTGCCCAGCCACGTAGTATATTGCCCAGTCACATAGTATATTGCCCAGCTACGTAGTATATTGCCCAGCTACGTAGTATATTGCCCAGCCACGTAGTATATTGCCCAGTCATGTAGTATATTGCCCAGCCACGTAGTATATTGCCCAGTCATGTAGTATATTGCCCAGTCACATAGTATATTGCCTAGCTACGTAGTATATTGCCCAGCCACGTAGTATATTGCCCAGTCACATAGTATATTGCCTAGCTACGTAGTATATTGCCCAGCTACGTAGTATATTGCCCAGCTACATAGTATATTGCCCAGCTACGCAGTATATTGCCCAACCACGTAGTATATTGCCCAGTCACATAGTATATTGCCCAGCTACGTAGTATATTGCCCAGCCACGTAGTATATTGCCCAGTCACGTAGTATATTGCCCAGCCACGTAGTATATTGCTCAGTCATGTAGTATATTGCCCAGCCACATAGTACCGTATATTGCCCAGCTACGTAGTATATTGCCCAGCTACGTAGTATATTGCCCAGTCACGTAGTATATTGCCCAGCCACGTAGTATATTGCCCAGTCACGTAGTATATTGCCCAGCCACGTAGTATATTGCTCAGTCATGTAGTATATTGCCCAGCCACATAGTACCGTATATTGCCCAGCTACGTAGTATATTGCCCAGCTATGTAGTATATTGCCCAGTCACGTAGTATATTGCCCAGCCACGTAGTATATTGCCCAGTCACGTAGTTTATTGCCCAGTCACGTAGTATATTGCCCAGCCACGTAGTATATTGGCCAGTCACATAATATATTGCCCAGCTACGTAGTATATTGCCCAGCTACCTTGTATATTGCCCAGCTACGTAGTATATTGCCCAGTCACGTAGTATATTGCCCAGCTACGTAGTATATTGCCCAGCCACGTAGTATATTGCCCAGTCACATAGTATATTGCCTAGCTACGTAGTATATTGCCCAGCTACGAAGTATATTGCCCAGCTACATAGTATATTGCCCAGCTACGCAGTATATTGCCCAGATACGTAGTATATTGCCCAGCCACGTAGTATATTGCCCAGTCACATAGTATATTGCCCAGCTACGTAGTATATTGCCCAGCTACGTAGTATATTGCCCAGCCACGTAGTATATTGCCCAGTCACGTAGTATATTGCCCAGCCACGTAGTATATTGCCCAGTCATGTAGTACATTGCCCAGACACATAGTATATTGCCCAGCTACGTAGTATATTGCCCAGCTACGTAGTATATTGCCCAGCCACGTAGTATATTGCCCAGTCATGTAGTATATTGCCTAGCTACGTAGTATATTGCCCAGCTACGTAGTATATTGCCCAGCTACATAGTATATTGCCCAGCCACGCAGTATATTGCCCAGCTACGTAGTATATTGCCCAGCCACATAGTATATTGCCCAGTCACATAGTATATTGCCTAGCTACGTAGTATATTGCCCAGCCACGTAGTATATTGCCCAGTCATGTAGTATATTGCCCAGACACATAGTATATTGCCCAGCTGCGTAGTATATTGCCCAGCTACGTAGTATATTGCCTAGCCACGTAGTATATTGCCCAGTCATGTAGTATATTGCCTAGCTACGTAGTATATTGCCCAGCTACGTAGTATATTGCCCAGCTACATAGTATATTGCCCAGCTACGCAGTATATTGCCCAGCTACGCAGTATATTGCCCAGCCACGTAGTATATTGCCCAGTCACATAGTATATTGCCCAGCTACGTAGTATATTGCCCAGCTACGTAGTATATTGCCCAGCCACGTAGTATATTGCCCAGTCACGTAGTATATTGCCCAGCCACGTAGTATATTGCTCAGTCATGTAGTATATTGCCCAGCCACATAGTACCGTATATTGCCCAGCTACGTAGTATATTGCCCAGCTACGTAGTATATTGCCCAGCCACATAGTATATTGCCCAGTCATGTAGTATATTGCCCAGCCACATAGTATATTACCCAGCTACGTAGTATATTGCCCAATCATGTAGTATACAGCACAGAGCCACGTAGTATATTGCCCAGCACGTAGTATATTGCCCAGTCACGTAGTATATTGCCCAGCCACGTAGTATATTGCCCAGTCACGTAGTATATTGCCCAGCCACGTAGTATATTGCCCAGTCATGTAGTATATTGCCCAGCCACATAGTATTTTGCCCAGCTACGTAGTATATTGCCCAATCATGTAGTATACAGCACAGAGCCACGTAGTATATTGCCCAGCACGTAGTATATTGCCCAGTCACGTAGTATATTGCCCAGCTACGTAGTATATTGCCCAGCCACGTAGTATATTGCCAAGCTACATAGTATATTGCCCAGCTACGTAGTATATTGCCCAGCCACGTAGTATATTGCCCAGTCATGTAGTATATTGCCCAGCCACGTAGTATATTGCCCAGCCACGTAGTATATTGCCCAGTCACGTAGTGTATTGCCCAGCCACGTAGTATATTGCCCAGCCACATAGTATATTGCCCAGCTACGTAGTATATTGCCCAATCATGTAGTATACAGCACAGAGCCACGTAGCATATTGCCCAGCACATAGTATATTGCCCAGTCACGTAGTATCTTGCCCAGCTACGTAGTATATTGCCCAGCCACATAGTATATTGCCCAGTCACGTAGTATATTGCCCAGCTACGTAGTATATTGCCCAGCTACGTAGTATATTGCCCAGCTACGCAGTATATTGCCCAGTCATGTTGTATATTGCCCAGCCACATAATATATTGCCCAGCTACGTAGTATATTGCCCAATCATGTAGTATACAGCACAGAGCCACGTAGTATATTGCCCAGCTACGTAGTATATTGCCCAGTCACGTAGTATATTGCCCAGCCACATAGTATATTGCCCAGTCATGTAGTATATTGCCCAGTCACATAGTATATTGCCCAGCTACGTAGTATATTGCCCAGCTACGTAGTATATTGCCCAGCCACGTAGTATATTGCCCAGCCACGTAGTATATTGCCCAGTCACGTAGTATATTGCCCAGCCACGTAGTATATTGCCCAGTCATGTAGTATATTGCCCAGCCACATAGTATATTGCCCAGCTACGTAGTATATTGCCCAATCATGTAGTATACAGCACAGAGCCACGTAGTATATTGCCCAGCACATAGTATATTGCCCAGTCACGTAGTATATTGCCCAGCTACGTAGTATATTGCCCAGCTACGTAGTATATTGCCCAGCCACGTAGTATATTGCCCAGTCATGTAGTATATTGCCCAGTCACGTAGTATATTGCCCAGCCACGTAGTATATTGCCCAGTCACGTAGTATATTGCCCAGCCACGTAGTATATTGCCCAGCCACATAGTATATTGCCCAGCTACGTAGTATATTGCCCAATCATGTAGTATACAGCACAGAGCCACGTAGTATATTGCCCAGCACATAATATATTGCCCAGTCACGTAGTATACTGCCCAGCTACGTAGTATATTGCTCAGCCACATAGTATATTGCCCAGTCACGTAGTATATTGCCCAGCTACGTAGTATATTGCCCAGCTACGTAGTATATTGCCCAGCTAAGTAGTATATTGCCCAGCCATGTAGTATATTGCCCAGTCACGTAGTATATTGCCCAGTCACGTAGTATATTGCCCAGTCACGTAGTATATTGCCCAGCTATCTAGTATATTGCCCAATCATGTAGTATACAGCACCGAGCCACGTAGTATATTGCCCAGTCACGTAATATATAACACTGCCCACGAAGTATATACAGTGGCCACGTGATATATAGCACAGCCCACGGAGTATATCACACAGCCCACGGAGTAGATAACACTGCCCATGTAGTATATAGCAGCCACACGGTATCTAACACAGCCCACGTAGTATACAGCAGTGTGGGCACCATATCCCTGTTAAAAAAATAATTAAAATAAAAAATAGTTGTATACTCACCCCTGGGATCCAGCGAAAAGCTCCGGCGATATGCGCGTGGCTGCCGCCATCTTCCGTTCCTAGGATGCATTGCGAAGTTACCCACACGACTTAGTGGTCTCGGAGGGTGAGTATAGCAGGTTTTTTTTTTCATTATGTTTAACATTACATTTTTTACTATTGATGCCGCATAGGCAGCATCAATAGTAAAAAGTTGGGGACACACAGGGTTAATAGCAGTGGTAACTGAGTGCGTTACCCGCGGCATAACGCGGTCCGTTACCGCCGGCATTAACCCTGTGTGAGCGGTGACCGGGAGGGGAGTACGGAGTGGGCACTGACTGCGGGGAGTAAGGAGCGGCCATTTTTTTCCGGACTGTGCCCGTCGCTGATTGGTCGTGCCATGACCAATCAGCGACTTGGATTCCATGACAGACAGAGGCTGCGACCAAAGAATATTCGTGACAAACAGAAGGACAGACAGAAATATGGAAGTGACCCTTAGACAATTATATAGTAGATACATATATATATATACATATATATATATATGTATATATATATACATATATATATATATATATATATATATATATATATATACTAGCTATTGAACCCATTCTACGCCTGGGTGACGAGCATTTATATTGGTTAATGGTCTCCATCCTGGTATGTGCTGCTCCATCCTGCGTCCCCATCCTGTCATGAGCTGCTCCATCCTGCGTCCCCATCCTGTCATGTGCTGCACCCATGCTGCGCCCCCATTCTGTCATGTGCTGCACCCATCCTGCACCCCCATTCTGTCATGTGCTGCTTCCATCCTGCACCCCCGTTCTGTCATGTGCTGCTGCCATCCTGCACCCCCATTCTGTCATGTGCTGCCCTTTTCTGTCATGTGCTGCTCCCATCCTGCGCCCCCATTCTGTCATGTGCTGCTCCCATCCTGCGACACCGTTCTGTAATTTGCTGCTCCCATCCATATGCCTCACATGCTGCTCCATAAAAGTTTATGGCCCCATAAGATGCTCCATAGTATATGCCTCATATGCTGCTCCATTATGGTTGATGGCCCCCCATAAGATGCTCCATAGTATATGCCCCATATGCTGCTCCATTATGGTTGATGGCCCCCATAAGATGCTCCATAGTATATGCCTCATATGCTGCTGCATTATGGTTGATGGCCCCCATAAGATGCTCCATAGTATATGCCCCTAATGCTGCTCCATTATGGTTGATGGCCCCCATATGATGCTCCATAGTATATGCCCCGTATGCTGCTCCATTATGGTTGATGGCCACAATAAGATGTTCCATAGTATATGCCTCATATGCTGCTCCATTATGGTTGATGGCCCCCATAAGATGCTCCATAGTATATGCCCCGTATGCTGCTCCATCATGGTTGATGGCCCCCATAAGATGCTCCATAGTATATGCCTCATATGCTGCTCCATTATAGTTGATGGCCCCCATAAGATGCTCTATAGTATATGCCTCATATGCTGCTGCATTATGTTGATGGCCCCCATAAGATGCTCCATAGTATATGCCCATATGCTGCTCCATTAAGGTTGATGGCCCCCATAAGATGCTCCATAGTATATGCCCCGTATGCTGCTCCATTATGGTTGATGGCCCCCATAAGATGTTCCATAGTATATGCCTCATATGCTACTCCATTATGGTGGATGGCCCCCATAAGATGCTCCATAGTATATGCCCCGTATGCTGCTGCATTATTGTTGATGGCCCCTGTTGTGGACCTGGTGGTTAGGAGCACCCGGAACGACCTGATGGTTAAACTCACACAGGACAAGCTCTGGGAAGTGGGAGCTCTGCCGACCGCAACCCCTAATCCTATCACACAACTAGAAATAGCCGTGGAGCGTACCTAACATGACCTAGATGCCACTTCACAGCCTAAGAGCTAACTAGCCCTAAAGATAGAAAATAAAGCCTACCTTGCCTCAGAGAAATTCCCCAAAGGAAAAGGCAGCCCCCCACATATATTGACTGTGAGATAAGATGAAAGTCACAAACACAGAAATGAAACAGGTTTTAGCAAAGGGAGGCCAGACTTACTAAACAGACTGAGGATAGGAAAGGTATCTTTGCGGTCAGCACAAAACCCTACAAAAAGACCACGCAGAGTGTGCAAAAAGACCTCCGCACCGACTCACAGTGCGGAGGTGCAGCTCTGCATCCCAGAGCTTCCAGCTAGCAGGGCAAGATCATGATAGCCAGCTGGACAAGGAAACAATGAACAAATAAATAACTAGCAGGGACTTAGCTTCTACTGGAGTAGACAGGTCACCAGAAAGATCCAAGAGCGAACTGAACCAGTACAAGAACATTGACAGCTGGCATGGAGTAACGATCTGAGTGGAGTTAAATAGAACAGCCAGCCAAAGAATAAACTATGTCACCTGTGGAAGGAACCTCAGAAGCAGCAGCTCCACTCACAGCCACCAGAGGGAGTCCATGGACAGAACTCGCCGAAGTACCATTCATGACCACAGGAGGGAGTTCGATAACAGAACAACAGGCCCCCATAAGATGCTCCATAGTATATGCCTCATATGCTGCTCCATTATGGTTGATGGCCCCCATAAGATGCTCCATAATATATGCCTCATATGCTGCTGAATTATGGTTGATGGCCCCCATAAGATGCTCCATAGTGTATGCCCCTAATGCTGCTGCATTATGGTTGATGACCCCCATAAGATGCTCCATAGTATATGCCCCGTATGCTGCTCCATAAAGGTTTATGGCCCCTATAAGATGCTCCATAGTATATACCCTGTACACTGCTCCATAAAGGTTTATGGCCCCCATAAGATGCTCCATAGTATATGCCCCGTACACTGCTCCATAAAGGTTTATGGCCCCCATAAGATGCTCCATAGTATATGCCCCGTATGCTGCTGCGATATATATAAAAAAAATAACATACTCACCTATCGTCGCTGGGCGCCGAGTGCTGGGGGGCCTGAGCAGGCGGGGACACCGGCGCGCTGTAGGGGTCAGGTGCCGGAGTCGCCACTAGCTCAGGCCCCCGACACTTGCTATATTCACCTGGCCCTGATCCAGCACTGCGTGCCGCTCCATCTTCCGGGTCCTCTGGCTGTGACTGTTCAGTCAGAGGGCGGCGTGCATTAAGCGCGTCATCGCGCCCTCTGAACTGTGAACGTCACAGGCAAAGGACCCGAAAGATGGAGCGGCGCGCAGCGCTGGAACGGGACAGGTGAATATAGCTTATACTCACCCTCCTGCCACGTCCCTGCTTCTTCGTTGGAGATCGCGGTGTGCGTTCAGTGCTTACGCATACCACGATCTCCTGGGCTGCGCCACTCTGTGGGGTCCAGACTGCGCCGGCGCTTGCGCTTGCGCAGTCTATAAAGGCTTCGGACAGAGTGACGCTCCCAGCCTTATATTATAGATATATACTGTACATATATTATTTTAAAAATGAGATAAAGGAAAATAGGTCAATGCAAAAGTTTGGGCACCCTGCATGGTTAGTACCTAACAAAAGGAGAAACAGGAGCATATAGTAAACATATAAAACAAACTTTATTATAACAATACCATTAAAAAGAGGGGTATAGGACACGACATGAACGTAACAATGTACACCATGACATCACATGAGAAAAAGGGGGAGAAAAACATCCCACATCCCGCCACCCCGACGTATAGTAAATAGGTGGTTGTAATCTGGCAGCAAATGGAAAGCACCCATATAAGTAACCATGTACCAAGGAAATGGATAGGGTCACGATAATGAATATGTCCCACCAGACAGGCCGGGACCTAATGTACACTGGCCAGACAGGGAGTCCCTGCAGCGGTGGTAGTGCCTGGCTCATACACGGCAAAGTATATAACCGAGCCTAATAACTAGCATCTCTGGCGTTCCCTGTCACACCAATAAAGACACTGTGACATACTGTGAAAGTGATGTGGCGTGAGAGGGAATCGCTGCTGCACTAGTACCCCATGCAGAGTGCACAGCCAGTAACCCTAAATGACCAAGAAACGTCCCAGTGCTAACAGCACCAATTACATGGTAAGCTTACCTACTGCCCGTGGGGGGAGAGGGATGAGGGGATCTCACCGGTAGGAACGCCCCGACGCGCGTTTCGCGGCGTAAACACGCCGCTTCCTCAAGGGGAGTATAGGAGAAAGTGAAGCAGGACCTGCCTATAACCTCCCTGACCCTGGTCACCTGTGCGAGCTAAGCCAATCCAAGTGGCGCTATCGGCGCATGCGCACCGCGGCGGGAAAGCCCGGCAGGAGGACCTGGCGCCCAGCCCAGTGCAAAGGTCGGGTGAAAAAACACCCGCAACCATGCACAGGACAACCAGGACGCCGGCCCACATACCAGCGCCGCCCATACGCAGTGCGATGCGCACGGCCACAAGGGGGGGCATACTACGCTGATAAAAACATACGAGCAGGTGCAGCATACAAAAGACTAAGGTGACGTAAGTGCGACAAACCCCCAGCTGTGTATAGAAACCACTTGCCATAATGTACAGGTAATATACATAAAATACAATATACTATGGTATAATATACAAATATGTACAGATAATGTACTGTGATAATGTACAATAATCAGCCGATCCGCCATGAACCCAGAGTCATATCACTGGTGCTGCAAATATTCCAGGGACTTCGTAGGCACGGCGCTTGGTGAAAAAATCTTTGGCGTCCGCAGATGTGGCCAGTATAGATGACAGACTGTATGTAGGGGGATGGACGCAACCCAAAGCCAGGGGGACCACAGACAGGGCCCACATAGGGTACATACTGATGACAAAGGAAAAAATATAAAAAGTTAAAAACAGATTAAAAACAAAGAACACAAAAAACCCACCGGAGGGACTCAAGGACACATATGATGGAACCTATCACACCAAGAGAGAATCATGGAGACTAGAGAAAGGGAGCAAAACTAAGGGATTCATTAAGACCCTTGGGGGTTACGGTGTCAAGAATGACAATCCACTTAGTTTCCATTTGTGCCAGTCTTTTCTTATTATCCCCACCTCTAATCCCCAGATGGAGTACATCAATTCCCCGCACCCCAAGCAATTTCTCATTGCAATTATGATGCAGCTTGAAGTGGCGGGGAATAGTTTTGAGGTCCACCTCTGCGGACACCGTCCTGGCCGCGCCAATGTCCCGCACATGCTCCCGTACGCGAATTCTCAATTCGCGCGTAGTGAGACCAACGTATATCCTGGGGCATGGACAAGTCGCATAATATATGACATTAGTAGTGCCACAGGATATACGTTCTCTAATTTGAAATGTTCTAGACCCATCGCTAGAAGTGAAATCTGAGCAGCGCAGGACATTGGCGCAGGCAAGACAGTGTCCGCACGGAACACAACCCGGACGGGGACCACTGGAACCAAAGAAATTCTTTTCCGGGGTTGGGATATAGTGGCTCCTCACCAACAAATTGCTAAGGTTGGTACCTCTCCTCGGGGTCATAAGGGGAAAGGTGCCCAGGGCAGTACGCAGGGAAGGCTCAACCTGAAGAACGTGCCAATGTTTTTTCAGAATAGACCTCATACTCTCCCATTCATGATTGTAGGTGGAGATGAACCTGATATGCCCATCACCACCTACAGACCGACGTCGGATGTTGGGGTGCAACAGATCACTCCGTGGTGTATTACGAGCCCTATCATACGCAGCTTTAATGGATCTGCGGCTATATCCACGGGCCACAAATCTCTCCTTTAGATCCATGGCCCGCGACTCAAAGAGGGCCTCGGTAGAGCAAATCCGCCGCACCCTGAGGAACTGTCCGACCGGGACGGCCCTAATGGTGGCTGCATAGTGAGCAGAAGAAGCATGTAATAAAGAATTAACGGCGGTCGGCTTCCTGTACACATCCGTCTTGATGCGCCGGTCACCATCGACCTCCAGACGGACATCCAAGAAGTCGACCGCAGCCTCACTGGAATCATAAGTAAGCCTTATATTAAACGGGTTACTATTGAGGCTAACCATAAATTCCTCGAGCTGGTGGGCAGATCCCCCCCACAAAAACAAAATGTCGTCGATATAACGAAGCCAGCACAGCACATGGGCAGCAAGCGGCGAGCCCCCGTCGCCAAAAACCTCCCTCTCCCAGGCGCCAAGGAAGAGGTTAGCGTACGAGGGCGCGCAAGCCGCGCCCATGGCTGTGCCGCGCTTCTGGAGATAAAACGTGTTTTTGAAGACGAAAAAATTGTGGGTGAGGATGTACTCCACCAGCTCGAGGATTAGCTCACACAAAGGGCCGCCGAGGTCGGAGGCCCCCAGGAAGCGGCGGACAGCTGCCAAACCATCGGAGTGATCTATGCAGGTGTACAGACTCTCGACGTCGGCCGTCACAAATATCGTGCCCTCGTCCACAAGGATGCCATCGACCCTAGCCAGGACATCCGTCGTGTCTTTAATGAAAGACGGTAACGTTTCTACTAATGGTTTAAGGTAGTAGTCAATGAAACGACAAACAGGGTCACAGATGCTGTCGATCCCAGACACGATGGGACGCCCCGGTGGGTCGAGGGCATCCTTATGGACCTTGGGCAACAAGTAAAAGGTTGGGACCCTAGGTGACTTAACCAACAAACCTTCAAACACCTGCTTGGTGATCACATTTGCATCGAGGGCTCCAATCAAGATATTCTGTAAATCCCGTAGAAAGGGAGCCGTGGGATTGGAGGACAGCTTGAGGTAGGTATTTGAATCTCTGAGCTGCCGGAACACTTCCCGCTCATATTTAACACACGGCCAGATCACCACGTTTCCCCCCTTGTCCGCTTGTTTAAAGACAACGTCCGTCATAGATTTAAGTTGTTGAATAGCCAGACGCTGCCTAGAAGTAAGATTGTCAAATGTCCGCCGTGCAGACAATTTCTTGAGGTCGTCATCAACCAATTTGGTGAAGACCTCTATTGCAGGGGACAAGGACAAGGGGGGAAACCTGGCCGATCTGGGACGGGTGGACGGAGGAAATTTACTTACATCTGATGTCTGCTGTTCCTCAAGCAAGTCCTCCAAGTCACGCAGAGTCTCCCTCTCGATGTCGTCCATCCCCATATACGAATCTCTACCAGAATGGAGTTTCTTGAGGATGAGTTTACGGGAGAATAAATGGAGATCCTTTAACGCTGAAAAATAATTGAAAGAATTTGTGGGAGAAAAGGTCAAACCTTTGCTGAGGACATCTATCTGGTCCTCAGAGAGGACATGAGTAGAAAGATTGAGCACCTGTAGAAGTCCCTGCGTACCAACCTGGGCAACCCTCCCTCCGGAGGTCTGAGTCTTATTATATTGTCTTGTAGTCATTCTTTTATCACCAAGCCCCGGAATAGCCACACCACTGGGTTGAGAGGCGGGAGTAGTATCCTCATCATACGTGGACTTATTCGAGCGAGTGGAGTTGGATCTGGATCTAGAGTGGAAACCGTTTCGAGATCTGGTACGGGCTCTTCCAGACGGGTTCTGCCACCTATACACCCTAGATGTTTGCTTGTCAAGGACATCGCGCTGGAATTTTTTGGCCTTAGAGGCCTGAATATCCTTAGCCCATCTCTGAAGTTCCACGTCCACCTCATCGTTAAATTTCTTAAGGGCTTCGCCCGTCATGTCCCTGTGTAAAATGGCCTGTAGCCCGTCTATCTCAGCCTCAATCAAATCCAATGACTTTTGGTTTGTCTGTTTAAGGAGAACCATAAATCCTTTAGAGCAGGTGTTGGTGAGATCCTCCCATTTACCCCTGAACTCCTCGTCATCAATAGGAAAAGAGGGAAAGACTTGGATACGGAGTCCCCTCGGAATAAGATCTTTTTGGATGTACTTGTCGAGGAATTCAAAATTCCACCAAATACGCGTTCGTTTGCGTAACAGATCCTTAAATCGTGTGATGACCTCCTGCAGCTCTCTGGTGGGTCCATCACTACCCCCTTCAGTGCTGTCATGGAGTACCTCATTAAGTTGTGCACGCCAGGTGCGATCGCGTGCACGAAAGTCCATAACAACGGAAACAGCTGTGAAACACACAGAAATAATTAATGCCAACCAGGATACCGAGTACATAATATCAAAAAATCTGGGAAAAATGGGCAAGTATATGTAGTAGTCACCCAGACTCTATATAATCGCTCCACACACTGAATGCAACAAAAGGAGAAACAGGAGCATATAGTAAACATATAAAACAAACTTTATTATAACAATACCATTAAAAAGAGGGGTATAGGACACGACATGAACGTAACAATGTACACCATGACATCACATGAGAAAAAGGGGGAGAAAAACATCCCACATCCCGCCACCCCGACATATAGTAAATAGATGGTTGTAATCTGGCAGCAAATGGAAAGCACCCATATAAGTAACCATGTACCAAGGAAATGGATAGGGTCACGATAATGAATATGTCCCACCAGACAGGCCGGGACCTAATGTACACTGGCCAGACAGGGAGTCCCTGCAGCGGTGGTAGTGCCTGGCTCATACACGGCAAAGTATATAACCGAGCCTAATAACTAGCATCTCTGGCGTTCCCTGTCACACCAATAAAGACACTGTGACATACTGTGAAAGTGATGTGGCGTGAGAGGGAATCGCTGCTGCACTAGTACCCCATGCAGAGTGCACAGCCAGTAACCCTAAATGACCAAGAAACGTCCCAGTGCTAACAGCACCAATTACATGGTAAGCTTACCTACTGCCCGTGGGGGGAGAGGGATGAGGGGATCTCACCGGTAGGAACGCCCCGACGCGCGTTTCGCGGCGTAAACACGCCGCTTCCTCAAGGGGAGTATAGGAGAAAGTGAAGCAGGACCTGCCTATAACCTCCCTGACCCTGGTCACCTGTGCGAGCTAAGCCAATCCAAGTGGCGCTATCGGCGCATGCGCACCGCGGCGGGAAAGCCCGGCAGGAGGACCTGGCGCCCAGCCCAGTGCAAAGGTCGGGTGAAAAAACACCCGCAACCATGCACAGGACAACCAGGACGCCGGCCCACATACCAGCGCCGCCCATACGCAGTGCGATGCGCACGGCCACAAGGGGGGGCATACTACGCTGATAAAAACATACGAGCAGGTGCAGCATACAAAAGACTAAGGTGACGTAAGTGCGACAAACCCCCAGCTGTGTATAGAAACCACTTGCCATAATGTACAGGTAATATACATAAAATACAATATACTATGGTATAATATACAAATATGTACAGATAATGTACTGTGATAATGTACAATAATCAGCCGATCCGCCATGAACCCAGAGTCATATCACTGGTGCTGCAAATATTCCAGGGACTTCGTAGGCACGGCGCTTGGTGAAAAAATCTTTGGCGTCCGCAGATGTGGCCAGTATAGATGACAGACTGTATGTAGGGGGATGGACGCAACCCAAAGCCAGGGGGACCACAGACAGGGCCCACATAGGGTACATACTGATGACAAAGGAAAAAATATAAAAAGTTAAAAACAGATTAAAAACAAAGAACACAAAAAACCCACCGGAGGGACTCAAGGACACATATGATGGAACCTATCACACCAAGAGAGAATCATGGAGACTAGAGAAAGGGAGCAAAACTAAGGGATTCATTAAGACCCTTGGGGGTTACGGTGTCAAGAATGACAATCCACTTAGTTTCCATTTGTGCCAGTCTTTTCTTATTATCCCCACCTCTAATCCCCAGATGGAGTACATCAATTCCCCGCACCCCAAGCAATTTCTCATTGCAATTATGATGCAGCTTGAAGTGGCGGGGAATAGTTTTGAGGTCCACCTCTGCGGACACCGTCCTGGCCGCGCCAATGTCCCGCACATGCTCCCGTACGCGAATTCTCAATTCGCGCGTAGTGAGACCAACGTATATCCTGGGGCATGGACAAGTCGCATAATATATGACATTAGTAGTGCCACAGGATATACGTTCTCTAATTTGAAATGTTCTAGACCCATCGCTAGAAGTGAAATCTGAGCAGCGCAGGACATTGGCGCAGGCAAGACAGTGTCCGCACGGAACACAACCCGGACGGGGACCACTGGAACCAAAGAAATTCTTTTCCGGGGTTGGGATATAGTGGCTCCTCACCAACAAATTGCTAAGGTTGGTACCTCTCCTCGGGGTCATAAGGGCAAAGGTGCCCAGGGCAGTACGCAGGGAAGGCTCAACCTGAAGAACGTGCCAATGTTTTTTCAGAATAGACCTCATACTCTCCCATTCATGATTGTAGGTGGAGATGAACCTGATATGCCCATCACCACCTACAGACCGACGTCGGATGTTGGGGTGCAACAGATCACTCCGTGGTGTATTACGAGCCCTATCATATGCAGCTTTAATGGATCTGCGGCTATATCCACGGGCCACAAATCTCTCCTTTAGATCCATGGCCCGCGACTCAAAGAGGGCCTCGGTAGAGCAAATCCGCCGCACCCTGAGGAACTGTCCGACCGGGACGGCCCTAATGGTGGCTGCATAGTGAGCAGAAGAAGCATGTAATAAAGAATTAACGGCGGTCGGCTTCGTGTACACATCCGTCTTGATGCGCCGGTCACCATCGACCTCCAGACGGACATCCAAGAAGTCGACCGCAGCCTCACTGGAATCATAAGTAAGCCTTATATTAAACGGGTTACTATTGAGGCTAGCCACTATATCCCAACCCCGGAAAAGAATTTCTTTGGTTCCAGTGGTCCCCGTCCGGGTTGTGTTCCGTGCGGACACTGTCTTGCCTGCGCCAATGTCCTGCGCTGCTCAGATTTCACTTCTAGCGATGGGTCTAGAACATTTCAAATTAGAGAACGTATATCCTGTGGCACTACTAATGTCATATATTATGCGACTTGTCCATGCCCCAGGATATACGTTGGTCTCACTACGCGCGAATTGAGAATTCGCGTACGGGAGCATGTGCCGGACATTGGCGCGGCCAGGACGGTGTCCGCAGAGGTGGACCTCAAAACTATTCCCCGCCACTTCAAGCTGCATCATAATTGCAATGAGAAATTGCTTGGGGTGCGGGGAATTGATGTACTCCATCTGGGGATTAGAGGTGGGGATAATAAGAAAAGACTGGCACAAATGGAAACTAAGTGGATTGTCATTCTTGACACCGTAACCCCCAAGGGTCTTAATGAATCCCTTAGTTTTGCTCCCTTTCTCTAGTCTCCATGATTCTCTCTTGGTGTGATAGGTTCCATCATATGTGTCCTTGAGTCCCTCCGGTGGGTTTTTTGTGTTCTTTGTTTTTAATCTGTTTTTAACTTTTTATATTTTTTCCTTTGTCATCAGTATGTACCCTATGTGGGCCCTGTCTGTGGTCCCCCTGGCTTTGGGTTGCGTCCATCCCCCTACATACAGTCTGTCATCTATACTGGCCACATCTGCGGACGCCAAAGATTTTTTCACCAAGCACCGTGCCTACGAAGTCCCTGGAATATTTGCAGCACCAGTGATATGACTCTGGGTTCATGGCGGATCGGCTGATTATTGTACATTATCACAGTACATTATCTGTACATATTTGTATATTATACCATAGTATATTGTATTTTATGTATATTACCTGTACATTATGGCAAGTGGTTTCTATACACAGCTGGGGGTTTGTCGCACTTACGTCACCTTAGTCTTTTGTATGCTGCACCTGCTCGTATGTTTTTATCAGCGTAGTATGCCCCCCCTTGTGGCCGTGCGCATCGCACTGCGTATGGGCGGCGCTGGTATGTGGGCCGGCGTCCTGGTTGTCCTGTGCATGGTTGCGTGTGTTTTTTCACCCGACCTTTGCACTGGGCTGGGCGCCAGGTCCTCCTGCCGGGCTTTCCCGCCGCGGTGCGCATGCGCCGATAGCGCCACTTGGATTGGCTTAGCTCGCACAGGTGACCAGGGTCAGGGAGGTTATAGGCAGGTCCTGCTTCACTTTCTCCTATACTCCCCTTGAGGAAGCGGCGTGTTTACGCCGCGAAACGCGCGTCGGGGCGTTCCTACCGGTGAGATCCCCTCATCCCTCTCCCCCCACGGGCAGTAGGTAAGCTTACCATGTAATTGGTGCTGTTAGCACTGGGACGTTTCTTGGTCATTTAGGGTTACTGGCTGTGCACTCTGCATGGGGTACTAGTGCAGCAGCGATTCCCTCTCACGCCACATCACTTTCACAGTATGTCACAGTGTCTTTATTGGTGTGACAGGGAACGCCAGAGATGCTAGTTATTAGGCTCGGTTATATACTTTGCCGTGTATGAGCCAGGCACTACCACCGCTGCAGGGACTCCCTGTCTGGCCAGTGTACATTAGGTCCCGGCCTGTCTGGTGGGACATATTCATTATCGTGACCCTATCCATTTCCTTGGTACATGGTTACTTATATGGGTGCTTTCCATTTGCTGCCAGATTACAACCACCTATTTACTATACGTCGGGGTGGCGGGATGTGGGATGTTTTTCTCCCCCTTTTTCTCATGTGATGTCATGGTGTACATTGTTACGTTCATGTCGTGTCTAGTGTTGAGCATTCCGATACCGCAAGTATCGGGTATCGGCCGATACTTGCGGTATCGGAATTCCGATACCGAGATCCGATATTTTTGTGATATCGGGTATCGGTATCGGAAGTGTAAAATAAAGAATTAAAATAAAAAATATTGTTATATTCACCTCTCCGGCGGCCCCTGGACATCAGCGGGAGGATCCGGCGTCCGGCACGGCTTCTTTCTTCAAAATGCGCGCCTTCAGGACCTGTGGAATGACGTCCCGGCTTCTGATTGGTCGCGTGCCGCCCATGTGACCGCCACGCGACCAATCAGAAGCCGCGACGTCATTCCTCAGCTAAAGTCCTAGAATGAGCGCCTTCTAGGACCTGAGGAATGACGTCGCGGCTTCTGATTGGTCGCGTGGCGGTCACATGGGCGGCACGCGACCAATCAGAAGCCGGGACGTCATTCCACAGGTCCTGAAGGCGCGCATTTTGAAGAAAGAAGCCGTGCCGGACGCCGGATCCTCCCGCTGATGTCCAGGGGCCGCCGGAGAGGTGAATATAACAATATTTTTTATTTTAATTCTTTATTTTACACTTTAATATGGATCCCAGGGCCTGAAGGAGAGTTTCCTCTCCTTCAGACCCTGGGATCCATGAGGATACATTCCGATACTTGATGTCCCATTGACTTGTATTGGTATCGGATATCGGTATCGGCGATATCCGATATTTTTCGGGTATCGGCCGATACTATCCGATACCGATACTTTCAAGTATCGGACGGTATCGCTCAACACTAGTCGTGTCCTATACCCCTCTTTTTAATGGTATTGTTATAATAAAGTTTGTTTTATATGTTTACTATATGCTCCTGTTTCTCCTTTTGTTGCATTCAGTGTTTGGAGCGATTATATAGAGTCTGGGTGACTACTACATATACTTGCCCATTTTTCCCAGATTTTTTGATATTATGTACTCGGTATCCTGGTTGGCATTAATTATTTCTGTGTGTTTCACAGCTGTTTCCGTTGTTATGGACTTTCGTGCACGCGATCGCACCTGGCGTGCACAACTTAATGAGGTACTCCATGACAGCACTGAAGGGGGTAGTGATGGACCCACCAGAGAGCTGCAGGAGGTCATCACACGATTTAAGGATCTGTTACGCAAACGAACGCGTATTTGGTGGAATTTTGAATTCCTCGACAAGTACATCCAAAAAGATCTTATTCCGAGGGGACTCCGTATCCAAGTCTTTCCCTCTTTTCCTATTGATGACGAGGAGTTCAGGGGTAAATGGGAGGATCTCACCAACACCTGCTCTAAAGGATTTATGGTTCTCCTTAACCCCTTCAAGACCCAGCCTATTTTGACCTTAAAGATCTTGCCGTTTTTTGCAATTCTGACCAGTGTCCCTTTATGAGGTAATAACTCAGGAACGCTTCAACGGATCCTAGCGGTTCTGAGATTGTTTTTTCGTGACATATTGGGCTTCATGTTAGTGGTAAATTTAGGTCAATAAATTCTGCATTTATTTGTGATAAACACGGAAATTTGGCGAAAATTTTGAAAATTTCGCAATTTTCACATTTTGAATTTTTATTCTGTTAAACCAGAGAGATATGTGACACAAAATAGTTAATAAATAACATTTCCCACATGTTTACTTTACATCAGCACAATTTTGGAAACAAAATTTTTTTTTGTTAGGAAGTTATAAGGGTTAAAATTCGACCAGCGATTTGTCATTTTTACAACGAAATTTACAAAACCATTTTTTTTAGGGACCACCTCACATTTGAAGTCAGTTTGAGGGGTCTATATGGCTGAAAATACCCAAAAGTGACACCATTCTAAAAACTGCACCCCTCAAGGTACTCAAAACCACATTCAAGAAGTTTATTAACCCTTCAGGTGCTTCACAGCAGCAGAAGCAACATGGAAGGAAAAAATGAACATTTAACTTTTTAGTCACAAAAATTATCTTTTAGCAACAATTTTTTTATTTTCCCAATGGTAAAAGGAGAAACTGAACCACGAAAGTTGTTGTCCAATTTGTCCTGAGTACGCTGATACCTCATATGTGGGGGTAAACCACTGTTTTGGCGCACGGCAGGGCTTGGAAGGGAAGGAGCGCCATTTGACTTTTTGAATCAAAAATTGGCTCCACTCTTTAGCGGACACCATGTCACGTTTGGAGAGCCCCCGTGTGCCTAAAAATTGGAGCTCCCCCACAAGTGACCCCATTTTGGAAACTAGACGCCCCAAGGAACTTATCTAGATGCATAGTGAGCACTTTGAACCCCCAGGTGCTTCACAAATTGATCCGTAAAAATGAAAGAGTACTTTTTTTTCACAAAAACATTCTTTTAGCCTCAATTTTTTCATTTTCACATGGGCAACAGGATAAAATGGATCCTAAAATGTGTTGGGCAATTTCTCCTGAGTACACCAATACCTCACATGTGGAGGTAAACCACTGTTTGGGCACATGGTAAGGCTCAGAAGGGAAGGAGCGCCATTTGACTTTTTGAATGAAAAATTATTTCCATCGTTAGCGGACACCATGTCGCGTTTGGATAGCTCCTGTGTGCCTAAACATTGGCGCTCCCCCACAAGTGACCCCATTTTGGAAACTAGACCCCCCAAGGAACTAATTTAGATGCCTAGTGAGCACTTTAAACCCTCAGGTGCTTCACAAATTGATCTGTAAAAATGAAAAAGTAATTTTTTTTCACAAAAAAATTCTTTTCGCCTCAATTTTTTCATTTTCACATGGGCAGTAGGATAAAATGGATCATAAAATTTGTTGGGCAATTTCTCCCGAGTATGCCGATACCTCATATGTGGGGGTAAACCACTGTTTGGGCACTCGGCAGGGCTCGGAAGAGAAGGCGCGCCATTTGACTTTTTGAATGGAAAATTAGCTCCAATTGTTAGCGGACACCATGTCGCGTTTGGAGAGCCCCTGTGTGCCTAAACATTGGAGCTCCCGCACAAGTGACCCCATTTTGGAAACTAGACCCCCCAAGGAACTTATCTAGATGCATATTGAGCACTTTAAACCCCCAGGTGCTTCACAGAAGTTTATAACGCAGAGCCATGAAAATAAAAAATAATTTTTCTTTCCTCAAAAATGATTTTTTAGCCTGGAATTTCCTATTTTGCCAAGGATAATAGGAGAAATTGGACCCCAAATATTGTTGTCCAGTTTGTCCTGAGTACGCTGATACCCCATATGTGGGGGTAAACCACTGTTTGGGCGCACGGCAGGGCTCGGAAGGGATGGCACGCCATTTGGCTTTTTAAATGGAAAATTAGCTCCAATCATTAGCGGACACCATGTCACGTTTGGAGAGCCCCTGTGTGCCTAAACATTGGAGATCCCCCAGAAATGACACCATTTTAGAAACTAGACCCCCAAAGGAACTAATCTAGATGTGTGGTGAGGACTTTGAACCCCCAAGTGCTTCACAGAAGTTTATAACGCAGAGCCATGAAAATAAAAAAAAAAATTATTTTCTCAAAAATGATCTTTTAGCCTGCAATTTTTTATTTTCCCAAGGGTAACAGGAGAAATTTGACCCCAAAAGTTGTTGTCCAGTTTCTCTTGAGTACGCTGATACCCCATATGTGGGGGTAAATCACTGTTTGGGCACATGCCGGGGTTCGGAAGTGAAGTAGTGACGTTTTGAAATGCAGACTTTGATGGAATGCTCTGTGGGCGTCACGTTGCGTTTGCAGAGCCCCTGATGTGGCTTAACAGTAGAAACCCCCCACAAGTGACCCCATTTTGGAAACTAGACCCCCAAAGGAACTTATCTAGATGTGTGGTGAGCACTTTGAACCCCCAAGTGCTTCATAGAAGTTTATAATGCAGAGCCGTGAAAATAATAAATACGTTTTCTTTCCTCAAAAATAATTATTTAGCCCAGAATTTTTTAATTTTCCCAAGGGTAACAGGAGAAATTTGACCCCAATATTTGTTGTCCAGTTTCTCCTGAGTACGGTGATACCCCATATGTGGGGGTAAACTACTGTTTGGGCACATGCCGGGGCTTGGAATTGAAGTAGTGACGTTTTGAAATGCAGACTTTGATGGAATGCTCTGCGGGCGTCACGTTGCGTTTGCAGAGCCCCTGATGTGCCTAAACAGTAGAAACCCCCCACAAGTGACCCCATTTTGGAAACTAGACCCTGAAAGGAACTTATCTAGATGTGTGGTGAGCACTTTGAACCCCCAAGTGCTTCATAGAAGTTTATAATGCAGAGCCGTGAAAATAATAAATACGTTTTCTTTCCTCAAAAATAATTATTTAGCCCAGAATTTTTTATTTTCCCAAGGGTTACAGGAGAAATTGGACCCCAAAAGTTGTTGCCCAGTTTCTCCTGAGTACGCTGATACCCCATATGTGGGGGTAAACCACTGTTTGGGCACACGTCGGGGCTCAGAAGGGAAGTAGTGACTTTTGAAATGCAGACTTTGATGGAATGGTCTGCGGGTGTCACGTTGCGTTTGCAGAGCCCCTGGTGTGCCTAAACAGTAGAAACCCCCCACAAGTGACCCCATTTTAGAAACTAGACCCCCCAAGGAACTTATCTAAATATGTGGTGAGCACTTTGAACCCCCAAGTGCTTCACAGACGTTTACAACGCAGAGCCGTGAAAATAAAAAATCATTTTTCTTTCCTCAAAAATTATGTTTTAGCAAGCATTTTTTTAGATTCACAAGGGTAACAGGAGAAATTGGACCCCAGTAATTGTTGCGCAGTTTGTCCTGAGTATGCTGGTACCCCATATGTGGGGGTAAACCACTGTTTGGGCACACGTCAGGGCTCGGAAGTGAGGGAGCACCATTTGACTTTTTGAATACGAGATTGGCTGGAATCAATGGTGGCGCCATGTTGCGTTTGGAGACCCCTGATGTGCCTAAACAGTGGTAACCCCTCAATTCTAACTCCAACACTAACCCCAACACACCCCTAACCCTAATCCCAACTGTAGCCATAATCCTAATCACAACCCTAACCCCAACACACCCCTAACCACAACACTAACCCCAACACACCCCTAACCCTAACCACAACCCTAATTCCAACCCTAACCCTAAGGCTATGTGCCCACGTTGCGGATTCGTGTGAGATATTTCCGCACCATTTTTGAAAAATCTGCGGGTAAAAGGCACTGTGTTTTACCTGCGGATTTTCCGCGGATTTCCAGTGTTTTTTGTGCGGATTTCACCTGCGGATTCCTATTGAGGAACAGGTGTAAAACGCTGCGGAATCCGCACAAAGAATTGACATGCTGCGGAAAATACAACGCAGCGTTCCCGCGCGGTATTTTCCGCACCATGGGCACAGCGGATTTGGTTTTTCATATGTTTACATGGTACTGTAAACCTGATGGAACACTGCTGCGAATACGCAGCCAAATCCGCACCGTGTGCACATAGCCTAATTCTAAAGGTATGTGCACACGCTGCGGAAAACGCTGCGGATCCGCAGCAGTTTCCCATGAGTGTACAGTTCAATGTAAACCTATGGGAAACAAAAATCGCTGTACACATGCTGCGGGAAAAACTGCACGGAAACGCAGCGGTTTACATTCCGCAGCATGTCACTTCTTTGTGCGGATTCCGCAGCGGTTTTACAACTGCTCCAATAGAAAATCGCAATTGTAAAACCGCAGTGAAATGCGCAGAAAAAAACGCGGTAAATCCGCCATAAATCCGCAGCGGTTTAGCACTGCGGATTTATCAAATCCGCAGCGGAAAAATCCGCAGAGGACCAGAATACGTGTGCACATTCCTAACCCTAGCCCTAACCCTACCCCTACCCCTAACCCTACCCCTAACCCTACCCCTAACCCTAACCCTAGCCCTACCCCTAACCCTACCCCTAACCCTAACCCTACCCCTAACCCTAACCCTATTCTAACATTAGTGGAAAAAAAAAAATTTCTTTATTTTTTTATTGTCCCTACCTATGGGGGTGACAAAGGGGGGGGGGGGGGGGGTCATTTATTATTTTTTTTATTTTGATCACTGAGATAGATTATATCTCAGTGATCAAAATGCACTTTGGAACGAATCTGCCGGCCGGCAGATTCGGCGGGCGCACTGCGCATGCGCCCGCCATTTTGGAAGATGGCGGCGCCCGGGAGAAGACGGACGGGACCACGGCTGGATCGGTAAGTATGATAGGGTGGGGGGGACCACGGGGGGGGATCGGAGCACGGGGGGGGAATCGGAGCGCGGGAGGGGTGGAACGGAGCGCGGGGGGCGTGGAACGGAGCACGGGGGGGCTGGAATGGAGCACGGGGGGGTGGAACGGAGCACGGGGGGGGTGGATCGGAGTGCAGGGGGGGTGATTGGAGCACGGGGGGGTGATTGGAGCACGGGGGGAGCGGACACGAGCACGGGGGGGAGCGGAGCACTGGACGGAGGGGAGCCGGAGCAGTGTACCGGCCAGATCGGGGGGGTGGGGGGGCGATCGGAGGGGTGGGGTGGGGGCACACTAGTATTTCCAGCCATGGCCGATGATATTTCAGCATCGGCCATGGCTGGATTGTAATATTTCACCCGTTATAATGGGTGAAATATTACAAATCGCTCTGATTGGCAGTTTCACTTTCAACAGCCAATCAGAGCGATCGTAGCCACGAGGGGGTGAAGCCACCCCCCCTGGGCTAAACTACCACTCCCCCTGTCCCTGCAGATCGGGTGAAATGGGAGTTAACCCTTTCACCCGGTCTGCAGGGACGCGATCTTTCCATGACGCCGCATAGGCGTCATGGGTCGGATTGGCACCGACTTTCATGACGCCTACGTGGCGTCAAAGGTCGGGAAGGGGTTAAACAGACAAACCAAAAGTCATTGGATTTGATTGAGGCTGAGATAGACGGGCTACAGGCCATTTTACACAGGGACATGACGGGCGAAGCCCTTAAGAAATTTAACGATGAGGTGGACGTGGAACTTCAGAGATGGGCTAAGGATATTCAGGCCTCTAAGGCCAAAAAATTCCAGCGCGATGTCCTTGACAAGCAAACATCTAGGGTGTATAGGTGGCAGAACCCGTCTGGAAGAGCCCGTACCAGATCTCGAAACGGTTTCCACTCTAGATCCAGATCCAACTCCACTCGCTCGAATAAGTCCACGTATGATGAGGATACTACTCCCGCCTCTCAACCCAGTGGTGTGGCTATTCCGGGGCTTGGTGATAAAAGAATGACTACAAGACAATATAATAAGACTCAGACCTCCGGAGGGAGGGTTGCCCAGGTTGGTACGCAGGGACTTCTACAGGTGCTCAATCTTTCTACTCATGTCCTCTCTGAGGACCAGATAGATGTCCTCAGCAAAGGTTTGACCTTTTCTCCCACAAATTCTTTCAATTATTTTTCAGCGTTAAAGGATCTCCATTTATTCTCCCGTAAACTCATCCTCAAGAAACTCCATTCTGGTAGAGATTCGTATATGGAGATGGACGACATCGAGAGGGAGACTCTGCGTGACTTGGAGGACTTGCTTGAGGAACAGCAGACATCAGATGTAAGTAAATTTCCTCCGTCCACCCGTCCCAGATCGGCCAGGTTTCCCCCCTTGTCCTTGTCCCCTGCAATAGAGGTCTTCACCAAATTGGTTGATGACGACCTCAAGAAACTGTCTGCACGGCGGACATTTGACAATCTTACTTCTAGGCAGCGTCTGGCTATTCAACAACTTAAATCTATGACGGACGTTGTCTTTAAACAAGCGGACAAGGGGGGAAACGTGGTGATCTGGCCGTGTGTTAAATATGAGCGGGAAGTGTTCCGGCAGCTCAGAGATTCAAATACCTACCTCAAGCTGTCCTCCAATCCCACGGCTCCCTTTCTACGGGATTTACAGAATATCTTGATTGGAGCCCTCGATGCAAATGTGATCACCAAGCAGGTGTTTGAAGGTTTGTTGGTTAAGTCACCTAGGGTCCCAACCTTTTACTTGTTGCCCAAGGTCCATAAGGATGCCCTCGACCCACCGGGGCGTCCCATCGTGTCTGGGATCGACAGCATCTGTGACCCTGTTTGTCGTTTCATTGACTACTACCTTAAACCATTAGTAGAAACGTTACCGTCTTTCATTAAAGACACGACGGATGTCCTGGCTAGGGTCGATGGCATCCTTGTGGACGAGGGCACGATATTTGTGACGGCCGACGTCGAGAATCTGTACACCTGCATAGATCACTCCGATGGTTTGGCAGCTGTCCGCCGCTTCCTGGGGGCCTCCGACCTCGGCGGCCCTTTGTGTGAGCTAATCCTCGAGCTGGTGGAGTACATCCTCACCCACAATTTTTTCGTCTTCAAAAACACGTTTTATCTCCAGAAGCGCGGCACAGCCATGGGCGCGGCTTGCGCGCCCTCGTACGCTAACCTCTTCCTTGGCGCCTGGGAGAGGGAGGTTTTTGGCGACGGGGGCTCGCCGCTTGCTGCCCATGTGCTGTGCTGGCTTCGTTATATCGACGACATTTTGTTTTTGTGGGGGGGATCTGCCCACCAGCTCGAGGAATTTATGGTTAGCCTCAATAGTAACCCGTTTAATATAAGGCTTACTTATGATTCCAGTGAGGCTGCGGTCGACTTCTTGGATGTCCGTCTGGAGGTTGATGGTGACCGGCGCATCAAGACGGATGTGTACAGGAAGCCGACCGCCGTTAATTCTTTATTACATGCTTCTTCTGCTCACTATGCAGCCACCATTAGGGCCGTCCCGGTCGGACAGTTCCTCAGGGTGCGGCGGATTTGCTCTACAGAGGCCCTCTTTGAGTCGCGGGCCATGGATCTAAAGGAGAGATTTGTGGCCCGTGGATATAGCCGCAGATCCATTAAAGCTGCGTATGATAGGGCTCGTAATACACCACGGAGTGATCTGTTGCACCCCAACATCCGACGTCGGTCTGTAGGTGGTGATGGGCATATCAGGTTCATCTCCACCTACAATCATGAATGGGAGAGTATGAGGTCTATTCTGAAAAAACATTGGCACGTTCTTCAGGTTGAGCCTTCCCTGTGTACTGCCCTGGGCACCTTTCCCCTTATGACCCCGAGGAGAGGTACCAACCTTAGCAATTTGTTGGTGAGGAGCCACTATATCCCAACCCCGGAAAAGAATTTCTTTGGTTCCAGTGGTCCCCGTCCGGGTTGTGTTCCGTGCGGACACTGTCTTGCCTGCGCCAATGTCCTGCGCTGCTCAGATTTCACTTCTAGCGATGGGTCTAGAACATTTCAAATTAGAAAACGTATATCCTGTGGCACTACTAATGTCATATATTATGCGACTTGTCCATGCCCCAGGATATACGTTGGTCTCACTACGCGCGAATTGAGAATTCGCGTACGGGAGCATGTGCCGGACATTGGCGCGGCCAGGACGGTGTCCGCAGAGGTGGACCTCAAAACTATTCCCCGCCACTTCAAGCTGCATCATAATTGCAATGAGAAATTGCTTGGGGTGCGGGGAATTGATGTACTCCATCTGGGGATTAGAGGTGGGGATAATAAGAAAAGACTGGCACAAATGGAAACTAAGTGGATTGTCATTCTTGACACCGTAACCCCCAAGGGTCTTAATGAATCCCTTAGTTTTGCTCCCTTTCTCTAGTCTCCATGATTCTCTCTTGGTGTGATAGGTTCCATCATATGTGTCCTTGAGTCCCTCCGGTGGGTTTTTTGTGTTCTTTGTTTTTAATCTGTTTTTAACTTTTTATATTTTTTCCTTTGTCATCAGTATGTACCCTATGTGGGCCCTGTCTGTGGTCCCCCTGGCTTTGGGTTGCGTCCATCCCCCTACATACAGTCTGTCATCTATACTGGCCACATCTGCGGACGCCAAAGATTTTTTCACCAAGCGCCGTGCCTACGAAGTCCCTGGAATATTTGCAGCACCAGTGATATGACTCTGGGTTCATGGCGGATCGGCTGATTATTGTACATTATCACAGTACATTATCTGTACATATTTGTATATTATACCATAGTATATTGTATTTTATGTATATTACCTGTACATTATGGCAAGTGGTTTCTATACACAGCTGGGGGTTTGTCGCACTTACGTCACCTTAGTCTTTTGTATGCTGCACCTGCTCGTATGTTTTTATCAGCGTAGTATGCCCCCCCTTGTGGCCGTGCGCATCGCACTGCGTATGGGCGGCGCTGGTATGTGGGTCGGCGTCCTGGTTGTCCTGTGCATGGTTGCGGGTGTTTTTTCACCCGACCTTTGCACTGGGCTGGGCGCCAGGTCCTCCTGCCGGGCTTTCCCGCCGCGGTGCGCATGCGCCGATAGCGCCACTTGGATTGGCTTAGCTCGCACAGGTGACCAGGGTCAGGGAGGTTATAGGCAGGTCCTGCTTCACTTTCTCCTATACTCCCCTTGAGGAAGCGGCGTGTTTACGCCGCGAAACGCGCGTTGGGGCGTTCCTACCGGTGAGATCCCCTCATCCCTCTCCCCCCACGGGCAGTAGGTAAGCTTACCATGTAATTGGTGCTGTTAGCACTGGGACGTTTCTTGGTCATTTAGGGTTACTGGCTGTGCACTCTGCATGGGGTACTAGTGCAGCAGCGATTCCCTCTCACGCCACATCACTTTCACAGTATGTCACAGTGTCTTTATTGGTGTGACAGGGAACGCCAGAGATGCTAGTTATTAGGCTCGGTTATATACTTTGCCGTGTATGAGCCAGGCACTACCACCGCTGCAGGGACTCCCTGTCTGGCCAGTGTACATTAGGTCCCGGCCTGTCTGGTGGGACATATTCATTATCGTGACCCTATCCATTTCCTTGGTACATGGTTACTTATATGGGTGCTTTCCATTTGCTGCCAGATTACAACCACCTATTTACTATACGTCGGGGTGGCGGGATGTGGGATGTTTTTCTCCCCCTTTTTCTCATGTGATGTCATGGTGTACATTGTTACGTTCATGTCGTGTCCTATACCCCTCTTTTTAATGGTATTGTTATAATAAAGTTTGTTTTATATGTTTACTATATGCTCCTGTTTCTCCTTTTGTTGCATTCAGTGTTTGGAGCGATTATATAGAGTCTGGGTGACTACTACATACAGTGGGGCAAAAAAGTATTTAGTCAGTCAGCAATAGTGCAAGTTCCACCACTTAAAAAGATGAGAGGCGTCTGTAATTTACATCATAGGTAGACCTCAACTATGGGAGACAAACTGAGAAAAAAAAATCCAGAAAATCACATTGTCTGATTTTTTAACAATTTATTTGCATATTATGGTGGAAAATAAGTATTTGGTCAGAAACAAAATTTAATCTCAATACTTTGTAATATATCCTTTGTTGGCAATGACAGAGGTCAAACGTTTTCTGTAAGTCTTCACAAGGTTGCCACACACTGTTGTTGGTATGTTGGCCCATTCCTCCATGCAGATCTCCTCTAGAGCAGTGATGTTTTTGGCTTTTCGCTTGGCAACACGGACTTTCAACTCCCTCCAAAGGTTTTCTATAGGGTTGAGATCTGGAGACTGGCTAGGCCACTCCAGGACCTTGAAATGCTTCTTACGAAGCCACTCCTTCGTTGCCCTGGCGGTGTGCTTTGGATCAATGTCATGTTGAAAGACCCAGCCACGTTTCATCTTCAATGCCCTTGCTGATGGAAGGAGGTTTGCACTCAAAATCTCACGATACATGGCCCCATTCATTCTTTCATGTACCCGGATCAGTCGTCCTGGCCCCTTTGCAGAGAAACAGCCCCAAAGCATGATGTTTCCACCACCATGCTTTACAGTAGGTATGGTGTTTGATGGATGCAACTCAGTATTCTTTTTCCTCCAAACACGACAAGTTGTGTTTCTACCAAACAGTTCCAGTTTGGTTTCATCAGACCATAGGACATTCTCCCAAAACTCCTCTGGATCATCCAAATGCTCTCTAGCAAACTTCAGACGGGCCCGGACATGTACTGGCTTAAGCAGTGCGACACGTCTGGCACTGCAGGATCTGAGTCCATGGTGGCGTAGTGTGTTACTTATGGTAGGCCTTGTTACATTGGTCCCAGCTCTCTGCAGTTCATTCACTAGGTCCCCCCGCGTGCTTCTGGGATTTTTGCTCACCGTTCTTGTGATCATTCTGACCCCACGGGGTGGGATTTTGCGTGGAGCCCCAGATCGAGGGAGATTATCAGTGGTCTTGTATGTCTTCCATTTTCTAATTATTGCTCCCACTGTTGATTTCTTCACTCCAAACTGGTTGGCTATTGCAGATTCAGTCTTCCCAGCCTGGTGCAGGGCTACAATTTTGTTTCTGGTGTCCTTTGACAGCTCTTTGGTCTTCACCATAGTGGAGTTTGGAGTCAGACTGTTTGAGGGTGTGCACAGGTGTCTTTTTATACTGATAACAAGTTTAAACAGGTGCCATTACTACAGGTAATGAGTGGAGGAAAGAGGAGACTCTTAAAGAAGAAGTTACAGGTCTGTGAGAGCCAGAAATCTTGATTGTTTGTTTCTGACCAAATACTTATTTTCCACCATAATATGCAAATAAAATGTTAAAAAAACAGACAATGTGATTTTCTGGATTTTTTTTTCTCAGTTTGTCTCCCATAGTTGAGGTCTACCTATGATGTAAATTACAGACGCCTCTCATCTTTTTAAGTGGTGGAACTTGCACTATTGCTGACCGACTAAATACTTTTTTGCCCCACTGTATACTTGCCCATTTTTCCCAGATTTTTTGATATTATGTACTCGGTATCCTGGTTGGCATGGTTAGTACCTAGTAGCACCTCCTTTTGAAAGTATCACAGCTTGTAAAATCTTTGTGTAGCTAGACAAGAGTCTTTCAATTTTTGTTTGAGGGATTTTCATCCATTCTGCCTTGTAAAATTCTTCCAGTTCTGTGAGATTCCTGGGTCGCCTTGCATGCACTGCTATTCTGAGGTCTAGCCACAGATTTTCAATGATGTTCAGATCAGGGGACTGTGAGGGCCATCGTAAAACCTTCAGCTTGTGTCGTTTAAGATAGTATATTGTGGATTCTGACATGTGTTTAGGATTATGATCCATTTCTAAAAGCCATCCTCTTTTCAACTTCAGCTTTTTTACAGATGGTGTTATGTTTGCATCAAGAATTTGTTGAAATTTCATTGAATCTATTCTTCCTTCTCCCCGGGAAGTGTTCCCCCTGCCTTTGGCTGCAACACAGCCCCAAAGTAAGATTGATTCATGCCCTCATGCTTAATGTTTGGTGAGATGTTCTTCTTCTGAAATTTTGTGCCCATTTTTCTCCATACATACCTTTGATCATTGTGAGCAAAGAATTCTATTTTAACCTCATCGGACCACATGACTTGTTTCCAAAATGCATTATGCTTATTTAGATGTTCTTTTGCATGCTTCTGATGCTGAATTTTATGATGAGGACGCAGGACAGGTTTTCTTCTGATGCCTGCTCCATGAAGGCCATATTTGTGCAGGTGTCTCTGGGCAGTAGAACAATGTACCACAACTCCAGAGTCTGCTAAATCTTTCTGAAGCTCTTTTACAGTAAAGCAGGGGTTCTTATTTGCCTCTCTAGCAATCCTATGAACAGCTCTTGCTAATATTTTGCTTGGTTTTCCAGGCCTTATCTTGACCGCCACTGTTCCTGCTAACTTGCATCTCTTAATTACATTTCGACCTGAGGAAAGGGCAACTTGAAAGCACTTTGCTATGTTCTTAAAGCCTTCTCCTGCTTTGTGGGCCTTGACCATTTTCATTTTCAGATTGCGGCGCAGCTGCTTAGAAGAACCCATGGTTGCTATTGTTTGGCACAAGCTTAGAGGAGGCTGGATTTTTAAAAAAGCTGGGAAATTTGCATCACATGGCCTTTCCTTATAATGGTAGTGAGCAAGCCATAACCCTAACAGGCTATTTAAGGTCCAAAACCTTAGTTAAAGTTATCTGAGCACACAAATCTCCAAGGGTGCCCAAACTTTTGCATCTGCCCATTTTCCCTTTTGTAATATTTAAAAAAATGCACCAAATTCATTAGGAGGCACATTTCTCTGAATGAATCTGGCCCATTTTACTCCAGCACTCCCTTCATAAATACTGAAATGCCACAAGCCAGTCCTAATGATTTAGTGTCCTTCTAAATGATACACTTTTGATTCCTGACTTAAAATATGCTTTTATCTAAGAAAACTGCTCTAAAAATCAGTAATTTCTGGTTGTGGTTGAGAATAGGTTTACCTTTACACTGTGTGCAGAATTATTAGACAAGCTGTTTTTTGATCCCATGATACTTTTTATACATGTTGTCCTACTCCAAGCTGTTCAGGCTTGAGAGCCAACTACCAATTAAGTAAATCAGGTGATGTGCATCTCTGTAATGAGGAGGTGTGTTGTCTAATGATATCAATACCCTATATAAGGTGTGCATAATTATTAGGCAACTTCCTTCCTTTTGGCAAAATGGGTCAGAAGAGAGATTTGAGGGGCTCTGAAAAGTCCAAAATTGTGAGATGTCTTGCAGAGGGATGCAGCAGTCTTGAAATTGCCAAACTTTTGAAGCGTTATCACCAAACAATCAAGCATTTCATGGCAAACAGACAACAGCGTCGCAAGAAGCGTGTTTGGCAAAAAAGGCGCAAAATAACTGCCCATGAATTGAGGAAAGCGTGAAGCTGCCAAGATGCCATTTGCCAGTAGTTTTGCCATATTTCAGAGCTGCAACGTTACTGGAGTAACAAAAAGCGATACTCAGGGACATGGCCAAGGTAAGCAAGGCTGAAAAACGACCACCTTTGAACAAGAAACATAAGATAAAACGTCAAGACTGGGCCAAGAAATATCTTAAAAGACTGACTTTTCAAAAGGTTTTATGGACTGATGAAATGAGAGTGACTCGTGATGGGCCAGATGGATGGGCCAGAGGCTGGATCAGTAAAGGGCAGAGAGCTCCACTCCGACTCAGACGCCAGCATTGTGGAGGTTGGGTACTGTTATGGGCTGGTATCATCAAAGATGAACTTGTGGGACCTTTTCGGGTTGAGGATGGAGTGAAGCTCAACTCCCAGACCTACTGCCAGTTTCTGGAAGACAACTTCTTCAAGAAGTGGTACAGGAAGAAGTCGGTATCGTTCAAGAAAAACATGATTTTCATGCAGGACAATGCTCCATCACATGCCTCCAACTACTTCACAGCGTGGCTGGCCAGTGAAGGTCTCAAAGAAGAAAAAATAATGACATGGCCCCCTTGTTCACCTGATCTGAGCCCCATAGAGAACCTGTGGTCCCTCATAAAATGTGAAATCTACAGGGAGGGAAAACAGTCCACCTCTCGGAACAGTGTCTGGAGGCTGTGGTGGCAGCTGCACGCAATGTTGATTGTAAACAGATCAAGCAACTGACAGAATCTATGGATGGAGGCTGCTGAGTGTCATCATATAGAAAGGTGGCTATATTGGTCACCAATATTTGGGGGTTTTGTTTTTGCATGTCAGAAATGTTTATTTCTAAATTTTGTGCAGTTATATTGGTTTACCTGGTGAAAATAAACAAATGAGATGGGAATATATTTGTTTTTTATTAAGTTGCCTAATAATTCTGCACAGTAATAGTTACCTGCACAAACAGATATCCTCCTAAGATAGCCAAATCTAAAAAAAACACTCCAACTTCCAAAAATATTAAGCTTTGATATTTATGAGTCTTTTGGGTTGATTGAGAACATAGTTGTTGATCAATAATAAAAATAATTCTCTAAAATACAACTTGCCTAATAATTCTGCACATAGTGTCGTGTAACTGACACTGAATGGCCTCTTTACTAGAGACACCTATCTAGTAGCAAGTTGGACCTCCTTTGGCCCTCAGAATTGCGGCAATTTTACATGGCATAAATTCCACTCCAAGCGTTGATATGATTCTACAGGAATATTGGCCTGTATGGATGGGATAGCTTCTCGCAGATGCCTTATTTTCCAATTGTCCCAGAACCAGAAGGACCGTCCAGATTTGGGGAAGCTGTCTGAAGACGTCAAGCAGGACCGGACTGGCCATCTGGCAATTCTGGCAAATGCCAGAAGGGCCTGTCTGGTCATGGGCTGCCTTGTCTGCTACGTTGATAACAGAATTGGTGTTCTCAAGACACCCATACTGTAAAGAGTTGTGATGGACCACAAAGTAGCTCACTCCGTCCATTACTCCAGAAGGCCACGGGTATCATTAGACATATTGGTCTTGTAGTAAATCTTGCTTTCCTCCATCCAGAGTAATATTAGTAATATATTCCATCTGGTGCTTGGGGATGAGGACTGTTGTGAATTCTGTTATCGATGACCTGTCTACTCCAGCAGAAGCTAAGTCCCTGCTAGTTAATTATTTGTTCATTGTTTTCTTGTCCAGCTTGCTATCATGATTTTGCCTTGCTAGCTGGAAGCTCTGGGATGCAGAGTGGCACCTCCGCACCGTGAGTCGGTGCGGAGGTCTTTTTGCACACTCTGCGTGGTCTTTTTGTAGTTTTTTGTGCTGACCGCAAAGATACCTTTCCTATCCTCAGTCTGTTTAGTAAGTCTGGCCTCCCTTTGCTGAAACCTGTTTCATTTCTGTGTTTGTGACTTCATCTTAACTCACAGTCAATATATGTGGGGGGCTGCCTTTTCCTTTGGGGAATTTCTCTGAGGCAAGGTAGGCTTTATTTTCTATTTCTAGGGCTAGTTAGCTCTTAGGCTGTGAAGAGGCGTCTAGGCCGAGTTAGGTACGCTCCACGGCTATTTCTAGTTGTGTGATAGGATTAGGGGTTGCGGTCAGCAGAGTTCCCACTTCCCAGAGCTTGTCCTGTGTGTTTAACCATCAGGTCGTTCCGGGTGCTCCTAACCACCAGGTCCATAACAGAGGACATCAAGGGCCTGTGTGATTTCAAATGCCAGGGATGAATTTCAGCTCCAGTCCGTATCTGACTTCAGGGCAATGTCCCAACTTCTACTCGCTCTGTTTGATGTCTTCTCTCCTGCCATCTGCATTGCTCTGTAGCTCTTTCCTCGTGGGGGCAGTATCAGTATCTCTCTTTTTACCACCTTATATTAAATCAAATAAACAATTCTTATTTCTTCTATGTGGAGTCTGAAAAAAATGCATGTAAAAAAACCATGGAAAAAATGTGCAGTGGCATTTTTAAGCTTTTTTTTTGCATTATAAAAAAGCACAGTGCTTCAAATCTGCAACAAAATGCATCACATAAGGTGGAAAAGCTTAAAGCTAGCAAAAATAGAATAACCACAGGATATTTTTATTGTGTACTTTAATGAGGACGCCTGCAGAAAATAAATCTCACAGTACTTACACTGTGTGTGAACATGGACTTACAGATGTCAAAAAAGCAATGCCTCATATAATGAATAGTTGAATAGTAATGAGCGAATACATCTGGCACTATTCGTTACTTGACCAAATAGTATTCAGGCTTTCCGTTACTTGGCGAATAATTTAGTATTTGCCTCAGTATATTCGAGTGATCCACCCAGCATGTTTGGCGTTTTATTTCCAGCCAAAGAACGTGTTGGGATGGCTTACCAATCACAGTAACGCCGGCGCCATTTTTGGTGTGGTATTACTGTGATTGGCTGGCCTTCCAGTGTCATACGGGATATTTAAAGGCTGCCAGCACCATCTTGCACACATTGCAGCAGGAAGCAGAGTAGGGAGAGCGTAGTTTGTGTGTAGAGAGAGTGAAAGGAACGTAGGGAGAGTGATAGGAGGGTATAGTGCGTGTTATTTATTCCAAAAAGCTCTTTTAAGAGCTAAAGACTGTCAGTGTTACTGTAGTAGTGAGAGATTTAATAGGAGGGATGGTGGGTGAAAGGCAGGCACTTGGGTGTTCTGATCATTGCAGTTACATGCTGCAGCTCTCTGCTATTTTCCACTTAAAATACCTAATATTTGTCTAGCAGTTGAGCGACTGACACAATCTTGGTAGAGATAATCATACGTGACAATTTAGCAGGGGCGATAATCTTCATTACTGCATTTTCAGTGTTGTAGCAAGCTTAGTTTTCTACTGTTCTAAAAAATATCAGTGTGACTGATACCATAGAGTTAGAGATAATCGTGTGTGACAATATAGCATGGGCAATAATCTTCATTACTCGCATTTTCAGTGGTATATTGTTCTAAAAAATAGCCTATGTTTATCTACCAGTTGTGCGACTGGCGCTATATGGGTAGAGATAATTGTACGTGACAATTTTGCAGGGGGCAATAATTTTCATTACTCCACATTTGGAGTGTGTCAGCAAAATGATCTCTAAAAAAAATAGCCACACATTGCTAGATACAGTGAATTTGTACATACGACCTTTGCAAGGGTACTTGTGAAAAATAAAGCCAATATTTTTTGGTTTCATAAGCATAACGCATTCATGATGCAAAAGGGTGACGTTAAGGGACGTTGATATGGTGGTGGTCGCCAAGACCGTGTGACAGATCTGAAGGTGACTGTATCTCGTTCTATGTTCCTGTCAAAATTTGGCCAGCGTGCTACACCACGAACAAACCCAGACAAGTGTGAGGATGTTGTAGGTTAGATGGCAGACAAAGGCTCCAGTGTGTTGACAAGCAGCACCACAAAGTATTCCACATGGTCCAGGCTCAGTAGCCAAGAGGATGGGCCTCTGAATCCTCAACCTGGTCCTTCTTCCTCCCACCATCAAGAGTCCCAGGAGACATATAACCCCAACGCTGGCCACTCTGAGGAACTGTTTACATTGCCTTGTAATTTGTCAGGCTTGTCAATATGCACCATTAAAAAGGGTTATGAGGAGGTGGAGTGCAGTAATGACCAAGCATTTGAGCACCCATGGCCAGGAGAAAGCCATGTTGGGTAAAGTCAATTGATGTCAGAAGGGGTGGAGGATAATCATGAAGCAGAGTTGCCGTCAGGTCAGCCTCAAATCGCAGCTCAGAAGGAGGATCAGATTGAGGAATTGGAAGTTGACATGGTCGACGCTAAGGGCGCTGATTCAACTAAGAATGGTGGCACGCCTACCTAGCACAGCAGTGTATAGAGGGATGGATCCATAGCAAGAAAACAGGCAAGAAGAGGTAGTGGTTTGACCAGAGGTAGAACTCGGTCAACTGTTCAATAGAGCACCACCACTCGGCTAGATAACAGGCCAAGGGTGCATTGTTCTCCTGTATGGCAGTTTTTTCTGAAAGTCCTTCAGATAAAACAACTGTAATTTGCAGCATCTGCCAAACCAAGCTAAGAAGAGGCAAGAATACTGCCAACCTGAGCACCACCAGCATGCAAAAGCACTTGGCAACCAAGCATTATAGTTGGTGGGCGGAACGCCTGGGTACCAAATCTGTGTCTGAGAGTCAAACCACTGCCCCTTCCCCTGTGTTACGGCCTTCCTAATCTGATGTCCATGAAGCAGGCCCTGATGCCTACTGTCAACAAACCAGCGGTTGCACACACACAACAGTCAGCAACCACGTCCACTTCTTTGTCCAAGCACAGTGCAGTTCAGGCATTTACTAGAAAGCAGAAATATCCAGCCACCCACCCACAGGCCCAAACACTAAACACCTACATTGTCAGATTGCTAGCCCTGGAAATTTTGCTGTTTCGACTTGTGGGAACGGATTCTTTTGGCGACCTGTTGGTTGTGGCAGCCCCATGGAATTTGATTCCCAGCCAACACTATTTTTCCCGGCCTTCCTTCCCCCCGCGTTACATAAGCATGTGTTACACAATATCAGCCATGCTCTGGACAACGTAGTCAAAGGGAGGGTCCACCTAACCACAGACATGTGGACAAGTTCTTGTTGACAGGGACGATACATTTCCCTGACGGCACACTGGGATAACCTGGTGGAGTCGGGGACAGATTCAGAGACTGGGACATCACACATCTTACCAACACCAAGAATAGCAGGCCCAACCTCTATCAGGGTTTGTCTCCTCGTATTCCACTTCCTGTCTCTCCTCCTCCTCATCATCCTCAGCGGAACTAACCTCCCCATCACTTCCCAGCTTGGAAATCTGCGGCACTGCCTTGGCAAAGCGGCAGCACGCTCTGCTGAAGCTCATCTGTTTAGGTGATAAAGCTCACAATGCAGCCGAGGTGTTGAAAGGCATAAAAGAACAGACTAATCAGTGGTTCTTCATGCTGAACCTCCAACCAGCCCTGGTTGTGTGTAACTTAGTGTCGGCTTTAAAGCTTGGCAAGCTGATACACGTACCATGCATGACCTACGTGCTGGGCTTGGTTGTACAGCGGCATTTATAAACATACCCTGACTTGCCTGACCTACTTGCGAAAGTACGCAGTGTTATCATACATTTTCGAAAGTCATCTCTGGGTTTCACTGGTCTTTGCTGCAGCAGCGCTTTAAATTGCTTTATCACTGACTGATTTGTGACCTTCTCACGTGCTGGAATTTGACTTTCAATATGTTGGTAAGGCTCAGTGAGCAGCAGAGGGTAGTGTCTGAATTCCAGCTTCTCAATGCCCGTCAGAGTAACACTCAGCCCCCACACATAACAACTGCAGAGTGGGTGTGGATTGCTGACCTATGTGATGTTCTTCAAAACTTTGAATGCTGCACTAAGATGGTGAGCGTTGATGATGCTATTATGAGCGTAACAATCCAACTGCTCTGTCTATTAAAACAATCACTGCAGAATCTGAAAAGGAAGCTTTGTATGCCGAGCAGGTGGCTATGGAGCAAGATTGTACAGTGGCTCATACCACACAGCCCAGCCTCACACAGTATTTTCAGGTTACATTGAAAAGAGGGAGACACAAAAGCGCAAATAGGGTCTTATCAAACGTTACACAAAGTTGCCCACCAAGAAAACTACTCACCTGGTGAGATTGAAGGAAGGACATATATTAATGGCGGCTGCTGCAGATCCACAGGTCAGTGCAGGACCTGATTGAAGCACACACTTAGATAGGAGAAAAAAGGATCATCCCCGCGCTGCCGCAAGAAGAATTTAAAAAATTGTAGAGGTTTTCAACGTGGTTTATTCTACGCGTTTCAGGGTTCAGGTGACCCCTTCATCAGGACATACCACAAATATTACAGGTTACATTGGGTGATGACGAGAAAAAGGAGAAGGAGAATGAGGAGGGGGAACAGGTTTTTTTCCTCTGCTCTACAGAGGGGACTCCCAATCTCAACTTCATGTCCAGCATGGATGCCCTGAAAAAGAGGAGGAGGCTATGTGTTGTGAAGAAGAGAGGATGGTTAGTGTTGTTCCTGTGAGGACACTGAACGTTTGACTCTTTGTAGTTTGTCATGGCAGAGTTCATGTACAGATGCCTTTTCCAAGACCATCGCATGAATGACATTTTGTCCACCATGAAATACTGGTTGTGCACCTTTCTTGACCCGTGGTACAAGCAGAAATTTGCTTCTATAATGTCAGAGGCAGATGTGCTATTTTCAGTGAATGCATGCCATAGGGCCGTAGTGGAAGACTTGCTCAAAACTTTACCAGACCAAACATAGCCTTAAGTTTAGGGGAGAGGCGTAGGTAGGGTTTTGGTTCAGGGGGGTCAAAGCTTCTGAGTGGACCCCTAACCAGGTAACCTTGATTACAACTGGGTGACGCACCCTAATAGTGGAGGAGAACCTCAGCGGATGACAGCACTGTTGCTGAAAATAATCTCTATACGAAGACTAACATTGAAATGGTCAGTGGTAGATACCAGCCCTGCAGAACATAAAACAGATCAAAGTACAGTTACAGATGGTGACTAAGGCTGGTTTCACATTTGCGGATGGAGGGCAGCATACGTCCTCCGTGAAGCTCCACCCACCACCGCAATCCTCTGGTCAGCTCCGCCTATTTCAGCATGCGGCGTGCGTACCCTATCTTTACCATTAGGTATGCAGGCCATGCCGATGTATGCAGATGTTGCCGAACGCAATGAGCTGGAATTTGGTGCGCTCGCTGCACCGTCAAAACGATGCATGCGGAGGCATCAGCATACATCTGCATGGCCTATGTACCTAATAGTAAAGATAGGGTACACACGCTGCATGCCGACATAGGCGGAGCTGACCGGAGGAGGTGCGGCGGTGGGTGGAGCTTCATGGAGGACGTACGCAGGCCTCCATCCGCAAATGTGAAACCAACAGCTGACTTTCTTTCTGATAGAGTTGTTCACTTTTCCGGTTTTCCATCTGGCCCAGACCCACACCACTTCTTCCACCCAGGACTCGTCTGCAGAGAATACAACAAAGACACATTTCACTTCTCATATTTTCAGCACGTCGCCATCTATTCCCAACCTGCACAAATTTCTCATCCTACTGGTACTCCAATGCTGCTGCCGTATTTGTCCTCATTACAGCACCTGCTGTGTGGTTCTCTGTGCCCTCTAAATTCTAATGCATTCCTCTAGAATATAGTAATGCTGGGCGCAAGTGCCATAGAAAACAGTGCCCACATTTTGGTCCCTAGAAAGTAACAGTGCCCTGTGTGCCCCTTTGATAGTCACAGTAACCTGAGTTCCCCTATAACATTAAGTGCCCACTTAACATTGAATAATGTCCTGAGTCTCCCCCTGTACAGCTCCCCTATACACAGTATGATGCTCTCTTATACATAACATGATGCCTCCTCACTGTAATGCACCCAAACATAGTATACTGACCCCTTAGTAGCCCCCAAACTGCTTAATGGCCACAACATTGTGTGATGGCACCTTCACTCTAAACCCCACCCTGTATGATGGTCCCCAAGATAGCCTTCATATAGTATAATGTGCCAGATAGTCCTCAATATAGTATAATACATTCTCCTTAGGCCTGTATAGTATCACGCAGTCCCCATAGGCTTGTATAGTATAACGCATTTCCCATAGGCCTGTATATTATAATGCACTCCCCATAGGCCTGTATAGTATAATTTTTATCCCATAGACCTGTATAGTGTAATGCACTCCCTATAGGCCTGTATAGTACAATGCACTCCCCATAGGCCTGTATAATATAATGCATTCCCCATAAGCCTAAACAGAAACAATACATGGAAAACATAATATGCTTATGGGATGAACAGCAATGTTACCCTTTCAAATCCAACTCAGTGTTTTAAATATCACCCATAGCATATATATGGAAACATGCAGGATTAACTACATAATTCACTAAGAAAACAAAAAATGAGGACAAGAACAGTCTAATAGTCCAAAAAATAAAGAGGGGGGGCTGGAGGAACGGAGTTAAGAAAAGCCCCCCATGACTGCGTTGCCAAGGGAACGCAGGGGAGCAATTTTTAAATATGAAGGCAGGGAAAAGCGATTGGTTAGGGGTTGGGGAGGAGTAGAGGGGTGGCCTAGTGGGGGTGGGGGCGGGTCATGGGAAAGTGCGGGAAAGGGGGCCATTACTGGCAGAGCATCTGACCTGAGAAGACGTCACATCAGACCGGAGCAGAAGTTCAGGATGGCCTCAGTGGATGTGATCCTGGGGCAGCTGCGGGAGATGGCTAGATCGCGGCGGGGAGGCTGGCTGGAGGATCAGCTGGCGTCATTGCTGGGTAGTCCGGGAGCCCAGGGGACAAGATCCAGGAGGACCCGTCCCCCAGAGCGACTGTCGCCGGAGATCGGAGGGCGCGGCAACCGCTGGCCACGGAGCCCCTCTCGGGACCCTGCGGAGCGTGCGGGCCGGCGATCACCTACTCCCCCCGGCCTGTCCTCCGGCAGGAATCCACCGGCCGGCGTTGCCGGCGCTGGACGTCGGACGGGAGCAGCAGAGGCGCAGGCCCAGGGAGGAGAGCAGGCCGCACCGGATGTGCCCGGCGGACTTCCGGTTCGCGGCACCAACATGGCGGCGCCCAGCAGGAGCGGTACCCGGCAAGCAGCGGCGGTGTCTGCGGCGCCGGCGACGTCTCCGGCGACGAGGAGCAGGACACAGGGAGCAGCGGGAAGAGCCAGCAGCAGCGGAGTGGCGGCGGGTACCTCGGGGTTTGTATCACCCCGGGTGCCTGGCAGAGGCGGCGCGGCAAGAGGCAGAGCAACGGGCAGGTATACCTCAACCCCGCAGCCTGGCCCAGCACGGCGGGGAAGAATGTCGGCAGCGGCCGGGGCTCGCGGGAGAGCCCGGCAAGAAGACAGGTCCGGAGTCGGGCTGGCGGCGGCCAGGTCTAGGTCACCCAGAAGATCCAGGGAAAGTTCCAGCTCACCTGCTCCGGTCCCCCCTGGTGACGTGGAGGCCAGGGGCGCGGGCCTGGAGCAACACAGCGGCGCGGAGGATTCCGGTTCCAGGAGCGACCCGCGGGAGTTCGGTGATCGCACGGCTGGCGGGGACACAGCACCCGCGCAGCTTGGTGAGTATGAAAATGAATCTGTTGCGGGGTGGGATAGTGACGCTCGGGTGGGGGATAGTGGGTATGGTGGTGTTAATTCGGCGGGGAGTGGGGGGCCCAGCACCGCGGGGGTCCCGGGGGTTAGAGAGCTTTTGGCAGGTATGTCCCAGATTTTGAGGAGATTGGATGGGGAAAGCCGGGATAGTGTGCGGTCGTCTCCGTTAGGGGCTTGGTTGCCGGTTTCTGGTACGGGTTTGGGAGGGGGAGGCGGATCCGATAGGGCGAATGGGGTGGAACAGGCGACATCGGCGGGGGTGTCGGTGTCGGTACAGACGAATAAGGAAAAAGGGGATAGAATCAAGTTGAATGATAGAGCTAAGGGGGAGGTTTATGTGTGTTTTGAGGGGCCGTTGGGTGCTCATTTAAAGAAAGAGGTTAAGGAGAAAATATGGAAGGATGAATATGTAGAGATTTTTTCCTTGTTGCCTCTGGAGAAGTTTAATCTGGATAAGGGTAAGAAAGAGGATAGCAAAAAGGAAGAGGAGGAGAAGAGGCGTTGGCGATTGATACCGCAGACGTTTGCGAACTGGCAACAGGCGTTTTTTATTTTGGCGGGAGTTATAGGCGAGAAGTTTCCGGAGAACTGTACTGGTTTGTTCTGCTATGTCGATGCGATAGGGGAAGCATACAGGGCGTATGGGGGCCAGGCGTGGTTACGTTACGACGAGCAGTTTCGGCAGAGGAAGGCTATTAGGCCTGAGATAAAGTGGGAACAAAAAGACATAGGTTTGTGGTTGAAGGTAATGGCCCCGACGAGATTTGGGCAGTCCTTTCATGGGGGTGGAGGGAGTAGCGGTCAGCAGTCAGGACAAGGAAGTGGGGGTCAGGGGTCACAAGGGGTTAAGGACAAAACAGGGACGTGTTGGCAGTTCAATGACGGCCAATGCAAATATGGCAGCACATGCAAGTTCAAGCATGTTTGTTCCCACTGCGGAGGGGCCTCACATGGAGCGGCCAAGTGTTTCAAGAAAGCGAGGGGTAAACCAGGAGTGGGAGGCGTTCATGGGGGTGACACCGGTGAAGGTTCTAAGGATGGCCCCTTATCTAAGTAGGTATCCGGATAGGGAAAAGGCTAGGTTGCTGTGTGAGGGGTTTTCTGAGGGGTTTAGAATTCCTCATCCGGCTCATGCTATCCCCTTTTCTAAGAAGAACTTGAGGTCGGCTAATTTGCAGCCGGATGTGGTTACGGCTAAATTGCCGAAGGAGGTTGAGCTGGGGCGCATGGCGGGGCCGTTTAGTGATTTACCTGTGGAGGGGGTGGTTGTGTCACCGCTTGGGGTGGTTCCTAAAAAAGAGCCCAACAAGTTTCGCCTTATTCAGCATCTGTCTTATCCGAAGGGCCAGTCAGTTAATGACGGGATAGCGGATGATCTCTGCTCTGTGGTGTATACCTCTTTTGATACTGCCGTGCAATGGGTGCGGAGGTATGGCACAGGTGCATTAATGGCTAAGACAGATGTTGAATCGGCTTTTCGGTTGCTTCCGGTTCACCCCGATAGTATCCCGCTGTTGGGATGTTTTTGGAAAGGGGGGTTCTACTTGGATAGGTGTTTGCCGATGGGTTGTTCAATTTCCTGCTCGCTGTTTGAAGCCTTTAGTACTTTTCTGGAGTGGGTTGTTCGGGACGTTTCCCAGGTTCCGTCGGTGATTCATTACTTAGACGATTTTTTGTTTGTTGGCCCCCCAGATTCTTTGTTGTGTGGCAATTTGTTGGCTACGATGGAGTGGGTAGCAGGTCAGTTTGGGGTGCCTTTAGCGCGTGACAAAACGGAAGGACCTGTTACGGTGTTGAGTTTTTTAGGAATTCTCATAGATTCGGAGAAGATGGAGTGTCGCTTGCCTGAGGAGAAGCTGTTGGCCTTAAGGCAAGAGGTAATGAGATGCGAGAAGCTGCGCAAGGTTACGTTGAAAGAGCTTCAGTCACTGTTGGGGCGGTTAAATTTTGCGTGCCGGATCATGCCGATGGGCAGGATATTTTGTAGGAGATTGTCGAGAGCTACGGCCGGAGTGCGGTCTGCGCATCATTTAGTACGCTTGAAAAGAGAGCACAGGGAGGATTTGGTGGTTTGGAGGCGTTTTTTGGACAATTATAATGGCAGGGCCCTGATTCAACAGGAGGATTTGAACGATTTTGATTGTGAAATTTTTACGGACGCGGCTGGTAGTGTCGGATACGGGGCTTATTGTGCTGGAAAGTGGAGTGTTGGGGGATGGCCGGATTGGTGGCGTGATGCGGGGTTTACGAAAAATTTGGCGTTGTTGGAGCTGTTTCCAATTGTGGTTTCGGTGTTCATTTGGGGCAGTACGTTTCAGGATAGGCGGATACGTTTCCATTGCGATAATTCGAGTGTAGTGTCGGTGATCAATAGTTTGTCATCTTCATCTCCTCCGGTAATCAAATTGGTTCGGGAGTTAGTTTTGCGGTGCTTGGAGTTGAATACATGGATTTCAGCTGTACATGTTCCCGGTGTGCAAAACTCTATAGCCGATGCTCTGTCTCGTTTGCAGTGGGAGCGTTTTCGAGAGTTGGCTCCAGAGGCGGAGGATGCAGGAACGACATGCCCTTCTCATTTGTGGCAGATAGTTGCGGACGAGGCGGACGTCTGATACAGTCATCGGTGTCCGGAAGGACGTGGTCAGGTTATGAGGCGTTGTGGCATTTGTGGGAAGGGTGGTTGGAACAGTTGGGTTCAGTCGAATCGGATGATGATAGGGTAATGGCTTTGTTGCTTTTCATCGGTTCGGCGGATGAATGGGGTTGGTCCGTATCAAAGTTGAATAAATTTATAGCTGGGGTTGCTTTTGGTTTCAAGCTTCAGGGTTCTGTTGATGTTACTAAGGAATTTCTGATTCGGCAGGCATTAAAAGGCTTTAGAAGGGGTTTTTCAACATGTGATACTCGGCGGCCCATATCGTTCGGGATGTTGGAAAGTTTGGGGGTAGTTTTGGGGGAGGTTTGTAGTTCTGATTATGAGGCTGTGCTGTTTCGACTGGCTTTTTCGCTTGCCTTTTTCGGGGCTTTGAGAATAGGGGAGTTGGTTTCCCCTAGCAGGTTCACAGCTGGGGGTTTGTTGGCGGGGGATACTGAATTTTGGTCAGGTGGGGTTGCTTTTTGGATCCGGCGGTCAAAGACTGATCAGTTGGGGAAAGGAAGGCGTGTGGTTTTAGGAAAAGTGATTGGGGGGGCGATGTGCCCTCATAGGTGTTTGGAAGAGTATTGGGGTTTGGATCCGGATAGGTCGGGCCCACTTTTGCGGCATCGTCAGGGGGAATTTTTATCGCGGTTTCAGTTTACGGCTGTTTTGAAACAAGCGTTGACAATTTTGGGCCTGGATCCGTCATTATTTGGGATGCATTCCTTCCGAATTGGGGCAGCATCTGAGGCTGCTGGTTTGGGGCTGGGTCCGGAGGTTATTCGGCGTATTGGTAGGTGGTCGTCGAATCGTTATTTATCTTATGTGCGTAATTGATTTGTTATTTGTTTAGTGGGGGTATTAATCATTATTGTATTTTGCAGGGCGGACCCCACTTCTGGCGTGGATTTTCGGACATTCTTTCGTGCATTGGGGGGCGATTCGTGCTGATGTTAGACACGATGGTAGGCAATTGGGATTTCAGAGGGAGGCGGTGGTGGTCCGTTGGTTGGGTTTTCGGGGTATGTCCTGGCGCGGGTTTTTGACCGAATTTTCTCGATCGGTTAGTTTGGATCGTTCTCCGGATATTGTTGTTGTGCATTTGGGTGGTAATGATTTGGGGTCTAAGCCGGTGAGGGAATTAATTCGAGATATAAGGTACGATTTTTTGCGATTGTGGGTATCCTTTCCAGGGATGGTTACGGTGTGGTCCGACATTGTGCCCAGAAAAACGTGGACGGCAGCACGCTCTATGAAGGGTATCAATAGGGCCCGGGTAAAGTTAAATAGGGCTGTGGCGAGTTTTGTTTCTCGGAACGGGGGGATGGCGGTTCGCCATTTTGAGTTGGAAGCTGGTGTGGGAAATTACTGGAGGAGTGATGGCGTTCATTTGAACGATATTGGTTTGGATTTGTGGATGTTGGCAATTCAAGAAGGGGTGGAGAGGGCCATGGCGGTGGTGGGGCACTCGCGAGCCTGAGGTGTTCAGTGCTGCTCGTGGTTGGCGGGGGGCGGGGTTCTTGGAGTTGGTTTCATGGGGCTGATCTGGCTTTGGTTTACCGGCTCTGGACGGGGATTTGACCTCGGGAGCTTTGGGGTTGGTTTGCCCGGTAAACGGGTTACATGGTGCCCTCGAGCTGGTGGTTATGGCTGAGGGTAAAGAAGGGGTTTTTTCCATGTTGGTTTTGGGCTTTGCCTATTGGGTGCCAGATTTATTAGCTCCAAGAACCCTCCCCTCAAGTTTTATATAAATGTATAAATGGTTATGTTTGTTAATTAATAAAATGGCCGCTGTGGCCAAAATTATCCAAAAAGAATTAATTGTTGTGTTTTATTTAAGAGAGCCTTAATTAGGCCTGGCAGGTGGGGTATAAGGATCAACGCGGTAAGAGAGGTATGGTAGCTCGGAGGTCCCATTTTGGAATACGCAGTCAAGAGGGGGGGCTGGAGGAACGGAGTTAAGAAAAGCCCCCCATGACTGCGTTGCCAAGGGAACGCAGGGGAGCAATTTTTAAATATGAAGGCAGGGAAAAGCGATTGGTTAGGGGTTGGGGAGGAGTAGAGGGGTGGCCTAGTGGGGGTGGGGGCGGGTCATGGGAAAGTGCGGGAAAGGGGGCCATTACTGGCAGAGCATCTGACCTGAGAAGCCCACCCTCCCTCCCTTGTTTTTGGTGTAATGAGGGAATAGTTGGGGATTTTAAGTGCTAAATTTGTTTTTGTAAAGGTCGTTTTTTGCATTATTGTCACAGTGGCTGGTTGGCGGGGGGCGGGGTTCTTGGAGTTGGTTTCATGGGGCTGATCTGGCTTTGGTTTACCGGCTCTGGACGGGATTTGACCTCGGGAGCTTTGGGGTTGGTTTGCCCGGTAAACGGGTTACATGGTGCCCTCGAGCTGGTGGTTACGGCTGAGGGTAAAGAAGGGGTTTTTTCCATGTTGGTTTTGGGCTTTGCCTATTGGGTGCCAGATTTATTAGCTCCAAGAACCCTCCCCTCAAGTTTTATATAAATGTATAAATGGTTATGTTTGTTAATTAATAAAATGGCCGCTGTGGCCAAAATTATCCAAAAAGAATTAATTGTTGTGTTTTATTTAAGAGAGCCTTAATTAGGCCTGGCAGGTGGGGTATAAGGATCAACGCGGTAAGAGAGGTATGGTAGCTCGGAGGTCCCATTTTGGAATACGCAGTCATGAGGCATAGAAAAATCTTTATTAAATAACAAACAGATAAAAGACAAAGCAGGGGTTAAAATATGCCAACAAAGACCAGCATGCAAGCAAAGGCCGGTAGGACCCCATAAGGATTTCGATATATCACAATAATTAATTGCCAATATTCAAATATAGAGATAGGTCAACAAATACGGCAATAATCAGGTAATAGCCTGTGAACTTATAATGATATCAGATATGAAGATACAAAATGAATATTGGGAGTACACCTAACAGGTAGATACAGATCCAGGCCTCACCTGGCCCACAGACCACCCCGAAGCGCGTTTCAGAGAGTTTCCTTCCTCAGGGGCCGTGCAGAACTACATGTTCCCAAATATTTATAGTACCAGTGGCCGGAAGTGAAACAACGTCGCCATAGAAACTGCCATGCCGACCGTAACACTCCCCGCTCAGTCAGCTAGCGCAGAAACACGTGGGGCTCCACGTGATCAAACGCCGGGTGCATTGCAGGAGCGGAAACCGGCGGGGCGGAAGTGACGAGGCGGCGCATGCGCAGGAAAAATTGTAGCTGCCATATTGACAATGGGCACATAATATGGGCATAAATAGCAACAGGAAAATAGATGTTAATATAAGCACACAACACACCACACAATATAACGCATGCACAGAGACCATATACCAGCCATAATGACTGTAACCAGACAGAGAACATGCAAATAAATGTTGTACAAAATAATAACAGATACCAGAGGCACAAGGGAACGGTAAGGTGGAAACAGAGAGAAGGGGGTCACAAAACCCCATATTATTGATATTAAAGAATAACAAATATCCACCAATTGTATTGTATACAATAGATAACACAATTATTAAAGAGAGATATGTGTAAAACATATACAGTTATTATATAGATATAGTATCATATTTACATATCTCTCTCATAGAACAAATAAGTAATATAACTACTATTGTACAAACATAGTACATAAACACGGCACTCAGTCAATAGGTGAGAGGCTGGTGCTCAAGTAGGGTGTCCAACTCACGGATCAATATATAACAAAGACTTGGCACTCAAATAAGTTATGAAGTGGTAATTTGTTGATTTTTATTGTACGTCCAGACACAGATTCAACAGATGCTGTTAAACGTTTTCGGTCCCAATGGACCTTCCTCAGAACAATTCCATTTTATCTGATACAGAAATATCAAGAGAGAATACAGAACAAATATTTTAGTCTCTGCCTGGTGTCAAAATGTCACAGTACAATTTCAATATTACATATAACGTCAAAAGGAAAACATAAAGTGTCTCAATAAAAAAATTATAATAATCATAAAAGAAGTATATAAAAAGGTTACATAATGAGTATATAGAAAATATATGCGGGCACTACCGCAGTGGTCGAGTCTATCCACGGGTTAAGTATCCTATATATCACTGTATGGACTTAAAAGAAAAAATGAAGTGTACGGATATAGTATGCTCTATGCAATAAAAGGATATATGTGCTCCTGGAAAAAAGGAAGGTGGAGCTCCCACGTGGGTTGGCGTTGAGGTGACGATGGAGTTCATCCTTATAAGTAAGTAAGAAGTGCTAGTGCTCAGTGAAACGTGCCTAAAGAAAAAAGCATATATAGTGTTGAGACGCACACAATCAGCAACCAATGGCTATAACAGTAGATGGAAAATAATAAAACCCAGTGGAAGTATTAACAGCCTAATTAGTAGTCATAGGGTGCCGTACGCTACATGGGTAATAAGGCATATCTAGGTTCACCTGGTGTTGCCGAATAAAACAAAGTAGGAGGCGAAAAGACACCTTACTGGAGTAATGCTGTGGGGCGGTACTGTAAGGGGCAAAAACATGGATGGTGTAAGTACTCGGAGAAAACACTGAAAGGACGCTAGGTGTCACAATCAAGCCTTTAATGAGTCGTGCACAAGGCAATCTTGTCTTGCGCAGGTGTGTACTATAGAGGACAGAGAATGAACTTCAATCCAATATTGCAGCCAGCATGCAGCCAGCGGGTAAGGAAAGGGTGAATCAAACACCCGAAAACCCGCCCCTATGGCTGAAGATTGTTCCCTCCAAATTCAGGCGACAGAGTCCCTTTAAGGTGGATCCCGTGATAAGTAAATTCCTTCCAGATAGATCATCTATTTCATTTAGACATGCTAAAAATCTAAGAGATCACCTTACCTGGAGCCATTATAGGGGACCCCAGTTGGCTACCCTTTTGGATAATTTTACATCCAGGGGTGGTTGTGTTTCATGTGGTAGATGCATTGCCTGTCCCAATGCCGACCGCTGTGTTTCTTTTTCTAATTCCAGTGGCACTAAGTCTTTCCAGATTAAACAACATGTACATGTACCACTAGGCACACTGTATACTATGCTACATGCCCATGGGGACTGCAATATGTTGGCTTGACAACATGTCAACTAAAGGTCCGCATATGGGAACACGTGCTGGGGATTCAGGCGGCCACTACTCACACGGACACTTCCACCCTTAAAACGATACCGCGTCACTTCAAGGCCTTCCATGGATGTGATGGTTCGTTGTTGAGGGTACGTGGTATACATGCTCTTCAAAATAATATCGGGGTGGCAAGCTAGCTAAGCGTCTGGGTAGATTGGAGACGCGATGGATTTGGACTCTGCGGACTGTTCAGCCTTACTGTTTGAACGAAAATCTTTCCTTCATTCCTTTCTTCTAATCACCCAAATGCTGTGTATCATCATGTGCCACTTTTCCTGCATTTCTTTGTTTTTATTTGATTTTGATTTTTGTCCTTTTTAATTTGATTTAGAATCCTTTTCACAGTTTTGCATGCCGGATGGCGCTTGACGTACGAGTGAGCTGGAAAATATATTCATCTTCTGAGAACGACATGAAACTGATGTACTATAACTCGCTTTTATTTTTTTCTTGTGGCTATATTATTATTATTATCCTTTAACACCCTGCAGATCCCTGCTCTGTGTGTATTTATGCTGTTTGTACAATTGTAGTTATATTACTTATATGTTCTTTGAGAGAGATATATAAATATGATAGTATATCTATATAATAACTGTATATGTTTTACACATATCTCTATTTAATAATGGTGTTATCTATTGTATACAATTGGTGAATATTTGTTATTGTTTATAATATCATAGTACATGCGTCAAATAATATGGGGTTTTATGCCCCCCTTCTCTCTGTTTCCACCTTACCGTTCCCTTGTGCCTCTGGTATCTGTTATTATTTTGTACAACATTTATTTGCATGTTCTCTGTCTGGTTACAGTCATTATGGCTGGTATATGGTCTCTGTGCATGCGTTATATTGTGTGGTGTGTTGTGTGCTTATATTAACATCTATTTTCCTGTTGCTATTTATGCCCATATTATGTGCCCATTGTCAATATGGCAGCTACAATTTTTCCTGTGCATGCTCCACCTCGTCACTTCCGCCCTGCCGGTTTCCGACCTGCAATGCACCCGGCGTTTGATCACGTGGAGCCCCACGTGTTTCTGCGCTGGCTGACTGAGTGGGGAGTGTTACTGCCAGCATGGCAGTTTCTATGGTGACGTTCTTTTACTTCCAGCCTGGTACAATAAATATTGCGCTTGGTAAGCCTGCAGTGCTCTAAGTCAGATCGCTGGTCTGACAGAGTGCTGTGCAATCTGTCAGATCAACGATCTGTGATGTCCCCCCCCCCCCCCCCCCCCCCCGGGACAAAGTAAAAAAGTAAAAAAAAAAATTTCCACATGTGTAAAAAAAAAAAAATAATAATTCCTAAATAAAGAAAAAAAAATATTATTCCCATAAATACATTTCTTTATCTAAATAAAAAAAAACAATAAAAGTACACATATTTAGTATCGCCGCGTCCGTAACGACCCAACCTATAAAACTGGCCCACTAGTTAACATCTTCAGTAAACACCGTAAGAAAAAAAAAAAACGAGGCAAAAAACAATGCTTTATTATCATACCGCCGAACAAAAAGTGGAATAACACGCGATCAAAAAGACAGATATAAATATCCATGGTACCGCTGAAAACGTTATCTTGTCCCGCAGAAAACGAGCCACCATACAGCATCATCAGCAAAAAAATAAATAAAACAGTTATAGTCCTCAGAATAAAGCGATGCAAAAATAATTCTTTTTTCTATAAAATAGTTTTTATCGTATAAAAGCACCAAAACATAAAAAATGATATAAATGAGGTATCGCTGAATTCGTACTGACCCGAAGAACAAAACTGCTTTATCAATTTTACCAAACGCGGAACGGTATAAACGCCTCCCCCAAAAGAAATTCATAAATAGCTGGTTTTTGGTCATTCTGCTTCACAAAAATCGGAATAAAAAGCGATCAAAAAATGTCACGTGCCCGAAAATGTTACCAATAAAAATGTCAACTAGTCCCGCAAAAAAAGAAGACCTCACATGACTAAGTGGACTCAAATATGGAAAAATTATAGCTCTCAAAATATGGTAACGCAAAAAATATTTTTTGCAATAAAAAGCACCTTTCAGTGTGTGACGGCTGCCAATCATACAAATCCGGTAAAAAACCCACTTTAAAAGTAAATGAAACCCCCCTTCATCACCCCCTTAGTTAGGGAAAAATAAAAAAAATTTAAAAAATGTATTTATTTCCATTTTTCCATTAGGGTTAGGGCTAGGGTTAGGGTTAGGGTTATGGCTCGGGTTAGGGCTAGGGTTAGGGTTAGGGTTAGGGCTAGGGTTAGGGCTAGGGTTAGGGTTGGGGCTAGGGTTAAGGCTACAGTTAGGGTTGGGGCTAAAGTTAGGGTTAGGATTACATTTACGGTTGGGAATAGGGTTGGGATGAGGGTTAGGGGTGTGTCTGGGTTAGAGGTGTGGTTAGGGTTACCGTTGGGATTAGGGTTAGGGGTGTGTTTGGATTAGGGTTTCAGTTATAATTGGAGGGTTTCCACTGTTTAGGCACATCAGGGGCTCTCCAAATGGGACATGGTGTCCGATCTCAATGCCAGCCAATTCTGTGTTGAAAAAGTAAAACAGTGCTCCTTCCCATTGGAGCTCTCCCGTGTGCCCAAACAGGGGTTTACCCCAACATATGGGGTATCAGGTACTCAGGACAAATTGGACAACAACTTTTGGGGTCCAATTTATCCTGATACCCTTGGGAAAATACAAAACTGTGGGCTAAAAATAATTTTTGTGGGAAAAAAAAGATTTTTTATTTTCACGGCTCTGCGTTATAAACTGTACTGAAACACTTGGGGCTCAAAGTTCTCACAACACATCTAGATAAGTTCCTGGGGGGTCTAGTTTCCAATATGGGGTCACTTGTGGGGGTTTCTACTTGTTTAGGTACATTAGGGGCTCTGCAAACGCAATGTGATGCCTGCAGACCAATCCATCTAAGTCTGCATTCCAAATGATGCTCCTTCCCTTCCGAGCTCTGCCATGCACTCAAACGGTGGTTCTCCCCACATATTGGGTATCAGCGTACTCAGGACAAATTGGAAAACAATATTTAGGGTCCAATTTCTCCTGTTACCCTTGGAAAAATACAAAACTGGGGGCTAAAAAATAATTTTTGTGGAAAAAAAATTTTTTTTTATTTGCACGGCTCTGCGTTATAAACTGTAGTAAAACACTTGGGGGTCAAAGTTCTCACAACACATCTAGATAAGTTCCTTGGGGGGGGTCTAGTTTCCAATATGGGGTCACTTGTGGGGGGTTTCTACTGTTTAGGTACATTAGGGGCTCTGCAAACGCAATGTGACGCCTGCAGACCAATCCATCTAAGTCTGCATTCCAAATGATGCTCCTTCCCTTCCAAGCTCTGCCATGTGCTGAAATGGTGGTTCCCCCCACATATGCGGTATCAGCGTACTCAGGACAAATTGGACAACAACTTTTGGGGTCCAATTTCTCCTGTTACCCTCGGGAAAATACAAAACTGGGGGCTAAAAAATAATTTTTGTGGGAAAAAATTTTTGTTTTATTTTTACGGCTCTGCATTATAAACTTCTGTGAAGCCCTTGGTGGGTCAAAGTGCTCACCACACATCTAGATGAGTTACTTAGGGGGTCTACTTTCCAAAATGGTGTCACTTGTGGGGGGTTTCAATGTTTAGGCACATCAGTGGCTCTCCAAACGCAACATGGCGTCCCATCTCAATTCCAGTCAATTTTGCATTGAAAAGCCAAATGGCGCTCCTTCGCTTCCGAGCTCTGTCATGCGCCCAAACAGTGGTTTACCCCCATATATGGGGTATCGGCATACTCAGGACAAATTGTACAACAACTTTTGGGGTCCATTTTCTCCTGTTACCCTTGGTAAAATAAAACAAATTGGAGCTGAAGTAAATTTTTTGTGAAAAAAAGTTAAATGTTCATTTTTATTTAAACATTCCAAAAATTCCTGTGAAACACCTGAAGGGTTAATAAACTTCGTGAATGTGGTTTTGAGCAATGGTGTCACACTTGGGTATTCTATATCATATAGACCCCTCAAAATTACTTCAAATGAGATGTGGTCCCTAAAAAAAATGGTGTTGTAAAAATGAGAAATTGCTGGTCAAGTTTTAACCCTTATAACTCCCTAACAAAAAAAAAATTTTGGTTCCAAAATTGTTAGGATGTAAAGTAGACATGTGCGAAATGTTACTTATTAAGTATTTTGTGTGACATATCTCTTTGATTTAATTGCATAAAAATTCAAAGTTGGAAAATTGCTACATTTTCAAAATTTTCACCAAATTTCCGTTTTTTTACAAATAAACGCAGGTAATATCAAAGAAATTTTACCACTATCATGAAGTACAATATGTCACGAGAAAACCATGTCAGAATCACAAGGATCCGTTGAAGTGTTCCAGAGTTATAACCTCATAAAGGGACAGTGGTCAGAATTGTAAAAATTGGCCTGGTCATTAACGTGCAAACCACCCTTGGGGGTAAAGGGGTTATAGGCTGTCTACCATTCATCACCTTCTTTTACCCACAGCAAATTATATGTCCCACGGAGATCGATCTTAGAGAACCATTTGTCTCCAACTAATTGGTTAACCCCTTAATCCCATATGACATACTATCCCGTCCAGGTGACCTGGGACTTAATTCTCAGTGACAGGATAGTACGTCATATGCGATCGGCCGCGCTCACGGGGGGAGCACGGCCGATCGCGGCCGGGTGTCAGCTGACTATCGCAGCTGACATCGACACTATGTGCCAGGAGCGGTCGCGGTACAGGGAAGCATCGCGCAGGGAGGGGGCTCCCTGCGTGCTTCCCTGAGACGATCGGTACACGGTGATGTACTCACTGTGTACCAAGCGTCTTCTCCCTGCAGTCCCCGGATCCAAAATGGCCACGGGGCTGCATCCGGGTCCTGCAGGGAGTACTTCCGGGTCGCCTGCAGGTGCTGGTAAGCCTGCAGCGATGTCAGTGAGATCGCCGATCTTACAGAGTGCTGTGCAAACTGTAAGATCGGCGATCTGTGATGTCCCCCCCTGGGACAAAGTAAAAAAGTTTAAAAAAAAAATTCCACATGTGTAAAAAAAAAAATTACTAAATAAATAAATAAAAAAAAAATATTATTCCCATAAATACATTTCTTTATCTAAAAAAAAAAAAAAAATAAATATACACATATTTAGTATCGCCGCATCCGTAACGACCCGACCTATAAACTGTCCCACTAGTTAACCCCTTCAGTAAACACCGTAAGAAAAAAAAAAACGAGCCAAAAAACAACGCTTTATTATCATACCGCCGAACAAAAAGTGGAATAACACGCGATCAAAAAGACGGATATAAATAACCATGATACCGCTGAAAACGTCATCTTGTCCCGCAAAAAACGAGCCACCACAAAGCATAATAAGCAAAAAAGTAAAAAAGTTATAGTCCTGAGAATAAAGCGATGCCAAAATAATTATTTTTTCTATAAAATAGCTTTTATCGTATAAAAGCGCCAAAACATAAAAAAATTATATAAATGAGGTATCGCTGTAATCGTACTGACCCGTCGAATAAAACTGCTTCATCCACTTTACCAAACGCGGAACGGTATAAACGCCTCCCCCAAAAGAAATTCATGAATAGCTGGTTTTTGGTCATTCTGCCTCACAAAAATCGGAATAAAAAGTGATCAAAAACTGTCACGTGTCCAAAAATGTTACCAATAAAAACGTCAACTCGTCCCGCAAAAAACAAGACTTCACATGACTCTGTGGACCAAAATATGGAAAAATTATAGGTCTCAAAATGTGGAGACGCAAAAACTTTTTTGCTATAAAAAAAGCGTATTTTAGTGTGTGACGGCTGCCAATCATAAAAATCCGATATAAAAAACGCTATAAAAGTAAATCAAACCCCCGTTCATCACCCCCTTAGTTAGGGAAAAATAATAAAATTAAAAAATGTATTTATTTCCATTTTCCCATCAGGGCTAGGGTTAGGGTTAGGGCTAGGGTTAGGGCTAGGGTTAGGGTTAGGGTTGGGGCTAGGGTTAGGGCTAGGGTTAGGGTTAGGGCTAGGGTTAGGGTTATGGTTGGGGCTAGGGTTAGGGCTAGGGTTAGGGATAGGGCTAGGGTTAGGGCTAGGGCTAGGGTTAGGGCTAGGGTTGGGGCTAGGGTTGGGGCTAGGGTTGGGGCTAGGGTTAGGGCTAGGGCTAGGGTTAGGGCTAGGGTTAGGGTTGGGGCTAGGGTTAGGGTTGGGGCTAGGGTTAGGGTTGGGGTTAGGGTTGGAGCTAAAGTTAAGGTTAGGGTTGGGGCTAAAGTTAGGGTTAGGGTTGGGGCTAAAGTTAGGGTTAGGGTTTGGATTATATTTACGGTTGGGATTAGGGTTGGGATTAGAATTAGGGGTGTGTCAGGGTTAGGGTTTCAGATAGAATTGGGGAGTTTCCACTGTTCAGGCACATCAGGGGCTCTCCAAACGCGACATGGCGTCTGATCTCAATTCCAGCCAATTCCGCGTTGAAAAAGTAAAACAGTGCTCCTTCCCTTCCGAGCTCTCCGCTGCGCCCAAACAGGGGTTTACCCCAACATATGGGGTATCAGCGTACTCAGGACAAATTGGACAACAAATTTTGGGGTCCAAGTTCTCCTGTTATCCTTGGGAAAATAAAAATGTGGGGGGCTAAAAATCATTTTTGTGGGAAAAATAAGATTTTTTTTATTTTCGCGGCTCTGAGTTGTAAACTGCAGTGAAACACTTGGGGGTTCAAAGTTCTCACAACTCATCTAGATAGGTTCCTTGGGAGGTCTAGTTTCCAATATGGGGTCACTTGTGGGCGGTTTCTACTGTTTGGATACATCAGGGGCTCTGCAAATGCAACGTGACGCCTGCAGACCAATCCATCTAAGTCTGTATTCCAAATGGCGCTCCTTCCCTTCTGAGCTCTGCCATGCACCCAAACAGTGCTCCCCCCACATATGTGGTATCAGCGTACACAGGACAAATTGGACAACAACTTTTGGGGTCCAATTTATCCTGTTACCCTTGTGAAAATACATAACTGGGGCTAAAAAATCATTTTTGTGAAAAAAATTTTTTTTTTTATTTTCACGGCTCTGCGTTATAAACTGTAGTGAAACACTTGGGGGTTCAAAGTTCTCACAACACATCTAGATAAGTTCCTTGGGGGGTCTAGTTTCCGAAATGGGGTCACTTGTGGGGGGTTTCTACTGTTTGGGTACATCAGGGGCTCTGCAAATGCAACGTGACGCCTGCAGACCAATCCATCTAAGTCTGTATTCCAAATGGCGTTCCTTCCCTTCCAAGCTCTGCCATGCGCCCAAACAGTGCTTCCCCCCCACATATGGGGTATCAGCGTACACAGGACAAATTGGACAACAACTTTTGGGGTCCAATTTATCCTGTTACCCTTGTGAAAATACAAAACTGGGGACTAAAAAATCATTTTTGTGAAAAAAAAACCAATTTTTATTTTCACGGCTCTGCGTTATAAACTGTAGTGAAACACTTGGGTGCTCAAAGCTCTCAAAACACATCTAGATAAGTTCCTTAGGGGGTCTACTTTCCAAAATGGTGTCACTTTTGGGTGGTTTCAATGTTTAGGCACATCAGGGGCTCTCCAAACGCAACATGGTGTCCCATCTCAATTCCAGTCAATTTTGCATTGAAAAGTCAAATGGCGCTCCTTCCCTTCCGAGCTCTGCCATGCGCCCAAACAATGGTTTACACCCACATATGGGGTATCAACGTACTCAGGACAAATTGCACAACAACTTTTGTGGTCTAATTTCTTCTCTTACCCTTAGGAAAATAAAAAATTGGGGGCAAAAAGATCATTTTTGTGAAAAAATATGATTTTTTTATTTTTACGGCTCTGCATTATAAACTTCTATGAAGCACTTGGTGGGTCAAAGTGCTCACCACACATCTAGATAAGTTCCTTAAGGGGTCTACTTTCCAAAATGGTGTTACTTGTGGGGGGTTTCAATGTTTAGGCACATCAGGGGCTCTCCAAACGCAACATGGCGTCCCATCTCAATTCCAGTCAATTTTGCATTGAAAAGTCAAATGGCGCTCCTTCCCTTCCGAGCTCTGCCATGCGTCCAAACAATGGTTTACACCCACATATGGGGTATCAGCGTACTCAGGACAAATTGCACAACAACTTTTGTGGTCTAATTTCTTGTCTTACCGTTGGGAAAATAAAAAATTGGGGGCAAAAAGATCATTTTTGTGAAAAAATATGATTTTTTATTTTTACGGCTCTGCATTATAAACTTCTATGAAGCACTTGGTGGGTCAAAGTGCTCACCACACATCTAGATAAGTTCCTTAAGGGGTCTACTATCCAAAATGGTGTCACTTGTGGGGGGTTTCAATGTTTAGGCACAACAGGGGCTCTCCAAACGCAACATGGCGTCCCATCTCAATTCCAGTCAATTTTGCATTGAAAAGTCAAATGGCGCTCCTTTCCTTCCGAGCTCTGCCATGCGCCCAAACAGTGGTTTATCCCCACATATGGGGTATCAACGTACTCAGGTCAAATTGTACAACAACTTTTGTGGTCCATTTTCTCCTATTACCCTTGGTAAAATAAAACAAATTGGAGCTGAAATAAATTTTGTGTGAAAAAAAGTTAAATGTTCATTTTTATTTAAACATTCCAAAAATTCCTGTAATACACCTGAAGGGTTAATAAACTTCTTGAATGTGGTTTTGAGCACCTTGAGGGGTGCAGTTTTTAGAATGGTGTCACACTTGGGTATTTTCTATCATATAGACCCCTCAAAATGACTTCAAATGAGATGTGGTCCCTAAAAAAAAATGGTGTTGCAAAAATGAGAAATTGCTGGTCAACTTTTAACCCTTATAACTCCCTAACAAAAAAAAAATTTGGTTCCAAAATTGTGCTGATGTAAAGTAGACATGTGGGAAATGTTACTTATTAAGTATTTTGTATGACATATCTCTGTGATTTAAGGGTATAAAAATTCAAAGTTGGAAAATTGCGAAATTTTCAGAATTTTCGCCAAGTTTCCATTTTTTTCACAAATAAATGCAAGTTATATTGAATAAATTTTACCACTAACATGAAGTACAATACGTCACGAGAAAACAATGTCAGAATCGCCAAGATCCGTTGAAGCGTTCCAGAGTTATAATTGAAAAAATTGGCCCGGTTATTAACGTGCAGACCACCCTCGGGGCTTAAGGGGTTAAACAAATCTGGAATTAGCAGCAAGGGGTAAGGATTGCACCCAGTGATCTTATTAATCTCCCTGAAATCCAGACACGGCCTCCTCTCCCTCTCCTGGGAACAAGAGGACATCGCCCCAAGTTGCATCGGTTCCCCACTGTCGATGGGGCTATCCTGAGAGACTGAGTCCAGCATTATAAGAGCCTTCTCTTCATTCTGCCTGTCTCTCAATCTTCTATCCTCAAGGATAGCTAACTGCATAGCAGTTTCAGGTGCAGGATATGCAATGAGCAAATCTTTAACTCTTTCACTCAAACCTGCTAAAAACTGACTCTTAAGCGCTGGGTTACCAGCTCATACCATGGTCCACCTGACCTCTGCGGACCATGGTATGAACTGGGTGCAATACCTCTCAGCATCAACAGAACCCTGTTTAAGCCATCTGAGCTCTGCCTCAGCTGATGTGACCCGATCAGCATCATCATATAACAACCCCATAGCAGTAAAAAATGCTTCTACTGATATCAAACAAGGATCATCAGGATGTAATGAAAATGCCCAGATTTGGGGTTCACTTCGCAATATAGACATAATAATCCCCACACGCTGTAATTCACTTCCTGAGGATCCAGGTCTAAGCCGAAAATATAGTAAACATGCATTTTTAAACGTAAAAAATTCCTGCTGTTTACCAGAAAAAACTCAGGTAATCCTAACTTTGGTTCTTCAGAGCGTGCTCCAGGGTAATTACTCACGTGCTGTTGCAGGTTGGCTACTTCCAAAGTTAACCCTTGCAAGCGTTGAGCAAGTTCCTGGATGCTGGTCATATTGAAGGGATTCGGGAGAGGATTTTTTTTTTTTTTAATATATGTGTGGCTGGACAAACTGTTACAGGACTGCAGCACAGGACAAGGATAGAAGGGGGAAAACTGACCCTGCACTATGACTAGGCTGATACCCTACGATGGAGTGGGCGACCCACTCCTAAAGAATGGCTGCCTAATTTGGGTGCATTATACTGTACTGGCTGCCTAATGGGGGTGCATTACAGTATAATGCACCCAAATTAGGCAGCCAGTACAATATAATACACCTCGATAAAAAAAATACTCACTTTTATTCCTCCTTGTTCCCGTGGTGCTCTGAATGCCTGCTCCTCTCCGGACCGCGGGCACTGAGTACTGACATCATCACAACCCCCTGTAAGTGTTGGCTTCAGTGACATCAGACGCTGACAGGGGATGATGGGAGAGGGAGCATAACGCTCCAGCCGATATAGTTGACCCTGTGATGATGATCGGGGGTCCACTGCTGGCACAGGGCCCCCACTGCCTCCTCAGGGGCCCCATAGCAGCCGGGTGGCAGAGCAGGGAGATTGATTCTCCCTGCTCTGCTGAAGAAGGTAACTGCCCTCCCGGTAGCTACGCTACTGGTTTAGCGCTATCTGAGGATGTAACTATAACGAGAAGGAAGAAGTTCACCAAGATGGTGAAGGACTACTTAAGTGACCATGCCAGTGTCCTTCCTGATTCTTCAGTGCCCTTTAACTGTTGGTTGTCTAAGATGCACACTTGGCCCAATCTCTCCTTGTACGCCTTGGAGGTGCTGCCATGCCCTGCCGCGATTGTGTTGTCTGAGCGGGTTTTTAGTTCGGCAGGTGCAATAATAATGGATAGGTAATGGAAAATGCAGACAGGCTGACTTTTCTAAAATTGAACAAGGCCTGGATTTCCTCCCACTTTGCAAGCCCTACCGATGACAGCAACGTTATGTAAATGCAGGCCAAATTTTTATCTGGGAAGGTGTCTTAACGTCCATCCCTTATCATCCAAAACCATTTTGCCTAGGCGATCACCTTCTCCCCCTCCTCCTCCTGCTTCTGCAACAAGTACTAGTGTTAATCTGTTAATCTATGTATAGCCCACGTGGGTGCTGTTTTGTAATTTTTGAAGCCTTTGCACTTGTGAAACTTGTACTCTATATCTCTACCTCATGAAATAACTGCTAAGTGTATTGTGATGTCCCATCACGGCATCTTTCAGCTGGTCTAAGAGAGACCCCTTGGATAATTTTTGGAAACCTTTGCACATTGTGCAATGGTGAAACTTGTACTCTCTATCTCTACCTCTTGTAATAACTGCAAAGAGTATTGTGATGTCCACATGATGGCATCTTTCATCGTGTATGATACAGACCCCTTGGGGTAATTTTTGGAAACCTTCGTACATTGTGAAATGGTCAAATTTCTACTCTTAATCTCTATGTATTCTATGATTATAAAAAAAATTATTTTGCCCTTCTCAGGGTCTCTTTAAGCATATATCTGGTAGCCTGATGTTGTTTTTGGGGTTTGCACTTAGACATTTTGCAACATAAATGCATTAATATGCTCCACACATTTTTTCATGTTTCAGCCTTACACAGAACAATAATATGAGTAACGAAACATGCTCTATATATACTGCTAGTTCGAAAATCTTACCCACACATCCCTTTATAAAGGGAAATTCGACATAATACTTCTGTAAGCATACGCTATATACTGCTCATATACGCAACACCCCAGTAGGTGGGCGGAATGCCTGGGTAAAAAATCTGGGTCTGATGGTGTCGGGAAAGATGTGGGCTCAGCAGTGCCGGAGCCCACATCAATGGGGGAGACACAACATACTTAGTACTAGTATGGCACATGTCATGAAGGAGTTAATATTATATGGAGGACTATGGGGAGAGCATTATATTATATGGAGGACATTGGGGAGTGCATTGTACTTTATGAAGGACCATGGGGATTACATTATACTTTGTGGAAGACTACGGCGAGTACATTTAAGATGATGGGGAGTGCCGAATACTATATGGAGGACTATGGAGAGTGAATTATACTATATGGAGGACTATATGGAGCCAATTATACTATCTGGAAGGCTATGTGGGGGTTATTCTAATATTTGGAGGGCCTGTATTTGAGCAATTATACCATGTGAGGTCCAACATACTGTGTGGGAGGGCTGTGTGTGGGCTGTTTTATTGCATGGAGGGCTAGTATGGGCCATTATACAGTGTGGAGAGGTGTGGGGTCGTTATACTGTATGTAGACCCATTATACTGCTTGGAGGGCTTTGAGGGGTCACAGTTGGGGGATCATACTGTGTTGGGGTCACCATATTTTGCCTTGGGAGTTTAGGTGGGGTACAGTAGGATCATTATACTGTGCAAGTGGAGGGTAATGTGGGTGAATTCACCATGAGGGTATCATATTTGATTTGGGGGTAACTTTTGGTGGCATCGTACTTTATGGGGGCAATGAAAGAGAAATCAAGAACTTCAGCAGGAGTAAAATTATTTTGTAAAGGCTGAAAAGTTGTGGGATATGCTTTTCTGTGACCCTGACAATTTTTTTTTGGGGGGAAGGGGCGCCTGTTTGAACTTCTGCTATGGAGCCCTATAATTTCTTTGTACGCCCCTGCTATCATGCTATGTTTTTCTCTGGAATACTTTTTTGATGAGCTTGGTAGGGAGATGTAATAATCCTTTATGCATCTTTCTTATTTTTTTCTATATTTTGTATTGCACATTATGCTGCCCACTCATCCATCGGGGAGCACTGTCGCATTATTTGACCTCCTCTGTTTATCAACTGTAGTTACAAAGGTTAAAATCTCTTGATGACAACCTTATGAGTTTGTTGAAAGTGTGGTAAATTCAATAAGTGAGTAATCTGGGTCACTGACATATGAGTGAGGAATGAAATAAGTGTAGAATATTCTGAAGATCTACGTCAGAACCCAATTCCAGGAAATTTAGCAAAGCCTTAAAACTGTATCAACAAAGTCTCTGTAAGGTAAACAGTTTATCGCTGTCGCTGCAATCTTATGAGATGTTGATAACTTTTCTCCATTAGCTTGAAGCTTTTCCATAGAGAAAACAGGAAGTCAGCTGCAAAAGAAAAGCCCAAATTGAATGGCTAAAAATAAAATAATCTTATAATATGACACATGGAAAGTCATCTTTATTTCAGTGAGCAAAAACGTAGAAGAAAAAGAGATTCCAGGGTTTTGCAAGATTCATTTTTAAACTTATACAAAATGAATAAATGACTGGGGTCACAACTTGTACAAAAATACACACAAAACCCAATTATGGCGGATGTTAGTTTTAGGTCATCATTAGCAGAATGGAGAGGATGACTAGGATGGTAGACAAATGGGGGAAAAGATGTAAGGTGGCAAAGAGCTTTGTGGGTATGGGTGAAAAGTTTAAATTCTACTCTAGCGGAAGGGCAACCAGTGCAATGACTGACACAGATTTGTGGCATCTGTGTAGCTATGATCCTGGCTGGTGTGTTCAGGATGGATTGGAGAGGGGAGAGATTAGTAAGAGGGAGACCGATCAGTAGAGAGTTGCAGTTGTCCAGGTGAGGATGAATAAGAGCAACAGTAAGAGTTTTTACAGAGTCAAAGGTGATTTCTGGAGATGTTTTTGAGGTGTAGGTGACAGGAGCGAGTGATCTGATATATGAAAATGAATGAGAAACCTGAGTTAAATTTAACCCAATGACAACAGGTATTCTGCTTGGGAGTTATGGTAGTACCACACAGGGAAATAGCAAATTCAGTTTTAGGTAGGCTAGTAGAGGTTGGAAAAACAAGAAATTCAATTTTTAAAATATTCATTTTTAGACAGAGGGAGGCTATGATGTTAGAGACATCAGACAATCACTGGTAGTTTGTAGCAATATGTGGTAATATCAGGAGAAGAAGTGTGTAATTATGTGTCATCAGCATGGAGATGGACTGGGAACCAAATCTGCTGATGGTTTGTCCAATAGGGGTGATATATAGAGAAAAGAGGAGGGGACCTAGCACTGAATCCTGAGGAACCCCAATAGTAAGCAACAATATGGGGAAGAGGAAGAGAAGAGGAGCACTTGTGGGCAGCATGGTGGCTCAGTGGTTTGTAGAAATGGATCTTAGGTCTTGACACTACTTTTTTGAGATGGATGGCGGCTATAAAGTTATAAAAAGAGAAATGGGCTGATGCAAAAGGTTAGGCTCCCTTGGTTGTGCGCTCAGATAACTTTGACTAAGGTTTCAGCCCTTAACTAGCATGTTAGGGCTATGGCTTATTCACTATCATTGTTAGGAAAGTTCAGGTGATGCAAATTTCCCAACATTATAAAAACCCAGCCTCTTCTAACCTTGTTCTAAAAAACAGCAGCCTTGGGTTATTCTAAGCAGCTGCCTAGGACTCTGAAAATGAAAATGGTGGTGGCCCACAGAGCATGAGAAGGTTATAAGAGAGCAAAACGTTTTCAAGTTGCTCTTTACTCAGTTTGAAATGTAAAAAGGCAGTTAGCTGGAACAGTGCAGTTTAAGATAAGGTCTGGAAGACCAAGCACAATTTCAGTGAGAGCTGCTCGAAGCATTGCTAGAGAGGGAAATCAGAACCCCTGCCTCATTGCCTTCAGAAAGATTTAGCAGACTCTGGAGTTGTGGTACATTGTTCTACTGTTCAGAGATACCTGCACAAATGTGCCTTCATGGAAGAGTCATCAGAAGAAAACCTCTCCTGCATCCTCATCATAAAATTCAGAGTCAGAAGTATAGAAAAAAATATCTAAACAAGCCTGATGCATTTTGGAGACAAGTCCCGTGGACTGATTAGATTAAAATAGAACTCTTTGGTGACAATGATCAAAGGTATGTGTAGAGAAAATAGGGCACAGATTATCAGGAAAAAAACATCTTGCCAACCATTAAGCATGAGGGTGGACCAATCATGCTTTGGGATTGTGTTGCAGCCAATGGCATGGGGAACATTTCACGGGTAGAGGGAAGAATGGATTCAATTAAATTTCAACAAATTTTTGGTGAAAACACAACACCATTTGAAGTTGATTAGAGGATGGCTTCTACAAATGGATAATGATCCTAAACACAAAATCCACAATAGACTATCTCAAATGGCGCAAGCTGAAGGTTTTACAATGGTCCTCACAGTTCCCTGAACTGAACATCATTGAAAATCTGTGGACAGACCTCAAAATAGCAGTGCATGCAAGACAGCCCAGGAATCTCACAGAACTAGAAGATTTTTCCAAGGAAGAATGAATGAAAATCCTTCAAACAAGAATTGAAAGAGTATTGGCTGGCTACAAAAAGTGTTTACAAGCTGTGATAACTTAGAAACTAACCATGAAGAGTGTCCAGACTTTTGCATCGACCCATTTTCTTTTTTGTCATTTTTAAAATGTAATAAATGTATATATTTTGGGGGCCTAAAATATAGAGGAAATGTGTCCTCTTTAACTTTAGCCCTTTTAGAGATCATGTCATCTACAACTTGCTTAACTGCTCACAAAACCAAAAATTATGACCAGGGTGCCCAAACTTTTACATGCCACTGTAATTCTGTCATTTTGTGCCAAAGGGTTAAAAATAAAATAAAAATTGCAGCAAATGTTATACAACGAGTAACTAACGACCCCCCAAAATTTCCCCTTTTCAAACCACAGCTGATCGATCAAAGAAACTCCAGCAGTCCTATCAGTCTTTGGTTACAATGAGCACATGAGTGCTCCAACCTTTCATTGACCAAGACAATCACGTGCTTGTCATTGGAAGCCATGAGACCTGTACTGTATCAAATGACCTCAATAGTCATCAACACAGCTCCCCCAATGGCGCTCCTGCTCAGGCGTACTTCGCTTTGGCCTGCTGAGGGTAGCGGTTTGTACTGTAATGTGCATGTGCCGGCTTTACCTTCAGGGTATCGCCACTCTTTGGCCTCTCTCGGTGCCTGCGCAGTGCAGCGTAGAGCGAAGTATGCCTGTGCAGGAGCAACATTGGGGGCGCTGTGTGGAGGACATAGTAAAAGTCATCCCCATGAAGCACGGAAAGAAGATGGGATTGCGGGGATAGAGGAGGTGCTGAAGCAGGACCAGCAATGTCCATCAGACCGGACCAAGCCTTTATAAAGGGTCCTTTCTGGGTTATGCAGAGGGGGTTGGAGGCTTTTATACAACTCGCTAGACTGTTATATTTATATTGTGAAAACCCGATGACAGCTTCCCTTTAACTCAGTTATTAGGAAGACAGACATAACGCCAGTTGATCATATCACCTGATTTTCAAGAGTAAGACTAATAGAATAATAATTAAAAGCGCCTTTTAAAAAAAACTATATTGTCACTATGCCACAAGCTAACACAAGAGGGCAGCAAACCCTGTCTGTTAGCTTAGTTGAAGAAGAGCTGAATTTGCCATTTATGTCTGGTAAATAATGCAGTCCTGTGTAAAACTACGATGTATAAAACCCCTTAGTGACAACCAATTTTGACCTTAAAGTTCAAGCTCCATTTTTCAATTCTGATATGTTTAACTTTATGTGGAAACAGCTGATGATGTGTGTAAAGCGATGTGGAAATAAACGGCGCTATATAAGCGAGAAAAGCAAATAAATAACCCTGGAATGCTTCAGTGATTTTTTTATGGCTGTATGTTAGTGGGAAATTTAGGTTAATATGCTTTTCTTTCTTTTTTTAATATCTGTAATTTGGCAAAAATGTTGTAAAAATTACCAGTTTTCAAACTTTGAATGTTTACTCCCCTAAATCAAATAGTCATGCCACAAAAACTAGCTAAAAAACATTTCCTAAAGGCCCCTGAACTGCCTTGATAACCAGCTGACAGCTGAGGATTGCAGCCTGCAGTTGTCAGTTTTACCTGGCTGGTTATCAAAAATTCAGGGGCACTCCACATAATTTTTGGGGGGTTCCCCTGTTTTAATAACCAGGTTTAATTTAGATTCATTAACGGAGTCTTTGTAATTCTTTCAATTATAGGACTTTATACTGGTTGTGTGTTTATTTACAATTTAACTATAGAATTAGTAAGGGATAAGCCTCTTATAGACGCCTCTACATTGCTAAGCAGTGGGCTTGATGTCACCGGACAATACAAAGGTGACATCAACCCCATAAAAATATGAAACCCACTTGCCATCACCACACCTAATAGATGCACCTTTTCTGTGGCTGCTGAGGACTGCTATTTTTAGGCTGGGGTGGCAAATATCCATGGCCACTTACCAGACTGAAAATATAAGTCCCCTCGCTGTCAGCTTTAGCTTGGCTGGTTGTCAAAAATGGGGTGGACTCCACACTGTTTTTTTTTTAATTATTAAATAACTAAAAAACAGCATGGCGACCCTTCTATTCTTGATAACCAGCCTTGCTAACACTGACAGCTAAGGCTACTTTCACACTAGCGTCGGAATCTCCCCGTCGCAATGCGTCGGGGAGAGATTCTGACGCTAGCGTTTAACGTACTGCACAATGGAGGCAGCGGATGCATTTCTCCGGCGCATCCGCTGCCCCATTGTAAGGTGCGGGGAGGTGGGGGCGGAGTTCCGGCCGCGCATGCGCGGTCGGAAAAAGCGGTCCGTCAGGAGCAAAAACCGTTACATGTAGCGTTTTTTGCTCCCGACGGTCCACCAAAGCATGACGCATCCGTCGCTCGACGGATGCGACGTGTGGCAATCCGTCGCAAATGCGTCGTCAATACAAGTCTATGGGGAAAAAACGCATCCTGCAAGCACTTTTGCAGGATGCATTTTTTCTGCAAAACGATGCATTGTGACGGATTGCAGAAAACGCTAGTGTGAAAGTAGCCTAAGGGTTGCAGCCCGCTTCTGTCAGTTTTGCCTGGCTGGTTATCAAAATTACAGGGGCACTCCACATCATTTTTGGGGGTTCCTCTGTTTTAATAACCAGGTTTAATTTAGATTCATTAACGGAGTCTATGTAATTCTTTCAATTTTAGGACTTTATTCTGGCTGTGTGTTTATATACAATTTAACCCCTTCATGACCCAGCCTATTTTGACCTTAATGACCTGGCCGTTTTTTGCAATTCTGACCAGTGTCCCTTTATGAGGTAATAACTCAGGAACGCTTCAACGGATCCTAGCGGTTCTGAGATTGTTTTTTCGTGACATATTGGGCTTCATGTTAGTGGTAAATTTAGGTCAATAAATTCTGCGTTTATTTGTGATAAAAACGGAAATTTGGCGAAAATTTTGAAAATTTCGCAATTTTCACATTTTGAATTTTTATTCTGTTAAACCAGAGAGTTATGTGACACAAAATAGTTAATAAATAACATTTCCCACACGTCTACTTTACACCAGCACAATTTTGGAAACAACATTTTTTTTTGCTAGGAAGTTATAAGAGTTAAAATTTGACCAGCGATTTCTCATTTTTACAACGAAATTTACAAAACCATTTTTTTTAGGGACCACCTCACATTTGAAGTCAGTTTGAGGGGTCTATATGGATGAAAATACCCAAAAGTGACACCATTCTAAAAAATGCACCCCTCAAGGTACTCAAACCCACATTCCAGAAGTTTTTTAACCCTTCAGGTGCTTCACAGCAGCAGAAGCAACATGGAAGGAAAAAATGAACATTTAACTTTTTAGTCACAAAAATTATCTTTTAGCAACATTTTTTTTATTTTCCCAATGGTACAAGGAGAAACTGAACCACGAAAGTTGTTGTCCAATTTGTCCTGAGTACGCTGATACCTCATATGTGGGGGTAAACCAATGTTTGGGCGCACGGCAGGGCTTGGAAGGGAAGGAGCGCCATTTGACTTTTTGAATGAAAAATTGGCTCCACTCTTTAGCGGACACCATGTCACGTTTGGAGAGCCCCCGTGTGCCTAAAAATTGGAGCTCCCCCACACGTGACCCCATTTTGGAAACTAGACGCCCCAAGGAACTTATCTAGATGCATAGTGAGAACTTTGAACCCCCGGGGGCTTCACAAATTGATCCGTAAAAATGAAAAAGTACTTTTTTTTCACAAAAAAATTCTTTTAGCCTCAATTTTTTTCATTTTCACATGGGCAACAGGATAAAATGGATCCTAAAATTTGTTGGGCAATTTCTCATGAGTACACCGATACCTCACATGTGGAGGTAAACCACTGTTTGGGCACATGGTAAGGTTCGGAAGGGAAGGAGCGCCATTTGACTCTTTGAATGAAAAATTATCTCCATCGTTAGCGGACACCATGTCGTGTTTGGAGAGCCCCCGTGTGCCTAAACATTGGAGCTCCCCCACAAATGACCCCATTTTGGAAACTAGACCCCCCAAGGAACTTATCTAGATGCATATTGAGCACTTTAAACCCTCAGGTGCTTCACAAATTGATCTGTAAAAATGAAAAAGTACTTTTTTTTTTCACAAAAAAATTCTTTTCGCCTCAGTTTTTCATTTTCACATGGGCAATAGGATAAAATGAATCCTAAAATTTGTTGGGCAATTTCTCCAGAGTACGCCGATACCTCATATGTGGGGGTAAACCACTGTTTGGGCACACGGCAGGGCTCGGAAGGGAAGGCGCGCCATTTGACTTTTTGAATGGAAAATTAGCTCCAATTGTTAGCGGACACCATGTCGCGTTTAGAGAGCCCCTGTGTGCCTATGCATTGGAGCTCCCCCACAAGTGACCCCATTTTGGAAACTAGACCCCCCAAGGAACTTATCTAGATGCATATTGAGCACTTTAAACCCCCAGGTGCTTCACAGAAGTTTATAATGCAGAGCCATGAAAATAAAAAATAATTTTTCTTTCCTCAAAAATGATTTTTAGCCTGGAATTTCCTATTTTGCCAAGGGTAATAGGAGAAATTGGACCGCAAATGTTGTTGTCCAGTTTGTCCTGAGTACGCTGATACCCCATATGTGGGGGTAAACCACTGTTTGGGCGCACGGCAGGGCTCGGAAGGGAAGGCACGCCAATTGGCTTTTTAAATGGAAAATTAGCTCCAATCATTAGCGGACACCATGTCACGTTTGGAGAGCCCCTGTGTGCCTAAACATTGGAGATCCCCCACATATGACCCCATTTTGGAAACTAGACCCCCAAAGGAACTAATCTAGATGTGTGGTGAGGACTTTGAACTTCCAAGTGCTTCACAGAAGTTTATAACGCAGAGCCATGAAAATAAAATAAAAATTTTATTTTCTCTAAAATGATCTTTTAGCCTGCAATTTATTATTTTCCCAAGGGTAACAGGAGAAATTTGACCCCAAAAGTTGTTGTACAGTTTCTCCTGAGTACGCTGATACCCCATATGTGGGGGTAAACCACAGTTTGGGCACATGTCGGGGCTCGAAAGTCAAGTAGTGACATTTTGAAATGCAGACTTTGATGGAATGCTCTGCGGGCGTTACGTTGCGTTTGCAGAGCCCCTGATGTGGCTAAACAGTAGAAACCCCCCACAAGTGACCCCATTTTAGAAACTAGACCCCGAAAGGAACTTATCTAGATGTGAGGTGAGCACTTTGAACCCCCAAGTGCTTCACAGAAGTTTATAACACAGAGCAGTGAAAATAATAAATACGTTTTCTTTCCTCAAAAATAATTTTTTAGCCCAGAATTTTTTATTTTCCCAAGGGTTACAGGAGAAATTGGACCCCAAAAGTTGTTGTCCAGTTTCTCCTGAGTACGCTGATACCCCATATGTGGGGGTAAACCACTGTTTGGGCACACGTCGGGGCTCAGAAGGGAAGTAGTGACTTTTGAAATGCAGACTTTGATGGAATGGTCTGCGGGCGTCACGTTGCGTTTGCAGAGCCCCTGGTGTGCCTAAACAGTAGAAACCCCCCACAAGTGACCCCATTTTGGAAACTAGACCCCCCAAGGAACTTATCTAGATATGTGGTGAGCACTTTGAACCCCCAAGTGCTTCACAGACGTTTACAACGCAGAGCCGTGAAAATAAAAAATCATTTTTCTTTCCTCAAAAATGATGTTTTAGCAAGCAATTTTTTATTTTCTCAAGGGTAACAGGAGAAATTGGACCCCAGTAATTGTTGCCCAGTTTGTCCTGAGTACGCTGATACCCCATATGTGGGGGTAAACCACTGTTTGGGCACATGTCGGGGCTCGGAAGTCAAGTAGTGACGTTTTGAAATGCAGACTTTGATGGAATGGTCTGCGGGCGTCACGTTGCGTTTGCAGAGCCCCTGGTGTGCCTAAACAGTAGAAACCCCCCACAAGTGACCCCATTTTGGAAACTAGACCCCCCAAGGAACTTATCTAGATATGTGGTGAGCACTTTGAACCCCCAAGTGCTTCACAGACGTTTACAACGCAGAGCCGTGAAAATAAAAAATCATTTTACTTTCCTCAAAAATGATGTTTTAGCAAGCAATTTTTTATTTTCTCAAGGGTAACAGGAGAAATTGGACCCCAGTAATTGTTGCCCAGTTTGTCCTGAGTACACTGATACCCCATATGTGGGGGTAAACCACTGTTTGGGCACACGTCGGGGCTCGGAAGGGAAGGAGCACCATTTGACTTTTTGAATAAAAGATTGGCTGGAATCAATGGTGGCGCCATGTTGCGTTTGGAGACCCCCTGATGTGCCTAAACAGTGGAAACCCCTCAATTCTTACGCCAACACACCCCTAACCCTTATCCCAACTGTAGCCGTAACCCTAACCACAACCCTAACCGCAACACACCCCTAACCACAACCCTAACCCCAACACACCCCTAACCCTAACCACAACCCTAATTCCAACCCAACCCTAACCCTAAGGCTATGTACCCACGTTGCGGATTCGTGTGAGATTTTTCCGCACCATTTTTGAAAAATCCGCGGGTAAAAGGCACTGCGTTTTACCTGCGGATTTCACCTGCGGATTCCTATTGAGGAATAGGTGTAAAACGCTGCGGAATCCGCACAAAGAATTGACATGCTGCGGAAAATACAACGCAGCGTTTCCGTGCGGTATTTTCCGCACCATGGGCACAGCGGATTTGGTTTTCCATAGGTTTACATGGTACTGTAAACCTGATGGAACACTGCTGCGGATCCGCAGCGGCCAATCCGCTGCGGATCCGCAGCCAAATCCGCACCGTGTGCACATAGCCTAATTCTAAAGGTATGTGCACACGCTTTGGAAAACGCTGCGGATCCGCAGCAGTTTCCCATGAGTTTACATTTCAATGTAAACCTATGGGAAACAAAAATCGCTGTACACATGCTGCGGAAAAACTGCACGGAAACGCAGCGGTTTACATTCCGCAGCATGTCACTTCTTTCTGCGGATTCCACAGCGGTTTTACAACTGCTCCAATAGAAAATCGCAGTTGTAAAACCGCAGTGAAATGCGCAGAAAAACCGCGGTAAATCTGCCATAAATCCGCAGCGGTTTAGCACTGCGGATTTATCAAATCCGCTGCAGAAAAATCCGCAGAGGACCAGAATACGTGTGCACATACCGAAACCCTAACCCTAACCCTAACCCTACCCCTAACCCTACCCCTACCCCTACCCCTAACCCTACCCCTACCCCTACCCCTAACCCTACCCCTAACCCTAACCCTAACCCTAGTTCTAACTCCAACCTTAGTGAAAAAAAAAAAAAATTCTTTATTTTATTATTGTCCCTATCTATGGGGGACAAATGGGGGGGGTCATTTACTGTTTTTTTATTTTGACCACTGTGATAGATTATATCACAGTGATCAAAATTCACATTGGAACGAATCTGCCGGCCGGCAGATTCGGCGGGCGCACTGCGCATGCGCCCGCCATTTTGGAACATGGCGGCGCTCGGGGAAGAAGACTGACGGACCCCGCCAGGATCGGTAAGTATAAGGGGGGGAGATCAGGGCACAGGGGGGGGAGATCAGGGCACGGGGGGGCGTCGGAGCACGGGGGGGGAGGGATCGGAGCATGGGGGAGAGTGATCGGTGTGCGGGCGGGTGGATCGGTGTGCAGGGGGGGGGGATCGGTGTGCAGGGGGGGTGGTTCGGAGCACGGGGGGGGATCGGAGTGCGGGGGGGTTTGATTGGAGCACGGGGGGGTGTGATTGGAGCACGGGGGAGCGGACAGGAGGACGGGGGAGCGGAGCACAGGACGGAGGGGAGCGGGCCACAGATCGGGGGGCTGGGGGGGCGATCGGAGGGGTGGGGTGGGGGCACATTAGTATTTCCAGCCATGGCCGATGATATTGCAGCATCGGCCATGGCTGGATTGTAATATTTCACCATTTTTTTAGGTGAAATATTACAAATCGCTCTGATTGGCAGTTTCACTTTCAACAGCCAATCAGAGCGATCGTAGCCACGAGGGGGTGAAGCCACCCCCCCTGGGCTAAACTACCACTCCCCCTGTCCCTGCAGATCGGGTGAAATGGGAGTTAACCCTTTCACCCGATCTGCAGGGACGCGATCTTTCTGTGACACAGCATATGCGTCACAGGTCGGATTGGCACCGACTTTCATGACGCATACGCTGTGTCACAGGTCGGGAAGGGGTTAACTATAGAATCATTAATGGATAGGCCTCTTATAGAGGCCTCTCCATTGCTAAGAAGTGGGCTACTATTTTTTTTAATTATTTATTTACAGTGCAATTGATGGGTCAATTAATGCCACTTTTCATGACGTCTGCCCCTAATTTAAGCTATTTTGGCAGTTTTATGCCCCCCCTGAAGATGTTTGCCTATTCATTTGGTTTTGCCTCACATGGAAGTCAATGGGGTTTGGGTATGTCCATTGAACCTTGAAAGATTCGCTCATCTCTATCGCTCATTAAAACAATACAGAAAAATTTCCAGTAAAATGTTGTTTAAGCCCCAAATTTGTCTTTTTTTTTTTTACAAGGGGTAATTTGGAAAAATGAACCTGAATTATGTATATGACTGCAATCAAATCCATATGCGGTCAAAAACTAATGCTTGAGTGCATAGCAGGGCTTGGAACGAATAAAGCACAATTTGATTTTTGAAGCAAAAATTTGGCTGGAATAGATTGCAGACACCTGAAGGTCCAAGGTGCCAAAATAAGCCAAAACCCTCAACAAGTGACTGCATTTTGCAAAATAAACACTTCAAAGGATTAATATACGGGTGTGGTGAGCATTTTTAACTCACATTTTTTTTGCAGATTTTTGATTCTACACTGATCAAGCAATTTTTAAGGAGACGGTGAGTCTTTTAAACATACAGAATAGTATAAATTGTAAGACATGATAAGTAGACTACAAGTGGAAGTAAGTGCCCTTGAAAACCAATCCTTTGGGAGAAGTGAAGACCTGGGACAGGGGGTAAACTGGGCAGTGAAAAAAGACAGAATCATTGAAACACAAAGAACTGTATCATAGGGATTAAAGGGCCAATCCCATCTTGCAAATTCATGGTATGCCCACAGCAAGCTGAGCAAGCACACCTGTGTAACTTTCCTTAATTACTTTCCTTACTATCCTTCGGAAGAGAATAGAGCTAGTTGCTCATGGGCGTCCACCTCTCCACCGGCAGCAGCAGCACACAGCAGGTCCCCTTGATCTATCTGACATGTCATAATTCATCAATACCTCACAGATGATAAGAATTTCAATATCCTCCTCCAGATATTTCTCAGCATCCATATAAGACTCTATAGTAGAATCATCCATCACATAATTTATTACCTAGGGTTCTCATTCACAGGAAACGAACATCAAAAATGACTTTCATCGCCATTAACAAAGAAGCTGCACATTTTTGCTGTCTACCTCTCATTATGGACATGAATGACTGGGGGAATTACAAAAGCTAATTGCTTTCCTGCTGTAATAGATGACTTGTTCACTGAAAGAAATGGATTGGATGGAAATATTGCAGTGGATGTAATCAGGCCCGGGGAAAACGAATGACGTCTTTGCAGGATTCACTGCTCACAGCTGAGGGATTAAAAGCTAACAATTAAGGAGATTTTGCCTGTATTATCATGTAGTCATGAATAAATAACCTTACAAGAATATTTACCCTACAATCAAGGCAATGCAGTAAGAAATTGCATTAAATAGTATTTATTTTATTTCATACGGTTATCCATTTATCTTATTAGTCTAGAGTATAGTAGCGTTACAGTTCTTAAAGCATATCTGTCTTTTTACATAAACATCATATTTGCCTCATCAACTTAAATAAAAATTAAAACTATTTTTGGCCAACATAGGAGTTTAATATGTCAGGATGGAATCTTCAAAATCCCCATGGTCTTTAACGTGCCATTCACTCTTTTTTAATAAGCTGGTCATAAAAAGATGGTTGAACTTAATGGTGAAGCAATGAGCTGCAGGATTTCTACTCCATCGTTCAATCTGAGTAGAGACTGAAAGACATGAAAGTACTTTCATGGATATGTGACATTGTGTGGTCATGTGACTGCCAGGACAGTAACACAAGAGCAGAAATGTGACTGTCATATGGGATAGTTTTATGGGTACATTATACTATATGGGGACGGCTAGAGGGTGCATGGGTGGTCAACTTATTGTGTTTAATGGAGGTGGTGTAACTATGTGTCCTGGAGGGGCGTAACTAGGTGAACACCTGACTCTTCACTACAACCCCTGATGGTGGGGTTGGACTTAGCTCCAGATGGACACCAGGTGCTATAACAGGACAGACCATGGACACACGGCAGTTGACCCCCAAACAGCAGGAAGCTGGAATGGTACAGAAGGAGAATACAACTGGTGCAGGCAGGTATGGCAGGAATACAGAAACAGCAGGTACTGGCAGGAATGGCTGGTATACAGGCAGGCACAGGCAGGTGCAGACTGGTATGGTTGGCATACAGGTGAACATGGCAGGTGAAGACTGGTATGGCTGGTATATAGGTGAGCATGGCAGGTTCAGGTAGGTATGTAAATTACAGCTGTATACAGTCAGGCACAGGCTAATACAGGCAGGTACAGACAGGTACTGAAAGACAAACTAGAACAGTGTACCTAAGAACTAGCAAGCATGCAACAAGCTGAGTACACACGTTGCTCAGGCACCTCCCAACAGTTGGAGTTGCCTTAAATAATAAGTGCCTTCCAGCCAATGGCTGGGGACACTTTAGGATGGTGCTCCCAGTCCCTTAAAGAGGGAGTGCACTCCCTAAGCACGGTGCCTGGGGGTCTGCGAGTTGTGCAGAGACCCTGGGCAGCAGCAGCAGGAGGAGGAAGAGAGGGACAGGGCTGTGGCAGTAAGTTGGCATCCCTGCTGGGGGAGGGGGGAAGTGTGCAGCCATGCCGGCGCTATGGTACATCCCCTTAGGCCTCCTCTTCATCAGACCCACAAGAAATCTCTCTAGGAGGAGAGGGATATGGATGTTCTGCCTGGGCTCCCACGGCCTCTCCTCAGGTCCGATCTCCTTCCAATCAATAAGAAAAAAGGATTTTCCTCTTACCCTCTTAGTGGCAAAAATATTCTCTACCTCGAAAACATCTTCAGTGCTGACAGTAGCAGACATGGTACCTGGGTCCTTGAAGAAGGGACTGAAGACAACAGGCTTGATAAGAGACACGTGAAATTAGTTGGGGATTTACAGAGAGGCCAGGAGTTGAGATTGTAAGTTACAGCATTAATCTGTTTGAGAACCTCTAATGGACCAATGAAGCGAGGACCAAATTTATACGAGGTTAGCTTCAGATGGACATATTTAGATGAAAGCCAAAACTTGTCCCCAGGGTGAAAGAGAGGTCGGCCCTGACGTCTCTTGTTTGCATGTCTCTTCATTTGTTTGGAAGATTTCATTAAAGAGGTCTTGCTGTCCTCTCAGATTTTAGAGAAGCTCTTTTCAGTACTGCTCCTGCATGGTGTCCCCTTCTCCCGCCATGCAGGTCCACTGGCTCACTCACCACCCAAGCCCCTGGATGTGGTACCCAGCATGTCCCTCCTGCTTCCTGGTGTGCTTGCTGCAGTTCCCAGTGGTGCTCCTAGTACACGTGTAGGGTCCCCTGTTCTTAAAAGGCCAGCGCGCTCATATGCTAAATGCCCTCAGCTTGTTGCTAAGAGGAATTTAGTGTAATGTAGTGCATCTGTAACATGGCTCCCAGCCAATACAGCTGAAACCAGAGGTTTACATACACTACTTAAAAAGACACACATGCAGTTTTTTCTCAATATCTGACAAGAAATCAGAATAAACCTTTCCTGTTTTAGGTCAATTAGGATTACCATTGCCAAAGTCAAAAGTTTACGTACATTTCATTAGTATTTGGTACCATTGCCCTTAACCTTCGTCCGGCTCAGTAGGTACAATTGTAACTATTCCGTTTTAAAATTGCAATAACTTTTTTTTTTCGAAAAGCCGTAGAGGGCTGAAATTTCGTGACATCTCTGCAGTTTTGGTCCAGAATATATTGGCCAAATTTCAATAAAATATATATGAAGGTACAATTGTACCTCTGCAGCCTGTTAACGTTGTAAAATTATGCAGCCTGACGAAGGTTAAACTGAATGACTTGGGTCAAACATTTGGGATATCCTTTGACAAGCTTCTCACAATTTTTGGTCAGAATTTGGGCCTATTCCTCTTGACATAACTGGTGTAACTAATCCTGGTTTATAGGTCGTCTTGCTCGCACCTGCCTTTTCAGCTTAGCCCAGAAATTTTCAATAGGATTGAGATCAGGGCTCTGTGATGGTATTCCAAAACATTGACTTTGTCATTATCCATTTGGAAGACCCATTTTTGCCCAAGCTTTAACTTCCTGACTGATGTCTTGAGATGTTGTTTCAATATTGCCCCATAATCTTCTTTTCTCATGATGCCATCTATTTTGGGAAGTGCACCAGTCACCCCTGCAGCAAAACAACCCCACAACTTGGTGTTGCCACCCCCATGTTTCACAGTTGGGATGGTGTTCTTAGGCTTCAAAGCTTCTTCCTTTTTCCTCCAAACAAAACGATGGTCATTATGCCCATAAAGTTCAATTCTAGTTTTATCAGACCACAGGACATGTCTCCAAAAATTAAGGTCTGTGTTCCTGTGTGCATTTGCAAACATTAATCTGGCTTTTTTATGTTTCTCTTGAAGTAATGGCTTCTTCCTGACAGAGTGGCCTTTCAGCCCATGTTGATACAGTACTCGTTTCACTGTGGATATTGACCCAATCTTACTAGCTTCTGCCATCATCTTCATAAGGTCTTTGCTTTTATCCTTGGGTTAATATGCACATGTTGGAGCAATTCATGTTCATCTCTGGCACACAGAACCTCTCTCTTTCCTGAGCGGTATGATGGCTGGACATTCCCATCTTGTTTGTACTTGAGTATAATTGTACAGATTAACGAGGCACCTTCAGGTATCTTCATATTGTACCCAAGGATGAGCCAGACTTGTGCAAGCTCACAATTCTCTTCTTCTTCTTCGCTTATTTCTTTAGACTTTCCCATAATGCTACAAAAAGAAGCAATGTGTTTCAGGTGTGCATTAAAATACATCCACTGGTGTGTTTTTAATTAACTCAGATGCTGCCCAAAAACCTATCACAGCACAAAAACAGGATTCAAAGTTCCTCCAAAAATTCAGAAAAATAGCAAAAAGAGCAGGAGATGCTTACCTGCCTAGGCCTCAAAACAAATGCACTTTAAGGATGCAGTGGACCCATATGGATAAGATGGCAACACAGGTGCAGAAATACCGATGAGGCAGCCACTCACAACCTACCAAATTAATGAAGGAGGTGGCTGCTTGGCATATGACTGCACATTAGAGACTTGTATGTGGCGCTGTTCACACAATGGGAATGCACAGCATCCAGGTTAACAGCCTATTAGTGATGCCCTTCTATTAGCGCAGGCGGGCTGCCCAGCGCTATTAAAATGCATCCCATGTGAACACACACCACAGTTTACAAGACGAGCGCTGGGCAGCCCGCCTGAGCTAATAGAAGGGCGTCACTAATAGGCTGTTAACCTGGATGCTGTGCATTAACATTGTGTGGACAGCGCCACATAATAGAAGTCTCTCATGTGCAGTCATATGCCAAGCAGCCACCCCCTCCATTAATTTGGTAGGTTGTGAGTGGCTGCCTCATCGGTATTTCTGCACCTGTGTTGCCATCCTAACCATATGGGTCCACTGCATCCTGATAGTGCATTTGTTTGGAGGCCTAGGCAGGTAAGCATCTCTGCCCTTCTTGCTATTTTTCTGAATTTTTGGAGGAACAAAAAACAACAATCAGAAGCTTCCAAACACATGCCATCATCATATGGGCAGTCCAGAATAGTTTAGAGGCATAGCAATCTTAGTGTATGCAAATTTTTGACTTTGCAGTAAGTAATAAAAATGCCTTAAAACATTCTTTCTCTCTCATTATTCTCGCATTTGGTAAATATTAATAACTAGATTGTGGCCCGATTCTAACGCATCGGGTATTCTAGAATATGCATGTCCCCGTAGTATATGGACAATGATGATTCCAGAATTCGCGGCAGACTGTGCCCGTCGCTGATTGGTCGAGGCAACCTTTATGACATCATCATCGCCATGGCAACCATTATGACATCTACGTCGATACTGTGCCCGTCGCTGATTGGTCGAGGCCTGGGGGCCTCGACCAATCAGACGCGGGATGTCTACGTCCTTTATGACATCATCGTCGCTGTGCCCGTCGCTGATTGGTCGAGGCCATCTACGTCGATACTGTGCCCGTCGCTGAATCAGAAACGCGGGATGTCTACGTCCTTTATGACATCATCGTCGCTGGCGGCCTCGACCAATCAGAGACGCGGGATTTCCAGGACAGACAGACAGACAGACAGAAAGACAGACAGACAGACAGGAAGACAGACAGACGGAAAAACCCTTAGGCAATTATATATATAGATTATGGTAATCCTAATTGACCTAAAATGGGAAAGGTTTATTCTGATTTCATATCAGATATTGAGAAAAACAGGCATATGTGTCTTTTTATATAGTGTGTGTAAACTTGTGGCTTCAAATGTAGCTGGGAGGAATCTTGTATAAAAGACTCCCTCTCCCCTAGGGAGTGGCCAAGCAATGAGTGGAATCATTAGGCCGGGGTCACACTGGCGTATTGCATCCGATGTGAGATCACCGGATGCGATATGCTAATGACACTCGGAGCTGAGTGTCATGCGTCTGTGCTCTGATTCTCTCGCACAGGTAGGATCGGAGTACAGCTGCGGAGGAGGTGGAGAAATGAATTTCTCCATCTCCTCCATTGCTGAGGTCCGCTTATAACGCACATCACTCGGATGATATCTGAGAGGTGTGTGCTGTCCCACTCGCACCCATAGGCTTATATGGGTGCGAGTGAGCCGAGATTTTTCCTCGGTCCGAGACAATCGCAGCATGCTCCTGTCAGTGTCAGGTTCTGACGTCGCTGACACTGACAGCGGGCGCGATGATGTCACTGCCCGGCGCCCGGTGTCAGGAGCTCAGCGGGAGCAGCGCAGGAGCCAGGAAGAAGAGAGGTGAGTATTTATTCATTTATTTTTTATGGGTGCTGCTGTCTTATTACAGGGTCTGCCAATGGGGGGCTGCCTTATTACAGGGTCTGACTATGGGGGTGCTGCCTTATTACAGGGTCTGACTATGGGGGTGCTGTCTTATTACAGGATCTGCCTATGGGGGCTGCCTTATTACAGGGTCTGACTATGGGTGTGCTGTCTTATTACAGGGTCTGCCTATGGGGGACTGCCTTATTACAGGGTCTGCCTATGGGGGACTGCCTTATTACAGGGTCTGCCTATAGGGGTGCTGCCTTATTACAGGGCCTGACTATGGGGGTGCTGCCTTATTACAGGGTCTGACTGTGGGGGTGCTGCCTTATTACAGGGTCTGCCTATAGGGGTGCTACCTTATTACAGGGTCTGATTATGGGGGCTGCCTTATGCTATAGAGTCTGCCTATGGGGAGTGAATTATACTATATTGTGGACTATTTGGTGCATTATGCTACTGTATATGGAGGCTATCTAGGGGCCATCATACAGTATGGAGATTACAGTGTGGGGGTCATTATACATTGTTGGAACTATCAAACAGTTTGGGGGCTACTAAGGAGTCAGTATCCTGTGTGGGTGGTACTATACAGTGAGGGGGCATTATACTGCATTATACTGTATAGGGGAGCTGTACAGGAGGAGACTCAGGACATTATTAAATCTAAAGTGGGCACTTATTGTTATAGGGGAACTCAGGTTACTGTGGCAAAGGGGCACACAGGGCAATATTACTTTCTAGGAGCAACATATGGGCAGTTTTCTAGGGCACTTGCACCCGCCATTACTATATTATAGAGGATTGCTTTAGAATTTATAGGGCACAGAGAATCACACAGCAGGTGCAGTAATAGGGACACATACGGCAGCAGCGGCTCAGTATTGGGGTATCAGATGCAGTAATAGGGACACATACGGCAGCAGAGGCTCAGTATTGGGGTATCAGGGGCAGTAATAGGGACACATACGGCAGCAGCGGCTCAGTATTGGGGTATCAGGGGCAGTAATAGGGAAACATACGGCAGCAGCGGCTCAGTATTGGGGTATCAGGTGCAGTAATAGGGACACATACGGCAGCAGCGGCTCAGTATTGGGGTATCAGGTGCAGTAATAGGGACACATACGGCAGCAGCGGCTCAGTATTGGGGTATCAGGTGCAGTAATGGGGTCACATACAGCAGCAGCGGCTCAGTATTGGGGTATCACTACCCGAGCATGCTCGTAGAAACTCGAGTAACGAGCACACTTGCTCATCACTAATTACCATCCATTCTTTGCTAGCCAGATATGATGAGGTCAATTTGACATTAATAAGGCTGTGTTTGCATTAAAGAGCTTGAAAGGGTTTCAATACAGTCCTAGGAGACATTCGAGTGTTTAACACATATTATTCAGGCAATTATAAGCTTTGCAGTATTGAGATTCACAGTGGATTTATTCATTGCAGATTGAATTCTTTGGGGAAATTTGGCCATTTTTTGAGGGAACAAATGCCTCATGGAAATGGTGTAAGTCAAACAACTTAAAACCATAACAATATAAATATCTACAGTAGACTGAACATCTCTGAATCTGAATTACACTTGTACACAAAGATTCAAACTTGTTTTTCACAATGAATCTCTAAATATAACTAGACATTGGAGAACTTAAGTTTTTTTAACTTCGCCTTTATTTTGCTTCATCCAGAAATATGTTTATACAGGATGTTTTAACTTTCCTTTCAAGATGGAAATGTCAGAAGACAATTGGAAACAATCCCACGCACATTTTTTTTTATAAACCTTTCAAGCATTTCATGCACTTATCTGTGTATCATGAAGTTGGCAGGACGGACACAGCCAAATTATACTAGATTCACTAATAGGGCCGTGTGGGATTTTGATTTTTTTTGCTGCTTTGCTAAAAAAATGGAATCTAGATGTTACATGTGAGGCCTACCTTCACAAATTTAGAACTCCTTTGTCATACTAAAGTCATGCTCCTATCTAAGTAGGATTTTTCAAGAACCATTGCAGAAATGCCTACGTGCACAAGACCTGACAGAATAACAAATCTGCAGGTGGTCGGGCATCTAGGAAATAGCGACCACAATATTGTACAGTTTCACCTGTCTTTCACTAGGGGGACTTGTCAGCGAGTCACAAAAAACACTGAACTTTAGGAAGGCAAAGTTTGACCAGCTTAGAGATGCCCTTAATCTGGTAGACTGGGACAATATCCTCAGAAATAAGAATACAGATAATAAATGGAAAATGTTTAAGAACATCCTAAATAGGCACTGTAAGCGGTTTATACCTTGTGGGAATAAAAGGACTAGAAATAGGAAAAACCCAATGTGGCTAAACAAAGAAGTAAGACAGGCAATTAACAGTAAAAAGAAAGCATTTGCACTACTAAAGCAGGATGGCACCATTGAAGCTCTAAAAAACTATAGGGAGAAAAATACTTTATCTAAAAAACTAATTAAAGCTGCCAAAAAGGAAACAGAGAAGTAAGGAGAGTAAAACTAATCCCAAACTGTTCTTCAACTATATCAATAGTAAAAGAATAAAAACTGAAAATGTAGGCCCCTTAAAAAATAGTGAGGAAAGAATGGTTGTAGATGACGAGGAAAAAGCTAACATATTAAACACCTTCTTCTCCACGGTATTCACGGTGGAAAATGAAATGCTAGGTGAAATCCCAAGAAACAATGAAAACCCTATATTAAGGGTCACCAATCTAACCCAAGAAGAGGTGCGAAACCGGCTAAATAAGATTAAAATAGATAAATCTCCGGGTCCGGATGGCATACACCCACGAGTACTAAGAGAACTAAGTAATGTAATAGATAAACCATTATTTCTTATTTTTAGGGACTCTATAGCGATGGGGTCTGTTCCGCAGGACTGGCGCATAGCAAATGTGGTGCCAATATTCAAAAAGGGCTCTAAAAGTGAACCTGGAAATTATAGGCCAGTAAGTCTAACCTCTATTGTTGGTAAAATATTTGAAGGGTTTCTGAGGGATGTTATTCTGGATTATCTCAATGAGAATAACTGTTAAACTCCATATCAGCATGGGTTTATGAGAAATCGTTCCTGTCAAACCTGTTATGACCTGGTGGATAGGACAAGAATGGACCTGATGGTCAAGAGCACCCGGAAAGACATGATAGCTACAAAAATACAGGACAAGCTCTGGCAAGTGGAAACTCTGCTGACCGCAATCACTGTTATGACCTGGTGGTTAGGACAAGAATGGAACTGATGGTCAAGAGCACCCGGAAAGACCTGATAGCTACAAAAATACAGGACAAGCTCTGGGAAGTGGGAACTCTGCTGACCGCAATCCCTAATCCTATCACACACACTAGAAATAGCCGTGGATTGCTCCTAACGCTCCCTATGCAACTCGTCACAGCCTCAGAACTAGCTAGCCCTAAAGATAGGAAAATAAAGCCTACCTTGCCTCAGAGAAATTCCCCAAAGGAAAAGGCAGCCCCCTCATATATTGACTGTGAGTAAGATGAAATCACAAACACAGAGATGAAATAGATTTAGCAAAGTGAGGCCCGACTTACTGAACAGACAGAGGATAGGAAAGGTAACTTTGCGGTCAGCACAAAAACCTACAAAAAGCCACGCAGAGTGAGCAGGGAAAAAAAAACCTTCCGCACCGACTCACGGTGTGGAGGCGCCCCTCTGCGTCCCAGAGCTTCCAGCAAGCAAGGCAATATTCACAATAGCAAGCTGGACAGAAAATATAGCAAACAAGAAAATAGCAAAGAGGAACTTAGCTTCTGCTGGAATAAACAGGTAACCAGAACGATCCAGGAGCGAACTAGACCAATAGTACAACATTGACAGCTGGCATGGGGCAAAGATCTAAGTGGAGTTAAATAGAGCAGCCCACTAACGACTAAGCCTCGTCACCTGTGGAAGGAAACTCAGAAACACCCACAGCCACCAGAGGAAGTCCATGGACAGAACCAGCCGAAGTACCATTCATGACCACAGGAGGGAGCCCGACAACAGAATTCACAACAGTACCCCCCCTTGAGGAGGGGTCACCGAACCCTCACCAGAGCCCCCAGGCCGACCAGGATGAGCCAAATGAAAGGCACAAACCAGATCGGCAGCATGAACATCAGAGGCAAAAACCCAGGAATTATCTTCCTGACCATAACCCTTCCACTTGACCAGGTACTGGAGTTTCCGTCTCGAAATACGAGAATCCAAAATCTTCTCCACCACATACTCCAACTCCCCCTCAACCAACACCGGGGCAGGAGCATCAACGGATGGAACCACAGGCGCCACGTATCTCCGCAATAACGACCTATGGAACACATTATGGATGACAAAAGAAGCTGGAAGGGACAAACGAAATGACACAGGATTGATAACCTCAGAAATCTTATACGGACCAATGAAACGAGGCTTAAACTTAGGAGAGGAAACCTTCATAGGAACATAACAAGACGACAACCAAACCAAATCCCCAACACGAAGTCGGGGACCCACACAGCGCCGGCGGTTAGCGAAACGTTGAGCCTTCTCCTGGGACAATGTCAAATTGTCCACCACATGAGTCCAAATCTGCTGCAACCTATCCACCACAGTATCTACACTAGGACAGTCCGAAGACTCAACTGTTGTGAATTCTGTTGTCAAGCTCCCTCCTGTGGTCATGAATGGTACTTCGGCTGGTTCTGTCCATGGGCTTCCTCTGGTATTTGTGAGTGGGGCTGCGGCTTCTGAGGTTCCTTCCACAGGTGACGAGGTTAATTCGTTAGCTGGCTGCTCTATTTAACTCCACCTAGATCTTTGCTCCATGCCACCTGTCAATGTTCCAGTATTGGTCTAGTTCACTCCTGGATCGTTCTTGTGACCTGTCTTCCCAGCAGAAGCTAAGTGCTTGCTTGTTTTTCTCTGGTTTGCTATTTTTTTGTCCAGCTTGCTATTTTTATTGTTGTCTTGCTAGCTGGAAGCTTTGGGACGCAGAGGGAGCGCCTCCGCACCGTGAGTCGGTGCGGAGGGTCTTTTTGCACCCTCTGCGTGGTCTTTTTGTAGGTTTTTGTGCTGACCGCAAAGCTACCTTTCCTATCCTCAGTCTGTTCAGTAAGTCGGGCCTCACTTTGCTTAATCTATTTCATCTCTGTGTTTGTATTTTCATCTTTACTCACAGTCATTATATGTGGGGGGCTGCCTTTTCCTTTGGGGAATTTCTCTGAGGCAAGGTAGGCTTTATTTTTCTATCTTCAGGGCTAGCTAGTTCCTTAGGCTGTGCCGAGTTGCATAGGGAGCGTTAGGAGCAATCCACAGCTATTTTTAGTGTGTGTGATAGGATTAGTGATTGTGGTCAGCAGAGTTCCCACGTCCCAAAGCTTGTCCTATATTATCAGTAACTATCAGGTCATTCCGTGTGCTCTTAACCACCAGGTCCATTATTGTACTGACCACCAGGTCATAACAGTACAGGTGGCCCAAAGTACTAATGCATCTCAATAGAGGGATAAGAGAAGTTCTGAGACCATTTTTTTTTCTTTGCAGTGTGTTTTGTCTCTCTTTTCCCCTTTACCTCTGGGTGGCTCAGGATACAGGTGTAGATATGGACATTCACTGCAAGGGTACAAAACATTCAAGATTTTGTGGTTCAGAATCCAATGTTAGAGCCTAGGATTCCAATTCCTGATTTGTTTTTTGGGGATAGATCTAAGTTTCTGAATTTCAAAAATAATTGTAAATTGTTTCTTGCTTTGAAACCTCGCTCCTCAGGTAACCCTGTTCAACAAGTGAAAATCATAATTTCTTTGTTATGTGGCGACCCTCAAGACTGGGCATTTTCCCTTGCGCCAGGAGATCCGGCATTGCGTGATGTTGATGCGTTTTTTCTGGCGCTCGGATTGCTTTATGATGAACCTAATTCAGTGGATCAGGCAGAGAAAATCTTGCTGGCTCTGTGTCAGGGTCAGGATGAGGTAGAGATATATTGTCAGAAGTTTAGGAAGTGGCCTGTACTCACTCAGTGGAATGAATGTGCCCTGGCAGCAATTTTCAGAAAGGGTCTCTCTGAAGCCCTTAAGGATGTCATGGTGGGATTTCCCATGCCTGCTGGTCTGAATGAGTCTATGTCTTTGGCCATTCAGATCGATCGACGCTTACGTGAGCGTAAAGCTGTGCACCATTTGGCGGTATTATCTGAGCATAGACCAGAGCCTATGCAATGTGATAGGACTTTGACCAGAGCTGAACGGCAAGAACACAGACGTCGGAATAGGCTGTGTTTTTACTGTGGTGATTCCACTCATGCTATCTCCGATTGTCCTAAGCGCACTAGGCGTTTCGCTAGGTCTGCCACCATTGGTACGGTACAGTCGAAATTTCTTTTGTCCGTTACTCTGATCTGCTCTTTGTCATCCTATTCTGTTATGGCATTTGTGGATTCAGGCGCTGCCCTGAATTTGATGGACTTGGAGTTTGCTAGGCGCTGTGGTTTTTTCTTGGAGCCCTTGCAGTATCCTATTCCATTGAGAGGAATTGATGCTACGCCTTTGGCCAAGAATAAGCCTCAGTACTGGACCCAATTGACCATGTGCATGGCTCCTGCACATCAGGAGGATATTCGCTTTTTGGTGTTGCATAATCTGCATGATGTGGTCGTTTTGGGGTTGCCATGGCTACAGGTCCATAATCCAGTATTGGATTGGAAATCTATGTCTGTGTCCAGCTGGGGTTGTCAGGGAGTACATGGTGATGTTCCATTTTTGTCTATTTCGTCATCCACCCCTTCTGAAGTCCCCTAGTTCCTTAGGCTGTGCCGAGTTGCATAGGGAGCGTTAGGAGCAATCCACGGCTATTTCTAGTGTGTGTGATAGTATTAGGGATTGCGGTCAGCAGAGTTCCCACGTCCCAAAGCTTGTCCTATATTATCAGTAACTATCAGGTCATTCCGTGTGCTCTTAACCACCAGGTCCATTATTGTCCTGACCACCAGGTCATAACACTCAACCTGCCCTGAAGAGAAACGAGGATAGAAACCAGAATTGCAGAAAAACGGCGAAACCAAAGTAGCCGAGCTGGCCCGATTATTAAGGGCGAACTCAGCCAACGGCAAAAAGGACACCCAATCATCCTGATCAGCAGAAGCAAAGCATCTCAGATATGTTTCCAAAGTCTGATTAGTTTGTTCGGTTTGGCCATTTGTCTGAGGATGGAAAGCCGAGGAAAAAGACAAATCAATGCCCATCCTAGCACAAAAGGATCGCCAAAACCTTGAAACAATCTGGGAACCTCTGTCCGAAACGATGTTCTCCGGGATACCATGTAAACGAACCACATGCTGGAAAAATAATGGCACCAAATCAGAGGAGGAAGGCAATTTAGACAAGGGTACCAAATGGACCATCTTAGAAAAGCGATCACAAACCACCCAAATGACCGACATCTTTTGAGAGACGGGGAGATCCGAAATAAAATCCATAGAAATATGCGTCCAGGGCCTCTTCGGGACCGGCAAGGGCAAAAGCAACCCACTGGCACGAGAACAGCAGGGCTTAGCCCGAGCACAAGTCCCACAGGACTGCACAAAAGAACGCACATCCCGTTACAAAGATGGCCACCAAAAGGATCTAGCCACAAAATCTCTGGTACCAAAGATTCCAGGATGCCCAGCCAACACTGAACAATGAGTCCCAGAGATAACTCTACTAGTCCATCTATCAGGGACAAACAGTTTCTCCGCTGGGCAACGGTCAGGTCTATCAGCCTGAAATTTTTGCAGCACCCGCCGCAAATCAGGGGAGATGGCAGACAAAATAACCCCCTCTTTGAAAATACCCGCCGGCTCAGGAACACCCGGAGAGTCAGGCACAAAACTCCTTGACAGGGCATCAGCCTTCACATTCTTAGAGCCCGGAAGGTACGAAACCACAAAATCAAAACGGGAGAAAAATAACGACCATCGAGCCTGTCTCGGATTCAACCGTTTGGCAGACTCAAGATAAGTCAAATTCTTGTGATCTGTCAAGACCACCACGCGATGCTTGGCTCCTTCAAGCCAATGACGCCACTCCTCGAATGCCTACTTCATGGCCAACAACTCTCGATTATCAACATCATAATTGTGCTCAGCAGGCGAAAACTTTCTAGAAAAGAAAGCACATGGCTTCATCACCGAGCCATCAGAACTTCTTTGCGACAAAACAGCCCCTGCTCCAATCTCAGAAGCATCAACCTCAACCTGAAACGGGAGCGAAACATCTGGCTGGCACAACACAGGGGCAGAAGAAAAACGACGCTTCAACTCCTGAAAAGCCTCTACAGCTGCAGAAGACCAATTGACCATTGACAATTGAGCATTGGAAAGCCTGAATGGCATAACCAGGTACTCAAAATGGCCCTCGGGCGTATTAAATGCTGTTTTCCATTCATCGCCCTGTTTAATACGCACAAGATTATACGCCCCTCGAAGATCTATCTTGGTGAACCAACTAGCCCCTTTAGTACGAGCAAACAAATCAGACAGCAACGGCAAAGGATACTGAAATTTGACTGTAATTTTATTAAGAAGGCGGTAATCAATACAAGGTCTCAAAGAACCATCCTTCTTGGCCACAAAAAAGAACCCTGCTCCTAACGGTGATGACGAGGGGCGAATTTGGCCTTTCTCCAAGGATTCCTTTATATAACTCCGCATAGCGGCGTGTTCTGGCACAGATAAATTGAACAATCGGCCCTTAGGAAACTTACTACCAGGAATCAAATTAATTGCACAATCGCAATCCCTATGAGGAGGTAGGGCACTGGCTTTGGGCTCATCAAATACATCCCGATAATCTGACAAAAACTCTGGAACTTCAGAAGGAGTGGAAGACGAAATTGACAAAAATGGAACATCACCATGTACCCCCTGGCAACCCCAGCTGGACACAGACATAGATTTCCAGTCCAATACTGGATTATGAACCGATAGCCATGGCAACCCCAAAACGACCACATCATGCAGATTATACAACACCAAAAAGCGGATATCCTCCTGATGTGCAGGAGCCATGCACATAGTCAATTGGGTCCAGTACTGAGGCTTATTCTTGGCCAAAGGCGTAGCATCAATTCCTCTCAATGGAATAGGATACTGCAAGGGCTCCAAGACAAAACCACAGCGCCTAGCATACTCCAAGTCCATCAAATTCAGGGCAGCGCCTGAATCCACAAATGCCATAACTGAATAGGATGACAAACAGCAAATCAGAGTAACGGACAATAGAAATTTAGACTGTACCGTACCAATGGTGGCAGACCTAGCGAACCGCTTAGTGCGCTTAGGACAATCAGAGATAGCATGAGTGGAATCACCACAGTAAAAACATAGCCCATTCCGACGTCTGTGTTCTTGCCGTTCAGCTCTGGTCAAAGTCCTATCACATTGCATAGGCTCAGGCCCATGCTCAGATAGTACCGCCAAATGGTTCACAGATTTACGCTCACGCAAGCGTCGATCGATCTGAATGGCCAAGGACATAGACTCATTCAGACCAGCAGGCGTGGGAAATCCCACCATGACATCCTTAAGGGCTTCAGAGAGACCCTTTCTGAAGATTGCTGCCAGGGCACATTCATTCCACTGAGTGAGCACAGACCACTTTCTAAACTTCTGACAGTATACCTCCGCTTCATCCTGACCCTGACACAAAGCCAGCAAGATTTTCTCTGCCTGATCCACTGAATTAGGTTCGTCATAAAGCAATCCAAGCGCCAGGAAAAACGCATCAACATCACGCAATGCCGGATCTCCTGGCGCAAGGGAAAATGCCCAGTCTTGAGGGTCACCACGTAACAAAGAAATAATGATCTTTACTTGTTGAACAGGGTCACCTGAGGAACGAGGTTTCAAGGCAAGAAACAATTTACAATTATTTTTGAAATTCAAGAACTTAGATCTATCACCAAAAAACAAATCAGGAATTGGAATCCTAGGCTCTGACATCGGATTCTGAACCACAAAATCTTGAATGTTTTGAACCCTTGTAGTGAGATTATCCATCCAAGAGGACAGACCTTGAATGTCCATGTTTACACCTGTGTCCTGAACCACCCAGAGGTAAAGGGGAAAAGAGAGACAAAACACACTGCAAAGAAAAAAAAATGGTCTCAGAACTTCTCTTATCCCTCTATTGAGATGCATTAATACTTTGGGCCAGCTGTACTGTTATGACCTGGTGGTTAGGACAAGAATGGACCTGATAGTCAAGAGCACCCGGAAAGACCTGATAGCTAAAAAAATGCAGGACAAGCTCTGGGAAGTGGAAACTCTGCTGACCGCAATCACTGTTATGACCTGGTGGTTAGGACAAGAATGGACCTGATGGTCAAGAGCACCCGGAAAGACCTGATAGCTTCAAAAATACAGGACAAGCTCTGGGAAGTGGAAACTCTGCTGACCGCAATCCCTAATCCTATCACACACACTAGAAATAGCCGTGGATTGCTCCTAACGCTCCCTATGCAACTCATCACAGCCTCAGAACTAGCTAGCCCTAAAGATAGGAAAATAAAGCCTACCTTGCCTCAGAGAAATTCCCCAAAGGAAAAGGCAGCCCCCACATATATTGACTGTGAGTAAGATGAAATCATAAACACAGAGATGAAATAGATTTAGCAAAGAGAGGCCCGACTTACTGAACAGACAGAGGATAGGAAAGGTAACTTTGCGGTCAGCACAAAAACCTACAAAAAGCCACGCAGAGTGAGCAGGGAAAAAAAAAACCTTCCACACCGACTCACGGTGCGGAGGTGCCCCTCTGCGTCCCAGAGCTTCCAGCAAGCAAGGCAATATTCACAATAGCAAGCTGGACAGAAAAAATAGCAAACAAGAAAATAGCAAAGAGGAACTTAGCTTCTGCTGGAATAAACAGGTAACTGTTGTGAATTCTGTGGCAGAGCTCCCTCCTGTGGTCACAAGTGGTACTTCGGCTGGTTCTCTCTGTGAGCTTCCGTTGGTGGAGGAAAGTGGTACTGCGGCTTCTGAGTTTCCTTCCTCAGGTGATGTGTGAAGTCGTTAGGTGCTGCTCTATTTAACTCCACCTAGTGCTTTGATCCTGGCCTCCAGTCAATGTTCTAGTATTGGACCTGTTTCCTCCTGGATCGTTCCTGTGGCTTGCTGCTCTGCATAGCTAAGTTCCTCTTTGCTATTTGTTTGCTGTTTTTTTCTGTCCAGCTTGTCAATTTGTTTTTTACTGCTTGCTGGAAGCTCTGGGACGCAGAGGGTGTACCTCCGTGCCGTTAGTTCGGTACGGAGGGTCTTTTTGCCCCCTTTGCGTGGTTTTTGTAGGGTTTTGTGTTGACCGCAAAGTTATCTTTCCTATCCTCGCTCTGTTCAGAAAGTTGGGCCTCACTTTGCTAAATCTATTTCATCTCTACGTTTGTCTTTTCATCTTAACTCACAGTCATTATATGTGGGGGCTGCCTTTTCCTTTGGGGTATTTCTCTGAGGCAAGGTAGGCTTATTTTCTATCTTCAGGCTAGCTAGTTTCTCAGGCCGTGCCGAGTTGCATAGGGAGCGTTAGGCGCAATCCACGGCTGCCTTTAGTGTGGTTGGAGAGGATTAGGGATTGCGGTCAACAGAGTTCCCACGTCTCAGAGCTCGTTCTTGTTTTTTGGGTTATTGCCAGGTCACTGTATGTGCGCTGACCTCTATGTCCATTGTGGTACTGAAGTACCTTTCATAACAGTACTGGAGGCCCAAAGTACTAATGATTCTCAATAGAGGGAAAAAAGAAGTTCTGAGACCATTTTTTTTTTTCTGCACTGTGTTTTGCCTTTTTTTCCCCCTAGACATTTGGGTGGTTCAGGACACAGGTGTAGCAATGGACATTAAAGGTCTGTCTTCATGTGTGGATCAGCTCACGGCAAGAGTACAAAGTATTCAAGACTTTGTGGTTCAGAATTCTATGTTAGAACCGAGAATTCCTATTCCTGATTTGTTTTTTGGAGATAGAACTAAATTTCAGAGTTTCAAAAATAATTGTAAACTATTTCTGGCTTTGAAACCTCGCTCCTCTGGTGACCCAGTTCAACAAGTTAGGATCGTTATTTCTTTTTTGCGTGGCGACCCTCAGGACTGGGCATTTTCTCTTGCGTCAGGACATCCTGCATTAAGTAATATCGATGCATTTTTCCTGGCGCTCGGATTGCTGTACGATGAGCCTAATTCTGTGGATCAGGCAGAGAAGAATTTGCTGGCTCTGTGTCAGGGTCAGGATGAAATAGAGGTATATTGTCAGAAATTTAGAAAGTGGTCCGTACTCACTCAGTGGAATGAAGGTGCGCTCGCAGCTATTTTCAGAAAAGGTCTCTCTGAAGCCCTTAAGGATGTCATTGTGGGATTTCCTATGCCTCCTGGTCTGAATGAGTCTATGTCTTTGGCCATTCAGATCGGTCGACGCTTGCGCGAGCGTAAATCTGTGCACCATTTGGCGGTATTACCTGAGCTTAAACCTGAGCCTATGCAGTGCGATAGGACTTTGACCAGAGTTGAACGGCAAGAACACAGACGTCTGAATGGGCTGTGTTTCTACTGTGGTGATTCCACTCATGCTATCTCTGATTGTCCTAAGCGCACTAAGCGGTTCGCTAGGTCTGCCACCATTGGTATGGTACAGTCAAAATTTCTTCTGTCTGTTACCTTGATCTGCTCTTTGTCATCGTATTCTGTCATGGCATTTGTGGACTCAGGCGCTGCTCTGAATTTGATGGACTTGGAGTATGCTAGGCGTTGTGGGTTTTTCTTGGAGCCCTTGCAGTGTCCTATTCCATTGAGAGGAATTGATGCTACGCCTTTGGCCAAGAATAAGCCTCAGTACTGGACCCAGCTGACCATGTGCATGGCTCCTGCACATCAGGAGGTTATTCGCTTTCTGGTGTTGCATAATCTGCATGATGTGGTCGTGTTGGGGTTGCCATGGCTACAAGTCCATAATCCAGTATTAGATTGGAAATCCATGTCTGTGTCCAGCTGGGGTTGTCAGGGGGTACATGGTGATGTCCCATTTCTGACTATTTCGTCATCCACCCCTTCTGAGGTTCCTGAGTTCTTGTCTGATTACCGGGATTTATTTGATGAGCCCAAGTCCGATACCCTACCTCCGCATAGGGATTGTGATTGTGCTATCGATTTGATTCCTGGTAGTAAATTCCCAAAAGGTCGACTGTTTAATTTATCTGTGCCTGAGCACGCCGCTATGCGGAGTTATGTGAAGGAGTCTTTGGAGAAGGGGCATATTCGCCCATCATTGTCGCCATTAGGAGCAGGGTTCTTTTTTGTAGCCAAGAAGGATGGTTCACTGAGACCTTGTATAGATTACCGCCTTCTAAATAAGATCACGGTTAAATTTCAGTACCCCTTGCCATTGTTATCTGATTTGTTTGCTCGGATTAAGGGGGCTAGTTGGTTCACCAAGATAGATCTTCGTGGTGCGTATAATCTTGTGCGTATTAAGTGAGGCGATGAGTGGAAAACTGCATTTAATACGCCCGAGGGCCATTTTGAGTATCTAGTAATGCCATTCGGACTGGCCAATGCTCCATCAGTGTTTCAGTCCTTTATGCATGACATCTTCCGAGAGTACCTGGATAAATTCCTGATTGTGTACTTAGATGACATTTTGATCTTCTCGGATGATTGGGAGTCTCATGTGAAGCAGGTCAGAACGGTGTTTCAGGTCCTGCGTGCTAATTCTTTGTTTGTGAAGGGATCAAAGTGTCTTTTTGGTGTTCAGAAGGTTTCATTTTTGGGGTTCATCTTTTCCCCTTCTACTATCGAGATGGACCCTGTTAAGGTCCAAGCCATCCATAATTGGACTCAGCCGACATCTCTGAAAAGTCTGCAAAAGTTCCTGGGCTTTGCTAATTTTTATCGTCGCTTCATTTGCAATTTTTCTAGTATTGCTAAACCATTGACTGATTTGACCAAGAAAGGTGCTGATTTGGTCAATTGGTCTTCTGCTGCGGTGGAAGCTTTTCAAGAGTTGAAGCGTCGTTTTTCTTCTGCCCCTGTGTTGTGTCAACCAGATGTTTCGCTTCCGTTCCAGGTCGAGGTTGATGCTTCTGAGATTGGAGCAGGGGCTGTTTTGTCGCAGAGAAGTTCTGATTGCTCGGTGATGAAACCATGCGCCTTTTTTTCCAGGAAGTTTTCGCCTGCTGAGCGAAATTATGATGTGGGCAATCGAGAGTTGCTGGCCATGAAGTGGGCATTCGAGGAGTGGCGTCATTGGCTTGAAGGAGCTAAGCATCGCGTGGTGGTCTTGACTGATCATAAGAACTTGACTTATCTCGAGTCCGCCAAGCGGTTGAATCCTAGACAAGCTCGTTGGTCGTTGTTTTTTGCCCGTTTTGACTTTGTGATTTCATACCTTCCGGGCTCTAAAAATGTGAAGGCGGATGCTCTGTCTAGGAGTTTTGTGCCTGACTCTCCGGGTGTATCTGAGCCAGCAGGTATCCTCAAAGAGGGAGTAATTGTGTCTGCCATCTCCCCTGATTTGCGGCGGGTGCTGCAAAAATTTCAGGCTAATAAACCTGATCGTTGCCCAGCGGAGAAACTGTTTGTCCCTGATAGGTGGACGAATAAAGTTATCTCTGAGGTTCATTGTTCGGTGTTGGCTGGTCATCCTGGAATCTTTGGTACCAGAGAGTTAAGGTACCATCACACATAGCGACGCTGCAGCGATACCGACAACGATCCGGATCGCTGCAGCGTCGCTGTTTGGTCGCTGGAGAGCTGTCACACAGACAGCTCTCCAGCAACCAACGATCCCGAGGTCCCCGGTAACCAGGGTAAACATCGGGTAACTAAGCGCAGGGCCGCGCTTAGTAACCCGATGTTTACCCTGGTTACCATCCTAAAAAGTAAAAAAACAAACGCTACATACTTACCTTCCGCTGTCTGTCCTCGGCGCTCTGCTTCTCTGGTCTGGCTGTGCGCGCCGGGCAGCCAGAAAGCAGAGCGATGACGTCACCACTCTGCTTTCCGGCTGACCGACGCTCACAGCCAGAGCAGGAGGAGAGCAGAGCGCAGCGCTGGAGGACAGACGGCTGTAGGTAAGTATGTACTGTTTGTTTTTTTACTTTTAGGATGGTAACCAGGGTAAACATCGGGTTACTAAGCGCGGCCCTGCGCTTAGTTACCCGATGTTTACCCTGGTTACCAGCAAAGACATCGCTGAATCAGTGTCACACACGCCGATTCAGCGATGTCTACGGGGAGTCCAGCGACGAAATAAAGTTCTGGACTTTCTTCCCCGACCAGCGATCTCCCAGCAGGGGCCTGATCGCTGCTGCGTGTCACACTGGACGATATCGCTAGCGAGGACGCTGCAACGTCACGGATCGCTAGCGATATCGTCTAATGTGACAGTACCTTTAGTGGCTAGATCCTTTTGGTGGCCATCTCTGTCGCAGGATGTGCGTACTTTTGTGCAGTCCTGTGGGATTTGTGCTCGGGCTAAGCCCTGCTGTTCTCGTGCCAGTGGGTTGCTTTTGCCCTTGCCGGTCCCGAAGAGGCCTTGGACACATATCTCTATGGATTTTATTTCAGATCTTTCCGTCTCTCAAAAGATGTCAGTCATTTGGGTGGTCTGTGATCGCTTCTCTAAGATGGTCCATTTGGTACCCTTGTCTAAATTGCCTTCCTCCTCTGATTTGGTGCCATTGTTCTTCCAGCATGTGGTTCGTTTACATGGCATGCCAGAGAATATCGTTTCTGACAGAGGTTCCCAGTTTGTTTCGAGGTTTTGGCGAGCCTTTTGTGGTAGGATGGGCATTGACTTGTCTTTTTCCTCGGCTTTCCATCCTCAGACTAATGGCCAGACCGAACGAACCAATCAGACCTTGGAAACATATCTGAGATGCTTTGTTTCTGCTGATCAGGATGACTGGGTGTCCTTTTTGCCTTTGGCTGAGTTCGCCCTTAATAATCGTGCCAGCTCGGCTACCTTGGTTTCACCGTTTTTCTGCAACTCTGGGTTCCATCCTCGTTTCTCTTCAGGGCAGGTTGAGTCTTCGGACTGTCCTGGTGTGGATACTGTGGTGGACAGGTTGCAGCAGATTTGGACTCATGTTGTGGACAATTTGACTTTGTCCCAGGAGAAGGCTCAACGTTTCGCTAATCGCAGACGCTGTGTGGGTCCCCGACTTCGGGTTGGGGACTTGGTTTGGTTATCTTCTCGTCATATTCCTATGAAGGTTTCCTCTCCTAAGTTTAAACCTCGTTTTATTGGTCTGTATAGTATTTCTGAGGTTCTTAATCCTGTGTCTTTTCGTCTGACCCTTCCAGATTCTTTTTCCATACATAACGTATTCCATAGGTCATTGTTGCGGAGATACGTGGCACCTATGGTTCCATCTGTTGATCCTCCTGCCCCGGTTTTGGTGGAGGGGGAGTTGGAGTATATTGTGGAGAAGATTTTGGATTCTCGTGTTTCAAGGCGGAAACTCCAGTATCTGGTTAAGTGGAAGGGTTATGCTCAGGAAGATAATTCCTGGGTCTTTGCCTCTGATGTCCATGCTCCCGATCTTGTTCGTGCCTTTCATATGGCTCATCCTGGTCGTCCTGGGAGCTCTGGTGAGGGTTCGGTGACCCCTCCTCAAGGGGGGGTACTGTTGTGAATTCTGTGGCAGAGCTCCCTCCTGTGGTCACAAGTGGTACTTCGGCTGGTTCTCTCTGTGAGCTTCCGTTGGTGGAGGAAAGTGGTACTGAGGCTTCTGAGTTTCCTTCCTCAGGTGATGTGTGAAGTCGTTAGGTGCTGCTCTATTTAACTCCACCTAGTGCTTTGATCCTGGCCTCCAGTCAATGTTCTAGTATTGGACCTGTTTCCTCCTGGATCGTTCCTGTGGCCTGCTGGTCTGCATAGCTAAGTTCCTCTTTGCTATTTGTTTGCTGTTTTTTTCTGTCCAGCTTGTCAATTTGTTTTTTACTGCTTGCTGGAAGCTCTGGGACGCAGAGGGTGTACCTCCGTGCCGTTAGTTCGGTACTGAGGGTCTTTTGCCCCCTTTGCGTGGTTTTTGTAGGGTTTTGTGTTGACCGCAAAGTTATCTTTCCTATCCTCGCTCTGTTCAGAAAGTTGGGCCTCACTTTGCTAAATTTATTTCATCTCTACATTTATCTTTTCATCTTAACTCACAGTCATTATATGTGGGGGCTGCCTTTTCCTTTGGGGTATTTCTCTGAGGCAAGGTAGGCTTATTTTCTATCTTCAGGCTAGCTAGTTTCTCAGGCCGTGCCGAGTTGCATAGGGAGCGTTAGGCGCAATCCACGGCTGCCTTTAGTGTGGTTGGAGAGGATTAGGGATTGCGGTCAACAGAGTTCCCACGTCTCAGAGCTCGTTCTTGTTTTTTGGGTTATTGCCAGGTCACTGTATGTGCGCTGACCTCTATGTCCATTGTGGTACTGAAGTACCTTTCATAACAGGTAACCAGAACGATCCAGGAGCGAACTAGACCAATAGTACAACATTGACAGCTGGCATGGGGCAAAGATCTAAGTGGAGTTAAATAGAGCAGCCCACTAACGACTTAGCCTCGTCACCTGTGGAAGGAAACTCAGAAACACCCACAGCCACCAGAGGAAGTCCATGGACAGAACCAGCCAAAGTACCATTCATGACCACAGGAGGGAGCCCGACAAAAGAATTCACAACACAAACCAATCTAATCAGTTTTTATGAAGAGGTAAGCTATAGGCTGGACCATGGTGAGTCATTGGACGTGGTATATCTCGATTTTTCCAAAGCGTTTGATACCGTGCCGCACAAGAGGTTGGTACACATAATGAGAATGCTTGGTCTGGGGGAAAGTGTGTGTAAATGGGTTAGTAACTGGCTTAGTGATAGAAAGCAGATGGTGGTTATAAATAGTATAGTCTCTAACTGGGTCGCTGTGACCAGTGGGGTACCGCAGGGGTCGGTATTGGGACCTGTTCTCTTCAACATATGCATTAATGATCTGGTAGAAGGTTTACACAGTAAAATATCGATATTTGCAGATGATACAAAACTATGTAAAGCAGTTAATACAAGAGAAGATAGTATTCTGCTACAGATGGATCTGGATGGATCTGGATAAGTTGGAAACTTGGGCTGAAAGGTGGCAGATGAGGTTTAACAATGATAAATGTAAGGTTATACACATGGGAAGAAGGAATCAATATCACCATTACACACTGAACGGGAAACCACTGGGTAAATCTGACAAGGAGAAGGACTTGGGGATCCTAGTTAATGATAAACTTACCTGGAGCAGCCAGTGCCAGGCAGCAGCTGCCAAGGCAAACAGGATCATGGGGTGCATTAAAAGAGGTCTGGATACACATGATAAGAGCATTATACTGCCTCTGTACAAATCCCTAGTTAGACCGCACATGGAGTACTGTGTCCAGTTTTGGGCACCGGTGCTCAGGAAGGATATAATGGAACTAGAGAGAGTACAAAGGAGGGCAACAAAATTAATAAAGGGGATGGGAGAACTACAATACCCAGATAGATTAGCGAAATTAGGATTATTTAGTCTAGAAAAAAGACGATTGAGGGGCGATCTAATAACCATGTATAAGTATATAAGGGGACAATACAAATATCTCGCTGAGGATCTGTTTATACCAAGGAAGGTGACGGGCACAAGGGGGCATTCTTTGCGTCTGGAGGAGAGAAGGTTTTTCCACCAACATAGAAGAGGATTCTTTACTGTTAGGGCAGTGAGAATCTGGAATTGCTTGCCTGAGGAGGTGGTGATGGCGAACTCAGTCGAGGGGTTCAAGAGAGGCCTGGATGTCTTCCTGGAGCAGAACAATATTGTAACATACAATTATTAGGTTCTGTAGAAGGACGTAGATCAGGAGATTTATTATGATGGAATATAGGCTGAACTGGATGGACAAATGTATTTTTTCGGCCTTACTAACTATGTTAGTATGTTACTATGTTACTAAGTTGTCACCTGTCAATGGGACTGGTGATATCTTGCTGTTGGCTGGTGGTCTCACTGCTTGGACTCTCAACGATCCCAAGAAACTAACAAACCTGACCTTAAATGGACCCCTACTGATCCAGAAAACAGAGGTCTGAAGTGCACCATCTGAACATAACAATGGCCATGCATATGTACCAATGCAGTCAACATGGATATGTCCAGCTGTCCCACAGATGATGAATTTAGCAGTGGGGCACACTTGCAGACATCACTCTTTTCAAAAGGAGCACTCCAGAGGCCTACTCTCAAGATCAGCCTGGGGTCCATGTAAGGTGAGTTTTTTTTAACAATCTAACTTTAAAAAAAAAGTCTTTCGGAGAGTATCCATGAAGGTAACTGCTAGTGATATAATTTTCTCTGACCTTGTCATACAAATTGTCTTCAAGGTTTTGTTTCCACAACGGATTGGAGAAACAAAGGGCTATGTTCACAAAACTGTATAAAAGATACTAAGAGACTAGCTTCAAAATCTACAATGCAATCTGGAAATACTGTATGTGGACTTTGTCACACATCACTGTGCATTGCCAGAGCAAAAAATGGCAGCCAATTTATAAATTCTCCAAATGCCTTTTTTACCCTGCTTTTTAATGGGTTTGTTAAACGGCACTATTGATTCATCATTGCATTTCCCACAGTTTTTTGTTATGAATACCTCTGAATTAGTGACTGCTTGATATGAGCTTTATTTAAAAGTTGTCTTTGGTTGTTTAATTAGTTTTCAGATTTTCACGTTAATGTAGATTTTCAAGGTGTTGTAGACTAATCCATCAAATGCGACTTTTAAAAAAAAAAAGTTGGAAAATTTGGTGCAAATGAGTCGCCTGCCAGGGCATTGGGGTACTCGGTACCGGGTCGGTGTTTCACAGTGGGATGTCACGGTGGTGACCCGGTCCATGGCCCTTGGCGCCCATGTAAAAGGAAATAGTCTTTAAAGGGAATAAAGTTTATGTTTGTGACGCCACCTGTGGTATTCAGTCAGTAGAGACCGACGCTGATTTAAGGGGTCCTCTGGGGTGATGTTATGGCAGCTAGAAGGTATAACTTCCCACAAGTGAAGTATATCCCCAGGGCCCCCAGTGTGTAGATTGAAGATGGTGAATGGCGCAGAAAAGAACAAGGACGCATGATTGCAGTCTCTTTACCTTGTTTACTGAAGACTTCAGGCAGCCACAGTCCAGGGTACCAGATCACAGGGCAGGCAGGGTCCGGCCAGATTGGAAGCGAATCCAGAGTCCCCTTTACCAAGTGGAGTTAAAAGCCTTCCTCTATCAGAGTGGTGCTGTAGTCCCTTACTGTCTACGGCTTCAGATAAGGTCCTCACAGATGTTCTCTCTCTGTCCCCCGTATAGAATAGGACATAACCCGTATGACTGGTGACTTGAGCCTGTTTATAGGGACTCTAGCATGCCCCGGGCTCTAAATTTGTCAACGTGTCTTCAGGTGTGTGTGGGGACAGATAACTTGCAATTCTGCTGTCCTGCCGATTTCTGCTGTAAGTCGTAGAGTCCTTACAACCTTGGTGGTCCGGCTACCGGTTATCTGCGCTTCAGAGGGAGGCAGACTGATCTTAGCTGGTCTCTCCTGATGTTACTCTCCTGTGCTTTGCTCTCCTGCACACTCACTGAACAATGTTTGGCTTTCTGTATGTCTCTTCCTCCAGAGGCTGCAGTATTTCAGACTACAGGTCCCTTCAGAACTTCGGACACTCTATGTCGGTCTGCTCTCTTCTGTGTCTCTCACTTTCTGAACTCTTCTTTCCCTCCAGAACAGAATGTCTTTTAAGGGGAGTTCACCTTAAACAGGTTTAGAGCTCCTTCTTCTGGCCTGGAGTGTGAACATGTTGTATGCAATGTGGTTACCTGATAAAAGATCTCCTTCATCGCTTCCAAACATAACATCACTCTCCCTTTGAGGAAAGCAATGTTACTGTGACAAACAGGACCCAGGGGCGCCACACAAACATACTACATTCCCACACCTTAGAGCAATTTTATGTAAGCCAGTTACTTCTGTGCAATTTTTGTGCCACTTTGCAAAACCTGTGAATTTTTGCTCTAACTACTGATGAGCAAACGTGCTCGGATAAGGTGTTATGCGAACATGCTTATGTGCTAACCGAGTGTATTCGGAGTGCTCAAATAATATGTTTGAGTCCCTGCAGCTCCATGTCTCGTGGCTGTTAGACAGCCACAACACATGCATGTCTCACGGCTGTTAACTCGGCAATCCCTGCATTTGCTGCACTTGTCAACAGCAGGAGCGAGGACTCAAACATATTATTCGAGCACGCCGAAGACACTAGGTTAGCACCCGAGCATGCTCTGATACCGTAGAAAAAAGTCCAGCTCACCGTGATGGACATCCTTAGGCGCTTGGAGCACAGGAAATGCTCGGTCAAGGCGTAGAGAAATCAAATACAAGAGAAGTCCAGCGCAACGAACTTGTGAACAAACTTCTTTCTTTATTCACCAAAAGTGCTCAGCAGAGGGTAAAACAACATCAGCATAGATATGCGACATCGACGCGTTTCATGCGACTACGCACTTCTCTTGTATTTGAATCCTCTGATGCCACCTTATCCGACCACTAACTCTAACATGTCACATATTGAGACAAAGGTAACAAAAAGAACATTTTTTGATCTTGCTCAAAAAAATCCATTAATCATGTTTGCCATTTTGAAGTATTTATACTGCTGGATATGGAAATTACACCTTGAGGGTGCAGTTGGATTACCAGATTACATGTCAGCATTGCAAAACATATGTTATGCAGTGAGATGCAGGGATCTAAACCCCGAAATGTGTTACTGAAGCTCCAGAACCTGGAAATATTTTACTGCACAGTCGTCTCTTCAATGAATCTTCCATTTGCTTCGTAACACTGACATCTAATCCGGGTATCTAGCAGCGCCATCAAGGTGTTATTAACATAACATATTTATACTGAGCCCGGACTGTTTGTTTGCAGCACAGGAAGTTCACAAGATTATGAATAGTGAGTTTGGCATCAGTTTACTTGTTTTTTTCTGATTTTATCTACATAACACATGAAGCTACACACTACAGTCCTTGACATCAACAGTCATAATATTTCCACTCCATTTTCCACATTAAATACAGGGGTTTTGTAGATTTCCTGCTTTTTATGCTGTTAAAGAGCAATTCTTGTGAACTATTCTACTACAGAAGCCCCTTACTGGACTTCGATATACTCTGATTTCATACATAGGCATACAGAGAAGATTTTTTCATATTAACTTCAATAGAAATAGGATATAAACAATTACCAAAAATGCTACTATTTTCTAAGATTTTCAGCATTTTTTTCATGGCAATTTTATCAACATTTAAGCCCATATCTGCAGGTTAATAGCATTTTTGCTTGTGTCAGGTTCCCTTTAACTATTGGGGTAAGCTCATGGGCAATGTTGAGCGATATTTTCCGATATTTGAAAGTATCGGTATCGGATGGTATCGGTCGATACCAGCAAAATATCGGATCTCGCCGATACCGAGTTCCGATACCAATACAAGTCAATGGGACACAAATATCGGAATGTATCCTCGATGGTTCCCAGGGTCTGAAGGAGAGGAAACTCTCCTTCAGGCCCTGGGATCCATATTAATGTAAAAAATAAAGAATAAAAATAAAAAATATGGCTATACTCACCCCTCCGAAGAACCCTGGCTGTCACCGCTGCAAGCGTCCGCCTCCGTTCCTGAGAATTGCAGAGAGTGAAGGACCTTCGATGACATCGCGGTCAGGTGACCGGTCACCTGACCACTCACGTGACCGCTCACCTGACCGTGACGTCACCGAAGGTCCTCAGTCACTACAGTCTCAGGAACGGAGGCAGACGCTTGCAGCGGTGACAGCCAGGGTCCTTCCGAGGGGTGAGTATAGCCATATTTTTTATTTTTATTCTTTATTTTTTACATTAATATGGATCCCAGGGCCTGAAGGAGAGTTTCCTCTCCTTCAGACCCTTGGAACCATACGCACCGCACACTCCGATACCGATTTCCGATATCACAAAAATATCGGAACTCGGTATCGGAATTCCGATATAGCAAGGATCGGCCGATACCCGATACTTGCAGTATCGGAATGCTCAACACTACTCATGGGGGAAGGAGTTATGTGGGTATGGAAAATTAAGTTTCCTGATGTTAGGCAGATAGGGAACATTATTGAAAAAGCTTCTCTTCTTCCCATGGATCATCCCGAGTGACACACACATCCACGTGTTGTAAAATAAAATGTGACTCATCCGTCTCCCCTGCATTTGTTATTCATTATCCCAATTAAAATCTACAAAGCTAACAATGAATGAACGACGATAAGATGAAAGAGGATAAAGATGTGTGAGCTTCTAAATCACAATTTTAATATAATAAAAAAAAATATCTGTTATAGGCGGCTGAGCAGCGGAGCTCTATTAATATAATCTGCTACAACAAAATGGATCTGTGAAAATTAATTGAATTTAAAAACAATGTGGCATGAAATCATTCTAGTAAGATGACGTCGATATGTTTTATATCTTTTATATGAATTTGTAGAATGAAGCTTTTCTATAGCTTTAATGGCTGTATTATACAACCAGCACCTGCCAGCTAGCTTCGATCATTGTTCCTTAATCACTAAAATGCTGCAGTAAATCTCTGGCTGTGGCATTTAAAACGTGCGATCCTGCAAGCTAGTTGAGGTGCCCCACAGCGTTCGGTTGCCACCATGTTGATATTCCTGCAAAGGTCCAGCAACAGGCTGGGCTTCATAGAAGACTGTGATTTTAACTATATAGCATATATTATAGTACATGCGATCAAATGATTGCAGATTCAGGTCCTCAAAAAAATTAAATGTACATTTTAAAAAAAAGTTACTCAAAGGAAGAAAAAAAGTTAAAACTTATACCTCCTTTTCCTCATATTACCATTTTGTAAACTATAAAATTGCAGCGCCCCAGAGTCCTGGTCGTTGCAGTAATGTCGTTCTTCCACCCGTTGCAGCAATGTTGTTCTTCCACCAGGGGGAGCGATGTTACGTCTGATGGCACCAAAGGAGTTCACCCTGCCAGGTATCACAGCCACACACACATTTCACATGCCAGCCACCAGGGGGAGCTAAGGGTTCTATCTATTAGGCCACTCCTCACACTTGGGTAAAACTGGGGGTTTGGTTAGGAAGTGAGGTGAGTTGGAGTTGGGAGTCAGGAGGAGAGGAGAGGAGCAGACTGGGCTCGGCCCAGGAAGGAAAGAAGGATACGGAGCTGTGCCTGCACCTGATTGCGGCAGCCTCCAGGGAAAGGACAAGAAAGAAAGTGTGTCGTAGTGAGTGAGCACCGAAGTCGTAGCAACAGGAGTATAACACCAGTGGGAGACCAGCTAGAAGCAGGCTGCCTCCCACTGTGCGCAGATCCGGTAGCCGGAACACCGAGGGAGTAATAGACTCAATGCTTTACTTCAGAGACCGGCAGGACAGTCATCTTCAAGTTGGCTGCCCGACCTAAGAACCTAAGCAGACAAGGTGGCAACATGGAGGAGGGGCGACGCTAGGGTCCCTATAAAATAGCCTCAAGCCACCACCATCATACGGGTTGGTCCTATCCATCTGGGGGACCGAGAGAAGAGTAACAAGAGTGAGGACCCTATGAGGGCTAATGCACGTAGTGACCTACTATGTTACTGTGCGCAAGGGGTAGGCTACTGATTTCCACCTGGATAAGGGAACTCTGGAATTGCCTTCAGACCGGCGGGACTCTGCCTACCCTGTCATCCGGCACCCTGGACTGTGGATGCTGAAGCCTTCAGTAAAGGTAAAGATACTGCACCCATTGTATCCTCATTATTCACCGTGCCTTGCACCGTCCACAATCACCATCTGCATTCCTGGGAAGCCCTGGGGATATGCTTCACCTGTGGGAAGATATACCATCTAGCTGCCATTCCATCACCCCAGCGAACCCCTAAGCAGCATTGGTCACCCTGACCGAATACCACAGGTGGCGTCATGAATACTTGACAAACTTTAATAACCTTTCATTGGACGCCCCTTAGCAGGGTCACGGACCGGGTCTAGCCACCATGACAACCCCAGGACTGAGACAGAGAGGACCCAGTACCGAGTACCCCGCGGCCCTGCATTTTGGGGGCACTCCAAACTTGGCGTCACGAGCAGGATGTACTTAAGCCTGAAGATTCGGGTCATGTGTGCCTTAGAACTGTGTCAGAATTGTGCTTGAACTGTGAACTGCTTAAAGACTGTGTGTTGCTATTTGCCGCCAAGATTCCCGCCAAAACTGCCGCCATTACAGCGCCACGAGGAGCGCAGGAGAAGAAGAAGGGCATGGAGTTGTGGGCGTAAACGAACTGAGAAGCGCGAAAAGTAATGGCCGCCCAGTCTAAATATTTCTGCATCTTGGAGACGTGTCCGTAAGCAGCAGAGACCCACCTCCTGCTTCTCTATGGAGGGCGGGAGCTACGGAGACAGGACCACCCCCGAAAGAGGGCACGGGGGGAATATGAAGGAGATGAGGGGACTGACATGGCGACCCCCAGGCGTCCACGTGGAAATACCCCAGCCCGGCATGATCCCTCGCCGGAGGGAGAAGACTCCGGTCCACTATCGCCAGAGGGGCCTGATGGCCAGCCCCAGGGCAACTGGTTGAACATGGCCGAGACCCGACGGCTGGTCGCCTGCTGGAGGAATGCTCGGAGGGAGGTGCAGTCCGCCTCGCTGATGACCCCGACCTCCCCGCCTGTATCGTGGATCGGCCGCGGTTGGCTCGGTCCCCATGTAGGTACCGAAACCAAGCGGGTCCCTGGGATTTGTATGTCCCCTTTATCTGATCCGCTGCTTGCTGCGGCTGTGGGGGGCCCAGCTGCATCGCTGCACCATCGTGGGTCGAGGGGACCGGACCTTAGGGTCATCACATGGGAGGAGTACCGGCAGTACCGGTTGGTGGAGTGGAAGGAGGAAACCAAACCCGGGACCCTGATCTACTTGCGGGAAGATCCTCTACCGAAGTGGGGTGTCGTAGTCCTCTTCAATCCCCAGGAGGGGAGGGGAGTCATCCAGGAGATCCGGACGCGGTTGACGGTGCATGTCACCCGGGATGAGGTAGAGCCCTGCTACGGGCAAGACGACACCGACCGTGACTTATGACCTGGAGATGCGGTAACATACACCCGATGGCAGAGAGGGGCTGGCTGGTGGGCCCACGACGTCCAAAGATGCGCAGCCCTTCTAGCTGCAACCCCGGGCCAGGAAGCCGAACCCGTCGCGGAAGAGGCGACTGCGACCTCCGCTGCGGACCACCAAGCTGCTCGGACTCGTCAGGTGACCCTGAGTCCCACCCGTTCTCGGCCGAGAAGGGTGGTGTGTGAGGTAAAGCCATTACCGTCGCAAAAGTAAACCTCGAAACCCCGAGTATGTACATAGTTAACTGTTTCCTTCTTTTGCTGCTTAAACCCGTCCAGGGTTAATTCTTAAAGGGATCCCTTAGTTTACCCGGGATCCCCATCTTGTTCTAGTTTGCACGAAGTTTATCATGTCTTTAACACTAGGACTACTGGACTCGTGACCCCGCCTAGAACTACTGAAAGGAGTCATTTTGACTCCTTGCTTGTTTTCGTTTATTTTTAGAGTTTCATTTGTGGTTATTTATTAATAATTATATTTTTTGTAATGTATTATTATTGTGAGATCCAACAGTAATGCTTTTGATTGTTTTTTTTCTGCTTTTCTTATTTTTCTACAGAAAATAACAATAATTATAATAGACGTTTTTCAAACATTTTTTTTATTCAAGTGCACACATATAAACAACAACTGAAGAACAAAAAGCAGAGAAAATGTAGGTGGAGGAGCATAAAAATGAAAATATGGCGCAGAATTCACTTTCTAAACATTTGGTGTTTCGCATTTTAGGCATTGCCTTTGATTTATGGCAGTACATTGCCCACACAAAGACTTACCACAAGTCTTACAATTGCCGACAGATCTATTTTTCTTGCACTTTTCTTTGATCTGGCAAAATTTAGTTTGAACCATCACTTCTGAACATGTAGAAACTTGGGACGTGGAACCCTTTTCCCTATCTGTGACATAAGGACCACTCAACTCTCTCACAAGCGTTTGCAAAAATGCCTTGCGTGACATTTTTTGGTGGGTAATCTCCTTGAATATTATACATGCATTTATACCCGCAAAGTCTAAGGCATTTTCAAATGCATGAACAGGCCATCTCCTTGTGGATGTTCGTGTGGTATATTTTCGTGCCATCTGATGCACTACATCTACTCCATATTTTGTTTCATTGTAAAACTTTACCGTTTCTGGAGTTTTTTTATCAGACGCAACAACAACATCTGGATGGACGGAACTCAAAATGACAACATTTTTGTTGGGCTTTCCTTGATATACTGTAAGTGTAAAATTGTCTTCATTTCTAAACACTTTAGTGTTGTACAATTCCTCTTTCATGGATTTTATTTCTTTAGGCACTTCTCGCCTTATCTTATTCAGTGTTCCCACGATGGTTGTTCCTTTGCTTTTTAGCTGTTTAGCTAATTTTAATGAAGTAAAATAATTATCGGTTGTAACATTGCGACCTTTTTTCAATAACGGGTCCAATAACTTCATTACCACATGGTCAGCTAAACGGTCCTCAGCACGGCGTGTGTCATCTTTGCCTAGATAAGGGAAGCCATTTGCCAGATATTTGCTCTCCTTATCAACAGCTAGCCAATATTTGTTGAATGGACACCTAGTTTTGCTTGGGAAAAGTTGCTCATCCACCGTTATGTATGGGCCAGGTTTGTAACACGCAATACAATTTTCAATAAACCTGTCCCACATAGTAGAAAATAGAGCAAACTTGTCCGTTTGCAGTCTCTCCGATCGAGTAGATTTCTCATCAAATCTGAGAAACCTCATAATTTCAACAAAGCGGTCCCTAGACATTGTCGCTTTGCAAAACGGTATTCCCCAGTCATTACACCAAATACTGCTAATCGAGTGACGGTTCGTGCCAGATATTCCACGAGCATAGAATATCGCAATGAATGCATCTAGCTCCTCATCAGATACAGTAAACTGTAAATTATTGTTCCTGCATGCTTCTGCAAGCGTACAGTTCTTTATATGTGTCAATATATATGAATCAAAAAATAAACGCCATGCGCTCAAAGGACTATCGATAATGATATTTCTTCTGGCGTATCCTGTAGGGCCAGGTGCTTCTCGAAGAATATTTTGGCTGTCACGCCTACCAGGCAAGTGTTGTCCAATTTCAACAGGTTTCCATTGAATACCATCCGCTGAAACTAGTATTCCTTCAGATTCGCCTTCTCTGGTGTTTGTTGTTGCATTACCTTCGCCGCCATCGTTATCTGTTGTTCTTTCATTTCTGGGACGTTTTGCTGATTTTTTCTGTCCACGACCAGGAGGATGGTCACGAGGCAACATAACTGCATGAGCCCGATCCCCAGCTGATGTGCTTGGAATATCTGGAAAAAAGTTGATGAATATTTAGAATTTTTGTTTTGTAAGGGTCCGTGCACACTGGATGGATTAGCGGCGGAATATCCGACCGGATATTCTCACCACAATCCGGCCCGTACCTGCCCGCTCAGGTACAGAGCGGAGTTTCATACCTGAAGCTCCGCTCCGAACCCCGGGCTGGAGCCGCTGTCTGGGACGGAGCCGTGCTCGCGCGTAAGCAAGTGCTGCTCTGTCCCTGACAGCGGCTCCAGCCCGGGGTTCGGAGCGGAGCTTCAGGCATGAGCGGGCAGGTACGGCCTGTATTGCGGCAAGAATATCCAGATGGCTATTCAGCCAGAATTCTGCTAGTGTGCACAGGCCCTAACTCAGTGTGTGGAAGAACAAATAAATACACATAACTACTTACCTTCTGGATTTGTTCATCTAAGGTCCTTCAGGCACTGATTCTTAGGAAGGAAGGCTGCGGGTTAGAACCAGGGCGCGTCCGAGGGTGAGTTTATACCTATTAGGAATATACTCACCCTCGGACGCGCCCTCGGACGCTTTCTTCCTAAGAATTAGCGCCTGAAGGACCTTAGATGACGTCGCGGCTTGTGATTGGTCGTGTGACCGCCCATGTGACCGCTCACGCGACCAATCACAAGCCGCAACGTCATCGAAGGCCCTTCAGGCGCTCATTCTTAGGAAGGAAGGCTGCCGGTGAGAACCAGGGCGCGTCCGAGGGTGAGTATATCAATATTTTTTTATTTTTATTCTTTATTTTACACTTGAATATGAATTCCGATACCGATTCCCGAGATCTTAAACATATCGGAACTCGGTATCGGAATTCCGATTCCAGATCAGAAGATCGCCGACCTCATGGCCGACCCCACACAGGGGTTGGGTCGGGTTTCATGAAACCCGACTTTGCCAAAAGTCGGCGACTTCTGAATCTGGCCGACCCATTTCACTCAACCCTAGTCCTGTGTATATAGTTTGCACCTTCTTAATGGTGCTCTCTACTGGTTTTACAAAGAAAGAAGACTTTGCGAAGAAACTATTCCTGATGACGACGTGAAAGTTTCTACAGTCTTAAAGTTTATTTGTAACTTGTTGATTGTTTGCACTACCTCAGAAAAGACTGATTTTTCCCCTCTTAAAGGGAATATGTACTTGTTGCACTTTGATAATGTTTACGTAGCTGATAATATGTATCTAGATAGTGATAGGATGTTAATGATGTACTTTAGATAAAAGTAAGATTTTAGAAAAAAAAATGCAGTAGGCTGGTAAGGGTAGACAGACAGTCCTGCATGTTAAGAAGAAGAATAAAGAAAAGGTTAAAATTGCACATTAAGGGTTAATGATAGTATACCCCTAGAGGGTACTTGCACTTAGTAAGATAGAATACCTGTATGGGTAATTGTATTTCATAGTAAGTTAGTAACTGTTCTCTTTTATAATATGCATAATGTAAATATTTTCTTGTTTGTAACGTTCAAGCGTTCTCACCTCCCATAAAGGGAAGTACTGTTAATTTATTTGTTTAAAGCATTTCAAAAATGTTGCATGTCTTTTGCTAACCTGTAATTGTTGTGTTCCTTTCCCAGCCCGGGAGTGCTGGATTTAACGGGGGGAGTGGGGGGGTCCTGGTCATTGCAGTAATGTCATTCTTCCACCAGGGGGTGCGATGTTACGTCTGATGGCACCAAGGAGTTCACCCTGCCAGATATCACAGCCACACACACATTTCACACGCCAGCCACCAGGGGGAGCTAAGGGTTCTATCTATTAGGCCACTCCTCACACTTGGGTAAAACTGGGGGTTTGGTTAGGAAGTGAGGTGAGTTGGAGTTGGGAGTCAGGAGGAGAGGAGAGGAGCAGACTGGGCTCGGCCCAGGAAGGAAAGAAGGATACGGAGCTGCGCCTGCACCTGATTGCGGCAGCCTCCAGGGAAAGGACAAGAAAGGAAGTGTGTTGTAGTGAGTGAGCACCGAAGTCGTAGCAACAGGAGTATAACACCAGTGGGAGACCAGCTAGAAGCAGGCTGCCTCCCACTGTGCGCAGATCCGGTAGCCAGAACACCGATGGAGTAATAGACTCAATGCTTTACTTCAGAGACTGGCAGGACAGTCATCTTCAAGTTGGCTGCCCGACCTAAGAACCTAAGCAGACAAGGTGGCAACGTGGAGGAGGGGCGACGCTAGGGTCCCTATAAAAAAGCCTCAGGCCACCACCATCATACGGGTTGGTCCTATCCGTCTGGGGGACCGAGAGAAGAGTAACAAGAGTGAGGACCCTATGAGGGCTAATGCACGTAGGGACCTACTACATTACTGTGCGCAAGGGGTAGGCTACTGATTTCCACCTGGATAAGGGAACTCTGGAATTGCCTTCAGACCGGCCGGACTCTGCCTACCCTGTCATCCGGTACCCTGGACTGTGGATGCTGAAGCCTTCAGTAAAGGTAAAGATACTGCACCCATTGTGTCCTCGTTATTCACCGCGCCTTGCACCGTCCACAATCACCATCTACATTCCTGGGAAGCCCTGGGGATATACTTCACCTGTGGGAAGGTATACCATCTAGCTGCCATTCCATCACCCCAGCGGACCCCTAAGTAGCATCGGTCACCCTGACCGAATACCACAGGTGGTGTCATGAACACTTGACAAACTTTAATAACCTTTCATTGGACGCCCCTTAGCAGGGTCACGGACCGGGTCTAGCCACCGTGACAACCCAAGGACTGAGTAGAAAAGACGTGAGCACAGCAACTTGGTGCACGGGTAGGTTCCCAGGCCGTACATATATTATACAAAGAACCCGGCACTCAACTTTTATTCAAACTGGTGGTATTTATTTTTGTAGTACGAAAAACGTTTCGGCCAAGGTCTGGCCTTCGTCAGTTACTACAATATTATAAAGAAAATCAAATAAATAATGAATAATAAATACATCTGTGACTACAACTGTAGATACAGCAGTAAGTACATACGGTGTGCAAAAAAAGAGAAAAAAAACAAATACAAAACAAGAAACAACAAAAGTAGAAACAACAAAAGTATATACAGTGTGTCAAAATGGTCATGAGATGACAATATCCGAAAGAGAACACTAAGAAAATACTAAGAAGGGCCAACTAGTATGACTAAACCCCCCGGTGATGAGTGGAGTACAAGAGACACTAAACCGCTGAACGTACCGTACTAAGCGATGTCATAGGGAAGTGTTGCGTAAGCGTAGTAGATTACAGGGATAACCCTGGAGGGGAAGGAGAAAACCCAAATTGTGGGTTAACGTGGATTACGTAAGGAATGCCCAAGTGAAAAGGTCTTAATAGCGCTAATACCTTGTGCAATGTAAGTCTCCAATAAATGGCGCGATTACAGGCTGTAAAAGGAGAGAAACAATGTCTAAGCTGAAGCCGAACCCCGTAACCCATATCCGGCCATACGGCACTATAAGCTGGGTAAGCCACTGTTGGTGAAATACCTGAATGTGCGACGGGTCCGGACGCGGTGTCCACCGCTGTCAGAAGAGAAGCCCGAGTGTCAGGACGCCCAGCCAGCGTGCCTTATGTGCGGTGCGGCCGGACCGGATGTGACCTACCGGAAGTGACCGCATAAGAAAGCCTCAGATGGAAAGGAGTGAGACGGCCAATCCTAGGATGGAAGGGGCGGGAGGCTAAGGCACGAGGGGTGTGCACTGTGTACGTGGATCAGATGGGAAGCCTCATATGGTGCAGGTACGATAGTAGCGGCATGGAAGATGTGAAGGTGGTGGAGGTTCCTATTAAATCCTCTGTGACCCCGTGGAGAAGAAGAAGAGTCCTGGCAATTCAATAAAGTCGGCTCTGGAAGAACAAATAAATATGTTAGAGACTTATTACATCCTGATTATGCGAGTAAAACTTTAAACAGACCGCAAGTAAAAATCTACTATAAGTACACACTGGACAGGACCCATGGTATTGAGAGGGGCCTGTGTTATTTAGGAAAATGAAGCCAGGTCATAGTCCCTGTTCAGACCTTTGGGATACAGAGTGTCGAGTGTATGTATCCAGAAAGCCTCCCTACGTTTTAGGGAGGACAGTCTATCGCCCCCGCGTCTGGGAGAGGGGACCTGCTCAATCACTTGAAACCTGAGTTGAGAGATATTGTGGCCTTGCGATAAAAAGTGTTGTGGAATGGGTAGGAGCATGTTGCCACACCTGATCGTGGATTTATGTTTTGAAATGCGTTCCCTAATGGAACGGGTTGTCTCTCCTACGTAGAGCATGCCACAGTGGCACTTAATGAGATAAATTACGTAGGCCGAGTCACAGTTAAAAAAATTCTTTATGGGAAAAGACTTTCCTGAGCGTGGATGCTGGAATGAGCTACCCTTGAGAACGTTACTGCACTGGGTGCAGTGGAGACACGGGAATGTCCCGAAGCGGGGGTTCTGGAGGAACCGTTGTGTGGGTGCCTTTTTCTCTGATCCCACATCCGCTCGTACCAGTGTGTCCCTAAGGTTGCGGGGTCTCCTGAAACACGGGAGAAAAGGTTCTCTAAATTCTGGGATGTCGGGGTGGGCACTTGTAAGTAGATGCCAATGTTGGCGTATGTTTTTATGGAGGATATAAGCGAACGGGTGGAAGGAATGGACGAACGGAATGCGGTTATTAGACTTAGGTCTGCTAGGGCCGGATGTGCGGGATTCATGGAGGAACGATTCAGGGTAGCCTCGAGCCTGAAATTTAGCCTCCATTTCAGACACTCGCTGTGTCCGTAGCTCTTGGTCTGAGACTATTCTGGTTACTCGCTGGATTTGTGATTTAGGAATCGCTTTCTTTATGGCTCGGGGGTGTAAACTCTCAAAATGAAGTAAGCTATTACGGTCTGTGTTTTTGATATGAATATCGGTACTTAATTGCCCTGTATGATTTTTGATGACCACTGTGTCCAAAAAATTCATTCTATCCTGGTCGTGAGCCATAGTGAAGGAGATGCCGGGCCATGCTGTATTGAGGAAATCTACAAAGGACCGGAAGGACTCCAACGTGCCGCCCCACACACAGAAAATATCGTCGCTATAACGTTTCCACAGTAAAACGTTCTCGCGGAAACGTATATCGGGGTAGATGACACTGTCCTCAAAGTCCGCCATGTGTCTAACGCTTAGTGAACGCCAATCGTTACAATCACTTCAGTCAGACTCTAGTCTAACAATTAAACCTGCAGATAATGGGGGAGCCGTGGTAGTCATGGATAGCAGCGACTATTTAAAAGAAATTAAGAGACAGCTCGACAACACTACTATATACCAAAAGTTGGACTCCAACCCTACCCAAGCCATTAGAAACAGAATCTCGAATATACTACAGAAATATACAGCTCTAGGTGTCTTAGACCTCAAAACTTGTAACTATCTTACCAACGATCATCCAGTCACCCCAGTATTTTATACACTTCCAAAAATCCATAAAAATCTCGAGCAACCCCCTGGGCGACCAATAGTGGCAGCTACTAATTCTATACTGTCCCCAATAGCCATCTTTCTTGAAAAAATCCTAACCCCCCACATCCAGTCCACTAAATCATTTTTGTTAGACACAGGGGCCTTCTTAGGAGTAATACGAGATCTGGACAAAATACCAGCTGATGCCATTCTGGCATCCTTGGATGTGAAAGATCTATACACGTCCATTCCACATGCGGAGGGTATTAACTCCATCAAAAAACTCCTATCCGCCACAGGGACCCATAAGCAACAAATGGACCTAGTTGTGGAACTACTTACATTGGTCCTGGACTCGAATCATTTTTTAGACACAGACCTCACACGGATCACACGTTCGCAGGTACCGAATCTCTCATTGTGAAAACCATCCCTCCTCTCGCTTCAACACACGAACCGGCCACCGTTCTTCCACGGACTACTCCACCTCGGGATCAGAACCAGACAGGAGTTCTTCCATTCCAAGCACATCCCGTTTTTTAGGTCCACGCACACAACGGGGCAGAAAAAGAGGACGCGGAGGAGCCAGAGATTTCGGCGGGGACACAGACCTCACACGGATCACACGTTCGCAGGTACCGAATCTCTCATTGTGAACATTTCCTCCAGGACATTAGGCACATCGGACTGTAGTGTCCTACAAAAAGGACTCTCTTTCTGTCCGTCCTATCGCTATCGGACCTTCGACCTAGATATGGACCTGCAAAGGTTCTTCAGGTCCTTAAGGTTAAAGGTGTATTTCTCTGACCCACAACATAAGGTGACAAATACCCCCCGGGCTCCTGTAGCCCCTCAACTTCTATCAGCTGAGAGTTTAGGCCTACGTACTAGGAGCACATTCAGACCCCCACGGGGCTCTCATGCCCTTGAGACATTTATACAGTTCATTCAAAATTCCTTTCAGTCTCTCAAAGGGAAGGTGGAAATGTAACATAGTAACATAGTAACATAGTAACATAGTTAGTAAGGCCGAAAAAAGACATTTGTCCATCCAGTTCAGCCTATATTCCATCATAATAAATACCCAGATCTACGTCCTTCTACAGAACCTAATAATTGTATGATACAATATTGTTCTGCTCCAGGAAGACATCCAGGCCTCTCTTGAACCCCTCGACTGAGTTCGCCATCACCACCTCCTCAGGCAAGCAATTCCAGATTCTCACTGCCCTAACAGTAAAGAATCCTCTTCTATGTTGGTGGAAAAACCTTCTCTCCTCCAGACGCAAAGAATGCCCCCTTGTGCCCGTCACTTTCCTTGGTATAAACAGATCCTCAGCGAGATATTTGTATTGTCCCCTTATATACTTATACATGGTTATTAGATCGCCCCTCAGTCGTCTTTTTTCTAGACTAAATAATCCTAATTTCGCTAATCTATCTGGGTATTGTAGTTCTCCCATCCCCTTTATTAATTTTGTTGCCCTCCTTTGTACTCTCTCTAGTTCCATTATATCCTTCCTGAGCACCGGTGCCCAAAACTGGACACAGTACTCCATGTGCGGTCTAACTAGGGATTTGTACAGAGGCAGTATAATGCTCTCATCATGTGTATCCAGACCTCTTTTAATGCACCCCATGATCCTGTTTGCCTTGGCAGCTGCTGCCTGGCACTGGCTGCTCCAGGTAAGTTTATCATTAACTAGGATCCCCAAGTCCTTCTCCCTGTCAGATTTACCCAGTGGTTTCCCGTTCAGTGTGTAATGGTGATATTGATTCCCTCTTCCCATGTGTATAACCTTACATTTATCATTGTTAAACCTCATCTGCCACCTTTCAGCCCAAGTTTCCAACTTATCCAGATCCATCTGTAGCAGAATACTATCTTCTCTTGTATTAACTGCTTTACATAGTTTTGTATCATCTGCAAATATCGATATTTTACTGTGTAAACCTTCTACCAGATCATTAATGAATATGTTGAAGAGAACAGGTCCCAATACTGACCCCTGCGGTACCCCACTGGTCACAGCGACCCAGTTAGAGACTATACCATTTATAACCACCCTCTGCTTTCTATCACTAAGCCAGTTACTAACCCATTTACACACATTTTCCCCCAGACCAAGCATTCTCATTTTGTGTACCAACCTCTTGTGCGGCACGGTATCAAACGCTTTGGAAAAATCGAGATATACCACGTCCAATGACTCACCGTGGTCCAGTCTATAGCTTACCTCTTCATAAAAACTGATTAGATTGGTTTGACAGGAGCGATTTCTCATAAACCCATGCTGATATGGAGTTAAACAGTTATTCTCATTGAGATAATCCAGAATAACATCCCTCAGAAACCCTTCAAATATTTTACCAACAATAGAGGTTAGACTTACTGGCCTATAATTTCCAGGTTCACTTTTAGAGCCCTTTTTGAATATTGGCACCACATTTGCTATGCGCCAGTCCTGCGGAACAGACCCTGTCGCTATAGAGTCACTAAAAATAAGAAATAATGGTTTATCTATTACATTACTTAGTTCTCTTAGTACTCGTGGGTGTATGCCATCCGGACCCGGAGATTTATCTATTTTAATCTAATTTAGCCGGTTTCGCACCTCTTCTTGGGTTAGATTGGTGACCCTTAATATAGGGTTTTCATTGTTTCTTGGGATTTCACCTAGCCTTTCATTTTCCACCGTGAATACCGTGGAGAAGAAGGTGTTTAATATGTTAGCTTTTTCCTCGTCATCTACAACCATTCTTTCCTCACTATTTTTTAAGGGGCCTACATTTTCAGTTTTTATTCTTTTACTATTGATATAGTTGAAGAACAGTTTGGGATTAGTTTTACTCTCCTTAGCAATGTGCTTCTCTGTTTCCTTTTTGGCAGCTTTAATTAGTTTTTTAGATAAAGTATTTTTCTCCCTATAGTTTTTTAGAGCTTCAATGGTGCCATCCTGCTTTAGTAGTGCAAATGCTTTCTTTTTACTGTTAATTGCCTGTCTTACTTCTTTGTTTAGCCACATTGGGTTTTTCCTATTTCTAGTCCTTTTATTCCCACAAGGTATAAACCGCTTACACTGCCTATTTAGGATGTTCTTAAACATTTCCCATTTATTATCTGTATTCTCATTTCTGAGGATATTGTCCCAGTCTACCAGATTAAGGGCATCTCTAAGCTGTTCAAACTTTGCCTTCCTAAAGTTCAATGTTTTTGTGACTCAATGACAAGTCCCCCTAGTGAAAGACAGGTGAAACTGCACAATATTGTGGTCGCTATTTCCTAAATGCCCAACCACCTGCAGATTTGTTATTCTGTCAGGTCTATTAGATAGTATTAGGTCTAAAAGTGCTGCTCCTCTGGTTGGATTCTGCACCAATTGTGAAAGATAATTTTTCTTGGTTATTAGCAGAAACCTGTTGCCTTTATGGGTTTCACAGGTTTCTGTTTCCCAGTTAATATCCGGGTAGTTAAAGTCCCCCATAACCAGGACCTCATTATGGGTTGCAGCTTCATCTATCTGCTTTAGAAGTAGACTTTCCATGCTTTCTGCTATATTTGGGGGTTTGTAACAGACCCCAATGAGAATTTTGTTACCATTTTTCCCTCCATGAATTTCAACCCATATGGACTCGACATCCTCATTCCCTTCGCTAATATCCTCCCTTAAAGTGGACTTTAGACAAGACTTTACATAGAGACAAACCCCTCCTCCTCTCCGATTTTTACGATCCTTTCTAAACAGACTGTAACCCTGTAAGTTAACTGCCCAGTCATAGCTTTCATCTAAACATGTCTCGGTTATTCCCACTATGTCAAAGTTACCTGTAGATATTTCTGCTTCTAGTTCTTCCATCTTGTTTGTCAGGCTTCTGGCGTTTGCGAGCATGCAGTTTAGAGGATTTTGTTTTGTTCCAATCTCCTCACTGTGGATTGTTTTAGAAATGTTCTTACCTCCCTTCTGAGTATGTTTTCCTGGGTCGTCTTTGTTCGAGTCTAATGTTTTTCTTCCCGTCCCCTCTTCTTCTAGTTTAACGCCCTCCTGATGAGTGTAGCGAGTCTTCTGGCGAATGTGTGTTTCCCAGGTTTGTTGAGGTGTAGTCCGTCTCTGGCGAGGAGTCCATCATACCAGTAATTCACACCGTGGTCCAGGAATCCAAATCCTTGTTGTCTGCACCATCGTCTTAGCCAGTTGTTTGCATCAAGGATCCTGTTCCATCTCCTGGTGCCATGCCCGTCTACTGGAAGGATAGAAGAAAAAACTACCTGTGCATCCAGTTCCTTTACTTTCTTCCCCAACTCTTCAAAGTCCTTGCAGATTGTCGGTAGGTCCTTCCTTGCCGTGTCATTGGTGCCAACATAAATGGGTAATCTTTACTATCCCCCGAATCTAACGCTTAGTGAACGCCAATCGTTACAATCACTTCAGTCAGACTCTAGTCTAACAATTAAACCTGCAGATAAAGGGGGAGCCGTGGTAGTCATGGATAGGAGCGACTATTTAAAAGAAATTAAGAGACAGCTCGACAACACTACTATATACCAAAAGTTGGACTCCAACCCTACCCAAGCCATTAGAAACAGAATCTCGAATATACTACAGAAATATACAGCTCTAGGGGTCTTAGACCTCAAAACTTGTAACTATCTTACCAACGATCATCCAGTCACCCCAGTATTTTATACACTTCCAAAAATCCATAAAAATCTCGAGCAACCCCCTGGGCGACCAATAGTGGCAGCTACTAATTCTATACTGTCCCCAATAGCCATCTTTCTTGAAAAAATCCTAACCCCCCACATCCAGTCCACTAAATCATTTTTGTTAGACACAGGGGCCTTCTTAGGAGTAATACGAGATCTGGACAAAATACCATTCTGGCATCCTTGGATGTGAAAGATCTATACACGTCCATTCCACATGCGGAGGGTATTAACTCCATCAAAAAACTCCTATCCGCCACAGGGACCCATAAGCAACAAATGGACCTAGTTGTGGAACTACTTACATTGGTCCTGGACTCGAATCATTTTTTGTTCCAGGACCAATACTATTTACAGATACGGGGGACCGCTATGGGCTCTAACGTGGCGCCCCCGTACGCTAACTGCTACATGGCGGACTTTGAGGACAGTGTCATCTACCCCGATATACGTTTCCGCGAGAACGTTTTACTGTGGAAACGTTATATCGACGCTATTTTCTGTGTGTGGGGCGGCACGTTGGAGTCCTTCCGGTCCTTTGTAGATTTCCTCAATACAGCATGGCCCGGCATCTCCTTCACTATGGCTCACGACCAGGATAGAATGAATTTTTTGGACACAGTGGTCATCAAAAATCATACAGGGCAATTAAGTACCGATATTCATATCAAAAACACAGACCGTAATAGCTTACTTCATTTTGAGAGTTTACACCCCCGAGCCATAAAGAAAGCGATTCCTAAATCACAAATCCAGCGAGTAACCAGAATAGTCTCAGACCAAGAGCTACGGACACAGCGAGTGTCTGAAATGGAGGCTAAATTTCAGGCTCGAGGCTACCCTGAATCGTTCCTCCATGAATCCCGCACATCCGGCCCTAGCAGACCTAAGTCTAATAACCGCATTCCGTTCGTCCATTCCTTCCACCCGTTCGCTTATATCCTCCATAAAAACATACGCCAACATTGGCATCTACTTACAAGTGCCCACCCCGACATCCCAGAATTTAGAGAACCTTTTCTCCCGTGTTTCAGGAGACCCCGCAACCTTAGGGACACACTGGTACGAGCGGATGTGGGATCAGAGAAAAAGGCACCCACACAACGGTTCCTCCAGAACCCCCGCTTCGGGACATTCCCGTGTCTCCACTGCACCCAGTGCAGTAACGTTCTCAAGGGTAGCTCATTCCAGCATCCACGCTCAGGAAAGTCTTTTCCCATAAAGAATTTTTTTAACTGTGACTCGGCCTACGTAATTTATCTCATTAAGTGCCCCTGTGGCATGCTCTACGTAGGAGAGACAACCCGTTCCATTAGGGAACGCATTTCAAAACATAAATCCACGATCAGGTGTGGCAACATGCTCCTACCCATTCCACAACACTTTTTATCGCAAGGCCACAATATCTCTCAACTCAGGTTTCAAGTGATTGAGCAGGTCCCCTCTCCCAGACGCGGGGGCGATAGACTGTCCTCCCTAAAACGTAGGGAGGCTTTCTGGATACATACACTCGACACTCTGTATCCCAAAGGTCTGAACAGGGACTATGACCTGGCTTCATTTTCCTAAATAACACAGGCCCCTCTCAATACCATGGGTCCTGTCCAGTGTGTACTTATAGTAGATTTTTACTTGCGGTCTGTTTAAAGTTTTACTCGCATAATCAGGATGTAATAAGTCTCTAACATATTTATTTGTTCTTCCAGAGCCGACTTTATTGAATTGCCAGGACTCTTCTTCTTCTCCACGGGGTCACAGAGGATTTAATAGGAACCTCCACCACCTTCACATCTTCCATGCCGCTACTATCGTACCTGCACCATATGAGGCTTCCCATCTGATCCACGTACACAGTGCACACCCCTCGTGCCTTAGCCTCCCGTCCCTTACATCCTAGGATTGGCCGTCTCACTCCTTTCCATCTGAGGCTTTCTTATGCGGTCACTTCCGGTAGGTCACATCCGGTCCGGCCGCACCGCACATAAGGCACGCTGGCTGGGCGTCCTGACACTCGGGCTTCTCTTCTGACAGCGGTGGACACCGCGTCCGGACCCGTCGCACATTCAGGTATTTCACCAACACTGGCTTACCCAGCTTATAGTGCCGTATGGCCGGATATGGGTTACGGGGTTCGGCTTCAGCTTAGACATTGTTTCTCTCCTTTTACAGCCTGTAATCGCGCCATTTATTGGAGACTTACATTGCACAAGGTATTAGCGCTATTAAGACCTTTTCACTTGGGCATTCCTTACGTAATCCACGTTAACCCACAATTTGGGTTTTCTCATTCCCCTCCAGGGTTATCCCTGTAATCTACTACGCTTATGCAACACTTCCCTATGACATCGCTTAGTACGGTACGTTCAGCGGTTTAGTGTCTCTTGTACTCCACTCATCACCGGGGGGTTTAGTCATACTAGTTGGCCCTTCTTAGTATTTTCTTAGTGTTCTCTTTCGGATATTGTCATCTCATGACCATTTTGACACACTGTATATACTTTTGTTGTTTCTACTTTTGTTGTTTCTTGTTTTGTATTTGTTTTTTTTCTCTTTTTTTGCACACCGTATGTACTTACTGCTGTATCTACAGTTGTAGTCACAGATGTATTTATTATTCATTATTTATTTGATTTTCTTTATAATATTGTGGTAACTGACGAAGGCCAGACCTTGGCCGAAACGTTTTTCGTACTACAAAAATAAATACCACCAGTTTGAATAAAAGTTGAGTGCCGGGTTCTTTGTATAACCCAAGGACTGAGACAGAGAGGACCAAGTACCGAGTACCCCGCGGCCCTGCATTTGGGGGGCACTCCAAAATAATTTAGCTAGTAAGGTAAACTCTGTAAAGCCTTCTACACTCGTCCATTTTTTTAAATCTTTGTATGATGTCTGTTTTTTAAGGACCACACATAAGGACACATGTACACAGATTGTATTCAATGGTGGTGTGCATATGTCAGGTTTTTCACACGAACCATGAAAAAGACTTATGCGCACTGCCCAAAATATTGCTACAAGAACCAGTACTGAAAGAAGCCAATACTGAAACCAATACATGCACACCGAGCAGTAAAGAAAATACATGATAATACACTTTTTTAGATGGTATACATGAACTTCGCACATATAGAAAAAACATAAATAAATCCATTACAAGTCACATATAGGTAATATATATAAAAGGAAGAAAAAGCTGTAGGGTATAAGGATACCAACAACTTCCAAGTTGGCCCTTTTTCTTGCTTCTCTTCACTGGGTGTAATCTTATTGATGGGTCTCCATGTGCAATTAGAATACTTTATAGAAGGTAATTCTGTATTAGATGGACTTCGAGACCATGGTCTCAGTTCACATTTTACATTAATAAAACTACTTCTCAATTACCTCGGAGCCTGGATTCTTCCTCTCCTGCAGCAACGCATTATCTCCATTCCATTGGACACATTACCAATATGTAACTGGATTTTTTGATGTTTTATGTTTGCATTTTTATGTTGTTATTTGCGTAGTTCATGTATAATAGTTTTGTCTATTTTCTCAAATGCTTGCTGTTCCCTCCATTAGCCAAATGTGATTGTCACTTAAATTGAAAATGCATTCAAATGCATTGACTTCCGAAGCAACTTTGCCTTGTGTTCCTCGTGTTAAAAATACTGCTCCGCTTCCTGTCACTGTAATTAGTGCTCATCTCCAGCAGATGTTCAAAAAGTGCAACTGACAATAGCAAATTAATTGAAATAAAGGAAATCAGCCATCTGCTGCAGAACGCACTAACTTATCATTCTTCATAAACGCTGAGTAATTCTTCTAAGCACCAAGCTGGTTGCTTTATTGGCCTGGAATATTTGCACATTATTTGTGGATTACTGTATTATGGAGAATATTAGCATTTCACCCTTAAATAAAAAAAACAATTGATGAAGAATTCTCTAAAGGAAGCGGACAAGAAATATTATACGAGCTAGGACTAATCCAATACAAATGGGCCCAATGCAGAATTTATGCCACCAAAACAGATCTGATCTACCAGAGCATTGACTCCACAAAACCTATGAAGGAGTCCTATGGTGTATGGCATCAAGACTTGAACGGTATCTGTCAGTAGGATCAATCCTCCAAAGCTGTCTATATCGGAGTGCAGGTCATAGGAATCTGAATAAAATGATACCTTAATAACGGCGGTCCCATGTCTTAGAAATCCACATTTTTTCTTAATGTGTAAATATTAAAAAGATGTACCAGATGTACTTTAAGTGTCCACTTGGTGATCAGGACAAAAGCTGGGACCCTCATGTGATAATCTCAAGTTGTTCAAATGGTCTTCGTGACTGGTTGAAAATGAGGAAAGGGGCTATGTCATTTGCTGTTCCCATGATTTGAAGAGAACCCAAAAGTCATAGTGATGACTGCTACTTTTGTTTTGTCAAACTGAAGGGCTTTTCTACAAAGAACAAACATAAGATTAATTACCCTGAACTTGAATCTGCGATTAAGCCAGTTGCACATGATGGTACCTTGCCAATTCCTGTACCACTCTTGTCTGGATTGGATGAAAACGAAGTAGAATATGAAGAGTATGGAGCTGATGCTACTGGCGAAGACATGGAGACCTCAAGTCAACTTGAGTATGTACCTGATGGAGCAGCCGAGCAGCCAGAACACTTTACTCCAGATGAAATGATCTCATCAGAGGCCTTTCATTGTCAAAAGATAAAGCTGAAGTTCTTGCATCTAGGTTGAAACAGAAGAATCTTCTTCATGATGATGTCAAAATGTGTTATTATTACCGAAACAGAACAAACACTTTCACACAATTTTTCACAGTTGATGGACCAATAGTGTACTGTAACAATGTGAATGGCCTCTTTGAAGAACTGAATCAAGAGTATTTTGTTGCAGATTCACGATTGTTTATTGACTCATCCCAGACAAGTTTGAAAGCAGTGTTGCTAGAAGAACCTGGCACTCAACTTAATGCTTGTGAGATTTTAATCGTAGTAGCCAAAAAACGTTTCGGTCCTATATCTGGACCTTCATCAGTTACTACAAACGTGAACATAAAGTAAATGCTATTTACAAATATATACAAAAAGAAACAAAAGAAAACATAATGTGCAAAGAAAATATGTACATAGTTCAGAGAACCAAAAAGTTACAAAATGCAAAATGTCACATCCATGACAAGAGGTACTTAGGTCATCTCGATAAAAAACTGGGATAGGCAAGCAAGTGTCAGGCTGAGTGAGACCGCCGGATATCAAGCACAGGGGTGTGAGATAAAGAGAATGAGGGTGGAACATACCGTACTATGATGAAAAAAGTGAATGACTGTAGTGTCATATAAGGCACAGCATGGTCTGCGTCTGTAGGCACCACTAGTAGTAGTGCACACGGCTTTATCTTTGAAAGCAGTGTTGCGTCACTATGGAAATATGAAACCATCAATCCTTATTGCTCACTCAAGTCATCTAAAGGAAAATTATAAAAATATGTCAGTTGTTTTGGATGCTATACAATATAAGCATCATCAATGGAATATCTGTGGAGATTTGGAAGTGATTGGTCTGCTAATGGGAATGCAAAGAGGTTTCACAAAGTATTGTTGCTTCTTGTGTTTATGGCACAGTAGAAATACAGTAGAGCATTATGTTCGTCGTGATTGGGGACAGAGAAACATCTATGCTCCAGGTAGAGACAATGTTCAGCATAACCCTTTAGTTGCTCCAACAAAAATCTTTCTTTCTCCACTACATATTAAGTTGGTGTTGATTAAAAACTTTGTGAAAGCCATGGCAAAGACAGTTTCACAAGGGTTCCAGTACATTTCACAGAAATTCTCCAGCATTTCACCGGCAGAACTGAAGGAAGGGGTATTTGTTGTTCCGTAGATCAGAGAGCTTATGAGAGATGATGTGTTTGAAGGAACGATAAATGATAAGGAATTGAAATCTTGGAAGAGCTTCAAGAGGACCTGTGAAAACTTCTTAGGAAAAAAAAAATCTCCAGAATATGTTGAAGGTGTTGAGGAACTGCTAAATGCATACCAGTGTCTTGGATGCCGCATGTCTCTGAAAATGTACTTTTTGCTTTCACATTTAGATTTTTCCCTGAAAATCATGGAAATGTAAGCGAGCGGTTTCACCAGGACATTAAAGTAATGGAACACCGCTACCAGAGATTTTGGAATGACTCAATGATGACAGATTACTGTTGGATGTTATATAGGGACAACTCTGAAAAATCATATCAATGACAGTGTAATGTCAAGCACTTTTAATTTCTGCTCATATTTTGGTTTCTATTTTGCATGTGAAATTATTTGGGTTCAATAAAAACTGTTTTGTAAGATGAAGCATTTTTTTCTGATATGTAGATGACTGTTTTCTTAATGTCCCAGTACTGTATTTTTCGCTTTGTAAGATGCACTTTATGTCCCCCAAATTTGGGGGGAAATGGGGGTGCGTCTTACAAAATGGATATATCGCTTACTGTTACCAACGCAGGCTGGGATGAGGGGGTGTCTGCTGCCGCTGCCACTGCCCAGGGTGTCTGCTGCTGCCCATGGTGTTGCTGGAGTCTCCGGTGCTGCAGGGGGCTCTGCCGACATTTTGTGAAAGGCCAGATCCCCCCGTAAGATCGTCCATGGTTTCCTGTGCGACGGACTCCAGGAAAATGGCCGCCAGGAGGCGGTGCATGCGAAGATAGAGATCTCGGCACCAAGATCTCAGGAGATGAGATTTCAGCACTCAGATCTCATCTCTCGAGATCTTGGTCCCAAGATCTCCATCGTCTCATGCACCGCCTCCCGGCAGCCATTTTCACGAAGTCCACCGCACAGGAAAGCATGGATGAACTGCCGAGGGCTCTAGCCTTTCACAAAATGTTGGCAGAGCCCTCCACAGCACCGGAGACACCCCTGCAGCACAGGAGCCCCCCGCAGCACAGGACACCTGCACACCCCCTCATCCCAGCCTGCAGCAATGCTCCACTCCTGCCTCCTCCAGCAGCGACCCTGCTTCACAGCAGCCACCACCCCGGTAAGCAATAATACTCATAAATTATAAGAAGCACCACCAATTTATTAAAAAAAAAAATTTTTTTCTATTTTCTCCTCAAAATTTGGGGTGCGTCTTATAATCCGTAGCATCTTACAAAGCGAATATTATAATAATGATGCTGCTCCATGGAAACTATACGTGCTACAGAAAAATTATATACATTTTTTAAATCAAGACAAAAAGATGATTCAGAAATGTAGAAAGTCACCTGCGATGATTAAAAAAAATATTTTTTTGTAGATCTGTGCTATTTTCCAGTAAGATATGTTATACATATCGAAAAGATATGGGCCTCATCCAAAAGAGCTGGGCATGGGCAGATTTGAAATTTAAAGGTGTCGTCACATACACTGTTTACTCCATTCACGGATCCACATGTTTCCCACATTTTTTTCATATTCTATTAATATATCATAAATGTCACAAATGAGACAATCCCTTAAACATTTACTGAGGCTGCCCCTAGGTTGGTAAGGTCACGCAGCATTACCAAAGTTTTCTGAGTTGATTATGAAATTATCATCTATTAGGCTTGATGTCCGTTAATATTAGAGGTACCACTCTCCATTGTCTCCAATACAGATGCCATTGTGTGAGATCATGAACCTGACCATAAGTGAGATTTTGAGATCTCTGTTTTTGTAGACTTTTTCTGCAATATTATATACACAGCTTTGTATGGCATCTCTCCCTTGATGCATAATTCCTTCTCTTGACAGTTATGTCATTGTTATTCTGCAGGAATTACATCATTTTGTTTTGAGGAACATCAAAGAATCATCATGAGACAACTCAGCTGAAGACTTAGCGAAACATATCTGTCCATTTGTTTTTTTAAGTGGAGATGTGAGAAAATGCCAGACAAGTGAACATAAGACGTCTACTGGAGACTTTATTCTTTTTGATGTCGGTTTGATAAATCAACATCTGCCTTTCGGAGGATACATGGTAATAAACAAGCCATCTATAAATATAGACATAAAAGTGCTCTCTTGCATGTACTCGAATGTCATTTTAATTGCAGTGTAGTTGTGCCCCAATGTACATAAAATTTTAATATAGCAGTCTGAATGCAAGTCCCTTAGTTGGCATCATTATGCAGCTAACTACACATGACATTTTTTGTACAGACGAATACATTTCGATGCATCTCTGAGGACACATTTTACTACACGTTACAAATGTTGTTGGTGTATTAAGAACCCTGCATTTTATGTGATTATTATATTACTTATCGTATTAGTCCCTACATCGGCAGCTGTAGATGGGAGGTAGAGTGTATTTTTGGTTTTATCCTTTTTCCATGTCTCCAAAGAGAGGAGGCTTTCTCTGATTTGATTTAAAGGAAATCTGTCACCAGGTATTTGTCACGTAAAGAAAGGCCAACACCTGTAAGCCCTATGTTATGGCATTCTAGAATATGTCCCCAATGCGCTCTCCATAAAACAAAAAATAGCTTTCATTATAAAAACAAAAAATGGCTTTCATTATATTCACCTATAGGAAGGTCTGGTCTGATGGGTGTCGCAGGTCTTGATCCGGTGCCTCGTCTTTTCTTGCCTTGTGTGAATGACATGTTCTATATCCTCCACACAGTGTCTATGGCTTCACGCTACGGCTCAGGCACACGTCTCTCTGCCCTGCTGAGGGAAGAACAAAGTACTGTGCGGGTAAAGGCCAAAGAGTGTCTGCGCATGTGCACTACAATGCTTTGGTCTGCCCTTGGTAGGGCAGAAAAGTGCACCTGCGCAGGAACGCGATGCCAAGGACACTTTATGGATGAAGTAGAATGTATCATCCACATGAAGCAAGAGGAAAGGAGGCACGGGTTCAAAATTCTAGAATGCTGTTATATAGGACTTCTAGGTGCTAGCCCTACTTTATATTGGAAAAACTTGGTGACAGATTCCCTTTAAAACCTCTTTCCTTTTTCTTCCTTATGTCACGTACACAGAGAAACTGCAGCTTCATCTCCCGCTTCACCCCTTCTCTTTATGCAGAAGTGCGACACAACATGTGAATTTGCCATGTAACAAAAACTAATAATTATTTATAAGGAGTCATTAGGAAACACATATGAGATTTAGGAGAATAAGAATAAAATTCAATTAAAATGCCATTCTGTGCTCAAACAATTGAAAATAGGCTTTCGGTACCTGACACTCATGTCTCGGACTTACTATCCATACTGACTTATTCCCTAAAAATACTCCCATCTGCTGGCTATGTTGAAATGCCTTAAAGGGAATCTGTCAGCATGATTTCACCTCCTAAACTATTTATATGCTCGTGTAGCTCTTTCAAAGAGAAATCCAGCAATACCTTTGCATGGCCGGTCCGTTATTCTGTTGCTGAGAAATCAGAATTTAAGTTAATATGTAAATTAGGCTGAAGAACTATTGTAGATCTCAAGCCTCTGTCACTCCTGCTCTATTCTGCCCCAACCCTGCCTCCTCCTGCTTTACTGACGTTTCCTGTGCCTGGAATCACACATGACAGAGGCTGTCTGTCAATTAGGAGGAGGAGCCAATGAGCAGGGAATAGAGCTGGAGTGACAAAAGCTTCAGATCTACATCCTCATTTGTAAGCAATTCCTAATGCTGGGGTGCTCATGTGTAATAGGAGTCAATAAGAAATAAAAGCATTTTTCTGGAAGACCCTAAGGGTATGTGCACACGATGCGGATTTTGCTGCGGATCCGCAGCGCTTCCGCAGCTACGGATCCGCAGCAGTTTCCCATGAGTTTACAGTACAATGTAAACCTATGGGAAACAAAAAACGCTGTGCACATGCTGCGGAAAAAACACGCGGAAACGCAGCAATTTACATTCCGCAGCATGTCACTTCTTTCTGCAGATTCCACAGCGGTTTTACAACTGTTCCAATAGAAATCCGCAGTTGTAAAACCGCAGTGAAAACCTCAGAAAAACCGTGGTAAATCCGTGATAAATCCGCAGCGGTTTTCCACTGCGGATTTTTCAAATCTACTGAAAGCTGCTGCGGAAAAATCCGCAGTAGACCAGGATACGTGTGCACATAGCCTAAAAGGAGGTCTGGGAGACAGTGAAAATGATGAAATGGATGTGCTGAATGGAAAGAGAACAGCATGAAGAAGATCCCTGGAAGCATCTCTGACTCCCAGATTGCTGCTGAGAACAATGGTGTCACACTTTTCTCCACTTTAAGGACTGACAATAAAACATTCCAAACCGACGAGAAATTAGAGTTTACAGGAAAAAAAATGTTAAGAAACATTCTTTCCTGTACTATTATTTGTATACAAGACGAAATTAAAAAAGGAGTTAAAAAATAATACTTTAACCCTTTCATGCTGCAGCCTTTTTTCGTTTTTGCGTTTCTTTTTTTCGCTCCCCTTATTCCCAGAGCTATTCTTTTTTATTTTTTCGTAAATATGGCCATGTAAGGGCTTGTTTCTTGCAGGACGAGTTGTACTTTTGAATGACACCATTGGTTTTACGATTTTGTGTACTCGAAAACGGGAAAAAAAATTCAGAGTGTGGTGAAATTGCAAAAGAAAGTACACTTCCACAAACATTTTTTGGATTTTTTGTTACCATATTCACCAAATGCTAAAATTGACCTGTCATTATCATTCTCCAGGTCATTACGAGTTCATAGATATCAAACATGTATAGATTTTAGTATACATTTTTTGCAAAAAACGTATCAACCAAATACCCTGTTTTTTACATCTTTTACTAGCACTTGCGGATTACTGCAACATTTTTTCAAACTGAGTGTTTTTGGTTTTACTATTCTCTTTTGTGTCTTCAGGTTTCTTGGTGGTGTGTGAACATGATCATACAGACTTGTTCACTGTGCAAGTAGCCCATGTGTTCCTGTTTCCATAATTGTTCTCTTGTGTCTACAAGACTGGGGAGTTCCACCACTCCTCTTGGGCTATCTGCACAAAAGCTGTTCTACCCTGTATGCACACATGGATTTTTCCTCTCTGAACCCTGTTCACACAGGTTATATACAGATGATCAGGTTTTTAAATACATCAGATAGGGATTGCATACATTAGTTAGGACTGCTCTGATAAGGGTATACCGTGAAGATTGGTAGAGCAGCTTAGTATACATTTTTTGCAAAAAACGTATCAACCAAATACCCTGTTTTTTACATCTTTTACTAGCACTTGCGGATTACTGCAACATTTTTTCAAACTGAGTGTTTTTGGTTTTACTATTCTCTTTTGTGTCTTCAGGTTTCTTGGTGGTGTGTGAACATGATCATACAGACTTGTTCACTGTGCAAGTAGCCCATGTGTTCCTGTTTCCATAATTGTTCTCTTGTGTCTACAAGACTGGGGAGTTCCACCACTCCTCTTGGGCTATCTGCACAAAAGCTGTTCTACCCTGTATGCACACATGGATTTTTCCTCTCTGAACCCTGTTCACACAGGTTATATACAGATGATCAGGTTTTTAAATACATCAGATAGGGATTGCATACATTAGTTAGGACTGCTCTGATAAGGGTATACCGTGAAGATTGGTAGAGCAGCTTAGTATACATTTTTTGCAAAAAACGTATCAACCAAATACCCTGTTTTTTACATCTTTTACTAGCACTTGCGGATTACTGCAACATTTTTTCAAACTGAGTGTTTTTGGTTTTACTATTCTCTTTTGTGTCTTCAGGTTTCTTGGTGGTGTGTGAACATGATCATACAGACTTGTTCACTGTGCAAGTAGCCCATGTGTTCCTGTTTCCATAATTGTTCTCTTGTGTCTACAAGACTGGGGAGTTCCACCACTCCTCTTGGGCTATCTGCACAAAAGCTGTTCTACCCTGTATGCACACATGGATTTTTCCTCTCTGAACCCTGTTCACACAGGTTATATACAGATGATCAGGTTTTTAAATACATCAGATAGGGATTGCATACATTAGTTAGGACTGCTCTGATAAGGGTATACCGTGAAGATTGGTAGAGCAGCTTAGTATACATTTTTTGCAAAAAATGTATCAACCAAATACCCTGTTTTTTACATCTTTTACTAGCACTTGCGGATTACTGCAACATTTTTTCAAACTGAGTGTTTTTGGTTTTACTATTCTCTTTTGTGTCTTCAGGTTTCTTGGTGGTGTGTGAACATGATCATACAGACTTGTTCACTGTGCAAGTAGCCCATGTGTTCCTGTTTCCATAATTGTTCTCTTGTGTCTACAAGACTGGGGAGTTCCACCACTCCTCTTGGGCTATCTGCACAAAAGCTGTTCTACCCTGTATGCACACATGGATTTTTCCTCTCTGAACCCTGTTCACACAGGTTATATACAGATGATCAGGTTTTTAAATACATCAGATAGGGATTGCATACATTAGTTAGGACTGCTCTGATAAGGGTATACCGTGAAGATTGGTAGAGCAGCTTAGTATACATTTTTTGCAAAAAACGTATCAACCAAATACCCTGTTTTTTACATCTTTAACTAGCACTTGCGGATTACTGCAACATTTTTTCAAACTGAGTGTTTTTGGTTTTACTATTCTCTTTTGTGTCTTCAGGTTTCTTGGTGGTGTGTGAACATGATCATACAGACTTGTTCACTGTGCAAGTAGCCCATGTGTTCCTGTTTCCATAATTGTTCTCTTGTGTCTACAAGACTGGGGAGTTCCACCACTTCTCTTGGGCTATCTGCACAAAAGCTGTTCTACCCTGTATGCACACATGGATTTTTCCTCTCTGAACCCTGTTCACACAGGTTATATACAGATGATCAGGTTTTTAAATACATCAGATAGGGATTGCATACATTAGTTAGGACTGCTCTGATAAGGGTATACCGTGAAGATTGGTAGAGCAGCTTAGCATACATTTTTTGCAAAAAACGTATCAACCAAATACCCTGTTTTTTACATCTTTTACTAGCACTTGCGGATTACTGCAACATTTTTTCAAACTGAGTGTTTTTGGTTTTACTATTCTCTTTTGTGTCTTCAGGTTTCTTGGTGGTGTGTGAACATGATCATACAGACTTGTTCACTGTGCAAGTAGCCCATGTGTTCCTGTTTCCATAATTGTTCTCTTGTGTCTACAAGACTGGGGAGTTCCACCACTCCTCTTGGGCTATCTGCACAAAAGCTGTTCTACCCTGTATGCACACATGGATTTTTCCTCTCTGAACCCTGTTCACACAGGTTATATACAGATGATCAGGTTTTTAAATACATCAGATAGGGATTGCATACATTAGTTAGGACTGCTCTGATAAGGGTATACCGTGAAGATTGGTAGAGCAGCTTAGTATACATTTTTTGCAAAAAACGTATCAACCAAATACCCTATTTTTTACATCTTTTACTAGCACTTGCGGATTACTGCAACATTTTTTCAAACTGAGTGTTTTTGGTTTTACTATTCTCTTTTGTGTCTTCAGGTTTCTTGGTGGTGTGTGAACATGATCATACAGACTTGTTCACTGTGCAAGTAGCCCATGTGTTCCTGTTTCCATAATTGTTCTCTTGTGTCTACAAGACTGGGGAGTTCCACCACTCCTCTTGGGCTATCTGCACAAAAGCTGTTCTACCCTGTATGCACACATGGATTTTTCCTCTCTGAACCCTGTTCACACAGGTTATATACAGATGATCAGGTTTTTAAATACATCAGATAGGGATTGCATACATTAGTTAGGACTGCTCTGATAAGGGTATACCGTGAAGATTGGTAGAGCAGCTTAGTATACATTTTTTGCAAAAAACGTATCAACCAAATACCCTGTTTTTTACATCTTTTACTAGCACTTGCGGATTACTGCAACATTTTTTCAAACTGAGTGTTTTTGGTTTTACTATTCTCTTTTGTGTCTTCAGGTTTCTTGGTGGTGTGTGAACATGATCATACAGACTTGTTCACTGTGCAAGTAGCCCATGTGTTCCTGTTTCCATAATTGTTCTCTTGTGTCTACAAGACTGGGGAGTTCCACCACTCCTCTTGGGCTATCTGCACAAAAGCTGTTCTACCCTGTATGCACACATGGATTTTTCCTCTCTGAACCCTGTTCACACAGGTTATATACAGATGATCAGGTTTTTAAATACATCAGATAGGGATTGCATACATTAGTTAGGACTGCTCTGATAAGGGTATACCGTGAAGATTGGTAGAGCAGCTTAGTATACATTTTTTGCAAAAAACGTATCAACCAAATACCCTATTTTTTACATCTTTTACTAGCACTTGCGGATTACTGCAACATTTTTTCAAACTGAGTGTTTTTGGTTTTACTATTCTCTTTTGTGTCTTCAGGTTTCTTGGTGGTGTGTGAACATGATCATACAGACTTGTTCACTGTGCAAGTAGCCCATGTGTTCCTGTTTCCATAATTGTTCTCTTGTGTCTACAAGACTGGGGAGTTCCACCACTCCTCTTGGGCTATCTGCACAAAAGCTGTTCTACCCTGTATGCACACATGGATTTTTCCTCTCTGAACCCTGTTCACACAGGTTATTGTTATGACCCCAATGGCGAGGGTCTCAGAGGAACGTGGAAGTCTGCAAGATACAAAAATCCAGCTCATAGGGCAGTGGTAACTGGGTTGACCATATATCTACTCCTAACGCCAACACTAGAAGTAGCCGGGGGTCATACCTACGTTGATCCTAGATGACTCGCGCCAGCCGGAGAATCTAACTACCCCTAGTAGAGGAAAACAAAGACCTCTCTTGCCTCCAGAGAAAGGGACCCCAAAGCAGGATAGAAGCCCCCCACAAATAATAACGGTGAGGTAAGAGGAAATGACAAACACAGAAATGAACCAGGTTTAGCACAGAGAGGCCCGCTAACTAATAGCAGAATATAGAAAGGTAACTTATATGGTCAACAAAAAACCCTATCAAAAATCCACACTGGAAATTCAAGAACCCCCGAACCGTCTAACGGTCCGGGGGGAGAACACCAGCGCCCTAGAGCTTCCAGCAAAAGTCAGGACACAGATTAGGAACAAGCTGGACAAAAATACAAAACCAAAAACAAATAGCAAAAAGCAAAGTAAATGACTTAGCTGAATAGCCGGACCAGGATCAGTAGACAAGAGCACAGCAGATTAGCTCTGATAACTACGTTGCCAGGCATAGAACTGAGTGTCCAGGGAGCTTATAAAGCAACGCCCCTAACTAACGACCCAGGTGCGGATAAAAGGAAAGACAGAAAAACCAGAGTCAAAAAACTAGTAACCACTAGAGGGAGCCAAAAAGCAAATTCACAACAGTACCCCCCCCTTAGTGAGGGGTCACCGAACCCTCACCACGACCACCAGGGCGATCAGGATGAGCGGCATGAAAGGCACGAACTAAATCGGCCGCATGAACATCAGAGGCGACCACCCAGGAATTATCCTCCTGACCATAGCCCTTCCACTTGACCAGGTACTGAAGTCTTCGCCTGGAGAGGCGAGAATCCAAGATCTTCTCCACCACGTACTCCAACTCGCCCTCAACCAACACCGGAGCAGGAGGCTCAGCAGAAGGAACTACAGGCACAACGTACCGCCGCAACAAGGACCTATGAAATACATTGTGAATAGCAAACGACACAGGAAGATCCAGACGAAAAGATACAGGATTAAGGATTTCCAATATCTTGTAAGGACCAATAAAACGAGGTTTAAATTTGGGAGAGGAGACCTTCATAGGAACAAAGCGGGAAGAAAGCCATACCAAATCCCCAACGCGTAGTCGGGGACCCACACCGCGGCGGCGGTTGGCAAAGCGCTGAGCCCTCTCCTGTGACAACTTCAAGTTGTCCACCACATGATTCCAGATCCGCTGCAACCTATCCACCACAGAATCCACCCCAGGACAGTCAGAAGACTCCACATGACCTGAAGAAAAGCGAGGATGGAAACCAGAGTTGCAGAAAAAAGGCGAAACCAAGGTGGCGGAACTAGCCCGATTATTAAGGGCAAACTCAGCCAACGGCAAGAATGTCACCCAATCGTCCTGATCAGCAGAGACAAAACACCTCAAATAAGCCTCCAAAGTCTGATTGGTTCGCTCCGTCTGTCCATTAGTCTGAGGATGGAAAGCAGACGAAAACGACAAATCAATGCCCATCCTACTACAAAAGGATCGCCAGAACCTGGAAACGAACTGGGATCCTCTATCTGACACAATATTCTCAGGGATGCCGTGCAAACGAACCACGTTCTGGAAAAACACAGGAACCAGATCGGAAGAGGAAGGCAGCTTAGGCAAAGGAACCAAATGGACCATCTTGGAGAAGCGATCACATATCACCCAGATAACAGACATGCCCTGAGATAGCGGAAGATCAGAAATGAAATCCATGGAGATATGTGTCCAAGGTCTCTTCGGGACAGGCAAGGGCAAGAGCAACCCGCTGGCACGAGAACAGCAAGGCTTAGCTCTAGCACAAGTCCCACAGGACTGCACAAATGACCGCACATCCCTTGACAAAGAAGGCCACCAAAAGGACCTGGCCACCAGATCTCTGGTGCCAAAAATTCCCGGGTGACCTGCCAACACCGAGGAATGAACCTCGGAAATGACTCTGCTGGTCCACTTATCCGGAACAAACAGTCTGTCAGGTGGACAAGACTCAGGCCTATCAGCTTGAAATCTCTGCAACACACGTCGCAGATCCGGAGAAATAGCTGATAAGATAACTCCATCCTTAAGAATACCAACAGGATCAGCGACTCCAGGAGCATCAGGCACAAAGCTCCTAGAAAGAGCATCGGCCTTCACATTCTTTGAACCTGGTAAATACGAGACAACAAAATCAAAGCGGGAGAAAAACAATGACCAGCGGGCCTGTCTCGGATTAAGGCGTTTAGCAGACTCGAGATACATCAGATTTTTGTGATCAGTCAAGACCACCACACGATGCTTAGCACCCTCGAGCCAATGACGCCACTCCTCAAATGCCCACTTCATGGCCAACAACTCCCGATTGCCCACATCATAATTTCGCTCGGCAGGCGAAAACTTCCTAGAGAAAAAGGCACAAGGTTTCATAACAGAGCAACCAGGGCCTCTCTGCGACAAAACGGCCCCTGCTCCAATCTCCGAAGCATCCACCTCAACCTGAAAGGGAAGTGAGACATCGGGCTGGCACAAAACAGGCGCCGAAGTAAACCGGCGTTTCAACTCCTGGAAAGCCTCCACGGCAGCAGGAGCCCAGTTAGCTACATCGGAGCCCTTCTTGGTCATATCCGTCAAAGGTTTCACAATGCTAGAAAAATTAGCGATAAAACGACGGTAGAAGTTAGCGAAACCCAAGAACTTCTGAAGACTCTTAACTGACGAGGGCTGAGTCCAATCAAGAATAGCTCGGACCTTGACCGGGTCCATCTCCACAGCAGAAGGGGAAAAAATAAACCCCAAAAAGGGAACCTTCTGTACACCAAAGAGACACTTTGAGCCTTTGACAAACAAAGAATTTTCACGCAAAATTTTAAAGACCAACCTGACCTGCTCCACATGCGAGTCCCAATCATCAGAAAAAACCAAAATATCATCCAGATAAACGATCAAAAATTTATCCAGATACTTCCGGAAAATGTCATGCATAAAGGACTGAAAAACTGAAGGCGCATTGGAGAGCCCAAAAGGCATCACCAAGTACTCAAAATGACCTTCGGGCGTATTGAATGCGGTTTTCCATTCATCACCTTGCTTAATGCGCACAAGGTTGTACGCACCACGAAGGTCTATCTTGGTGAACCACTTGGCACCTTTAATTCGGGCAAACAAGTCAGACAACAGCGGCAGAGGATACTGAAATTTGACAGTGATCTTATTTAAAAGCCGATAATCAATACAAGGCCTCAAAGATCCGTCCTTTTTAGCCACAAAAAAGAATCCTGCACCAAGAGGGGAAGAAGACGGACGAATATGTCCTTTCTCCAAAGACTCCTTGATATACGAACGCATAGCGGTATGTTCAGGTACCGACAGATTAAAGAGTCTTCCCTTAGGAAATTTACTGCCTGGAATCAAATCTATAGCACAGTCACAGTCCCTATGAGGAGGCAATGCACTGGACCTGGACTCGCTAAAGACATCCTGATAATCAGACAAATACTCCGGAACTTCCGAAGGCGTAGAAGAAGCAATAGACACAGGCAGGGTATCCCCATGAATACCACGACAGCCCCAACTAGAAACTGACATAGCCTTCCAGTCCAGGACGGGATTATGGGTCTGTAACCATGGCAGCCCTAAAACAACCAAATCATGCATTTTATGTAAAACAAGAAAACGTATCACCTCGCGGTGTTCAGGAGTCATGCACATGGTAACCTGTGTCCAATACTGCGGTTTATTTGCTGCCAATGGCGTAGCATCAATACCCCTAAGAGGAATAGGATTTTCTAATGGTTCAAGAGTAAAACCACAGCGCTTAGCAAATGACAGATCCATAAGACTCAGGGCGGCACCTGAATCTACAAACGCCATGACAGGATAAGACGACAGTGAGCAAATCAAAGTTACAGACAGAATAAATTTAGGTTGCAAATTTCCAGCGGTGACCGGACCAACAACCTTAGCTATACGTTTAGAGCATGCTGAGATAACATGTGTAGAATCACCACAGTAGTAGCACAAGCCATTCCGGCGTCTATGAATTTTCCGCTCATTTCTGGTCAGGATTCTATCACATTGCATTAAATCAGGTGTCTGTTCAGACAACACCATGAGGGAATTTGCGGTTTTTCTATCACATTGCACCGAATTAGGTGTCTGTTCAGACAACACCATGAGGGAATTTGCGGTCTTGCGCTCCCGCAATCGCCGGTCAATTTGAATAGCCAGTGCCATAGCATCATTCAGACCTGTGGGAATGGGAAAACCCACCATAACATCTTTAATGGCATCAGAAAGACCATTTCTAAAATTAGCGGCCAGTGCACACTCGTTCCAATGTGTCAGCACGGACCATTTCCGAAATTTTTGGCAATACACTTCAGCCTCGTCCTGCCCCTGAGACATAGCCAGCAGGGCCTTTTCTGCCTGAATCTCAAGATTGGGTTCCTCATAAAGTAAACCGAGCGCCAGAAAAAACGCATCAATATCAGCCAATGCCGGATCTCCTGGCGCCAGCGAAAAAGCCCAATCTTGAGGGTCACCCCGTAAGAACGAAATAACAATTTTTACTTGCTGAGCGGAGTCTCCAGATGAACAGGGTCTCAGGGACAAAAACAATTTACAATTATTCTTGAAATTCCTAAACTTAAACCTGTCTCCGGAAAACAGTTCAGGAATCGGAATCTTAGGTTCTGACCCAGAACTTCTGATAACATAATCTTGTATGCCCTGCACACGAGTAGCCAGCTGGTCCACACTTGTAATCAAGGTCTGGACATTCATGTCTGCAGCAAGCATAAGCCACTCTGAGGTAAAGGGGATGAAGAAAAAAAAAATGAGAGAGGAGAAAAAAAAACTCAGAATCTTCTTTCTTATAATCCCTCTTTTGCAATGCATTAAACATTTAATATGGGCCTGGCAAACTGTTATGACCCCAATGGCGAGGGTCTCAGAGGAACGTGGAAGTCTGCAAGATACAAAAATCCAGCTCATAGGGCAGTGGTAACTGGGTTGACCATATATCTACTCCTAACGCCAACACTAGAAGTAGCCGGGGGTCATACCTACGTTGATCCTAGATGACTCGCGCCAGCCGGAGAATCTAACTACCCCTAGTAGAGGAAAACAAAGACCTCTCTTGCCTCCAGAGAAAGGGACCCCAAAGCAGGATAGAAGCCCCCCACAAATAATAACGGTGAGGTAAGAGGAAATGACAAACACAGAAATGAACCAGGTTTAGCACAGAGAGGCCCGCTAACTAATAGCAGAATATAGAAAGGTAACTTATATGGTCAACAAAAAACCCTATCAAAAATCCACACTGGAAATTCAAGAACCCCCGAACCGTCTAACGGTCCGGGGGGAGAACACCAGCGCCCTAGAGCTTCCAGCAAAAGTCAGGACACAGATTAGGAACAAGCTGGACAAAAATACAAAACCAAAAACAAATAGCAAAAAGCAAAGTAAATGACTTAGCTGAATAGCCGGACCAGGATCAGTAGACAAGAGCACAGCAGATTAGCTCTGATAACTACGTTGCCAGGCATAGAACTGAGTGTCCAGGGAGCTTATAAAGCAACGCCCCTAACTAACGACCCAGGTGCGGATAAAAGGAAAGACAGAAAAACCAGAGTCAAAAAACTAGTAACCACTAGAGGGAGCCAAAAAGCAAATTCACAACAGGTTATATACAGATGATCAGGTTTTTAAATACATCAGATAGGGATTGCATACATTAGTTAGGACTGCTCTGATAAGGGTATACCGTGAAAATTGGTAGAGCAGCTTAGTATACATTTTTTGCAAAAAACGTATCAACCAAATACCCTGTTTTTTACATCTTTTACTAGCACTTGCGGATTACTGCAACATTTTTTCAAACTGAGTGTTTTTGGTTTTACTATTCTCTTTTGTGTCTTCAGGTTTCTTGGTGGTGTGTGAACATGATCATACAGACTTGTTCACTGTGCAAGTAGCCCATGTGTTCCTGTTTCCATAATTGTTCTCTTGTGTCTACAAGACTGGGGAGTTCCACCACTCCTCTTGGGCTATCTGCACAAAAGCTGTTCTACCCTGTATGCACACATGGATTTTTCCTCTCTGAACCCTGTTCACACAGGTTATATACAGATGATCAGGTTTTTAAATACATCAGATAGGGATTGCATACATTAGTTAGGACTGCTCTGATAAGGGTATACCGTGAAGATTGGTAGAGCAGCTTAGTATACATTTTTTGCAAAAAACGTATCAACCAAATACCCTGTTTTTTACATCTTTTACTAGCACTTGCGGATTACTGCAACATTTTTTCAAACTGAGTGTTTTTGGTTTTACTATTCTCTTTTGTGTCTTCAGGTTTCTTGGTGGTGTGTGAACATGATCATACAGACTTGTTCACTGTGCAAGTAGCCCATGTGTTCCTGTTTCCATAATTGTTCTCTTGTGTCTATAAGACTGGGGAGTTCCACCACTCCTCTTGGGCTATCTGCACAAAAGCTGTTCTACCCTGTATGCACACATGGATTTTTCCTCTCTGAACCCTGTTCACACAGGTTATATACAGATGATCAGGTTTTTAAATACATCAGATAGGGATTGCATACATTAGTTAGGACTGCTCTGATAAGGGTATACCGTGAAGATTGGTAGAGCAGCTTAGTATACATTTTTTGCAAAAAACGTATCAACCAAATACCCTGTTTTTTACATCTTTTACTAGCACTTGCGGATTACTGCAACATTTTTTCAAACTGAGTGTTTTTGGTTTTACTATTCTCTTTTGTGTCTTCATGTATAGATTTTTGTTTTCTATTTTAATGGTGAAAAAAATCCAAAGTTTGTAAAAAAAAATATATATATAATTTGGGTCATTTTCCGAGACCCGTAGCATCTCCATTTTTAATGATCTAGGACTGAGTGGGTGAGTGCATATTTTTTGCATGCTGAGCTGACATTTTTAATTATACCATTTTGGTGTGGATATGATCTTTTAATGGCCTGTTATTGCATTTTAATGCAATTTTGCAGCAACCAAGAAAACATAATTCTGGAGTTTTCCCTTTTTTTTCGCTACGATGTGATCAGATTAATTATCTTTATCGCTTGATACATAGGGCAATTCTGAACACGGTGATACCAAATATGTATATATTTTATTTTTTTAATTGCTTTATTTTGAATGGGGTGAATAGGGAGCGATTTAAACTTTTATATTTTTTTGTAATGTTTTTAAAAACATTTTTTTTTTACGTTTTGCATGCTTCAATAGTCCATGGGAGACTAGAAGCTACAGCTGTCTGATCGCCTCTGCTACACACAGGTGTAGATCAGATTACCTGTGTGTAGCAGAAATGCTCCCTTGCTATGAGCGCCGACCATCAGAGATTGACAGCGGCATTTAACAGATTAACAGCCACAAATGGATAGCAATTTCACCCCTGGCTGTTGCGGGCACATGTCAGCTGTTCAAAACAGATGATATTTGCTGGGAAAGATGTGGGCTTAGCGCCAGAGCCCACATCAAAGGGACAAGTGCAAAGCCCACCAAAAATTACAAGCAGAGACATCCATACACCCTTGAAGGCACCAACTGTAGTGCCTTAAAATTATGAAAATGTAGTTGTAGTACTTCTACACTCATAAAGGCTCTGCAGACCGTGTAAAGCCAGAAAAAAATATACCGTATATACTCGAGTATAAGCCGAGATTTTCAGCCCAAATTTTTGGGCTGAAAGTGCCCCTCTCGGCTTATACTCGAGTCACGGTAGCGGTGGGGTCGGCGGGTGAGGGGGAGAGGGCGCTGAGGCATACTTACCTAGTCCCAGCGATCCTGACGCTCCCTGCCGTCCCACGGTCTTCTGTGCTGCAGCTTCTTCCCCTCTTCAGCGGTCACGTGGGACCGCTCATTAGAGAAACGAATAGGCGGCTCCACCTCCCATAAGGGTGGAGCCGCCTATTCATTTCTCTAATCAGCGGTTCCGGTGACCGCTGATAGAGGAAGAAGCTGCAGCACAGAAGACCGTGGGACAGGCAGGGAGCGCCAGGATCGCTGGGACTAGGTAAGTATGTCATATTCACCTGTCCACATTCCAGCCGCCGGGCGCCGCTCCATCTTCCCGGCGCCGCTCCATCTTCCCGGCGTCGCTCCGCTCTGACTGTGCAGGTCAGAGGGCGCGATGACGCATATAGTGTGCGCGGCGCCCTCTGCCTGATCAGTCAGAGCGGAGAGACGCTGGGACCGGACGCCAGGAGCTGCAATCAAGAGAGGTGAGTATGGCTTTTTTTTTTTTATTGCAGCAGCCGCAGCGGCACAGATTTATGTGGAGCATCTATGGGGAAATATGAATGGTGCAGAGCACTGTATGGGGCACAGCTATGGGACAAAAATGAACGGTGCAGAGCATATATGGGGCACAGCTATGGGACAAACATGAACGGTGCAGAGCATATATGGGGCACAGCTATGGGGCAATATGAACGGTGCAGAGCACTATATGGGGCACAGCTATGGGGAAATATGAACGGTGCATAGCACTATATGGCACAGATATGGGGCAATATGAACGGTGCAGAGCATATATGGGGCACAGATATGGGGCAATATGAACGGTGCAGAGCATATATGGGGCACAGATATGGGGCAATAATGAACGGTGCAGATCACTATATGGGGCACAGCTATGGGGCAATATGAACGGTGCAGAGCACTATATGGCACAGATATGGGGCAATATGAACGGTGCAGAGCACTATATGGCACAGCTATGGGGCAAGAATGAACGGTGCAGTGCACTATATGGCAAAGCTATGGGGCAATAATGAACGGTGCAGAGCACTATATGGCACAGATATGGGGCAATATGAACGGTGCAGAGCATATATGGGGCACAGATATGGGGCAATATGAACGGTGCAGAGCATATATGGGGCACAGATATGGGGCAATAATGAACGGTGCAGATCACTATATGGGGCACAGCTATGGGGCAATATGAACGGTGCAGAGCACTATATGGCACAGATATGGGGCAATATGAACGGTGCAGAGCACTATATGGCACAGCTATGGGGCAAGAATGAACGGTGCAGAGCACTATATGGTACAGCTATGGGGCAGTATGAACGGTGCAGAGCACTATATGGTACAGCTATGGGGCAGTATGAATGGTGCAGAGCACTATATGGCACAGCTATGGGGAAATAATGATCTATTTTTATTTTTGAAATTCACCGGTAAATGATGCATTTCCACCCTAGGCTTATACTCGAGTCAATAAGTTTTCCCAGTTTTTTGTGGCAAAATTAGGGGGTCGGCTTATACTCGGGTCAGCTTATACTCGAGTATATACGGTAAGCATGGTCATCCATACACCATTGAAGGCACCAACTAGAGTGCCTGATTCAATTATTAAAAAAGTGTAGTTGTGGCACTTCTACACTCACAAAGGCTTTTCATAAATTGCAAAGAGAAAAAAATGCTAAATTGTGTTTGTTTAATGGCCAATGTGAACATGCTCCTATTTTGCATGCTTATACTCCATTTCATTTTTTTTCAGTTTTGTTTTCAGATGGGGTAAAAATAAAACCTGGAGACAGATTCCCTTAAATTCCCTGATGCGTTTGTCTGGAACTTTTTTAGAATATTTTTTCATTGTATCATAGCTCTATTTATGCACTTGTAGTATATACCTTAACCAAGTACTTATTGGGTTAATTTTTGAAATGTGTAATTGTGTGATGCATAACAAAGCGTTTGATTTTCGACTGATATAAAACAAGTAAGGACCTATGTAAGCTCTCTAAACAATGTGCAGAAAATACTGTAAACATCCTCCTCGCTGAATTCAATGTGTATGAGGCATCTATGAAAATTCCTCACTTGAGACATCATCTCGTCATGGACACCGGAAGATAATAATCATGCGAACATATTGTGCATAACACTAAAGAAAAATGAATCCAGCAGTGAAAATGTAGGCGTTGATTACTCCATGGCTGAGAGGCATGACTGTTATGATGGAAATGATCCTTTTACTTTCATGTGGGAGGTGAGAAGAATGAGCGAAAAATGGTTGAATCCAGTCTAATCTCCTGAGGATTTCATGAGGTAGCCTGGCAGATCCTCTATCTAGGGGGATAGTGAGAAATAAATGGAGGGCGTTTCTGCTGAATTTGATGATGATGATTTGACTATACGTGGGAACCAATAATCTTCAAGGAATAGATACACACTTGGTCAAAATTGTTGATAACCCTTGTTTAATGACAGAAAAACCCGCAATGGTCACAGATATAACTTAAAAATTCCAGCCAAGTTTTACAAGTGTCCCATGGCCACATATTCCATTTAAAATCGATGCAGTAAACGGTTGAATGCATCAGAGTTCTCTTGCAAGCAGCAGAGAAGGTGGCTCTGCAACAGCCGGCTTGTGTGAAGTAACACAGAGCCAAGAGCAACGAATGTCTGGCACACCTCAACGTGATACAGTGATGCAGTCACCCTCGGCAACCGGTCTCGGATACGGACTGTTGTGACGCCCCGGCTGTGATTCGGAGGATACAGTGTGGTGTTCATTTTGTGAGTTTTGGACATTAAATACATTATAAACACTATATATATATATATATATATATATATATATATATACACAATAACAGAATTGCTGATTTTAGTTAATTCTGCGTCTGATAAATCTGAATAAAAAGTGATCAAAATAGGTTATGTACCCCAAATTGGTGCCAAAAAAATCTTCAACTTGCTCTGAAAAAAAGAAGCCCTCATACAGCTCTTTTTTCCAAAATATAAAAAAGTTTCAGCTCTCAGAATATGGTGAGGAATAACAACTATTTGTTTTATGAAAAAGCATTTTTGTTGTGTGATAGCAGCAAAACATAAAAAAACAATATAAATCTGGTATCGCTGTAATAACATCGGCCAGAAAAATAATTCCACCTTATCACTTATACTGCATGGTGACCTGTGCAAAAATAAAAACAACTATTCTTGTACTGCTGTTTATTTGTTCATTCTGCCTCCCAATAATCTGAATAAGGTTCGGTTCACATTTATCCTGCACTCTCCACTGAGCGGTTACATTGTGGTTTCCGTGTAAATCCCCCCAAAAATCATTCACACAAAACCCCAGATGGAACCACTCACTTATGAGGCAGATGGAGTCACTTTGGATTGGACTCTGTTCCAGTGATATCCCATCATTTTAGGCGTCTTTTTAGTGCACGTGTGAGCGATCACAGATCTGTGCACTCCTAAAAAGATGGATACCACCAGAGCAGATGCCTAACGTAGTCAAAAGTGCCTCCACCTGCCTAATTATGGTGGGTGGTTCTGTTGGGGGGTTTCATTTGAATCACATTTTTGTGAGACTTACACGGAAACCCTGAAGTAAGTGACCAGAGTAGAAGACAAGAATGTGATCCAGCCTTATTCTGGAAGTGATCAAAAAATATTATGTACCAAAAAAAGTTACCAATAAAACCCCTAATTTATCTCACACAAAGCCCCCACTCAGGTCCATCATCTGTTATAGGTAATGAGTGGTTCCCACGTTACTGGCAGAACAAAGACTATGGAAAAGCGACTTGTCAATACAAAGGTGACATCAACCCCCCCAACCATTACTCCACTTGTCACCACTAAAGGGCAAGTGTGAAGAATGAGGCTAAGTGGCACAATTGGCACATCTTAGAGATGCACCTTTTCTGGGGTGGCTAAGAGCTGATGTCTTTAGCTTGAGGTGGGCAATATCTATGGACCCTTCCTAGGCTATTAATATCAGCCCACAGCTGTCTGCATAGCATTTGCTGGGTATTATCCCCTTCATGACCCAGCCTATTTTGACCTTAATGACCTGGCCGTTTTTTGCAATTCTGACCAGTGTCCCTTTATGAGGTAATAACTCAGGAACGCTTCAACAGATCCTAGCGATTCTGAGATTGTTTTTTCGTGACATATTTGGCTTCATGTTAGTGGTAAATTTAGGTCGATAATTTTTGCATTTATTTGTGAAAAAAATGGAAATTTGGCCAAAATTTTGAAAATTTCGCAATTTTCAAATTTTGAATTTTTATTCTGTTAAACGAGAGAGTTATGTGACACAAAATAGTTAATAATTAACATTACCAACATGTCTACTTTACATCAGCACAATTTTGGAAACAAAATTTTTTTTTGCTAGGAAGTTATAAGGGTTAAAATTTGACCAGCAATTTCTCATTTTTCCAACGAAATTTACAAAACCATTTTTTTAGGCACCACCTCACATTTGAAGTCAGTTTGAGGGGTCTATATGGCTGAAAATACCCAAAAGTGACACCATTCTAAAAACTGCAGCCCTCCAAGTGCTCAAAACCACATTCAAAAAGATTATTAACCCTTCAGGTGCTTCACAGCAGCAGAAGCAACATGGAAGGAAAAAATGAACATTTAACTTTTTAGTCACAAAAATTATCTTTCAGCAACAATTTTTTTTATTTTCCCAAGGGTAAAAAGAAAAACTGGATCCCAAAAGTTATTGTTCAATTTGTTCTGAGTACGCCGATATGCCATATTTGGGGGGAACCACTGTTTGGGCACACGACAGGGCTCGGAAGGGAAGGAGCGCCATTTGACTTTTTCAATGAAAAATTGGCTTCAATCGTTAGTGGACACCATGTCACGTTTAGAGAGACCCTGTGTGCCTAAACATTGTAGCTCCCCCACAAGTGACCCCATTTTGGAAACTAGACCCTCAAGGAGCTTATCTAGATGTATAGTGAGCACTATTAACCCCCAGGTGCTTCACAAATTGATCCGTAAAAATGAAAAAGTACTTTTTTTCACAAAAAAATTCTTTTAGCCTCAATTTTTTCATTTTTTCATGGGTAACAGGATAAAATGGATCCTAAAATGCGTTGGGCTATTTCTCCTGAGTACACTGATATCTCATATGTGGTCACAAACCACTGTTTGTGCACACGGAAAGGCTCGGAAGGAAAGGAGCGCCATTTGACTTTTGAATGAAAAATTAGCTCCAATCGTTAGCGGACACCATGTCGCGTTTGGAGAGACCCTGTGTACCTAAAGATTGGAGCTCCCCCACAAGTGACCCCATTTTAGAAACTAGACCCCCAAAGGAACTTACCTAGATGCATAGTGAGCACTTTGAACCCCCAGGCGCTTCACAAATTGATCCGTAAAAATTAAAAAGTACTTTTTTTTTCCACAAAAAAATTATTTTAGCCTCAATTTGTTCATTTACACATGGGATAAAATGGATGCTAAAATTTATTGGGCTATTTCTCCTGAGTACACTGATACCTCACATGTGGGGGTAAAGCACTGTTTGGGCACACGGCAGGGAAGGAGTGCCATTTGACTTTTTGAATGAAAAATTAGCTCCAATCGTTAGCGGACACCATGTCGCATTTGGAGAGCCCCTGTGTGCCTAAACATCGGAGCTCCCCCACATGTGACCCTATTTTGGAAACTAGACCTCCCATGGAACTAGTCTAGATGTGTGGTGAGTAGTGTTGAGCGATACCGTCCGATACTTGAAAGTATCGGTATCGGATAGTATCGGCCGATACCCGAAAAATATCGGATATCGCCGATACCGATATCCGATACCAATACAAGTCAATGGGACATCAAGTATCGGAAGGTATTCTCATGGTTCCCAGGGTCTGAAGGAGAGGAAACTCTCCTTCAGGCCCTGGGATCCATAGGGATGTGTAAAATAAAGAATTAAAATAAAAAATATTGATATGCTCACCTCTCCGGCGGCCCCTGGACTTCACGCTGGTAACCGGCCGGCTTCTTTGTTTAAAATGAGCGCCTTCAGGACCTGCGAATGACGTCACGGCTTCTGATTGGTCGCGTGCCGCCCATGTGACCGGCACGCGACCAATCAGAAGCCGCGACGTCATTCGCAGGTCCTTAATTCCTAGAATTAGGAGTTTTGTGAATGAGAATGACGTCGCGGCTTCTGATTGGTCGCGTGCCGGTCACATGGGCGGCACGCGACCAATCAGAAGCCGCGACGTCATTCGCAGGTCCTGAAGGTGCTCATTTTAAACAAAGAAGTCGGCCGGTTACCAGCATGATGTCCAGGGGCCGCCGGAGAGGTGAGCATATCAATATTTTTTATTTTAATTCTTTATTTTACACATCCCTATTGATCCGATACCGATACCCGATACCACAAAAGTATCGGATCTCGGTATCGGAATTCCGATACCGCAAGTATCGGCCGATACCCGATACTTGCGGTATCGGAATGCTCAACACTAGTGGTGAGCACTTTGAACCCCAAAGTGCTTCACAGAAGTTTATAACGCAGAGCCATGAAAATAAAAAATCATTTTTCTATCCTCAAAAATGATGATTTAGCAAGCAATTTTTATTTTCACAAGGGTAACAGGAGAAATTGGACCCCAATAGTTGTTGCCCAGTTTGTCCTGAGTACTCTGATACCCCATATGTGGGGGTAAACCACTGTTTGGGCACACATCGGGGCTCAGAAGGGCAGTAGTGACATTTTGAAATGCAGACTTTGATGGAATGGTCTGCGGGCATCACGTTGCATTTGCAGAGCCCCTGATGTGCCTAAACAGTAGAAACCCCCCACACGTGACCCCATTTTGGAAACTAGATCCTCCACGGAACTTATCTAGATGTGTGGTGAGCACTTTGAATTCCCAAGTGCTTCACAGAAGTTTACAACGCAGAGCCGTGAAAATAAAAAATCATTTTTCTTTCCTCAAAAATTACGTTTTAGTAAGCAATTTTTTATTTTCACAAGGGTAACAGGAGAAGTGGACCCCGATATTTATTGCCCAGTTTGTTCTGAGTACGCTGAAACCCCATATGAGGGTGTAAACCACTGATTGGGCACACGCCGGGGCTTGGAAGGGGAGTAGTGATGTTTTGAAATGCAGACTTTGATGGAATGGTCTGCGGGCGTCACGTTGCATTTGCAGAGCCCCTGATGTGCTTACACAGTAGAAACCCCCCACAAGTGACCCCATTTTGGAAACTAGACCCCCACGGAACTTATCTAGATATGTGGTGAGCACTTTGAACCCCCAAGTGCTTCACAGAAGTTTACAATGCAGAGCCGTGAAAATAAAAAAAATCATTTTTCTTTCCTCAAAAATTAGGTTTTAGTAAGCAATTTTTTATTTTCACAAGGGTAACAGAAGTGGACCCCAATATTGGTTGCCCAGTTTGTCCTGAGTATGCTGATACCCCATATGTGGGGGTAAACCACTGCATGGGCACACGTCGGGGCCCGGAAGGGAAGTAGTGACATTTTGAAATGCAGACTTTGATGGAGTGGTCTGCGGGCATCACGTTGCATTTGCAGAGCCCCTGATGTGCTTAAATAGTAGAAACCCCCCACAAGTGACCCCATTTTGGAAACTAGAACCCAAGGAACTTATCTAGATGTGTGGTGAGCACTTTGAACCCCCAAGTGCTTCACAGAAGTTTATAACGCAGAGCCATGAAAATAAAAAAAATCATTTTTCTTTCCTCAAAAATTATGTTTTAGAAAGCAATTTTTTATTTTCACAAGGGTAACAGGAGAAATTGGACCCCAATAGTTGTTGCACAGTTTGTACTGAGTACGCTGGTACCCCATATGTGGGGTTAAACCACTGTTTGGGTGCACGTCAGGGCTCGGAAGGGAGGGAGCACCATTTGATTTTTTGAACGCAAGATTGGCTGGAATCAGTGGTGGCGCCATCTTGCGTTTGGAGAACCCTGATGTGCCGTAACAGTGGAAACCCCTCAATTCTAACTCCAACACTAACCCCAACACACCCCTAACCCTAATCCCAACTCTAGCCATAACCCTAATCAAAAAAAAATTCACAGAAAAAAATCCCCTGTGTTGACTAGATAAAAATTACCTTTATAATTATTATATTAAAAACTAACAAAATAGGTGCACTCAACACAAACCATCACCATGACAGCGACATATCATAGAAAAGACCAGGGTGGTGCCTAGCCCTGTACTGCACTACCTGCACCCTGCCTGCCAGCGGAGGTTGGCACCCTATAATCCTGCGCAATTGGCGCCCCCGCTCACCGTCGACTATCCCTCCTACCCCTATTGGGCCCTAACAGGATGGGATAGGAACACATAAACAGTCATAACAAACCACAGTCGTTTGTATGATTGAAGCAAAAAAATTGGGGTCTATAATGCTATCTACTCTGCCCCTACCTGTCAGCGGAGGTTGGCACCCTATTATAGTACGACAGTGGCGCCCCCGCTCCACGACGACTATCCACTAACCTGTCCCTTGTTAGATGTTTAAGGGTATAATATGTAATAAGGTGCTGTAGTGCTTATCAAAAATATATAAATGCTCCCCTGGGTTACATATATATGTACGGATCCCCTTGGTATGACACTCATTCGTAGTGCATGTATTCCAGACACAATGCAGTTTGATGTACAGAAATTACAAGTATCTGGCCCAGTGCACATCCAGATCACCCTGGTGCACTAATCATTACCAAATATATACAATCAACAATCAATCGGTGTCACCACTATTCGGACCCCAAACAATAGACCACAGTCAATCGGTCTCCTTGCTATTAGGATACCGTACAAAAACCTTGGGCACAACAATATATTGCTTATATGTCTGTAAGTGTATCCCTTCTATACTCGACGTGTTTCCCCTCACTATTGCATGAGGTTCATCAGGAGCAATACATATTTCTAAAGGGTTACTTAGCTCATCATAATTGGTGTGTCATAACCGATACATGGTACAGCATCTCAGGGCGGATCCCCTCTTGATATGGTGCCTCGGAGCAAGTGCCAAAGTGTATGCGCTTTATACCTTCCTTCCTAATCATTACTCCCACCTGGTAGCTCGGCGTGCGTGTCAGCATAAGCATCCGGTATACTGTTAGCGTTCCGGATGTGAATCATGGTCCTGGTCACATGACCCTGGATCCTGCAGTGTGATGTGCGCATGTAGAGATCTACCGCGCACGCGCTGACGCTACAGCGTTCCATAAGTGCGTCCCATTTGTTGCGCCTGTGTGCCCATCATTAAACTCAGTATAGGGAGCGCTGATGTAGCGAACGCGCATGCGCAAACACTGAGAACGCACCAGCGTTCAAAATACGGGTCTCATTACTGCGCCTGCGTGCCTATCAATGTGTTTAATATAGGAGGCGCCGACCTTGTTAATGCGCGTGCGTATCAGCATAAACATCCGGTATACTGTTAGCATTCCGGATGTGAATCGTGGCCCTGGTCCCATGACCCTGGATTCTGCAGTGTGATGTGCGCATGTAGAGATCTACCGCGCACGCACTGACGCTATAGCGTTCCATAAGCGCGTCCCATTTGTTGCGCCTGCGTGCCCATCATTAAACTCAGTATAGGGAGCGCTGATATAGCAAACGCGCATGCGCAAATACTGAGAACGCACCAGCGTTCAAAATACAGGTCTCATTACTGCGCCTGCGTGCCTTTCACTGTGTCTAATATAGGAGGCGCCGACCTTGTTAATGCGCATGCACCACCATTGAGGACACCAGAGAGCCTGCACATCAAAACCGATCCATCTCTGCATAACAGTGTGCGTCTACACTATTGTGCCCACGCTGTTGCTACCTATAAGATAAACAAACGTACTATTGCGCCTGTATATACAATATCTCCACTGCATATCCATTCCTTGCAAACCAACCAGGTCTAGTAAGACAAAACATCATCTAGAGCTCTTTTCTTGCGATAATACTTCAGTATTTATATATAACTACTGAATTGATCTAGATTTAGGCTTATATTCGCTACATTACCATTATATAGCCATATCCTAAAGCGCATGTCAAAATCTAGTTTTCATTTTAGTTCTCATGTCAGGGAATATGTTTCCACCAGACAAATATAGATGCAGTGTCCCAAGATTGTGACCGATAGATGTATACATATTTGCCCCATTAGGGTCAATGCTGCAGGTAAATCAATTGACCAATATTTTATCAACAGGAAATGACTCACAAATAGCACCCAAAGTTCATCTGTTCATTTAACCCCCTTGGGGAAACCGCATCCAATCTGTGGATCCATTTGACCTCCTTTTGTAAAATAGTTCTATCCCAGTTGCCGCCCCCAACTGATGGAGCCACAACTTCCACTGCACAGAATGAGAAGGAACTGAGGTCACCCTGGTGAACATCCTGGACATGTCTAGATATAGGGGTGTCCCTGGCGTGCCTGATGTCCCCCAGGTGATCCCCTATCCTTCTCCTTAGTTCCCTTTTAGTTTTTCCCACATAGTTCTTTGGACAGGTACACTTAAATAAATACACCAGGCCGCTCGTTTTGCAATTAGCAAAATGTCTGGTCTCGAATACTTGACCTGTACTTGCACTAGAAAAGCGATTGCCTGTTGATATGTACCCACAAAAGGAACACCCACCACACCTGAATGTACCCATCTGCCTTTTATCAAGCCAAGTACCACTCTTTTTAGGGGGGGTAAAGGTACTATGTACCAATTGATCTCTCAGTGACCTCCCCCTTTTATAGGTGATGGTAGGTGTTTCAGACAGGAATTCTTTAATGTCTGTATCTGCCAGCAGAATGTCCCAGTGTCTGCCAATGATATCTCTTACCTCCCGGGAGCAGTCATCAAAATTACCTATGAGTCTCACAATGGAGTCAGATTCCACCTTGTTTTTGGGTTGTAAGAGGCTACTCCTTGGGATTTTCTCCACATACTTAAATGTATCCCGAAGGATGTTGTTGGGATAGCCCCTTTCCCGGAATCTATCTCTTAGGTCCCGTGTTTCCACGTAGAAAGACGAGTCTGAGGAGCAATTTCTCCTAGCCCTCATGTATTGACCTTTGGGTATCCCCCTCCTGAGCCCATAGGGGTGGTGACTGCTCCATCTAAGCAAATTATTAGTGGAGGTTGGCTTTCTATATATTGCAGTTCCCAGGCGGCCTTCGTTATCCTTACTGATTATAATCCTAATCACAACCCTAAACTCAACACACCCCTAACCACAACCCTAACCCCAACACACCCCTAACCCTAATCCCAACCCTAACCCTAATCCCAACCCCAACCACAACTTTAACCCCAACACACCCCTAACCATAACCTTAACCACAAGCCTAATCTTAACCCTATTTCCAACCCTAGCCCTAATTACAACCCTAATTCTAATTCCAACCCTAACCCTAAGGCTATGTGCCCATGTTGCAGATTCGTGTGGGATTTTTCCGCACCATTTTTGAAAAATCCGCAGGTAAAAGGCACTGCGTTTTACCTGCGGATTTACCGCGGATTTCCAGTGTTTTTTGTGCGGATTTCACCTGCGGATTTCTATTGAGGAACAGGTGTAAAATGCTGCTGAATCCGCACAAAGAATTGACATGCTGCGGAAAATACAACGCAGCGTTTCTGCGGCGGTACTTTCCGCACCATGGGCACAGCAGATTTGGTTTTCCATAGGTTTATACGTATCCACAGCGGCCAATCTGCTGCGGAGCCGCAGCCAAATCTGCACTTTGTGCACATAGCCTAATTCTAACCCTAACCCTAGTTCTAACCCTAATTCTAACCCTAACCCTAGCCCTAACCCTAACCCCAGTTCTAATCCTAACCCTAGTGGAAAAATAAAAGAAAATATATTTTCTTTATTTTGTTATTGTCCCTACGTATGGGAGTGATAAAGGGGGGATTCATTTACTATTTTTTTTATTTTGATCACTGTGATAGGTTTTATCACAATGATCAAAATGTACCTGGAACGAATCTGCCAGCCAGAAGATGGCGGCACCCACGGAGAAGACAGACAGACACCGCAAGGCTCAGTAAGTGTGAGGGGGGGGGAGATCGGAGCACGGGGAGATCGGAGCATGGGGAGTGGGATCGGAGCACGGGGTGAGTGGACAGGAGGATGGGGGGTGGACAGGAGGACAGAGGGGAGTGGAGCACAGGACGGAGGACTGGGGAGATCGGTGGTGGTGGGGGGCAGATCAGGGTTTCCAGCCATGGCCGATGATATTGCAGCACTGGCCATGGCTGGATTGTAATATTTCACCAGATTTCATAGGTGAAATATTACAAATCGCTCTGATTGGCTGTTTCACTTTCAACAGCCAATCAAAGCGATCGTAGCCACGGGGGGGTGAAGCCACCCCCTGGGCTGAAGTACCACTCCCCTTGTACCTGCAGATCAGGTAAAAATCTAGTTAACCCTTTCACCCGATCAGCAGGGACGCGATCCCTCCATGACGCCACATAGGCCTCACAGGTCCGATTGGCACCGACTTTCATGACGCCTATGTGGCGTCACAGGTCGGGAAGGGGTTAATTATAGGGGGACCCTATGTCATTTTTTAGCGTCCCCCATTTTAATAGCCAGTAAAGTATACAGTTGTGAGCTGATACTAATAGCCTGGGAAGCTCCATGGCTATTTCCCCCTTCCCAGGCTATAAACAACGGCCCACAGCCATCGGCTTTCCCGCTGCTGGTTAAGAAAATTACACGGAAGCTCACACCATTTTTTTTTTCAAAAAAATAATCTTTTATTGATTAATTTAATTAAATACATGTACAGTAAGCTGCACACACTATACTATTTGTATTCGTCACTGACATCTGTATATCTACGTGTATAAATATGTGTATTTACTGTATGTTGTTTGGTGTCGAGTTCCCGCCTCTGCACAGGGGGAATCTCGAACCATCTCCGCTGCAGTCTCCCATTCTTTTCCAGACGCAGTGGAGCCTGATCAGCAGAGACGTCGGTCCCAACGTCTAGCTCAGGCTAGATGTCGGTCCCAACGTCTAGCTCAGGCTGATACTGGACAACTGGTTACTGCTGCCCTTCCAGGCTGTCTTTGTAGCCAGCAGTGATCAGCAGCGAGCAGGTCTTTCTGGGACCAAGTCCTGCTTTTCTCATACTGAGCATGCCCACAGGACGACCTCCTAAGACTTTGTAAATGATATCTTCTGGGATATGCTCTCCACCTCGGTCGTAGTCTATCTGGATGATATTCTCATCTACTCTCCAGATATTGACTCCCATCGGAGAGATGTTTGCAGAGTCTTCGACCTCTTACAGGCAAATTCCCTCTATGCCAAATTGGAGAACTGTGTGTTTGAGCAGGAGTCCTTCCCTTTCCTGGGCTATATCATCTCCACCCGAGGATTGGCTATGGATCCTGCCAAGCTACAGGATGTGATGGACTGGCAAGAACCCCATTCTCTTAAAGCGGTGCAACACTTTTTGGGGTTCATAAACTATTATCGCCAGTTCATCCCTCATTTCTCAACTTTGGTATCTCCCTTGGTAGCCCTCACCAAGAAGGGAGCAAATCCCAAATTGTGGTCTGAGGAGGTCTCCAAGGCCTTCGCTTCTATTAAGTCTCATTTTGCTAGTGCTCCCATCTTACATCGCTCCGATGTTGATAAGCCATTTATAATGGTGGTCGATGCCTCATCCATTGGTGCTGGAGCAGTCTTCTTCCAAAACGATGCTCAAAGTCGGAAGCATCCCTGCTTCTTGTTTTCCAAGAGCTTCACACCAACGGAGAGGAATTATTCCATCTGGGACAGGGAGTTGCTAGCAATGAAGTTGGCTTTCTCTGAGAGGAGACACCTTTTGGAGGGGGCTCGCTTTCCATTCCAAGTATTCACAGACCACAAAAACTTGGTATACTTACAGACAGCCCAGTGGCTAAATTCTCGCCAGGTCAGATGGTCCCTGTTCTTCTCCCGGTTCCATTTCACCTTCCATTTTCTCTCCGGGGAGAAGAACATTCGTGCTGATGCTCTCTCTTGCTCCGTTGTATCATCTGAGGAGGAGGAAGAGGAGCCTCGGCTTATTGTCCCTTCTGAGAGCCTGAGAATCGTGGCTCCGGTTTCGCTAGAGTCTGTGCCCCCGGGCAAGATTTTTGCACCAACTAATTTGCGTCCAGAGATTCTCTCTTGGGCTCACTCATCCAGGGTGGGTGGACATTTTGGGACCAAAAGGACATCTGAGCTGCTGGTGAGGACATACTGATGGCTTCATATGGCCCGTGATGTCAGAGACTATGTTCAGGCATGTGTCTCCTGCGCCAAGATCAAGTCCCCTCTACAACAGCCAGCTGGGTTACTTTACCCAAGTCACATAGCTGCACCATTATTTGGGTGATCATGATGACCATTTATCCAAAATGGTGCCCTTGGTGACTCTTCCATTTTGCATGGGCTCTAGCAGCGTTGTTTATTAAGCATATCTTTCGCCTACAAGGTATGCCGAACAAAATTGTCAGTGACCGGGGTCCCCAGTTTGCGTCTCGGCTCTGGAGAGAGCTTTGTCGTCTACTCAGCATTGAGTTGAATCTCTCTTTAGCATATCATCCCGAGACAAATTGGTTGGTAGAGAGGGCCAACCAGACTCTGGTCACATATCTGCGACATTTTGCTTCAGCCAGGCAGGATGATTGGGCATCCTTGCTACCATGGGAAGAGTTTGCGCTAAACAACGCCGTAGCCAACTCCACTGGTCAGACCCCATTCCTCCTTAATTATAGCCAGCATCCACGGGTTCCTGTGCCTATGCATGTGTCTTCCGCCGACTCCAGGGTGGCAGACTGGGCTGTGGAGGCACGGGACATTTGGGACCGCACGCAGGATGCCATCCGGGCCTCCAAGGAGACAATGAGGTCCTCCGCCAAAGCACATCGGCGCCCCGCTCCGACCTTTGCTCCTGGCAACTTAGTGTGGCTCTCCGCCCATAACATCAGGCTGCGAGTTGAGTCCACTAGGGTTGCATCTCACTACTTGGGTCCCTTCAAGGTCCTCAAACAGGTTAATCCTGTGGTCTACAGTCTGGCCCTTCCTCCACGCCTAGGTATCATCGACACCTTTTATGTGTCTCTTCTAAAGTCCGTTCACATGTCCCGGTTTTCTGAGTTTTCTGCCGGGACATCAGGTTCATCTACGGATGAATATGAAGTGAACGTTATCTTGGGGTGTAAGGTGGTACGTGGCAGAAAATTTTATTTGGTGGACTGGAAGGACTATGGCCCAGAGGACAGGTCCTGGGAGCCTTCTGAGCACATTTGGGCTCCGCAACTCATTGCTGCCTTTGAGAGTAGCGAGGCCCAAGGAGGGGGGGTAATGTTAGGTGTCGAGTTTCCGCCTCTGCACAGGGGGAATTTCAAACCTTTTCCACTGTGGTCTCCCATTCTTCTCCAGCCACAGTGGAGCCTGCTCAGCAAAGACATTGGTCCCAGCATCTAGCTCAGGCTGATACTGGACGACTGGTAACTGCTGCCCTTCCAAGCTCTGTCTTTGTAGCCAGCAGTGATCAGCAGCGAGCAGGTCTTTCTGGGACTAAGTCCTGCTTTTCTCTTACTGGGACAATCTGACTGCACTCAGATGTCATCTGAGTGCAGTCCTATTGTGACCGTGAGGACAGAAGAAACGGACAGAGAGTGGACCCTCTGGGTCACGGCACTGAAGCTCCAACGGGCGAGCGAACATGGGAGACCAACCCCTATACAAGGATCGTGAGGAGCAGGCCCGAGGAGTCTGATACCGCAACTGCTGGAAACCAAGAGGGACGGCTCAGAAGAGTTAGCAAGAGAAAACAGACTACAGAGAAATCCAGCAAAAAGGCAAGACAGAGAAATAAGGACGAGTCAGATACGGGGCCAGAAGCTTACATGGAATGCACACGAAAATCAGGCGTTGCTGGTAGGGAGGAGACGCCAGATATACCTGATGCCTAAATCTGATTGGAAGGCAAGGACTGCTGGGAGAGGGCAAAAAAAAGTTAATTGAAACAAGGAGTCCGCGCCCGTATCCTAAAGCACCTGAATGGAGCAGAGACTGACCGAGAGAATGCAGAAAGAGGAGCACCATGCTGAAGCCCCCTAGTGGCAGAAGAAGGAAACAGAGAACCAGGAAGACGTCTGGAGTGAGGAGGAGCCGGCCGCACAGGAAGCTTGGGAACAGCAGCGAACGCAATGGAGGGAAGCATAGCGAGACGAGAAGAGCAGCGAGGAGGAAGAGAGGCGACGGACATTGCAGCAGAACCCGCAGCGGGAATGGGTGCGAGCGAAGAGGAGCCAGTATGACACCTGGAGAGGTAAGAAGAAGCGGCAGTTGTAACACTTACTGAGCATGCCCACGGTACGACCTCCCATTGGAGGTCGGGGGTCACATGTTCAGGTCCTGTTGCGGCTCCTATTGGTCCATCTGAAAGGTCTTGTAGCACTACTGCTATAAAATATTGGCTCGGCCATGCGCTAGTGTACATTTGAAAATGTGTGTGTGTTGATGAGTGCAAGTCGTTCTTTAATCATCCCCTCCCTTGTGTATGACTGCTCGTGTAAGGTGGATGTCTGCTATATAGTGCCCGGCTGAGCTATCAGCAAAAAAACACATGAAACAGAGTCTAATTGCTGTGACCGCCAGTGTGGCGCCATGCTCTATTACAGAATTTTCCTGTCCCACGTCTGGGTGGTTAGTGGCGTCCGCCAGAGTGGCACAGCACGCACTCTTGTGCATATAAGTTCCTATTTCTATTACTCTGATACCCCTATTGTGGTGTTGAGCGCAAGAGGTCTACACAAACTCTAATCCTGTGTCCTGGGATAGAGTTCTGTGATTCCTTGCTTGCGCTCTTTGTGCAGTACCGCGGCACTGTGACGCAACAGGGTTCGCTTCCTTCATGCAGGGTGAAGTTAACCCATGTGTGTATCCACATTGTACCACCATATAGTCCGTCATTACTCAGCTGCAGGTTCCATCTCTGCACGGTTGACCCCGGGCTGCAAACGTACCTCAAACCTTCTCTCTAATTATTTGGTTTCTTTCCGCTAGCCCTAACAGTATGTAATACTGCTGTGATTTTATACTATGCGGCTGCTGAATTGCCGGCTTTTCTTCTATCTATGTAATATATACATATACAGTACAGACCAAAAGTTTGGACACACCTCATTTAAAGATTTTTCTGTATTTTCATGACTATGAAAATTGTAAATTCACACTGAAGGCATCAAAACTATGAATTAACACAAGTGGAATTATATACTTAACAAAAAAGTGTGAAACAACTGAAAATATGTCTTATATTTTACGTTCTTCAAAGTAGCCACCTTTTGCTTTGATGACTGCTTTGCACACTCGTGGCATTCTCTTGATGAGCTTCAAGAGGTAGTCTCCGGAAATGGTTTTCACTTCACTGGTGTGCCCTGTCAGGTTTAATAAGTGGGATTTCTTGCCTTATAAATGGGGTTGGGACCATCAGTTGTGTTGAGAAGAAGTCTGGTGGATACACAGCTGATAGTCCTACTGAATAGACTGTTTGAATTTGTATTATGGCAAGAAAAAAGCAGCTAAGTAAAGAAAAATGAGTTGCCATCATTACGTTAAGAAATGAAGATCAGTCAGTCAAAAAAAAATTGGGAAAACTTTGAAAGTGTCCCCAAGTGCAGTTGCAAAACCATTAAGTGCTACAAAGAAACTGGCTCACATGAGGACCACTGTTATGGCTGGTAATTCAGTACGACAATGGACATAGAAGTCAGAGCACATACAGTGATCTGACAATAACCCAAAAACATAGAACGAGCTCTGAGACGTGGGAACTCTGCTGACCGCAATCCCTAATCCTCTCCAACCACACTAGAGGCAGCCGTGGATTGCGCCTAACGCTCCCTATGCAACTCGGCACAGCCTGAGAAACTAGCTAGCCTGAAGATAGAAAATAAGCCTACCTTGCCTCAGAGAAATACCCCAAAGGAAAAGGCAGCCCCCCACATATAATGACTGTGAGTTAAGATGAAAAGACAAACGTAGAGATGAAATAGATTTAGCAAAGTGAGGCCCGACTTTCTGAACAGAGCGAGGATAGGAAAGGTAACTTTGCGGTCAACACAAAACCCTACAAACAACCACGCAAAGGGGGCAAAAAGACCCTCCGTACCGACTAACGGCACGGAGGTACACCTTCTGCGTCCCAGAGCTTCCAGCAAGCAAGAAAAACCAAATAAACAAGCTGGACAGAAAAAACAGCAAACAAAATTAACACAAGAGCAACTTAGCTATGCAGAGCAGCAGGCCACAGGAACGATCCAGGAGGAAGCAAGTCCAATACTAGAACATTGACTGGAGGCCAGGATCAAAGCACTAGGTGGAGTTAAATAGAGCAGCACCTAACGACTTCACCACATCACCTGAGGAAGGAAACTCAGAAGCCGCAGTACCACTCTCCTCCACCAACGGAAGATCATAGAGAGAATCAGCCGAAGTACCACTTGTGACCACAGGAGGGAGCCCTGCCACAGAATTCACAACAGTACCCCCCCCTTGAGGAGGGGTCACCGAACCCTCACCAGAGCCCCCAGGACGACCAGGATGAGCCATATGAAAGGCACGAACAAGATCGGGAGCATGGACATCAGAGGCAAAGACCCAGGAATTATCTTCCTGAGCATAACCCTTCCACTTAACCAGATACTGGAGTTTCCGTCTTGAAACACGAGAATCCAAAATCTTCTCCACAATATACTCCAACTCCCCCTCCACCAAAACCGGGGCAGGAGGATCAACAGATGGAACCATAGGTGCCACGTATCTCCGCAACAATGACCTATGGAATACGTTATGGATGGAAAAAGAATCTGGAAGGGTCAAACGAAAAGACACAGGATTAAGAACCTCAGAAATCCTATAAGGACCAATGAAACGAGGTTTAAACTTAGGAGAGGAAACCTTCATAGGATTATGACGAGAAGATAACCAAACCAAATCCCCAACACGAAGTCGGGGACCCACACAGCGTCTGCGATTAGCGAAACGTCGAGCCTTCTCCTGGGACAAGGTCAAATTGTCCACTACATGAGTCCAAATCTGCTGCAACCTGTCCACCACCGTATCCACACCAGGACAGTCCGAAGACTCAACCTGCCCTGAAGAGAAACGAGGATGGAACCCAGAGTTGCAGAAAAATGGCGAAACCAAGGTAGCCGAGCTGGCCCAATTATTAAGGGCGAACTCAGCCAAAGGCAAAAAGGACACCCAGTCATCCTGATCAGCAGAAACAAAGCATCTCAGATATGTTTCCAAGGTCTGATTGGTTCGTTCGGTCTGGCCATTAGTCTGAGGATGGAAAGCCGAGGAAAAAGACAAGTCAATGCCCATCCTAGCACAAAAGGCTCGCCAAAACCTCGAAACAAACTGGGAACCTCTGTCAGAAACGATATTCTCTGGAATGCCATGTAAACGAACCACATGCTGGAAGAACAATGGCACCAAATCAGAGGAGGAAGGTAATTTGGACAAGGGTACCAAATGGACCATCTTAGAGAAGCGATCACAAACCACCCAAATGACTGACATTTTTTGAGAGACGGGAAGATCTGAAATAAAATCCATAGAGATATGTGTCCAAGGCCTCTTCGGCAAGGGCAAAAGCAACCCACTGGCACGAGAACAGCAGGGCTTAGCCCGAGCACAAATCCCACAGGACTGCACAAAAGTACGCACATCCCGCGACAGAGATGGCCACCAAAAGGATCTAGCCACTAACTCTCTGGTACCAAAGATTCCAGGATGACCAGCCAACACCGAACAATGAACCTCAGAGATAACTTTATTCGTCCACCTATCAGGGACAAACAGTTTCTCCGCTGGGCAACGATCAGGTTTATTAGCCTGAAATTTTTGCAGCACCCGCCGCAAATCAGGGAAGATGGCAGACACAATTACTCCCTCTTTGAGAATACCCGCCGGCTCAGACAAACCCAGAGAGTCAGGCACAAAACTCCTAGACAGGGCATCCGCCTTCACATTTTTAGAGCCCGGAAGGTACGAAACTACAAAGTCAAAACGGGCAAAAAACAGCGACCAACGAGCCTGTCTAGGATTCAACTGCTTGGCAGACTCGAGATAAGTCAAGTTCTTATGATCAGTCAAGACCACCACACGATGCTTAGCTCCTTCAAGCCAATGACGCCACTCCTCGAATGCCCACTTCATGGCCAGCAACTCTCGATTGCCAACATCATAATTTCGCTCAGCAGGCGAAAACTTCCTGGAAAAGAAGGCGCATGGTTTCATCACCGAGCAATCAGAACTTCTCTGCGACAAAACAGCCCCTGCTCCAATCTCAGAAGCATCAACCTCGACCTGGAACGGAAGCCAAACATCTGGTTGACACAACACAGGGGCAGAAGAAAACCGACGCTTCAACTCTTGAAAAGCTTCCACAGCAGCAGAAGACCAATTGACCACATCAGCACCCTTCTTGGTCAAATCGGTCAATGGTTTAGCAATACTAGAAAAATTGCAGATGAAGCGACGATAAAAATTAGCAAAGCCCAGGAACTTTTGCAGACTTTTCAGAGATGTCGGCTGAGTCCAATCATGGATGGCTTGGACCTTAACAGGGTCCATCTCGATAGTAGAAGGGGAAAAAATGAACCCCAAAAATGAAACCTTCTGAACACCAAAGAGACACTTAGATCCCTTCACAAACAAAGAATTAGCACGCAGGACCTGAAACACCGATATGACCTGCTTCACATGAGACTCCCAATCATCTGAGAAGATCAAAATATCATCCAAGTATACAATCAGGAATTTATCCAGGTACTCTCGGAAGATGTCATGCATAAAGGACTGAAACACTGATGGAGCATTGGCAAGTCCGAATGACATTACTAGATACTCAAAATGGCCCTCGGGCGTATTAAATGCAGTTTTCCATTCATCGCCTCGCTTAATACGCACAAGATTATACGCACCACGAAGATCTATCTTGGTGAACCAACTAGCCCCCTTAATCCGAGCAAACAAATCAGATAACAGCGGCAAGGGGTACTGAAATTTAACCGTGATCTTATTTAGAAGTCGGTAATCTATACAAGGTCTCAGTGAACCATCCTTCTTGGCCACAAAAAAGAACCCTGCTCCTAATGGCGACAATGACGGGCGAATATGCCCCTTCTCCAAGGACTCCTTCACGTAACTCCGCATAGCGGCGTGCTCAGGCACAGATAAATTAAACAGTCGACCTTTTGGGAATTTACTACCAGGAATCAAATCGATAGCACAATCACAATCCCTATGCGGAGGTAGGGTATCGGACTTGGGCTCATCAAATACATCCCGGTAATCAGACATGAACTCTGGAACCTCAGAAGGGGTGGATGACGAAATAGACAGAAATGGGACATCACCATGTACCCCCTGACAACCCCAGCTGGACACAGACATGGATTTCCAATCTAATACTGGATTATGGACTTGTAGCCATGGCAACCCCAACACGACCACATCATGCAGATTATGCAACACCAGAAAGCGAATAACCTCCTGATGTGCAGGAGCCATGCACATGGTCAGCTGGGTCCAGTATTGAGGCTTATTCTTGGCCAAAGGCGTAGCATCAATTCCTCTCAATGGAATAGGACACTGCAAGGGCTCCAAGAAAAACCCACAACGCCTAGCATACTCCAAGTCCATCAAATTCAGGGCAGCGCCTGAATCCACAAATGCCATGACAGAATAAGATGACAAAGAGCAGATCAAGGTAACGGTCAAAAGAAATTTTGACTGTACCGTACCAATGGTGGCAGACCTAGCGAACCGCTTAGTGCGCTTAGGACAATCAGAGATAGCATGAGTGGAATCACCACAGTAGAAACACAGCCCATTCTGACGTCTGTGTTCTTGCCGTTCAACTCTGGTCAAAGTCCTATCGCACTGCATAGGCTCAGGTTTATGCTCAGATAATACCGCCAAATGGTGCACAGATTTTTCGCTCACGCAAGCGTCGACCGATCTGAATGGCCAAAGACATAGACTCATTCAGACCAGCAGGCATAGGAAATCCCACCATGACATCCTTAAGGGCTTCAGAGAGACCCTTTCTGAAAATAGCTGCGAGCGCACCTTCATTCCATTGAGTGAGTACGGACCACTTTCTAAATTTCTGACAATATACCTCTATCTCATCCTGACCGTGACACAGAGCCAGCAAATTTTTCTCTGCCTGATCCACTTAATTAGGTTCATCGTACAGCAATCCGAGCGCCAGGAAAAACGCATCAATATTACTTAATGCAGGATCTCCTGGCGCAAGAGAAAATGCCCAGTCCTGAGGGTCGCCAGGTAAAAAAGAAATAATGATCCTAACTTGTTGAACTGGGTCACCAGAGGAGCGAGGTTTCAAAGCCAGAAATAGTTTACAATTATTTTTGAAACTCAGAAATTTAGTTCTATCTCCAGAAAACAAATCAGGAATAGGAATTCTTGGTTCTAACATAGAATTCTGAACCACAAAGTCTTGAATATTTTGTACTCTTGCCGTGAGCTGATCCACACATGAAGACAGACCTTTAATGTCCATCGCTACACCTGTGTCCTGAACCACCCAAATGTCTAGGGGAAAAAAAAGGCAAAACAGTGCAGAGAAAAAAAAATGGTCTCAGAACTTCTTTTTTCCCTCATCATTAGTACTTTTGGCCTCCAGTACTGTTATGGCTGGTAATTCAGTACGACAATGGACATAGAAGTCAGAGCACATACAGTGATCTGACAATAACCCAAAAACATAGAACGAGCTCTGAGACGTGGGAACTCTGCTGACCGCAATCCCTAATCCTCTCCAACCACACTAGAGGCAGCCGTGGATTGCGCCTAACGCTCCCTATGCAACTCGGCACAGCCTGAGAAACTAGCTAGCCTGAAGATAGAAAATAAGCCTACCTTGCCTCAGAGAAATACCCCAAAGGAAAAGGCAGCCCCCCACATATAATGACTGTGAGTTAAGATGAAAAGACAAACGTAGAGATGAAATAGATTTAGCAAAGTGAGGCCCGACTTTCTGAACAGAGCGAGGATAGGAAAGGTAACTTTGCGGTCAACACAAAACCCTACAAACAACCACGCAAAGGGGGCAAAAAGACCCTCCGTACCGACTAACGGCACGGAGGTACACCTTCTGCGTCCCAGAGCTTCCAGCAAGCAAGAAAAACCAAATAAACAAGCTGGACAGAAAAAACAGCAAACAAAATTAACACAAGAGCAACTTAGCTATGCAGAGCAGCAGGCCACAGGAACGATCCAGGAGGAAGCAAGTCCAATACTAGAACATTGACTGGAGGCCAGGATCAAAGCACTAGGTGGAGTTAAATAGAGCAGCACCTAACGACTTCACCACATCACCTGAGGAAGGAAACTCAGAAGCCGCAGTACCACTCTCCTCCACCAACGGAAGATCATAGAGAGAATCAGCTGAAGTACCACTTGTGACCACAGGAGGGAGCTCTGCCACAGAATTCACAACAGACCACCCCAGGAAAGGAAGACCAAGAGTCACCTCTGCTTCTGAAGATAAGTTTATCCGAGTTACCAGCCTCAGAAATTGCAGGTTAGCAGCAGCTCAGTATTAGAGACCAGGTCAATGCCACACAGAGTTCTAGCAGCAGACAAATCTCTACAACAACTGTTAAGAGGAGACTTTGTGCAGCAGGCCTTCATGGTAAAAAAGCTGCTAGGAAACCACTGCTAAGGACAGGAAACAAGCACAAGATACTTGTTTGGGCTAAAGAACACAAGGAATGGACATTAGACCAGTGGAAATCTGTGCTTTGATCTGATGAGTCCAAATTTGAGATCTTTGGTTCCAACCACCGTGTCTTTGTGTGACGCAGAAAAGGTGCGGATGGACTCTACATGCCTGGTTCCCACCGTGAAGCCTGGAGGAGGAGGTGTGATGGTGTGGGGGTGCTTTGCTGGTGACACTGTTGGGGATTTATTCAAAATTGAAGGCATACTGAACAAGCATGGCTACCACAGCATCTTGCAGCGGCATGCTATTACATCCGGTTTGCATTTAGTTGGACCATCATTTATTTTTCAACAGGACAATGACCCCAAACACACCTTCAGGCTGTGTAAGGGCTATTTGACCAAGAAGGAGAGTGATGGGCTGCTACCCCAGATGACCTGGCCTCCACAGTCACCAGATCTGAACCCAATCGAGATGGTTTAGGGTGAGCTGGACTGCAGAGTGAAGGCAAAAGGGCCAACAAATGCTAAGCATCTCTGGGAACTTCTTCAAGATTGTTGGAAGACCATTCCTGGTGACTACCTCTTGAAGCTCATCAAGAGAATGCCAAGAGTGTGCAAAGCAGTCATCAAATCAAAAGGTGGCTACTTTGAAGAACCTAGAATATAAGACATATTTTCAGTTGTTTCACACTTTTTTGTTAAGCATACAATTCCACATGTGTTAATTCATAGTTTTGATGCCTTCAGTGTGAATTTACAATTTTCATAGTCATGACAATACAGAAAAATCTTTAAATGAGAAGGTGTGTCAAAACTTCTGTTCTGTACTGTATATATATATATATATATATATATATATATACATATATATATGTATATATACAATACCCAAAAATAGAAAATAATATACAAAACTCAAAAATACATGAACTAACTTAAAATGGAAAAAGAGCTTAAGTACCAAATAATGTGTAAGCATAGATTTTTATTGTAATATCAGTGCATATTGTATCCTGAAAATATAATGCTGCTAGATATCATACATAAAGAAGTGCAATATTAATCATACAAAGTGCTTTTTTAGAATGTAAAGTGCTGCTGTATCACGTGCATATAACAATATAGTATAACTAGATTGTGGCCCGATTCTAACGCATCGGGTATTCTAGAATATGCATGTCCCCGTAGTATATGGACAATGATGATTCCAGAATTCGCGGCAGACTGTGACCGTCGCTGATTGGTTGAGGCAACCTTTATGACAGCATCGTCGCCATGGCAACCATTATGACATCTACGTCGATACTGTGCCCGTCGCTGATTGGTCGAGGCCTGGCGGCCTCGACCAATCAGAGATGCGGGATTTCTACGTCGATGCTGTGCCCGTCGCTCATTGGTCGAGGCCTGGCGGCATCGACCAATCAGGGTCGTGGGATTTCCAGGACAGACAGACAGAAAGACAGACAGACAGACAGACGGAAAAACCCTTAGACAATTATATATAGAGATTGAACAATGTGTATAGAGGACTTATATTTAGGAGCAAGGTCTGAAGCAGATACTCCCGCTGCCCCAATGCACATTTCGTGACAATCACTTCCTCAGAAGGCCAATATACCGTGCCGCAAAAGAGGTTGGTACACAAAATGAGAATGCTTGGTCTGGGGGAAAATGTGTGTAAATGGGTTAGTAACTGGCTTAGTGATAGAAAGCAGAGGGTGGTTATAAATGGTATAGTCTCTAACTGGGTCGCTGTGACCAGTGGGGTACCGCAGGGGTCGGTATTGGGACCTGTTCTCTTCAACATATTCATTAATGATCTGGTAGAAGGTTTACACAGTAAAATATCGATATTTGCAGATGATACAAAACTATGTAAAGCAGTTAATACAAGAGAAGATAGTATTCTGCTACAGATGGATCTGGATAAGTTGGAAACTTGGGCTGAAAGGTGGCAGATGAGGTTTAACAATGATAAATGTAAGGTTATACACATGGGAAGAAGGAATCAATATCACCATTGCACACTGAACAGGAAACCACTGGGTAAATCTGACAGGGAGAAGGACTTGGGGATCCTAGTTAATGATAAACTTACCTGGAGCAGCCAGTGCCAGGCAGCAGCTGCCAAGGCAAACAGGATCATGGGGTGCATTAAGAGAGGTCTGGATACACATGATGAGAGCATTATACTGCCTCTGTACAAATCCCTAGTTAGACCGCACATGGAGTACTGTGTCCAGTTTTGCGCACCGGTGCTCAGGAAGGATATAATGGAACTAGAGCGAGTACAAAGGAGGGCAACAAAATTAATAAAGGGGATGGGAGAACTACAATACCCAGATAGATTAGCGAAATTAGGATTATTTAGTCTAGAAAAAAGACGACTGAGGGGCGATCTAATAACCATGTATAAGTATATAAGGGGACAATACAAATATCTCGCTGAGGATCTGTTTATACCAAGGAAGGTGACGGGCACAAGAGGGCATTCTTTGCGTCTGGAGGAGAGAAGGTTTTTCCACCAACATAGAAGAGGATTCTTTATTGTTAGGGCGGTAAGAATCTGGAATTACTTGCCTGAGGAGGTGGTGATGGCGAACTCAGTCGAGGGGTTCAAGAGAGGCCTGGATGTCTTCCTGGAGCAGAACAATATTGTATCATACAATTATTAGGTTCTGTAGAAGGACGTAGATCTGGGGATTTATTATGATGGAATATAGGCTGAACTGGATGGACAAATGTCTTTTTTCGGCCTTACTATGTTACTATGTTACTATGTAATATGCACTGATGTTCAACAGGACTGTATTTGGGAGTTAAGGATGAATTAAGAGCTCTTTAGACTGTTATTGGTTTCTGCAGCCTCTGATTTGGCATTAGCACTTTTAATTTACAATAAAGGTCTATGTTTATACTTTATTTGGTACTTAAGCTCTTTAATTCATTTTGAGATAGTTTCTATATACTGTATATGTGTGTCACTGACATCTATATATCTATCTATTCTATGTGTATATACTGTATCTATTCTATCTATTCTATTCTAACCTGTCACTCTTTGATTTTACTGTACACCGCACATGAATTGCCGGAAAATAAACACTGATGTGAGCTGCCCCATAGATTAATGGATCGCCCCCATGGGGCCGTGGGGTACTTGGTACCGGGTCCTGCAGTTCACAGGGGGATGTCACGGTGGCTGACCCAGTTCGAGGCCCTGGGACTTCCATGTAAAAGGGAAAGGTCTTTACAGGGATAAAGTTTGTGTTCGTGACGCCACCTGTGGTATTCGGTCAGGGTGACCGACGCTGCTTTAAGGGGTCCGCTGGGGTGATGTTATGGCGGCTAGATGGCATACCTTCCCACAGGTGAAGTATATCCCCAGGGCTTCCCGGTGTGTAGATGGTGATATGGTGAATGGCGCAGAGAATAATGAGGACACAAGGTTGCAGTCTCTTTACCTTTACTGAAGACTTCAGCATCCACAGTCCAGGGCACCAGATCAGAGGGCAGGCAGAGTCCGGCCGGTTTGGAAGCAAGTCCAGAGTCCCCTTGTCCAGGTGGAAATCAGTAGCCTTCCCTTGCGCTGCAGTGGTGTAGTCCCTTACTGCCTATGGCTTCACATAAGGGTCTCACAGATGTGGTGTTTCTCTCTCTCTCTCTATCCCCCAGAGTCGGATAGGACAATACCCGTATGACTGGTAGCTTGAGGCTGTTTATAGGGACTCAAGCACGCCCTGGCCTCTGAAGGGTACCAACGTGGGTGTAGGTGCGGACAGGTAACTTGCAATTAGCTGTCCTGCTGGTCTCTGAAGTAAAGCATAGAGGTCCTTACTTCCTCGGTGTCCCGGCTACCGGTGTTCTGCGCCTCAGAAGGAGGCAGCCTGTGCAAGGCTGGTCCCCTTCTGGTATCCTCTCCTGTGCTTTGCTTTCCTACACGCTCACTGCAATGGGTTCGGCTTTCTGTGTGTCTCTTCTCAGGAGCTGTAGCACTTCAGGCTACACGGCTCCTCTGCTTCCTTTCCCTCAGTCTTTCTGACAGGAACTGAACCCTTTCCCTCCAGATCAGGATGTTCTTATAGGGGAGTTCACCTTAAACAGGCTTAGAGCTCCCCCTTCTGGACTGGAGTGTGAACATGTTGCATGTGTGTGGTACCTGGATGCAGTTATCCTTCTTTGCCTCCAAACACAGCATCACTCTCCCCAAGAGGAGAGCAATACCAATGCGAAGACCGCATTAACACTGGTCCAAGTGCTATGCAATGTTTTCTCGCATACTACTCGGCCATATTCTATGGTAGTGTGACTCCGGCCTAAGTGTGTGTGTGTGAGGGGGAAGGGGGGTTTGTCCTGATTGAACACTCAGAGCAGTTGTATGAGGGATGATTGAACACCAATAAGGCTCGGTTCATATTTTGCTCTGTGTTCTCTGCACATAAGTGACCTTTCTTGCTTTTTCTTTTGACTCAAAATATCCTGAATAATGCCAGCTTTTAAAAAGCATGATTTTGCGATACTCTCTCAGGAGCTGTCTATCTGTGGGCACCCAGTAGTTGTGATGTGAGAGAAAAGATTGCTTTCACAACAATCTCTGACAACATTCTTCCTGAATTCCAGCTTGTTTGTCCGGCTTGTGTTTCACTTGTTTTTACTATATAAAGATGCTAGTGATTTTGGGGTAATGAAAGGCTATTCACAATGGCGGTCCCATGCTGGAAGCTTGTTCGCATTCAGAACTGCTATTTCTTCCAAGTGTTAGGTTATAATTTATGGCTGTCAGCTTCTGTTGTACCCGGCTATTATTATAAGAAGCTTCTGAAACTGAAATTTACAGTATAATTTCTTTTGTCTGCTTGTATTTTCAGAAGTCTGCACCTGCAGATTCCATAGCGTTCCTTTGTAAAGGCCCTTATTATAGGCTCGGGACTGAGTCATATGAGGAGAGTCAGTGGCAGTTTTATGGAAGCAGTTTATTTCAACAGGGAGCGGTAAGTAAATATAATATTTGTATTATTCAATACTGCTGCCATGAAGGGTTAACTATATCTGTACAATATTTGGATAGGTAGAATCTGTCGAAATAAAGATCTAAATAAATGTCTCAATGCCCAAGGTATCAAAATACATCCCACAATTTGTCTTCTTCCCAAAATGCTTCCTAACGCCAGCTCTTCCGAAGGTAAGTGATGCAAACTAGAGATGAGCGGACCTGACGTTCAAATTCAAATATGGCAAAGCAATTATACCGGGAAAATCAGTTTGAGCAAAATTTATTCTTTGCAGATTGCAATACGCGGATGTCTTGGGAGACCCCAGAGCATTATAAATGAAAGATGTAGAAAAAATCAGCTAATACTCACCCCACCACTCATCCCTCCTGCCACCTCCATTGCTTGTTGTATCCCACACGGTCATTGGTGCCCCTTCTTAAGGCCGCTGCTTCTTGAAATCCCTGGCATCTTCACGCTAAGTCGGGACTTCCTGTCACATCTTTGCAATGCGCATGACCGCGTATGACGAATACGGGTTTCTTACCTTGACACACACCCCATCCACAACCAACCCCTTAAAACATTATACCATTTGAAATAAAAACATTATTCATCAATTCTTTGGATAATATTGGCCACAGCGGCCAGTTTAATAACAAACAATAACATATAACAGATACATATCAATTATTGATATAATCTCTAACATGAGGGGATGGTTCTTGGAGCTAAAAATCTGGCTTTTATTTGGCAATAACCAACAAACTTCAAGCACCATGTTACCCCCAGCCGTAAACCACCAGCTCGAGGGCACCAAACAACCCATTCAGGGAAGATTAACCACCGAAAGCTCCCAGGGTAATACCCCGTCCATAGCCCATAGCCGAATGCCAGATCAACCCCACCTCATTTAAACTGTCTGGAATTTACTCACAATTTCTTCCTCAATGAATCAGAGTCAACTCCAAGAATCCCGCCCCCACCAACCATGAACAGCAGTGACCACCTCAGTTCACCTATACGCAATGCTCTAAAAACGCCAAAGAAAAAGCAAGCCTAAACAAAGTGACCTCGAAGGTAGAAACACAAACCTTTTCCAACACACTATCTAACTGCATGCTGAATGAGATCGGTCTGCGCCTATCAAAACTCTCATTGCCCCTTCGCAAACCTTTTAAAGCCTGTTTAACTGAAAAAAAATTTTCACATCCATAGACCCCTCCAACCAAAAACCAAATGCCAAACCCGCCACAAATTTGTTAACTTTAGAAACCGACCAGCCACTGTCAGCCGCACAACCCACTAACCGTAGCAACGCCTGTGCTTTATCCACCTCAGACTCAACCGCTCCCCACTGCAATAGCCAACCTTGCCAGCACTCCATGATTCCTCGTAAGATGCCGAGGTCTGGCGTGTAACAAACTCATGAATCAGTGGTCCTGCTCGTCCGTAACCACTTGCCACAAGCGTAATGGGCATTCCTCTCCCGAAGCCTTCGCTTCTGGTGCCAATTCCCGGAACCTTTTCCACTGAAAACGAGATAAAGCATCCGTTATAGAGTTTTAACACCTGGCACATACACTGCAGAAATCCAAGCATTCAGCTCAAGGCGCCGTAAAACTACATCCCGCACCAACTTAATCACCAGGGGGGTGACACTGACAAGCTATTAATTATTGACACCACACTCATATTATCACAAACTTTCCAATTCATGAACAATTCACCCCAAATGAAAACTGTTACCACAATCGGAAACAATTCCAATAAAGCTAAAACATTTTTCAGACCCTTCCGCTGCTACTCCTCTGGCCATGTTCCAACACTCCACCTCCCTTTACAATGGGCTCTGTAACCGGCCCCACCTGCTGTGTCCGTGTAGATTTCACTGTCAAAATTACTCAAAATCTCATGTTGAATCAACGATCATCCGTTATAATGCTCCAGAAAGCGTTGCCACACAATCAAATCCTCCCTGTGCTCTTTTTTCAAACGGACAAAACGCACTCCAGCTGTCGCACTAGCCAGCCTCCGCCAAAAAATTCTACCCATGGGTATGATCCTGCACGCGAAATTTAACCGACCTAGCAACAACTGTGACTCCTTCAATGTCAATTTGCGCAGTTTTCTAACCCTATTCACTTCCTGTTTCAATAACAACAATTTATCATCCGGTAACCGACATTCCATTATCTCTGAATCAATCAAAATTATCTCTGAATCAATCAAGATCACATCTCACCACTTGCACTCTTGACCCGCTCCCGTCCCACCTCATCCCTAACCTCACAAAAGTCTTCATCCCAACCCTAACACAACTCTTCAACCTCTCACTTACAAATGGTGTCTTCCCCTCATCCTTCAAACACGCATCAACCACACCTCTCCTCAAAAAACCCTCCCTCGACCCACCCTGTGTCCAGCTATCGCCCGATATCCCTTCTCCCTTATGCCTCAAAACTACTGAAACAGCATGTCCATCTTGAACTGTCCTCCCACCTCTCCTCCTGCTCCCTCTTTGACCGGTTACAATCTGGCTTCCGAACACATCACTCAACTGAAACTGCCCTAACTAAAGTGACCAATGACCTACTAACCGCCAAGAGCAAGCGACACTACTCTGTCCTCCTCCTCCTGGACCTGTCTTCTGCCTTCGACACTGTGGACCACTCCCTCCTGTTACAGATCCTCTCATCTCTTGGCATCACAGACTTAGCCCTATACTGGATCTCATTATATCTAAGGCTGGAGTCACACTAGCGAGTTTTATGGACGTATGAGTGCAGAAAATACGTCTGTAAAACACGCCTAACAAACGTCCCAATTATTCTCTATGCCCCTGCTCCTATCTGCCGTATTTTACTGATCAGTATTATACGGCTTTCTACGGCCGTAGAAAATCGCAGCATGCTGCGTTTGTCACCGTATTGCGCAAAAAAAACGACAATGAAAGTCTATGGAAGCCCCAAAAATATGGATTACACACGGACCAGCAGTGTGACTTGCGAGAAATACGCAGCGGTGTTAGAGAGAAAAGCCGGTAATTCAGTGCGGTGTACATTAAAATCACACTGACAGCTTACATTAGAATAGGTAGAATAAATGTGTACACATAGAATAGGTATATATATATATATATATATATATATATATGTCAGTGATACACATATATGTATATATATTATTACTTCATACAGCGCTAGATAGCTTTAAAGCCGGTAATTCAATTGCCGGCTTTTGCTCTCTCCTTCCTAAACCCGACATGATATGAGACATGGTTTACATACAGTAAGCCATCTCATATCACCTTTTTTTTTGCATATTCCACACTACTAATGTTAGTAGTGTGTATATGCAAAATTTGGCCGTTCTAGCTATTAAATTAAAGAGTTAAATGGCGGAAAAAATTGGCGTGGGCTCCCGCGCAATTTTCTCCGCCAGAGTAGTAAAGCCAATATGTGTAATATAAAAGTCTAGCACTCAACTTCAGTAACCGTAGAAACAATTGTAACCGTAGAAACGATTTATTAGTAGCACAAGAAACGTTTCAGTCCCTTGGGACTTTCATCAGTCACGTGCCTATGGAGGCCAAAAAGGCAAATTCAATATAGCTGAATAAGATTTGGATAAATATGGCGCATATGTGTGACGCCCTAGTATAAATGGAGTATCAAGAAGCAAGCTGGAAAGCACATGGGATACGGTGGAAAATGACCACCTGTCGGGTAAAGCACCCGTGACTTAAGATGCTGGATGGGGAGGGGAAGAGAAACCACCTCGAGACACGGCGTCCACCGCAAGACTGATGAAAGTCCCAAGGGATTGAAACGTTTCTTGTGCTACTAATAAATCGCTTCTACGGTTACAATTGTTTCTACGGTTACTGAAGTTGAGTGCTAGACTTTTATATTACACATATTGACGGTTTGGGAACCTAAGTCTTAGCACCATTTTGTGAGCTGTGCACACGTTGTTTTCTCTTCAAGAGTAGTAAAGCCAGTGACTGAGGGCAGATATTAATAGCCTGGAGAGGGTCCATGGTTATTGGCCCCCCCTGGCTAAAAACATCTGCCCCCAGCCACCGCAGAAAAGGCACATCTGGAAGATGCACCTATTCTGGCACTTGGCCACTCTCTTCCCATTCCCGTGTAGCGGTGGGATACGGGGTAATGAAGGGTTAATGCCACCTTGCTATTGTAAGGTGACATTAAGCCAAATTAATAATGGAGAGGCGTCAATTATGACACCTATCCATTATTAATCCAATACTAGTAAAGGGTTTAAAAATACACAACCACATTATTAAAAATTATTTTAATGAAATAAAAACAAAGGTTGTTGTAATATTTTATTCTACGCTCAATCCACTCACTGAAGACCCTCGATCTGTAACAAAAAAAATAAAATAAACCAACAATATCCATACCTTCCGCAGATCTGTAACGTCCAACGATGTAAATCCATCTGAAGGGGTTAAAATATTTTGCAGCCACGAACTCTGCTAATGCAGCGTTGTTCCTGGCTGCAAAACCCCGGGGAATGAAGGTAAAGTAGGTCAATCACTTATATTTACATTCATTTGCGGTGAGGCGCCCTCTGGTGGTTACAGATATTGCAAATCCATGGCGGCCAAAAGTATTCCTACACAACACCGAATCTGGCGGATCAATAAATAAAAAGTCATCCAAATAGTGAATAACGGACTGGACGCCGGCAACATCCCTAACCACCCACTCTAAAAAGTTACTGAACGCTTCAAACGAAGGGCATGAAATTGTGCAACCCATCGGCAAACATCTATCCAAATAGTACCCGCCCTTCCAAAAAAACCTAAGAAGGGAATAGTGTCTGGGTGAACCGGAAGTAACCTAAAAGCTGATTCAATATTGATTTTTGCCAACAAAGCACCAGTCCCATATTTTTGAACCCATCGCACCACAGTATCAAAGGATGTGTATTCCACTGCACACAACTCCTGTGCAATGCCATCATTAACCAACCAACCCTTCGTGTACGACAAATATTGACTCAGTCTAAACTTATTGGGTTCCTTTTTTGGCACAAATCCTAATGGAGAAATAATCATCCCTGCAACAGGCAAAGACAAAAATGGACCCGCCATCCTACCCAATTCAACCTCCTTTTCCAATTTCACAGTAACAATCTCCGCATGTAAATCTGCCGACCTCAAATTTTTTACAGAAAAAGGAACCGAGTGGTTAGGAGGAGGAATTCTAAAACCTTCTGCAAAAGCACTACAAATAACCCTTGCCTTCTCCTAGTCCGGATACCTATTTTAAAAGGGGGCCATCTTTGGAAGCCTCACTGGTGTCACCCCCATGACCGGCACCCACTGAGGGCTTCCCCTTTGCTTTTTGAAAACATTTTGCAGCTCCATGGGAACTCCCATTGCAAAAGTAGCATACATGCTTAAACTTACACGTACTACCGTACTTGCACTGGCCATCATTGAATTGCCAGCACATTCTGGATTTTGTTTCAATCCTTGTGTCCCCTGACCATCGCTTCCATGTCCTGCTTGCTGGCTGCTGCTACCTCCGCTCCCGTGAAAGGACTGCCCATACTGGTCTGAAGCGATAACCTTCAGCCAAAGCCCAATATTCTTTTGATCCCACTTAATCTCGGGTCTTACTGCCTTCCTCTGCCTAAATTGCTTGTCGTGACGCAGCCACGCCATACCACCGTATGTTTGGTGTGCCTCTCCAATCGCATCCTAAAAGCAGAACAGATCCGAACAATTTTCAGGAAATTTTTCTCCAATAACTCCAGCCAAAATCGCAAATGCCTGCAACCAATTAACGAATGTTTGCGGAATAAGCCGCCACCGCTGCTTTTCTTCCTCCTCTTTCTTACTATGATCCTTCTTCCCTTTGTCTAAATTAAACTTTTAAAATGGAAGCAGGGAGAATATTTCCACATATTCATCCCGCCCAATCTTCTCCTTTACCTCTTTCTTCAAATGGGCTCCCAAGGGGCCCTCAAAACACACGTATACTTCGCCCTTTGCTCGATCGTCCAACTTAATCACATCCTCTTTGTCTTTTTCAGTTTGTACAGATACGCCAGAGCCAGATGCTCGCTCCCCTACAACTGATATGGGTGGCTCGCTTGTGACCTTTAACCCAAAAGCTACCCCTGGAAACCATGCCCTCACTGGCGTCGTCACCGCAGTGCCCTGCGCTCCACTCTCCAATCTTTGCAAAACCTGTGCCATACTAGGCAAGATCTCACGAAGGCCCTAATCCCCATCCCCGCTAGGGCCAGCCAACTGCCATCCCTCCAACCCTGGAGCCCGACTACCCACAACATCTTGTACTACAGCCCCTGTAGGTGACAAATCACACATATAATCATGCTCACCAAGCTGTACGGGTGATGTGTCCCCGCCAGCCATAAATCCGGATTCCAGACGCCTTGTATCCTCCTGGCGGTCGCTGCCCAACTCCGATTCCTCTTCTCCTCCTTGAGGCCCAAGGCCTGCGCCCCTGGCCTCCACGTCATCAGGGGGACCGGTGCCCTTGAAGTGCTGTGCTCTGCTGACCGTCTCCTCAATCACGACCGTACCGGGGTGCGTGGTTTGTGCCCAACGGACCAGTCTGGTAAACAGCGACGTGATCTGCCAGGTAGCCCTCAGTCACTGCCTGCAGCTCCTTCTGCCTATTCATGTCACCCGGAGCCAGACAGCAGGGGTTCCCTCTGCTGCTGCCTGCCCACTGATAGCCTGCCCCTGGTGCCGCATCCCGTAAGCATCCCGGACCCCGCACCTTGCTGTGTACCTGCTGCATTTTCCTCCAGTATTATAATGTGCCCGGCACTGCTTCCTCTTCTGCCGCAGTGCTGCCAGGACTCCACTGCAGTTCAACTGCCCTGCTGCAACTGCCACGGGCCCATGACGCCATTCCTGCAGGACGCCGAGAAGGTGCGGCCTGCTCTTCCTGTCTCAGTCGCACTTCCATTGCGGCCTGTGTCCCCAGCGCGGGCCAAACTTCTGATCCAGTGTGCGCTTCTCTCAGACTCCGCTGCATCATGCCCGCAGGCCGGCTTGGTGGATTCCTGCCAGGGCGGGCACAGCGGGGGGAAGCTGTACGACCGCACCCGCCATCCATGGGGACCCCAGATGGGCTCTGGAGCCTGCGCCTGCTGCGCGCCATGATGTCTGGTGACAGTCTCTCTGGGGGCTTTGTCCTCCTGCTCAGCTCCCAAGACCAGGAGGCACCCAGGATCGAAGACAATTGCTCCTCCAGCCATCCTCCCCGTCTAGCGCGAGCCGTGTCCCGGAGCCTGTCCATAAGGTCCTCAACAGACTCTACAAGGTAACTCTCAGTACTTCGCTCTCAGATTTCTTCTATGAAGTGGCAATATTCCCGCACTTTTCCACAAAATGTCCCTAAACCTGCCGTTATAAATGCCCCATACTCACCTCAACCAATCCTACTCCATCCTACAAGAAACCTTTTTAGAAACCCTCCCCTAGCCAACAGCAGTCATGGGGGCTTCCATCTAGCTATGCCTATTTCATCTTGAGTAGGGAAGTACCAAGCCTAGTAATGGATAGAAGTCCTTGTCAAGAGTGCGCATTGTAAGATCGCAGTGCATGAATTCACAGCGTTTCAACCTTATGACGTGCATAAGCAGAGAACTCCTGGCCTAGTGTGGAAGTCATAGCCTAGTGTGAAGTGGCATGGTGATTCAATGTGCACCAACAATAAGAATAGTTATCAAGGCCCAGGCGAAGGACAGCATGCGGTGGAGGAGGCCGAAAATGTGAGCGGTAATGTGAGTAATATTTTTAACCTTTTAAAGGCCCCCTGCATTTCAGCAAAATGGTGGCCCACTGGTCGTCTGAACAAGTTACAAAAAATACATAAATACATATTATGGAGAATTTGGATTTTTGAAAAATTCAACTAGAATTAAATTCCACTTTGATGAATTCACTTCTATCAACTACACACAGATCCGGGCATTCACATTGTAGAGCCGGCACCTCAGCTTAGGTCCGGTCCTTCTCTCCCACAGGTGCACTGCCATTCTCCCCATTTCCAGCCCGCTCCCCGTTACCTATCGGAGATATACTCCGAGGCCTCCTTCCCTGGTCCCACGCGTATTTCCTCTGCTGTTACTTCCTGGTCTCGGCATGCGGCCCGCAGACTTTCTGGCATGGCTCTGAGGGCGTGTGTCCACACTCCTGGTCTCTTAAAGAGACAGCACACTATTTTCTTAAAAGGGGTCTCAACCAATGGGTGAGTGTCTCGTATTATTTTAGGCACCTCTGCGCTAAGAGAGGTGCCTGAGCAACAAGTGTTTCCTGTTGCTAGTTCTCAGGTTCCTTGCATCTGCGTGTTTATGCTCTAGCCGCATATCACTAATACTGGTTTGTCTCCACAGTGTGTCTACAGTGCCACCACCGCATTCTAGGACTACGCCAGCACCACCAGCACCTGTCCGTTAAAGCTGCTGCCCGCTACCCACTTCGGCCGCCTATCTCCTGCCTAGTTCTCCGCTACCTACAAGACCTGCCTGCCCGCCAGTTAGACTGAGTCAGCTTCCATGTGTCCGGGGTCTAACTGGAGGTAGCACCTTCTGCCTCCCAGGCCTTCCATTCTGGCCCTGTTTGAGGGGTCTTACTACGAGAGTCTGGGGTTCGCATAGTCATACCCCCTTCGGAGCCCCCCAGGCAGTGGTCCCGTGATTCCACAAAAATTTCATTAAACAAATGTACACTTCCACATCTGTGCCTCAGTTTCCATTCGTTACACACATGATGTAAAAGAAAATATGATCAATCAAACCAGGTCACTTTCTTACTCCATTATTCTCATTTGCCAATTGTAGGCACTTTAAGTGTCAGACATATATAGCGGGTGAAATAGGTATTGAACACGTCACAAATTTTCTAAGTGAATATATATTCAAAGGTGCTACTGACATGAAATTCTCATCAGATGTCAGTAACAACCCATCCAATCCACACAGGCAAAGAAATCAAGTCATAACCCTCAATAGAGTAAGGTATGTGTAAAAATGAGAAATGACACAGGGTAAATGAGGAGTGCAAAAAGTCAATGGAAATTCATGACACCAGCTAACATCTATCAGTAATATTGCAAGTAATATTTATAGATATATTAATTCATGTATAAATATATATATAGTATTTTCAGATCTAAATTGCAAAGAATTGCCGTTGTCTACAAAATTGTTATTTCCAGTTAGAAAATATGTGAGTTTGTTATTACTGGGATTCCTAAATCTCTCCTCACAGTAACAAATGATTTTTCTTCCATAATAGGATTTCCGTAATAAGATGTCAGAACTCAACAAATATCGTTTTCATAATACTTCCGGCTGTAAATTATTGATAAATATTTACATAAAAGTTCCGTTTTGGGTCACAGATAAATTCTTTGCATGGAAATCTACAGTTGTAGAATGCAAAATACCGATGTCAGGTCAACCATGATATAAATAAGATCTGCTGAAACGAGGATGTTATGGATCCTATATTTCCTCCCTCAGAGTCATTCAATCTGTTATACAACAAGAAGTTTGTAGCTTATGGAAAAATAAACAGGTTATCATCCAGAGTTATTTTTCCATCTAAACAACATTTTTACTAAAGATTAGTTTAAATTGATATAAAATGCTGCGTAAGGAAAAAATCATGAAACAAGTAAAAAAATTAAAATTGCAAGGTAATGGATGTTCCGTTGGATCTTGTCTTATGAGGCATTCACCATTCACTTGATTCCTTGACCTTGACAAAGGGGAGGGCACAGTTGTCGACAGCCAAGGAAGAATTAAAAATAAACAACTATAAAACGGTTCATGATAAATAAACAATATATATATATATATATATATATATATATATATATATATATGTTTATTACGGATGTGCTTCTTTATCCACCCCAACACCAATGAAAATCAGATAATAAATTATATGTATGCTAAGATGGGATCAATGAAAACTGTAACTCATCCTAACTTGAAAAACAAGCCTCAGATAGCTCATTGGAAAAATGAAAAAAAAAAGGGATGATTCTCTGAAAAAAAAACATAGAATACCCTTTCTTCCATAAATCATGTTTAATTGTGAAAAACTAAAACAATATTTTAAAAAATTATGCTAGAACTGTAGAAAAAAGACATGGACACCTGAAAATCATACGATGATCTAAGGAAGCTAGGCAAAAATTTACAAAACTCAGCATGAGGTTCTTAGTTTAGCATTCTGATCAGACTGAACCTCTCAATGGATCCCTAATAACAGTAGTTATTAGTAGAGTTGAGCGACCTTGATCTTTTTAGAGTCGACCCGACTATCTCAAAAGTCGGGTCGAGTGAAATCGGCCGATTATGACGTAAAGTCGGGATCGACCGAAACACGAAACCCAATGCAAGTCAATGGGGCAGCATAGTCGGCAGTGAGTGGGGGCCAGGAAAACACCTAAAGTGCCCATTTTAATGTCAAAACCATCCATTCTTCTTAATGAAGCTTGTCAAGCGTAATTTACCTTATAATAATTGGAAGGCATTTGAAATTGGGGGTCATTTGGCTAAAGTTGTGGTGGGTAGGGCTGGTTCAAGTAATTAGTGGGCCCAGGAAATCTGGACCACGTCACGGCAGTGGAGCAGGGAGAGGTAAGTATTTCAACTTTGCAAGTGCTGTGAACCTGAGCAAGCAGGGGGGGCCCACTCGTTGGCATTGGCACTGGCACAGGGCCCCTCAAAGTACAGCGGTGTGTTTGCACGGCGGGGGCGCCTCCCACCGGCAGCAACACTTTTGCGTACTATGAGAGGCCCTGTGCCAGTGACGTCGCCAACTAGTATTCCTCCCCCCACCTGATGAAGGAACCTGCACTTTCATCTGCACCTTCCTCTTTGTCCCCGTGTAAGGTGGTATGGTATGCGGGAAGAGCAACCTGACTTTCAGCAGGGTTACAATGTTGTTGTGTAGCGTGCACGGGGAATGTTGCGTTATGGGTCAATGTACCAGCAGACTCATCTATCACTGGCTGGGCAATGGGCAGACTGAGGAGGAAACACAGATATAGGCCCAAAGAATAAAGTTGGCTAAATGCAGTTCAAAATTGGTAACACAGGAATAACCAGGGGGCATTGCAGTGGAGGACAACTGGAATGAGAGGCTGACACAGAGAGTAGGCCCAAATCAGTAAGTAGTCGAAATGCAGTTCAAAATTGGCAACCGTAGTAAACAGGCGGCACAGCTTTGTTCAGTGGAGGAGAACAGCAAGGAGTGGCAGACACCGATAGTAGGCCACAACCCAACTAGTAGGCCAAATGCAGTCTAACATTAACAACTACTTAACGAGCGCCTGAAAACGGAATTTCAGGACAGGAAACCAGGAGAACAGCAAGGAGCGGCAGACACTGTTAGTAGGCCCCAAACCAACTAGTACGCCAAATGCAGTTGTTCCATTTAACCACAATTTAACGAGAGCCTGAAGATAGAAGCTCAGGAAAGGCAACCTGGAGAACACCTTGGAGTGGAACACACCATCTCTCTCCACCCCATACCCATTTTGTAGGCCTAATGCAGTGTAGTTTTCTACAACTACTAAACGAGAGTCGGAAAACCGAAGCAATGGCAAGGAAACCTGGGGAACACCTTGGAGTGTAACACACCATCTCTCTCCACCCGATACCCATTTTGTAGGCCTAATGCAGTGTAGTTTTCTACAACTACTAAACGAGAGTCGGAAGACCGAAGCAATGGCAAGGAAACCTGGGGAACACCTTGGAGTGTAACACACCATCTCTCTCCACCCGATACCCATTTTGTAGGCCTAATGCAGTGTAGTTTTCTACAACTACTAAACGAGAGTCTGAAGACCGAAGCAATGGCAAGGAAACCTGGGGAACACCTTGGAGTGTAACACACCATCTCTCTCCACCCGATACCCATTTTGTAGGCCTAATGCAGTGTAGTTTTCTACAACTACTAAACGAGAGTCGGAAGACCGAAGCAATGGCAAGGAAACCTGGGGAACACCTTGGAGTGTAACACACCATCTCTCTCCACCCGATACCCATTTTGTAGGCCTAATGCAGTGTAGTTTTCTACAACTACTAAACGAGAGTCGGAAGACCGAAGCAATGGCAAGGAAACCTGGGGAACACCTTGGAGTGTAACACACCATCTCTCTCCACCCGATACCCATTTTGTAGGCCTAATGCAGTGTAGTTTTCTACAACTACTAAACGAGAGTCTGAAGACCGAAGCAATGGCAAGGAAACCTGGGGAACACCTTGGAGTGTAACACACCATCTCTCTCCACCCGATACCCATTTTGTAGGCCTAATGCAGTGTAGTTTTCTACAACTACTAAACGAGAGTCGGAAGACCGAAGCAATGGCAAGGAAACCTGGGGAACACCTTGGAGTGTAACACACCATCTCTCTCCACCCGATACCCATTTTGTAGGCCTAATGCAGTGTAGTTTTCTACAACTACTAAACGAGAGTCGGAAGACCGAAGCAATGGCAAGGAAACCTGGGGAACACCTTGGAGTGTAACACACCATCTCTCTCCACCCGATACCCATTTTGTAGGCCTAATGCAGTGTAGTTTTCTACAACTACTAAATGAGAGTCTGAAGACCGAAGCAATGGCAAGGAAACCTGGAGAACACCTTGGAGTGTAACACACCATCTCTCTCCACCCGATACCCATTTTGTAGGCCTAATGCAGTGTAGTTTTCTACAACTACTAAACGAGAGTCGGAAGACCGAAGCAATGGCAAGGAAACCTGGGGAACACCTTGGAGTGTAACACACCATCTCTCTCCACCCGATACCCATTTTGTAGGCCTAATGCAGTGTAGTTTTCTACAACTACTAAACGAGAGTCGGAAGACCGAAGCAATGGCAAGGAAACCTGGGGAACACCTTGGAGTGTAACACACCATCTCTCTCCACCCGATACCCATTTTGTAGGCCTAATGCAGTGTAGTTTTCTACAACTACTAAACGAGAGTCGGAAGACCGAAGCAATGGCAAGGAAACCTGGGGAACACCTTGGAGTGTAACACACCATCTCTCTCCACCTGATACCCATTTTGTAGGCCTAATGCAGTGTAGTTTTCTACAACTACTAAACGAGAGTCGGAAGACCGAAGCAATGGCAAGGAAACCTGGGGAACACCTTGGAGTGTAACACACCATCTCTCTCCACCCCATACCCAATTTGTAGGCCTAATGCAGCCTACTTTCCGACAACTACTAAACGAGAGCATGAAGATCGAAGCTCAGGAAAGGCAACCTGGGGAACACCTTGGAGTGTAACACACCCTCTCTCTACACCACGGAAGGGCTGATTCTTAGGAAGGAAGGCTGTCGGAAAGAAGCAGGGCGCGTCCGAGGGTGATTATATTCTTATTAGGTATATACTCACCCTCGGACGCGCCCTGCTTCTTTATTTGTAATGAATGTTTATTTGCAATGTGGTTTTGACTTACTCTATTTTTTTGGTAAATAATGATTTTATTATTTTCATTGTTTTGCATCTTCTTGGCAATAATATAAAGAAGACGCGACAGGACAACACTCGGTGGATGCCATATCTGTGTTTTAAATTGAAAAAAACTTTCAGTTAACTACTTGCAGGAGAAAGTTATTGTAGCTGGTGGCCATTTTTAGTACTGTACCAGATTTTTGTTGTATGTGTTTGTTTTTAATGTTAAAATGTCTGCATTTGATATCTCTCCAGTATTTTCTTTTTTATAAGCAAAATACTTATTTTTATATTTTCTGATGTTGGTTCAAGGGGTACACGGGCAGCAGTAGACAGGTCAGTGGAGGCCTAGTGGAAGGAGGGACCGCAGACAGGCCTTGAAGGCCTAACATAATAAATTGGGCTGGCTGTAGGCAATTTAAAATTGGTTCCAGGGGAACACGGGCAGCAGTGGCCTGGTCAGTGTAGTAGTAGTGGAAAGAACGGGCCGCAGACAGGCTTCGAAGGCCTAACATAACAAAAATTGGGATGTAGGCAATTTACAATTGGTTCCAGGGGAACACGGACAGCAGTAGACAGGTCAGTGGAGGCCTAGTGGAAGGAGGGACCGCAGACAGGCTTCGAAGCCCTAACATAATAAATTGGGCTGGCTGTAGGCAATTTAAAATTGGTTCCAGGGGAACACGGGCGGCAGTAGACAGGTCAGTGGAGGCCTAGTGGAAGGAGGGACCGCAGACAGGCTTCGAAGCCCTAACATAATAAATTGGGCTGGCTGTAGGCAATTTAAAATTGGTTCCAGGGGAACACGGGCAGCAGTAGACAGGTCAGTGGAGGCCTAGTGGAAGGAGGGACCGCAGACAGGCTTCGAAGCCCTAACATAATAAATTGGGCTGGCTGTAGGCAATTTAAAATTGGTTCCAAGGGAACACGGGCAGCAGTAGACAGGTCAGTGGAGGCCTAGTGGAAGGAGGGACCGCAGACAGGCTTCGAAGTCCTAACATAATAAATTGGGCTGGCTGTAGGCAATTTAAAATTGGTTCCAGGGAAACACGGGCAGCAGTAGACAGGTCAGTGGAGGCCTAGTGGAAGGAGTGACCGCAGACAGGCTTCGAAGGCCTAACATAAGAAAAATGTCAATACAATGGTATTGACAGTGCCAGGCATTGAAGGATGTCAGCGCATAGACTAAACATTGGTGGAGCTGTGAGAGAAAATTTTGCAAGTCGTAGAGCACTGTTTGACCTGGGGGGGGACTGTCTTGTGGCCGGCGGTACAGGCCCAGGGCCCCTCATATTACAACGGTTTGTCTGACGTTGGGTGCGCACCACCACCGCCAGACACTTTATTGTACTATGAGGGACCTAGTGGCAGTGCCGTCGACCAAAAGCGGGCACACCCACCTCTTCAGACAAACAGTACTCTCACGGGTGCTGGTGCCAAGTGGCGATACCACGGCCCCGTGTGGGGACTTTGGCCATTTAGGGAGGTGTTAACATGTCGGATGCTAGACAATCAGGTGCTGCAAATTACGAGATTGGAAAAGTCGTTCAGAATAGTCCACAGGCAAGACCTTTACATAGGAAAGCTAGGTGTCAGCCGGGCAAGGTGGGGCAAAAGATTTCAAAATCCAGTTGTGGTTCATTTTAATGAAGGTTAGATCATCTACATTTTGGGTAGCCAGACGAGTCCTTTTTTCTGTTAGTATTGAACCTGCAGCACTGAATACTCTTTCTGATAGGACACTAGCTGCCGGGCAAGCAAGCTCCTGCAATGCATATTCTGCCAATTCTGGCCAGGTGTCTAATTTTGATGCCCAGTAATCAAATGGGAATGACGGTTGAGGGAGAACGTCGATAAGGGATGAAAAATAGTTAGTAACCATACCGGACAAATGTTGTCTCCTGTCACTTTGAATTGATGCTGCAGTACCTCTCCTGTCTGCGGTCATACCAAAATCGCTCCACAACCTGGTCAGAAAACCCCTCTGGCCAACGCCACTTCTGATTTCTGCCCCTCTAACACCTCTGGTCTGCTGGCCCCTGCAGCTCGTGTTAGAACGATCACGGGCGCTGTGTGCAGGGAATGCCAGAAGCAAATGGTCAATAAGAGTTGATTGTTTGGTTGCTAATATTAGTTCCAAGTTCTCATGTGGCATTATATTTTGCAATTTGCCTTTATAGTGAGGATCAAGGAGGCAGGCCAACCAGTAATCGTCATCGTTCATCATTTTTGTTATGCGTGTGTCCCTTTTGAGGATACGTAAGGCATAATCCGCCATGTGGCCCAAAGTTCCAGTTCTCAAATCTGTGGTTGTGCTTGGTTGAGGGGCAGTTTCAGGCAAATCCACGTCACTTGTGTCCCTCCAAAAACCAGAACCCGGCCTTGCCGCGCCAACAATTTCCACTGGCCCCGGAAAAGCTTCCTCATTAAAAATATAATCATCCCCATCATCCTCCTCGTCCTCCTCCTCCTGTTCGCCCGCTACCTCGTCCTGTACACTGCCCTGGCCAGACAATGGCTGACTGTCATCAAGGCTTTCCTCTTCCTCAGCTGCAGACGCCTGATCCTTTATGTGCGTCAAACTTTGCATCAGCAGACGCATTAGGGGGATGCTCATGCTTATTATGGCGTTGTCTGCACTAACCAGCCGTGTGCATTCCTCAAAACACTGAAGGACTTGACACATGTCTTGAATCTTCGACCACTGCACACCTGACAACTCCATGTCTGCCATCCTACTGCCTGCCCGTGTATGTGTATCCTCCCACAAAAACATAACAGCCCGCCTCTGTTCACACAGTCTCTGAAGCATGTGCAGTGTTGAGTTCCACCTTGTTGCAACGTCTATGATTAGGCGATGCTGGGGAAGGTTCAAAGAACGCTGATAGGTCTGCATACGTCTGGAGTGTACGGGCGAACGGCGGATATGTGAGCAAAGTCCACGCACTTTGAGGAGCAGGTCGGATAACCCCGGATAACTTTTCAGGAAGCACTGCACCACCAGGTTTAAGGTGTGAGCCAGGCAAGGAATGTGTTTCAGTTGGGAAAGGGAGATGGCAGCCATGAAATTCCTTCCGTTATCACTCACTACCTTGCCTGCCTCAAGATCTACAGTGCCCAGCCACGACTGCGTTTCTTTCTGCAAGAACCCGGACAGAACTTCAGTGGTGTGTCTGTTGTCGCCCAAACACTTCATAGCCAATACAGCCTGCTGACGTTTGCCAGTAGCTGCCCCATAATGGGAGACCTGGTGTGCAACAGTGGCAGCTGCGGATGGAGTGGTTGTGCGACTGCGGTCTGTGGACGAGGTCTCGCTTCTGCAGGAGGACGAAGAGGAGGAGGAGGGGGTGCGAACGGCTACAGCCAACTGTTTCCTAGACCGTGGGCTAGGCAGAACTGTCCCAAACTTGCTGTCCCCTGTGGACCCTGCATCCACCACATTTACCCAGTGTGCCGTGATGGACACGTAACGTCCCTGGCCATGCCTACTGGTCCATGCATCTGTTGTCAGGTGCACCTTTGTGCTCACAGATTGCCTGAGTGCATGGACGATGCGCTCTTTAACATGCTGGTGTAGGGCTGGGATGGCTTTTCTGGAAAAAAAGTGTCGACTGGGTAGCTCGTAGCGTGGTACAGCGTAGTCCATCATGGCTTTGAAAGCTTCGCTTTCAACTAACCGGTAGGGCATCATCTCTAACGAGATTAGTCTAGCTATGTGGGCGTTCAAACCCTGTGTACGCGGATGCGAGGCTAAGTACTTCCTTTTTCTAACCATAGTCTCATGTAGGGTGAGCTGGACTGGAGAGCTGGAGATCGTGGAACTAGCGGGGGTGCCGGTGGACATGGCAGACTGAGAGACGGTGGGAGATGGTATTGTTGCCGCCGGTGCCCTAGATGCAGTGTTTCCTACTATGAAACTGGTGATTCCCTGACCCTGACTGCTTTGGCCTGGCAAAGAAACCTGCACAGATACTGCAGGTGGTGCAGAAAATGGTGGCCCTACACTGCCGGAAGGGATGTTGTGTTGATGACTAGCTTCATTGGCCGAGGGTGCTCCAACCTTAAGGGACGTTTGGTAGTTAGTCCAAGCTTGCAAAAACATGGTGGTTAAATGTCTATGCATGCAACTTGTATTGAGACTTTTCAGATTCTGCCCTCTGCTTAAGGTAGTTGAACATTTTTGACAGATGACTTTGCGCTGATCAATTGGATGTTGTTTAAAAAAATGCCAGACTGCACTCTTTCTAGCATCGGATACCTTTTCAGGCATTGCAGACTGAGCTTTAACCGGATGGCCACGCTGTCCTCCAACAGGTTTTGACTTTGCCACGCGTTTTGGGCAAGATACGGGCCCGGCAGATGGAACCTGTTGCGATGTTGATGCCTGCTGCGGCCCCTCCTCCTCCGCTTCAGAACTGCTGCCGCCTGCACCCTGTTCCCCCAATGGCTGCCAATCGGGGTCAAGAACTGGGTCATCTATTACCTCTTCTTGTAGCTCGTGTGCAACTTCGTCTGTGTCACCATGTCGGTCGGTGGTATAGCGTTCGTGATGGGGCAACATAGTCTCATCAGGGTCTGATTCTTGATCAGCACCCTGCGAGGGCAATGTTGTGGTCTGAGTCAAAGGACCAGCATAGTAGTCTGGCTGTGGCTGTGCATCAGTGCACTCCATGTCAGATTCAACTTGTAATGGGCATGGACTGTTAACTGCTTCACTTTCTAAGCCAGGGACGGTATGTGTAAAGAGCTCCATGGAGTAACCCGTTGTGTCGCCTGCTGCATTCTTCTCTGTTGTTGTTTTTGCTGAAGAGGACAAGGAAGTGACTTGTCCCTGACCGTGAACATCCACTAACGACGCGCTGCTTTTACTTTTACCAGTTTCACGAGAGGAGGCAAAAGAGCTAGAGGCTGAGTCAGCAAGATAAGCCAAAACTTGCTCTTGCTGCTCCGGCTTTAAAAGCGGTTTTCCTACTCCCAGAAAAGGGAGCGTTCGAGGCCTTGTGTAGCCAGACGACGAACCTGGCTCCACAGCTCCCGACTTAGGTGCAATATTTTTTTTCCCACGACCACCTGATGCTCCACCACTACCACTACCCTCATTACCAGCTGACAATGAACACCCCCGGCCACGACCTCTTCCACGAGACTTCCTCATTGTTTTAAAAACGTTACCAAACTAACGGTATTTGTTGCTGTCACACAACTTACACGGTGAGCTATAACTTCAGTATGATTTAGCTACCCCTTTACAGGTGGGTGAGACCACAACGAAAATCTGGCACAATGTTACACACTCTGTTGTTGGTGGCAACAAATGAGAGAGATGCCACACACGCAGGACTGTCACTGAAGCGCAAATGTAAATATTAATCTCCCACTGATTTTTTTTTTTTTTTTTTTAAAAGGGAGACTTAAGAAAAAAAAAATAATAAAAAAAAATGATTTTTTAAGGAAGAATTTATAAACCAAATAAAATGAAATGATTGTTTCAGGGAGAATTTAGAAAACAAATAAAAAAAAATAGGCTTTCTATGGCCCACTGAGTGAGAGAGGACGCACACAGGAGTCAGGAGTGGCACACAAGCCCAGAGGCCAATATTTATCTCCCACTGATTGATTTAGTGATTTTTTCAGGTAGATTTTGGAACCCAAATCAAGCAAAAAAATTAATAGGCTTTCTATGGCCCACAATTGGAGAGAGAGAGATGGCACACCCAGGAGTCAAGACTGGCACACAAGCAGAAAGGGCAATATTAATCTCCCACTGATTTGATTTTTTTTTTTTTTCAGGGAGACTTTAGAAAAAAAAATACAAAAAAAATGAATTTTTCAGGAAGAATTTAGAAACAAAATAAAATAAAATGATTGCTTCAGGGAAAATTTAGAAAACAAATAAAAAAAAAATAGGCTTTGTAGGGCCCACTGAGTGAGAGAGGACGCACACAGGAGTCAGGAGTGGCACACAAGCCCAGAGGCCAATATTTAACTCCCAGTGATTGATTTATTGATTTTTTCAGGTAGATTTTGGAACCCAAATCAAGCAAAAAAATTAATAGGCTTTCTATGGCCCACAATTGGAGAGAGAGAGATGGCACACCCAGGAGTCAAGACTGGCACACAAGCAGAAAGGGCAATATTAATCTCCCACTGATTTGATTTTTTTTTTTTTTCAGGGAGACTTTAGAAAAAAAAAATACAAAAAAATGAATTTTTCAGGAAGAATTTAGAAACAAAATAAAATAAAATGATTGTTTCAGGGAGAATTTAGAAAACAAATAAAAAAAAATAGGCTTTGTAGGGCCCACTGAGTGAGAGAGGACGCACACAGGAGTCAGGAGTGGCACACAAGCCCAGAGGCCAATATTTATCTCCCACTGATTGATTTAGTGATTTTTTCAGGTAGATTTTGGAACCCAAATCAAGCAAAAAAATTAATAGGCTTTCTATGGCCCACAATTGGAGAGAGAGAGAGATGGCACACCCAGGAGTCAAGACTGGCACACAAGCAGAAAGGGCAATATTAATCTCCCACTGATTTGATTTTTTTTTTTTTTTCAGGGAGACTTTAGAAAAAAAAATACAAAAAAATGAATTTTTCAGGAAGAATTTAGAAACAAAATAAAATAAAATGATTGTTTCAGGGAGAATTTAGAAAACAAATAAAAAAAAAATAGGCTTTGTAGGGCCCACTGAGTGAGAGAGGACGCACACAGGAGTCAGGAGTGGCACACAAGCCCAGAGGCCAATATTTATCTCCCACTGATTGATTTAGTGATTTTTTCAGGTAGATTTTGGAACCCATATCAAGCAAAAAAATTAATAGGCTTTCTATGGCCCACAATTGGAGAGAGAGAGAGATGGCACACCCAGGAGTCAAGACTGGCACACAAGCAGAAAGGGCAATATTAATCTCCCACTGATTTGATTTTTTTTTTTTTTTTTCAGGGAGACTTTAGAAAAAAAAATACAAAAAAAATGATTTTTTCAGGAATAATTTAGAAACCAAATAAAATAAAATGATTTTTTTCAGGGAGAATTTAGAAAACAAATAAAACAAAAAATAGGCTTTCTAGGGCCCACTGAGTGAGAGATGACGCACACAGGAGTCAGGAGTGGCACACAAGCCCAGAAGCCAATATTAATCTCCCACTTTTTTTTTTTTTTCCAGGGAAAATTTATAAACCCAATAAAAAAAAATAATAAATAGGCTTTCTATGGCCCACTATCTGAGAGAGAGAGATGGCACGCTTAGGACTGGCACACAAGCCCAAAGGCCAATATTAATCTCCCACTGATTGATTTATTGATTTTTTCAGGTAGAATTTAGAACCCAAATCAAGCAAAAAAATAAATAGGCTTTCTATGGCCCACTGAGTGAGAGATGGCACACACAGGAGTCAGGAGTGGCACACAAGCCCTGAGGCCAATATTTTTCTCCCACTGATTGATGTAGTGATTTTTTCAGGTAGATTTTAGAACCCAAATCAAGCAAAAAAATAAATAGGCTTTCTATGGCCCACTGAGTGAGAGATGACACAGACAGGGATGGCACTCTAGCAGAAATGCCAATCTTAATCTCCCACAAAAAAAAAAAAAAAGGAACTGTCCTTCAATTACTATCTCCCTGCAGTAATCTCAGCCAGGTATGGCAGGCAGCAATAAGGAGTGGACTGATGCACAAATTAAATAAAAAGTGTGGACAAACAAACAAGATAGCTGTGCAGAAAGGAAGGAAGAAGAGGATTTGTGCTTTGAAAAAAGCAGTTGGTTTGCACAGCGGCGTACACACAGCAATGCAGCTATCAGGGAGCCTTCTAGGGCAGCCCAATGAGCTACAGCGCTGAGGAAAAAAAAAAAATGTAGCTTCCACTGTCCCTGCACACCGAAGGTGGTGTTGGGCTGTGGAAATCGCTACAGCACAAGCGGTTTGGTGGTTAATGGACCCTGCCTAACGCTATCCCTGCTTCTGATGAAGCGGCAGCAACCTCTCCCTAAGCTCAGATCAGCAGCAGTAACATGGCAGTCGGCGGGAACGCCGCTTTATAGCCCCTGTGACGCCGCAGACAGCAAGCCAATCACTGCAATGCCCTTCTCTAAGATGGTGGGGACCAGGACCTATGTCATCACGCTGCCCACACTCTGCGTTTACCTTCATTGGCTGAGAAATGGCGCTTTTCGCGTCATTGAAACGCGACTTTGGCGCGAAAGTCGCGTACCGCATGGCCGACCCCGCACAGGGGTCGGATCGGGTTTCATGAAACCCGACTTTGCCAAAAGTCGGCGACTTTTGAAAATGAACGACCCGTTTCGCTCAACCCTAGTTATTAGTTTAATCTATGATTTTTGGATCTGTGGTCCATGTTTATTTCTAGAGTTCTTGCTTAAAAAAACTATACATTTGGTATACTGACTCGTATAATAAAGTTAACTTGATATTTTTGGGAACTATGGACCCAATTCATTAATAGGGTTGTCTGGTATTTTGGGATAGGCCATCAATACCAGATCGATGGGTTTGCATCACTGGGCACTGCCACTGATCAGATGAATAAGGGCAGATGTGCAGTACCTGGCCATGGCCACTATACACTTGACGGAGCTGTGGTGGCAACAGCTTATCAGTGGGAGCGCCAGGTGTTGCCCCCACCGATTTGGTATTAATGACCTATCCTAAGAATAGACCATCAATATAAAAATAGCTTGCAACCCCTTGAAGAACCCCTTGAAGACCAGCATGGCACACACCAGTTTTAATGACGGGGCATGCATGATGATTTTGGGACATCATAATAATTTTGGCACGTCTTATCAATGGCATGTGTCAGAAACTGGAGTACATTTTTGGCATAAATTACACTACTAAAGTGGCTGTAGAATTTGTCTGACCCCTTTTTTAACTATACTACGCCCACTTCGCCAGGACTAGCGCGAAACATCAAAAGTCACAACATTTTGGCTAAACTTTGGCCTTTCCAAAAGTTTTGCAATTTTTCACACTGAAATTTGGTAAAAATACTTTGTTTAATGAAGCTGTTTTGATTTATTGCAGTACCTTAATTTTTTGGTATTTGGAACTCAAAAACCACTGCATAGACATAGCTTTGATAATGAAAAGCATAATGGCTGTCTTCAGCCGCCATTAAGGTAAGCATGAAACATTACTGTGATACAATAGTATGAGGTAAGCTCTGGAGCTCCCTGTAGTGGTAGCTACAGTTGGTCAGCAAATATCTTTTAAAGGCTTACTCTGGGGAGAGAAACATTAATTCATAACATGGTCTGCTCCAATTCAAAGCTGTAAAGTCAGAACTCCTGTCATGAGGAGGCTGTGCAGCGGCCATCTTGTCTGCCCAAGCATTGATCTCCATCTCTCAATAGTCCTCCTGTTTCACACATACCTTCCGACCTGAGAACGCTACACACTAAGGGGAATTATTGAGTTGAATGTCTGATAATCTGTCCTTAGGCTAGAAGACACGTGAGATACTGGAGGACTACTGAGGGTCAGCAGTAAGTGAACGGACACAAGATGCCCCTGTACAGCCCCCTATATCTCATGAACCTGGCATTCACCAAATCCAGGCTCATTCATCAGACTGATAGAGAAGTGTGAGTTTTCAGAACGTTTTCACTGCTCCAGAGTCCACTGGCAGTGGCTTTACACTACTCTATCCAACGCTTAGCATTGCGCTTGGTGATGTAAGATTTGCAAGCATTGTTTTGACCAAGAACACGAATGTTATGAAGCTTCTAATGTTCACATTTTATACTAATGTTAACACCAGAGGAGTTTTGGATTCTGCAGAGTCAGTAGAGCCTTGATGACCTTTATTCATTATGTGCCTCCGCACTCAGCGACGCCCTGCTGTAACATTACGTGCTGTCCACTTTGTGGGTAAAGTGCTGCAGTTCCTTAAAATCTCCACTTTTAAATATTTGAATATTTATGGTCACTATTATAAGAGGTGAAGAGGAGTATTATTAAAGGAGCCACAGTGGAATTATTATAAGGTATCACAAGGGAGCATTATTATTGTATGCTGCTGTATAGCTGTAAGGAAGCACAGAGGAATTAATATAAGGTAGCACACGGGGCATTATTATTGTTTGGTGCTATAGCTGTAAGAAAGCACAGGGGAATTACTATAAGGTAGCACAAGGAGGCATAATTATTGTAGAGGAATTAAACCTTGCTATTGTAAGGTGACATTAAGCCAGGTTAATAATGGAGAGATGTCAATAAAACACCTATCCATTATTAATCCAATAGTTGTAAATGGTTAATATAACACACACACATTATGGAAAAAGTATTTTATTGAAATAAAGACACAGGGTGTTGTAATAGTTTATTATACTCTCAATCCAAATGACGACCCTCGTTCTGTAAAAAAGGAATAATAAAAAAACAACATTATTAATGAGGAATATGTAAAAAAATAAGGGATATGAAATGGTTTACTGTATGTAAACCATGTCTCATATCCTGTCAGGTTTGAGAAGGAGATACCAAAAGTCGGCAATTGAATTACCGGCTTTTAAGCTATTTAGCGCTGTATTAAATGTAAATATATATATACTGTATATATATGTATATATATATATATATATATATGTGTGTCTCACTGACGTCTACTATATAAAGCTGAATGTGTGTATGTGTGTGTGTGTGTATGTCCGGGATTGGCATCTGCACCGTCGCAGCTACAGCCACAAAATTTTGCACAGTCACACGTCTGGACCCCGAGAGCGTCATAGGCTATGTTGTGAGGCGAAATTTTAACCCCGCGCGTTCCAATTCACCAAACAATTTTGCCCCTATCTACATAATGGGGAAAAAAGTGAAAGGAAAAGTGTTGGAAGCGTCGCAGCTACAGCAACAAAATTTTGCACAGTCACACGACTGGACCCTGAGAGCGTCATAGGCTATGTTGTGAGGCGAAATTTTAACCCCGTGAGTTCCAATTCACCAAACAATTTTGCCCCTATCTACATAATGGGGAAAAAGTGAAATGAAAAGTGTTGGAGGCGTCGCAGCTACAGCCACAAAATTTTGCACAGTCACACGTCTGGACCCCAAGAGCATCATAGGCTATGTTGTGAGGTGAAATTTTAACCCCACGCTTTCCAATTCACCAAACAAGTTTGCCCCTATCTACATAATGGGGAAAAAAGTGAAAGGAAAAGTGTTGGAAGCGTTGCAGCTACAGAAACAAAATTTTGCACAGTCACACGTCTGGACCCTGAGAGCGTCATAGGCTACGTTGTGAGGTGAAATTTTAACCCCGTGCTTTCCAATTCACCAAAAAATTTTGCCCCTATCTACATAATGGGGAAAAAAGTGAAAGGAAAAGTGTTGGAGGCGTCGCAGCTACAGAAACAAAATTTTGCACAGTCACACGTCTGGACCCTGAGAGCGTCATAGGCTACGTTGTGAGGTGAAATTTTAACCCCGCGCTTTCCAATTCACCAAACAATTTTGCCCCTATCTACATAATGGGGAAAAAGTGAAATGAAAAGTGTTGGAGGCGTCGCAGCTACAGCCACAAAATTTTGCACAGTCACACGTCTGGACCCCAAGAGCATCATAGGCTATGTTGTGAGGTGAAATTTTAACTCCGCGCTTTCCAATTCACCAAACTATTTTTCCCCTATCTACATAATGGGGAAAAGTGAAAGGAAAAGTGTAGGAGGCAAATTGACAGCTGCCAGATGTGAACAAGGGGGACTTAAAGAATGACAGCGATGGCGCAGAAGAGTATATACCGTACAGTTGCTAAGGTGGGGCCCCGACATGGGATACTCACCACACATGGGGATATGAACACACACACAAAATGCGCCACACACTACCATGTGCTTGAACACATATACCACCCTCAGCACACATTTCACCACACATACACCAACCTCGCCACATAAGTCGAAACACAAAAGTCGCCGCTCAAAACTCGCCACGCGCAAAACTCACCACATGCAAAAACTAGGCTCACGCAAAACTCGCCACAAGTGCAAAACTCACCTCATGGAAAACTCGCCACACGCAAAACTTGCACACGCGGAAAAATTGCCACATGCACAAAATTTGCAACACATGCAAAAGTTGCCTCACACAAAACTTGCACATACTCAAAAGGCACCAGACATAAAACTCACCACGCGCAAAACTCGCCATGCCCAAAACTTGCTGCACACAACTTGCTACACTAACCTGTCACATGCAACTCGACACACAAAATGTTGCTACACGCATGTTGCCACACAAAACTCATCTCACAAAAGTCGCTACATGCATGTCGCCACACACAACTCAACACACACAACTTGACAAACGAAACTCGCCCTAAAACACACACAAGTCTGGTATTAGCCTTCAAAAATAAAAATCTGATTAATAAGCAGACAAACTACAAGAGCAACAAATGTACCATATAGGAAATACAGCAGCTGTCAGTCACATGACCTGTCTATTATGTGTATGTGTGAGCTAATATATACTGCCCTGCCAGGGGGAGGGCTTCCTGTTGGCTGGGGATTTATCAGGCTGCCAATTTATCTTACAAATACTGAGGTAAAAATACTGAGCAAATAACGTGTTAACGAGGTCTAATACAGGAGATCACACAGGTATATACTATGTACAGGAGGAGATGACATACAGGTATATACTATGTACAGGAGGAGATGACACACAGGTATATAATATATACAGGGGAGATGACACACAGATATATACTATACAGGAGAGATGACACACAGGTATATACTATATAGAGGAGGAGATGACATACAGGTACATACTATATACAGGAGGAGATGACATACAGGTATATACTATATACAGGAGGAGAAGACACACAGGTATATACAGGAGCAGATTACCTACAGGTATATACTATATACAGGAGGAGATGACATACAGGTATATGCTATATATAGAAGATGACATACAGGTATATACTATATACAGGAGGAGATGACACACAGATATATACTATATACAGGGGAGATGACACACGTATATACTATATATATAGAAGGAGATGACATACAGGTATATACTATATATAGGAGGAGATGACATACAGGTATATACTATATATAGGAGGAGATGACTTACAGGTATATACTATATATAGGAGGAGATGACATACAGGTATATACTATATACAGGGGAGATGACACACAGCAGGTATATACTATATACAGGGGAGATGACATACAGGTATATACTAAATACAGGAGATGACATACAGGTGTATACTATATATAAGGGAGATGACAAACATGTACTGTATATACTGAGGTGAAAATGAGAGGTGTGAGGTGAAAATGAAAAGGTGTGAGTGCAAAATGAGAGGAGTGAGGGAAAATAGTGTAGTGATCGGAAAATGACAGATGTGAGGTCGAAATGACAAGTGTTAGGGGGGAATGAGAGGAGTGAGGGAGAAAATGAGAGGTGTGAGGGAGAAAATGAGAGATGTGAGGGGGAAAATTAAAGATGTGATTGGGAAAATGAGAGGCGTGATGGGAAAATAAGAGAAGTGACGTGCTATAACTAACCACAGATATTTACTATGCCCAGGCAACGCCGGGCTCTTCAGCTAGTCTACTATATAAAGCTGAATGTGTGTGTGTGTGTGTGTGTGTGTATGTGTGTGTGTATGTCCGGGATTGGCATCTGCACCGTCGCAGCTACAGCCACAAAATTTTGCACAGTCACACGTCTGGACCCCGAGAGCGTCATAGGCTATATTGTGAGGCGAAATTTTAACCGCGCGCGTTCCAATTCACCAAACAATTTTGCCCCTATCTACATAATGGGGAAAAAAGTGAAAGGAAAAGTGTTGGAAGCGTCGCAGCTACAGCAACAAAATTTTGCACAGTCACACGTATGGACCCTGAGAGCGTCATAGGCTACGTTGTGAGGTGAAATTTTAACCCCGTGCTTTCCAATTCACCAAACAATTTTGCCCCTCTCTACATAATGGGGAAAAACATGAAAGGAAAAGTGTTGGAGGCGTCGCAGCTACAGAAACTAAATTTTGCACAGTCACACGTCTGGACCCTGAGAGCGTCATAGGCTATGTTGTGAGGTGAAATGTTAACCCTGCGCTTTCCAATTCACCAAACAATTTTGCCCCTATCTACATAATGGGGAAAAAGTGAAATGAAAAGTGTTGGAGGCGTCGCAGCTACAGCCACAAAATTTTGCACAGTCACACGTCTGGACCCCGAGAGCGTCATAGGCTATGTTGTGAGGTGAAACTTTAACTCCACGCTTTCCAATTCACCAAACTATTTTTCCCCTATCTACATAATGGGGAAAAGTGAAAGGAAAAGTGTTGGAGGCAAATTGACAGCTGCCAGATGTGAACAAGGGGGACTTAAAGAGAGTGATGGCGCCAAAGAGTATATACCGTACAGTTGCTAAGGTGGGACCCCGACATGGGATACTCACCACACATGGGGATATGAACACACACACAAAATGCGCCACAGAATACCACGTGCTTGAACACATATCACCCTCAGCACACATTTCACCACACATACACCAACCTCGCCACATAAAAGTCGAAACACAAAAGTCGCCGCTCAAAACTCACCACGCGCAAAACTCGCCACATGCAAAAAATAGGCTCACGCAAAACTCGCCACAAGTGCAAAACTCACCTCATGGAAAACTCGCCACACGCAAAACTTGCACATGCGGAAAAATTGCCACATGCACAAAATTTGCAACACATGCAGAAGTTGCCTCACACAAAACTTGCACATACTCAAAAGGCACCAGACATAAAATTCACCACGCGCAAAACTCGCCATGCGCAAAACTTGCTGCACACAACTTGCTACACTAACCTGTCACATGCAACTCGACACACAAAAAGTTGCTACACGCAAGTTGCCACACAAAACTCATCTCACAAAAGTCGCTACATGCATGTCGCCACACACAACTCAACACACACAACTTGACAAACGAAACTCGCCCTAAAACACACACAAGTCTGGTATTAGCCTTCAAAAATAAAAATCTGATTAATAAGCAGACAAACTACAAGAGCAACAAATGTACCATATAGGAAATACGGCAGCTGTCAGTCACATGACCTGTCTATTATGTGTATGTGTGAGCTAATATATACTGCCAGGGGGAGGGCTTCCTGTTGGCTGGGGATTTATCAGGCTGCCAATTTATCTTACAAATACTGAGGTAAAAATACTGAGCAAATAACGTGTTAACGAGGTCTAATACAGGAGATCACACAGGTATATACTATATACAGGGGAGATGACACACAGATATATACTATATACAGGAGAGATGACACACAGGTATATACTATATAAAGGAGGAGATGACATACAGGTACATACTATATACATGAGGAGATGACGCACAGGTATATACTATATACAGGAGCAGATTACCTACAGGTATATACTATATACAGGAGGAGATGACATACAGGTATATGCTATATATAGAAGATGACATACAGGTATATACTATATACAAGAGGAGATGACACACACATATATACTATATACAGGGGAGATGACACACAGGTATATACTATATACAGGAGGAGATGACATACAGGTATATACTATATATAGAAGGAGATGACATACAGGTATATACTATATATAGGAGGAGATGACATACAGGTATATACTATATATAGGAGGAGATGACATACAGGTATATACTATATACAGGAGATGACATACAAGTGTATACTATATATAAGGGAGATGACAAACATGTATATACTGAGATGAAAATGAGAGGTGTGATGTGAAAATGAAAAGGTGTGAGTGCAAAATGAGAGGAGTGAGGGAAAATAGTGTAGTGATCGGAAAATGACAGATGTGAGGTCGAAATGACAAGTGTTAGGCGGGAATGAGAGGAGTGAGGGAGAAAATGAGAGGTGTGAGGGAGAAAATTAGAGATGTGAGGGGGAAAATTAAAGATGTGATTGGGAAAATGAGAGGCGTGATGGGAAAATAAGAGAAGTGACGTGCTATAACTAACCACAGATATTTACTATGCCCAGGCAACGCCGGGCTCTTCAGCTAGTATATATATATAGACTGTATACAGTGGGGCAAAAAAGTATTTAGTCAGTCAGCAATAGTGCAAGTTCCACCACTTAAAAAGATAAGAGGCGTCTGTAATTTACATCATAGGTAGACCTCAACTATGGGAGACAAACTGAGAAAAAAAAATCCAGAAAATCACATTGTCTGTTTTTTTATCATTTTATTTGCATATTATGGTGGAAAATAAGTATTTGGTCAGAAACAAAATTTCATCTCAATACTTTGTAATATATCCTTTGTTGGCAATGACAGAGGTCAAACGTTTTCTGTAAGTCTTCACAAGGTTGCCACACACTGTTGTTGGTATGTTGGCCCATTCCTCCATGCAGATCTCCTCTAGAGCAGTGATGTTTTTGGCTTTTCGCTTGGCAACACGGACTTTCAACTCCCTCCAAAGGTTTTCTATAGGGTTGAGATCTGGAGACTGGCTAGGCCACTCCAGGACCTTGAAATGCTTCTTACGAAGCCACTCCTTCGTTGCCCTGGGGGTGTGCTTTGGATCATTGTCATGTTGAAAGACCCAGCCACGTTTCATCTTCAATGCCCTTGCTGATGGAAGGAGGTTTGCACTCAAAATCTCACGATACATGGCCCCATTCATTCTTTCATGTACCCGGATCAGTCGTCCTGGCCCCTTTGCAGAGAAACAGCCCCAAAGCATGATGTTTCCACCACCATGCTTTACAGTAGGTATGGTGTTTGATGGATGCAACTCAGTATTCTTTTTCCTCCAAACACGACAAGTTGTGTTTCTACCAAACAGTTCCAGTTTGGTTTCATCAGACCATAGGACATTCTCCCAAAACTCCTCTGGATCATCCAAATGCTCTCTAGCAAACTTCAGACGGGCCCGGACATGTACTGGCTTAAGCAGTGGGACACGTCTGGCACTGCAGGATCTGAGTCCATGGTGGCGTAGTGTGTTACTTATGGTAGGCCTTGTTACATTGGTCCCAGCTCTCTGCAGTTCATTCACTAGGTCCCCCCGCGTGGTTCTGGGATTTTTGCTCACCGTTCTTGTGATCATTCTGACCCCACGGGGTGGGATTTTGCATGGAGCCCCAGATCGAGGGAGATTATCAGTGGTCTTGTATGTCTTCCATTTTCTAATTATTGCTCCCACTGTTGATTTCTTCACTCCAAGCTGGTTGGCTATTGCAGATTCAGTCTTCCCAGCCTGGTGCAGGGCTACAATTTTGTTTCTGGTGTCCTTTGACAGCTCTTTGGTCTTCACCATAGTGGAGTTTGGAGTCAGACTGTTTGAGGGTGTGCACAGGTGTCTTTTTATACTGATAACAAGTTTAAACAGGTGCCATTACTACAGGTAATGAGTGGAGGAAAGAGGAGACTCTTAAAGAAGAAGTTACAGGTCTGTGAGAGCCAGAAATCTTGATTGTTTGTTTCTGACCAAATACTTATTTTCCACCATAATATGCAAAAAAAATGATAAAAAAACAGACAATGTGATTTTCTGGATTTTTTTTTCTCAGTTTGTCTCCCATAGTTGAGGTCTACCTATGATGTAAATTACAGACGCCTCTCATCTTTTTAAGTGGTGGAACTTGCACTATTGCTGACTGACTAAATACTTTTTTGCCCCACTGTATATGTTTTCACGAATATTTGAGCCCATGGATCCATTCTATGTCCGTTTTGCAAGCCGGCGAGAAAATCTCGCTGTATGGATGCCATACGGATTACATACGGAGGTTTACATGTGCAAAATACGCTGCCACACCCTGCCATATGGATCACTGTTTTGGGAACCTTTCTGCGTATTACGCCTGTATAATATGGACCGTATTTCCCTACGCCTAGTGTGACGCCGGCCTAAGAAGGCACAGAGGACATTTTATAAGGCAGCACAAGTTGTGGATGGATTACATGTGGTAGAATTTGAGGAGGGTCATGGAATAGCAGTAAAGTAATGATGTCTCTGTGTTATATATTACAAGGATGAATTATGGACTGAAGAGGTCATGGCGGTCTGGACCAAAGGAAAAAGAAAAAGGAAAATGAATGACAAAAATCAAAGACACATCACTGGTGAGAAGCTGCACAGTACACACATATATGGTCTGCACAGCACTGGTGTAGACCTGATATTACCATTATAAGGTCACTCCATGGTAGTAATATCAGTCCGACAACAGTGGTTTTTGTTAAAGGGATTGTCCAAGTTTGATGTTAAAGTCTGCAGTAATTCTGTGTGACTGCAGACTTCTTAATCCTCACAGTGTGTGTGTCCCGCGCTGTGAGGATTTTCATGGCTTCGCTCAATACAAATGAATTTAGCAAAGCAGAGTACAATCAGTCGGAATGTGGCCGGAGGTGTGGAAATCCCATACTTGTGGTCACATGATGGCCGTTCCCAACAGGCACCAGAGAATCCTGACACTGCACGCTGTGACGATTTAGAAGTCTGAAGCCACATAGACTTCAACCAGAAGCTTGGAAAACCCTATAACTATCAGTATGATGGTATTATCTCTACTGTATATGCTGGCAATATTTGGTTAAGGTTTGTTGGCATTTGTCTGTTATATTGCAATATTGTTATTATGGTATTGTTGTTATTATTATTATTATTAATATTTATTCTTATATAGTTGTATTATTGGTATTATTAGAAATATTGTAAATCTTGATTTCCACCAGGCAGGGTAATATTAGTAATAGATGCCCCCATCTAGAGATCGGGGGCAGGGACAGCAAGGATTTGTGTGATTTAAAATGCCAGGGCTGAATTTCAGTCCCAGTGTCCGAATGTCACTATCTCCAGAGTCACTGGATAAGCCTCTCTCTACTGTAGAGTGTAAGCTCTTATTGACAATGGGGTCTTCTCACTCTCTGTCTCTTTCGTCTGTAGAGAGAGAAAGCTCTTATTGTCGGTGGTATCTTCTCTCTTTTTATCTCTCTTTTTCGCTCTCCTGTAGAGTGTAAGCTCTTATGGTCAGCAGGATCTTCTCTCTTCTTCTCTCTCTTTTTCGCTCTCTCTTCTGTAGAGCGTAAGCTCTTATAATCAGCAGGATCTTCTCTCTTTGTCTCATGGCCAATGACTTTCTCTCTTTCTCTCCTCTCCCAAACGTTTATTTTCTCAACAATTACAAACTTTCCATAATTGAGATTCACAGAAATTTATTTGCTACAAATCAAATTTTGGAGAAAAATTTGGCAAATCGGGTGTATTTTGAAAACATCTGCTCATCTCTAATGCAGATGATTTTTGGCTGTAGCTCCAGCTGCCCATAAATAGATAATAATGAATATAGATATTACTCCAGTGATAATAGGACGATTTCCTAGCCTATGTTTCACTGTAGCTTTGCTATTTCACGTAAGAGTATGTGCATGGAACATATTTTGCTACAGGAAAATGCTTTAGGAAAATGCCGGCAGTGTTTTTTCTGAAGCGTTTTCTTTGGCATCTTTTTTGAAGCCGGAAGTGGAACATATGCACAGCAAGTCATTTTTACATTGCAGCACATTATTTTCTTTCTCTTTAGGGTATGTGATCTTGCTGAGTATTATGTGGATGCAGAAATCTCATCAGGAAAAATTCAGCTGCAAAACATACATTTTTGTCGCTTTTTCGATGCCTCTTTTCATGTGTTTCTGGACAGCAATGAATGCTACAGAGATAGGTACTAGACAGGTGTATAGAGACAGATATATAGACAGATAAACAGACATATAATTGTCATTAGCTGCTCCAGAAGTGGCACATCGCATTAGATGTGCCAATTCTGGCTCTTCACCTTGGCTCTTCCCGATGCCCTGGTGTAATAGCAATTAGGGTAATGGGGCTTGGGTTTGATTTCAACTGTGAAGTGCCCAAAAACAAAGCTGACATTACGACATCAAGCCATGGTGCTAGTAATGGAAGCGTATTTATCAGACACCCCCATTACCAACCCAGGAAGCAAAAAAAAACACAGATACAAAAAACAAATACTTTATTTAAATAAACACTCCCAATACTACTATTACTACTACAATACTTTATTTAAAAAAAAATCCCACGCAGGTCCGACGTAGTCCATCAAATACGACGTAGTCTAGCAGCTGAAAACACATTAAATACAGAGAAATATAATAATGACACTTTCATTCATTAACCACTTTATTAAAAGAAAAAGTTCCCATGCAGGTTTAACGTGGTCCAACGTATCCAACGTAGTCCAAGAAAATCCAGCGAAATCCATCAAATTCTCCATACAAAGAATATGGCGCCTTGTTCTGACGCTCCATAGCCGACCTGGCGAGTCACCAGATGAGTGGTAATGTTAATGATGTCACAGCTCTTCGGAGGCATCAGGTCTCGGCAGCAGGACCCAAGAGTGGCTGCTGCTAAAGCCTATGGAGCCTCAGAACAAGGCTCCATAGATTTTGGACGACAGATTTGTGGGAATCGCTGGGCTGCATCAGACCTTTTTTTCTAATAAAGTGGTGAACGAGTGTCATGTTTTTAATTCTCTCTGTTTATGTTTTTCAGGTTTTTATGTGTGGACTGTGTCGGATTCGGTGGACTACGTCGGATCTGCGTGAGAACTTTTTTTTTTTTTTTAAATAAAATGATGCATCAGGGAAAGTGTGTTTATTTAAATGAAGATTTTTTTTGTGTGTGTCTTTTTTCTTTTTACTTATTGGGTTAGTAATGGGGGTGTCACCACTCCATTACTAACACCAGGGCTTGATGTCAATTGCGTTTTTGGATCATTTACAGATGACATTAAACCCAAGCACCATTTCCCTGATAGCCACCGCACCAGGGCAATCGGGAAGAACTAAAGCAAAGCGCCAGAAGCGCTTTTATTTTTAGGTTCAGGAGGACTCAAACCATGAACCTTTCCAGCCTGATAATATTAGCGCTAAGCTGTCTGTTATAGCTTTGCTGGTTACAAAAAATGATAAAAAAATATTGATTTATGTATTTATTTAATCATAAAAAGCTGTCCAATAAGCTCCACAGGGTGCAATAAGCTCCACAGGGTGCAGTTTTATACTATGTCTGAAGGTTGTGTAATTATATGTCTGTTGAAGCGCTGCTGTAGGCGCGAAACGGCCGTCGTCTTCATTCCCTGCTCACCTCCTTTCAGCTTCTGCTCCCTCGAGCCGTGAAGATGTCGTTGTTGTAATTGTTTCTAATAAAGGACTTGGACCACACAAGATCGGTGAGTGCTGCCGCAATTTCTATTGGTGTTATGGATTCATTACTGTTTTTCATGCAAGCACCTCCGGTCTGAAGACGGGTTCCTCGAGTATACCACGCAGGCAAAACGGCCGGTAACAGCACGGTAGTGCAGCTCCACATTTTTTTTTCTTTTTTTCTTCTGTCTATAAGTCTGTCTAGCTATATCTCTATATCTATTCACTGGTATGCAGTGATTTTGGCGGCAACGATGTCTGAACAGTTTTATATTAAGGTTATGGTGCTGATTAAGAATAAGTCTTCGGTTTTGCCAGATTGACTCGAGTTTCTGAGATATTTAATAGTTAATCAATTAAAGTAGAATTCTGGATTCAAAAAGTGGATTTTATAGCATTGTAAGCCTACAAATTGAAATACATATTAATTATATGGGATTTTTCACTAACTAAGATGCTGTTAAAGAGTCAAAAGACCAAAAAGCATTTCCATTTGTTATCACGCTCAGGTTGAATTGAGGGAATGCATTATGTTCATGGATGAATTAGCTCAAAAACTAGAACCAATTCAGCAAAAGTAATATAAATCCATTCAAAACTGTGTGTGTGTGTGCAAAAAATGCTCCAAGGTGTAACAGTATGGGAGTCTCAGAAAGAGTTATTATTATCTATCTCTATAGCATTCACTGATGTCTAAAAATGCATGCAAAAAACGATACAAAAATGCAGCAAATATACAATCATTTTTTGACCAGCGTTTTCATAGTATTTTTTACTTATTTGAAGTCAGTGGGTGGAAAAACACTGCAAAAATGCTGACAAAATTGACATGCTCCAGATTTGAATCTGCACCAAATCAGCAACAAGTGCATGACACATCAGGATTCTCATTCACTTCGATGGCATCAGGAATCCTTAAAGGTTTTGTGACAAATCTGTGTGGCCTTAATGTTTATTGAACACTTTTTTTCAGGTGGGATACAGGAGGAATATGCACATACCCTTCATTGGTTCCAGTTTGCTCAATTATAATCTCAGAGTCAACTCTTATTGTCAGCCACATGTATTCAACCAAAACACTTAAAGTAACTACATTTTTTATATGAAAAATAAAACAATTTCGAGATTTTATCTGGAAATGAAATGTGCCCAGTACAATGATTGACAGAGAACATTTTTCAGTAGAGAGAATTTTCCAAATATGCCAAGAGATTTTCCTTTTATGAAAGCGAGTGAATTAAAATAATGGAAAAGGAAAGCCCCTATCGATGCTTGAAGATGTGGCTAATGTGATGCTAAGGCCGGGGTCACACTTGCGTGTGCAATGCGAGAAACTCGCACATCAATACCTGGCACTGCCGCCGACACTCGGGATCGGAGTGTGCGGCTGTATGTATTTCTATGCAGCCGCACGCTCCGGTCCGAGTGCTGGCGGCAGTGCCGGGTATTGATGCACGAGTGTTTCGCATTGCGCACGCGAGTGTGACCCCGGCCTAAGACATTCACAAGCCCTTAAAGAGAGATTTGATAGACCCCGATTACTCTTCATGCTGCCAGTCTTTAGTTTCCTTCCATTGTAATTAACTTACAAAGCTATAGAAGATGTAGCTCTGGCCATATTTATTATTAGGCTTAAAAATATTTAGGCAGCAGGTTAGTATATTTCCAAGGATGATACAGAACTTATACTTAATTTCTCTTATTTTGATTGTAGTGACCTCCCATTAAAAACATTTAAAGGGGATCTGTAGCCAGATTTCACAATACACGCGGCAAAAGTTTGTCCACAATCTGTTTTTAAATAAAATAGTCTTTCTTGTCAAATACAAATAACAGGTACTCACCTCCCTCACCACCAGCGGCATTCCATCATCACACTGTTATGCCACGTGAGCCCCGCAGCCAATCCACAGCCTCTGTTGTGGTGCCATACTATTACTTCCTGCAAACAAATATTGGGCAAAGTTTGTATGAGTCCAGTTCAAGAGTGAGAAGCTCAATTCCAAATGTATTCAGTCTATGTCCACTCTGCCCGACTGACAACTTCAGCTTCCCTTTAGCAGTTTGACCCACTCCTGCTGATGAGAAATACTGACCAAATACTGAATGTGTGAACTTGGTCTAAAAATCAGTCTGAATTTCTCATACACAAAAAAATTGAACGTCTGAATAAGCCCTAATTCACATTTTACTGAAAATTGGCAAATGACACCAGTGCGCAATAACATCCCAATGCAGATGTATGAACAATAGTAATTACCTTACAAAGCAGTGAAATCCACATAAAGTGGCCTTAATATCTCCCCATTATTTATGAGAAATAGGCTGTGTGCAGCTTTTGTGCCATAATCAGTAATTCTACATCACTAGTAATCATTCGCCACCGCCAGTGGCTCTAGTGTTAGTTTATTTTTCTGAATATAATCTCATTATTTACTCATGTTTACCTGGACGGCCAAGCTTATTTATTTCCAAGGATGAATGAGTCATTTGTACACTGACAAAGAACAACATCCAAGGTTTTGTTTGTACAATCCACTTGATTTTTTTCGATAGGATTTGCCAAATTTGATATTATTGCAAAATCCAGAAACATTAACAGCATAAAAAATTGTGCATAGAGCAGAATACAGAGCAGGATGGGTCATATTAGGATATGTGCACATGGAGTTCTTTTGAGCAGGTCCACTCCCCTCTAAAAAAAACCTTTGAAAAATTGTTGAAACTCTTCCTACTCTTTTGTATTCAAAAAAATATATTGATGATCACATATTTAGGCTGCTTTTGAGCATTTTTTACTATCTTCACTTATTTGGGATTTTAGTATGTTGCTGTTTTTGTTTTAACAGACTTGTTGCGACCTCTATCACCTTACAGCTCACATTGCAGCCCTATTAACGTCTAAATTTCTTTGGGCAGTGCAGGGGTTAATCTACTCTGCTGAGAGCTCTTGGAGCTAAAAGTACCGTCACATTAAGCGACGCTGCAGCAATCTAGACAACGATCCCGATCACTGCAGCGTCGCTGTTTAGTCGCTGGAGAGCTGTCACACAGACAGCTCTCCAGCGACCAACGATGCCGAAGTCCCCTGGTAACCAGGGTAAACATCGGGTTACTAAGCGCAGGGCCGCGCTTAGTAACCCGATGTTTACCCTGGTTACCAGCGTAAACGTAAAAAAAAAAAAAACACTACATACTTACATTCCGGCGTCTGTCCTCTCCGGCGTTCTGCTTCTCTGCACTAAGCGCCGGCCGGAAAGCAGAGCACAGCGGTGACGTCACCGCTGTGCTTTCCGGCCGCTGCGCTTACACAGTGCAGAGAAGCAGAGCACCGGAGAGGACACACACCGGAATGTAAGTATGTAGTGTTTGTTTTTTTACGTTTACGCTGGTAACCAGGATAAACATCGGGTTACTAAGCGCGGCCCTGCGCTTAGTAACCCGATGTTTGCCCTGTTTACCAGTGAAGACATCGCTGAATCGGCGTCACACACGCCGATTCAGCTTTGTCTGCAGGGAGTCCAGCGACGAAATAAAGTTCTGGACTTTCTGCTCCGACCAATGATGTCACAGCAGGATCCTGATCGCTGCTGTGTGTCAAACTGAACGATATCACTAGCCAGGACGCTGCAACGTCACGGATCGCTAGCAATATCGTTCAGTGTGAAGGTACCTTAAGGCTCTCACCTGTGCAATGTTAGCCACACCCATTCCCTATACTGTATAATCTGGGTCCTGACTGAAGCACATTGTCAGAACTAGCTTATGCTGCTTTGCTGGGAGGATAGGTGTTGGTGTTAATTTGAGTAGTTGGTTGGTGGATTTATCTGTGACTGTTGCTTGATTTTGTGAGTGTTATAATCCCTTTCTTCTCCTACTTTGTTTTAACCCCATCCTTCAATCCCCGGTACATTCCTCTGTTATATGTGAATGTATATTTGTATGTTTTGTATTTTCCGTTACCTCTGTTCATATTACCTTGTTAGTCTGGTTGGTGTACTATGTGTACTACTACTCCCCTCTCCCCTGGGTTGGGAAAGGGTAAAGACTGAGGAGTTAGGCAAGGTACATTGCCGCAGCATCTTCAGAAGTCACCTGGGGAAAAGGGCGATCTAGGGTGCCCTCTAGCGTTAGGGACAGGAAAGGAGCCCCTAGTCCAATGACACTCGATAACAGAGTTATAACAGCAAGCCTTTCAGCAAGAAATCCACAGTGATGGCAGTTTTCCTCATAGCAGGCAAGTTGGGGCACATAAGCAGTTAAAGCACGTTTCAGTGTTAGCTGGAGGCTCGCAGTGATAGAATAGGGGATTAGCCAGGCTGGGGCACTTTTATAAGGTGGTAGCTAGTGAGAGCTATCTTACACTGTTCACACGAGTGCATCTATGGTACAGTGTCCCAGCATAACACATTGACTCTTGTGTCACTGTATCAGGAAGATGGAGGAGCCCAGCGTAACCTGCAAAGCATTCCTCACAAGTGATGTGCCTTTGGCCGGCACCTACTGTGTACAAAGCTGTCATGTAATGCAAAAGAAAAAGCCAAGCATTACTCCTGCTACCCTTTTCAGAAATGTTCTAACCTCAGTAAACAAGACTTTATTTTTACAAAACCATCAGTAGCACCTATGTAGCACAAACTGTGGCAGAACATATCCTGAAGATGTCTGTAAAATAAATGCAATTACTTGCACACACTCAGAGACCCCTATGCAAGGGGTTTAAGGAGGCTGAAAGAGATGTCGGCCAAATTCCTACCTTACAAATATACATTGTTTAAAAGCGCTGGTGATTCTTTCTGTGAGGTAAAACATTTGTTCTTTGAGACAAAACATGTTTTTAAACAGGCAGGGAAATGTTTTACCTCACAGAAAGCAACAGCACCCCTAGGAACAAGCAACCACGAAACGTGTGTCAGGGTCCGGGGGCTCAGCCTGCCACTTGGCAGAGAATTCTTTGGTGGACACATATTTAGGTAATATGTGGAGGAATGGGTACTGTCTAGTTTTTGTGTGTGTGGGTCTATGAAGGGACGATGCAATTGTATTGACTATGGGTTTTTCTACTAATGGCTGAACCGTGCCCCCCCAGTACTTGCTTTGGAATTGCAGATATGCTTCCATGTCTCCCACATGTGTCATACCAGTAATACAGACAGATCTAGTTGCAAACATTGGACTATTACTTCCTGATTGAAAATATGCAACATTTCTGTTGATTATATATGTACTCCAACATTACCAAAAGATCTCAATTGTTTTAGTGGATAGATTTTTTCACCCAGTAATTTTGTGTTGTCCTACATTTTGCTGGCCTCTGTTTGTTTGGTTTGAGGCACCAATCTGTTTTACCTGTCTTGCAATATATTGATGTTGAATAAATAAACTTATTGTTTTAAATATTGTGGTTTAGAAACACTTCTTGATCTGAATATGGCTAACTATAATAGGATCTATATGTTCTATACTTGTTATGGAGGGTGGCCTTTCCTCGTGTAGGGTTTATGGGCATGGGTAGTCTGCTTATCATACATATATATACAGGGTGGGCCATTTATATGGATACACCTGGGTGTGCCATTTATAAAGTTGCATTCAAAAAATGTCCGACTTCAAAATGGCCGCCATGGTCACCACCCATCTTGAAAAGTTTTTTATATGATGTTTTTTCGCATAGCACTTTCCGTGTTCTATAGTAGTGTGACGCCGGCCAAAGGCTGACATTGCCATCTGAGCAATATCATAATGTTTCTTACCTTTGTGGTTAAAAAAAAATCATCACTAAAACTTAACTTTAAAACAAAAATAAAACATAACTGGTCTTCAAGGAACAAAAATAATAATAATAATAATAATAATAATAATAATAATGACAATCGCAGCCTCTGGTAAAGATGACCTATATTTGTGTATGTAATTTGCCCTCTGATGTCCTATGTGCCCCATAAATATATATGTTCCCCAACAAATATGTCCTAAATTCCCATCATATAATAATGTTCCCACGCTTTGGAATGTCTCCTCCCCTGATAAAATGTGCCTAGAATAAAACCTGTTCCTGCATATCAAAGAAGATGGACAATTGTCCATCTGTTGTCTGTGGCCATATGCTAACATGGTTAATTACCATATCAGGATGTAGCCTCAGACTGCTAGGACAAACTATCAAAATAACCCTTTTTCTTGGCAGCAGCTAACAGCTACAAGGGTCCAGATGTGAACACAGGGACCTGCATGTCAGCTGGTGACATCATACCACCTTGCCGGTAGTTGTGCCCTGCGAGCGCAAATGCAGGGGGCAGGAGCACACTTGAACACAACCCTCCTTATTTTAAATATCTGGAGGGAGCAGTGCTCACTCTCTCTTCTCTTTGCCCTCTGCCTTAGGCTAGGATCACATTTGCAGTTGAGTCCACAGCGCCTCATCCGTAACCGCAAACACATTGCAAAATGCATGCAAACGCATAACGCTGCGTTTTTTATCCGCATCAACTTACGCATGACGGATATAAAAACGCAACGTTTACACGCGTTTGTATGCATTTTTGCATGCGTTCAAGTTTTTTATGCGCATGCGTTGATAGGAAAAAATTGTTTTAAGAAGAATTTCCTTGAAACAATCTCTTGGGATTTCTCTAAATAAACCCTTGAACAGATGAAATCCTCACATTTTGCTCCTGTATCTTGTGTCAAGATGCATGGAGACTTTCTATCGGAATCTGGATTTGGATGTTAACATGTTTTTTTACTTTGCATTTGCTTGTGAGCAAGAACGGAAAAGAGAAAAACAGAGAAGACGGCGTCGGCGCTTTTGGCAGCACCCGATTCTTGAACTACGACAGAGCCGTGGTGCCTACCACTCCTTATTCAGTGAGCTCCGTGAAAACCCACAGAAATAATTTTGAGTACACGAGGATGTCTCAAGACAGCTTTATGGAATTGCTGGACCATGTACAAGGAGCCATCAGGAGGCAGGACACCCAGCTCCGTAGAGCAATTCCTGCTGAGGAACGTCTAATGGTGACACTAAGGTACATAATATTTAAACATTAACGCCTGTCATAATTGTTATTGTTCTGCAGTGTACATAATATTTTTCCCTTTTTTTGTTTAGCTTAAATATTATTGTTATAAAAGCCATGTTCTTTCTCTTTTTTTTTATTTCTTCTTTCTTTCTCTTTTTTGCAAAACCCCCAGTCACAAAAATTATTGTTCTGATTAATTTTTTTCTTTCTCTTTTCGGCAGATTCCTGGCTCCTAGAAAGAGCCTATCATCGCTCCTTTTTTAGTTCTGGATAGGAATTTCCACACTCTCTGGGATTATCGCAGACACCTGCCAGGCTTTGCGGGATTTCCCCCTGCCACAACCTCTTCCATGGGCGGACATACCGCCGGTTCAGCCTGTGCAACTGCACCGGGGCCCGGAGCAGGAGGGGGCCCCGAAGGACCGAGAAAGCAGGGCAGTGAATGACAGCTAACAGGAGAAGCAGGGGGCCGCTCTGCTGCACGCATGTGATATGAGCTTCAAAAGGGCCCCCTGCTGACCTCTCCTGTTAGTTTTCATTATGCTGCTGTCCGGCTGTCACTGCTGCGGTATCCAAGGTGACGGCAGACGCTGGAACAGAGGAGCCAGGGAGAGGGAGGGGGAGTGTCGGTGACTCACTGAAGCTTCCGCTCTGTTTGAGTCCCTGTGCTGCTGCTGCTGTGCACGTGCGCACTCAGTGATCCCTCGGGACTGGGATACATGAGAATGGGGGGGAGAGGGGCTGAGGAGGGATCACTAGGTTAGGTAGGAGAAGGGCCGGGTACTAAAATGATCCACTATATAGGGGGATGGGATGGCGATCTCCTGGTACAATGTCTAAGATTACATGGAGTGCACAGTGACATCTGTGCATCATTACCTCGGGGATGTCTGTGCTCTGGAGTCCGCAGCTTGGAGCGGGAAGCTGCAGCAGACTCAGTGCAGACTCAGAGGACGAGTGTGGACCAGGCTGACAGGATCTTTGCTGCCTGGTGGAAATGTTGTAAGTATACAGTTTTGTTTTGAAAAATAAAGAAACAACTATTTATATATGAACTATGTTGGGAGTAGTGATCAATAGTCATAAGCGAGCATGTTTGGATAAAGTGTTATCTGAGCATGCTCAAGTGCTAATGGAGCATCTTCGGCGTTGTCTTATAATATGTTCGAGTTTCCGCTGCTGCACAATTCGTGGCTTTTTGACATCCGCAACACAAGCAGGAATGATTCCCTGTTTGTTAGGCAACCCCTGCATGTGTGGAACAGCCCACATGAAGCGGTGGGGAGTCAAAAATAAATATTATTCAAGCACGCCAAAAACACTCCGCACACAAGCATGCTCAGATAATGCCTTATCTGGGCACGTTCACTCATCACTAATGTCAGAGACCTAAGGAAAGTGACATATCCTCATAATCAGTGCACAGTGGCCCGCTAGTGACAGCACCAGCCTGGTCTTTGTCCGCTGCAATCTCACATAGACCATAAGGGTGTGTTTCCCATGGCGAATTTGCTGCAGATTGGACACTGTGTTCATCCACAGCTGCAGATGTTACAGCATAGTGGGGGAAATTCCATCCCCACTATGCGTACAAAGACGCAGGTGGCAGACCTGTGCATACGCACATGCGGCATGGTATATGTATCTAAAGTGTATGTATCTGTGTGTATGTACGGTATATCGGTATATGTATGTAAAGTGCATGTATGTGCGGTATATGTATGTGTATCTGTGACGGTATGGTATATGTATGTACGGTGTGTGCATGTATGTATGGTATATGTATGTGTATCTGTGTATGTACGGTATATCGGTATATGTATGTAAGGTGTATGTAAGCACGGTATGTGTATGTACGGTATATCGGTATATGCATGTAAGGTGTATGTAAGCACGGTATGTGTATGTACGGTATATCGGTATATGTATGTAAGGTGTATGTATGCACGGTATATATATCATCCGAGTGCTGTGCGATATACGCTGACCCCGGCAATGGAGGAGATGGAGAAAGTCATTTCTCCGCAGCTGTGCTCCGATTCTCTCTGTGCGAGAGGCTCGGAGCACAGACGCATGACATTCGGCTCCTGCTCGCAGCAGAGCAGGAGACGGGGGTCATTAGCATATCGCATCCGATGCCATACGCTCATCTGACGCCGGCCTACGCAGCATACCGGGCAGGGAGGGGGGCCCAGACACATTTCTTGCACAGGGGCCCCAAGCTGTTAGTGTCCGCCCCTGACCTCTTCCCAACACTCAAGGCCCGCCAATGCCATTTGTTGTGGTTGGGGATGAGGCCTTTCAGATGTGTGGAAACCTCCTGAAACCATACTCCATTCGGGACTTGAACCACACAAAAAGGATTTTTAATTACAGACTGACCAGGGCAAGAAGAACTGTTGAGTGTGCCTTTGGTATGCTTGTCTCAAAATGGTGCATTTTAGGGACAGCCATTAATCTCAAAATTGAGACAGTCGATGAGGTGGTCAAGGCGTGTGCGGTTCTGCACAACTACATATTGGCTAAAGAGCGACCCAACATTGAACTTGATGAACCTGTTTCTAACCCATTGCCAGATTACTATCATCACCCTTTCAGGACAACCTTTGAAGTTGCCCAAATGAGGGATACATTTGCGTCCTACTTTGTTTCTGAGAGTGGACGTCTGTCCTGGCAAGATGACATGTTTTAGTGCAATGTTATGTACCTGTAATTATTTAAATTTACTTTAATGTTTGCTCTCAATAAAACACCTTTAGTTAAACATCTGTTCCAAGTGTCCCCTATATTACAATAATAATTTTTAGAGGTTAAAAAGGTGATCACCGATTCACAACTACAGTTTTTATATAGTTCACTCGCTGTATCATGCAGATTGCATGAGACAGGGATTGGATTATAACCAAATTGGGTTATGTAACCCATGCTTTACACTACACCTCTTTTCTCTGATGTCAGTGCAATGGTAGATGACATTGGATTAGCTCCATCGTCTCTTCAGTCTGCATTTCTCTATTTCTATATATTATTAAAGACTGAAGAGATAATGGAGCTAATCCACCTCATATCTGTACTCAACTGCCCGTGTCTCAGAACTAGCGCACTCAGGATGCAGAAAACACTGCATCCTGAGTAGTGTTGAGCCACCTCCCTAGTGTTCGGGTTCGGTTCATCGAACAGGGACGTGTTCGACGAATTGTTCGTCGAACGTTCGACAAACACCGTCGAACCCCATTGAAACCAATGGCAGGCAAACACAAACACATACAAACACATGGAAAACACGTAGAAAACACCTTAAAAGGTGTCCAAAAGCTGACAAACTGCTCAGAAGACACAACAAACACATGGAAAAGTCACAACTACTTATAGTCATGCGAAAAGAAAAGAGGTGGAGGAGTAAAAGGAGGAGGAGACACAGATATAGGCATGTCATGCCCTTCTAAAATCAAGAAAGGCTGGAGTAAAAATCTAAAATCACCCTACCAACACCCAGACGTCGTGAAAAAAATAAAATAAAAAAGAAATATCTTTAGGCAGAATGGCGGCGGGTCCATTCATAACACTTTCCTTAGAAGACATAGAGGTACCCCCGTTGGGAGTTGTGCCAAAAAATGAACCCAATACATTCAGACTAATCCACCATTTGTCATATCCAAGGGGCAGGTCAGAAAACGACAACATCGACGCGGAACCAAGTACAGTACTATGTACTGTACCTCCTTTGACGAGGCAATCAGGCGGGTCAAGAAGTTGGTAAGGGGCACCCTAATGGCCAAAACAGACATTGAGGGGGCATTCCGGTTACTCCCTGTGCCTTCAAATAGTGTCCTCCCGTTGGGCTGCTTCTGTGAAGGAGCATACTACATAGATCGTTGTTTGACCATGGGGTGCTCCATATCCTGCTCACTATTTGAGGCATTTAGTTGCTTCCTCGAATGTGTCATCATGGACGTTCGTAAGGCGGCCCAAAAGATTCGCCACAGTGTGAAAACACGCGGTAGTCCACCTGTGAGAAGGAGAGAGCTGGAGGGAGAGTGGACACCCCAGAGCCGAGGGGTTAGATTGAGAAACAAAGAAGGCGGTGTAGTTTGCTTCATGGGTGGGGTACTCTACTGAGTAGCAGAAATTGCTACTAGGCCCAAAAGGATTTCCTGGGCCAGATACCGTTAAAAAATAGTACTTAGGTAAACAGGCGACGTAGCTTGCTTCATGGGTGGGGAACGCTGTTGAGTAGCACTAAGTTCTACTAGGCCCAAAAGGATTTCCTGGGCTAGATGCCGTTACAAAATAGTATTTAGGTAAACAGGCGGGGTAGCTTGCTTCATGGGTGGGGTACGCTGCTGAGTAGCACTAAATTCTACTAGGCCCAAAAGGATTTCCTGGGCTAGATGCCATTACAAAATAGTAGTTAGGTAAACAGGCGGTGTAGCTTGCTTCATGGGTGGGGTACGCTGCTGAGTAGCACTAAATTCTACTAGGCCCAAAAGCATTTCCTGGGCTAGATGCTGTTACAAAATAGTATTTAGGTAAACAGGCGGTGTAGGTTGCTTCATGGGTGGGGTACACTGCTGAGTAGCACAAAATGCTATTAGGTACAAAATGATTTCCTGGGCTAGATGCAGTTAAAATTTAGTAATTAGATCAACAGGTGGTGTTGGTTGCTTCATGGGTGGGGTACTCTGCTGAGTAGCACAAAATGCTATTAGGTACAAAACAATTTCCTGGGCTAGATGCAGTTAAAAATTAGTAATTATATCAACAGGCAGTGTAGCTTGCTTCATGGGTGAAGTACGCTGCTGAGTAGCACAAAATTCTACTAGGCCCAAAAGGATTTCCTGGGCTAGATGCCGTTACAAAATAGTACTTAGGTAAACAGGCGGTGTAGCTTGCTTCATGGGGGAAGTACGCTGCTGAGTAGCACCAAATTCTACTAGGCCCAAAAGGATTTCCTGGGCTAGATGCCGTTACAAAATAGTACTTAGGTAAACAGGTGGTGTAGCTTGCTTCATGGGTGACATACACTGCTGAGTAGCACCAAATTCTACTAGGCCCAAAAGGATTTCCTGGGCTGGATGCCGTTACAAAATAGTACTTAAACAGGCAGTGTAGCTTGCTTCATGGGTGGGGTACGCTGCTGAATAGCACCAAATTCTACTAGGCCCAAAAGGATTTCCTGGGCCAGATGCCGTTAAAAATAGTACTTAGGTAAACAGGCGGTGGGTGGCTGTGCTACTCTGCTGACTAGCAGACACTGAAGCTTTGGAGCAGACTTCTGAATCCCAGGCCATGGTATGAGGAAACACCTCTGCAGATGACCCCACCCACCTGGAATTGACGATGGCAACGTCATGTAAAACTCAGCAAGGGGACTAAATAAACGAGTTTCTATTTTTTCCAAAAATTCGGCCACAGACACCACTTAAGTGGCATCAATTTCACCAGAGTTTTTTAAAACGGTTGGTGAGGTGATTTTCAAAAATCATCAAGCTTTTAGTCTCCCCAAGATGACACAAGGGTAGAAAAGTCCTTGCGGATCCAGGATTTGTTCATCTTGATGAACGTTAGTCTGTCTACATTGTCACTGGACAGCCACGTGCGCTTATCTGTCAGCACACCACCAGCAGCACTGAACACACATTCAGAGAGAACGCTGGCTGTGGGGCACAAGATCTCCAAGGCGTGAGTGGCGAGCTCAGGCCAGTTTTCAAGATTGAAAGCCCAAAATGAGCAAGGGTCCAGTTCCACAGTCATGGCATCGATGTTAACTTGGAGATACTCTTGTACCATCCTCTCTAGGCGTAGGCTGTGCGTCAGACTTCTTGTCTCCTGTGGCCTTGCACAGGATGGTTTAAAAAAAATCTTGAAGCGATTGGAAAAAATTGCTGTTACCACCAGATACGATGTTACTGTTACGGTTTGAGTGATGACTCAATAGTCCCACGGTTGGCAAGTTAGAACTCAGAGATTTACTACATGCACCACTGGTGTTTTGTGGAAAAGCAGATGTTAGATTCTGTAACAGTCTCTGCTGATACTCCTGCATGCGTGAATCCCTTTCTATGGCAGGAATTATTCCGCCAAATTTGCTTTTGTACTAGGGATCTAAGAGTGTGGCAACCCAGTAGTCGGCATTACTTCGGATTCTGACAATCCGAGGGTCATGTTGCAGGTAGTGCAGCAAAAAGGCACTCATGTGTCTTGTGCATCCAGGAGGACCAAATCATTGTTGTCTTGGTGGTGGTGAGGTGAGAATCATGCTTCCTCCATCTGCCCTCTCCCCCCAACCTCGCACAACAGAAATTTGATCAAAGTCTCCCTCATCTGATGAGTCTTCCATGCCCAGTGCCAGTTCGTCCTCCACTTCTTCCTCGCCTCCTGCACCTTCCTCAACAGTTTGGCTGCTACCATGCGCCCTTGGTAATCCCTCTCCCCCAGCCTCCAATGTCAGCCGCCTTGGTGCTGCCAACCTTCTTGACCTTGGAGATATGATCCCTTCCGCATATGACTCCTCCTGTTCCTCCTCCTCCTCCTCTTGTTCCACCACCTGACTTTGAACACTGTGTAAGGTGTGCTCCAGCATGTAAATCACCGAAATGGTCATGCTGATAATGGCATCGTCAGCACTAAACATCTTCGTTGCTTTTTCAAAACTGTGCAGAAGGGTGCATAGATCCCTGATCTGAGACCACTCCTGCAGCGTGATTTGCCCCACCTCTTGATCTCGTTGGCCCAGGCTATACGTCATAACGTATTGCACCAGGACTCGTCGGTGCTGCCACAGTCGCTGCAACATGTGCTGAGTTGAATTCCACCATGTGGGCACATCGCATTTCAACCGGTGATCTGGCAGGCCCAACGACTTCTGTAGAGATGCAAGTCGTCAAGCTGCGGGATGCGAACGGCAGAAGTGAGCACACAGCGACCGTAACTTCTGCAGAAGCCCATCTAATCCGGGATAGTGGGATAAAAATCGCTGGACAACCAGGTTGAAAACGTGAGCCATACAAGGCATGTGTGTGACATTGCCCCGGCGAAAGGCCGCACCCAGGTTTGCAGCATTGTCGCACACAGCCTTCCTGGCTGCAGTTGAGTGGAGACAACCATTGATGGAACTCGGTCTCCAGAGCTGACCACAACTCCTCAGCTGTGTGACTCACATTTCCCAGACATTTCAATGTAAACACTGCCTGATGCCGTTGAGCCCTGGTGACAGCATAGTGAGGAGGTGTGCAGGATTCCTTCTGCGCAGTTACAACGTGGCATTACCAGACAGGCTTTGGGTGCAGGTGGAGGACGGAGAGGAGGTTGAGGAGGCAAAAGCAGTGGAGGAACTTCTAGATACAGAGGATCAACGAGCAACTCGTGGGGATGGCAAGACTTGGACAGCAGCCCCTTCTCCTGATGTCGCCGTAGTTACCCAGTGCCCAGTCACTGACATGTAACGCCCCTGTCCATGTCTACTCGTCCAAGTGTCTGTGGTGAAATGCACCCTGTCACACACAGAGTTTCTCAAGGAAGCAGTGATGTTGTGTGCGACATGCTGGTGAAGCGCAGGCACAGCTTTCTTTGAGAAGTAGTGGCGACTGGGCATCTGGGACTGGGGCACTGCGACGGACAAAAGGTCTCGAAAATCCTCTGTGTCCACCAGGCGGAAAGGCAGCATTTCTGTAGCCAACAGTTTGTAGATGGAGAAATTCAATCTCTTAGCTTTGTCATGGCTAGGAGGAAATGGTCTTTTACTTGTCCACATCTGAGGGCTGGCTGCCGTGCTTAGACGGAGTTGAGTACGGTGTCCCTGACAAACTGCTGGTCTGTGAGGAAGGTGCAGGCGGAGATGTTATGTTGCCTTGATCAAAAGGTGGTGTCAATGTCGGAGAGTGCTCAACAACAGCAGGTGTTTCCATTAGCAAAGGTCCTGACGACCTGCCAATCACACTGGCTGTTGCGGGTAAAAAGGTGTAAGGTCTGCGTCCAAAACCATTTGCTGTCCCCACAGTCACAGAGAATGAAGAGGACGCGGATGCACTTGATGGGGCAGACGGTGGTTGACCCGGCCCACTAGGCCGCATTGTAGCACAGTGAGCTTCCCACTGCAATTTATGCCTCATATCCATGTGATGGTTCATGCATGAAGTACTCAAGCTAGTGATTTTTTGGCCTCTACTGAGATTTTGTTGACAAATCTTACAGACAACATGAGTTGGGTCATCCTTTGCAATGTCAAAAAATGCCCAGGCTATGCAAGGCTTAGATCCCGTGCGACCTGAAGAGCTACCACGACTTCTGGTCTGAGGCACAGTTGGGGTTGAGGATGCAGTTGTTGACGTGCTTCCAGTACTCCGTCTCTGTCCAGGAAGGCGACCCGTTACCTCATCATCAGACTCGTAACTAGCATCCTCCTCCACCTCCTCTGCTGACCTCATGGACTGGCAGACTGGGGTGTTGACAGTAAGTGGGGTCTACAACCTCGTCATCATCATCCTGTGTGTTCTCACACCCGTCGTCCTCAGAGCCAACCTCTTCCTGCCCCAACCGAAAAGTCAAGTTTTCGTTCCAATCAGGTATCTCAGTCTCATCATCATCTTCCTCCTTGTCTCCACCAACAGGATTTACAGTTTGGGAATGAGGGTCTACATTATACTCAGAACCTTCTTCATCTGGGCCTGGATCCGACTCGCAAAGATTCTGGGCATCAGTGCAGATAATTTCCTCATCTTGATTCACAGAAGCTCTGGAGCAGACCTCTGATTCCCAGGCTATAGTATGCGTAAACAGCTTTACAGACTCAACCATGTGTGTTACCCCATGCTCAGATGGGCAGCTGGAGACTTAGGAGCTGTGAGGAAGCAAGTGCGATTGGGGTGACAACTCTGAGGACTGGAGTAGTTGTGATGTTGAAGTTGACATGGAGGAGAGCCCACTTGAACGAGCACTTGATATCCGTTCAAGCACCTGCTGTTTTTGTGCCTCATCTGGAATATTTGGTGATGCTTGAAGCGATGGTCGTAAGAAAGGGATCATATCAGATTGTCTACGTAAAGAAGTAGACATCTTACTTTGGCTGGAAGATGGTCTTTCTTCTGCAGATGTTCATGTTGCTTTACCACTTACCCCACGGGCACAACCTTTTTTAACCTTTCCAACACGCCTATTCCCCTTTCCACCAGCAGCAGGCTTATTGCAGCACATTTTAGTGCTTAACTAATTGGCAACTCTGTATCTGTAGTTGTTGGCACAACAACCGATGGATGAAAACCGAGCAGAACTGAGTGGCCAAACTGTGGCACTAGGCCCAAAACTATTAACTGGATTAGATGCAGTGAAAATAGAGATTTCACAGGCGGGCTACTCTGCTGACGTGCAGACACTGCTCCTAGGCCCTAACCTATTAACTGGATTAGATGCAGTGAAAATAGAGATAAACAGGCGGTATAGTTTGTTTCACAGGCGGGCTACTCTGCTGACATGCAGACACTGCTCCTTGGCCCTAAACTACTAACTGGATTAGAAGCAGTGAAAATAGAAATACACAGGCGGTATAGTTTGTTTCACAGGCGGGCTACTCTGCTGACGTGCAGACACTGCTCCTAGGCCCAAAACTATCAACTGGATTAGATGCAGTGAAAATAGAGATACACAGGCGGTGTAGTTAGTTTCACAGGCGGGCTTCTCCGCTGACGTGCAGACACTGCTCCTAGGCCCTAAACTATTAACTGGATTAGATGCAGTGAAAATAGAGATAAACAGGCGGTATAGTTTGTTTCACAGGCGGGCTACTCTGCTGACGTGCAGACACTGCTCCTTGGCCCTAAACTACTAACTGGATTAGAAGCAGTGAAAATAGAAATACACAGGCGGTATAGTTTGTTTCACAGGCGGGCTACTCTGCTGACGTGCAGACACTGCTCCTAGGCCCAAAACTATCAACTGGATTAGATGCAGTGAAAATAGAGATACACAGGCGGTGTAGTTAGTTTCACAGACGGGCTACTCTGCTGACGTGCAGACACTGCTCCTAGCACTAGAAGTCCCGGGAATTTCAAGATCCCCCCTGAAGTCCTGAGAGAGGGTCAAATGACCCTCAGTCCATAGTGACACCTTAATTAGCATCCTTTCATTTGTAAATGTGCTCTTGCCTGAGGAATCTGCAGGGGGGATTATCTAAGATAAGAGTGTGTAAACAGAATAATGCAAGCTATTCCTGAGTGTGGGGGTTGCTGCTCACAAGAAAAACCTATTTTGGTTTGTCCCTGAGTGTGGGGGAGAAACCTATTTTGTTCACAGGAAAGAAAATGGAGAGAAGGTACACCATTGAAGAGACATTGGAACTGATTCTGAGCAACTCAAACCCTTTAGACTCAGATGGAGAAGACATAGTCCTTCAACCGGCACATGTGGGGTCTGTGCTGACACATGCCGTAGGCACGGACATACGGGACACATGTTCCCCTATGGCCCCATTCAGCACGAACTGTGTCTCTGTGTGGAGCACATGCATGTCCGGTGGAGCACATGCGTGTCCGTCTGCTCTACACAGAGACATGTCCGTTGTTTTGCGGAAGCACGGACCGCTTTTTGCCGAAAACATCCATGCACACAGATGTCATCCGTGTGACTTCCGTGTGCACGGACAACGGAGGAAAGTGAAAAGCCTAAAAATAAAGAATTTCATATTCACCTCAGTCCAGCGCTGACAGTTCCTCTCACTTCCGGTGCCACTCATTAGGCTATGAATATTCACTTCACTGAGCCCAAGAGTGAACCGGAAGTGAGAGGAGAAGAGGCGCTGGAGGGAGGTGAGTATGTGGTGACAGCAGACAGCGCTATCTGTGGATTCACGGATAGCACACGGACATCACCCACGGTGCACGGGGGCCAAAAGGGATCCTGTTCTGCTTGTTTCAAAAACGGACGGAACAGGATGCCAAAAAAGGCAGTGTGAGTTACCTATTTTATTTCCTGACTATCTTTTTTATTTTGAACCAAAACAAAATGCTTATTTGAAATTATTTATCTTGCAGTGAGGAGACTCCTCCTCTACCAAAAAAAGAGAGCTCGGTTGACGAGTGAGCCGACAGAGACCGCAAAAGATGGCACAGTGTGGCATGAAGTATAAGTGGGGAAACATCTCCATTTGACCCCAATAGAACCGTACCCTACAGATGGAGAGCCAAGTGCTAAGGCCAGACGAAGTGTCCAGAGTCGCCTTCCGAACTTCCACTGTTTTATCAGTCTTGACATGCTTCGTAGCATTGAAGAATGGACTACTCAACATGCACGTCACATGGAGCAGGTGGATTGGTTCATGGGTCTCCCGGAACTAATGGCATTTATTTCAGTCATTATCTTGCGGGGGGTGACCAAGATTCCATCACTACGTGACAGCTGGTCAGCAAACCTGGGAAACCCAAGGATCATTGCCACTATGACCCGAAACCGCAGAACTGTAACCACGGACAATTTATTTAGATCATTGTCACTTGCACAACGACTGCTTAGCCGGGAAACCACTATCCTCGGCACAGTCAACAAGAGTCGCCGGGAAATTCCTCAATCCGCTAGACAGATGGACCGCACTGAATTCACCACTCAGGTGTTTTCAACCACTGGTGCCACACTGACAGTGTATGCACCCAAACGAAAGAAGGCCGTCTACATTCTCAGCAGCATGCACAGCGTGGTTGAGACTGAGGATACCAACAAAAGGAAGCCAAACACGGTCACACAATACAACCACACAAAGTGCGGTGTGGATGTAATGGACCAAATGGTGCGGGAGTACAGCATGCGTGCAGGAACACAGAGATGGCCAGTCGCCGTGTTCTACAACATGATTGACATGGCAGCACTCTATGCTCATGTACTTTATCAGGCATGCACTGGGGTTCGGGAGAGATGGGTGGACTTCCTGGTTGAGCTTGCAAAAGAGTTATGTGGCCGTCATGTGACTGAAAAGAAGGCACGCAAGGAGAAACTCCTTTGGCAACTTCCTTCCACACCCAGCCCTGGCAAAAGGGTGAAGTGTCAGGTAAACCATCGATGCACGAACAATTGTGCAACTGAGAGATGTGTTGACTGCTACAAATACACGTGTGGCAAATGTACCAGGAACATACCCAGGCAGTGCCAGGTATGTTCCGACATGTTCAGACAGACTGCTGAGTGAGTGCTGAAATGCTAGTCACACAAGGACATGCCACTCACACACACACAGCCCCCCACTGCAGCCTATGGAAAATATGTGTGGAATTGTTTTATTCCTTGTATTTTTTTAACATTTTTATAACAAAAATAAAAAGCATCCTTTGATGCGTGCTCCTTTACTCCCCTACCCCCATGTATTTGTCTTTACCCTTTCCACCCTCCCCTCTTCCCACTCCTCCACCAACATCCCTCCCTGTTGTATAATTTGATTATATTGTTTTCTTGTTCACTGTTTTATCACATTTGTTTGGCCATGCCGCTTATACACTGCTCATCTTGAAAATGTGACTATTTGTTTGATGTTGGTGTGAAATAACCCTTTAGTGAAAAAAAAATCTTATTGGTTTTAAAAAAAAAATTAAAAGCATCAAAACAAATAACAGTTGTTCTTTTGTATATTTTTCACACTAAAATTTCAGTCCTCTTGTGGGAATTTTTTTCGCGCCAAATTAGCACAAGAATGAACATGCTGCGATTTTTTTTCGTTAGTGTGATTGAGGCCTAAAGGTACAGTTACACGTTACGATCTCGTTGATGATATCGTTTGAAAACGTCACATGATCACGTCGTTTATGCAATGTCGTTTTCACATCGTTGCGTGTAACGTGAAGATATCGGACGAACACATCGTTGGATCGCTGATCGCAGATTTGAGGTCAGGATCTCAAATCTGACGATCCTCGTCCAATTATGTGTCAGAAGATGTGCAGCATCGTTCAGTGTAATGCTGAGATGAACGATTTTGGTGTAAATTCTACTATTCCTGCCATTGTGAAAAATCGTTCTGCAAACGTTTGCAATGAGGCTAACGCGGAGCCAAAATTTACATCGTTAACAAGATAGTTGCATGTGACGCCTCTTGGACGATGTGAAACTGATTGCACGAACGATGTGATCACGTGACATTTCTAACTATATCGTCGACGAGATCGTAACATGTAACGGTACCTTTGACCGCTGTGGATCCGCAGCAGTTTCCCCTGAGTTTACAGTACAATGTAAACTTATGGGAAACAAAAAACGCTGTGCACATGCTGCGGAAAAATCCGCGCGGAAACGCTGCGGATTACATTCCGCAGCATGTCACTTCTTTCCTGCGGATTTTCACCTGCTCCAATAGGAAACTGCAGATGAAAATCCGCAGAAGAAACCGCAGTAAAAAACGCGATAAATCCGCAGTAAAACCGCAACGGGTTTTCACTGAGGATTTTGGAATTCCGCTGCGGAAAAATCCGCAGTGGAATCCGCAAAGTGTGCACATAGCCTTAGACACAAATGCTTCTGGTCATTACTCACAGCTGTACCTTGCTCTAAAATTTCTAATTCTCTATTTAAAATATATAAAAAATGATTAATTGTTTCAGCGCTTTTTTGCACAAATAATACTAAACTAAATACAATATGTATAGTCTTTATATTATCAAATACAATAAACTGAACAGAACTAACTTGAAACTTGAAACTACATGGGTAAACTGGATGGAAAACAGCAAACAACCTCCTGTGGTGCAACAGTAATGGCCTTAATTATAGAACAAAAGACAGTGAATAGAGATAAGATAAGCTATAGATAAAATCCTTTAGGTCATTTGACCCTTCTCTGGGTTTCAAAGGTAGAAATGTCAAATGACCCGTCTCTGGGACTTCTAGTGCTAGGCCCTAAACTATTAACTGGGTTAGATGCAGTAAAAATAGAGATACACAGGTGGTGTAGCTAGCTTCACAGGCGGGCTACTCAGATGACTATCAGACAATGCTACTAGCCCAAAAGGATTAGCTGAGCTAGATTACACCAAATGCTGTGACAAACACTTGCACAGCACTGGCACAGACCTGCCTGGCAAACAGTGCTATGAACTGCTGTAACCTACCCTGAAAAGGGCTGATATTACAACTAGTCCCGACTCCTCCTGACTTCCTAAACCTATCTCTTTGACAATTCGCTCCAACAAAACACTCTTAGTCTGCATAGCGCCCACAGCAGCAGCAGTGCCGTCTAACACTAAGCTGCAGCTGTGAGGAAATGGTGGCGACGGGGCAAATGGCTGGTTCTTATAGGGCATGGACATGTGACATACACAGCCAATTACACATGCCCTTGCTTGTGTGCATAACATGCACATTGCTGTGTGTGTGCACTGCTGATAGGCTGAGAGATTGCACCGCCCCACTGTAAATGCAGGAAAGAAAAAAAAAAATGGAGATCGGTGTTTTTTCAGCACAGATCTATCCCCCGCCCACTATACACTGAAACAGTCTATTAACAATGATAGACAGTTTTAATGTGCAAATCAAGCTAGGGTTTTGGTGAATGGACAGTTATCGAACAGAAACTCGAACAGCCGAATTTTAAGCAAATTGTTCGGGTTCGTCGAACAACTCGAACACCGCCCAAAACAGCTTGAATTTGAAATTGGCTAACAGTTCGACTCGAACACCGCTCATCTCTAATCCTGAGTGCACTAGTGCTGACACCTGGGCAGGTGAGCATTGTGGACCCCTGACCTTTTTTGCTGTATTAATATATATTTTTAGAGGATTTTCAGTCCTCTTTGTGTTTTTGCCACCTCATAGCTCCATTACACACACAAGAAGCAATGCTGCTGTTTAAAGCAAATAAAAAAGGAGCTGTAGATTGTGTGTCATGAGGATATGAGGTGGCAAAAACACAGGGTGTGTATGCGGCGACATGTGTGTTGACGGCGCACGGTGTGTTGCCGGCGACGAAAGAGACAAAGATCAAGCAGTGATTGGGGGAAAACAACACAAATTTATTTACAAAAAAAAATTAACTTTTATGAACCGATGAGGGGGAAATGTGATGTACCTGGGGGCTGTGGAGCTGGTAAGATTGGCTACGGGTGGACAATGAAGGGGTTCCAAGGGAAGGCGTAACTAAACTTGTGGGGTCTGGGAGGTCAAGGATGGAAGTAGACACACTAGGAGTGGAAGCATGGGTTGGGAGAGACACATTGGTAGGGAGAGAAAAACTAGACAACACAGACACATTGGGAGGTGAGCGTGGAGGTAGCACAACACTTCTGCTGCCTTTAGTCCTTTTTAATTTATGTCCACTTTTCTATGACATCCTCCTTTTTTTGTTTCTCCTTGGGAGGGTGGGAGTGGAGGGGGCAGCAGGGTGTGTATCTACTTGACCTGGCCTGGTGGTGGACAGCCATGCAGATTCATCTGAGGCCTAGTGGTGGTGGCAGTGGACAGACGTGCAGGTACTTCTGGCGGCCTACTGATGGTGGCGGTGATCAGCCATGCAGGAGCAGGACTCGGCATGGTGGTGGAGTCAAATGCAGCAGCACCCGGCATGGTTGTGGCGGTGAAGTGGTGTGCGGCAGGACTGGGCATGGTGGTGGCCAAACAGTAGTATAGAACTCGGTATTGCTGTTAAGTGTGTAATTGGTGGCACAGGTGGAAATACCACCTGTGCCTGGTGGAAGTACCGAGACTGCTGCATAGCCTGAACGTAAGCAGCATTGCAGGCCTGCATCACGTTGAGCTGGAGTTCAGGCATAAGGTGTTGCTACATGCCTGGCTTTATCTTGTTAAAAAAAATGGTATGCTGGTCTCTGGAGTTCAGCTTCAAGACGGTTAAGGCGCTAGTTGACTTCCTAGAAAAGTGTTTAATATGGGTCAGACCACTTTCCAGTCTATCTCCCAGCATCTTTAAGCTATTCTGGAAGATCAAACTCAAATGAATAATCTCGGCCATGAGTGACCTGTCCGAGGCCTTCTGCCGCTGGCGGGAAGAGCCCCCCAAAAAAGAGACAGAGGACTGGGACAGGGGAACACCTGAAGGACCAGCTGCCTGTTCTCCAGCCTGTGACGCCGGCCCACTTGCTGCTTCACTGGTGGATGGCTGGGACTGGTCCGTGGTAGTTCGATGAAAGACCACTCCAGAGGACGATTCAGGTTCGAGGATGCTGCTAAAGGTTCTGTGAAAAGAAAAGTAAAACATTACTACCAAAAAATATCAATTGTAAAAGTGCTAACTCCTGTGGAATAGAAAAATTCAGATTAGTGAATACAACACAAAAATACTTATGTTCTTTGAGCAAGGACAGGCCTCAGGAATGCAAGCAGCCGGTGGTACTTGTATTTCCCGATCCTTGCTGCAGCACCACTGCGAACTTTGATCTCCTGTCTCAGGTCCTTGTTGAAGCGATCCTTCATCGAATGCTAACGGGTTTTCACTTTGATCACTGTGAATAGAGAAAAAAAATTGTTAAACAATGCACTTTAGGCCGGGATCACACAACCGTGTGTGATGCGAGAAATTCGCCGGAGTTTATCGCATCACACACGGTTGTGTGATCCTGGCCTTCAGGTTCACTGCCGCATCAGACCACACTGCAATACTTATGAAAAGCCTTTCTGACACGTGAAGTGGCATTGTCCCAGTCATCCATCAGCGTTTGAGCCACCTCAATCCACAGCCGCTGAATCACCACAGCATCCGAGTGCTGCTGCTCCCGGGTGTCCCACAATGGAACTCGCTCCTGCACCAGGGTGATGAGTAGGTCATTATCAATGAAATCCTCCTCCCGTTGTGGGACCTAAAAATGAAAAAAGACATTAATGTTAGAAAGATAAAACACTAGGGCAGAGACACACTGCCGTATTTCTCATGCGAGAATTGCATTGTAAAACTCATACTGGCTGTCGGCTCTCTTATCCTGAGCTTGACAGCTGCATAGTAATCCATCATGCTGTCATGCTTGGGTCAGGAGAGGTGCCGGTCAGTCCGTGCGGTGCAATGAAATTATTGCAAGAGAAATACGGCAGTGTGTCTCTGCCCCTAAAACAAAAACAGTCAAAAATAAAAAAATTTAAAGTCAAGCGTCCCAAAAACAGTCAAGAATAAATTAAAAAAGGCAAGGGTACCAACAACTGTCAAGAATAAATAAAACCGGTCAAGAATGCACACCATATTGCCACCGGAGCTTGGGCCTGAGTCTGCTGCTCCTGTTCATCTGCACTGGAAGGGTTCTGTAAAAATAAAAATAAATATTTTGCCACATGTGTGATAGTGACAGTGAATATTTACCAATCAGCAGCAAATGTACTCACTTCAGTCTCCTGTCCACTGTGTGAGCTCTGATCTTCCGTGGAGGACATGATGAGGAATGCTGCAAGAGACAAATAAATGATTACAGACTACAGGGAGAAAAACAGACAGGCAGACATATAGCTTGTATACTTACATTTTGATAGAGTCTTCCAAACTTGATGTGCTGCATTGCTTTTATCGCTTACAGAGTCTTGAGAGTAATGGACTTCCACTGCCCACACCTACTTTTATGAGGTTTGTTTGGGGGGTAGCTTAAAACAAGTTCCTAGACATATTTACCCAGAATAACGCAGAGAATGTTAAGGCGTGAGATATTAGCCGGATACTGATTATTGACAGCCAAGAATGATATTAATAATTAATATACGGTATACCCCCGTAAAAATAACCAACTGTGATCCTATCTGTCCTTTATCGCACCCCGAAATTAATAGGGATCCTAAATTCCAGAATAAATAGACCCCAATGCTTAAATATAATCCCTAGACTGCACCCTTAACTTTATCCCGACATTGAGATTTTTGCAGGAAGAGTTGTACTTTTGAATTACGTCATTCAATTTACTATGCATTTAAATGGAAATTGCAGTGATGTAGACTTGTCATTCTAATGATGACTCATGCAGGGAAAAGAGACTTTCTGTTTCTTGCTAGAGCTTAGAACGAGTCATTTGGTCAGTTATTAGTGATGAGCGAATATACTCGCTCCTCGAGATTTGTCGAGCATGCTCGGGGGTTCTCCGATTATTTTTTAGTACTCGGAGGTTTAGTTTTTCTTGCCGCAGCTGAATGACAACCAGGCAACCCCCACATGTACTTATGCTGGCTAACAGATGAAAATCATTCAGCTGCGGCAAGAAAAACTAAATCTCTGAGTACTAAAAAATACTCGGAGGACCCCAAGCATGCTCGAGAAATCTCGAGTAAGGCTATGTTCACATTTGCGTTCTGCCGGGCTGCATCGGGCGCAGCCGCGGCGACGCATGCGCCATGCGCCCCTATATTTAACATGGGGGCACATGGACATGCGTTTGCATGCGTTTCGTGATGCATGCGGTTTTTTTGCCGCAAGCGTTAGGGCGCAGAGGACGCAGCAAGATGCATTTTTTTGCGTCCAAAATTCGGCAAAAAAGGACGCATGCGTCGCAAAACTATGCATTTTAGCGTGCGTTTTTGTGCGTGTTTGTTTGCGTTGTGCGTTGCGTCGCCGACGCAACATCGCACAACGCAAATGTGAACGTAGCCTAACAAATATATTCGCTCATCACTATCAGTTAATAATCACGTAATGTCATAGTCATAGACCTAATGGAAAAGAGAAGAATTAGCTGGTAGAAAGGCAAAATTAGCAATTGCAAGTATACAGAGCTATATAATATGATGATTGTGACATATTAAGGGGATACAAATTTTCATGCAAGTGCTTCTTTAAGCAACTGTCGGTAAGTCATTACTAGCTTTGTAACATTCTAAACTGTTACAAATCTGAGCTTCTGTGCCTGTTTTTTATGGCTGCCTGCTCTAAGATTACATTTTCTCTGTTTTAATTATAGCAGGATGGAGAAGGGAGAGGGTTGTACACAAACCTCCAATGGAAAGAGGGGAAAGTATCTAAAGTTTTATGGAGAGCAGAGAAAACAGGTTATAGACAAAGAGGAGAGCCCATGGAAAGGAATAAGTTCAGCTCTGGAGCCATGCTGATAAATTAACGCAAGTAAAGGTTACAGCACCCTGGATACACACAGAGCTCACCTCCAGCCTATATTACTGGGAGAAACATTCCCACAAAAAAAAAATCTGAAACTTGGAAAAGGCAACAAACTGTACATCCTGAAACTTAGTTGTGCTAAGATATCACTAAATATGCTAAATAAAACTAAACAAGGCATTTCTTCCATTTCTGATTTATCCATAACCATAAAAGTTAATGGGGTGAAGAAATATGATGAGACATGTCAAACCTCCACAAATGTACTTATCCCAGAAAATTAATGTACACTGTAGCTGACATCTACCTTAGCTCTTCTAAGACGGTATAGCCATATATTTCATTTCAAGGGTAGACACTTCAGCATGATATAATTACTGATGTGTTTAGCTTTTTTAGTTATGACATTGTACGTATACATATACCCATGCAAATATTAGTGTGTATTTTAAAGGGATTAATTATAATATCTTGGTATTTCAGGAAAATGCTAAATGCAGAATGTTCCCTACTAGCAGAGAGACAACAGCTGCCAACTGCAGAAAGACTAATTACTTTCTTGTACTTTAATAACTTACATCAGTGAGCAAAATCTACAAAACTACAATTAAATTGTGATATGGAACATGCTGTTTTCCATTTAAAAGAGGCAATGGTCCCAGCATGGCAGACTTCTAAGCATCTGCAGAAGTCTGTGGCACATCTGTGTCTTACACAGAACATTTAGCACAAAATATAACTTTATAATAAATCTTAAGAATCAAAGTTTGGGCAGAATGACAATGACTACTTTATAAAACCACTGAGCTTTTCTTCTATTGGCTTGGGACAATACATCTTATCAAAAAATCTGATCTTTGATCAAATTAAAGCTTCTCTTCTTAATGTATATTTAAGTTGTCCTTTTTCACATTCTAATCAGCCATTTCTTAATGGAGATTACTGTTTTAGACCATTTTTTTCCATATGTTCTGTTGATTTGTTAGGGGATGCTAATGTGCAAGTCCCACTTATTATTGCCAAAATGGAGACCCGCTGCGGAGATCCAACCAATTAGATGGTATGACCAAACATTTGATATATTGTAGGTGTGAGGAACCTGAAAGGGTGACAATTAAATGAATAAGTGTTGATCTGACTGCTATCATATTATACTTCCAAGAAAAAGTGAAGGAAAAGAATCGGGCACCTGAAGAGGATTACTGTATTACTCTCCTTATAATTTTTTTCTGGCTTTGCACTTTCTGCAAAGCATTTATGAGTGTAGTAGTACATCAACTGCACTTTCAAAATATAAACGTTCAATTTTTTTTCCTGGATTTAATTAGTCATCCATGCACTTTAACACAGTAATTGTTAGGCTAGGGGCCCACAATCAGGAATAAGCACAAAAATTGAGCTTTACTTGAGTTGGTACACATGCAGCACATAAACGCATGTTCAGGTTATATATACTAGATTCCTTGATAGGGTGTTGATCCAGGGAACTAGTCTGATTGCCGTATGTGTAGTCGGGAAGGAATTTTTTTCCCCAATGTGAAGCTTACTGTCACGGCCACTCCTTCCGCTCATTCTTACCCGCTGCGACGCGCTCCTCCTGCAGGCGTGCGTGCTCTCCTTCATTCTTCTCCGCTCCCTGGTTCTCGTCGGGTGCGCGTGCGCACCGCCCACTCCAGCACTTCCTCTTTCTGATTTACAGGTGCGCTGTATCTCCTCTCTGTGATCCTGGCGGACCGTGACCCGGAAGTTCTCCAGCACTCCATGTATATAAGGCAATTCCTTCCTCTGCTCCTTGCCTGTCTGTCATTTGTGCTTCTGTGACTCAGTTCCACCTTTGTCTTTGCACTGCCTGTTTTGAGTCTCCACTCTGTCCAGCCAGTTCAACTTCTCTGTCTCTCCGAGGCTTCCTTGTCTCCTCGTCCAGTCCAGTCCTCCCAGTGTCCTCTCCGTACTCTGTTAGTCTGGTGTCTTTGTCCTGCTTTCTTTGTGTCTTCCTCTTCACAGTGCTCCTTTGGTCTCGCCTGTACCCAGCTCTTACCTAACTGTACTTCATCTTACCCCGCTCTGTTCGTCCTACGCCTAGCTTCTCTATTTTGTACCTCCTACTACCTCGGAGTTCCAGCTTCTGCGGCAATAGTCTCCCTTGGGTCTGCCCCTAACGCTACCTGTAAAGGGGGTGGTCTACCTGGTCAGCTCACCCTTGGGAGGTTCGTTGTCGTGGATCTGCGGGTCCACCCCAGGTATTCCAATAGGGCTGCACTCGGATGACATCTGAGTGCAGTTTGATTCTCACACTTACTCTTTGCCACATGTTTTTTTTTCCTTCCTCTGGATCAACATGTTGGGGCATGTTAGGTTAGGCTATGGGTTGAACCTTAACCCCTTTCTGACATTAGACGTACTATCCCGTTGAGGTGGGGTGGGCCCGTATGACCACCGACGGGATAGTACGTCATATGCGATCGGCAGCGCTCACGGGGGGAGACCGGGTGTCAGCTGCCTATCGCAGCTGACATCCGGCACTATGTGCCAGGAGCAGTCACGGACCGCCCCCGGCACATTAACCCCTGGCACACCGCGATCAAGCATGATCTCGGTGTGCCGGCGGTGCAGGGAAGCATCGCGCAGGGAGGGGGCTCCCTGCGGGCTTCCCTGAGACCCCCGCAGCAACGCAATGTAATAAAAGTACACATATTTAGTATCGCCGCGTCCGTAACGGCCCGACCTATAAAACTGGCCCACTAGTTAACCCCTTCAGTAAACACCGTAAGAAAAAAAAAAAACGAGGCAAAAAACAAAGCTTTATTATCATACCGCAGAACAAAAAGTGGAATAACACGCAATGAAAAAGACGTATATAAATAACCATGGTACCGCTGAAAGCGTCATCTTGTCCCGCCAAAAATGAGCCGCAATACAGCATCATAAATAAAGCGATGCAAAAATAATTATTTTTTCTATAAAATAGTTTTTATCGTATAAAAGCACCAAAACAAACAAATGATATAAATGAGATATCGCTGTAATCGTACTGACCCGAAGAATAAAACTGCTTTATCAATTTTACCAAACGCGGAACTGTTTAGGTACATTAGGGGCTCTGCAAACGCAATGTGATGCCTGCAGACCATTCCATCTAAGTCTGCATTCCGAATGGCGCTCCTTCCCTTCCGAGCCCTCCCATGCACCCAAATGGTGGTTCCTCCCCACATATGGGGTAGCAGCGTACTCAGGACAAATTGGACAACAACTTTTGGGGTCAAATTTCTCCTCTTACCCTCGGGAAAATACAAAACTGGGGGCTAAAAAATAATTTTTGGGGAAAATTTTTTCTTTTTATTTTCACGGCTCTGCGTTATAAACTGTAGTGAAACACTTGGGGGTTCAAAGCTCTCACAACACATCTAGATGAGTTCCTTATGGGGTCTAATTTCCAAAATGGTGTCACTTGTGGGGGGTTTCTACTGTTTAGGTACATTAGGGGCTTTGCAAACGCAATGTGACGCCTGCAGACCATTCCATCTAAATCTGCATTCCAAATGGCGCTCCTTCCCTTCTAAGCCCTCCCATGCGTCCAAACGGTGGTTCCCCCCCACATATGGTGTATCAGTGCACTCAGTACAAATTGGACCACTTTTGGGGTCCAATTTCTCTTGTTACCCTTGGCAAAATACAAAAATGGGGGCTAAAAAATAATTTATGTGGGAAAAAATTTTTGTTTTATTTTTATGGCTCTGCATTATAAACTTATAAACTTCTGTAAAGTACTTGGTGGGTCAAAGTGCTCACCACACCTCTAGATAAGTTCCTTAGGGGGTCTACTTTCCAAAATGGTGTAACTTGTGGGGGGTTTCAATGTTTAGGCACATCATTGGCTCTCCAAACGCAACATGGCGTCCCATCTCAATTCCTGTCAATTTTGCATTGAAAAGTCAAACGGCGCTCCTTCCCTTCCGAGCTCTCCCATGCGCCCAAACAGTGGTTTACCCCCACAAATGGGGTATCAGCGTACTCAGGACTAATTGTACAACAACTTTTGGGGTCCAATTTCTTCTCTTACTCTTGGGAAAATAAAAAATTAGGGGCGAAAAGATAATTTTTGTGAAGAAATATGATTTTTTATTTTTATGGTTCTGCATTATAAACTTCTGTAAAGCACTTGGTGGGTCAAAGTGCTCACCACACCTCTAGATAAGTTCCTTAGGGGGTCTACTTTCCAAAATGGTGTCACTTGTGGGGAGTTTCAATGTTTAGGCACATCAGGGGCTCTCCAAACGCAACATGGTGTCCCATCTCGATTCCAGTCAATTTTGCATTGAAAAGTCAAATGGCGCTCCTTCGCTTCCGCGCTCTGTCATGCGCCCAAACAGTGGTTTACCCCCACATATGGGTTATCGGTGTACTCAGGACAAATTGTACAACTTTTGTGGTCCATTTTCTCCTGTTACCCTTGTTAAAATAAAACAAATTGGAGCTGAAGTTAATTTTTTGTGAAAAAAAGTTAAATGTTCATTTTTATTTAGTAACATAGTAACATAGTAACATAGTTAGTAAGGCCGAAGAAAGACATTTGTCCATCCAGTTCAGCCTATATTCCATCATAATAAATACCCAGATCTACGTCCTTCTACAGAATGTTTAAAATAATTTAAACATTCAAAAAATTCCTGTGAAGCACCAGAAGGGTTAATAAATTTCTTGAATATGGTTTTGAGCACCTTGAGGGGTGCAGTTTTTAGAATGGTGTCACACTTGGGTATTTTCTATCATATAGACCCCTCAAAATAATAAATAAATAAATGAGATGCGGTCCCTAAAAAAAAATGGTGTTGTAAAAATGAGAAATTGCTGGTCAACTTTTAACCCTTAAAACTCCCTAACAAAAAAAATTTTTGATTCCAAAATTGTGCTGATGTAAAGTAGCATGTGTGAAATGTTAATTATTAAGTATTTTGTGTGACATATCTGATTTAATTGCATAAAAATTCAAAGTTGGAAAATTGCGAAATTTTCAAAATTTTCGCCAAATTTCCATTTTTTTCACAAATAAACGCAGGTAATATCAAAGAAATTTTACCACTATCATGAAGTACAATATGTCATGAGAAAACATTGTCAGAATCACTGGGATCCGTTGAAGCGTTCCAGAGTTCTAACCTCATAAAGGGACAGTGGTCAGAATTGTAAACATTGGCCCGGTCATTAACGTGCAAACCACCCTTGGGGGTAAAGGGGTTAATAGCTATGTTACTATGTTACATTGGCCATAAAACATATAAAACCTACAAGAGAAAAAATGAGCAAAATCCCTGCTGTAACTAAGTAAATAAAAAAGCAAAAAGTGCATTTAAATAACACAGAGTTTTTAGTAATACTGTTTTTGATCAAAAATAGCATAAAAGCTATCCAACCATGACAAGGTAACTCTGATTGGGACTGTCCAATATTAAAAACCTTACCATGTGTCAAAGTTGACCTCAGTGTGTGAATAAGGGCAGACAAAAGGACTGAGCCCAACCAGTGGAACACCAGTTTGGGGAAGCCTTATATACAATTTCCAGCTCAGGAGAGGGAGGCCACACCCCGGCTTGCACAGAATGTAATAATACAAACAAAAAACACAAAAATTGAGCTTGACTTGAGTTGGTACACATGTATCACATATACGCATTTTCACATTGCCCATAAAAATGAGCAAAAACCCTGCTGTAACTAAGTAAATAAAAAGCAAAAAGTGCATTTAAATAACACATTAAATTGGACAAAATATGTAGCGGAGAATCGAGTCTCTGCAACAGAAATTAACATGCTGTGGCTCATAATCAGCACTGAGAGTGAGTTTACGCAACGTTAAATAGAAGCACAGTGGTCATGGCTTTACGATAAATCCACTGTGCTTGTAATTTAGAATGCAGCATCTTGGATTCCGTTATTCCTGATCATGGGCCTGTGGACTTACATAACAGTTTACAATTTAAACAAAAAAAAACTTTCAAAATTTTTTCTGGATTCAATTAGTCATCCATACAGTTTAGCATGGTTCGTGTAAAATTACGGTGGGATAAAAATTTTAAAAACTGCTTAGCCTGGTATAAAACCCAAAATGTTCCTAATGAAAGGTATAGAAATTTGGCTTTCCAAAATTGACTATTGTCATATATACTTTAAAACTTGGTTTGTGTGAAATTTTGTATGAGTACAAGGACCTGTTGAAGCACCAGTTGGTGAAAAATGACTGTCTTTCTGCAACCATTCCATTCACCCCTGCAAACCCTATGTTTTAATTTTCCAATAAAGAAGAAACGTTTTAAAGGATGATGAGTGCGATTTTTCCTCTACTTTTTCCTGATATCTTGTTGATGCTACTTTATATGCACCCGAGTTCTTATAAGGTCTTGTTCCTTGCTTATCACATGCAATAAAGGGAGTATCTGTGTTGCATAACGCCTGAATTAGACCCGTCATGTCTATACCACCAGAAAACAGGAGCACGTAAAGTCTTTTTAATGTTCAATATTTAAATGAGATAATACCAAAAAGCACCAAACAAGCAGTCAAAGAAACGTCCGATAATGAAAAATAGAAACAACTTTATTGAATAAAAACACAGGTGCACAGCATGGCGGGCATACAGATCCCCTACACAGGCCCGCATACCCATCTCACATACAGGGACCAGGCTGTAGTGCAACGCTGTTCGCAATATAAGAGCCCATTAATAGCATATACGACCCTATGGACAAATATCCAAAACAGAATACATGGTACATACCACAGTGATGTATCACCGAACACGTGCACGACAGCCCAGTCCTCCCCGACGCGCGTTTCGGCGGGTAGCCTTCCTCAGGGGGGTGCCAAACACAAGGGGGGCACCAATTAAATAGCTCATCGACCGGAAATAACAGCGCACGCCAGCCCAGCTGCACCGCAACATCCATATCCGGTCCGCACAGCCTGCGGGGCCGGAAACACACTGGCCCCATGTGATCCGCCCCACAAGGCATAGCGAAAACCAGGAAGGAGAGCGGCGCAACTGCGCGTGCGCAAACAATACCCATCGCCATATTGGAAAGGGGCAAATGTACTGGCATACAAAACCAGAACCATCCAGGGCGCACAAACCACTAATCACCAATAAAAAATACAAAAATACATAAACAAAAACGATTACAAATACAATACTATAGCACACAAGAGAACAGTGGTATGGGATCAAATAAATAAATAGATAAATACATACATATGGCCAAGAGGTAAACATATACCAAGATATACACAGATACATGAAAATATAATCTCTCATCTACAGATCCGCCGCAATTAATACAACACCCATAGACAATATACATACCCATCTCTGGGCAAAGAACCTCTAAGATGGGATAAATATCAACACATATATATATATAGATATCAGCAATAGAGACGATGTCATATAATACATAAATAAAAGCTGGTATACATAGTCCAAGTGTATATCTCTTTCTTGTAATAGTAACATAGTAACATAGTAACATAGTTAGTAAGGCCGAAAAAAGACATTTGTCCATCCAGTTCAGCCTATATTCCATCATAATAAATACCCAGATCTACGTCTTTCTACAGAACCTAATAATTGTATGATACAATATTGTTCTGCTCCAGGAAGACATCCAGGCCTCTCTTGAACCCCTCGACTGAGTTCGCCATCACCACCTCCTCAGGCAAGCAATTCCAGATTCTCACTGCCCTAACAGTAAAGAATCCTCTTCTATGTTGGTGGAAAAACCTTCTCTCCTCCAGACGCAAAGAATGCCCCCTTGTGCCCGTCACCTTCCTTGGTATAAACAGATCCTCAGCGAGATATTTGTATTGTCCCCTTATATACTTATACATGGTTATTAGATCGCCCCTCAGTCGTCTTTTTTCTAGACTAAATAATCCTAATTTCGCTAATCTATCTGGGTATTGTAGTTCTCCCATCCCCTTTATTAATTTTGTTGCCCTCCTTTGTACTCTCTCTAGTTCCATTATATCCTTCCTGAGCACCGGTGCCCAAAACTGGACACAGTACTCCATGTGCGGTCTAACTAGGGATTTGTACAGAGGCAGTATAATGCTCTCATCATGTGTATCCAGACCTCTTTTAATGCACCCCATGATCCTGTTTGCCTTGGCAGCTGCTGCCTGGCACTGGCTGCTCCAGGTAAGTTTATCATTAACTAGGATCCCCAAGTCCTTCTCCCTGTCAGATTTACCCAGTGGTTTCCCGTTCAGTGTGTAATGGTGATATTGATTCCTTCTTCCCATGTGTATAACCTTACATTTATCATTGTTAAACCTCATCTGCCACCTTTCAGCCCAAGTTTCCAACTTATCCAGATCCATCTGTAGCAGAATACTATCTTCTCTTGTATTAACTGCTTTACATAGTTTTGTATCATCTGCAAATATCGATATTTTACTGTGTAAACCTTCTACCAGATCATTAATGAATATGTTGAAGAGAACAGGTCCCAATACTGACCCCTGCGGTACCCCACTGGTCACAGCGACCCAGTTAGAGACTATACCATTTATAACCACCCTCTGCTTTCTATCACTAAGCCAGTTACTAACCCATTTACACACATTTTCCCCCAGACCAAGCATTCTCATTTTGTGTACCAACCTCTTGTGCGGCACGGTATCAAACGCTTTGGAAAAATCGAGATATACCACGTCCAATGACTCACCGTGGTCCAGTCTATAGCTTACCTCTTCATAAAAACTGATTAGATTGGTTTGACAGGAGCGATTTCTCATAAACCCATGCTGATATGGAGTTAAACAGTTATTCTCATTGAGATAATCCAGAATAACATCCCTCAGAAACCCTTCAAATATTTTACCAACAATAGAGGTTAGACTTACTGGCCTATAATTTCCAGGTTCACTTTTAGAGCCCTTTTTGAATATTGGCACCACATTTGCTATGCGCCAGCCCTGCGGAACAGACCCTGTCGCTATAGAGTCACTAAAAATAAGAAATAATGGTTTATCTATTACATTACTTAGTTCTCTTAGTACTCGTGGGTGTATGCCATCCGGACCCGGAGATTTATCTATTTTAATCTTATTTAGCCGGTTTCGCACCTCTTCTTGGGTTAGATTGGTGACCCTTAATATAGGGTTTTCATTGTTTCTTGGGATTTCACCTAGCATTTCATTTTCCACCGTGAATACCGTGGAGAAGAAGGTGTTTAATATGTTAGCTTTTTCCTCGTCATCTACAACCATTCTTTCCTCACTATTTTTTAAGGGGCCTACATTTTCAGTTTTTATTCTTTTACTATTGATATAGTTGAAGAACAGTTTGGGATTAGTTTTACTCTCCTTAGCAATGTGCTTCTCTATTTCCTTTTTGGCAGCTTTAATTATTTTTTTAGATAAAGTATTTTTCTCCCTATAGTTTTTTAGAGCTTCAATGGTGCCATCCTGCTTTAGTAGTGCAAATGCTTTCTTTTTACTGTTAATTGCCTGTCTTACTTCTTTGTTTAGCCACATTGGGTTTTTCCTATTTCTAGTCCTTTTATTCCCACAAGGTATAAACCGCTTACACTGCCTATTTAGGATGTTCTTAAACATTTCCCATTTATTATCTGTATTCTCATTTCTGAGGATATTGTCCCAGTCTACCAGATTAAGGGCATCTCTAAGCTGTTCAAACTTTGCCTTCCTAAAGTTCAATGTTTTTGTGACTCCCTGACAAGTCCCCCTAGTGAAAGACAGGTGAAACTGCACAATATTGTGGTCGCTATTTCCTAAATGCCCAACCACCTGCAGATTTGTTATTCTGTCAGGTCTATTAGATAGTATTAGGTCTAAAAGTGCTGCTCCTCTGGTTGGATTCTGCACCAATTGTGAAAGATAATTTTTCTTGGTTATTAGCAGAAACCTGTTGCCTTTATGGGTTTCTATAATACTATACAAAAACGCTGGTACAAATAGTCCATGATATATATCTCAATTTTCTTGTAATAATGTACGACCACAAATATTGATGTCCATCAAGATGTCGGAACAATATTCATATAGATGCAGGTTCTTCTCAAGACCATCGGATAAATATCCCATACCCGTGTTCAAGCCGGAAACAAGCTAAAACTAGAAAAACAATAATAAAACGCAAGTTAAAAACAGGTAAAGATAGCGAATGCGGAGCAGTACAAGGGAAAACGATGCACGGCAGTCCGGCGGCTACAAGAACGGGGCGAACGACAATCCCTCATTCAGACCATTAGGTTGAACAGTGTGCAGGCGCCATATCCAGCGTGTTTCAAGCATGCCAAGTCTCTTAGAGAGACCGCCACCTCTAATGTTGATCCTAAGGGCATCAATTCCCCTTACTTTCAACATCCTGGCATCACAATCATGATACATCTTGAAATGCCTCGGTAGTGTTTTTAGTGTGGTCACATCCGTGTGGCCGGCGGCCGCCCGTATCCCCAACACATGTTCCCTCACGCGGACTTTCAACTGGCGGGTGGTAAGGCCAACGTATATAAGTCCGCAGGGGCATGTGGCGTAATAAATAACATACCTAGTGGTGCAAGTAATCCGTTGTCTAATAGAGAATCTCCTTGCACCACTAGAGTCAAAGAAAAAATCACTTTTCTCAATGTTGGGGCAGGCGACACACCGACCACACGGAAAACAACCAACACTAGATGTAAACCTATCCAGAAAGGTCACAGGGGGCCGCCCTTCATGGTGGCTATGGACCAACTGGTCCCTAAGATTAGTGGCACGCCTGAAAGTGATGGATGGTTTTTTTGGAACAAATTTCTTAATTACCGGATCAACTAGAAGTATAGGCCAGGCTTTATCTAAGGCTCTCCTAATCTGGTTAGTTTTAGAATTATAAGTGGTGATAAATCTAATATTACTGGTGTTATTAGTTCTATTATATTGTCCATGTTGACTGCCATAAAGTAAATCATGGCGTGTAGCATGTTTTGCCCTCTGGTATGCCCTCTTGATGGATCTACCACTATAACCCCTTGCCAGAAACCGCATCCTCAGTTCCCCAGCTCTTTTTTCAAAATCGCCATCAGTGGAGCAGATACGACGTAAACGAAGGAACTGCCCCACCGGAATAGATCTAATCATATGCTGGGGATGACCTGAGGAGGCGTGCAAGAGGGTGTTAGTAGAAGTTGGTTTACGGAAAATATCCGTACAAAGTGATCCATCAGGGTCTCTCTTAATTGTCACATCTAGAAAGTCAATGGATGTGTCACTCCACACAAATGTCAAAAGAATGTTCATATCGTTGCTGTTCAAGGAGGCGATGTACTGAGCAAGGTCGGCGGATGTGCCCTGCCAGACGAAGAAGATATCATCAATATAACGTGTCCATAAAAGGACACGGTCAATTGATCCCTGTTCGCCCGACAGGATCAGGTCCCTCTCCCACAGCCCCAGGAAAAGACCGGCATAGGAGGGCGCAAAGGCCGCCCCCATGGCAGTCCCCTGGAGCTGAAGGTAGAAGGACCCCTTAAAGACAAAAAAATTGTGCGTGAGGGTGAACTCCAAAAGTTCCAGCAGAAGCGATCTCATACCAGTAGACAAAGTGGATGACTGCAAAAAGTATCTAACGGCACCAATGCCGTCTCTATGTCTAATATTGGTATATAGAGACTCGACATCCGCCGAAACCAGTAGAGAATCACCCTCTAAACACAATCCGTCGACCCTGCGCAGCACATCACCAGTATCCTTAAGAAAGGACGGAAGGCTAGTGACTAGTGGTTGTAGGTGGAAGTCTATCCACCTATTAACATGCTCCAGTAGATTTCCCCGTCCAGAGATGATAGGTCGACCCGGGGGTGACGAAGCATTTTTATGAATTTTGGGGAGTAAGTACATGGTCGGGACTGTAGGTTCCTTAACCACCAAAGCCATAGCCAGATCTTTGGTGATAACGTCGTTCTGTAAGGCCTGCTGGATAATGGAGTCCAATTGGGCACTATAAGCAGACAGAGGATTATATGTAAGTTTCTTATAACAGATGTTATTATTCAACTGCCTGTATGCCTCTCTCTCATACATATCCACAGGCCACAGAACGACGTTACCACCTTTATCAGCCGGTTTGACAACTATATCAGGGAGATTTTTGATATATGTCAATCTTTCCCTCTCTTGAAAGGAAAGATTGTCCCGTCCACCAAAATTATGGATCCTAGATAGATCCTCTGTCACCACCCGGACGAATAAATCAATGCTAGAACATGATGATAGAGGGGGAAATCTACTGGAGCGTGGACGGATAGATGGAGGAACCTTACCTCCCGGATGAACATGCTCCACCGCCAACTCCTCCAGAATTAATAGCGCATTCTGTTCCTCTTCTGTAGGAAACAACAGGTGTAATTCATTATTAAAGTAATACCTCTTGAACAACAACGATCTAGCGAACAAATGAAGATCTTTAATTGTATTAAATAAATTAAATCCAGATGTGGGAGAAAAAGAGAGACCCTTCTCCAAGAGTTGAAAATCCACCTCAGACAAAACATGATTACTTAGGTTAATCACCTTATTATCCTTTTTAGCTGTCATAGATGTCACATTGCCTCTCCTATATGGATGATATGAATGATCCCGTAATCTACCACCATCCATCACGTCAGTAGTAGACACCGATGTAGATGAGAGATCAGATCGTCCACTTAAAGATGATAGAGATAAATTCGATCCAGTCCGATGCAGATGTTGATGATCACTATTTCTCCATAGATAAACCCTTTTGGACTGATAGTCCTTAGTGTCCCTCCCAAATTTAGACAGCTGACTGTCCTGAATTTTCTTTGCTAATGCATCCATAGACTTATCCAAGTCGCTATCAAAAGATTGCAGTTTATCAGAGGGACATCCAGCCCTCACCTCAATCTGTGCAGTATCTATCTTTTTGTCTAGATCTGTAATCCCTGTGGTGTTGAGGTTGATAAGCAATTGCATAAGTGTGAGGGAGCACAATGTGCAAGCATCCTCCCACTGTGATATAAAGTTCATATCCTCCACTACAAATGATGGTATAACCCTAACCCTAAGGCCCCTTGGAATCATTTTGTTCCTGATATATTTTTCCAGAAATAGTCTGTTCCACCATAATAATTATTATGGTGGAACAGACTATTTCTGGACGAATAAATCAATGCTAGAACATGATGATAGAGGGGGAAATCTACTGGAGCGTGGACGGATAGATGGAGGAACCTTACCTCCCGGATGAACATGCTCCACCGCCAACTCCTCCAGAATTAATAGCGCATTCTGTTCCTCTTCTGTAGGAAACAACAGGTGTAATTCATTATTAAAGTAATACCTCTTGAACAACAACGATCTAGCGAACAAATGAAGATCTTTAATTGTATTAAATAAATTAAATCCAGATGTGGGAGAAAAATTATTATGGTGGAACAGACTATTTCTGGAAAAATATATCAGGAACAAAATGATTCCAAGGGGCCTTAGGGTTAGGGTTATACCATCATTTGTAGTGGAGGATATGAACTTTATATCACAGTGGGAGGATGCTTGCACATTGTGCTCCCTCACACTTATGCAATTGCTTATCAACCTCAACACCACAGGGATTACAGATCTAGACAAAAAGATAGATACTGCACAGATTGAGGTGAGGGCTGGATGTCCCTCTGATAAACTGCAATCTTTTGATAGCGACTTGGATAAGTCTATGGATGCATTAGCAAAGAAAATTCAGGACAGTCAGCTGTCTAAATTTGGGAGGGACACTAAGGACTATCAGTCCAAAAGGGTTTATCTATGGAGAAATAGTGATCATCAACATCTGCATCGGACTGGATCGAATTTATCTCTATCATCTTTAAGTGGACGATCTGATCTCTCATCTACATCGGTGTCTACTACTGACGTGATGGATGGTGGTAGATTACGGGATCATTCATATCATCCATATAGGAGAGGCAATGTGACATCTATGACAGCTAAAAAGGATAATAAGGTGATTAACCTAAGTAATCATGTTTTGTCTGAGGTGGATTTTCAACTCTTGGAGAAGGGTCTCTCTTTTTCTCCCACATCTGGATTTAATTTATTTAATACAATTAAAGATCTTCATTTGTTCGCTAGATCGTTGTTGTTCAAGAGGTATTACTTTAATAATGAATTACACCTGTTGTTTCCTACAGAAGAGGAACAGAATGCGCTATTAATTCTGGAGGAGTTGGCGGTGGAGCATGTTCATCCGGGAGGTAAGGTTCCTCCATCTATCCGTCCACGCTCCAGTAGATTTCCCCCTCTATCATCATGTTCTAGCATTGATTTATTCGTCCGGGTGGTGACAGAGGATCTATCTAGGATCCATAATTTTGGTGGACGGGACAATCTTTCCTTTCAAGAGAGGGAAAGATTGACATATATCAAAAATCTCCCTGATATAGTTGTCAAACCGGCTGATAAAGGTGGTAACGTCGTTCTGTGGCCTGTGGATATGTATGAGAGAGAGGCATACAGGCAGTTGAATAATAACATCTGTTATAAGAAACTTACATATAATCCTCTGTCTGCTTATAGTGCCCAATTGGACTCCATTATCCAGCAGGCCTTACAGAACGACGTTATCACCAAAGATCTGGCTATGGCTTTGGTGGTTAAGGAACCTACAGTCCCGACCATGTACTTACTCCCCAAAATTCATAAAAATGCTTCGTCACCCCCGGGTCGACCTATCATCTCTGGACGGGGAAATCTACTGGAGCATGTTAATAGGTGGATAGACTTCCACCTACAACCACTAGTCACTAGCCTTCCGTCCTTTCTTAAGGATACTGGTGATGTGCTGCGCAGGGTCGACGGATTGTGTTTAGAGGGTGATTCTCTACTGGTTTCGGCGGATGTCGAGTCTCTATATACCAATATTAGACATAGAGACGGCATTGGTGCCGTTAGATACTTTTTGCAGTCATCCACTTTGTCTACTGGTATGAGATCGCTTCTGCTGGAACTTTTGGAGTTCACCCTCACGCACAATTTTTTTGTCTTTAAGGGGTCCTTCTACCTTCAGCTCCAGGGGACTGCCATGGGGGCGGCCTTTGCGCCCTCCTATGCCGGTCTTTTCCTGGGGCTGTGGGAGAGGGACCTGATCCTGTCGGGCGAACAGGGATCAATTGACCGTGTCCTTTTATGGACACGTTATATTGATGATATCTTCTTCGTCTGGCAGGGCACATCCGCCGACCTTGCTCAGTACATCGCCTCCTTGAACAGCAACGATATGAACATTCTTTTGACATTTGTGTGGAGTGACACATCCATTGACTTTCTAGATGTGACAATTAAGAGAGACCCTGATGGATCACTTTGTACGGATATTTTCCGTAAACCAACTTCTACTAACACCCTCTTGCACGCCTCCTCAGGTCATCCCCAGCATATGATTAGATCTATTCCGGTGGGGCAGTTCCTTCGTTTACGTCGTATCTGCTCCACTGATGGCGATTTTGAAAAAAGAGCTGGGGAACTGAGGATGCGGTTTCTGGCAAGGGGTTATAGTGGTAGATCCATCAAGAGGGCATACCAGAGGGCAAAACATGCTACACGCCATGATTTACTTTATGGCAGTCAACATGGACAATATAATAGAACTAATAACACCAGTAATATTAGATTTATCACCACTTATAATTCTAAAACTAACCAGATTAGGAGAGCCTTAGATAAAGCCTGGCCTATACTTCTAGTTGATCCGGTAATTAAGAAATTTGTTCCAAAAAAACCATCCATCACTTTCAGGCGTGCCACTAATCTTAGGGACCAGTTGGTCCATAGCCACCATGAAGGGCGGCCCCCTGTGACCTTTCTGGATAGGTTTACATCTAGTGTTGGTTGTTTTCCGTGTGGTCGGTGTGTCGCCTGCCCCAACATTGAGAAAAGTGATTTTTTCTTTGACTCTAGTGGTGCAAGGAGATTCTCTATTAGACAACGGATTACTTGCACCACTAGGTATGTTATTTATTACGCCACATGCCCCTGCGGACTTATATACGTTGGCCTTACCACCCGCCAGTTGAAAGTCCGCGTGAGGGAACATGTGTTGGGGATACGGGCGGCCGCCGGCCACACGGATGTGACCACACTAAAAACACTACCGAGGCATTTCAAGATGTATCATGATTGTGATGCCAGGATGTTGAAAGTAAGGGGAATTGATACCCTTAGGATCAACATTAGAGGTGGCGGTCTCTCTAAGAGACTTGGCATGCTTGAAACACGCTGGATATGGCGCCTGCACACTGTTCAACCTAATGGTCTGAATGAGGGATTGTCGTTCGCCCCGTTCTTGTAGCCGCCGGACTGCCGTGCATCGTTTTCCCTTGTACTGCTCCGCATTCGCTATCTTTACCTGTTTTTAACTTGCGTTTTATTATTGTTTTTCTAGTTTTAGCTTGTTTCCGGCTTGAACACGGGTATGGGATATTTATCCGATGGTCTTGAGAAGAACCTGCATCTATATGAATATTGTTCCGACATCTTGATGGACATCAATATTTGTGGTCGTACATTATTACAAGAAAATTGAGATATATATCATGGACTATTTGTACCAGCGTTTTTGTATAGTATTACAAGAAAGAGATATACACTTGGACTATGTATACCAGCTTTTATTTATGTATTATATGACATCGTCTCTATTGCTGATATCTATATATATATATATGTGTTGATATTTATCCCATCTTAGAGGTTCTTTGCCCAGAGATGGGTATGTATATTGTCTATGGGTGTTGTATTAATTGCGGCGGATCTGTAGATGAGAGATTATATTTTCATGTATCTGTGTATATCTTGGTATATGTTTACCTCTTGGCCATATGTATGTATTTATCTATTTATTTATTTGATCCCATACCACTGTTCTCTTGTGTGCTATAGTATTGTATTTGTAATCGTTTTTGTTTATGTATTTTTGTATTTTTTATTGGTGATTAGTGGTTTGTGCGCCCTGGATGGTTCTGGTTTTGTATGCCAGTACATTTGCCCCTTTCCAATATGGCGATGGGTATTGTTTGCGCACGCGCAGTTGCGCCGCTCTCCTTCCTGGTTTTCGCTATGCCTTGTGGGGCGGATCACATGGGGCCAGTGTGTTTCCGGCCCCGCAGGCTGTGCGGACCGGATATGGATGTTGCGGTGCAGCTGGGCTGGCGTGCGCTGTTATTTCCGGTCGATGAGCTATTTAATTGGTGCCCCCCTTGTGTTTGGCACCCCCCTGAGGAAGGCTACCCGCCGAAACGCGCGTCGGGGAGGACTGGGCTGTCGTGCACGTGTTCGGTGATACATCACTGTGGTATGTACCATGTATTCTGTTTTGGATATTTGTCCATAGGGTCGTATATGCTATTAATGGGCTCTTATATTGCGAACAGCGTTGCACTACAGCCTGGTCCCTGTATGTGAGATGGGTATGCGGGCCTGTGTAGGGGATCTGTATGCCCGCCATGCTGTGCACCTGTGTTTTTATTCAATAAAGTTGTTTCTATTTTTCATTATCGGACGTTTCTTTGACTGCTTGTTTGGTGCTTTTTGGTATTATCTCTATGTGCAGTTGTCCATGTATGGTCCTAAGTCTGTCTTGATCCACATGGTTAGTGTTGTTATCAATTTATGATACAATCAAGACAGACTATGTATGCCAGTGAATTGTGAATATTTAAATGAGGCCTGACAGTTATTGCATTCTAGAGTCCATGGATGACTAGATTACTCTTCTTATAATTTCTTCCTGGCTTTGCACATTGTGCAAAGCCTTTATGAGTGTCCAAGTAGCACAACTACACTTTCTTAATTTTTTTATGACGCACTCTAGTTGATACCTTCAAGGGTGTATGGATGACACCACTTCTACGCTTCTAAATATTGACAGGCTCTCCACTGTGCACAAAGCTTTTATGGGAACACAACTAATCTTTGTTCATAATATTTTAATTATGCGCTGAAGTTGTTGCCTTCAAGGGTGTATGAATGACCCAGCTTGTAATTTGTGGCAAGACTTGCACTTAGCAGAGAAACATCCCCAAAACATAATGTTTTCACCTCCATGCTTGACAATGGGGATGGTGTTCTTTGGGTCATAGGCAGCATTCCTCTTCCTCCAAACACGTCGAGTTGAGTTAATGCCAAAGACCTCAATTTTTGTCTCATCTGACCACAGCACCTTCTCCTAATTACTCACAGAATCATCCAGGTGTTCATTGGCAAACTTCAGACGGACCTGCGCATGCGCCTTTTTGAGCAGGGGAACCTTGCGGACACTGTAGGATTTTAAACCTTTACAGCGTAATGTGTTACCAATGGTTTTCTTGGTGACTGTGGTCCCAGCTGCCTTGAGATCATTAACAAGTTCCTCCGTGTAGTTTTAGGCTGATATCTCACCTTCCTCATGATCAAGGATACCCCACGAGGTGAGATTTTGCATGGTGCCCCAGATCGATGTCGATTGACAGTCATTCTGTATTTCTTCCATTTTCTTACTATTGAACAAACAGTTGTCTCTGTCTCACCCAGCATCTTACTCATTGTTTTGTAGCCCATTCCAGCTTTGTGCAGGTCTATGATCTTGTCCCTGACATCCTTATATAGCTCTTTGGTCTTGCCCATTAGAGTTGAGCGACCTTGACCTTTTTAGAGTCGAGCCGGGTTTTGCGAAACCCGACTATGTCCAAAGTCGGGTCGAGTGAAATCGGCCGATTATGACGTAAAGTCGGGATCGACCGAAACACGAAACCCAATGCAAGTCAATGGGGCAGCATAGTCGGCAGTGAGTGGGGGCCAGGAAAACACCTAGAGTGCCCATTTTAATGTCAAAACCATCCATTCTTCTTAATGAAGCTTGTCAAGCGTAATTTACCTTAAAATAATTGGAAGGCATTTGAAATTGGGGGTCATTTGGCTAAAGTTGTGGGGGGTAGGGCTGGTTCAAGTAATTAGTGGGCCCAGTAAATCTGGACCACGTCACGGCAGTGGAGCAGGGAGAGGTAAGTATTTCAACTTTGCAAGTGCTGTGATCCTGAGCAAGCAGGGGGGGCCCACTCGTTGGCATTGGCACTGGCACAGGGCCCCTCAAAGTACAGCGGTGTGTTTGCACGGCGGGGGCGCCTCCCACCGGCAGCAACACTTTTGCGTACTATGAGAGGCCCTGTGCCAGTGACGTCGCCAACTAGTATTCCTCCCCCCACCTGATGAAGGAACCTGCACTTTCATCTGCACCTTCCTCTTTGTCCCCGTGTAAGGTGGTATGGTATGCGGGAAGAGCAACCTGACTTTCAGCAGGGTCACAATGTTGTTGTGTAGCGTGCACGGGGAATGTTGCGTTATGGGTCAATGTACCAGCAGACTCATCTATCACTGGCTGGGCAATGGGCACGATGAAGTGGAAACACAGATATAGGCCCAAAGAAGAAAGTGGGCTAAATGCAGTTCAAAATTGGTAACACAGGAATAACCAGGGGGCATTGCAGTGGAGGACAACTGGAATGAGAGGCTGACACAGAGAGTAGGGCCAAATCAGTAAGTAGTCGAAATGCAGTTCAAAATTGGCAACCGTAGTAAACAGGCGGCACAGCTTTGTTCAGTGGAGGAGAACAGCAAGGAGTGGCAGACACCGATAGTAGGCCCCAACCCAACTAGTAGGCCAAATGCAGTCTAACATTAACAACTACTTAACGAGAGGCTGAAAATGGAATTTCAGGACAGGAAACCAGGAGAACAGCAAGGAGTGGCAGACACCGATAGTAGGCCCCAAACCAACTAGTACGCCAAATGCAGTTGTTCCATTTAACCACAATTTAATGAGAGCCTGAAGATAGAAGCTCAGGAAAGGCAACCTGGGGAACACCTTGGAGTGTAACACACCATCTCTCTCCACCCCATACCCATTTTGTAGGCCTAATGCTGTGTACTTTTCTACAACTACTAAACGAGAGTCGGAAGACCGAAGCAATGGCAAGGAAACCTGGGGAACACCTTGGAGTGTAACACACCATCTCTCTCCACCCGATACCCATTTTGTAGGCCTAATGCAGTGTAGTTTTCTACAACTACTAAACGAGAGTCGGAAGATCGAAGCAATGGCGAGGAAACCTGGAGAACACCTTGGAGTGTAACACACCATCTCTCTCCACCCCATTCCCCATTTTTTAGGCCTAATGCAGCCTACTTTCCGACACCTACTAAACGAGAGCATGAAGATCGAAGCTCAGGAAAGGCAACCTGGGGAACACCTTGGAGTGTAACAACAACCTCTCTCTACACCACGGAAGGGCTGATTCTTAGGAAGGAAGGCTGTTGTAAATAAGCATTGCGCGCCCGAGGGTGATTATATTCTTATTCGGTATCTACTCACCCTCGGACGCGCCATGCTTCTTGATTTGTAATTAATGTTTATTTGCAATGTGCTTTTGACTTACTCAATTATTTTTTTAATTATTGATTTTATTAAATTAATAGTTTAACATCTTATTGGAAATAATTTAAAGGAGACGCGACAGGACAACACTCGGTGGATGCCATATCTGTGTTCACAACTCCAAAAAAACCTTTCAGTTAACTTCTTGCAGGAGAAAGTAATTGTAGCTGGTGGACCTTTTAGTACAGTTCCAGATTTTTGTTGTGTGTTTGTTTTTAATGTTAAAATGTCTGCATTTGAGATCTCAACACGATCTTATTTTTTATAATCAAAATAATTATTTTTTTATTTTAAGATGTTGGTTCAAGGGGTACACGGGCAGCAGTAGACAGGTCAGTGGAGGCCTAGTGGAAGGAGGGACCGCAGATGCGCCACTGTTTCACCCATACACAATTTGTAGGCCTAATGCAGCGTAGTTTCCAACAGCTAGTAAACGAGAGCCGGAAGATCGAAGCTCAGGAAAGGCAACCTGGGGAACACCTTGGAGTGTAACAACAACCTCTCTCTACACCACGGAAGGGCTGATTCTTAGGAAGGAAGGCTGTTGTAAATAAGCATTGCGCGCCCGAGGGTGATTATATTCTTATTCGGTATCTACTCACCCTCGGACGCGCCATGCTTCTTGATTTGTAATTAATGTTTATTTGCAATGTGCTTTTGACTTACTCAATTATTTTTTTAATTATTGATTTTATTAAATTAATAGTTTAACATCTTATTGGAAATAATTTAAAGGAGACGCGACAGGACAACACTCGGTGGATGCCATATCTGTGTTAACAACTCCAAAAAAACCTTTCAGTTAACTTCTTGCAGGAGAAAGTAATTGTAGCTGGTGGACCTTTTAGTACAGTTCCAGATTTTTGTTGTGTGTTTGTTTTTAATGTTAAAATGTCTGCATTTGAGATCTCAACACGATCTTATTTTTTATAATCAAAATAATTATTTTTTTATTTTAAGATGTTGGTTCAAGGGGTACACGGGCAGCAGTAGACAGGTCAGTGGAGGCCTAGTGGAAGGAGGGACCGCAGATGCGCCACTGTTTCACCCATACACAATTTGTAGGCCTAATGCAGCGTAGTTTCCAACAGCTAGTAAACGAGAGCCGGAAGATCGAAGCTCAGGAAAGGCAACCTGGGGAACACCTTGGAGTGTAACAACAACCTCTCTCTACACCACGGAAGGGCTGATTCTTAGGAAGGAAGGCTGTTGTAAATAAGCATTGCGCGCCCGAGGGTGATTATATTCTTATTCGGTATCTACTCACCCTCGGACGCGCCATGCTTCTTGATTTGTAATTAATGTTTATTTGCAATGTGCTTTTGACTTACTCAATTATTTTTTTAATTATTGATTTTATTAAATTAATAGTTTAACATCTTATTGGAAATAATTTAAAGGAGACGCGACAGGACAACACTCGGTGGATGCCATATCTGTGTTAACAACTCCAAAAAAACCTTTCAGTTAACTTCTTGCAGGAGAAAGTAATTGTAGCTGGTGGACCTTTTTAGTACAGTTCCAGATTTTTGTTGTGTGTTTGTTTTTAATGTTAAAATGTCTGCATTTGAGATCTCAACACGATCTTATTTTTTATAATCAAATTAATTTTTTAAATATTTTATTAGGTTGGTTCAAGGGGTACACGGGCCGCAGTAGACAGGTCAGTGGAGGCCTAGTGGAAGGAGTGACCGCAGACAGGCATCGAAGGCCTAAAATAATAACACATGGCTGTAGGCAATTTTAAATTGGTTCCAGGGTTACACGGGCAGCAGTGGTGTGGTCAGTGGAGGCCTAGTGGAAGGAGTGACCGCAGACAGGCATCGAAGGCCTAAAATATTAACACATGGCTGTAGGCAATTTTAAATTGGTTCCAGGGGTACTTGGGCAGCAGTGCCCTGGTCAGTGTAGTAGTAGTTGAAAGAATGTACCGCAGACAGGCATCGAAGGCCTAAAATAAAAAAATTGGGCTGGCTGTAGGCAATTTTAAATTGGTTCCAGGGTTACACGGGCAGCAGTGGTGTGGTCAGTGGAGGCCTAGTGGAAGGAGTGACCGCAGACAGGCATCGAAGGCCTAAAATAATAACACATGGCTGTAGGCAATTTTAAATTGGTTCCAGGGTTACACGGGCAGCAGTGGTGTGGTCAGTGGAGGCCTAGTGGAAGGAGTGACCGCAGACAGGCATCGAAGGCCTAAAATAATAACACATGGCTGTAGGCAATTTTAAATTGGTTCCAGGGTTACACGGGCAGCAGTGGTGTGGTCAGTGGAGGCCTAGTGGAAGGAGTGACCGCAGACAGGCATCGAAGGCCTAAAATAATAACACATGGCTGTAGGCAATTTTAAATTGGTTCCAGGGTTACACGGGCAGCAGTGGTGTGGTCAGTGGAGGCCTAGTGGAAGGAGTGACCGCAGACAGGCATCGAAGGCCTAAAATAATAACACATGGCTGTAGGCAATTTTAAATTGGTTCCAGGGTTACACGGGCAGCAGTGGTGTGGTCAGTGGAGGCCTAGTGGAAGGAGTGACCGCAGACAGGCATCGAAGGCCTAAAATATTAACACATGGCTGTAGGCAATTTTAAATTGGTTCCAGGGGTACTTGGGCAGCAGTGCCCTGGTCAGTGTAGTAGTAGTTGAAAGAATGTACCGCAGACAGGCATCGAAGGCCTAAAATAAAAAAATTGGGCTGGCTGTAGGCAATTTTAAATTGGTTCCAGGGTTACACGGGCAGCAGTGGTGTGGTCAGTGGAGGCCTAGTGGAAGGAGTGACCGCAGACAGGCATCGAAGGCCTAAAATAATAACACATGGCTGTAGGCAATTTTAAATTGGTTCCAGGGTTACACGGGCAGCAGTGGTGTGGTCAGTGGAGGCCTAGTGGAAGGAGTGACCGCAGACAGGCATCGAAGGCCTAAAATATTAACACATGGCTGTAGGCAATTTTAAATTGGTTCCAGGGGTACTTGGGCAGCAGTGCCCTGGTCAGTGTAGTAGTAGTTGAAAGAATGTACCGCAGACAGGCATCGAAGGCCTAAAATAAAAAAATTGGGCTGGCTGTAGGCAATTTTAAATTGGTTCCAGGGTTACACGGGCAGCAGTGGTGTGGTCAGTGGAGGCCTAGTGGAAGGAGTGACCGCAGACAGGCATCGAAGGCCTAAAATAATAACACATGGCTGTAGGCAATTTTAAATTGGTTCCAGGGTTACACGGGCAGCAGTGGTGTGGTCAGTGGAGGCCTAGTGGAAGGAGTGACCGCAGACAGGCATCGACGGCCTAAAATAATCACACATGGCTGTAGGCAATTTTAAATTGGTTCCAGGGGTACACGGGCAGCAGTGGTCTGGTCAGTGGAAGTCTAGTGGAAGGAGTGACCGCAGACAGGCTTCGAAGGCCTAACATAACAAAAATGTCAAAACAATGGTATTGTCAGTGCCAGTCATTGAAGGATGTCAGCGCCTAGACTACACATTGGTGAAGCTGTGAGAGATAATTTTGCTAGTGGTAGAGCACTGTTTGAGCTGGGGGGGGGGGGAACTGGCTTGTGGCCGGCGGTACAGGCACAGGGCCCCTCATATTACAACGGTGAGTCTGACGTTGGGTGCGCACCACCACCGCCAGAGACACTTTATTGTACTATGAGGGACCCAGTGGCAGTGCCGTCGACCAAAAGCGGGCTCACCCACCTCTTCAGACAAACAGCACTCTCAAGGGTCCAAGCGCAAAGTGGCGATAGCACGACCCCGTGTGGGGAGTTTGGCCATTTCGTGAGGTGGAAACATGTCGTATGCTGGACAATCAGGTGAAGAAAATTACGAGATTGGAAAAGTCATTCAGAATAGTCCACAGGCAAGACCTTTTCATAGGAAAGCTAGGTGTCAGCCGGGCAGGGTGGGGCAAAAGATTTTGAAATCCAGTTGTGGTTCATTTTAATGAAGGTTAGATCATCTACATTTTGGGTAGACAGACGAGTCCTTTTTTCTGTTAGTATTGAACCTGCAGCACTGAATACTCTTTCTGATAGGACACTAGCTGCCGGGCAAGCAAGCTCCTGCAATGCATATTCTGCCAATTCTGGCCAGGTGTCTAATTTGGATGCCCAGTAATCAAATGGGAATGACGGTTGAGGGAGAACGTCGATAAGGGATGAAAAATAGTTTGTAACCATACTGGACAAATGTTGTCTCCTGTCACTTTGAATTGATGCTGCAGTACCTGTCCTGTCTGCGGTCCTAGAAAAATCACTCCACAACCTGGTCAGAAAACCCCTCTGGCCAACGCCACTTCTGATTTCTGCCCCTCTAACACCTCTGGTCTGCTGGCCCCTGGAGCTCGTGTGAGAACGATCACGGGCGCTGTGTGCAGGGAATGCCAGAAGCAAACGGTCAACAAGAGTTGATTGTTTTGTTGCTAATATTAGTTCCAAGTTCTCATGTGGCATAATATTTTGCAATTTGCCTTTATAGCGAGGATCAAGGAGGCAGGCCAACCAGTAATCGTCATCGTTCATCATTTTTGTAATGCGTGTGTCCCTTTTGAGGATACGCAAGGCATAATCCGCCATGTGGGCCAAAGTTCCCGTTGTCAAATCTGCGGTTGTGCTTGGTTGAGGGGCAGTTGCAGGCAAATCTACGTCACTTGTGTCCCTCAAAAAACCAGAACCCGGCCTTGCCACGCCACCAATTTCCCGTGCCCCCGGGAAAGCTTCCTCATTAAAAATATACTCATCCCCATCATCCTCCTCATCCTCCACCTCCTCTTCGCCCGGTACCTCGTCATGTACACTGCCCTGACCAGACAATCGCTGACTGTCATCAAGGCTTTCCTCTTCCTCTGGTGCAGACGCCTGATCCTTTATGTGCGTCAAACTTTGCATCAGCAGACGCATTAGGGGGATGCTCATGCTTATTATGGCGTTGTCTGCACTAACCAGCCGTGTGCATTCCTCAAAACACTGAAGGACTTGACACATGTCTTGAATCTTCGACCACTGCACACCTGACAACTCCATGTCTGCCATCCTACTGCCTGCCCGTGTATGTGTATCCTCCCACAAAAACATAACAGCCCGCCTCTGTTCGCACAGTCTCTGAAGCATGTGCAGTGTTGAGTTCCACCTTGTTGCAACGTCTATGATTAGGCGATGCTGGGGAAGGTTCAAAGAACGCTGATAGGTCTGCATACGGCTGGAGTGTACAGGCGAACGGCGGATATGTGCGCAAAGTCCACGCACTTTGAGGAGCAGGTCGGATAACCCCGGATAACTTTTCAGGAAGCACTGCACCACCAGGTTTAAGGTGTGAGCCAGGCAAGGAATGTGTTTCAGTTGGGAAAGGGAGATGGCAGCCATGAAATTCCTTCCGTTATCACTCACTACCTTGCCTGCCTCAAGATCTACAGTGCCCAGCCACGACTGCGTTTCTTGCTGCAAGAACTCGGACAGAACTTCCGCGGTGTGTCTATTGTCGCCCAAACACTTCATAGCCAATACAGCCTGCTGACGTATGCCAGTAGCTGCCCCATAATGGGAGACCTGGTGTGCAACAGTGGCAGGTGCGGATGGAGTGTTTGTGCGACTGCGGTCTGTGGACGAGCTCTTGCTTCTGCAGGAGGACGAGGAGGAGGAGGAGGAGGAGGGGGTGCGAACGGCTACAGACAACTGTTTACTAGACCGTGGGCTAGGCAGAACTGTCCCAAACTTGCTGTCCCCTGTGGACCCTGAATCCACCACATTTACCCAGTGTGCCGTGATGGACACGTAACGTCCCTGGCCATGCCTACTGGTCCATGCATCTGTTGTCAGGTGCACCTTTGTGCTCACAGATTGCCTGAGTGCATGGACGATGCGCTCTTTAACATGCTGGTGGAGGGCTGGGATGGCTTTTCTGGAAAAAAAGTGTCGACTGGGTAGCTCGTAGCGTGGTACAGCGTAGTCCATCAGGTCTTTGAAAGCTTCGCTTTCAACTAACCGGTAGGGCATCATCTCTAACGAGATTAGTCTAGCTATGTGGGCGTTCAAACCCTGTGTACGCGGATGCGAGGCTAAGTACTTCCTTTTTCTAACCATAGTCTCATGTAGGGTGAGCTGGACTGGAGAGATGGAGATCGTGGAACTAGCGGGGGTGCCGGTGGACATGGCAGACTGAGAGACGGTGGGAGATGGTATTGTTGCCGCCGGTGCCCTAGATGCAGTGTTTCCTACTACGAAACTGGTGATTCCCTGACCCTGACTGCTTTGGCCTGGCAAAGATACCTGCACAGATACAGCAGGTGGTGCGCTAAATGGTGGTCCTACACTGCCGGAAGGGATGTTGCGTTGATGACTAGCTTCATTGGCCGAGGGTGCAACAACCTTAAGGGACGTTTGGTAGTTAGTCCAAGCTTTCAAATGCATGGTGGTTAAATGTCTATGCATGCAACTAGTATTGAGACTTTTCAGATTCTGACCTCTGCTTAAGGAAGTAGAACATTTTTGACAGATGACTTTGCGCTGATCAATTGGATGTTGTTTAAAAAAATGCCAGACTGCACTCTTTCTAGCATCGGATACCTTTTCAGGCATTGCAGACTGAGCTTTAACCGGATGGCCACGCTGTCCTCCACCAGGTTTTGGCTTTGCCACGCGTTTTGGGCAAGATACGGGCCCGGCAGATGGAACCTGTGGCGATGTTGATGCCTGCTGCGGCCCCTCCTCCTCCTCTGCTTCAGAACTGCTGCCGCCTGCACCCTGTTCCCCCAATGGCTGCCAATCGGGGTCAAGAACTGGGTCATCTAATAACTCTTCTTGTACCTCCTGCGCAACTTCGTCTGTGTCACCGTGTCGTTCGGTGGTATAGCGTTCGTGATGGGGCAACATAGTCTCATCAGGGTCTGATTCTTGATCAGCACCCTGCGAGGGCAATGTTGTGGTCTGAGTCAAAGGACCAGCATAGTAGTCTGGCTGTGGCTGTGCGTCACTGCACTCCATGTCAGATTCAATTTGTAATGGGCATGGACTGTTAACTGCTTCACTTTCTAAGCCAGGGACGGTATGTGTAAAGAGCTCCATGGAGTAACCCGTTGTGTCGCCTGCTGCATTCTTCTCTGTTGTTGTTTTTGCTGAAGAGGACAAGGAAGTGACTTGTCCCTGACCGTGAACATCCACTAACGACGCGCTGCTTTTACTTTTACCAGTTTCACGAGAGGAGGCAAAAGAGCTAGAGGCTGAGTCAGCAAGATAAGCCAAAACTTGCTCTTGCTGCTCCGGCTTTAAAAGCGGTTTTCCTAATCCCAGAAAAGGGAGCGTTCGAGGCCTTGTGTAGCCGGACGACGAACCTGGCTCCACAGCTCCAGACTTAGGTGCAATATTTTTTTCCCCACGACCACCTGATGCTCCACCACTACCACTACCCTCATTACCAGCTGACAATGAACGCCCCCGGCCACGACCTCTTCCACTAGACTTCCTCATTGTTTTAAAAACGTAACCAAACTAACGTTATTTGTTGCAGTCACACAACTTACACGGTGAGCTATAACTTCAGTATGATTTAGCTACCCCTTTACAGGTTGGTGAGACCACCGCGAAAATCAGGCACAATGTTACACACTCTTTTTTTGGTGGCTGCAAATTAGAGAGATGCCCCACACGCAGGACTGTCACTGAAGCACAAATGTTAATATTAATGTCACACTATTATTTGTTTTTTATTTTTATTTTTTTCAGGAACACTTTAGAAACCCCCCCAAAAAAAAAAAAATTTGATTTTTGCAGGGAGAATTTAGAAAACAAATGTAACAAACTATATGCTTTCTATGGGCCACTGAGTGAGAGATGACGCACACAGGAATCAGGAGTGGCACACAAGCCCAGAGGCCAATATTTTTCTACCAATGATTGATGGAGTTATTTTCTCTGGTAGATTTTGGAACCCAAATCAAGGAAAAAAAATATAGGCTTTCTATGGACCACAATTGGAGAGAGAGAGAGAGAGAGAGAGAGAGAGAGAGAGAGAGAGATGGCACACCCAGGAGTCAAGACTGGCACACAAGCAGAAAGGCCAATATTAATCTCCCACTGTTTTTTTTTTTTTTTTTTTTTTTTTCAGGGAGACTTTAGAAAAAAAAATAATAAAAAAAATATGATTTTATCAGGAAGAATTTAGAAACCAAATAAAATAAAATGATTTTTTCAGGGAGAATTTATAAAACAAATAAAAACAAAAATAGGCGTTCTATGGCCCACTGACTGAGAGATGACGCACACAGGAATCAGGAGTGGCACACAAGCCCAGAGGCCAATATTTTTCTACCAATGATTGATGTAGTTATTTTCTCTGGTAGATTTTGGAACCCAAATCAAGGAAAAAAAATATAGGCTTTCTATGGACCACAATTGGAGAGAGAGAGAGAGAGAGAGAGAGAGAGAGAGAGAGAGAGATGGCACACCCAGGAGTCAAGACTGGCACACAAGCAGAAAGGCCAATATTAATCTCCCACTGTTTTTTTTGGTTGTTTTTTTTTTTTTTTTCAGGGAGACTTTAGAAAAAAAAATAATAAAAAAAATATGATTTTATCAGGAAGAATTTAGAAACCAAATAAAATAAAATGATTTTTTCAGGGAGAATTTAGAAAACAAATAAAACCAAAAATAGGCGTTCTATGGCCCACTGACTGAGAGATGACGCACCCAGGAGTCAAGACTGGCACACAAGCAGAAAGGCCAATATTAATCTCCCACTGTTTTTTTTTTTTTTTTTTCAGGGAGACTTTAGAAAAAAAAATAATAAAAAAAATATGATTTTATCAGGAAGAATTTAGAAACCAAATAAAATAAAATGATTTTTTCAGGGAGAATTTATAAAACAAATAAAAACAAAAATAGGCGTTCTATGGCCCACTGACTGAGAGATGACGCACACAGGAATCAGAAGTGGCACACAAGCCCAGAGGCCAATATTTTTCTACCAATGATTGATGTAGTTATTTTCTCTGGTAGATTTTGGAACCCAAATCAAGGAAAAAAAATATAGGCTTTCTATGGACCACAATTGGAGAGAGAGAGAGAGAGAGAGAGAGAGAGAGAGAGATGGCACACCCAGGAGTCAAGACTGGCACACAAGCAGAAAGGCCAATATTAATCTCCCACTGTTTTTTTTGGTTGTTTTTTTTTTTTTTTTTCAGGGAGACTTTAGAAAAAAAAATAATAAAAAAAATATGATTTTATCAGGAAGAATTTAGAAACCAAATAAAATAAAATGATTTTTTCAGGGAGAATTTAGAAAACAAATAAAACCAAAAATAGGCGTTCTATGGCCCACTGACTGAGAGATGACGCACCCAGGAGTCAAGACTGGCACACAAGCAGAAAGGCCAATATTAATCTCCCACTGTTTTTTTTTTTTTTTTTTCAGGGAGACTTTAGAAAAAAAAATAATAAAAAAAATATGATTTTATCAGGAAGAATTTAGAAACCAAATAAAATAAAATGATTTTTTCAGGGAGAATTTAGAAAACAAATAAAACCAAAAATAGGCGTTCTATGGCCCACTGACTAAGAGAGAGAGAGAGAGATGGAACGCTTAGTACTGGCACACAAGCCCAAAGGGCAATATTAATCTCCCTTTTTTTTTCCAGGGAGAATTTCTAAAACCCCCCCCAAAAAAAAAATAGGCTTTCTATGGCCCACTATTTGTGAGAGAGATGGGACGCTCAGGACTGGCACAGATGGCACGCTCAGGACTGGCACAGAAGCCCAGAGGCCAATATTAATCTCCCTTTTTTTCTGGGAGAATTTATAAAACCAAAAAAATATTTAAATAGGCTTTCTATGGCCCACTATTTGTGAGAGAGATGGCACGCTCAGGACTGGCACAGATGGCACGCTCACAACTGGCACACAAGCCCAGAGGCCAATATTAATCTCCCTTTTTTTCTGGGAGAATTTATAAAACCAAAAAAAAAATTAAATAGGCTTTCTATGGCCCACTATTTGTGAGAGAGATGGGACGCTCAGGACTGGCACAGATGGCACGCTCAGGACTGGCACAGAAGCCCAGAGGCCAATATTAATCTCCCTTTTTTTCTGGGAGAATTTATAAAACCAAAAAAATATTTAAATAGGCTTTCTATGGCCCACTATTTGTGAGAGAGATGGCACGCTCAGGACTGGCACAGATGGCACGCTCACAACTGGCACACAAGCCCAGAGGCCAATATTAATCTCCCTTTTTTTCTGGGAGAATTTATAAAACCAAAAAAAAAATTAAATAGGCTTTCTATGGCCCACTATTTGTGAGAGAGATGGGACGCTCAGGACTGGCACAGATGGCACGCTCAGGACTGGCACAGAAGCCCAGAGGCCAATATTAATCTCCCTTTTTTTCTGGGAGAATTTATAAAACCAAAAAAATATTTAAATAGGCTTTCTATGGCCCACTATTTGTGAGAGAGATGGCACGCTCAGGACTGGCACAGATGGCACGCTCACAACTGGCACACAAGCCCAGAGGCCAATATTAATCTCCCTTTTTTCAGGGAAAATTTATAAAACCAAAAAAAAAATTAAATAGGCTTTCTATGGCCCACTATTTGTGAGAGAGATGGCACACTCAGGACTGGCACACAAGCCCAAAGGCCAATATTAATCTCCCACTGTATTTTTATCAGGGAGAATTTATACACCCCACAAAAAAAAATACAGAAAAATGAAAAGGCTTTCTATGGCCCACTATGTGAGAGAGATGGCACACACAGGGATGGCACTCTAGCAGAAATGCCAAATTGCCAATCTTAATCTCCCACCAAAAAAAAAAAAAAAAAAAAACAGGGAATGTCCTACAATTACTATCTCCCTGCCTGCAGTAATCTCAGCCAGGTATGGCAGGCAGCTACTATCTCCCTGCCTGCAGTAATCTCAGCCAGGTATGGCAGGCAGCAATAAGGAGTGGACTGATGCACAAATGAAATAAAAAGTGTGGACAAACAAAAAAGATAGCTGTGCAGAAAGGAAGGAACAAGAGGATTTGTGCTTTGAAAAAAGCAGTTGGTTTGCACAGCGGCGTACACACAGCAATGCAGCTATCAGGGAGCCTTCTAGGGCAGCCCAATGAGCTACAGCGCTGAGGGGAAAAAAAAAAACTTCCACTGTCCCTGCACACCGAGGGTGGTGTTGGACAGTGCAAATCGCTGCAGCACAAGCGGTTTTGTGGTTAATGGACCCTGCCTAACGCTATCCCTGCTTCTGACAAAGCGGCAGCAACCTCTCCCTAAGCTCAGATCAGCAGCAGTAAGATGGCGGTCGGCGGGAACGCCTCTTTATAGCCCCTGTGACGTCGCAGACAGCAAGCCAATCACTGCAATGCCCTTCTCTAAGATGGTGGGGACCAGGACCTATGTCATCACGCTGCCCACACTCTGCGTTTACCTTCATTGGCTGAGAAATGGCGCTTTTCGCGTCATTGAAACGCGACTTTGGCGCGAAAGTCGCGTACCGCATGGCCGACCACGCACAGGGGTCGGATCGGGTTTCATGAAACCCCGACTTAGCCAAAAGTCGGCGACTTTTGAAAATGTTCGACCCGTTTCGCTCAACCCTATTGCCCATGTTATAGAGGATAGACTCTGACTGATTAATTGAGTCTGTGGACAGGAGTCTTTTCTAAAGGTGACTATATAAGACAGTTGTCTTTAATGCAGGTAATGAGTTGATTAGGAGTATCTAACTGGTCTGTAGGAGCCAGAACTCTTAATGGTTGGTAGGGGATCAAATACTTATTTCTCACTGCAAAATGCAAATAAATTTATATAATTTCTACAATGTGATTTTCTGGATTTTATTTTTGTTATTCTATCTCTCAATGTTAAAATTAACCTACCCTTAAAATTATAAACTATTCATGTGTTTGTCAGTGGGCAAAGTTACAAAATCAGCAAGGGATCAAATACCTATTTCCCCCACTGTGTATATATATATATATATATATATATATATATATATATATATATATATATATATATATACATACATATATATATATATATATATTGTAGCGTGGCTAAAGGATGTCTAATCGATGGGAGATATGTGTCTTATAGATGGCTTGTTGCTGTGATGTAACCATGGCTACCTATATGTGTTTCAGGACCTGTGGTGATGTCACAACCACATGTCTGGTCATGTGATGGGTTCTGGGTGTGGTTAGACATATAAAAGAAAGCCTAATGCTTAACACAGGTAGGTATGTGTGGAGGTGAAACCCTCCTGAGTGTGTTACGGCTTCAGGACTGAGCCGGATGAACTGGACACTTGTTTTTCTTTACCTGAACCAAAGGCTATTTGTTTTCTGTTGTTTGCCACATGGTTTATGAAGCAATAAACCCAGTGAACTTTAAAGGAACACGTCTCCTGAGTGTCAGCCGTCGCAGCTGAGTGAGTGAAATCCCTACAATTGGTGGTAGACGTGCGAGCAGCGTTCCCAGCGGAGACGTGAGTTTATTTTGAATGTCCTGGGTCAAGGCTGTTGCAAGCCAGCAAAATGGAGGACCTGCTGAAACAATTGGTCCAGATGCAGTCACAGCAGGAGAAAAGGCAGCAAGAGACCAACAGGCTGTTGATGCAGCAGATACAACAGAGCCAGCAGGAGCAACGGCAGCAGATGCAACAAAGCCAGCAGGAGCAACGGCAGCAGTTACAACAGAGCCAGCAGCAGATGCAGCAGAGCCAGCAGGAGCAACGGCAGCAGATGCAGCAGAGCCAGCAGGAGCATCAGCAGCAGATGCAGCTTCTGGCAACCGCCATCCAGGGCAAGGCGAGCGCCCCAACCCCAGGTTTGGCTGATGACACCCACGTCCGGAAAACGGTAAGACGCGCATTGCAGAAAATGACTCCCGGGGATGATGTTGAGGCCTTCCTGACGGTGTTTGAGAGGGTCGCTGAGAGGGAAAAACTTCCGCCAGAGCAGTGGGCAGAGGTACTTGCGCCATACCTGACGGGAGAACCCCAGAAGGCGTACTATGATTTGACCTTGCAGGATGCCAAAGAGTATCACAAATTGAAAGCCGAGATTCTCGCACGTTTGGGGGTGACACTGACTGTCAGGGCACAGCGAGTTCACTCCTGGGGCTATCACCGGGACAAACCACCTCGTTCCCAAATGTTTGATCTGTTGCACCTGGTCCAGAAATGGCTGCAGCCAGAGTCCTCTGCGCCTGCACAGATGGTAGAACGGGTGATGATGGATCGGTTTGTCCATTCCCTCCCGAGGCCTATACAGTCTTGGGTTGCCCAGGGTGATCCCCAGAATGCCGACGAGCTGATCGGACTGGTTGAGAGGTACCAAGGGTTGGAAGGCTCCTTCGGGAGGCAGCCCATGCCGTACTGGGGATCCCAGAAGGCAGCTGAGTCCCAAAAAGGGGTGGTGCGTCCAAGGTCACAAAGGGCGGGGGAGGTGGTGCCCAAGGTCCCCACGGGTGATATTATTTGTTGGAGGTGCCACAAGCCAGGACATATAGCTGCCCGTTGTTCCCAAACCACTGAGCAGATGGACTGCAGCATGGGACGCCGTTGTTCATACTATGCGTATCCAGCTTGCAGTGTGAACTCTCCGCCCAATGAGGGACCTCAAGCATGTCCCGTGAAGGTGAACGGTCAAGCAGTAACGGCACTGTTAGACTCGGGGAGCCTAGTGACCCTGGTGAGGGCCACTTTTCCTCTCCACCTGCTCCCGGGAAAGAAGGTCGGAGTGCGGTGCATACATGGTGATGCAAAGGACTACCCTGTGGCCAGTGTGAACATTGAAACGACATGTGGCACGGAGTCCCACATAGTCGGCGTCGTTCAGGACTTGTTGCACCCTATAATTATTGGCCGGGATTTCTGTTTGTTTTGGGATTTGTGGGGGAAAGGTTCTGAGCTCCCTAGCAAGAGTAGGGAACCAGTGAACCCGGGAAGGGTGGTGCCACACCCAGAGTCAGACAGATTTCCTTTTTGTGTCCTGGCTGGAGATGAGGAGGAAGTGTCCCCTGCATCTGACATTCTGGAGTTAGAGGTATCCGGTGAAAATTTTGGGACTGCCCAACATAGGGACCCCACTCTGAGGGAAGCCTTTAATAATGTCACAGTTATTGACGGGGTGGTACAGGAGCCGGGGGCAGACACAAGATTTCCCCATTTTCTAATGAGCAGGGAGTTGTTGTACCGGGTCACGAAAATAAGGGAGGAGTTGGTAGAGCAGTTGGTAGTGCCGGGTCCATATAGACGGAAGGTGTTGGACATGGCCCATTCACACATCTTGGGTGGACACCTAGGGGTGGAAAAAACGCAGGAACGGGTTGTGCAGAGGTTCTATTGGCCTGGGTGCCACCGGGAAATAGTGAACTATTGCAGGTCCTGCCCTACATGTCAGCTAACTGCTCCCACTCCTCATTTCCGGAACCCCCTTGTGCCACTGCCCATTATTGAGGTGCCATTCGAGAGAATTGCCATGGACTTGGTCGGTCCCTTAGTTAAATCAGCCCGGGGCCATCAGTATATATTAGTCATCCTGGACTACGCCACACGCTATCCTGAGGCAATTCCCTTGAGAAATTCTTCTTCAAAGAGTATAGCTCGCGAGTTGGTCCATGTCTTTTCCCGGACAGGTCTGCCGAAGGAGATCCTGACTGACCAGGGGACACCTTTCATGAGCAAGGTGATGAGGGAACTATGCAAAGCCCTGAAAATCTCCCAGTTGAGGACCTCGGTGTACCATCCCCAGTCAGATGGCCTTGTTGAGAGATTTAACAAGACACTGAAGAGCATGCTGAGAAAAGCTATAGAGAAAGACGGTAGAGACTGGGATTGTCTCTTACCCTATTTGATGTTTTCCATTCGTGAAGTTCCACAGGCCTCCACAGGTTTCTCACCGTTTGAGCTTCTGTATGGCCGACATCCACGAGGACTCCTGGATATAGCCAAGGAAACCTGGGAAGCCGAAGTCACGCCCCACAGAAGCGTCATTGAGCATGTGGCCCTGATGCAGCAGAGGATTGCAAAGGTGATGCCTATCGTGAAAGAACACCTTCTCCAAGCACAAGAAGCTCAGGCCAGGGTCTACAACCGGTCTGCAAGAGTGAGGCAATTCAATCCGGGAGACCGAGTTCTTGTGTTAGTTCCGACAGTGGAAAGCAAGTTCTTGGCCAAATGGCAAGGGCCATATGAGGTTGTCGAGAAACTTGGTGAAGTAAACTATAAAATTCACCAACCAGGAAGACGGAAACCATTCCAAGTATACCATGTCAACCTTATCAAGCCGTGGCAAGATAGAGAGCCGACAGTAACTCCATCATTGTTAAGCAACCCAGAAGATGAGGTTGGAGCGGTTACTATAGCGGAGACGCTATCGGAGTCCCAGAAACAGCAATGCCGGGAGTTACTCCAGAAAAACAGGGACCTGTTTTCCGAGTTGCCTGGGTACACGAAGGTCATAGAGCATGAGGTCCTGACAGAGCCCCATGTGCGCGTGAACGTGAAGCCCTATAGAATTCCTGAGGCCCGTCGAGAAATAGTCTCCAAGGAAGTGGAACGTATGTTGAAGCTTGGAGTCATTGAGGAATCCAAGAGCGGTTGGTCGAGCCCAATTGTCCTGGTCCCAAAACCTGATGGGGAGTGGAGATTTTGCAACGACTATAGGAAGTTGAATGAGGTCTCCAAGTTCGACGCATATCCCATGCCCCGAATTGATGAGCTCATCGAAAGGCTTGGGCCCGCCAGGTACATAACCACCTTGGATTTGACGAAAGGGTATTGGCAGATCCCCATGGCATAGGAAGCCAAGGAGAAGACGGTGTTTTCTACACCAGATGGATGCTTCCAGTATGTCCGGATGCCATTTGGCCTACAGGGAGCTCCGGCCACCTTCCAAAGGGCTATGGATAGAGTCCTTGCACCCCACAAGGCATACGCTGCTGCGTACCTAGATGATATCGTCATCTTTAGCCCGGACTGGGAGAGTCATCTGGAGAAAGTCCAAGCGGTGTTTGATGCTATAAGAGAGGCCGGATTTACAATAAACCCGAAGAAGTGTGCATTGGGTAAAGAAGAAGCTAAGTACCTTGGATACATAGTGGGTCATGGAGAAATAAAACCCCAAATCAGTAAAGTGGAGGCAATTCAAACATGGCCAAAACCAGTTTCCAAGAAGCAAGTTAAAGCCTTCCTGGGAATCGTGGGATATTACAGGAGGTTCATCCCAAACTTCGCCACAATGGCGGCGCCTCTGACTGACCTGCTAAAAGGGACAAAATCAGTAATGGTTAAGTGGTCCGAAGAAACAGATTCAGCCTTCCAAGAAATGAAAGAGGCTTTATGTAAGCAACCCGTTCTGATGGCCCCAAACTTCAAGAAAGAGTTTATTCTTCAGACAGATGCCTCAGATGTTGGGGTGGGAGCAGTCCTTTCCCAAGAACTACATGGAGAGGAGCATCCTGTTCTCTATCTGAGTAGGAAGCTGTCCTCGTCTGAAAAGAACTACTCAGTCGTTGAAAAGGAGTGCTTGGCCATAAAATGGGCAGTCGACACATTACAGTACTATTTGCTGGGACGTAAATTTAGACTGATATCCGACCATGCCCCACTTAGGTGGATGAGGGAAACGAAGGGTAGAAATGCTAGGGTCACCCGTTGGTTCTTAGCCCTGCAGGACTTCTGTTTCCATGTGGAACATAGGGCCGGAAAGCTGCACGGTAATGCTGGTGCCCTGTCAAGAATCCCTTGTCTAGTGGGAGAAAGTGCCAAGCCCCACGGCTTTAGGCAGAGGGGGGAGGTATGTAGCGTGGCTAAAGGATGTCTAATTGATGGGAGATATGTGTCTTATAGATGGCTTGTTGCTGTGATGTAACCATGGCTACCTATATGTGTTTCAGGACCTGTGGTGATGTCACAACCACATGTCTGGTCATGTGATGGGTTCTGGGTGTGGTTAGACATATAAAAGAAAGCCTAATGCTTAACACAGGTAGGTATGTGTGGAGGTGAAACCCTCCTGAGTGTGTTACGGCTTCAGGACTGAGCCGGATGAACTGGACACTTGTTTTTCTTTACCTGAACCAAAGGCTATTTGTTTTCTGTTGTTTGCCACATGGTTTATGAAGCAATAAACCCAGTGAACTTTAAAGGAACACGTCTCCTGAGTGTCAGCCGTCGCAGCTGAGTGAGTGAAATCCCTACAATATATATATATATATATATATATATATATATATATATATATATATATATAAATATATATATATATATATATATATATATATAGGTATCCAAAAATGAGGCAGCACTCCATAGTTCAGTATAAAAACGTGCAGGGTTTAATTTACCCACATATTCTGGCAACGTTTCAGCTCGCAATGAGCTTTTCTTTTGGATACCTATAATTGTGGATGATCGCTGGACTGATTGTCTTGGGGCTCTGCACCTGAAGATAAGTATTTCTGTGCTGTTCCTTTTTTCTTTTTGGCTTGAGAAATGCTCATTGCGAGCTGAAACGTTGCCAGAATATGTGGGTAAATTAAACCCTGCACGTTTTTATACTGAACTATGGAGTGCTGCCTCATTTTTGGATACCTATAAATGTGGATGATCGCTGGACTGATTGTCTTGGGGCTCTGCACCTGAAGATAAGTATTTCTGTGCTGTACCTTTTTTCTTTTTGGTATATATATATATATATATATATATATATATATATATATATATATATATATATATATATATATATATATATATATATGTGTATATATATATATATATATATATATACTAGATGGTGGCCCGATTCTAACACATTGGGTATTCTAGAATATGCATGTCCACGTAGTATATTGCCCAGCGACGTAGTGCCGTAACGTCACGGCAGGTCCTTGTCGCACACCAGCCCTGGGACCGGAAGCTGCCGCTTGCAATGGAGCGGTCCCGGGAGGGTCGCGAGGAGCAGGAAAGGCGGCGGATGGTGAGTATAGCAGGTTTTTAGTTTTTTTTTAATTATTTTTAACATGACATATTTTACTATTGATGCTGCGTAGGCAGCATCAATAGTAAATAGTTGGGGACACACAGGGTTAATAGCAGCGGTAACGGAGTATATATATATACAGTACAGACCACAATATGGACACACCTTCTCTGACACCTTTTCTTCACCTTCATGACTATGAAAATTGTACATTCACACTGAAGGCATCAAAACTATGAATTAACACATGTGGAATTATGTACTTAACAAAAAAGTGTGAAACAACTGAAATTATGTCTTATATTATAGGTTCTTCAAAGTAGCCACCTTTTTCTTTGATGACTGCTTTGCACACTCTTGGCATTCTCTTGATGAGCATCAAGAGGTAGTAACCGGGAATGGTCTTCCAACAATCTTGAAGGAGTTCTCAGAGATGCCTAGCACTTGTTGGCTCTTTTGCCTTCAGTTTGCGGTCCAGCTCACCCCAAACCATCTCAATTGGGTTCAGGTCTGGTGACTGTGGAGGCCAGGTCATCTGGCGTAGCACCCCATCACTCTCCTTCTTGGTCAAATAGCCCTTACACAGCCTAGAGGTGTGTTTGGGGTCACTGTCCTGTTGAAAAATAAATGATGGTCCAACTAAACGCAAACCTGATGAAATAGCATGCCACTGCAAGATGCTGTGGTAGCTATGCTGGTTCAGTATGCCTTTAATTTTGAATAAATCCCCAACAGTGTCACCAGCAAAGCACCCCCACAACATCACACCTCCTCCTCCATGCTTCACGGTGGGAACCAGGCATGTAGAGTCCATCCGTTCACCTTTTCTGCATTGCACAAAGGCACGGAGTTTGGAACCAAAGATTTCAAATTTGGACTCATCAGACCAAAGCACAGATTTCCACTGGTCTAATGTCCATTCCTTGTGTTCTTTAGCCCAAACAAGTCTCTTCTGCTTGTTGCCTGTCCTTAGCAGTGGTTTCCTAGCAGCTATTTTACCATGAAGGCCTGCTGCACAAAGTCTCCTCTTAACAGTTGTTGTAGAGATGTGTCTGCCGCTTGAACTCTGTGTGGCATTGACCTGGTCTCTAATCTGAGCTGCTGTTAACCTGTGATTTCTGAGGCTGGTGACTTGGATAAACTTATCCTCAGAAGCAGAGGTGACTCTTGGTCTTCCTTTCCTGGGGCAGTCTTCATATGAGCCAATTTCTTTGTAGCACTTGATGGTTTTTGCCACTGCACTTGGGGACAATTTCAAAGTTTTCCCAATTTTTCAGACTGACTGACCTTCATTTCTTAAAGTAATGATGGCCACTCGTTTTTCTTTACTTAGTTACTTTTTTCTTGCCATAATACAAATTCCAACAGTCTATTCAGTAGGATTATCAGCTGTGTATCCACCAGACTTCTGCACAACACAACTGATGGTCCCAACCCCATTTATAAGGCAAGAAATCCCACTTATTAAATCTGACAGGGCACACCTGTGAAGTGAAAACCATTTCCAGTGACTACCTCTTGAAGCTAATCAAGAGAATGCCAAGAGTGTGCAAAGCAGTCATCAAAACAAAAGGTGGCTACTTTGAAGAACCTAGAATACAAGACATAATTTCAGTTGTTTAACACTGTTGTTAGAATGTCAATTTACCCATCATGTCACTGGTGGTCATCTCGGCACTACCTCCCCAACGCACGTTTTGGTACGAAAGTTCCTTCTTCAGGGGGCGTGCATGTGCGTTGGGGAGGTAGTGCTGAGACGACCCCCAGTGACATGACGGGTAAATTGACATTCTAACAACAGTGCCGTTACCTTTTGTTTATGCTACCATGTTTCTGTAGAGCGAAATGACTTAGGTATTTTCCCCGGCGTTATCTATGTACTCATATGTGGTATTTTCCACTGATGATGTTTGAGGTCCACTAGGATGTACATTATGCTTGGGACTGCTTTGAGTCACATGTACTTGAGCTCCATAGCTTTTAATTGGCATAAGATATTATACACATGAGAGCATTGCTGTATAGTACCCCTTTTTGTCCTGGTGGTCTGGATTGGCACTTAATTTGGATTGCTCTCTATTACCTCGCATGAATACACTTGTATATGTGCTGTTCATTGTGCTCTTTTTTTAAATATCTTAATGTGTGATCAATTGACTTTAATAAAGTTTTTTTCACTTTCCTATTTATTAGTATTGACTCTTTGTCCTCCATGGTTTGATTTAAAAATACCATAAAGTTTATATTTAAGGATTAGTCTAACTGAAGACAGAACAGATCGATGCATGATGTAATTGAAGCGCCATGACGAGTTTTATGATATCGCTGGTCTCTTATTGGAAAAATTTGAAAAAGAAATAATTAATCTTTCATTTTCACCAGATTCGTTACGTTACTGTGGAAAATGAGAAAAGCTAAAGTTTAATCAAATGTCATCAGCCTAGCAGCAATCAGTCTGGTGACAAGTGGTAATTAACGGCTTAATACTATTAATTATTAAACTTCTCTCGTTAGCATAGATATATTCATACATTGGTGATTACTGACGGAATTAAGGCTAATATATGCAGATATTTAAATACACTGGCAAAATATTCTTTATTTCTGAGATATAAAAGTTGTATTTTGCATGTCTCAAATTGCGGTGAATTTGGCAGATATAGCAGACATCTTGTAATGGTCAATGGTTGAAGGACATTTACATCTTCACCTTTCTGCATGACATCGGATTACTTGTGTTAAAATAATAAAGTTGGAAGTTAATTAAAATTCCACCCCCCACCCCTGGTCCAGCAAAGTGTCTTTGCCACTGCTCCAGTGAATAAAGTAAGGTCAAACTACATGTTTTTACAGCTTTTTTTCGGCAGCAAAACCTGATCGCTTGGTTGGAAAGAACTGCAGAAAAGAAGCATGTTTTCCTTGTTTTTTTTTTGTGTTTTTGACAGTGTTTTTGATGTGTTGCATGTCTTGCAGCGCTGGAGTTCTGGGTTCAAACCCCACCAAGGACGACATCTGCAAAGAGTTTGTATGCTCTCTCCGTGTTTGCGTGGGTTTCCTTCGGGCACTCCGGTTTCCTCCCACTTTCCAAAGACATACTGATAGGGAATTTAGATTGTGAGCCCCATCCGGGACAATGATGATAATGTGTGTAAAGCGCTGCGGAATATGTTAGCGCTATATAAAAATAAAGATTATTATAAAAAATAAAGATTATTATGATAAAGATTATTATTATTATTATAAAAAATAAATATTATTATTATTATTATTTTTAGTTTTTTTTGTTTCGGTTTTGGCATGCTAGATTTGTCTCTTGGGCATGCTGGTAAAGATTAGTATTGAAAAAAAACGCCCTGTTCCATACAATCAGGTTGTGACACAAAAAAACACAGTAACACCTGATACCTACCTTTTTTGTGCCTTTTTTCAGCGTTTTTTTTTCACCACCCATTCAAGTCAATGCATGAAAAACGTTGAAAAAAATGCTGAAAGAAGTGACATGCTCTGTCCAAAAAACCATGCAAAGCACAAAATACTGATGATGAAAAAAACATTGTGTGTGCATGAGATTTCTGAAATCTCATAGTTTTTGGTGGTAATGTAATAAACAGCTGAAAGTTAGCATAAAAAAGCCTTAAAAAAATGCAGTAAAAACGGCCAGTGTGAAATTAGCCTTAATGTACTATAGTGAAAACCCCTGAAACAAAATAAGTGTGATTTGCCATTTAGAGGAATTTAAGAATTTATTTAAATTTATAATATTTTTTATCTATTTTTCTTTACTTTCCTGGAAAACTCCTTTGAAGGGAACCCATTAGCTGACATATCCAATCCTAAATGGCCACCATGTCTCTACTGAACCCCATTTTTACAAACTAATAATCTGTTTCTTGTAAGTTAGCGATTGCTCTATAATTGTAAAATCAAGTTTTAATCTGCACCCAATTCATGCAAATCTGCGAGGACTAGTCCTGGGTGGGTGTTGCTGTCCCTGGACGAATCCTCGCCCCCAAACTAGAAGCACACCTCCGGCGGCGTCATCATTGACTCTGACATCTCGTACATGTGGGTGAGGTTTTGCCTCCTGGGGGATATGCGAAGAAGCCAGATGTACACTCCAAGGCTTTATCAGAAAACTGCTCATACCCAGGAAGGAAGAGCATCATGTGCATGGTCAAGAACTGCGAGGAGTCGAAAGTGAGGTCAATCTTGAAAATCATGTCAATCATGACCCTGTAAATGTACTTACAAGAAGGGAGTCAGGATTAATTTGGGGGAATTAATGCCCCATCAGTCTAGTGCATTCTAATGAATTGAAACTCCATTTTACAATTACAAAGGAATCGCTAAGGTATAAGAAGTAGATTGTTAGAATGTAGAAATAAGGTGACATTTTAGGGGAGCTAGGGCATCTGACAGGTTCCTTTTAAAGAGGAGCTGTCACTAGGTCAGAAGCAGCCATTTTATTCCCACTGCTCACCTGAGTATACTGTTTTTTGTTTTCTAAAAATTCACCATACGGTTCCAGAGATATGGACTTTTTTAGTTAGTGCTAATTTTATGAAATTTATCAAGGGGCGTGGCTCACAGAATTCCATGGGGGCGTGTCTTTATTCTGCTCTTCATAAGCCTGGGAGCCACACCCCCTTGTAAAGATCATTAAAATTAGCTTTAAATGAAAATACCCATATTTCTAGGACTGTAAGCCAGATTTAGGCTGGTTTCACACTTGCGTTTCAAAACGCAAGCGTTTTTTTAAAAAAAAACACATGGTGAAAAAACGCATGTAAACGCGTGCAAACGCGGCGTTTTTTTGAAAAAAACGCGGCGTTTTGACGCGTTTACATGCGTTTTTTAAGCGCATGCAGATAAATGTGTGACAGCTGCCAATCATCAAAATAAAGTAAAAAACCCACTATGAAAGAGCTAGGGTTAGGGGTAGGGTTAGGGGTAGGGATCCTAACCCTAACCCTAACCCTAACCCTAAAGGGATCCTAACCCTAACCCTAAAGGGATCCTAACCCTAACCCTACCCCTAACCCTAACCCTACCCATACCCCTACCCCTAACCCTACCCCTAACCCTACCCTTAAAGGGATTAGGGTTAGGGTTAGAGGTAGGGTTAGGGGTAGGGTTAGGGTTAGAGTTAGGGTTAGGGTTAGGGGTAGGGTTAGGGTTAGGGGTAGGATCCCTTTATCAATTTTATGGTGTGGGGTGGTTTATCAGTGTGTTTTTATGTTTCTTTTTTTAAAAATGCATGTGTTTTTAATGCATGCAAACGCATGTGGTTAAAAATGCATGCGTTTACATAGACAGCAATGCATTTTTTTGCCGCAAAAAAACGCATGCGTTTTTTCACGGCAAAATAAAACGCCGCTAAAAATACTACATGTTGCATTTCTGCAACACAACGCATGCAGAAAAAAACGCATGCGTTGCAAAAACACATACAAAAAAACGCATGCGTTTTTAATGTTAAATATAGGGGAAAAAACGCGTGCGTTTTTTTTGCATTTTTTGCCGCAAAAATGCAAAAAAAAAAACTGCAAATGTGAAACCACCCTTAAAAAGACACTCAGGGGAGCAGCAGGAATGAAATAAATTAAAAAAAAGAGTCCCTTTTGACCTTATGACAGGTCACCCTTAAGGACTTAATTATATTTCAATATATTATAAAAAGTGCTAGAAAAACTCTCCAAACACTACAATCCACATCACAATCAATTATTGTTAAAAAAAGATTTATTTTTCACAATTGGTCATCTTGCGCCACTCTTGTCACTTGTAATAGGTAAGGAAGGAAACATCTAGAAATCATTTCATACAATGATATCTGCAGCCATCTGTTTGGAGATATGTGATTAATTTGTGATCGGTGTGATTCTTTTTTGCATTACTTTACATTTCTCTTTGTGACTGCCTGGCACATAGCAAAACCTGTTATGGTGTCAAAATCTAATTCCTGTGACTAAATTGCTAATTAGTAAGAGCAGCCAAATACTTGTTGCTAGGAAACCTGCTGACCTCTGGATATAAGGAGCAGATACCATCATAAAGGCCAACAGACAATCAAAATATCTCCAGATGGTGAAACATCTCATTTGTGATACTTGATTCTATGAATACCAAACAGAAAGTGAAACATGAGGGTAAGGCCGGCATCACACTTGCGAGTTTTACGGACGTAAGAGCGCAGAAACTACGTCCGTAAAACTCGCAAAAAATACGGCACAATTATTCTCTATGCCCCTGCTCCTATCTGCCGTATTTTACTGATCAGTATTATACGGCTTTCTACGGCCGTACAAAATCGCAGCATGCTGCATTTGTCACCGTACTGCGCAAGAAATACGCCAATGAAAGTCTATGGAAGCGTGAAAAATACGGATTACACACGGACCAGCAGTGTGACTTGCGAGAAATACGCAGCGCTGTTAGAGAGAAAAGCCGGCAATTCAGTGCGGTGTACAGTAAAATCACACTGACAGCTTACAGTCCAATAGGTAGAATAAATGTGTACACATAGAATAGGTATATATATATATATATATATATATATATATATATATATATATATATATATATATATATGTCAGTGAGACACATATATGTATATATATTAATATTTATTCCAGCGCTATACAGCTTGAAAGCCGGTAATTCAATTACCGGCTTTTTCTTTCTCCTTCCTAAAACCCGACATGATTTGAGACATGTTACATACAGTAAACCATGTCTTCTCTCCATTTTTTTTGCAGATTCCACACTACTAATGTCAGTAGAGTGTATCTGCAAAATTTGGCCGTTCTAGCTCTTAAAATAAAGGGTTAAATGGCGGAAAAAATTGGCGTGGGCTCCCGCGCAATTTTCTCTGCCAGAGTAGTAAAGCCAGTGACTGAGGGCAGATATTAATAGCCTGGAGAGGGTCCACGGTTATTGGCCCCCCCCTGGCTAAAAACATCTGCCCCCAGCCACCCCAGAAAAGGCACATCTGGAAGATGCGCCTATTCTGGCACTTGGCCACTCTCTTCCCATTCCCGTGTAGCGGTGGGATATGGGGTAATGAAGGGTTAATGTCACCTTGCTATTGTAAGGTGACATTAAGCCTAATTAATAATGGAGAGGCGTCAATTATGACACCTATCCATTATTAATCCAATTGAATGAAAGGGTTAAATAAAACACAAACACATTATTTAACATTATTTTAATTAAATAAAAACAATGGTTGTTGGAGTATTTTATTCTACGCCCAAACCAGTCACTGAAGACCCTCGTTCTGTGAAAGAAAAAACATAATAAACCAACAATATACTTACCCTCCGCAGATCTGTAACGTCCAACGATGTAAATCCTTCTGAAGGGGTTAAAACATTTTGCAGCCAGGAGCTTTGCTAATGCAACGCTACTCCTCGCTGCAAAACCCCGGGGAATGAGTCTAAATATAGATCAATGAGCTATATTTAGCTTCATTTGCGGTGAAGCGCCCTCTGCTGGCTGTTTATAGATCGTGGGAACTTGCCTAGAAAGCCTGGGAGCCTTCTAGGTAAGTTCCCACGATCTATGAACATCCAGCAGAGGGCGCCTCACCGCAAATGAAGCTAAATATAGCTCATTGATCTATATTTAGACTCATTCCCCGGGGTTTTGCAGCGAGGAGCAGCCTGCATTAGCAAAGCTCCTTGCTGCAAAATGTTTTAACCCCTTCAGAAGGATTTACATCGTTTGACGTTACAGATCTGCGGAGGGTAAGTATATTGTTGGTTTATTATGTTTTTTCTTTCACAGAACGAGGGTCTTCAGTGACTGGATTGGGCGTAGAATAAAATACTCCAACAACCATTGTTTTTATTTCATTAAAATAATTTTAAATAATGTGTTTGTGTTTTATTTAACCCTTTCATTCAATTGGATTAATAATGGATAGGTGTCATAATTGACGCCTCTCCATTATTAATTAGGCTTAATGTCACCTTACAATAGCAAGGTGGCATTAACCCTTCATTACCCCATATCCCACCGCTACACGGGAATGGGAAGAGAGTGGCCAAGTGCCAGAATAGGCGCATCTTCCAGATGTGCCTTTTCTGGGGTGGCTGGGGGCAGATATTTTTAGCCAGGGGGGGGGCCAATAACCATGGACCCTCTCCAGGCTGTTAATATCTGCCCTCAGTCACTGGCTTTACTACTCTGGCGGAGAAAATTGCGCGGGAGCCCACGCCAATTTTTTCCACCATTTAACCCTTTATTTTAAGAGCTAGAACGGCCAAATTTTGCAGATACACACTACTGACATTAGTAGTGTGGAATCTGCAAAAAAAATGGAGAGAAGACATGGTTTACTGTATGTAACCATGTCTCAAATCATGTCGGGTTTTAGGAAGGAGAAAGAAAAAGCCGGTAATTGAATTACCGGCTTTCAAGCTGTATAGCGCTGGAATAAATATTAATATATATACATATATGTGTCTACTGACATATATATATATATATATATATATATAGACAGTATATATATATATTTTCTTTTCTTTTTGGGACACATGGATCACTTCTATAGCGGTATGTTGGTTTTGCAAGCCTGCGAGAAAACCACGCAGTATGGATGCCATACGGATGACATACGGAGGATGCCATGCGCAAAAAACGCTGACACACCCTGCCTACGGAGGAGCTACGGACCACTATTTTCGGGACTTTTCAGCGTATTACGGCCGTAATATACGGACCGTATTGTTTTACGCTGTGTGTGACGCCGGCCTAAGAGAGTGGGTGAAGGACGGAAACACTTGTGGATTTCTGTTTCGTTCCTGCAATCACAATCCACACGCAGTTGTTAGCTAGTTAAATGCTGCTGTCAATCTCTGACAGCGGCATTTAACTAACACTTACCGGAAGCGAGTTGCTAATCTCGGCCATCGGTGACCAAAAAATTTAAAACAATAATTAACCCGATCTCGTAACGAGAAAAAAATTAGAATTACTTTTTTTGGTCGCCGCCACATTGCAATAAAATGCATCAAAAGAACGTATCTACACCAAAATGGTATCAATAAAAACATCAGCTTAGCAAGCGAAATATAAGTCTTCACCAACCCACAGATCACGAAAAATGGAGGCGCTACAGGTCTCGGAACATGGCGCCATTTTTTTAACCAAATTTGTGATTTTTTTTTTGCCACTTAAATAAAAAAGAACTTAAGGTACCGTCACATTTAGCGATGCTGCAGCGATCTAGACAACGATCCCGATCGCTGCAGCGTCGCTGTGTGGTTGCTGGAGAGCTGTCACACAGACAGCTCTCCAGCGACCAACTATGCGAAGTCCCCTGGTAACCAAGGTAAACATCGGGTTACTAAGCGCAGGGCCGCGCTTAGTAACCCGATGTTTACCCTGGTTACCAGTGCTAATGTAAAAAAAAAAAAACACTACATACTTACATTCCGGTGTCTGTCCCCCGTCGCTGTGCTTTCCTGCACTGACTGTGAGCGCCGGCTGGCCGTAAAGCACAGCGGTGACATCACCGCTGTAATCTGCTTTACGGCTGGCCGGCGCTGACAGTGCAGGGAAGCAGAACGCTGGGGGACGCGACAGACACCGGAATGTAAGTATGAAGTGTTTGGGTTTTTTAACATTTACACTGGTAACCAGGATAAACATTGGGTTACTAAGCGCGGCCCTGCGCTTAGTAACCCGATGTTTACCCTGGTTACCAGTGAAGACATCGCTGAATCGGCGTCACACATGCCGATTCAGCGATGTCTGCGGGAGATCCAGCGACGAAAAAAAGTTCTGGACTTTCTGCTCCGACCAACGATGTCACAGCAGGATCCAGATCGCTTCTGCGTGTCAAACACAACGATATCGCTATCCAGGACGCTGCAATGTCACGGATCGCTAGCGATATCGTTGTGAAGTTGGTCAGTGTGAAGGTACCTTTAGGCATGTTTGGTGTCTATGAACTTGCAGTGACCTGGAGAATCATAATGGCAGGTCAGTTTTAGTATGTAGTGAATGGTAAAACCAATGGTGTCGTTCAAAAGTACAACTTGTCCCTCAAAAAACAAGCCCTCATATGGCCATTTTGAAAGAAAAATAAAAAAAATGTATGGCTCTGGGAAGAAGGGGAGCAAAAAACGAAAATGCAATAACTGAAATACCTCTGGCAATGTTTCAGAATTAAACAGGCAATCTGTCTCCAGGGATTTGCTACCCAGTCTGAGAGGAGCATAGTGTTTGAGAAGAGACCCTAACCCCAGCTATGTGACACTTACTGGTCTGCCTGCTGTCATTTTGATAAAATCACTGTTATATTAGCTGCAGATTTTCTTGTTCTCAGAATGTTGATCTCTGTATAACCGCCGGCACCACTTATTGACTGCTTTGACATCCACTATTAGGGCATGTGGACCTCACCGAGACAGACACTGAGCCTTGGCAGTCTAAACTGTGATTTGCCTTGCTAGTCCATTCATTAGATTTAACGGGCCACCATGTAATACATCATTTGCCACTGTGTGGGCACACAAGTGTTATTGAATGTTACTCACTAGAGTTGAGCGACCTTGACCTTTTAGAGTCGAGCCGGGTTTCGCGAAACCCGACTATCTCAAAAGTCGGGTCGAGTGAAATCGGCCGATTATGACGTAAAGTCGGGATCGACCGAAACACGAAACCCAATGCAAGTCAATGGGGCAGCATAGTCGGCAGTGAGTGGGGGCCAGGAAAACACCTAGAGTGCCCATTTTAATGTCAAAACCATCCATTCTTCTTAATGAAGCTTGTCAAGCGTAATTTACCTTATAATAATTGGAAGGCATTTGAAATTGGGGGTCATTTGGCTAAAGTTGTGGTGGGTAGGGCTGGTTCAAGTAATTAGTGGGCCCAGGAAATCTGGACCACGTCACGGCAGTGGAGCAGGGAGAGGTAAGTATTTCAACTTTGCAAGTGCTGTGAACCTGAGCAAGCAGGGGGGGCCCACTCGTTGGCATTGGCACTGGCACAGGGCCCCTCAAAGTACAGCGGTGTGTTTGCACGGCGGGGGCGCCTCCCACCGGCAGCAACACTTTTGCGTACTATGAGAGGCCCTGTGCCAGTGACGTCGCCAACTAGTATTCCTCCCCCCACCTGATGAAGGAACCTGCACTTTCATCTGCACCTTCCTCTTTGTCCCCGTGTAAGGTGGTATGGTATGCGGGAAGAGCAACCTGACTTTCAGCAGGGTCACAATGTTGTTGTGTAGCGTGCACGGGGAATGTTGCGTTATGGGTCAATGTACCAGCAGACTCATCTATCACTGGCTGGGCAATGGGCAGGATGAGGAGGAAACACAGATATAGGCCCAAATAATAAAGTGGGCTAAATGCAGTTCAAAATTGGTAACACAGGAATAACCAGGGGGCATTGCAGTGGAGGACAACTGGAATGAGAGGCTGACACAGAGAGTAGGCCCAAATCAGTAAGTAGCCGAAATGCAGTTCAAAATTGGCAACCGTAGTAAACAGGCGGCACAGCTTTGTTCAGTGGAGGAGAACAGCAAGGAGTGGCAGACACCGATAGTAGGCCCCAACCCAACTAGTAGGCCAAATGCAGTCTAACATTAACAACTACTTAACGAGCGCCTGAAAACGGAATTTCAGGACAGGAAACCAGGAGAACAGCAAGGAGCGGCAGACACTGTTAGTAGGCCCCAAACCAACTAGTACGCCAAATGCAGTTGTTCCATTTAACCACAATTTAACGAGAGCCTGAAGATAGAAGCTCAGGAAAGGCAACCTGGAGAACACCTTGGAGTGGAACACACCATCTCTCTCCACCCCATACCCATTTTGTAGGCCTAATGCTGTGTAGTTTTCTACAACTACTAAACGAGAGTCGGAAGACCGAAGCAATGGCAAGGCAACCTGGGGAACACCTTGGAGTGTAACACACCATCTCTCTCCACCCGATACCCATTTTGTAGGCCTAATGCAGTGTAGTTTTCTACAACTACTAAACGAGAGTCGGAAGACCGAAGCAATGGCAAGGCAACCTGGGGAACACCTTGGAGTGTAACACACCATCTCTCTCCACCCGATACCCATTTTGTAGGCCTAATGCAGTGTAGTTTTCTACAACTACTAAACGAGAGTCGGAAGATCGAAGCAATGGCGAGGAAACCTGGAGAACACCTTGGAGTGTAACACACCATCTCTCTCCACCCCATACCCATTTTGTAGGCCTAATGCTGTGTAGTTTTCTACAACTACTAAATGAGAGTCGGAAGACCGAAGCAATGGCAAGGCAACCTGGGGAACACCTTGGAGTGTAACACACCATCTCTCTCCACCCGATACCCATTTTGTAGGCCTAATGCAGTGTAGTTTTCTACAACTACTAAACGAGAGTCGGAAGACCGAAGCAATGGCAAGGCAACCTGGGGAACACCTTGGAGTGTAACACACCATCTCTCTCCACCCGATACCCATTTTGTAGGCCTAATGCAGTGTAGTTTTCTACAACTACTAAACGAGAGTCGGAAGATCGAAGCAATGGCGAGGAAACCTGGAGAACACCTTGGAGTGTAACACACCATCTCTCTCCACCCCATACCCATTTTGTAGGCCTAATGCAGCCTACTTTCCGACAACTACTAAACGAGAGCATGAAGATCGAAGCTCAGGAAAGGCAACCTGGGGAACACCTTGGAGTGTAACACACCCTCTCTCTACACCACGGAAGGGCTGATTCTTAGGAAGGAAGGCTGTCGGAAAGAAGCAGGGCGCGTCCGAGGGTGATTATATTCTTATTAGGTATATACTCACCCTCGGACGCGCCCTGCTTCTTTATTTGTAATGAATGTTTATTTGCAATGTGGTTTTGACTTACTCTATTTTTTGGTAAATAATGATTTTATTATTTTCATTGTTTTGCATCTTCTTGGCAATAATATAAAGAAGACGCGACAGGACAACACTCGGTGGATGCCATATCTGTGTTTTAAATTGAAAAAAACTTTCAGTTAACTACTTGCAGGAGAAAGTTATTGTAGCTGGTGGCCATTTTTAGTACTGTACCAGATTTTTGTTGTATGTGTTTGTTTTTAATGTTAAAATGTCTGCATTTGATATCTCTCCAGTATTTTCTTTTTTATAAGCAAAATACTTATTTTTATATTTTCTGATGTTGGTTCAAGGGGTACACGGGCAGCAGTAGACAGGTCAGTGGAGGCCTAGTGGAAGGAGGGACCGCAGACAGGCTTCGAAGCCCTAACATAATAAATTGGGCTGGCTGTAGGCAATTTAAAATTGGTTCCAGGGGAACCCGGGCAGCAGTAGACAGGTCAGTGGAGGCCTAGTGGAAGGAGTGACCGCAGACAGGCTTCGAAGGCCTAACATAAGAAAAATGTCAATACAATGGTATTGACAGTGCCAGGCATTGAAGGATGTCAGCGCATAGACTAAACATTGGTGGAGCTGTGAGAGAAAATTTTGCAAGTGGTAGAGCACTGTTTGACCTGGGGGGGGACTGTCTTGTGGCCGGCGGTACAGGCCCAGGGCCCTTCATATCACAACGGTGTGTCTGACGTTGGGTGCGCACCACCACCGCCAGACACTTTATTGTACTATGAGGGACCTAGTGGCAGTGCCGTCGACCAAAAGCGGGCACACCCACCTCTTCAGACAAACAGTACTCTCACGGGTGCTGGCGCCAAGTGGCGATACCACGGCCCCGTGTGGGGACTTTGGCCATTTAGGGAGGTGTTAACATGTCGGATGCTGGACAATCAGGTGCTGCAAATTACGAGATTGGAAAAGTCGTTCAGAATAGTCCACAGGCAAGACCTTTACATAGGAAAGCTAGGTGTCAGCCGGGCAAGGTGGGGCAAAAGATTTCGAAATCCAGTTGTGGTTCATTTTAATGAAGATTAGATCATCTACATTTTGGGTAGCCAGGCGAGTCCTTTTTTCTGTTAGTATTGAACCTGCAGCACTGAATACTCTTTCTGATAGGACACTAGCTGCCGGGCAAGCAAGCTCCTGCAATGCATATTCTGCCAATTCTGGCCAGGTGTCTAATTTTGATGCCCAGTAAGCAAATGGGAATGACGGTTGAGGGAGAACATCGATAAGGGATGAAAAATAGTTTGTAACCATACTGGACAAATGTTGTCTCCTGTCACTTTGAATTGATGCTGCAGTACCTGTCCTGTCTGCGGTCATAGCAAAATCACTCCACAACCTGGTCAGAAAACCCCTCTGGCCAACGACACTTCTGATTTCTGCCCCTCTAACACCTCTGGTCTGCTGGCCCCTGCAGCTCGTGTTAGAACGATCACGGGCGCTGTGTGCAGGGAATGCCAGAAGCAAACGGTCAACAAGAGTTGATTGTTTGGTTGCTAATATTAGTTCCAAGTTCTCATGTGGCATTATATTTTGCAATTTGCCTTTATAGCGAGGATCAAGGAGGCAGGCCAACCAGTAATCGTCATCGTTCATCATTTTTGTTATGCGTGTGTCCCTTTTGAGGATACGTAAGGCATAATCCGCCATGTGGGCCAAAGTTCCAGTTCTCAAATCTGTGGTTGTGCTTGGTTGAGGGGCAGTTTCAGGCAAATCCACGTCACTTGTGTCCCTCCAAAAACCAGAACCCGGCCTTGCCGCACCACCAATTTCCAGTGGCCCCGGAAAAGCTTCCTCATTAAAAATATAATCATCCCCATCATCCTCCTCGTCCTCCTCCTCCTCTTCGCCCGCTACCTCGTCCTGTACACTGCCCTGGCCAGACAATGGCTGACTGTCATCAAGGCTTTCCTCTTCCTCAGCTGCAGACGCCTGATCCTTTATGTGCGTCAAACTTTGCATCAGCAGACGCATTAGGGGGATGCTCATGCTTATTATGGCGTTGTCTGCACTAACCAGCCGTGTGCATTCCTCAAAACACTGAAGGACTTGACACATGTCTTGAATCTTCGACCACTGCACACCTGACAACTCCATGTCTGCCATCCTACTGCCTGCCCGTGTATGTGTATCCTCCCACAAAAACATAACAGCCCGCCTCTGTTCACACAGTCTCTGAAGCATGTGCAGTGTTGAGTTCCACCTTGTTGCAACGTCTATGATTAGGCGATGCTGGGGAAGGTTCAAAGAACGCTGATAGGTCTGCATACGGCTGGAGTGTACGGGCGAACGGCGGATATGTGAGCAAAGTCCACGCACTTTGAGGAGCAGGTCGGATAACCCCGGATAACTTTTCAGGAAGCACTGCACCACAAGGTTTAAGGTGTGAGCCAGGCAAGGAATGTGTTTCAGTTGGGAAATGGAGATGGCAGCCATGAAATTCCTTCCGTTATCACTCGCTACCTTGCCTGCCTCAAGATCTACAGTGCCCAGCCACGACTGCGTTTCTTTCTGCAAGAACTCGGACAGAACTTCAGCGGTGTGTCTGTTGTCGCCCAAACACTTCATAGCCAATACAGCCTGCTGACGTTTGCCAGTAGCTGCCCCATAATGGGAGACCTGGTGTGCAACAGTGGCAGCTGCGGATGGAGTGGTTGTGCGACTGCGGTCTGTGGACGAGGTCTCGCTTCTGCAGGAGGACGAGGAGGAGGAGGAGGGGGTGCGAATGGCTACAGCCAACTGTTTCCTAGACCGTGGGCTAGGCAGAACTGTGCCAAACTTGCTGTCCCCTGTGGACCCTGCATCCACCACATTTACCCAGTGTGCCGTGATGGACACGTAACGTCCCTGGCCATGCCTACTGGTCCATGCATCTGTTGTCAGGTGCACCTTTGTGCTCACAGATTGCCTGAGTGCATGGACGATGCGCTCTTTAACATGCTGGTGGAGGGCTGGGATGGCTTTTCTGGAAAAAAAGTGTCGACTGGGTAGCTCGTAGCGTGGTACAGCGTAGTCCATCAGGGCTTTGAAAGCTTCGCTTTCAACTAACCGGTAGGGCATCATCTCTAACGAGATTAGTCTAGCTATGTGGGCGTTCAAACCCTGTTTACGCGGATGCGAGGCTAAGTACTTCCTTTTTCTAACCATAGTCTCATGTAGGGTGAGCTGGACTGGAGAGCTGGAGATCGTGGAACTAGCGGGGGTGCCGGTGGACATGGCAGACTGAGAGACGGTGGGAGATGGTATTGTTGCCGCCGGTGCCCTAGATGCGGTGTTTCCTACTACGAAACTGGTGATTCCCTGACCCTGACTTCTTTGGCCTGGCAAAGAAACCTGCACAGATACTGCAGGTGGTGCAGAAAATGGTGGCCCTACACTGCCGGAAGGGATGTTGCGTTGATGACTAGCTTCATTGGCTGAGGGTGCTACAACCTTAAGGGACGTTTGGTAGTTAGTCCAAGCTTGCAAATGCATGGTGGTTAAATGTCTATGCATGCAACTTGTATTGAGACTTTTCAGATTCTGCCCTCTGCTTAAGGTAGTTGAACATTTTTGACAGATGACTTTGCGCTGATCAATTGGATGTTGTTTAAAAAAATGCCAGACTGCACTCTTTCTAGCATCGGATACCTTTTCAGGCATTGCAGACTGAGCTTTAACCGGATGGCCACGCTGTCCTCCAACAGGTTTTGACTTTGCCACGCGTTTTGGGCAAGATACGGGCCCGGCAGATGGAACCTGTTGCGATGTTGATGCCTGCTGCGGCCCCTCCTCCTCCGCTTCAGAACTGCTGCCGCCTGCACCCTGTTCCCCCAATGGCTGCCAATCGGGGTCAAGAACTGGGTCATCTATTACCTCTTCTTGTAGCTCGTGTGCAACTTCGTCTGTGTCACCTTGTCGGTCGGTGGTATGGCGTTCGTGATGGGGCAACATAGTCTCATCAGGGTCTGATTCTTGATCAGCACCCTGCGAGGGCAATGTTGTGGTCTGAGTCAAAGGACCAGCATAGTAGTCTGGCTGTGGCTGTGCATCAGTGCACTCCATGTCAGATTCAACTTGTAATGGGCATGGACTGTTAACTGCTTCACTTTCTAAGCCAGGGACGGTATCTGTAAAGAGCTCCATGGAGTAACCCGTTGTGTCGCCTGCTGCATTCTTCTCTGTTGTTGTTTTTGCTGAAGAGGACAAGGAAGCGACTTGTCCCTGACCGTGAACATCCACTAACGACGCGCTGCTTTTACTTTTACTAGTTTCACGAGAGGAGGCAAAAGAGCTAGAGGCTGAGTCAGCAAGATAAGCCAAAACTTGCTCTTGCTGCTCCGGCTTTAAAAGCGGTTTTCCTACTCCCAGAAAAGGGAGCGTTCGAGGCCTTGTGTAGCCAGACGACGAACCTGGCTCCACAGCTCCAGACTTAGGTGCAATATTTTTTTTCCCATGACCACCTGATGCTCCACCACTACCACTACCCTCATTACCAGCTGACAATGAACGCCCCCGGCCACGACCTCTTCCACCAGACTTCCTCATTGTTTTAAAAACGTTACCAAACTAACGGTATTTGTTGCAGTCACACAACTTACACGGTGAGCTATAACTTCAGTATGATTTAGCTACCCCTTTACAGGTGAGTGAGACCACAACGAAAATCAGGCACAATGTTACACACTCTGTTGTTGGTGGCAACAAATGAGAGAGATGCCACACACGCAGGACTGTCACTGAAGCGCAAATGTAAATATTAATCTCCCACTGATTTGTGTTTTTTTTTTAAAAAGGAGACTTTAGAAAAAAAAAAAAAATGATTTTTTAAGGAAGAATTTATAAACCAAATAAAATGAAATGATTTTTTCAGGGAGACTTTAGAAAAAAAAAATACAAAAAAAATGATGTTTTTCAGGAATAATTTAGAAACCAAATAAAATAAAATGATTTTTTCAGGGAGAATTTAGAAAACAAATAAAACAAAAAATAGGCTTTCTAGGGCCCACTGAGTGAGAGAGGACGCACACAGGAGTCAGGAGTGGCACACAAGCCCAGAGGCCAATATTTATCTCCCACTGATTGATTTAGTGATTTTTTCAGGTAGATTTTGGAACCCAAATCAAGCAAAAAAATTAATAGGCTTTCTATGGCCCACAATTGGAGAGAGAGAGATGGCACACCCAGGAGTCAAGACTGGCACACAAGCAGAAAGGGCAATATTAATCTCCCACTGATTTGTTTTTTTTTTTTTTTTCAGGGAGACTTTAGAAAAAAAAATACAAAAAAAATGATGTTTTTCAGGAATAATTTAGAAACCAAATAAAATAAAATGATTTTTTCAGTGAGAATTTAGAAAACAAATAAAACAAAAAATAGGCTTTCTAGGGCCCACTGATTGAGAGAGGACGCACACAGGAGTCAGGAGTGGCACACAAGCCCAGAGGCCAATATTTATCTCCCACTGATTGATTTAGTGATTTTTTTCAGGTAGATTTTGGAACCCAAATCAAGCAAAAAAATTAATAGGCTTTCTATGGCCCACAATTGGAGAGAGAGAGATGGCACACCCAGGAGTCAAGACTGGCACACAAGCAGAAAGGGCAATATTAATCTCCCACTGATTTATTTTTTTTTTTTTTTTTCAGGGAGACTTTAGAAAAAAAAATACAAAAAAAATGATGTTTTTCAGGAATAATTTAGAAACCAAATAAAATAAAATGATTTTTTCAGTGAGAATTTAGAAAACAAATAAAACAAAAAATAGGCTTTCTAGGGCCCACTGAGTGAGAGAGGACGCACACAGGAGTCAGGAGTGGCACACAAGCCCAGAGGCCAATATTTATCTCCCACTGATTGATTTAGTGATTTTTTCAGGTAGATTTTGGAACCCAAATCAAGCAAAAAAATTAATAGGCTTTCTATGGCCCACAATTGGAGAGAGAGAGATGGCACACCCAGGAGTCAAGACTGGCACACAAGCAGAAAGGGCAATATTAATCTCCCACTGATTTGTTTTTTTTTTTTTTTTTTTTCAGGGAGACTTTAGAAAAAAAAAATACAAAAAAAATGATGTTTTTCAGGAATAATTTAGAAACCAAATAAAATAAAATGATTTTTTCAGGGAGAATTTAGAAAACAAATAAAACAAAAAATAGGCTTTCTAGGGCCCACTGAGTGAGAGAGGACACACACAGGAGTCAGGAGTGGCACACAAGCCCAGAGGCCAATATTTATCTCCCACTGACTGATTTATTGATTTTTTCAGGTAGAATTTAGAACCCAAATCAACCAAAAAAATAAATAGGCTTTCTATGGCCCACTATTTGTGAGAGAGATGGCACGCTCAGGACTGGCACACAAGCCCAGAGGCCAATATTAATCTCCCACTTTTTTTTTTTTTTTCCAGGGAAAATTTATAAACCCAATAAAAAAAAATAATAAATAGGCTTTCTATGGCCCACTATCTGAGAGAGAGAGATGGCACGCTTAGGACTGGCACACAAGCCCAAAGGCCAATATTAATCTTCCACTGATTGATTTATTGATTTTTTCAGGTAGATTTTGGAACCCAAATCAAGCAAAAAAATAAATAGGCTTTCTATGGCCCACTGAGAGATGGCACACACAGGAGTAAGGAGTGGCACACAAGCCCTGAGGCCAATATTTTTCTCCCACTGATTGATGTAGTGATTTTTTCAGGTAGATTTTAGAACCCAAATCAAGCAAAAAAATAAATAGGCTTTCTATGGCCCACTGAGTGAGAGATGACACAGACAGAGATGGCACTCTAGCAGAAATGCCAATCTTAATCTCCCACAAAAAAAAAAAAAAAACAGGGAGTGTCCTTCAATTACTATCTCCCTGCAGTAATCTCAGCCAGGTATGGCAGGCAGCAATAAGGAGTGGACTGATGCACAAATTAAATAAAAAGTGTGGACAAACAAACAAGATAGCTGTGCAGAAAGGAAGGAACAAGAGGATTTGTGCTTTGAAAAAAGCAGTTGGTTTGCACAGCGGCGTACACACAGCAATGCAGCTATCAGGGAGCCTTCTAGGGCAGCCCAATGAGCTACAGCGCTAAGGGGGGAAAAAAAAAAAAATGTAGCTTCCACTGTCCCTGCACACCGAAGGTGGTGTTGGGCAGTGGAAATCGCTACAACACAAGCGGTTTGGTGGTTAATGGACCCTGCCTAACGCTATCCCTGCTTCTGACGAAGCGGCAGCAACCTCTCCCTAGGCTCAGATCAGCAGCAGTAACATGGCGGTCGGCGGGAACGCCCCTTTATAGCCCCTGTGACGCCGCGGACAGCAAGCCAATCACTGCAATGCCCTTCTCTAAGATGGTGGGGACCAGGACCTATGTCATCACGCTGCCCACACTCTGCGTTTACCTTCATTGGCTGAGAAATGGCGCATTTCGCGTCATTGAAACGCGACTTTGGCGCGAAAGTCGCGTACCGCATGGCCGACCCCGCACAGGGGTCGGATCGGGTTTCATGAAACCCGACTTTGTCAAAAGTCGGCGACTTTTGAAAATGTTCGACCCCTTTCGCTCAACCCTATTACTCACCTTTCCTAGACCCGGTTCCATGAACTGCATCCTCTTTCTGCTACCAGCTTTCGATATTCAATGGGATAAGGCAACCTGGTCCACATTATTTCCCAAAGCATATTGTCTGGCTTAGGTGGCTGTTTGCAGCATCCTGAATATCCAGGTTGCATCCACACCAATACCATGGAATGTTTTCCTGCTCTAAATCTGATATACAGCTGTGCCAGTTATGACTGGACACTGTGACAAACTCAGCTCTGCCTCTGGGTCAATGTTGCTATAAAACTGTGTCAATTCTCCCTGGCTCTGTGTCATACTCGGCTCTGCCACTGAGTCAGTTCATCTATGATGTTGTGCCTGTTCTGTTCGCACTCTGTAACTAACTCAGCTCTTCAAGTGAGTCAACTCTTGTATATAGCTGAGAATTTCCTGCATTGGCCTCTCTGACAAAGTTAGCTCTGCTGCTTAGTAAACTTTGCTCCACAAACTCAAACTCGATTCTGCTGCAAACTCAACTCAAGTAATTGCTGAGTCTACTATGCTTCTTTCTGGATTACAATTCTGCTACATCTGTTGCAGTTGTTTCAACTCTGCTTCATAAGTTCCCGTGGTCCTGTTGCTGCTCAGCCAATATGTTCTCTGTCATTGCATTCTGCCTGCGTTGCATAACAGATGATCATCCAAACCAAGGGGCTTCAAGGATCCACCTCACAAGGTGAGATAAAACAATGAGCGCCCTATTAAGCAGGGGTGGGGAATCCATTTACAGCCCTCGGTGACATCTTATCCGGCCCCTGGGCAGATTCCTGGGGACCACAGTGCTGTATTTTGATGGCTGGTGGCCCATTAATTTCTTCTTGCTCTGTAAGCACTAACATGCAATGTTTACGACTGAACGCTGAGGTGCGTGCAATGAAATATTATGTCCTGACATCAGTGCCAGCACCAGGAGGTACTTTGTGGGTGGAGTTAGAGCACAATTTGTACGGCCCTGAAGGATGGTATGGATATCCAATTGGCCCTTGGCAGAAAAAAGATTCCCACCCCTTTAAGAGTAAGCCTGTGATCTGCATTCTTGAGCATTATTAGTAATGGATTCACCAGTTACAGTGTATAATTTAGTGTATAATTTTCAGATTAACTATTATCCCTCATTTAAAGTCTCAATCCGACAACACTTAATAAAATTGTGATAATTTACAAAAAGTAATATACAGTAATGTCTTTTACTGCAGGTGTGTCTCACAAAATTAGAATATCATTAAAATGTTCATTTACTTCAGTTCTTCAAAAAAGTGAAACCCATGTATTATATTGAGTCATTACAAGGTAGCTAGAAGGAATATAGAGCGCACATAGGGTCTTATCCGAGATAAAGGGAATATTCGTGAGAGATAGTATAAATTCACTCACCTATAGTGTTGAGCGTTACCGTCCGATATTTGAAAGTATCGGTATCGGATGGTATCGGCCTATATCCGAAAAATATCGGATATCTCCGATACCGATATCCGATACCAATACAAGTCAATGGGACACAAATATCGGAAGGTATTCCTCTATGGTTCCCAGGGTCTGAAGGAGAGGAAACTCTCCTTCAGGCCCTGGGATCCATATTAATGTGTAAAATAAAGAATAAAAATAAAAAATATTGATATACTTACCCTCGGATGGGCCCTGGTTGTCACCGCTGCAATTGCCATGCTTTTCTTCCTAAGAATGAGCGCTTTAATGACCTTTGATGACGTTGCGGCTTGTGATTGGTCGCTGAGCGGTCATGTGACCGCTCACGCGACCAATCACAAGCCACGACGTCATCGAAGGTCCTTAACGCGCTCATTCTTAGGAATGAGCGCGTTAATAACCTTCGATGACGTCACGGCTTGTGATTGGTTGCGTGAGCGGTCACATGACCGTTCAGCGACCAATCACAAGCCGCGACGTCATCAAAGGTACTTAACAAGCTCATTCATAGGAAGGAAAACATGGCGATTGCAGCGGTGACAACCAGGGCCCATCCGAGGGTAAGTATATCAATATTTTTTATTTTTATTCTTTATTTTACACATTAATCTAAATCCCGATACCGATTCTTGATATCACAAAAATATCGGAACTCGGTATCGGAATGCTCAGCACTACTCACCTATTATGGTTGTATAAGACACAACCACTGCACTTAGCATTGGCGGCTGCTGCAAGCCCCGATGTGATGATCCTTGGCTAGATGAAGAGAATGGGGCATCAGACTGCGCTGCTCGAGCAGCGCAGTCTGATGCCCCATTCTCTTCATCTAGCCATAGAGTCATTACAAACAGAGTGATCTATTTCAAGTGTTTATTTCTGTTTATGTTGATGATTATGGCTTACAGCCAATGAAAACCCAAAAGTCATCTCAGTAAATTAGAATAATTAACAAAAAACACCTGCACAGGCTTCCTAAGCATTTAAAAAGGTCCCTTAGTCTGTTTCAGTAGGCTCCACAATCATGGGGAAGACTGCTGACTTGACAGATGTCCAGAAGGCAGTCATTGTCACACTCCACAAGGAGGGTAAGCCACTAAAGAAGCTGGCTGTTCACAGAGTGCTGTATCCAAGCATATTAATGGAAAGTTGAGTGGAAGGAAAAAATTTAGAAAAAGATGCAACTGGTATAAATGCAGCCTTGAAATTATTGTTAAGAAAAGGCCATTCGAGAATTTGGGGGAAATTCACAAGGAGTGGACTGAAGCTGGAGTCATTGCTTCAAGAGCCACCACACACAGACGTATCCAGGACATGAGCTACAAGTGTCACATTCCTTGTGTCAAGCCACTCATGACCAATAGACAACTACAGAAGCATCTTACCTGGGCCAAGGAGAAAAAGAACTGGACTGTTGCTCAGTGGTCCAAGGTGTTGTTTTCAAATGAAAGTAAATTTTGCATTTCATTTGTAAATCAGTGATGGTTTGGGGAGCCATGTGATCTGCTGGTGTAGATCCACTGGGTTTTACCAAGACCAAAGTCAGCACAGCCATCTACCAGGAAATTTTAGAGGACTTCATGCTTCCCTCTGCTGATAAGCTTTTCGGAGATGTATATTTCATTCTCCAGCAGGACATTGCACCTGTCCACACTGCCAAAAGTACCAATACTTGGTTTACAAACAACAGCATCACTGTGCTTGATTGGCCAGCAAACTCGCCTGACCTTAACCCCATAGAGAATTTTTGGGGTATTGTCAAGAGGAAGATGAGAGACATCAGAGCCAACAATGCAGACGAGCTGAAGGCAGCTATCAAAGCAACCTGGGCTTCCATAAGACCTCAGCAGTTCCACAGGTTGATCACCTACATGCCACGCCTCATTGATGCAGTCAGGGCCGGACTGGGACTAAAATTCAGCCCTGGCATTTGAAGTCACACAGGCCCACTTGTCACATGGTGACTGTATAATATATTTTTACACTTGTAGGTTACAAGAAGTGAGGGGAGTGTAACATGACTATAGAACATAATTACAGCTGTATCCAGCATTACAGCACAGCCCCCATAGAATGTAATACAGCACAGCCCCCATAGAATGTAATACAGCACAGCCCCCATAGAATGTAATACAGCACAGCACCCATAGAATGTAATGCAGCACAGCCCCCATAGAATGTAATGCAGCACAGACCCCATAGAATGTAATACAGCCCAGCCCCATAGAATGTAATACAGCACAGCCCCATAGAATGTAATACAGCCCAGCCCCATAGAATGTAATACAGCCCAGCCCTATACAATGTAATACAGCACAGGCCCCATAGATTGTAATACAGCCAACCCCATAGAATGTAATGCAGCACAGCCCCCATAGAATGTAATACAGCCCAGCCCCATAGAATGTAATACAGCCCAGCCCTATACAATGTAATACAGCACAGGCCCCATAGATTGTAATACAGCCAACCCCATAGAATGTAATACAGCACAGCCCCCATAGAATGTAATACAGCACAGCCCCCATAGAATGTAATGCAGCACAGCCCTCATAGAATGTAATACAGCACAGCCCCCATAGAATGTAATACAGCACAGCCCCCATAGAACGTAATACAGCACAGCCCCCATAGAATGTAATACAGCACAGCCCCCATAGAATGTAATGCAGCACAGCCCTCATAGAATGTAATACAGCACAGCCCCCATAGAATGTAATGCAGCACAGCCCCCATAGAATGTAATACAGCACAGCCCCCATAGAATGTAATACAGCACAGCCCCCATAGAATGTAATACAGCACAGCCCCCATAGAATGTAATGCAGCACAGCCCTCATAGAATGTAATACAGCACAGCCCCCATAGAATGTAATACAGCCCAGCCCCATAGAATGTAATACAGCCCAGCCCTATACAATGTAATACAGCACAGGCCCCATAGATTGTAATACAGCCAACCCCATAGAATGTAATACAGCACAGCCCCCATAGAATGTAATACAGCACAGCCCCCATAGAATGTAATGCAGCACAGCCCTCATAGAATGTAATACAGCACAGCCCCCATAGAATGTAATGCAGCACAGCCCCCATAGAATGTAATACAGCACAGCCCCCATAGAATGTAATACAGCACAGCCCCCATAGAATGTAATACAGCACAGCCCCCATAGAATGTAATGCAGCACAGCCCTCATAGAATGTAATACAGCACAGCCCCCATAGAATGTAATGCAGCACAGCCCCCATAGAACGTAATACAGCACAGCCCCCATAGAATGTAATACAGCACAGCCCCCATAGAATGTAATGCAGCACAGCCCTCATAGAATGTAATACAGCACAGCCCCCATAGAATGTAATGCAGCACAGCCCCCATAGAATGTAATACAGCACAGCCCCCATAGAATGTAATACAGCACAGCCCCCATAGAATGTAATGCAGCACAGCCCTCATAGAATGTAATACAGCACAGCCCCCATAGAATGTAATGCAGCACAGCCCCCATAGAATGTAATACAGCACAGCCCCCATAGAATGTAATGCAGCACAGCCCCCATAGAATGTAATACAGCACAGCCCCCATAGAATGTAATGCAGCACAGCCCTCATAGAATGTAATACAGCACAGCCCCCATAGAATGTAATACAGCACAGCCCCCATAGAATGTAATACAGCACAGCCCCCATAGAATGTAATACAGCACAGCCCCCATAGAATGTAATGCAGCACAGCCCTCATAGAATGTAATACAGCACAGCCCCCATAGAATGTAATGCAGCACAGCCCCCATAGAATGTAATACAGCACAGCCCCCATAGAATGTAATGCAGCACAGTCCCCATCTAATGTAATGCAGCACAGCCCCCATAGAATGTAATACAGCACAGCCCCCATAGAATGTAATACAGCACAGCCCCCATAGAATGTAATACAGCACAGCCCCCATAGAATGTAATGCAGCACAGCCCCATAGAATGTAATGCAGCACAGCCCCATAGAATGTAATGCAGCACAGCCCCCATAGAATGTAATGCAGCACAGCCCCCATAGAATGTAATACAGCACAGGCCCCATAGATTGTAATACAGCACAGCCCCCATAGAATGTAATACAGCCCAGCCCCATAGAATGTAATACAGCACAGGCCACATAGATTGTAATACAGCACAGCCCCCATAGAATGTAATACAGCCCAGCCCCATAGAATGTAATACAGCACAGGCCACATAGAATGTAATACAGCACAGGCTCCATAGAATGTAAAGCAGCACAGCCCCCATAGAATGTAATACAGCCCAGCCCCATAGAATGTAATGCAGCACAGCCCCCATAGAATGTAATGCAGCACAGCCCCCATAGAATGTAATACAGCACAGGCCCCATAGAATGTAAAGCAGCACAGCCCCCATAGAATGTAATACAGCACAGGCCCCATAGAATGTAATACAGCACAGGCCACATAGATTGTAATACAGCCAGCCCCATAGAATGTAAAGCAGCACAGCCCCCATAGAATGTAATACAGCCCAGCCCCCATAGAATGTAATACAGCACAGCCCCCATAGAATGTAATGCAGCACAGCCCCCATAGAATGTAATACAGCACAGCCCCCATAGAATGTAATGCAGCACAGCCCCATAGAATGTAATGCAGCCAGCCCCCATAGAATGTAATGCAGCACAGCCCCATAGAATGTAATGCAGCCAGCCCCATAGAATGTAATGCAGCACAGCCCCATAGAATGTAATACATCACTTCCCCATAGAATGTAATACAGCACAGCCCCCATAGAATGTAATAAATCCCCCCATAGAATGTAATACATCACTTCCCCATAGAATGTAATGCAGCACAGCCCCATAGAATGTAATGCAGCCAGCCCCCATAGAATGTAATGCAGCACAGCCCCCATAGAATGTAATACAGCACAGCCCCCATAGAATGTAATGCAGCACAGCCCCATAGAATGTAATACAGCACTTCCCCATAGAATGTAATAAAGCCAGCCCCATAGAATGTAATACAGCACTTTCCCATAGAATGTAATACAGCACAGCCCCCATAGAATGTAATAAATCCCCCCATAGAATGTAATGCAGCACAGACCACATAGAATGTAATACAGCACAGCTCCCATAGAATATAATACAGCACTTTCCCATAGAATGTAATACAGCACAGCCCCCATAGAATGTAATACAGCACAGCCCCCATAGAATGTAATGCAGCACAGCCCCATAGAATGTAATGCAGCACAGCCCCCATAGAATGTAATACAGCACTTTTCCATAGAATGTAATGCAGCACAGCCCCCATAGAATGTAATACAGCACAGCCCCCATAGAATGTAATACAGCACTTTTCCATAGAATGTAATACAGCACAGCTCCCATAGAATGTAATACAGCACAGCTCCCATAGAATGTAATACAGCACAGCCCCCAAAGAATGTAATACAGCACAGCTCCCATAGAATGTAATACAGCAAAGCCCCCATAGAATGTAATGCAGCACAGCCCCATTGATTGTAATACAGCACAGGCCCCATAGAATGTAATGCAGCACAGCCCCCATATAATGTAATACAGCACAGGCCCCATAGAATGTAATGCAGCACAGCCCCATAGAATGTAATACAGCACAGGCCCCATAGAATGTAATACAGCACAGCCCCCATAGAATGTAATACTGCACAGCTCCCATAGAATGTAATACAGCACAGCCCCCAAAGAATGTAATACAGCACAGCTCCCATAAAATGTAATACAGCACAGCCCCCAAAGAATGTAATACAGCACAGCTCCCATAGAATGTAATACAGCAAAGCCCCCATAGAATGTAATGCAGCACAGCCCCATTGATTGTAATACAGCACAGGCCCCATAGAATGTAATACAGCACAGCTCCCATAGAATGTAATACAGCACAGCTCCCATAGAATGTAATACAGCACAGCCCCCAAAGAATGTAATACAGCACAGCTCCCATAGAATGTAATACAGCAAAGCCCCCATAGAATGTAATGCAGCACAGCCCCATAGAATGTAATACAGCACAGGCCCCATAGAATGTAATACAGCACAGCCCCCATAGAATGTAATACTGCACAGCTCCCATAGAATGTAATACAGCACTTCCCCATAGAATGTAATACAGCATAGCCCCCATAGAATGTAATGCAGCACAGCCCCCATAGAATGTAATACAGCACAGCCCCCATAGAATGTAATGCAGCACAGACCCCATAGAATGTAATACAGCACAGCTCCCATAGAATGTAATACAGCACAGCCCCCATAGAATGTAATACAGCACAGACCCCATAGAATGGAATGCAGCACAGCCCCCATAGAATGTAATACAGCACAGCCCCATAGAATGTAATGCAGCACAGCCCCATAGAATGTAATACAGCACAGCCCCATAGAATGTAATGCAGCACAGCCCCATAGAATGTAATGCAGCACAGGCCCCATAGAATGTAATACAGCACAGCCCCCATAGAATGTAATGCAGCACAGCCCCCATAGAATGTAATGCAGCACAGCCCCATAGAATGTAATACAGCACAGCCCCATAGAATGTAATGCAGCACAGCCCCATAGAATGTAATACAGCCAGCCCCCATAGAATGTAATGCAGCACAGCCCCATAGAATGTAATGCAGCACAGACCCCATAGAATGTAATACAGCACAGCTCCCATAGAATGTAATACAGCACAGCCCCCATAGAATGTAATACAGCACAGACCCCATAGAATGGAATGCAGCACAGCCCCCATAGAATGTAATACAGCACAGCCCCATAGAATGTAATGCAGCACAGCCCCATAGAATGTAATACAGCACAGGCCCCATAGAATGTAATACAGCACAGCTCCCATAGAATGTAATACAGCACAGCTCCCATAGAATGTAATACAGCACAGCCCCCAAAGAATGTAATACAGCACAGCTCCCATAGAATGTAATACAGCAAAGCCCCCATAGAATGTAATGCAGCACAGCCCCATAGAATGTAATACAGCACAGGCCCCATAGAATGTAATACAGCACAGCCCCCATAGAATGTAATACTGCACAGCTCCCATAGAATGTAATACAGCACTTCCCCATAGAATGTAATACAGCATAGCCCCCATAGAATGTAATGCAGCACAGCCCCCATAGAATGTAATACAGCACAGCCCCCATAGAATGTAATGCAGCACAGACCCCATAGAATGTAATACAGCACAGCTCCCATAGAATGTAATACAGCACAGCCCCCATAGAATGTAATACAGCACAGACCCCATAGAATGGAATGCAGCACAGCCCCCATAGAATGTAATACAGCACAGCCCCATAGAATGTAATGCAGCACAGCCCCATAGAATGTAATACAGCACAGCCCCATAGAATGTAATGCAGCACAGCCCCATAGAATGTAATGCAGCACAGGCCCCATAGAATGTAATACAGCACAGCCCCCATAGAATGTAATGCAGCACAGCCCCCATAGAATGTAATGCAGCACAGCCCCATAGAATGTAATACAGCACAGCCCCATAGAATGTAATGCAGCACAGCCCCATAGAATGTAATACAGCCAGCCCCCATAGAATGTAATGCAGCACAGCCCCATAGAATGTAATGCAGCACAGACCCCATAGAATGTAATACAGCACAGCTCCCATAGAATGTAATACAGCACAGCCCCCATAGAATGTAATACAGCACAGACCCCATAGAATGGAATGCAGCACAGCCCCCATAGAATGTAATACAGCACAGCCCCATAGAATGTAATGCAGCACAGCCCCATAGAATGTAATACAGCACAGCCCCATAGAATGTAATGCAGCACAGCCCCATAGAATGTAATACAGCCAGCCCCCATAGAATGTAATGCAGCACAGCCCCCAAAGAATGTAATACAGCACAGCTCCCATAGAATGTAATACAGCAAAGCCCCCATAGAATGTAATGCAGCACAGCCCCATTGATTGTAATACAGCACAGGCCCCATAGAATGTAATACAGCACAGCTCCCATAGAATGTAATACAGCACAGCTCCCATAGAATGTAATACAGCACAGCCCCCAAAGAATGTAATACAGCACAGCTCCCATAGAATGTAATACAGCAAAGCCCCCATAGAATGTAATGCAGCACAGCCCCATAGAATGTAATACAGCACAGGCCCCATAGAATGTAATACAGCACAGCCCCCATAGAATGTAATACTGCACAGCTCCCATAGAATGTAATACAGCACTTCCCTATAGAATGTAATACAGCATAGCCCCCATAGAATGTAATGCAGCACAGCCCCCATAGAATGTAATACAGCACAGCCCCCATAGAATGTAATGCAGCACAGACCCCATAGAATGTAATACAGCACAGCTCCCATAGAATGTAATACAGCACAGCCCCCATAGAATGTAATACAGCACAGACCCCATAGAATGGAATGCAGCACAGCCCCCATAGAATGTAATACAGCACAGCCCCATAGAATGTAATGCAGCACAGCCCCATAGAATGTAATACAGCACAGCCCCATAGAATGTAATGCAGCACAGCCCCATAGAATGTAATACAGCCAGCCCCCATAGAATGTAATGCAGCACAGGCCCCATAGAATGTAATACTGCACAGCCCCCATAGAATGTAATGCAGCACAGCCCCCATAGAATGTAATGCAGCACAGCCCCATAGAATGTAATACAGCACAGCCCCATAGAATGTAATGCAGCACAGCCCCATAGAATGTAATACAGCCAGCCCCCATAGAATGTAATGCAGCACAGCCCCATAGAATGTAATGCAGCACAGCCCCATAGAATGTAATACAGCACAGCCCCATAGAATGTAATGCAGCACAGCCCCATAGAATGTAATACAGCCAGCCCCCATAGAATGTAATGCAGCACAGGCCCCATAGAATGTAATACAGCACAGCCCCCATAGAATGTAATGCAGCACAGCCCCCATAGAATGTAATGCAGCACAGCCCAATAGAATGTAATGCAGCACAGCCCCCATAGAATGTAATGCAGCACAGCCCCATAGAATGGAATGCAGCACAGCCCCATAGAATGTAATACAGCACAGCCCCATAGAATGTAATGCAGCACAGCCCCATAGAATGTAATGCAGCACAGCCCCCATAGAATGTAATGCAGCACAGCCCCATAGAATGGAATGCAGCACAGGCCCCATAGAATGTAATACAGCACAGCCCCATAGAATGTAATGCAGCACAGCCCCATAGAATGTAATACAGCACAGCCCCATAGAATGTAATACAGCACAGACCCCATAGAATGTAATGCAGCACAGCCCCATAGAATGTAATACAGCCAGCCCCCATAGAATGTAATACAGCACAGCCCCATAGAATGGAATGCAGCACAGCCCCATAGAAAGTAATACAGCACAGCCCCATAGAATGTAATGCAGCACAGCCCCATAGAATGTAATACAGCCAGCCCCCATAGAATGTAATGCAGCACAGGCCCCATAGAATGTAATACAGCACAGCCCCCATAGAATGTAATACAGCCAGCCCCCATAGAATGTAATACAGCACAGCCCCATAGAATGTAATGCAGCACAGCCCCATAGAATGTAATACAGCACAGCCCCATAGAATGTAATGCAGCACAGCCCCATAGAATGTAATACAGCCAGCCCCCATAGAATGTAATGCAGCACAGGCCCCATAGAATGTAATGCAGCACAGGCCCCATAGAATGTAATACAGCACAGCCCCCATAGAATGTAATGCAGCACAATCCCCATAGAATGTAATGCAGCACAGCCCCATAGAATGTAATGCAGCACAGCCCCCATAGAATGTAATGCAGCACAGCCCCATAGAATGGAATGCAGCACAGCCCCCATAGAATGTAATACAGCACAGCCCCATAGAATGTAATGCAGCACAGCCCCATAGAATGTAATACAGCCAGCCCCCATAGAATGTAATGCAGCGCAGCCCCATAGAATGTAATACAGCCAGCCCCCATAGAATGTAATGCAGCACAGGCCCCATAGAATGTAATACAGCACAGCCCCCATAGAATGTAATGCAGCACAATCCCCATAGAATGTAATGCAGCACAGCCCATAGAATGTAATGCAGCACAGCCCCCATAGAATGTAATGCAGCACAGCCCCATAGAATGGAATGCAGCACAGCCCCATAGAATGTAATACAGCACAGCCCCATAGAATGTAATGCAGCACAGCCCCATAGAATGTAATGCAGCACAGCCCCCATAGAATGTAATGCAGCACAGCCCCATAGAATGGAATGCAGCACAGCCCCCATAGAATGTAATACAGCACAGCCCCATAGAATGTAATGCAGCACAGCCCCATAGAATGTAATACAGCCAGCCCCCATAGAATGTAATGCAGCGCAGCCCCATAGAATGTAATACAGCACAGCCCCCATAGAATGTAATGCAGCACAGCCCCCATAGAATGTAATGCAGCACAGCCCCATAGAATGTAATGCAGCACAGCCCCATAAAATGTAATGCAGCACAGCCCCATAGAATGTAATGTAGCACAGCCCCCATAGAATGTAATGCAGCCATGCCATGTAATAATAATAAAAAAAAAAACACTGACTCTACTCACCTTTCCTCCTGCCCCGCGCTGCTCCTGGCTCCGGTCTCAGCAGCTGCAGTCTTCCCACCCGGTCACACAGCAGGTGCGCGATGATATGAAGTCATCGCGCATCTGCAGTGTAAGCGGCAGACAGATCGGGGAATGATGGGAGAGGGAGCGACAGCAGACGCTCTCTCCCCATCATTGCATTCAACTGTACCGGCGCCTATGACGCCGGTATAGTTGAATGCGGGGCCTGGGAGTGTGCCGACAGCGGGGGGGACTCGGAGTGTGCCAACAGAGGCACACTCCAGCGGCCCACTACTGCCATCGGCCCTTCTGGCATTTGCCAGAACTGCCCGATGGCCAGTCCAGCCCTGGATGCAGTAATTGATGCAAAAGGAGCTCCAACCAAGTATTGAGTGCATTTACTGAACATACATATCTGTAGGCCAACATTTCGGATTTTAAAATCATTTTTCAAGCTGGTGTTATAAAGTATTCTAATTTATTGAGATCATGACTTTTGAGTTTTCATTGGCTGTAAGCCATAATCACTCTGTCTGTAATGACTCTATATAATATATGAGTTTCACTTTTTGTATTGAAGAACTGAAATAAATTAACTTCTCGATGATATTCTAATTTTGTGAGAAGCACTTGTATGAGATTAAGGAATGCCAGGTTTGGGGTCAGATGTGACTTTGGAACTGGTTCAATGTTGACAATTGGTTATAGATAGCACCTGCATACCTTCATATGAACATTCCTTCAGTAGCTTCACCCCAATCATAAGGAATGTTAATTAAAGTGTTTGCTCAATAGTAAAACATAAATAGAAATTAAAATCAGATGAAAGGCTATGGACTAGACAACGCAAAACAAGGGCAGATTGTAGCTGGTGGCATTTTCTCATCAAACTGGTGACGACTATATGGCGGTGCATGCCCTCATTCCCACATACTGTCAGGAGCCACATAATTATATCACTCTCAGATATTATGTTTCATGCAACAAGTGGAGAATCAGGGTCATCTCATCAGCTCCAAAATGCAAAAATGATATAAAGTTTATTTATATATTCAGTCTGATAAAGCGACAGAAACATGCTGGCCTAGATAAAGAAAACAACGGCAAAAAAGACTCGACTTTTGTGGTTTCTAACCATGTATGAATATATATTACTTCACATCTTATGGTAAAGATGACCTATTTTCCAGGTCATTAGGTCACCGATGGTAAGAAGAACCATTAGGCAAAAACCTTTCATAAAAGTCACCACAATACCTGCAGTATAATAAGATGAAAAAGCGTTACTCATTAAATATTTAATAGACGTGGTCTTCATCGTCATAAACCTAACTGGAAAGTACCAGGGTAAGGCCACTTTCACGCGTTCAGTATTTAGTCAGTATTTTACCTCAGTATTTGTAAGGAGGTGGAACACAAGAAGAGTCCGGGGGCGGTTACCTTCTCTGCTCTGTGCCTGGAACCATTGAGCTGTGCTACAGGTTCCCCGGGGGGCAGACTTGGAGACTGGGACAGGAGGGAAGCCGGGCAGAGAGTAGGAAAGGTGCGCGCGCAAGAGGCAGAGCAGCATGTGCAGCGGTCAGGGCAAGACGCAAGACCGGGGAGGAGAGGGGGCTCCCGGTCAGAGGACAAATGCAGGGAGATTGCCCAGAAAGACTGCATCTTGTGAGTACATGAAAGCGGACTCTGCTGTGACTGGAGAGGGGTGCCTTGAGACCCGTGCAGAGACATTGGCCCATGCAGAGACCGTGACCCCCTGGTAGCCACGGTATCAGTGCAGAGACTGTGACCCCTGGTACCCACGGTATCAGTGCAGAGCCCCTGATTCCTGCTAAGAGACTTAATAATAGACTGAGCATCGTTTTCCCGGGATAGGCTGTGCTGTAAAAGCTAAAAACTCAGAGCCTGTGCATACCACATTAACTCCCGAAACCCCAGGCAGCGGATTCCTAGAGACTACTCAGCCCATGGACAACAGAGGGACGACAAGTGCCGTTGTTTCTCCGCGCCTATGTTGGAGAAGACGACCCTTCAAGCAAGTCCTCATCAGACTGATAAGTGTTCTTTTTCTCAGGAAATCCCCCTTAATTCTGTTACACTGTTTGACTCCCATATTTTGCACCATTATCTTTTCAGTTCATATTCTACTGTTTTCTCCCTATGAGGAGAATATCGTCCCTGTTAATAAATTCCCCCCAACAGTTGGTCTGTCTGTTCCGTGGTGACATACTCAACCCTGCACTCTATTAGGCCGGTTTCACACGTCCAGATAATTCCGGTACTGGAAAAAATCGGTACCGGAATTATCCGTGTCCGTGTGGCCCTATGTTTCTGTGGCACATCAGTGTGGCACACGTGCGGCACACGCGTGCCGCCCGTGTGCACACTGGGTACCACACGCACCGTGCTGGGTACCACACGTACCAGCATCTGGTGCTGAAGCCCCGATTCATATCTTCCCTGCAGCAGCGTTTGCTGCAGAGAAGATATGAATAATAGTGTTTAAAATAAAGATCTATGTGCCCGAATGTGCCCTCCCACCCCCAGTGCACCTTCACCCCCCCCCCCCCCCCCCGCGGTTCTGAAAATACTGACCCAGCTCGCTCCCTCGCCGGCGCTGCTTCCAGTCCTGGCCGCACCTTGTACTGTATGAGTGGTCACGTGGGGCCACCGATTACAGTAATGAATATGTGGCTCCACCCCTATGGGAGGTGGAGCTGCATATTCATTACTGTAAATGAGCGGCCCCACGTGACCGCATACAGGAGAAGATGCGGCCAGAACAGGAAGCAGCGACAGCCAACGAGGGAGCTGGGTGAGTATTTTCAGAACAGCGCGGGGGGCGCACAGGGGGTGGGGGGTCGCACAGGGGGTTGGCGGGCGGGGGGCACATAGATCTTTATTTTAAACACTATTATTCATATCTTCTCTGCAGCAAACGCTGCTGCAGGGAAGATATGAATCGCGGCTTCAGCACCAGTGGGGGGGACAGCGCTTAATGTTGCACTGTCTCCTGCACGGCACACGGACTGCACACGGACAACGTCCGTGTGCGGTACGTGTTTTACACGGACCCATTGACTTTAATGGGTCCATGTAATACGTGCGCTCACACGAACACTGACATGTCTCCGTGTTTGGCACACGGAGACACGGTCCGCAAATAATCAATGACATCTGCACAGATGCATTGATTTTTATGTGTCTACGTGTGTCAGTGTATCCGGTACGTGAGGAAACTGTCACCTCACGTACCGGAGACACTGACGTGTGAAACAGGCCTTACAGAGCAATCAGGGTATGCTCCCATGGTCAGTAACCGGTAGCGCTTTGGACGCAGCACATGTCCGCTCCGTCCAAAGCGCTGCCGGCTTTTTAACTTAGATGATTCCACTTGTGTTCATTGAACCGTGCGGAATCACCGCGTCCCAATACATTGTACAGGGACATTTATTTGCGGAGACTGAGCATCTCCACAAGATAGATATGCTGCAGTCTGGAAAGACGCACCGCATGTCCGTCTCTGCTAGGAAGCAGGAGGCATCTCAGCACGCATAGTGGAGATGGGATTTCCTTTAAGGCAGGGGTCACACTAGCGCATTGCATCCGATGCGAGAGCATCAGATGTGATATGCTAATGACCCTCGGCTCCTGCTCTGTTGCGAGTGGGAGCAGAGTGTCATGCGTCTGTGATCCGAGCCTCTCGCACAGAGAGAATCTGAGCACAGCTGCAAAGGAGGCGGAGAAATGACTTTCTCCATCTCCTCCATTGCCGGGGTCAGCGTATAACGCACATCACTCGGATGATATCTGAGTGATGCGTGTTCTCTCACTAGCACCCATAGGCTTATATGGGTGCAAGTGAGACGAGTCTCGGCCGAGTGTCGGTGACAATCGCAGCATGCTGCAATTTCACTCGCACATTGAAAACGGCCAAGGAAAAGACCGGGGATGTGAGCTGCCCCATAGAAGAATACTAGTCTGAGTGCTATGTGATTTTCTATCGCATAACACTTGTCCGTATTACGCTGTAGTGTGACCCCGGCCTAAATCACATCCATTATGCAATAACATCTGACCACTGTGAGTAGGACGCTGCGGAAGGACGTAGTGTCCAACCCGCAGCGTTTACTGACCGTGGGAACATACCCTCAGAGGAAAAGTATGATAGAAACACATTACCACTTCTGTATTTATCACCCACTCCTGGTTTGGGCTTACACATACTGAGGTAAAATACTGACCAAATACTGAATGGGTGAACATGGCCTACATTTTAGACTTTGCATTACTGAACACCAGCATCAGACCTATCTGATATTAGTTCTAGTCCTCTTCCTCTCTGAAGAGACCATTTGCATATTTCCCAGAGGAGCATTGCGGCTTTAAGTCTCCTCACCTCGACATGCTTATCATGTCACTCTCCGCAAGGCAAACGATACTTCTTGGATCCCGGTCAGACGCCTCTCAATCAGCCAAACCAAATCTCCACTTTGCACTGACGAGGGGCAGTATCCCGAAACACAGTGTCTGCAAATTGAGATTCTGGTTTGGCTATTATCCTAAGTCATGTGACAAGGCTCGTTAAAGAGTCGACATTGACTGTTAGGATTGCTACTTCCAATAGGTGGCACTAGAGTTCTAGTCCTCTTCCTCTCTGAAGAGACAATTTGCATATTTCCCAGAGGAGCATTGCGGCTTTAAGTCTCCTCACCTCGACATGCTTATCATGTCACTCTCCGCAAGGAGAAACAATACTTCTTGGATCCTGGTTCTGAACTAAAAGAGATGTCTGGTTTATAAAACCAATTTTGGGATTCTGAATGACTAAAGAGAAGTCTGCTTTAATGGATCCTCATCAAGGACTTAATAATTGTGGTCGCAGAGGGTGTATCAGCGACTGGGTCCAGCAGCCTTAGGCCAAGTTCACGTGTTCAGTATTTGGTCAGTATTTGATCTCAGTATTTGTAAGCCAAAACCAGGAGTGGGTGATAAATACAGAAGCGGTGACGTGTTTCTATTATACTTTGATTATTCTACTCCTGATTTTGGCATACAAATATTGAGGGAAAAAACTGACTAAATACTGAACGTGTGAACGTGGCCTTAGTTTAAGTTCACACTGGGCGTTTTTTCGATCTCTTGGCAGGAAGGAAGCCTCAGAAAAAAGCATGTTTTCCTCGGGTTTTCTTTGGTTTTTCTTGTGTTTTCAGGAGGCCATAGTAAATATCTATAGGATATATAGTAATTAGTGATGAGCGAGTATACTCGTTACTCGAGATTTCTCGAGCACGCTCGAGGGGTCTCCGAGTATTTGTAAGTGCTCGGAGATTTAGTTTTTGTTGATGCAGCTGAATGATTTACATCTGTTAGCCAGCATAAGTACATGTGGGGGTTGCCTGGTTGCTAGGCAATCCCCACATGTAATCAAGCTGGCTAACAGATGTAAATGACGTCCGAGCACTAAAAAATACTTGGAGGACACCCGAGCATGCTCGGGAAATCTCGAGTAATGAGTATACTCACTCAACACTAATAGCAATGTAACATAAACTAGTACAAATATACGTAGACTTGATGATTTATTTTGCATGGCCAGATGGTGCTGGACAAGCTTCTATTATGCCTTCTACCACTGAGCACCAGGAATGGGAACCTATCTACACCACTGACCAATGGTGCTCATGGGTCTAAAGACTTGTTCACATTCTGAATTTTTGCCACGTTTCCCCCTCCCCCCCACACATTATTTTCACTAAAATAACACAGCTACTGAATTTGCAAACTGAATGAGATTTCTACAATCTCATGCACACTGTGCTAATTTTTTTCCTTGCAAATATGACTTATCAAAGCGTTTTTAAAATCTGCATCATGATCATCATCATCATCATCATCATGTTTTTGATGCAGAAAAATCAGCTGGAAATTCTCAAGATGTGCATGTAGCCTAATACAGCCATAAATTATGTTGCACTTGGTAGATTCTTTTTTAACTATTCTGCACCAGATCCTCGGAGATTCAAAATAAGGGCAGAGACAGACTGCCGTATTTCTCCTGCGATGATCACATCGCACTGCACAGACTGGCCCGGCACATCTCCTGACCCGAGCAAGACAGTGTCATGGATTTCTATGCAGCGGTCAAGCTCCGGTCAGGAGAGCCGACAGACAGTACGAGGTTTACGATGCGATTCTCACACAAGAAACACAGCAGTCTGTCTCTGCCCTAAAACATAAGACCATCCTTACTAAACCATGAGGGGAAGTTATACCATTTCCATTCCATGTCTCTAAAGTACTTTTTTGCTATATTATATAGGGTTTCGTTGGAAACAAAATCCCTTTAAATGTCAACTTTTTCTACATGTGTAACTGAAATGATAAGAATTGAAATCCATGTTTTGTGCCTTTTATTCCCCGTTCTCTTTGATGCATGAACTTCCTCCACAGTAAACATTTCCCAGAAGATCCTTATATAAACATTCACTTCCAACGCCATCTAAATTACGCTGTCAAAACATTTATACAAACTTCCGCCCACATTTCATGATCCCCTGCTCCTCACTTATGTATTCACACCGAGCAAGTTATTTACATTCCCGCTCCCATAATCACAGAAACTAAATTTTCAGCGTGTGGTTTCACTGTAGACCTTGTGCTCAGAAAGAAGAAGGACGTTCCACCTGTAGATGGTGTACGACCGGACGGACTGAGCACACTGACTCTGTTCTGGGGACTGTAACAGCAGCTTGGGGGTAATTTGTCTTTTAATTAATATTCCCATATCTGCCATCATTTAACTATATAAGAAGTTGGTTGCAGCTCATTGAAGACCATTTAAACAGGACAATGCAAACTGTATGGGGAGCAATGTAACAGCCATTAACACTAGGACTACTGGTATAGTCATTTTGACTACTTGCACTTCAGTAGTTCTAGTCGGGGTCACGAGTCCAGTAGTCCTAGTGTTAATACGATCCCCATACAGTTTGCTCTTACTCGGTAGCATACGCCCTGTCTAAAATGCTGATTTCAGGGCCCACAAAAATGGTCCAATCACCCCTCAAAGGGAAACAAGGAGGAGAACACACGCGGCTGCACACATGCTGGTAACATTTAGACAGTTCTTGCTTTGGGAAGCGAGCATTGTCATTCAAATGCGGAGAAAGGCCCCAATATGCCAATGATGATGCCTAACAGCGCACCAAACTCTTGGCCACGCCAAGGGTGCATCGAAGTCTCCTCATTTGCTTATGGACTAAAAGTTATTTTCTTAGACAATTAACCCATTTAAAATAAATTTTTGGGGGCGTTGGACTATCTTTAAATGCAGCTAATTTTCCTCAAAAAGAAAAAATGCAGAAACAATGCAGCATTTATATTACGTGGGGACATGTCCACACGGACTAAAAACGGAACAACATGGCACACGGTGTGTATATGAGTTGAGTTGAGTAGCGCTGTAACACAGGATCAGAAACAAAACTCATTTTTGGCTTTTCACTTTCTGAATTTGTCGCAGACAATTTAAATTTTTCTCTCCATTTTTGAATTTTGCAAAGACCGAGGTTGTGAACTTTACAAAACGAGTGGCCCATTTTTACAAGCGATGGACTGAAACCAGAAGGGTGGCGGAGATGCTGAAGGGCACCGATTCTTGGACTTCTCATCCAAGACACATAGTCCACAGCCGGCTTTAAAAATTATTCTCCAAAACGTTGCGATTTTTCAAGGTAAAACTTATGTAAGTGATTTATGCTGCCCATGAATGAGCTGCCAGATTTACTTTAAGAAGACTTTCCTATTATGCTTGTTGTAGCGGTGACACATATTGTACATTATATTGTATATTACATCATATGGTAATATTTACATAATAAAAGCTGTCAGATTCATTACAATCACGTAGTATAAATTAAACTAATTACAATGCAGGAATATAAAAGGGGGGGACTGAATCAATGTACAGATTCTGCATATTATGAAAGCACAATTAATTTTTGGAATGGATGTGTCTTGTGTGTAGCATTGCTACAATACCAGGGACAAAATACTGTGCATGCTGTCTGGCGGTATTGCCAAGTACCATATATACTCGAGTATAAGCTGACCCGAGTATAAGCCGACCCCCCTAATTTTGCCACAAAAAAAATGGGAAAACTTATTGATTCGAGTATAAGCCTAGGGTAGGAAATGCAGCAGCTACCGGTGAATTTCAAAAATAAAAATAGATGCTCCATACCGTTCATTATTGCCCCATAGATGCTCCATGTACAACTGTGCTATATACAATGCTCTGCACCGTTCATTATGGCCCCATAGATGCTCCATATAAAGCTGTGCCACATATAATGCTCTGCACCGTTCATTATGGCCCCATAGATGCTCCATATAAAGCTGTGCCACATGTAATGCTCCATACTGTTCATTTTTGCCCCATAAGATGCTCCATTTAAAGCTGTGCCACATATAATGCTCTGCACCGTTCATTATGGCCCCATAGATGCTCCATATAAAGCTGTGCCATATAGAATGCTCTGCACCGTTCATTATGGCCCCATAGATGCTCCATATAAAGCTGTGCCCCACATATAATGCTGTGGCACCCGGAGACCGTGGGACTGCAGGGACAGCGCCAGGAGCCCCGGAAGCAGGTAAGTATGCCTCAGCGCCCTCTCCCCCTCACCCGCCGACCCTGCCTTTGGGCTGAAAATCTTGGCTTATACTCGAGTATATACGGTAATTACCTACCATCTAACAGTTTCCCATAAGTATTCCCATAAGTATTAGGATGTAGTGGTTTAATGTGCTGATATTTTATAGTGAAATGTATTGTATTCCATATTTTATAACACGGCGGCATCAAGTGTCGCATAACTGAAACTATTGCATTCATATAGTAAACAAATGAGACATGGCATGATTTTGCTCTGCAAAAAAAGCATATTTTCAAAAAACACGCATATTTTCATTATTATCATTATTATTATGACCACTGTCATAACAAGCTAGACAGTTTGCTTCGATCATGGGCTTCGCTGATCCCCAGTCCTCTCAGTCAACAGTTGAATTACCAGCGAGAGAGCTAGGAAAAAAAGTGTTCCATCTGCAGATATTAGATGCACAATTGGAAGCCCTGGCGTCAGTTGCTCCAGCCCAAGCTGCCTCTGGCTGTGTCTATTCAACCTGAAAGTTATGCCTCTAGAGTGGAACCCATCTTGTCAGATCCGCCATGGTACTATAGGGATCCAAAGCAGTGAAATGGGTTCCTGGGCAGTGAATGCGACACTATTAAGTTTTGTGCCATCAGTTTTCTTCTCATCGGGTTAAGGTGAGATTCCAAATGTCATACCTAGTAGGAGATGCCCTAGCATGGCTCACCCCCCTATGGGAAAAAGCAGTTCCTATGACCTGGGACCTGCAGCAATTCCAGATGGCCTCCTGAAAGGTCTTCTATGAGCCAAATCCAGAATCTTCTGCAACATATTCTCTTCTCAGCTTCCAAGAGCAGCCCAGACAGGTGATGCGATGAATGTGAGGAAACCATCACATCTGGCTCTGTCCTTCCAAATATCACCCATTCCCCAGCCTGATGAGACAGCTACCAGTGTAGAATCCATGAAGGTTGACCATGTTTGGCAGGCTGAGCAGAAGCTGCAACTCTGTCATGAGAAGGGACTGCGGTATTGCTGCTGTGAAATCTAAAAAACTCCAAAGCCTTGGGCCAGTAGGTGAGGCTGCCCTTGGCGACAGTATCACTTCTCATCAATGACTGTGACTGTATCTTTAGCAAGCGGAAGCTTTGGTCTGGCAGGAAAGTTCTTGCTGCAAGCTGTGAATAGTTAGTGTCAGATTCCCATCCGAAAGCTCCAGAATCCAGTGAGTTAGGGGAATGATAAGCTCTACCAAAAGATAGTCAAGTTGTTTCTAAGCAACTTGAGACTCAGATCGGAGTATTGTATATGGAGAAGATCACCTTCCATGTGCTGTCTGGTTTTCCCACAGTTCGTCCAGAGCTGAGAACTCAAGTGTCCATTCTAGTTGGGAGACCCTGTGTGATGCTTTTGTAACGCCCAGGAGACCGGGATACCCAGCACCGGACCAATGGAGTCTGTCTCTTGAGGGGGATGTCACGGGTGGCTTGACCCGGTGCTGTGGACTCAGGCAATGCACAGTGTAAGGGGTATCATGAGGGGACAGGCACTTACTTGATCAGCAGCAGGTTCTCCCAGCGGTGACGATCTCGATCCTGGATAGATGGCTATTGTCCAAATGAAAGACTGAGGCACTGAAACGTTTAACCAGTTTACTTTAACATAAAAGGATTTACAACCAGTCCTGTCACCGGAGTCTGTATGGGAACTCTGAGTTACTTTGACCCTGCCGGGGTCTTCGCCTCTTATTGTGCGCAATTTCTGTGTGGCCCTGCTGCTGTATGTGAACTGGCTGCCGGCCCAATCTGTCCCCTCCGGGTCCTGGTTCGACGGGCAACCCGAGTCCTTTTATCGGTTTACCCCCTCTGGGAGTACCGCTGAACTCTGTGTCTGTTGCTGCATCCGACCCTAGTGAAGCTGATATCACCTCACGTTTTTCCGGTTGCTGTATTATATATAATGAATACAGCCACGGATCCGGTATCCGTCTTTGCGCCTGTTCTGGGTAGTGATTAATGCTACCCGGTTCTCACAATGTCCTTTTTCTCTATCCCTCTTCTCCTCAGGCCGGTGATTTAGGCCTGGTAACAGTCACAGAGCTGTTAGAGATTCAACTGTATGACCTCTCACTATCAGCTCCTTGGCCCAACTGCCATTTCTTCTCTCAGACCAGAATGGATCAAGGGGAGTCTCTGGAGCTCCCCCTTCTGGCCGGAGGTGGTAGTGCAGTCTTGCTATTTTAGTATTTGTACTTACTGTCAGTAACTATTTTTGTGGCAAATACCCCTAGGGGTGCCACATTCCCCCTTAGTTAAGAACAGTACTCCGGGACTGTGGGACAATAACATTTTGAAATAACAATTAATATGTACAGAGTCTTAAAAATGAAAAGTTACAAAAACCACTCAAGGAAACAAAAATAGAGTTCTGTAAAAAGTCACTTCAAATAGCGTCCATTAATACAGTTCTATCCTTGAAGGTATTAGGAAAGGCACTGTACTTAGTGTCCAGGAATTTAGTTCCATTTTTCCAACGGAGTTATCAATATAAAGTCTAAAGAAAGTTCAAAAAGAGCAAAAAGCAAAGTTCAAAAAGCAGTCTTTCCGGAGCTTTGATTTAGTGCCTCCGGGCTGATAAAAAGTTCAAGAATATGCAATAAGTTCATACAGACAAGTCTCTGTAGGCACTGGGCTTAAACGTTGCAGACTGATAGCAATGACTATACTACATTTTCTGTTTAACTATATACGGCATAACATATATACAATTCACATTATGAGCTTTATAGTTGGTAATCTGCATACCTGGCCGGTAATTGACCCTGGGTACTACGCTGTGATCTACGTAATAGCGGTGTCTCTTCATGTGGTGTACTACTGTCTACTGCGGATGTAGTATCTGCCCGCTCTGCTAAAGATAATTCCACGACTATGGAGTTGGCAAGTCAACCGTGAATGGGATTACTCTGACCAGGAATCTGGCCTGGAACCTCCTGTAGTACGGGGTCAGCCTCTTCCTGTCTTGGGACTTCTGGTATTGGGTTCGGTGTTGGGTAAAAGGCCACCATGGGAACCACTACTGCACCATGGTATGTTAGTAGGGTTTTGGGAAAGTCTCCTATACAGGTGTGATACACTTCCTCTTCTTTTTCCTTTACTGGTTGAACCTGTATGGGTTGAATAACTTCTGGTTCTGGCTGGACAACGTCTGGCTCTTTCAATGCTTCCGGACATAATTTAAGATTGTCTCTTGACACTAGTACAGATGTTAAGCCTCCGTTTTTGCTAATGAGACACATTTTAGGATTATCCACTCTTGTTGGTAAAACTGTGTAGGGTACGGCTTCCCACTGATTGTCCAGTTTATTGGTTCGACGATTTCTCTTGAGCACTTGGTCACCCGGTCTTAATGGGGTCGCTAGAGCATTCTGGTTGAAAGTTCGCTCTTGTCTTTCTCTAGTTTGCTGAAGGCTTCTTTCCACACTCTCTTGCACTTGGCGATACTGCTTTTGCCGTATGATATCCCAATTGGAGTCTTGAACTTCTGCGTCTGGTTTCAGAATTCCCATTTCTAGATCGATTGGTAATTGGCCGGGTCTTGCACGCATAAGGTAAGCTGGGGTGCAGTTGGTGGAGCTCACCGGGACATGATTATACAGATCCACCAAGTCAGGCAATTTCTCTGGCCATTGATTCCTTTCTGTCTCAGGTAAAGTCTTTAGTAGGTCTATTACAATATGGTTCATCTTCTCGCATAAGCCGTTTGTTTGTGGATGATAGGCCGTCGTCCGGATCTTTTTGCAACCATACATATTACAGAATTCTCTGAAGATCTCTGATTCAAAGGCTGTACCTTGGTCGGTGAGAACCTGTTCCGGATATCCATGGGGTCTACAAAAGTACGTTTGGAACGCTTTGGCTGCTGTTTTTGCTGTCAGATCTTTTACGGGTACTACTACCAAGAAACGTGAATAATGGTCCACGATGGTCAAGGCATAGACATAGCCGGACCGGCTTGGTGTCAACTTCACGTGGTCCATGGCTACAAGTTCAAGTGGTTGTTTGGTGATTATGGGCTGCAGTGGTGCTCTTTGGTTCTTTTGATCGTTTCTTCTGAGGTTGCACGGGCCACAATTTCTGCACCACTGTTCGATTGATTTTCTCATCCCGACCCAATAAAATCTTTCTCTTAGAAGTACTTCTAACTTTTTCCAACCGAAGTGACCAGCACCATTATGGTAAGCTTTGAGGACCATCTTCACATCTTGTTTAGGCACAATAATCTGCCAAACCAATTCATGTGTTTTCGGATTGGTGTATCTTCTACAGAGCTTCCCTTGATACAGGAACATTTTGCCTCTCTCTTTCCAGAGTTGATGCGTCTCTTCTGGGGCATCCTCATAGGGATATGCACTTTGCTCAGTCAACGGTTCCTTCACCAACTTCACAGCCGGATTGCTGTCTTGGGTGTCAGCCCATCTATGGTGTGCTAACGGATTAAAATTCACCTCTTGTTGTTTCTGATAGGTACTTGACTGATGATGTTTTGCCTTGGGACGATGGAAGGCTGGTAGTTCAATTTCTTCAAGCTCCCCCGTTTCCTCTTCTACATCTCTCAAGTGTGGCATCCGGGATAGGGCATCGGCATTTCCATTCTTGCGACCTGCTCGATACTTGATTATGAAGTTGTAATTAGATAACCGGGCTATCCATCGCTGTTCTAACGCACCTAATTTGGCTGTGTCCAGGTGGGTCAACGGATTGTTGTCAGTATAGACAATAAATTCTGCAGCGGCCAGATAGTGTTTGAAACGCTCCGTCACAGCCCAAACTACTGCCAGTAGTTCCAATTTGAAGGAGCTGTAATTTTCTGAATTTCTTTCAGTAGGCCGGAGCTTTCTACTTGCAAAGGCGATGACTTTCTCCCGACCTTCTTGCTTTTGTGACAGCACCGCTCCTAGTCCCACATTACTGGCATCGGTGTAGAGGATGAAAGGTTTATGGTAATCTGGGTATGCCAGAACCTCTTCTCCGGTTAGTGCCTTCTTTAGTTGTTCAAAGGAGTCTTCCCTTTCGTCGTTCCACTGAAAAGGAGGGTTTCGGTTTGAAGGTTTCTTCGTCTGCCCTACCAAGGTGTCTTGCAAGGGTGCTGCCAACTTGGTAAATCCTTTTATAAATCTGCGATAGTAACCCACCAATCCCAGGAATTGTCTCACTTCTTTTGCGCTGGTAGGTCTTGGCCAATCCCTTATGGCGCTTATTTTCTCGGGATCTGGTGCTACTCCCTCCGAACTCACGATGTGTCCCAGGTACTGTACCTTTGGCTTGAGAAGGTGACATTTGGATGGCTTGACTTTCATGCCATACCTGGATAAGGCTTCGAACACTTCTGCCAGGTCTATTAAGTGTTGTTCGTAAGTCTTTGAGTAGACGATCACATCATCTAGGTACAGGAGGACGGTCTCGAAGTTCTTGTGTCCAAGGCAGCATTCCATCAGCCGCTGGAAGGTACCGGATGCGTTGCAGAGTCCGAACGGCATGCGATTAAATTCACATAGACCCATTGGTGTGGTGAATGCCGTCTTTTCCTTATCTCTCTCAGCCACAGGGACTTGCCAATACCCGCTTGTTAAGTCTAAGGTGGAAAAATAATTAGCAGATTTCAAAGCAGTTAAGGACTCTTCTATCCTAGGCAAGGGGTAGGCATCTTTATGGGTGATGTTATTAATCTTCCGGTAGTCTACGCACATTCTCATGGTTCCGTCCTTTTTTTTGACAATCACTAGAGGGGCCGCCCAGGGGCTACAGCTGTCTCTTATTACCCCGGCCTGTTTCATTTCCCTCAGCATATCTTTTGCACATTGATAGTGAGCGGGCGGTATGGGTCTATATCTTTCTTTTATTGGGGGATGGTCACCTGTGGGGATTGTGTGTTCTACCCCTTCTATCCGTCCGAAGTCCAATGGGTGTTTACTGAAGACTTGCTCATATTCCGTCACTAGCCTATACACCCCTTGTTTTTGATGGGTAGGTGTTGAATTTATGCCCACGTGTAGCTGTTGGCACCAATCCTCCATTTCTCCATCTGAGCCATTGCCTTCCACCTGACAGGTTGGTTCTAAGGGCTCAATGGTTGTGATGGCATTGTTGTCAACAGTATATAGCTTTGCCATTGTAGCATACCTTGGCAAAGTGACCTCTTCCTCTCCACAGTTCAAAAGTCGTACCGGCACTCGTCCCCGGTGTACCTCGACTATCCCTCGTGCTGTGAGTATAGTGGGCCTGCTGTCGGTGTACACTGGTTCTATTAAGGCTTGATAATCTCGTCCCTTAGTACCAATGGCTGCTCTACACCATACCAGCATTTCTGTTTTTGGTGGGATTACAATAGACGTTGGATCACTTACCCTCACACTGCCGATTTCTCCACCTGCAACTTCTACCTGTTGCCTTAACATCAATACTTTTATTTCCCTCCGGAGAACTCTCTGCTGGCAGGATTGGGCAGTTTCAGCAATTTGCTGTAAGACAGAAATGACTTCGGAAAAGCAGTTCTCTAACACATTCATTCCTATCAATACAGTTGGTTCACAGTTCCGCCGGTCAACATCAACAACAATTAAACCCTGTTTCTTCAGTTCTACTTTACCAATCTTTATGGTCATCTCCCTGAATCCTAGTTTCGGTACCAACTTACCATTACTGGCCCATATATCTAGTTCAACATCAGAGGGCCCTTTATCAATATCTGCATCAGCCCAGTACCTCTTATAAAGGATATACGGTATAGATGAAATCTGGGAACCTGTGTCCAGCAAAGCGTTGAGGGGAATTCCGTCCAGCACGATAGGGATAATGGGTCGTCCTCCGATGTACCTGTTGTGCCAGGGTGTTGGGCCTTGAAAGTTCATTCCTGCGAAGCGGCCCGCATTCCCAGGGGATTCCCGTTTAAATCACAATCTCGTGCAAAGTGGCCCGGCTGCTGGCAACGGCGGCAAATGGGCTGTCCATCCGGTTGGTAGCGGTCGCGGGGTCGTCCTCTCCATGTCGGGTATCTCCGGGGTCTCATCCATGGAACATCCTCTCTACAGTTTGCCAACTCCATCTTGTGTCCTCTCATCTCCTGCATGGTTTTAGCCATTGAAGCAACAACATCAGCTAAAGAGTCAAGCTTTTGTTGAAGAGCCTCATTAGTACTGGGCCCCAGGGGCTTAGCAATGGCCCCAGACATAGCTGATGTCACTGGCACTCCCTGTTGTTGAGGTGCCTCTGCCATGGGTTGCGCAGGATCCTGATCCCGAGGTGCCTCTGCCAGCTGGAGACGTATAGCGCTCTCCTTTAATTGGGCAAATGTCAATTCAGGGTTCTTAAAAACAAGCATGCTCACATGCCCCCGGTGAGAAGGGGTGTAGAGTCCCTCAATAAATTGATCTCTTAGCAGTTTATCCGCTCCGGTGTTAAAAATGGGTTCAGCCAGTGTAAGTGATTTAAGGGCTTCCTGCAGGTTTAAGGCAAAGTCTCTCACGCCCTCATTAGCTTTTTGTTTGCAACTAAAGAATCGTATTTTAGCTTTGCTGCTGGCCGTGGTTTCAAATGTAGCTTTTAATCCAGCAAATATGCGTTCAACAGTGCCTTTTAGATCAGCTGCCCATGCTGTGACTTCTCGCTTAGCATGGCCACTTAACTGCATCATCAGGAGACTAACACGCTGAACTTCACCCACAGGGAACATGTCAAAATGGGCCAGCATCTTTTCTCTGAAATCGTCAAGGGTATTAGGCTCACCTTCATACATTGGAAGCCATGGGCCACCCGGGGCATATGGCATCAGCACCGGCATGATGGGCGCCACTCCTTGAACCGCTGCGCTGCCGGACTCTCTATTGACACTCTGTCTTTCAGCTGCATTAGCGTTGCCGAGTGCTGCGGCGTCTCCGTGCTGCGACATACTGTGCCCCCTTAGTTAATCTGGAGTCTTCCGGTCCTCCGCTTCCGTCGGGATAGTGTAGATTCGTTCCGCTGTGCAGCAGGATCGATTTTCCCCTTGCTCTGATGTCAGAGCGCTCAGCTTGGTGCCGCCCACAATGACACGCCCCCTGCTGCTCCCACCCACCGCGCTCTGTAATGGCGGATTCTGAAGTTTTTCAGTTAGACTGGGGCTCAGGTGATGGCGTAGCTCAATTAACAGTCTCGTGCCTAACGGTTATGAAGTGATTACCTCAGGGGATGGCGGCCATCTTTACTCCATTATAACCAATGGGGAAAAGTCACTTCCAATAGTTTTCAATGGGGAATGGATTTTTCTTTAATAAAGTCAATTTTCAAGATTTTTCATCCCAGTTTTCACAGTTTTGGGCTTCAATCACGGCACACAATACCCGGTATACGGGCTGGCTAGATCCTGTTCGTGACGCCAATTGTAACGCCCAGGAGACCGGGATACCCAGCACCGGACCAATGGAGTCTGTCTCTTGAGGGGGATGTCACGGGTGGCTTGACCCGGTGCTGTAGACTCAGGCAATGCACAGTGTAAGGGGTATCATGAGGGGACAGGCACTTACTTGATCAGCAGCAGATTCTCCCAGCGGTGACGATCTCGATCCTGGATAGATGGCTATTGTCCAAATGAAAGACTGAGGCACTGAAACGTTTAACCAGTTTACTTTAACATAAAAGGATTTACAACCAGTCCTGTCACCGGAGTCTGTATGGGAACTCTGAGTTACTTTGACCCTGCCGGGGTCTTCGCCTCTTATTGTGTGCAATTTCTGTGTGGCCCTGCTGCTGTATGTGAACTGGCTGCCGGCCCAATCTGTCCCCTCCGGGTCCTGGTTCGACGGGCAACCCGAGTCCTTTTATCGGTTTACCCCCTCTGGGAGTACCGCTGAACTCTGTGTCTGTTGCTGCATCCGACCCTAGTGAAGCTGATATCACCTCACGTTTTTCCGGTTGCTGTATTATATATAATGAATACAGCCACGGATCCGGTATCCGTCTTTGCGCCTGTTCTGGGTAGTGATTAATGCTACCCGGTTCTCACAATGTCCTTTTTCTCTATCCCTCTTCTCCTCAGGCCGGTGATTTAGGCCTGGTAACAGTCACAGGGCTGTTAGAGATTCAACTGTATGACCTCTCACTATCAGCTCCTTGGCCCAACTGCCATTTCTTCTCTCAGACCAGAATGGATCAAGGGGAGTCTCTGGAGCTCCCCCTTCTGGCCGGAGGTGGTAGTGCAGTCTTGCTATTTTAGTATTTGTACTTACTGTCAGTAACTATTTTTGTGGCAAATACCCCTAGGGGTGCCACATTTTGTTAGTGAGAGTCAAGTCACCGGAGGTGTCTTGTCCCCATACGTCCAGGTTAGTCAGCAGTGTCGCCATTTTCTTCACCAGATCTGCTAGTCGCCAACTCGCTGTGTGCTGGCGTCTCAAAAGGAAGGGAAGCGGAGGCGATGTCCCCACACAGTTCAGACGATTGATCCAAAGATCTGCCCCCAGGAACCTCCCCGCCACGTGGACGTGTTGTTTTGGACACCAGAATGAAGATGAATTGAGAGGTGGAATCTTCAGTGTCTAGGTGGTCAGGTGAAGAGTATGTCAAGGCAGTGGCATCTTCAAAGTCTGCAATCCACCAACCAGGTGGAGGAACTTCAGATGGTCTTTGAATCCTCCAAAGTGGTAACTAAACTCAGCGAATGGAGAGAGACTCTCAAATGTCCAGCTACTGGTGCTATGCCTGCTTCGTCCTATGCTGAGGATATCTTGATGGAAAGAAGCATCCTAGTCGAGAGATGGTGAGAAGTGTAATTTTTGTTCTACTGGACAGGAAAAGTTGTGGCCCTGAAGAAAAGTCGTGGGAGTCTGTGAAGATGTGTTAGCCTCCAATTGCTCTGCAGAGAGTCCTTGCAGACTTAAAAAAGAGGGGGTGTAAAGGGGATACTATAACGTAGATAATGGCTCTTCTTCCCCCATGTGGGGACGCTGACGTACTCACCTCCACGGCCGCACAGTCACCTCCCCATCTGCTGGCATTTCTCCTACTTGTGCATGCTGCACCTCTTGGTGGCACGTTTAGTGTGAGCGAATGCGCGCTCTTCCATTCCTAAAGGGGAAGTGCACGCTCATAGTAAAATGCCCTTAACCAACAGCTGGGAGGCATTTAGTATCTGAGTACACTTGCAGGATTCCTCACAGACCATTGCTGGGAGGCATTTTGTATATAAGGCTCCCTCCCCTGTAGGGAGTAGTCGAAGCAATAGTATTCATTAGTGTGTAGTTTCTCCTATTAGTGAGTTGTTAGGTCCCCTGGTCCTTGCATGGTCAGAGTCCTGAACCCGAACCCCTGGTCCTTACATGGCCAGACGTAATCCCAAGCTCCTGGTCCTTATATGGCCAATCCTGAACCTGAAGTCCCTGGTCCTAGGGCAGCCAGCGCCTGAACCTCACCCTTTCCTCCATTTGTGGCTGATACCAGTATCTGAGACCAGTGTGTCTGTACATGTGGCTTCGAGTATCCTGTATATCCAGACTGCTACTGCTAGTCTTCAAATCAGCCCAGTCTAAATGTAGCCCGACTCTGTGTCAATGGACCTGACCCCTGGGGTCAGCAGCTGCAATACTGGGACTAACTAGCAGTGGTATCTGGTGGCTACCTGCAACCCAGCCTGACTCTACCTTCAGGAGCGCTAGTGAACACCAGGCCAGACCCTGTGGCACAATGGGTCCACGAGCCACATGCGCCACCTGTGGGCGTGGCAATAATCATTGGACTTTTGAAGAGAGATAGAGTCCCCAATTCATTCAAACAACTTTGCTTGAAATCTGATGTTAGTTTCTTTGAAAAGTTGCAAAAGCTACAAGCTGTGCAAAAGTTTCACACCTATTTCTCCCAGCTTCACTAAAATGGACAAAGCTGGGGTGGGACATGGGAGTGGTTGGAGTGTGATGCTACAACTGATCTAATTCATGATGAGCTGTGGCGTGCCTTACGACAGAAATCTTACTCCAGTCAGAAGGTAACAGGCCACTCATTCCAGTGCATATGGCACTTATTCACTTTCCCTAAAAATTTTGTTGTCTTATATCTAAAAAATTACCCCAAATTGTTGACTACTAAGTGGTGTCTCACTTCCATCTCACTTGCCGTCTATTGCTTGTTGACAAGTGTAATCCATATCTCTGCCTAGATGGTTATAGTTTGGGGCCATCAAAGCATTCGACAATGCCAGGAGCATTGCATTGACAAGTGAGGGAAAGAAAGTTCTAGCTCATACAGTGCTGGCAGGATACTGTTAAAAAGAGCGAATGGTAAGTTATGGAGTAAGAAAACCAGGGCAATTCCTGGACATTTTTGAGTGGTATAAGCAGAAAAGCAGTTTAAACTTGTGGGTGATTAAAACATCACAATCACGTCATATAGGTTTTGCACGAAAGGGCAGATGTGTTTCAAGTGTTTCAAGTTGGCCCCCCCTATATCTCCTTAATGTACAAATTTTGCTATTTTGCCAATGATGTAAAGATACATATTCCACATTTTTGTTATATACGTACATTATAGAGCTGAAGGTCTCCATTGAATTCCTGTTGCAGAAAGTACACAATGAATTTTAATCCCACGTGTGAACACAGGTTTCATCATCTAAAACTACTAAAAAAGTTAGTATAGTTTTAATAATGTAAAAAATGCAGGCTAATACACAATATGTCTGCATCACAGGCTTCATGATAACATCTAATGGTGCAAATGAAATAATTTATCACAGTGAAAATAGTTGTATTTAGAGAACTGAGAAATCGCTTATTGTGTAATGCGCGTGCCTGTAAGAATGCTCAGCAATTTACCCAGGCTTGATTTTGTTCTTTATGATGCAATTTAATTACAACATGGGGAAACATTAGTCAATTACAGGGAGGTTCACTCATTGTTTTGAATAAATTGTCCAAGAAAAACAGATTGTGGCACCAGTCCACACTATATCCCATAGATGGAAGGTCGATCCCCCCGGACTAGAGCTACAGCGGCTTAACGATTGGTTCAAAGTGTTCTGCATTGAATATGGACAGTTTTCAGAGTAGATATAAAAACATATGTTGCACTCGCCAATTCCAAATATGTGCTAGTCCTTTATTCCATAACTTGGGATCTGCACACAAAATAGACGTGCAGATTACAGAGGCAGTCGGGGAGAGGCAGAGTGGATGACGACCATTTCACGTACCAATGCTTCAACGGGTCCAGGTGTGTAATTATATGGAGTTACTCCCTTATAAAGGGTTGTCCATATGACATGAAGAAGATAAGTGCATAGCGTTTTTTACATAAAATGTGCAAAATAAAAGTCAGACACGCCTACTGGCCGGCCGTGTCACTAGATAGGCCATCTTTGATTTGAGAGCAATATACCTGGCACCAAAATCGTCTGTTGCTGTTGTAATTGCCTGTGTATTTCAGTGGATCCGCACCGTAGTATGGCAAGGACAGGGTGCTCACAAGGGAAAAAAAAGAAATTGAAGTTCAGGAAAATGAGAAAATGGTGGCACTCATTTCATATGCTTAAAAACATGGAGACAAGGAGAAGTATGGAGAGTAGGATGAACAGACGATGGACATTTTGCGCTAACTGCGCTTCAATGGGTCCTGTGTTGAGGAGGAAATGAGGAGGATACCATTTAAGTCATGGATTCCGCACCTCCTCAAAAATCCTGGAAAGTGAACAAGAACTCCATGCAAAACTACCCCTCATACATTCTAAAAACAATTCCAACAACATGCCATCAAAACAAATTATAAATACAATTATAAAAAGATAGTCATGTTCAATTATAACAGCAACGGGTGATTTCGGTGCCGGGTATATTGCTCTCAAATCATATGGACACTTGACTTTTTTGCCGAGAACATTATCACAGCTAGTTAGCCTGTCTGGGAAAATGTATTCCTGTTCAATTTTACTAATGCAGACTTGGTGAACGCAAAATGTGAACTGCGTTCGAGATTAACTGAAATTCAATGGACTAACGTCAATAAAAATTGAATAAAAGATTAATCCTGATCCAGGCAGAGATTAAACAAAGAAAGCAAGAAACATTTATACAGGGGCGGATTATAATAGAGTCAATCTGGGCGGTAGTCCAGGGCCCAGTGGTGTGGTGGGGCCCTGGGCTATCGCTCAGATTGCCCGCTGCTATCAGGGCATTACTGCCCTGACTGGCGTATTGGCTCGGTGGGCAGAGGGGGCCCGCATCGGGACCTGTCTCATCTGCTCACCTGGCCCCTACCGGCGCTGTGGCAGTTTCACCGTTTGACGTGCGGGCACGCGCCCGCACGTCAATAGTTAACAACAGCTGCCAGCCAATTGGAGGCTGGCAGCTGAAGTCGGCCACAGGCGCAGCGCACACGTCATTGTCAGTCGCTGGCGAGTGCGCGCTGCTGGAGGGAGCGCACAGGTCAGGTGAGGGGAACTAGGTGAACTCGGGGTTTTTTTTTTTGCTAACGGCAATCCAGGGGGCCCAGGCAGGCCAGAATGCTGGACACTGTCTGTGGGCAATATGCTGGACACACTGGGGCAGATTGCTGGACACACTGTCTGGGGGCAATTCTGGACACACTGGGGCAGATTGCTGGACACACTGTCTGGGGGCAATGCTGGACATACTGGGGCAGATTGCTGGACACACTGGGGTAATATGCTGGACACTGGGGCAATATGCTGGACATACTGGGGCAGATTGCTGGACACACTGGGGCAGATTGCTGGACACACTGTCTGGGGGCAATGCTGGACACACTGGGGCAGATTACTGGACACTGGGGCAATATGCTGGACACACTGAGGCAGATTACTGGACACACTGGGGGCAGGACTGGAGGCATGGGCAAAATGTAGACACGGGGCATGATTGGAGACACGGGGCAGAATGAAAGACATGGGGCAGGATTGGATCATGGGGCAGGATGGATATGATGGAGACTGATGGGGCAGGATGGGGAGATCATATGGGGTAGAATGGATACTCATGAGGGCAGGATGCGAGAACATATGGCTGGAGCCAGGAATGAGATAAACGAGGCCAGGATGGGGAATATTATTACCATAGGGGCTAATTAAGGGATATTATTACTGCAGTGATGTATTTATTTTATTTTTTGAGTATACTGTTTAAATAGGGGGGCGGTCCTGTTATTGTGCAGAGTGACACTATATTGCCTTTTTTTCTTCATGTGGTGTAATGTAGAAGTTGTGAAAAATTAAGTAATGTGTTCTGCAAGCAGAGCTCGAGATAACTGTGTTATTTCCTGCAGAAACGAGTCCTGGCTGGAAGAAATTATGGCGGTCTGTGCTGCATGAAAGATGAAGGACTTCACCTAGAGACGTCACTGGTGAGTCAGTGTTTCCTATTCACTGACACTATACACTGTATACTATATACAGAGGTCCTCTGTACAATGTCACCAGTGATCACTGTATTACCTATACATTATACACAGAGCTCCTGTATATAATACCACCAGTGATCTCTGTATTACCTCTACGCAGACACTACATACTAAGTACAGATCTCCTGTGAATACTGGCACTTATGGTGATAGTATTGTGGGTTTTTTTATTACTGATCAGTATTGTAGTATTCAGTCACTATGTGGTGGTAATATGTGGTCTGGAAATGGTGTTGTGGTATTTGTCCCTTGTATGTGCTATTTGGTCACCAAGTGGTGGTAATATGTGGTCTTGACATAGTGCGGTGGTACTTTTTCCTTGTATGTGATATTATTCGATCACTGTGGTTGTAATTTGTGGTCTGGTCATGGTGCGGTGGTATTTGTTCCTTGTATGGGATATTGGTCATTTTAAAAATTGAAAAATAAATCAAAATATACCTAAATTGTATTGCATATTTTAACAAATATTTAATAGGTTACAGTAGAGTAGGGCCCGGCCATTTTTCTGGAATAATCTGGTTCAGGTATATCATGACCCCGTCACATGACCCCCGTAACATCACCCCCATCACATGACCCCGTCACATGACCGGGGGGACCCACAGTGTCTGAACAGCCCGGGGCCCTGGCTACCCTTAATCCACCCCTGCATTTATAAAAGACAAAGAGGATTTTGATACTTATCAGATTTTTTCCTGGAACAAAAAACAAGCTGCAGAAGAAAAAAAAAAAACCAGTTTTTCTCGCTACAAAAAATTCTCCAAAAGAGTACTGGACAACTGATTCAGACTCTAGTGCCAATGAGAATATGAAAGAACCATGATACAGAATCCCACTCTCCAGGATCTCTAGTGGTCCTTTTAGGAGACGTACACAAATGGGCGGCAGGAGGCACAAGCCATATCCTGGATCGGAAATGAAAACACATTTCATGGAGACATTAACTGACTATTGTTCCCAGAACAACATGATCATTAACTTAACTGAATATGTATTGGATATTGATGTATGCTCTGCATTAAATAAGGGGCTGGGGGGTTTTTTGCATCTGAAAATTTTGATCTGGTAGATTTTAAAATTGATATGTTTAAAGCATCCAAAAAAATTCATTTGCATAAATCCTTTGTAACTCCTAAGTATAACGCTTACTCCACTCCAGAAGGGGAGAATCCTTGCTCTATAAGACCACTTGGGTTCATGGTGAGACCACCGCATGATTCTACAATAGCTTCGCTCACTGAAGAGGCGGCTCTACTATTAAGCATTGGGGAAAACTGGGAGAACCCTAATGGGGAAACAATCAAGCATAGGAACAGTCCAGGGTCCCCATTAGCCCCCTTTATAGGGGGAATTAAGTACACCTATATGTCACCCATTGTACAAGGCAATGCCATCAAAATCGTTCATGATCAGGTCATCAAAGATATCGAATCTATCATTCTATTATTTACCCCCTCTGCCATCTAGTCTAAGTGAGGGAGAACGCAGACCATTGAAGGTAATTAAAAGTTGTGATGAAACAATAATAAGAGAAGCTGACAAGGGGGGCAATATTGTGCTACTGCCCAGCGGATACTATTTGCAGGAGTCTCATAGACAATTTTAGATACAAGCACTTACACAAAATTGCTTCAAGATCCAAAACGCAAATTTAAAAAAGAGTGACATTACTTTTCAAGATGCCAAGTAAAACGGGAGTTATTATCTAGGAGAAAGGCCAAAACATTGTTTCCTGAACATCCACAAAAGCCCCATTGGTATTTTATACCAAAATTGCATAAGTCGTTACAAATTCCGCCGGGACACCCAGTAGTATCGGGAATGGTTTTTCATTAACGTCCATTGACATGGAAAGTTTATATACCAGATCCCCACAGGATAAAGGAATTGAGGCAATGCAAGCTATTTTGTCCAATCAAGATAAAAGTAACGATTTTATAGATATTTTGCATGTGGGACTGTTAATAATAACAACCAATAGGGAATCACAAAAGTGGCAATTGTAATTTCTGTTCCTACCATCTTATCTCTCCAACATTCCAAATAGGAGACTTGATCCACCAGGCATTGGATTTCATTTTGTGTAGAACCTGCTACATAGTTTACATAATCTTTTGTCCCTGCGGATTTTACTATATGGGTAAAAAGATCTGACCCTTTTTTGTGAGGTTCAGTGAACACTTTAAATCCATCACCACAGGAAGAGGTTCACCCTGACTGATTCAGCACATGAGGGAAGTCCATAAGGGGAATCCAGAGGTCTTGCTCTTTGCCGGTTTGAAAAGGGTTAGGCCACCAGCATGGGGAGGAAATCTGCATAAACTGCTTTATGGATCCTGCGCACGAAACCCCTGAGTCCCCCAAGTGTCAGTGGCAAGTTGGACATGATTGTCTTTTTATAATTGTAGTTTTCATTTGTTTTTGATGGTATGTTGTTGGAATTGTTTTATAATGTATGACGGGTAGTAATGCATTGCGTTCTTGTTCACTTTCCAGGATATTTGAGGAAGTGTATTCCATTGACGCCTATCATGTGCGGAATCCATAATTTAAATGGTATGTTCGTCATTTCCTCCTCAACACAGGACCCATTAAGGCTCAGTTAGGGCAAAATGGCCGTCGTCCATTCTTCCTGTTCTCCACACTTTTCCCTATCTCCATGTTTTTAGGGATATGAAATAAGTCTTTTTACAAGCACTAGATGGGGCGCGGCTTCTGCTCAATACAAGCGAATGGAGCAAGGCCACACTCATTGGCCGGGGATATGTATAACTCATACATATCCTCTGGTGTTGGGTCTGAAACTGATGAATCCCTGGAGCTCACAGTGCATACTTTGAGGGATTCATAAGTCTGCAGTCACAGAGAGTGACTGCAGACTTATCGATTTTGACCGGACAACCCCTTTAATGTGATTACTCTAAGCTGGATTAAGGGTAAGACTAGTGCTCTCCTATTGGCTGAGATTAAACAGCCCCACGAGTGTGGAGGAATGAAAGATGAACTTGGCGACAGGCAACAGATTTGTCCACGCATTTCAGTTACAGGTCAGACAGTGTGACGAGAGGTTGCCTGCCGCTCTATATAGTGAAATGTATTTTGAAAGTCTGTATACAAGAATGATTTTTTTTTATTTGCACATTTATTTCCTTTCTTTCAGATCCTTTCTGTCTCTGCTATTTCTAGTAGTAGGAGCCTAAGCAGTTCTGATTCCTTTTGTTATATCTTTGTCAGTTTCACCATTTCCAGTCCAAGGACGATCATCAGCACATTTGTCAAGCAAGCCTATTTTGCATAGTTTCAAAGTAAAACCTGGTGATCAAGATAAGTTTTAAGGTGTGCAAGCAGCGTGTCAAGGATTTACAGATGTTGACAAAGGGAACACGTGGTAAGATACCTTCTGTTATACTTATGGTTTGGCGATAGCCAAGTGATCATTTCAGTGACTGTTACTTTTGTAAAAGGAAAACTTCAGGATATAACAAGAAAAATAAATATTAAAATAGAGTATCCTAGTCTACCATCAGCTGTACATCCAGTGCCTTACTCAGCTGAAATTCCAGACAGTTTTCTTTGAACTACCATTTTTTCAAGAACAGTATGATAGTGAAGAACAAAGTGACAAAGATTTTGAAACCGAAGATGTCTTAGTTCACAAGAAATTTGACCAGCATGTGTTAATGAATCATGTTACTCATTCCATGAATAATGTCTTCAAAGGGAGATTTGTAGTTAAAATTCTGCGCTGCCGCTAAGATGAATTTCAGGAGAGTATAGTTGATTCAGAGTGGTTTTATTCAACGCGTTTCAGGGGTCTCATGCCCCCTTCATCAGGAAATACCACCTTGATGAAGGTGGTATCACCTGATGAAGGGGGATTGAGACCCCTGAAACGCATTGAATAAAACCACTGTAAATCAATTATACTCTCCTGAAATTTATCTTAGCGGCAGCGCAGAATTTTAACTACAAATCTCCCTTTGAAGACATTATTTTCTCTGGTCGGTGAAGACCTGTGGATCTGCAGCAGCCGCTATCTATATGCTCTAATCTCATCCTAACCAGGTGAGCACATTTGGTATATATTCTCCTCTGTGTAACGTGGATAAGACCCTATTGCGCTCTTTGTCTCCCCACATTGTTTTGCAAACATTCCATGAATAACATTTTTTCGATGACTTTGAATCCAATTACTCCATATCTTCCATGGTATATCTCAATAAACCGCCCTTTTAGCTTTTGTTAATTAGGCATATTTTACCATATCATGTGGGTTGTACTACTTGGACATTGGACAAGCCTCTTGTCGACTCATTGACAGAAGCCAATTTGTCTTCTCCTCTACTCTATAACGCCTGCCAGATACTGATATCAGCACACACATTACACTGACAGTGAGTGGAAATCAATAGCTGTGTTACGGCAGAATCAGACTGCTTTATCTGTGTGTCACAAAATATTACTAACCTGTTAAAGGAAGACATGAAAGATCTATGGACAAGACAGTCAATTCCATTTAATTGCATTATTGATTTTCAAGCTTTTAAAGGTTTAATTGATCATTTTGCTGTTATTTTGTGTAACACAATGTTTTAACAGCAAAAATGCAAAATAAAAAGCCTCAAATATTTTTTTTTCAGTTTAGGACACAGACAAAAAATGATAATATTGGTACTGTCTTCCATACTTTATGCAATATAGCAATATTCAAGGCTAGAGTTGAGCAAATTTGTTCTGGTTCCCTCTTATTCGGCAAGCTATAGTGCTTATCGAATAAGCTGCAGAGGGAACCTGGCTTCGTGGATCGTGCCGGCAAACAGGCTCTCCATGCATGTGTTGAGACTGTGGCACAGCCATGACACAAGTAGCTGCGGCGCCAATCAGCTGATCAGCTGGCGCGATCCAAAAAGCGGGGTTCCCTCAGCTTATTCGGTAAGCGCTACAGTTTGCCGAATGAGAGGGAACCCGAACAAATTTGCTCAATTCTATCCAAGACAAGGGTAAGGATAGAAGATGCCATGACAGGAAAAATACCATTAAAGGTACAGATAATGCAGCAGCAGTGTTGGACTGGGGAGACAGGGGAACACCAGTAGGATTGACAGTGAGATCCCACTTTTTTCTGCTACATGCAAACATTGCATTGCCCTCTTTCACAAATTTACAGATATTTCTATATAATAAAATAGGTAGTTTGCTGAATGAAGGATGATATGATGCTTTTGTCTGTACATAATGAATCCAATATATTGGGCATGATACTGCTCATGTAAAGAGGGTAAATGGCTTATTCCTGCACAGAGGCCCTCCTGGTGATTCTCCTGTTCTCCTGTGAGACAGTCAGAGTATAATGCTGCTGGTGGGCATGAACCCACTACACCACGAGCCGAGCTTACCCTGAATGGGCGTGACTAAATGTCTACAAGGTCTTCACTAGGGCCTCTGATTGTAAGGGTAGGCAGAGCTGTTACCACTCCAAGGCAGTCCACAGGACTGCAGTAGCTTTTTGGTGGGTCAGAAGCATTGGTACGAGGTACAGTAGGACGAGTCAAAAATGTAGTTAAATGGTCCAAGGTCAGTGCAGGCAGCACTGGTTCACAAAACAAAGCCGGAGTCAGGGATGAAGAAGTCAAACTGAGAGGGTAAATAGGCCGGATCGATAACTGGAGACAGAATACTGAGAAATATATAAACGGGTATTAGAAGGCTAGAAGGCAACCAACATTCAGGCAAGGAAAAGAGGGTGAGGTAGCTGGGTGGAGCAAAGCGAAACACAAAGTGAGTAGGGCGGCGCTTAGAATGTGTCATGGCCGGCATAACAGTACCCCACCTCCTGCCCCCTCCTTTTTTGGCGAGACAGATGGAGAAACATTTCCTGAATGACAGGGACACAGATATTCTCAGCGGGTTTCCATGAGCTATCCTCAGGTTCAAATTCTTTCCCTGGAAGAACTGCGAGCTTAGGAGCAGAAGGAAGGCCAGCCAAAAGAATGAAGTGAGCCATCTTAGAGAACTGATCCACCACAACCCAGATGGTGTTGCAACTCTTGGAGAGAGGCTGGTCCGTGATGAATATGAATATGTTTCCAGGGAGCAGTAAGAGGATGGAAGAAGCCAACAGGCTAGTCGCTGGAAAACTTATGCATTTATGAAGTCACATACATCCTTGACCAGCAAGGGCCACCAAAGGCAATGAGAAATTAGACGTGCATATGTCCTTATGACCAGCCAAGTAAGAGTCGTGAACCCAAGACAGGGTTCTCCCCCTCTTAGCAGTAGGGACAAAAGTCTTGCCTGGAGGAATGTCTCTTAAAACGGCAGGACTGTGACATGACAGATTCATCTGATAAAGAGAGAGTCAAAAATCCCCATTAATGTGCAGAATCATGGTCTGTACTGTCAATAATTTCTGCTGTTCAGGGTGAACCATTCTCCATATGGAATGATGATAGTGATGTGAAATGAGCTAATGTGTACTTCACCAATCACACAAATGAAATGTCTGGATAGAAATATCGGTATAACAGTAATTAGCGATCATGTACAGAATGTACTTTTTCACTTTCCAGTACATCAATAACATCTAAGGCTCAGAGAGGATTTGGTAAAATCTTTTAGAGATGAAAACACTCAGTCACTTGACTCATCATCTGCACTGAATCCAGAAAAGCATATCGCCTAGGTTTCAGGATATGGATGTTTACCAGGCAGGCTGTCTGCGTGCTGCTTAGGTCAGGTATTGAAAGAAGTACCCGCTGACTCTCAGCTCCTGAGCGTCTTTGCAGCCAATCCTAGGGGCACTTCCAGAAAAATATACATGGGGCAGGTGTGCAGCATGAATGGTTTCGACTTGTAGAATATGCAGCACCCCAAAATATCTGGAGCAGTAGGACACGTGCCGAATTGCAGGGTGAATTTCAAAATCATCAGTGTAATCATCAGTGTAACCCCCGCATGGTTCCCCTCCTTCCACCATAAGGGGACACTGGCATCCTCGAGCTGTTTCCTCCTCCCCTATGGGTGTCACACTGTGTTCCAGTGGTGCACCCTGTTCTTATAGGAGCAGCGCGCACATGGCAAAATGTTAGTCCCCCCCACCCTGTGACGACCTCATGTGTGCCAGGCTGTGGGATGTTCTCAGCCCTTCAGGAGTATAGGAAATGTCCAACTTATGGGATATCTTCGCCAAAGACTTTCGCAGGAGTTCGAGATCGCTGCCATATTTTTCATCGAGATTTTACATTTCCCCAGAGACCGAACATGACATAGCTGGTGTCAGTCATCTTTCCTCTATTGATTTGGGGCTTATAACCAGGTGCTACAGTTATTAAAAAATATGTATAGTTTTCCCCTATTAGTCCTGAATTTGAAAAAGTATGCCCCATCACTATCAGATCCATACAGGCTTCAAAATTCAATACTCCTCACCTGTGCCTTTGTGTCTGCCAAGATGTTTTGATGAAAGAAATTTGCATCCTAAAGGAACAATTGCTATCTATAACAGGTGTTAAATATACACTTCATTCCTTTCAGAACATAAGAGGCCTCTCCTGCTGATTATATGATTATGAGTTTTTAATCATAGGAGTTTCATCCTGGATGACACAATAGGTATCCTGATTTAATTGTTTGTTCATACCAGGGATGTATTGGCTTCAAAGGGAACTTGAGTGGTTAAGTATTCATATCTTAATTGGCTTCCTCACCCCCTGGCTATATGTAATTAAAGGGAACCTGTAACCCCCAAAATCGACGGTGAGCTAAGCCCACCGGAATTCTGGAATGCTGTAGATAAGTCCCCGATGTACCCTAAATGATGAGAAAAAGAGGTTAGATTATAATCACCTGGACAGGCGGTCCGATCCTATGGGCGTCGCGGTCTGGGGCCTCCCATCATCAGAGGATGACATCCTCTTCTTGTCTTCTCACTGTGGCTCCGGCGCAGGCATGCTTTGTCTGCCCTGTTGAGGGCAGAGCAAAGTACTGCAATGTGCAGGTACCGGGAAAGGTCAGAGTGGCCGCAGTGAGAAGACAAGAAGAGGACGTCATCCTATGAAGATGGGAGGCCCTGAACTGCAACGCCCATCGGATCGGACCACCTGCCCAGGTAAGTATGATCTAACCTCTTTTTCTCATCTTTTAGGGTACATCGGGGGCTTATCTACAGCAATCCAGAATGCTGTAGATAAGGCCCTGATGCCGGTGGGCTTAGCTCACCGTCGATTTTGGGGGTGACAGGTTCCCTTTAATTATGTTTTCCTATATTTTCTGCCTTATGGTTTTTCAAAAAGTGGCAAACAACTAAGCTTTGATTTTTTGTGTCTCTGTGGCACTGATTGTTTTGCTTAATCATGTGTATAAATATGTTCACCTTTCTTTGTCTGTATAGACGGTTTTTGCCCTGAGGAAGAAGTCTACAGTGACTCTAAAATGCTATGGCTAAAAGAACCTGAAATAAAAAAATCATTTTAATGTACTTTCATCTGGATTCTCTACCAGCAATGTGAATATACCATATTTCGCTCCTTTTTTTCTTCTTTCTTCTGGTCAGTAGACCCGTGCATCTGCAGCAGCTGTTTTCATGTGTATTCTTAGTTGTGTATTAGCACATCCTTCAATGTTTTAATTGTTATTCTCAGATAAGACCCTATTTGCGCTTTTTTTGCTTCTAGTTCCTATTAGAGACAACAGGGATGCAGTAGCAGAGAAGGTGCGGCCTGGACCCTCGAATATCGCTCGGAACATCTCCGGGATCCATCCAACATCATGAGTCTCCGAACATCCAAGCTCCCAAATGGAGTTTGCCCTGGCCAGGGCTTGCCCAGTCAGCAGCGAGACCATAAATGGTATCTTGGTCTGTTCAGAAGACAAGAGTAGAGCGTGGAGCATGAAATGGATCAGACACTGATTGATGAAGCCGTCACTCGCTTTGGGGTCTCCATCGTAGTGAGAAGGAAGTGAAAGACATTCCATCAGAAATCGGAGTAATAAGTGGTTCCCTCAGAGAAGATGACTTCTCAGAGGAGGGGTGGCCAGGCATGGTAGAAGTAGAAGGCAGGGCGTACACAGCAGCAGACAGACCTTGCAACTGAATTGCCACCACACTGATGGCCTACATCAGCTGGTACTGATGCTCATGCTGAGAGCAGACCCCCTCACACAATACTTGAACTCTAGATTTGGGATCCCTGGGTCCTGATTTGTCAATGGGAGACGTGGCCCGACAGTAATGTTATGTTGGTGGTGTGTGTGACGGGGTGTACGGCAGAGCAAGAAGGGACAACAGGCCGAGGGATGAATCAACAGATTTATTATCAAGAACGCTGGAACAACACATGCAGGTAGATCTACAGAGCCCACAATTAGTCCAATGGAACAGGTTCGGGGCACCTCCCGATAATCCTTGTGCCAGGTAACAAAGCAATAGTCCACAATTAGTCCAAGAGATCCCAAAACAATCTCACGAACGACGAGATATGTCCTCAGCTCAAGTCTCGCCCCGTTCGCTTCCACAGTCCTAGATAGGCGTGGGGTCTTGCCTCAGCTAAGAATCCCCACTCCTTCTCCTTCAAGGATCAACTCACATCTGATCTCAAAATAAGAATGGATTGTCTGAGCTCCTGGGACCCGCCCATGAAGGGGGGTTAGGGGTCACACCTTCTATTCAATGGTTGGGTCCAGCAGAAGATTCTAGACTGGTTGGCTCCACTTAGTCTATTCATTATGTGCATTTGACTAGCCACCTGCTGTGAGGAAGAATGGCTATTCCTTCCCTAGTGGTATGGACAAAGCTTAATTACATTATAGCTCAGGGCTGCAAGTATTGGGGGAAGGAGACAGGTTAGTTACATACACCCCATGACATTGCAAAATGTACAGTAAATACAACGAAAGAGAAGTCGCATCATGACATATTATACAAAATACAGGACAGGGAAAAAAGTACAGATCATGACAGTGTGGACCCACTGTGCCACAGTCCGTGATTACCCTGGAAAGGCATGGCTAAGAGTCTTCCGGGTGTTCACTAGTGCCTCTGATGGTAAGGATAGACTGTGCCGCCGGTAGACACCAGGTGTCACTCCAGGGCAGTCCCTGGGACTGCAGTAGCTGACAGAGGGTCATAGGCATGGGTATGAGGTACAGGAGGATGAGTCAAAAGCCTAGTCAGATGATCCAAGGTCAGGGCAGGCAGCACAAGTTCACGAAACAAAGCCGGAGTCAGGGTAGCAAAAGTCAAACGGAGAGGATAAGCAGACTGGGTTGATAATGGAAGACATAAATCTAAGAAATGCATAAGTGGGATCTAGCAGGATAGGAACCAATATTTGTGCAATGGACGGAGGGTGGAGTTACCTGATACTGCATATCACCTGATAGCAGCTGATAGGCTGGAGAAGCAAATATCTGCATGACAGAGTGGATACAAGTTCCTGCAGAGTTTGGCCATGCCCCCCATGACGCACATTCATCACAGGACAACTCAAGGTGGTGGTAAGGTACTGGGTGGAGCAGAGAAAAACACACAGAGCCTGTGAAACAGTTTAAAGGTAACATAAATATTTGAAATTCTGCATCCTGTTCCAAATTTATGATGCCTATTTTTAGAGAACCTAACAGATTCCCTTTAAATGTTGGAGACAATCCAGGTCAGTGTGTCACCACAGAAGAAGTATATACACTGCTCAATAAAATGGGAACACTTAAACAACACAATGTAACACCAAGTCAATCACGCTTCTGTGAAATCAAAATGTCCAGTTATGAAGCAACATCGATAGTGCATCTCCTGCAATTTCTTTTGCTGTTGTTCAAATGGAACAGACAACAGATAGAAATGATAGGCAATTAGCAAGACAATCTCTATAAAGAAGTAGTTTTGCAGGGGGGACAACAGACCATTTTTTTGTTCTCATCCTTTTTGGCTGTTGTTTTGGCACCTTTTGTGTTTTGTCATTACTCTTGCCCCTAGAGGTACTGTGCAGTAGCATGAGGCAGTGTCTACAATCCAGAAAAGTTGTTCAGGTAGTGCAGATCATCCAGGATGGCACATCAATGCAAGCTGTGGCAATAAGAGTAGCTGTGTCTGTCAGCATAGTGTCCAGAGCATGGAGTAGATACCAGGAGACAGGCTAGTACATTAGGAGACGTGGAGGGGGCCATAGAAGGGCAACAACCCAGCAGTAGGACCTCTACCTCCTCCTTTATGCAAGGAGGAACAGGAGGAGCAGTGCCAGAGTCCTGCAAATTGACCCCCAGCAGGCCACTAACATCCATGTGTCTGCTCAAACTGTCAGAACCAGACTCAATGAGGGTGGCATGAGGGCCCAACATCCACAAGTGAGTGTTGTGCTTTCAGCCCAACACCAAGCAGACCAATTGGTATTTGCCAGATAATGCCAAGAATGGCAGATTCAACATTGATGCCCTGTGCTCTTCACAGATGAGAACAGGTTCTGATGCCTGCCACCTCCTCCAGCATGACTGGTTTGGTAGTGGGTCGGTAATGGTATGGAAATGCATTTCTTTTGAGGGCTGAAGACCCATTGTGAGACCATATGCAGGTGCAGTGGGTCTTGGGTTCCTTTTGATACATCAGAATGCTAGGCCTCATGTGTCTGAATTCTGTCGGCAGTTCCTGCATGATGAAGGCATTGATGCAATGAACTGGGCTACCATTTCTCAAGCCTGAATCCAATCGAGAACATCTGGGACAGAGTGATCTATTTAAAGACTTTATTTCTGTTAATGTTGATGATCATGGCTTACAGCCAATGAAAACCCAAAAGTCATTATCTCAGTAAATTGGAATAATTAACAAAAAACACCTGCAAAGGTTTCCTAAGTGTTTAAAAAAATCCATTAGTCTGTTTCAGCTGGCTCCACAATCATGGGGAAGACTGCTGACTTGACAGATGTCCAGAAGGCAGTCATTGACACACTCCACAAGGAGGGTAAGCCACAAAAGTTCATTGATAAGAAGCTGGCTGTTCAAAGAATGCTGTATCCAAGCATATTAGTGAAAAGGTGAGTGGAAGGGGAAAGTGTGGTAGAAAAAGGTGAAAAGGTGTGCAAGCAACGGGGATAACTGCAGCTTTTAAAGGATTGTTAAGAAAAGGAAATTCAAAACTTTGGGGGAGATTCACAAGGAGTGGACTGCTGCTGTAGTCATTGCTTCAAGAGCCACCACACACAGACATATTCAGGACATGAGCCACAAGTGTCGCAATCTATGTGTCAAGCCACTCATGACCAAGGGACAAAAGCGTCTTACCTGGGCCAAGGAGAAAAAGAACTGGACTGTTGCTTAGTGGTCCAAGGTGTTGTTTTCAGAAGAAAATAAATTTAGCATTTCATTTGGAAATCAAGGTTCCAGAGTCTGGAGGAAGAGTTAAGAGGCAGACAATCCAAGCTGCTTGAGGTCTAGTGTGAAGTTTTCACAATCAGAGATGGTTTGGGGAGCCATGTCATCTGCGGGTGTAGGTCCACTGTGTATTATCAAGACCAAACACAGCACAGTCGTCTACCAGCAAATTTTAGGGTACTTCATCCTTCCCTCTCCCGACAAGCTTTTTGGAGATAGAAATGTCATTCCCCAGCAGGACTTGGCACCTGTCCACACTGCCAAAAGTACCCATACCTGGTTTAAAATCAACAGTATCACTGTGCTTGATTGGCCAGCAAACTCACCTGACCTTGACCTCATAGAGAATCTATGGGGTATTGTCAAGAGGAAGAAGAGAGACACCAGACCCAACAATGCAGACGAGAAGAACAAGGAGCACCGAGCGCACTACTATAATATATAAATAGATCCTACCCGGGGTGCAAAAGTGGCAAACATAATATTGCAAAAGAAAAAATGAAAGAAAGCCACCATGGGCATGCACACCACAGGCACATAAGACACCAATAAGTCACATATAAGAAACAAGAAGTTTATTGGCACACCACACAAAAATTTAAAATATAATTAAAACAATACAACATGAGAAACTTGGTCCATGTACATATTATAACATATAGTAATTTGGTAAACCGTTACATGCCTGCACAAAAACATGAGTATAAGCCTACCCCCTGGCTCATGGGACTGAAGCAAAAAGTGCTGTGAAAAATACACATATAGACCGCCCGTATCCAACAGGCAAATGGAAATAAACCCAAGAGAGGCGGAAAAAACTTGACTGCAGTACATAATAATAAGCCACCTAGAAACCACAGTGGATGGAAGTGGAAAATACCTCACAAGAGCAGATCAGGACCTGCCAAAAATATGCAGTGCTAGAGTACTAAACTGCCCATGATCGAACAAGAATGTATAACTTTACCCAAAAGGAGTAACAGGGGACAAAGTCCCCGTGTGCAGGCAGGCTGGACCAAGAAATGCGACCCCACGCGTTTTGCCCTCCCAATAGGGCTTCATCAGGGGAAGTTGTGGTGTAAGAGCCACATCCTGTTTAAATAACACACAATGTAACAGACCCGATAGAGATCCGGTGAGCGTGAGCATGGTGTAGGCGGAAGTAAGCCATACCGTCCACTGCGCATGTGGGGCCAGTGTCATCCCGGGCATAGCATACCTACCGGCCTGAGCAGCAAGGGAAACATGAGAACACAAGTGCACATGCGTGGCATAGCCAACAGCGCCGGAGAGCGTGAGCATAGTGTGGGCGGAAGAGAACCATACCATCCACTGCGTATGCGGGGCCAGGATCAGCCCGGGCATAGCGTACCTCCCGGCTTGAGAAGCAAGGGAAAAATGAGAACACAAGTGCGCATGCGCGGCCTAGCCAAAAGCGCCGATGAGAAACATAGCCTTAAAAAATAAAAAAGAAGAAGAAAGATAATAAAGATAATAATGCGCCAGATGTGCATGCGTAAATAAATGGGAACCGCCGGTTCTTAATCAAGGGGAATACAAGAACAAGCGGCATAAAGAGATGTAGAAAATAGAGCAATGACCCCCTATGGGGGATCTACAGGGATGGCAATAATGAATGCACAGACCCAATAGCCAGAAAACAATCAACAAAAATTTGCCAGGCTCCACATTCATAATCATGCATGCCACATTTAACCCCCGGGGGTACCATCCAACATTAAACATATATCATACAATCAAACTTCAGACAAAAAATATAGCCACAAACCCTATAGAAAATATACATAAAACCCTAATGAGCCCATACAGGGTAACAACTTTATTAAATAACAACATAAACATCACATATCAAATATATTTAATTTTTACATATAAAAAAGTTTTATATCATAATCATTGCACAAGACCCATGATACGGCCTGGATAAAGTATTGCTAATTCAGACATATTTAAACATATTTAGGCCATATGATGGCCCAGATAAACGCCTACTAACACAGGAACTATAGAGCAGGGAATATATGAACATACTATCAAGCCCCACGAACAAACAAGGCCCTACTTAACGGTCCAGTAATGCTAACAGGATAGCCACCCCAACCACAGGGTAAGGGTACCCCCCCAAAAAAATGTGTGGTATAGGGTAAAAACTGACCCATATCACTAAGTATACAGGGCAAAAAGCCCCATGAGCCAGGCCTGAAAGTCATGATAAGCACCATGTAAAAAATTGGACCAAAGTACACAAAGCCTCACCAATGACACATGGACCACATATACAAAGAGGGTTGGACCAGCGTACCAATGTACCCAATCCACCAGGGCATGTTTGGTACTGAGTAATCCATCGAATAGGTTGTATACCGACCATCCAAGGAAAATAACATCTGTAGGCAGTATATCTAGATCCGCCAAAAAATGGGGGAAAAAGAGCCAAAATGTCATCTCCTAAAGAAATCCTCAAGTCCAAGCCAACATGGGTATGAGTTCCTCCGCCCATAGAGTCCAGAAAGCGTCCCATGAAGATCTTGCCTATGACCTGAGAAAGAAGCAAAAAGACAGTTATCCTAAAAAGCCTGTAAACAGCAGCTCCTCATTGAGTCCCGCTGGGGCCACCGAACCCAAATCAAAGATCCAACGAGCCTCAGACCTGAGGAGCCTAGGCTTAATCGGACCACCCCTGTTGGAGAGATGGATCCTTTCCAAACCCACCACTTGTGTGTTCAACACATGACCCGAATGATAGGCCAAGAAATGGGCTGCCACGAGAGTTAGAGTCTGCAAGTCTTACTGCAAGGAGGGCCCCAAACTTTTGGGATCTCCTTACTAGAAGTCATTACGTGAGACAGTCTACGAGGACGAACCAGGGGGTTAGGCATAATGGCTCCTTTGCAAGGGCAAGACGTTATCCAGGCCGTATCATGGGTCTTGTGCAATGATTATGATATAAAACTTTTTTATATGTAAAAATTAAATATATTTGATATGTGATGTTTATTTTGTTATTTAATAAAGTTGTTACCCTGTATGGGCTCATTAGGGTTTTATGTATATTTTCTATAGGGTTTGTGGTTATATTTTTTGTCTGAAGTTTGATTGTATGATATATGTTTAATGTTGGATGGTACCCCCGGGGGTTGAATGTGGTATGCATGATTATGAATGTGGAGCCTGGCAAGTTTTTGTCGATTGTTTTCTGGCTATTGGTCTGTGCATTCATTATTGCCATCCCTGTAGATCCCCCATAGGGGGTCATTGCACTATTTTCTACATCTCTTGATGCCGCTTGTTCTTGTAATTCCCTTGATTAAGAACCGGCGGTTGCCATTTATTTATGCATGCGCATCTGGCGCATTTATTATCTTTATTATCTTCTTTTTTATTTTTTAAGGCTGTGTTTCTCATCGGCGCTTTTGGCTAGACTGCGCATGCGCACTTGTGTTCTCATTTTTCCCTTGCTTCTCAAGCCGGGAGGTATGCTATGCCCGGGCTGATCCTGGCCCCGCATGCGCAGTGGACGGTATGGCTCTTTTCTGCCCAAGCTATGCTCACGCTCTCCGGCGCTGTTAGCTATGCCATGCATGCGCACTTGTGTTCTCATGCTTCCCTTGCTGCTCAGGCCAGTAGGTACGCTATGCCCGGGCTGACCCTGGCCCCGCATGCGCAGTGGACGGTATGGCTTACGTCCGCCCACACCTGTTGTGAATTCTGTGGCTGAATTCACTCCTGTGGTCACAAGTGGTACTGCAGCTTCTGAGCTTCCTCCCTCAGGTGTTCTGGTGAGCTCGTTAACTGCTTCATTACTTAACTCCGCCTGATGCTGCTATCCTTGCTCCTTGTCAATGTTTCAGTGTTGGATCTGAGCTTCTCCTGATTGTTCCTGTGACCTGCTGCTCTGTATAGCTAAGTGCTTTTTGCTTTTTTGTTGCTTTTTTTCTGTCCAGCTTGTCTTTTGTTTTGCTGGAAGCTCTGAGACGCAAAGGGTGTACCGCCGTGCCGTTAGTTCGGCACGGTGGGTTTTTTTTGCCCCCTTTGCGTGGTTTTGCTTTAGGGTTTTTTGTAGACTGCAAAGTTCGCTTTACTGTCCTCGCTCTGTCCTAGAATATCGGGCCCCACTTTGCTGAATCTATTTCATCCCTACGTTTTGTCTTTTCATCTTACTCTCAGTCATTATATGTGGGGGGCTGCCTTTTCCTTTGGGGAATTTCTCTGGGGCAAGTCAGGCCTATTTTTCTATCTTCAGGCTAGCTAGTTTCTTAGGCTGTGCCGAGTTGCCTAGGTAGTTGTTAGGCGCAATCCACAGCCGCTTTTAGTTGTGTTTAGGATAGGTTCAGGTGTGCAGTCTACAGAGTTTCCACGTCTCAGAGCTCGTTCTTGTATTTTTGGGTATTTGTCAGATCACTGTGTGCGCTCTGATCGCTATGCACACTGTGTTTCTGGATTGCCTTCATAACACCTGTCATTAGCAAACATAACAGTACAAGGAGCCTAACTAATGATTCTCAATAGAGGGAAAGAGAAAGTTCTGACATCATTTTTTTTTTTTTTTTTTCTCAGCTCTGTGTTCACTTTTTTTTTTTTCCCCTAGACATTTGGGTGATTCTGGACACAGGTGTGGACATGGATATTCAGGGTCTGTGCTCTTCAATGGATAATCTCGTTATAAATGTACAAAAAATTCAAGATACTATTGATCAGAAATCTATGTTAGAACCAAGAATTCCTATTCCTGATTTGTTTTTTGGAGATAGAACTAAGTTTCTAAGTTTCAAAAATAATTGTAAGCTATTTCTGGCCTTGAAACCTCATTCTTCTGGTAATCCTATTCAACAGGTTTTGATTATTATTTCTTTTTTGCGCGGCGACCCTCAAGACTGGGCATTTTCTCTTGCGCCAGGAGACCCTGCATTGAGTAGTGTCGATGCGTTTTTCCTGGCGCTCGGATTGCTGTACGATGAGCCTAATTCAGTGGATCAGGCTGAGAAAAATTTGCTGGCTTTGTGCCAGGGTCAGGATGATATAGAAGTATATTGTCAGAAATTTAGGAAATGGTCAGTACTCACTCAGTGGAATGAATCTGCGCTGGCAGCTTTGTTCAGAAAGGGTCTCTCTGAGGCTCTTAAGGATGTCATGGTGGGATTTCCTATGTCTGCTGGTTTGAATGAGTCTTTGTCTTTGGCCATTCAGATCGGTCGACGCTTGCGCGAGCGTAAATCTGTGCACCATTTGGCGGTACTGCCTGAGGTTAAACCTGAGCCTATGCAGTGCGATAGGACTATGACTAGAGTTGAACGGCAGGAATACAGACGTCTGAATGGTCTGTGTTTCTACTGTGGTGATTCCACTCATGCTATTTCTGATTGTCCTAAGCGCACTAAGCGGTCCGCTAGGTCTGCCGTCATTGGTACTGTACAGTCCAAATTCCTTCTGTCCATTACCTTGATATGCTCTTTGTCGTCGTTTTCTGTCATGGCGTTTGTGGATTCGGGCGCTGCCCTGAATCTGATGGATTTGGATTATGCTAAACGTTGTGGGTTTTTCTTGGAGCCTTTGCGGTGTCCTATTCCATTGAGAGGAATTGATGCTACACCTTTGGCCAAGAATAAACCTCAATACTGGGCCCAGCTGACCATGTGCATGGCTCCTGCACATCAGGAAGTTATTCGCTTTCTGGTGTTGCATAATCTGCATGATGTGGTCGTGTTGGGGTTGCCATGGCTACAAACCCATAATCCAGTATTGGATTGGAATTCCATGTCGGTATCCAGCTGGGGTTGTCAGGGGGTACATGGTGATGTTCCATTTTTGTCGATTTCGTCATCCACCCCTTCTGAGGTCCCAGAGTTCTTGTCTGATTATCAGGATGTATTTGAAGAGCCCAAGTCCGATGCTCTACCTCCGCATAGGGATTGTGATTGTGCTATCAATTTGATTCCTGGTAGTAAATTCCCTAAAGGTCGATTATTTAATTTATCCGTGCCCGAACACGCCGCTATGCGCAGTTATGTGAAGGAATCCCTGGAGAAGGGACATATTCGCCCATCGTCATCACCACTGGGAGCAGGGTTCTTCTTTGTAGCCAAGAAGGATGGTTCGCTGAGACCGTGTATTGATTACCGCCTTCTTAATAAGATCACTGTTAAATTTCAGTATCCCTTGCCATTGTTATCTGACTTGTTTGCTCGGATTAAGGGGGCTAGTTGGTTCACTAAGATAGATCTTCGTGGTGCGTATAATCTGGTGAGAATCAGGCAAGGAGATGAATGGAAAACTGCACTCAATACGCCCGAGGGTCATTTTGAGTATCTAGTGATGCCGTTCAGACTTGCCAATGCTCCATCTGTGTTTCAGTCTTTTATGCATGACATCTTCCGTGAGTATCTGGATAAATTCCTGATTGTTTACTTGGATGACATTTTGATCTTCTCAGATGATTGGGAGTCTCATGTGAAGCAGGTCAGAATGGTTTTTCAGGTCCTGCGTGTTAACTCTTTGTTTGTGAAGGGATCAAAGTGTCTCTTCGATGTGCAGAAAGTTTCATTTTTGGGGTTCATCTTTACCCCTTCTACTATCGAGATGGATCCAGTTAAGGTCCAAGCCATCCAGGATTGGATTCAGCCGACATCTCTGAAAAGTCTGCAAAAGTTCCTGGGCTTTGCTAATTTTTATCGTCGCTTCATCTGTAATTTTTCTAGCATTGCCAAACCATTGACCGATTTGACCAAGAAGGGTGCTGATTTGGTTAATTGGTCTTCTGCTGCTGTGGAAGCTTTTCAGGAGTTGAAGCGTCGTTTTTGTTCTGCCCCTGTGTTGTGTCAGCCAGATGTTTCTCTTCCGTTCCAGGTCGAGGTTGATGCTTCTGAGATTGGAGCAGGGGCGGTTTTGTCACAGAGAGGTTCTGATTGCTCAGTGATGAAACCATGTGCTTTCTTTTCCAGGAACTTTTCGCCCGCTGAGCGTAATTATGATGTGGGCAATCGAGAGTTGCTGGCCATGAAGTGGGCATTCGAGGAGTGGCGTCATTGGCTTGAAGGAGCTAAGCATCGCGTGGTGGTATTGACTGATCATAAGAACTTGACTTATCTCGAGTCTGCCAAGCGCTTGAATCCTAGACAGGCCCGTTGGTCGTTATTTTTTGCCCGCTTCGACTTTGTGATTTCGTACCTTCCGGGCTCTAAAAATGTGAAGGCGGATGCTCTGTCTAGGAGTTTTGTGCCCGACTCTCCGGGTTTATCTGAGCCAGCGGGTATCCTCAAGGAAGGAGTCATTGTGTCTGCCATCTCCCCTGATTTGCGGCGGGTGCTGCAAAAATTTCAGGCGAATAAACCTGATCGTTGTCCAGCAGAGAAACTGTTCGTCCCTGATAGGTGGACTAATAAACTTATCTCTGAACTTCATTGTTCGGTGTTGGCTGGTCATCCTGGAATCTTTGGTACCAGAGAGTTAGTGGCTAGATCCTTGTGGTGGCCATCTCTGTCACGGGATGTACGTACTTTTGTGCAGTCCTGTGGGATTTGTGCTAGGGCTAAGCCCTGCTGTTCTCGTGCCAGTGGGTTGCTTTTGCCCTTGCCGGTCCCAAAGAGGCCTTGGACACATATTTCGATGGATTTCATTTCTGACCTTCCCGTTTCTCAAAAGATGTCAGTCATTTGGGTGGTCTGTGATCGCTTTTCTAAAATGGTCCATCTGGTGCCCTTGGCTAAATTGCCTTCCTCCTCTGATTTGGTACCTTTGTTCTTTCAGCATGTGGTTCGGTTGCATGGCATTCCTGAGAATATTGTTTCTGACAGAGGTTCCCAGTTTGTTTCAAGGTTTTGGCGAGCCTTTTGTGGTAGGATGGGCATTGACCTATCCTTTTCCTCGGCTTTCCATCCTCAGACTAATGGCCAGACCGAACGAACTAATCAGACCTTGGAAACATATCTGAGATGTTTTGTTTCTGCAGACCAGGATGATTGGGTGTCCTTTTTGCCGTTGGCTGAGTTCGCCCTTAATAATCGGGCCAGCTCGGCTACCTTGGTTTCTCCATTTTTTTGCAATTCTGGGTTCCATCCTCGTTTCTCTTCAGGACAGGTTGAGTCTTCGGACTGTCCTGGTGTGGATTCTGTGGTGGATAGGTTGCAGCAGATCTGGACTCAGGTAGTGGACAATTTGATCTTGTCCCAGGAGAAAGCTCAACTTTTCGCTAATCGCAGACGCCGTGTGGGTCCCCGACTTCGTGTTGGGGATCTGGTTTGGTTATCTTCTCGTCATATTCCTATGAAGGTTTCCTCTCCTAAATTTATACCTCGTTTTATTGGTCCGTATAGGATTTCTGAGGTTCTCAATCCTGTGTCTTTTCGTTTGACCCTCCCAGACTCCTTTTCCATACATAATGTATTCCATAGGTCGTTGTTGCGGAGATACGTGGCACCTATGGTTCCATCTGTTGAGCCTCCTGCCCCGGTTTTGGTGGAGGGGGAATTGGAGTATATTGTGGAGAAGATTTTGGATTCTCGTGTTTCTAGACGGAAACTCCAGTATCTGGTTAAATGGAAGGGTTATGCTCAGGAAGATAATTCCTGGGTTTTTGCCTCTGATGTTCATGCTTCCGATCTTGTTCGTGCCTTTCATGCGGCTCATCCTGGTCGGCCTGGGGGCTCTGGTGAGGGTTCAGTGACCCCTCCTCAAGGGGGGGGTACTGTTGTGAATTCTGTGGCTGAATTCACTCCTGTGGTCACAAGTGGTACTGCAGCTTCTGAGCTTCCTCCCTCAGGTGTTCTGGTGAGCTCGTTAACTGCTTCATTACTTAACTCCGCCTGATGCTGCTATCCTTGCTCCTTGTCAATGTTTCAGTGTTGGATCTGAGCTTCTCCTGATTGTTCCTGTGACCTGCTGCTCTGTATAGCTAAGTGCTTTTTGCTTTTTTGTTGCTTTTTTTCTGTCCAGCTTGTCTTTTGTTTTGCTGGAAGCTCTGAGACGCAAAGGGTGTACCGCCGTGCCGTTAGTTCGGCACGGTGGGTTTTTTTTTGCCCCCTTTGCGTGGTTTTGCTTTAGGGTTTTTTGTAGACTGCAAAGTTCGCTTTACTGTCCTCGCTCTGTCCTAGAATATCGGGCCCCACTTTGCTGAATCTATTTCATCCCTACGTTTTGTCTTTTCATCTTACTCTCAGTCATTATATGTGGGGGGCTGCCTTTTCCTTTGGGGAATTTCTCTGGGGCAAGTCAGGCCTATTTTTCTATCTTCAGGCTAGCTAGTTTCTTAGGCTGTGCCGAGTTGCCTAGGTAGTTGTTAGGCGCAATCCACAGCCGCTTTTAGTTGTGTTTAGGATAGGTTCAGGTGTGCAGTCTACAGAGTTTCCACGTCTCAGAGCTCGTTCTTGTATTTTTGGGTATTTGTCAGATCACTGTGTGCGCTCTGATCGCTATGCACACTGTGTTTCTGGATTGCCTTCATAACACCTGTCATTAGCAAACATAACACACACCATGCTCACGCTCACCGGATCTCTATCATGTCTGTTACATTATGTGTTATTTAAACAGGATATGGCTCTCACACCACAACTTTCCCCGACGAAGCCCTATTGGGAGGGTGATACGCGTGGGGTTGCATCTCTTGGTCCAGCCTGCCTGCACACGGGGACTTTGTCCCCTGTTACTCCTTTTGGGTAAAGTTATACGTTCTTGTTCGATCATGGGTGGTTTAGTACTCTAGCACTGCATATTTTTGGCAGGTCCTGATCTGCTCTTATGAGGTATTTTCCACTTCCATCCACCTGTGGTTTCTAGGTGGCTTATTATTAGGTACTGCAGTCAGGTTATTTTCCGCCTCTCTTGGGTTTATTTCCATTTGCCTGTTGGATACGGGCGTGTTATGGACCTGGTGGTTAGGAGCACCCGGAACGACCTGATGGTTAAACTCACACAGGACAAGCTCTGGGATGTGGGAGCTCTGCTGACCGCAACCCCTAATCCTATCACACAACTAGAAATAGCCGTGGAGCGTACCTAACTCTGCCTAGACGCCTCTTCACAGCCTAAGAGCTAACTAGCCCTAGAAATAGAAAATAAAGCCTACCTTGCCTCAGAGAAATTCCCCAAAGGAAAAGGCAGCCCCCCACATATGTTGACTGTGAGTAAAGATGAAAGTAACAAACACAGAAATGAAACAGGTTTCAGCAAAGGGAGGCCAGACTTACTAAACAGACTGAGGATAGGAAAGGTATCTTTGCGGTCAGCACAAAAAACTACAAAAGACCACGCAGAGTGTGCAAAAAGACCTCCGCACCGACTCACGGTGCGGAGGTGCCACTCTGCATCCCAGAGCTTCCAGCTAGCAAGGCAAAATCATGATAGCAAGCTGGACAAGGAAACAATGAACAAATAATTAACTAGCAGGGACTTAGCTTCTGCTGGAGTAGACAGGTCACCAGAAAGATCCAAGAGCGAACTGAACTAGTACAAGAACATTGACAGCTGGCATGGAGTAACGATCTGAGTGGAGTTAAATAGAGCAGCCAGCCAAAGAATAAACTACGTCACCTGTGGAAGGAACCTCAGAAGCAGCAGCTCCACTCACAGCCACCAGAGGGAGTCCATGGACAGAACTCGCCGAAGTACCATTCATGACCACAGGAGGGAGTTCGATAACAGAATTCACAACACGGGCGGTCTATATGTGTATTTTTCACAGCATTTTTTCACTTCAGTCCCATGAGCCAGGGGGTAGGCTTATACTCATGTTTTTGTGCAGGCATGTAACGGTTTACCAAAATACTATATGTTATTATATGTACATGGACCAAGTTTCTCATGTTGTATTGTTTTAATTATTTTTTAAATTTTTGTGTGGTTTGCCAATAAACTTCTTGTTTCTTATATGTGACTTATTGGTGTCTTATGCCCCTGTGGTGTGCCTGCCCATGGTGGCTTTCATTCCTTTTTAATTTTCCAACAATGCAGACGAGCTGAAGGCTGCTATCAAAGCAACCTGGGCTTCCATGTCACATCAGTGCCACGGGCTGATCGCCTCCATGCCATGTCGCTTTGATTCATTTATTGATGCCAAAGGCTCCCCGACCAAGTATTGAGTGCATTTACTGAACATATATTTCAGTAGGCCAACATTTCAGATTTTAAAATTATTTTTCATGCTGGTGTTATAAAGTATTCTAATTTACTGAGATAATGACTTTTGGGTTTTCATTGGCTGTAAGCCATAATCATCAACATTAACAGAAATAAACACTTGAAATAGATCACTCTGTTTGTAATGACTCTATATATTATATGAGCTTCACTTTTTGTATTGATAGCTGAAATAAATTATCTTTTTGATGCCATTTAAATTTTGTGAGAAGCACCTGGATGTAGCTGATGGCAGCCCGGCCTGCCTTATCTAATATTCCATCTGGGTCCAGAAATAAATGTCACAGTGTAAGACTGAAAGAGGTCTGGATAAACATTTTAAAAATTGGAAGGAAATACTAACGATGATGTAAGCTGAGAAGATGATGGAGACAAAAGTACAAATAGAGATAAATGTAAAAATAGAGTTCTTTACTATTTATTTCCTATTGTATTGTTGTAGTCCCCTTGCTTGGATAATATTTCCATAAAATATCTTGTAATATTATCCCATTTTTAATTCTGCATTATTTTAACCATTTTATTTGTATTGAACTTACCATACATACCACACATAGCATTTACTGTATATCACCCTATGTCATGTATGATTTGATACATTCCTTTTAATCACCATGTTACTCCAAAACAACAATTTTTATCATTGTTATAATACATATTTATGTGGTATAGCTGTTTTTTCTGCAGCTATTTTCCAATCCTCAACTATACTACTTATTAGAGAAGTCTGCTTGCACATACAGTACTTGCTGTAAGATTACAAAATCAGGGAGTCATTTATCAATATGTGACAATTTTTCAATGTTTTTACATTTATATTTTTATTGTACTCTAAGTTCTGTAAGTATTTTATATATATATATATATATATATATATATATATATATTTTTTGTCTAGTTGCTATAATCCTAATATTTATTTACAGAGAAGAGCAAAATTATAACAACGTTTTGAACTTTTAACCCTTAGGGTATGCGCACACGCTGCGGATCCACAGCGGATTGGCCTCTGAGGATTCACAGCAGTTTTCCATGCGTTTACAGTACCATGTAAACCTATGGAAAACAAAATCCGCAGTGCACACGCTGCAGAAAAAAACGCGTGGAAACGCTGCGTTGTTTATTCCGCAGCATGTCAATTCTTTGTACGGATTCTGCAGCGGTTTACACCTGCTCCATAATAGGAATCCGCAGGTGAAATCCGCACAAAAAATCACAAAAAACACCGTAAATCCCCGGTAATTCCGCAGTATATCCGCAGTGCGGATTTCCTGCGAATTTACCAATATCAGTCTGGAAAAATCCGCAAGACTTTCCGCAATGTGTGCACGTAGCCTTAGGCTCCATAACTCACCATCCTGCTTTGAACGTGACACAACCATTATTTGGCAGTCTCACGCTCAAAGCAGTAGTGGATAATGAGATATGGAGCCTGAAGGTCAAAAATTCAAAACATTGCTACCCTTTTGCTCTTCACTGTATATAACTATTATTATTATTATCTTCTGCATTTATATTTCATATTTATTATATGCAGTAAGTTATAGAAATACTATATATATATATATATATATATATATATATATATATATATATATATATATATATATATATATATATATATATATATATTCAAGATTTCTCATGCGCATCACCCCTACTCTGGAACCCTCTACCACAACATATGAGACTCTCACCTACCATCGAAACGATAAAACAGAACCTGAAGACCCACCTCTTCCAGCAAGCCTACAACCCTATAGGCTGAATAGTCCTGTGATCACGGTGTGGAGAAAAGGGAGAGCGCAGGGCAATGGTTGCCCAACGCAAGTCGCAAGGAAAAACTGGCTTCCTCAGGGGCTGACCACAGGGCTATTCTGGCAGAGCCAGACAAAATCAGATTTTTTGTAAAATCGATTTGATAAATCTGGACTATTGTTTCTTTTTTAAGCGTTCAATGTAACAATACAGAATAAGGCTGGCTTCACATTCAGCGTATGAAAATACGGTCCAAATATTACGGACGTAATACGCTGAAAAGTCCCGAAAATAGTGGTCCGTAGCTCCTCCGTAGGCAGGGTGTTTCAGCGTTTTTTGCACATGGCATCCTCGGTATGTAATCCGTATGGCATCCGTACTGCGTGTTTTTATCGCAGGCTTGCAAAACCGACTTACGGCTATACAAGGGATCCATGTGTAAAAAAAAAAAAAAACATATATACTGTCTATATATATATATATATATATATATATATATATATATATATATATATATATATATATACATGTATGTGTCTACTGACATTATATATATATATATATATATATTAATATTTCATCCAGCGCGATGTAGCAGAAAGCCGGTAATTCAATTACCGGCTTTTGCTATCTCCTTCCTAAACCCGACATGATATGAGACCTGGTTTACATACAGTAAACCATCTCATATCACCATTTTTTTTTCATATTCCACACTACTAATGTTAGTAGTGTGTCTATGCAAAATTTGGCCGTTCTAGCTAGTAAATTAAGGGGTTAAATGGCGGAAAAAATTGGCGTGGGCTCCCGCACAATTTTCTCCGCCAGAGTAGTAAAGCCAGTGACTGAGGGCAGAAATTAATAGCCTGGAGAGGGTCCATGGTTATTGGCCCCCCCTGGCTAAAAACACCTGCCCCCAGCCACCCCAGAAAAGGCACATCTGGAAGATGCGCCTATTCTGGCACTTGGCCACTCTCTTCCCATTCCCGTGTAGCGGTGGGATATGGGGTAATGAAGGGTTAATGCCACCTTGCTATTGTAAGGTGACATTAAGCCAAATTAATAATGGAGAGGCGTCAATTATGACACCTATCCATTATTAATCCAATACTAGTAAAGGGTTACAAAAAATACACAAACACATTATTAAAAATTATTTTAATGAAATCAAAACAAAGGTTGTTGTAATATTTTATTGAACGCCCAATCCAATGACTGAAGACCCTCGTTCTGTAACAAAAAATACATAATAAACCAACAATATCCTTACCTTCCGCAGAGCTGTAAAGTCCAACGATGTAAATCCATCTGAAGGGGTTAAAATATTTTGCAGACACGAGCTTTGCTAATGCAACGTTGCTCATGTCTGCAAAACCACGGAGAATGTAGGTAAAGTAGGTCATTGACCTATATTTACCTGCATTTGCGGTGAGGCGCCCTCTGTTGGCTGTTCCTAGATCGTGGGAATTTTCCTAGAAAGCTCCCAGGCTCGAGTTCATAAGAGGCGCCCTCTGCTGGTTCTCCTCATATGAACTCGAGCCAGGGAGCTTTCTAGGAAAGTTCCCACGATCTAGGAACAGCCAGCAGAGGGCGCCTCACCGCAAATGCAGGTAAATATAGGTCATTGACCTACTTTACCTACATTCTCCGGGGTTTTGCAGACTTGAGCAACGTTGCATTAGCAAAGCTCGTGTCTGCAAAATATTTTAACCCCTTCAGATGGATTTACATCGTTGGACTTTACAGATCTGCGGAAGGTAAGGATATTGTTGGTTTATTATGTTTTTTTTGTTACAGAACGAGGGTCTTCAGTCATTGGATTGGGCATTCAATAAAATATTACAACAACCTTTGTTTTTATTTCATTAAAATAATTTTTAATAATGTGTTTGTGTATTTTTTTAACCCTTTACTAGTATTGGATTAATAATGGATAGGTGTCATAATTGACGCCTCTCCATTATTAATTTGGCTTAATGTCACCTTACAATAGCAAGGTGGCATTAACCCTTCATTACCGCATATCCCACCGCTACACGGGAATGGGAAGAGAGTGGCCAAGTGCCAGAATAGGCGCATCTTCCAGATGTGCCTTTTCTGGGGTGGCTGGGGGCAGGTGTTTTTAGCCAGGGGGGGCCAATAACCATGGACCCTCTCCAGGCTATTAATATCTGCCCTCAGTCACTGGCTTTACTACTCTGGCGGAGAAAATTGTGCGGGAGCCCACGCCAATTTTTTCCGCCATTTAACCCCTTAATTTACTAGCTAGAACGGCCAAATTTTGCATAGACACACTACTAACATTAGTAGTGTGAAATATGCAAAAAAAAAAAATAGGGATATGAGATGGTTTACTGTATGTAAACCAGGTCTCATATCATGTCGGGTTTTAGGAAGGAGAAAGCAAAAGCCGGTAATTGAATTATCGGCTTTAAAGCTGCCTAGCGCTGGAAGAAATATTAATATATATATATATATATATATATATATATATATATATGTGTGTCTCACTGACATATATATATATATATATATATATATATATATATACCTATTCTATGTGTACACATTTATTCTACCTATTCTACTGGAAGCTGTCAGTGTGATTTTACTGTACACCGCAATGAATTACCGGCTTTTCTCGCTAACACCGCTGCGTATTTCTCGCAAGTCACACTGCTGGTCCGTGTGTGGTCCGTATTTTTGGGGCTTCCATAGACTTTCATTGACGTTTTATTTGCGCAATATGGTGACAAACGCAGCATGCTGCGATTTTCTACGGCCGTAGAAAGCCGTATAATACTGATCAGGAAAATACGGCAGATAGGAGCAGGGGCATAGAGAATAATTGTGCAGTTTGTTTTGCGAGTTTTACGGACGTAGTTTCTGTGCTCTTATGTCCGTAAAACTTGCAAGTGTGAAGCCGGCCTAAGTGTTAATTTTGCAGTAAAACAGGTTAGGAATGAGAAACAGAAAAAGTCACCTGAATGTGGTAATAATGGAAATTGGGCATAAGTTGGACTATTATAGACCAATGTAGTTTTGAAAACTATGGTTGGATATTTACAAGAACATTGGGTTATCGGCCTGTTAATTTAATAAAAATAGCACAGCTTCTTTCCCCTGGTGATACAGCGCTCATTGTCTGTTGGTTACTGTGTCCTTCGTTCATACTGTCATAGTCAGTATGTGACTGCTGCAGCCAATCATTGTCCACAATGGTCATATGCCACACATGACTGCTGATCGATGGGAGCCAAGTTGGCAGTAGTATGTCTCGTTCTTGCTAAGGCTCCTTTTTGGCTGCATATGTCACCTGGTTGTTGCTTGTAATTAGAAATGGGCAAACCCAAACAGTAAAGTTCAGAGTCTGTACCAAACACCTACTGTTCAGGCACGGACACCGAACATGGACTTTACCAGGAAGTACACTGGGTGTTTTTGAATAACAGTGAAAGCAGGCGGCGCCTATGCTTTAAATATATAATTAAAATAAAAACTGTGTGGGTTCCACTGTATTTTTGATAACCAGCCAGGCAAAACTGCCAGCTGCGGGTAGCAACTCTCAGCTGTCAGCTTTAGCCAGGTTGGTTATGAAGAATAGAGGGGTCCCCATGCTGTATTTCTAAATTATTTACATAAATACTTTTTATTTTGGACAACCTGCCAAGCTAAAGCAAACAACCGGGGGCTGGTGTTCTCAGGCTGTAAGGGGCCATAGATATTGGCCCCTCCCAGCTTAAAAAATAGCAGCCCAAAAAAGGTGCATCTATTAGATGTGACAATTTTGGTGCTTTGATATGCCCTTCCCACTTAGTGGCAAGTGGGGTTCATATTTGTGGGGTTGATGTCACCTTTGTATAGACTGGTGACATCAAGCCCACAGTTTAGTAATAGATGCGCCTTTTCAGAGTGGCTGCAGACTGCTATTTTTAGTCTGGGGGCCAATATCTATGGCCCCTTACAAGCCTGAGAGTACCAGTCCCCATCTGTCTACTCTAGCCAGGCTGGTTTTCAATAAAAAAAATAATAATAAAGAAAAAATGTGTGGGGACACTTCTATTCATGATAACCAGCCTTGCTAACGCTGACAGCTGAGGGTTGCAGCTCCAAGCTGTCTGTTTTGCCTGGCTGGTTATCAAATATACAGGGGTACCCACGCTGGTTTATTTTTAAGTATTTATTTAGAGCACAGGCGCCGGCTGCTATGTTATTAGTGGCAGCAAGTGTAGGCTGATGGGAGCAATAGTTCCATCAGATGACGCCAGTGACAGAAGGTAAAATTTTTACCTCCGATCACATCAGCAGGCTAATTTGGTAATGATTTCACCACCAAACAGAAGCAGTGTTTGAAGTGTTGTCATGCACATGACAGTGTTGCAAACACTGGATGTTCGGGCTCTCCATTAAGTGAATGGGGTCCAGGTACTGTTCTGGCACCCAAACCTGAAATTTTTACTGTTTAGCCGAACCTGCCGGACCTGAACATTCAGAGGTCCGCCCACCTCTACTTGTAAGTAAAGCTTCTGCCCTGGATATCTGCAGGAAATAAGTGATTTTCTGAGATGATGATGATGATTATTATTAAAGGGAATCTGCCACCCCAAAATTCGTCTATAAGCTAAGGCGACCGGCATCAGGGGCTTATCTACAGCATTCTGTAATGCTGTAGATAAGCCCCCAATGTAAACTGCAAGATAAGAAAAACAGGTTATATTATACTCACCCAGGGGCGGTCCCGATGGGTGTCGCAGGTCCAGGTCCAGCGCCTCCCATCTTCATACAATGACGTCCTCTTCTTTTCTCCCTGCCGCGGCTCCTGCGCAGGCATACTTTGTCTGCCCTGTTGAGGTCAGTGCAAAATATTGCAGTGTGCAGGCGCTGGGAAAGGTCAGAGAGGCCCGGCGCCTGCGCACTGCAGTACTTTGCTCTGCCCTCAGCTGGGCAGATAAAGTACGCCTGCGCAGGAGCCACAGCAGGCAGAAAAGAAGAGGATGTCATCGTATGAAGATGGGAGGCGCTGGACCACGACACCCATCGGACCCGAACTGGGACAGCCCATGGGTGAGTATGATATATCTTGTTTTTCTTATCTTGCAGGTGGCATCAGGGGCTTTTGGGGGTGACAGATTCCCTTTAAGCCGGAGTCAGATGCAACGTATGAAAAATCGGTCTGATTCTCTGCCCCGAGAATCGCAGCAATGTTCTCCATATGTAATCCGTTTGCACTGCGATGATGTGATTTCCTCGCATCTAAGTATCCGTATGACATCCGTATGACATGCGTATGGCTTTACATTTCTCACTGTTTTTCCCCAAAGAATTTAATGGCTTAATGGGCTGAAATAAGGAAAATATCTGCATATTTGTCGCAAGTCACGCTGATGGTGCGTGTGGTGCCCAATTTTTTTCTCGCACCCATAGATTTGCATTGGCGAGACTCTGGTGATATATGCGTACAATTGTAGCATGCTGCGATTTCACTCGCACATAGAATACGCCCAAGAAAAAAACGGTGATGTGAGCTGCCCCATAGATTAACATTGGTCCAAGTGCTATGCGATGTTTTCTCGCATAGCACTCGTCCGTATTATACGCTAGTGTGACTCCAGGCTTATTATTATTATTATTATTATTATTAAGGTTTTACAGGGGAGAATTAATTATAATTACCTCACTCAACATTGTCTATCTGAGGTTTCTTGGTTTGGCTAGGATGGATGATTCTGAGGGGGCATCTTCCATTTATCTTCTGCAGAAACATTAGTGTCCATTCTTGTTTCAAGTCCTGGCCTCAATGGAAAACTCTTTGTTACTCTGGTGGACCACTGTGACAATGTCAGCATGTTACTATGTTACTATGCTCTGAACTCCTGTATAGCAAGCACTGTGAGTAAATTCTCAGCATAGATTTAGAGAATAATTATTTTCTGTTAATTGACCTTTATATTGGGTTTAGCTTGGCTACATTCGCACACCAGTACTACATAGTAGGGTTAAATGAAACTCTGTAAAAACAGTTGATGCTAATCCAAAAATATCACAAAAATCTGCACAACCAATCTGCTTATCTGAAAAAAACTATTACCTGGTAAATAATACTTTTATGGATTGTATATCTCATGCCTGGTCCTGCTTGTAAAGCTTTGCTTAATGATAACAAGTGGAACCTCTAGAGGTCAGTACAGACCAGATTTAGGAAGCGAAATACGAGAGCTGGGGTCAGACTTTTATAATCACATTTCCAAAATAACAGAGCTTTCTGTGACAGCAGCGCAGTAATAGCATGGCCCCGGTCACAGGATTCAATTTGGGGAAGATTTTGCTTATTCCGCACATGCATCAATTCCATCTCCGATACAATTGAAATCTGACCTACTGTATGACCTGCGCGGCTTCACAAGCCTCAAGTTCGTGGTTCAGATGTTAAGACTAAGAATGGAAAATTTTGTGGCAATGAGAAAGTATCCTCTTACCGTACTGTTATTGCTGATTCTGTATAAAAAATATTGGTCGAATAGCCACACACAGATTTGCGTCATGGAATGCAAGTCCTGTGTGGATACAAGGCACATCTAACTGCAGAAATCAAAGAGTCAACCTTGGATTTATCATACTTCCCAACAATAAAAGAAGGAGAAAACCTTTTGACCACATTCTTCAAAGGAACCTGTCACCAGGTTTTTTCCCATATAAAGTTGGGCCAGCAACTGCAAGTGGTCTATGTCCCCAATGTCCTATACAAGGAACAAAAAAGACCTTTTATTATACCGACAGATGGCATGGTCCGGTCTGATGGGCATCTTTGGTCTTGATTCGGCACCTTGTTTCTTCTTGTGATCGTCGTCCTCCTTCCCTGCTTCATGCGGATAATGCATCCTATGTCATCCAAACATTGTGCTCCTGTGCAAGCGCACTTTTCTCTGCCCTGCTAAAGGCAGAACAAAGCAATGTAATGTGCACGTGCAGGAAAAGGCCAAAGGGCGCTGATGACCAGGGACCCAGCGCATGCGCACTACAGTGATTTGCTCTTCCTTTGGCAGGGCGAGTGTGAGAACTACACCTGCACAGGAACGCAATGAGGCACACCGTGGTGATGATGTAAGATGTGTCATACACATGAAGCAAGGAGGAGGACCGTGACCGCAAGAAGAAACGAGGCGCCTGATCAAGATTGCAGACGCCCATCTGACCGAACCGTGCCATCTGTGAGCATAATAAAAGTTATTTTTTATGTCTTGCATAGGGTATTGGGGACTTATATACAGAATGACAGATTGATGTTAAAAAAGATTTTAACCCCTTCCCGACCTGTGACACAGCGTATGCGTCATGAAAGTTGGTGCCAATCCGACCTGTGACGCATATGCTGTGTCACAGAAAGATCGCGTCCCTGCAGATCGGGTGAAAGGGTTAACTCCCATTTCACCCGATCTGCAGGGACAGGGGGAGTGGTAGTTTAGCCCAGGGGGGGTGGCTTCACCCCCTCGTGGCTACGATCGCTCTGATTGGCTGTTGAAAGTGAAACTGCCAATCAGAGCGATTTGTAATATTTCACCTAAAAAAATGGTGAAATATTACAATCCAGCCATGGCCGATGCTGCAATATCATCGGCCATGGCTGGAAATACTAATGTGCCCCCACCCATCGCCCCCCAGCCCCCCGATCTGTGGCCCGCTCCCCTCCGTCCTGTGCTCCGCTCCCCCGTCCTCCTGTCCGCTCCCCCCGTGCTCCAATCACACCCCCCCGTGCTCCAATCAAACCCCCCCGCACTCCGATCCCCCCCCCGTGCTCCGATCCACCCCCCCTGCACACCGATCCACCCGCCCGCACACCGATCACTCTCCCCCATGCTCCGATCCCTCCCCCCCCGTGCTCCGACGCCCCCCCGTGCCCTGATCTCCCCCCCCTGTGCCCTGATCTCCCCCCTTATACTTACCGATCCTGGCGGGGTCCGTCCGTCTTCTTCCCCGGGCGCCGCCATGTTCCAAAATGGCGGGCGCATGCGCAGTGCGCCCGCCGAATCTGCCGGCCGGCAGATTCGTTCCAATGTGAATTTTGATCACTGTGATATAATCTATCACAGTGGTCAAAATAAAAAAACAGTAAATGACCCACCCATTTGTCCCCCATAGATAGGGACAATAATAAAATAAAGAATTTTTTTTTTTTTCACTAAGGTTGGAGTTAGAACTAGGGGTAGGGTTAGGGGTAGGGTTAGGGGTAGGGGTAGGGTTAGGGGTAGGGGTAGGGTTAGGGGTAGGGTTAGGGTTAGGGTTAGGGTTTCGGTATGTGCACACGTATTCTGGTCCTCTGCGGATTTTTCCGCAGCGGATTTGATAAATCCGCAGTGCTAAACCGCTGCGGATTTATGGCAGATTTACCGCGGTTTTTCTGCGCATTTCACTGCGGTTTTACAACTGCGATTTTCTATTGGAGCAGTTGTAAAACCGCTGTGGAATCCGCAGAAAGAAGTGACATGCTGCGGAATGTAAACCGCTGCGTTTCCGTGCAGTTTTTCCGCAGCATGTGTACAGCGATTTTTGTTTCCCATAGGTTTACATTGAAATGTAAACTCATGGGAAACTGCTGCGGATCCGCAGCGTTTTCCGAAGCGTGTGCACATACCTTTAGAATTAGGCTATGTGCACACGGTGCGGATTTGGCTGCGGATCCGCAGCGGATTGGCCGCTGCGGATCCGCAGCAGTGTTCCATCAGGTTTACAGTACCATGTAAACCTATGGAAAACCAAATCCGCTGTGCCCATGGTGCGGAAAATACCGCACGGAAACGCTGCGTTGTATTTTCCGCAGCATGTCAATTCTTTGTGCGGATTCCGCAGCGTTTTACACCTATTCCTCAATAGGAATCCGCAGGTGAAATCTGTAGTAAATCCGCAGGTAAAACGCAGTGCCTTTTACCCGCGGATTTTTCAAAAATGGTGCGGAAAAATCTCACACGAATCCGCAACGTGGGTACATAGCCTTAGGGTTAGGGTTGGGTTGGAATTAGGGTTGTGGTTAGGGTTAGGGGTGTGTTGGGGTTAGGGTTGTGGTTAGGGGTGTGTTGCGGTTAGGGTTGTGGTTAGGGTTACGGCTACAGTTGGGATAAGGGTTAGGGGTTAGGGTTAGGGTTAGGGGTGTGTTGGGGTTAGTGTTGGCGTTAGAATTGAGGGGTTTCCACTGTTTAGGCACATCAGGGGGTCTCCAAACGCAACATGGCGCCACCATTGATTCCAGCCAATCTTTTATTCAAAAAGTCAAATGGTGCTCCTTCCCTTCCGAGCCCCGACGTGTGCCCAAACAGTGGTTTACCCCCACATATGGGGTATCAGTGTACTCAGGACAAACTGGGCAACAATTACTGGGGTCCAATTTCTCCTGTTACCCTTGAGAAAATAAAAAATTGCTTGCTAAAACATCATTTTTGAGGAAAGAAAAATGATTTTTTATTTTCACGGCTCTGCGTTGTAAACGTCTGTGAAGCACTTGGGGGTTCAAAGTGCTCACCACATATCTAGATAAGTTCCTTGGGGGGTCTAGTTTCCAAAATGGGGTCACTTGTTGGGGGTTTCTACTGTTTAGGCACACCAGGGGCTCTGCAAACGCAACGTGACGCCCGCAGACCATTCCATCAAAGTCTGCATTTCAAAACGTCACTACTTGACTTCCGAGCCCCGACATGTGCCCAAACAGTGGTTTACCCCCACATATGGGGTATCAGCGTACTCAGGACAAACTGGGCAACAATACTGGGGTCCAATTTCTCCTGTTACCCTTGAGAAAATAATAAATTGCTTGCTAAAACATCATTTTTGAGGAAAGAAAAATGATTTTTTATTTTCACGGCTCTGCGTTGTAAACGTCTGTGAAGCACTTGGGGGTTCAAAGTGCTCACCACATATCTAGATAAGTTCCTTGGGGGGTCTAGTTTCCAAAATGGGGTCACTTGTGGGGGGTTTCTACTGTTTAGGCACACCAGGGGCTCTGCAAACGCAACGTGACGCCCGCAGACCATTCCATCAAAGTCTGCATTTCAAAAGTCACTACTTCCCTTCTGAGCCCCGACGTGTGCCCAAACAGTGGTTTACCCCCACATATGGGGTATCAGCATACTCAGGAGAAACTGGACAACAACTTTTGGGGTCCAATTTCTCCTGTAACCCTTGGGAAAATAAAAAATTCTGGGCTAAAAAATTATTTTTGAGGAAAGAAAACGTATTTATTATTTTCACTGCTCTGTGTTATAAACTTCTGTGAAGCACTTGGGGGTTCAAAGTGCTCACCTCACATCTAGATAAGTTCCTTTCGGGGTCTAGTTTCTAAAATGGGGTCACTTGTGGGGGGTTTCTACTGTTTAGCCACATCAGGGGCTCTGCAAACGCAACGTAACGCCCGCAGAGCATTCCATCAAAGTCTGCATTTCAAAATGTCACTACTTGACTTCCGAGCCCCGACATGTGCCCAAACTGTGGTTTACCCCCACATATGGGGTATCAGCGTACTCAGGAGAAACTGTACAACAACTTTTGGGGTCAAATTTCTCCTGTTACCCTTGGGAAAATAATAAATTGCAGGCTAAAAAATCATTTTAGAGAAAATAAAATTTTTATTTTATTTTCATGGCTCTGCGTTATAAACTTCTGTGAAGCACTTGGAAGTTCAAAGTCCTCACCACACATCTAGATTAGTTCCTTTGGGGGTCTAGTTTCCAAAATGGGGTCATATGTGGGGGATCTCCAATGTTTAGGCACACAGGGGCTCTCCAAACGTGACATGGTGTCCGCTAATGATTGGAGCTAATTTTCCATTTAAAAAGCCAATTGGCGTGCCTTCCCTTCCGAGCCCTGCCGTGCGCCCAAACAGTGGTTTACCCCCACATATGGGGTATCAGCGTACTCAGGACAAACTGGACAACAACATTTGCTGTCCAATTTCTCCTATTACCCTTGGCAAAATAGGAAATTCCAGGCTAAAAATCATTTTTGAGGAAAGAAAAATTATTTTTTATTTTCATGGCTCTGCATTATAAACTTCTGTGAAGCACCTGGGGGTTTAAAGTGCTCAATATGCATCTAGATAAGTTCCTTGGGGGGTCTAGTTTCCAAAATGGGGTCACTTGTGGGGGAGCTCCAATGCATAGGCACACAGGGGCTCTCTAAACGCGACATGGTGTCCGCTAACAATTGGAGCTAATTTTCCATTCAAAAAGTCAAATGGCGCGCCTTCCCTTCCGAGCCCTGCCGTGTGCCCAAACAGTGGTTTACCCCCACATATGAGGTATCGGCGTACTCGGGAGAAATTGCCCAACAAATTTTAGGATTCATTTTATCCTATTGCCCATGTGAAAATGAAAAACTGAGGCGAAAAGAATTTTTTTGTGAAAAAAAAAGTACTTTTTCATTTTTACAGATCAATTTGTGAAGCACCTGAGGGTTTAAAGTGCTCAATATGCATCTAGATAAGTTCCTTGGGGGGTCTAGTTTCCAAAATGGGGTCATTTGTGGGGGAGCTCCAATGTTTAGGCACACGGGGGCTCTCCAAACACGACATGGTGTCCGCTAACGATGGAGATAATTTTTCATTCAAAAAGTCAAATGGCGCTCCTTCCCTTCCGAACCTTACCATGTGCCCAAACAGTGGTTTACCCCCACATGTGAGGTATCGGTGTACTCATGAGAAATTGCCCAACAAATTTTAGGATCCATTTTATCCTGTTGCCCATGTGAAAATGAAAAAAATTGAGGCTAAAAGAATTTTTTTGTGAAAAAAAAGTACTTTTTCATTTTTACGGATCAATTTGTGAAGCCCCCGGGGGTTCAAAGTTCTCACTATGCATCTAGATAAGTTCCTTGGGGCGTCTAGTTTCCAAAATGGGGTCACGTGTGGGGGAGCTCCAATTTTTAGGCACACGGGGGCTCTCCAAACGTGACATGGTGTCCGCTAAAGAGTGGAGCCAATTTTTCATTCAAAAAGTCAAATGGCGCTCCTTCCCTTCCAAGCCCTGCCGTGCGCCCAAACAGTGGTTTACCCCCACATATGAGGTATCAGCGTACTCAGGACAAATTGGACAACAACTTTCGTGGTTCAGTTTTTCCTTGTACCATTGGGAAAATAAAAAAAATGTTGCTAAAAGATAATTTTTGTGACTAAAAAGTTAAATGTTCATTTTTTCCTTCCATGTTGCTTCTGCTGCTGTGAAGCACCTGAAGGGTTAAAAAACTTCTTGAATGTGGTTTTGAGCACCTTGAGGGGTGCATTTTTTAGAATGGTGTCACTTTTGGGTATTTTCAGCCATATAGACCCCTCAAACTGACTTCAAATGTGAGGTGGTCCCTAAAAAAAATGGTTTTGTAAATTTCGTTGTAAAAATGAGAAATCGCTGGTCAAATTTTAACTCTTATAACTTCCTAGCAAAAAAAAATTTTGTTTCCAAAATTGTGCTGGTGTAAAGTAGACATGTGGGAAATGTTATTTATTAACTATTTTGTGTCACATAACTCTCTGGTTTAACAGAATAAAAATTCAAAATGTGAAAATTGCGAAATTTTCAAAATTTTCGCCAAATTTCCGTTTTTATCACAAATAAACGCAGAATTTATTGACCTAAATTTACCACTAACATGAAGCCCAATATGTCACGAAAAAACAATCTCAGAACCGCTAGGATCCGTTGAAGCGTTCCTGAGTTATTACCTCATAAAGGGACACTGGTCAGAATTGCAAAAAACGGCCAGGTCATTAAGGTCAAAATAGGCTGGGTCATGAAGGGGCTAGATAGGCCGGCCATACTTTATACTGTACTTGGAAAACCCGGAGGACTAAGAACACCACATATGTTCGAAACGCGTTCAGTTGCTCAAAGCATTTCTTTCTCCAGTAAACACCGGTTTGTCAAGCAGCTATATTTTAAAGTTGTCAACTAAAGACTTTTGATTTTATTTCCGGAGCTGGATACCTTTAATTCCTTGAAAAACCTGGTGACAGGTTCCCTTTAAACACACCCCTACCCACGCTCATTTACCATGCTCACTCCCTTGACCATATAATGAAAATATTAACAACAGATGAATAAGTACAGGCAGTTACAAACTATATAGGTTCTGTAGTTTTATTTGTAACTCGGATATATATGTAATCCAGGCTCCCCACTGCTCGCCACCGCCAGTCCTCTTCTTTCCATCGCTGGGCGCTCTTTACTGTGGCCTAGGTCCTATGGTCACGTTCTGAATAGTGACAATATGCAAGTAAATATGACAAATAAACATGGTAACTGCATCAGGAAATTCTCACAGATTTAAAGCATCATTAATATGTATTTCTATATACCATGATATCTACAATAGGACTTATAGAGCCTATCACCAACTACTACATAGACCACAACAAAAAGGATGATCAGAAGGCCATAGTTAAATAGTAAAACAATATTTATTGAAAAACATCATTTAAAAACGTACATGTCATGTGAGGCGTAGTCAGTGTTGGAGACAACAAAGACCACTGTGAAGTAAAAAAAAAAGACTGGGGGTACCTAGAAGAAAACCAGAGGCACCAAGAGGAGAACTAGAGGACCAGAAAGAATCTGCGTACATGAGACACAAAAAAAAGTATGATATTTTCATTTTTTTAACATCTCGACCCTTTAGAATATATGCCATTATTTTCCTGAATTCTCTCAAAGATAATTGCAAAAAAAAATTTGAATTTGGGTGAATCTGAATGTCTTGTCATGACAGATTAAACAAATTAGATTCTGCACATCTTTAGACAACATTTCCCAAAGGTACCAAAGATAAGTAGGCTAGCTATGAAATTGTAAGGGAAAAGATCATAAATTGTATATTTCCTATTTAATGTAATGCTGATTCGGTCACATAAAAAACACAAGCAGTGCTATATAGACACTGGTGAATTATAGAGTACTTCAGGTTCTCTCAGGGTGTCTATCATAATACCAGGGAAGTATGAAAGAATCTGGAACGTGCTCCTGTGAGTGCCTGCAAGGCTGATATCATCTCAGCCTAAGTGAACAGAAAATTATATTTTTTTTTAAATCATTGGATGCAGTAACACCCAATTAAAGTCTTGTGCATTGAAAAAGATGTAAGTATATGGCTTTACAATACCCTAATGCCCTAATTCCAGTACCCTGTACATATGAAAAAGGAGCAAACAGAGTTTACAGTACGTTAAATAAGAAGTATAAGAAAACAAGCACAATAAAATAGATAAAAGAAGTGGAAGGCTGGTACTATGGGGGACAATGTCCTGCCCATGAGGGCTTGCAACCTATAACAGGAAGGAAACAATAGGTGAGGGCCAAGCTGTTCATGTGTGGTGGCAGCAGGGTTATTGCAGGTTCTAGGTTTTCTGGAGGAGTTAGTTTTCTTTTCAAAGTTTAAAAGGTCCAGAGTACAGGAAATATCTTGGAGGCAGTTGTGAGAGGAGCAGGTAAAATAAGAGCAAAGAAGGAGGTCTTGTGAGGACCTGAGATTATATAGTAAATAATGGACTAAGTAGACAATGTCAATCACTAAATTCAACGATCATGTTGTGCTAACATGAAAATTAAGTCACTACGTGCCTCCCTTCTGTGTTACTTGCAGTCAAGTACCTGTTGTCAAATGTAATAGTAACAGCAAAAAGGGTTAATGGAGAAGGGGTGGGTCTGGTCTATCTGCTCCTGCTCTCCTGTCTGTCATACAAGCATAACAGAGAGGCTGGTGTTAGGTTCAGGGCAGGCAAGTGTGTGTTCAAGTGCAGGAGCACAGATAAGAGAAATAATATTCCAACATCTATGGTGATGGCTCAATGTTGAAATAGAGTGGATGGATAGTTACAGACCCTGAGAATCGGGATAGTTCCTGGATATAGTAAACTGGTACATGCACCAAAAGCAGTTTTTAATGGATGTTGATAATGTAGCTAATGTGATAAATCTGGACTTTGAACAGGCATTTGGTACTGTACATGTGTATGAAGCGGGGCTACGCCAACTGGCTGGGAATATGTATAATTCATACCTACCCTCCGGACCCGGGCTTGACACCGGCGAATCCCCACAGTGCTGTCTGACTACAGATTTATCTGTTTTGACCGGGACAACCCTTGGGCACTAAGATTATTACATGGGATGTAGGCATCTCCTATGATGAGAACTTAGAAAAGATGGGTTTATTTAGCTTAGAAAAAAGACGACTCACAGGAGAGAAAGGTTGAACTTGATGGACCCTTGTAACAATAAAACTATGTAACTGGGAAGAGGACAGCAAGACCATGATTTTCTAAAGAAAAACTATAATTTAGATTGTGAGCCCCATCGGGGACAGCGATGATAATGTCTGTAAAGCGCTGCGGAATATGTTGGCACTATATAAATAAATTATTGTTATTATTATTTTCATCATTCTGCCTGTGAGACAGATACTTTTTGAAAGATAAATCTTAAAGCAAACCCTTTCCTACTCGGCTCGTCCATTGCAATTGTTGGCTACTTATGTTACCTTTGCATTGATCACTAAACAAGTAATGTGATGGCCAGTTTAGATATGTGGTAGTAGCAAATGCTGCTTACTGAAAACTTAAATCTCTCAGCATATAACCTGGGTGTGCCCGGTCTGGTGTTCACACTATTGTTCCTGTTTTGTATTAAGCCTCAGAAAAAAAGTAGGAATTCCTGCAAGAAAACTTTCTCAGAACTTCCAAAACAAGTCACAGGAAGTTTCCCTCCCTGTTCTCATCTTAGTTGTAAAGTAATTAATGAACTGTACAGCAATCAGACATCTGCTGCTCTTTAGAGAATACATCCGAGGATAAACATGAGATGCTGCAGCAGATTTCCAAAATGCTGACTATGCTTTTTGGAATGGCTGGCCGCATCTGAAGTAATGGTTGTGGTTTTCATAAAAATTAATATTGTTTTTCCAGTTGTAGTTACAAGTGATTTTCCACATTGATTGGCTGGTGTGTATACTTTAGTTATTTCACATGTGCGGTCCTATTGGGGTGTCACACTCAGACATTGGGGCAAAATTGTGAACATATTGATGTAGCAGAGCTTGCACTTCCTGCTATGGAGAGGCTTTCTGCAGACATTAACTAGCATCGCATTATAGGGGGTACGTTGTTCAAAAGAATTCGACATCTAACCTGGTGCTACTCACCTGTACTGGTTCATTCCCCAGTCTTGGTTCCCTCCCTTAGAGCTGGTTCCCTTTGCACAAAACTAATCCGGGTTACCATGGTAAAGTGACGACCACCTTTTGCCATCACCTTTAAGGCTGACTTAGACATCTATCTGCTGTCTGACTATTCAGGAAGCAAAGCATTCAGTTTCCATGTGTGCTTCAGGAGTTTGCCTCACTATCCACTCCTTTCAGCTGCTTAATCATGTGTCCAGCAAACTTCGGCTTCTTTATCAACTATCTGCAATTATTTTAGTTCATCCTGTTGAAACATATGCTGTTCACATTCACAACTTTGCTCCAACAGTGTGTATTTTTCTCTGGGAGCAAGTAACCAGTTTGTCTATTTTGTCCTGCAGTTCACCATTTGGTTGAAAGCATAGCAAACGTTTCTCTGCTAATATTGGTGCTATTCACATTATAACTCTGCTACAAATGTGTCTAATCTTCTCTGCAAGCAAGCTAAGTTTGCCTTTTCAACACTTTTTTCTTGGTGTTAACCATTTGTCTGCTGATGGTATACAATTGTGTAATTATTAACAATTTGTCTTCTGCAAGTCCTGAATTGACTGTACAACTACAGTTCCTGTATACTGTATATCCACGATCTTGGCTCTGTGTCTTCTTGTGTTTCCTGTTCCTCTTCTCTGTCTTCTGTCCTGCATACCCTGCTGTCTTGGTCTTTGTTGATCCATGTGCTGACCATCAATTCCCACTCTGATGCACCATCACCTCCTGTCCTTGCTGACCAACAGCTCAAAGGATCTGCTTCATCAGTTGAGCCCATAATTGTTTCAGAGTAAAACATACATGGATACAATGCGGTATAAAGAAGAAAAGAGCCGGCATCTTCACGGCCGGGGGTGCTAAACAAGGAGAGCGGCAAGCATGACGACGGCCGTTTCGCACCTAGTGTGCGCTTCTACGGGACATTGACCCGTAGAAGCGCACACTAGGCGCGAAACGGCCGTCGTCATGCTTGCCGCTCTCCTTGTTTAGCACCCCCGGCCGTGAAGATGCCGGCTCTTTTCTTCTTTATACCGCATTGACTGTCTGCTGTTTCTGCCAAGGCACCCGTGATCAGAAATCTGAACCTCCATTGCAGGTGAGCAGTTCACACTGTGTTTGAGAGCGGTGGTGCCGTCCAGCTGTCTCTACATTTTGTGCAATACATGGATACAATAATGCAGCCAGTATCTAACTTATGCTGCCCATGGTCACTCCTGGTGACTAATTCCATTAAAAATCTAACAAATTTTTAGATGTCCTATATTGGAAAATTCCATGTGTGGTACCTTCTATTGGTACCTTGATTCTCCATTTGATGTACTCTTATGCAGTCTACAAATAAGTATACCATATAGTTTTATTATAAGCATCACACGATGAATAAATGGACAAGAATAAACATCTGAGCGATTGTCAAGGGCAAAATATCAGCAAAATAGCAGGTCTTGTGGTGTATTCCCAACATGGTTAGTACCTAACAAAAGTGGTCATCCAAGAAAAGACAACCAGTGAATAGATGACAAGGTCATGGGCTCTCTAGGCTCAATGCAACACATGAGAAGCAAAAGCTGGGCCAAGGCTATGTCATGCTCTGGTCAATATTCTTCTGGAAAACCTTTGCATTCTGGCATTCATGTGGATCTTACTTTAAAACTGTATGTACCACCAATGTAACCATTGTAAAGACCAAGACACCCCTTTGGAATATCTCTAAGTGGATTTCCTCCAGGTACCTCTGCTTCAATCCACGGACGATATCCAGCTAGGGATTAGTCTGGCTGGAACCTGTGATTCTGCTGAGCCAGACTAATGAGTCTGGCAAAAGAGCAGGTATAATCATTTCCCTGTTTTGGCATGAGGGGCAGTACCATAGCCTTCTTGGTTGCCAGATATTGTACCTGGATTACTCCCGGAACACTTATTCTCTATGCTGCTATTACTGACTCGTCCCTCAGCTTTGCCTGATTCTCTTATCCCACAATCCTAACCTTGGCCTGATTGACTTTATTTTGTTTGATTACTTGGTATCTGACCCCAGCAGCTTTCATTCTGACATTGGCTTTTGATTCCTGATTCAGTCCTATGTTTTTGTCACTGCAAATACTGACCCAGATAAATTGACTTCTCTCACCTTAGGCTAACTCCTCCGATCAGTGGCCCCTCAGTAACCTAGGTGAAGTAACCTAGGGGATCCTGTTGTAACACCAGATGCCTGTTCAAGGGTTAATGGGAGAAGGCCAAGGTTCTTATGGGATCTGCTAGACAGAGTGACCAGTGCCAAGTCTGCCCGAGCTATCCTTTTTGAGCCATTGGCCTCTGACTGACTTTAAACTCTTCATGGCAGCATTGTTCCCTAATGGCAATTGCCTATTACAGAAGGATAATACTCCTGTGATACTACAAAACCTACTCAGGACCCATTTGAGGAACATGCCAAAGATCAAGGTGTTGTTGACTTGTCTCCTAATTTAAAAAAAAATTACAGAAAAAGATGAAGCCTTGCCAACAGCAGGTCCGATTACCAATTCACCAGAAAAATGCAGCAGATCCCATGATAATGAGCCATGTAAGCCAGACACTGTGGATCACACGTATCTGGCATCCTATGCAACCTCCATCTATGTGCCTGCTTAATATTACACAGCCACCCCCTCCATGACTTGGTGAGTTTGTGTGTGGCTGTTTTCATCAGTATTTTGCACCTGTGCTGCCCCCGCCTTTATCATTTGGGTCTGCTCATCCTGCTAGTGCATGGGTAATCTGACTTGGAGTCGATAAGGCTATGTCTTTTTCTGTGATGTTTTTTTTCAAATGTCCTATTAGCCATTTTTACCAATACCTCATGTAATGTATTTATGTTACGCATTACTTTTAATCTTTTTTCGCATTTTTCCATTTTTATGCAGGATGCAGCCTGTTATGAAAGGCAATTCAGTATCACAATGGACATGGAGGTCAGAGCACATACAGTGATCTGACAATAACCCAAAATAATAGAACGAGCTCTGAGACGTGGGAACTCTGCAGACCGCAATCCCTGATCCTCTCCAAACACAACTAGAGGCAGCCGTGGATTGCGCCTAACGCTACCTATGCAACTCGGCACAGCCTGAGAAACAAAACTAGCCTGAAGATAGAAAAAATAAGCCTACCTTGCCTCAGAGAAATACCCCAAAGGAAAAGGCAGCCCCCCACATATAATGACTGTGAGTAAGATGAAAAGACAAACGTAGGGATGAAATAGATTCAGCAAAGTGAGGCCCGATATTCTAGACAGAACGAGGATAGGAAAGATAACTTTGCGGTCTACACAAAACCCTAAAGAAAACCACGCAAAGGGGCAAAAAGACTCTCCGTACCGAACTAACGGCACGGAGGTACACCCTTTGCGTCCCAGAGCTTCCAGCAAAACAAATAGACAAGCTGGACAGAAAAAATAGCAACAAATAGCAAAGAAGCACTTAGCTATGCAGAGCAGCAGGCCACAGGAATGATCCAGAGAAACACAAGTCCAACACTGGAACATTGACAGGAAGCATGAATCAAAGCATTAGGTGGGGTTAAGTAGAGAAGCACCTAACGACCTCACCAGATCACCTGAGGGAGGAAACTCAGAAGCAGCAGTACCAGTTTCCTCCACAAACGGAAGCTCCCAGAGAGAATCAGCCGAAGTACCACTTGTGACCACAGGAGGGAGCTCTGCCACAGAATTCACAACAGTACCCCCCCCTTGAGGAGGGGTCACCGAACCCTCACCAGAGCCCCCAGGCCGACCAGGATGAGCCACATGAAAGGCACGAACAAGATCGGGAGCATGGACATCAGAGGCAAAAACCCAGGAATTATCCTCCTGAGCATAACCCTTCCATTTAACCAGATACTGGAGTTTCCATCTTGAAACACGAGAATCCAAAATCTTCTCCACAATATACTCCAATTCCCCCTCCACCAAAACCGGGGCAGGAGGGTCAACAGATGGAACCATAGGTGCCACGTATCTCCGCAACAATGACCTATGGAAGACGTTATGTATGAAAAAAGAATCTGGGAGGGTCAGACGAAAAGACACAGGATAAATAACCTCAGAAATCCTATAAGGAACAATGAAACGAGGTTTAAACTTCGGAGAGGAAAGATAACCAAACCAGATCCCCAACACGAAGTCGGGGACCCACACGGCGTCTGCGATTAGCGAAACGTTGAGCCTTCTCCTGGGACAAGGTCAAATTGTCCACTACATGAGTCCAAATCTGCTGCAACCTGTCCACCACAGTATCCACACCAGGACAGTCCGAAGACTCAACCTGTCCTGAAGAGAAACGAGGATGGAACCCAGAATTGCAGAAAAATGGCGAAACCAAGGTAGCCGAGCTGGCCCGATTATTAAGGGCGAACTCAGCCAAAGGCAAAAAGGACACCCAGTCATCCTGATCGGCAGAAACAAAGCATCTCAGATAGGTTTCCAAGGTCTGATTGGTTCGTTCGGTCTGGCCATTAGTCTGAGGATGAAAAGCCGAGGAAAAAGACAAGTCAATGCCCATCCTACCACAAAAGGCTCGCCAAAACCTCGAAACAAACTGGGAACCTCTGTCAGAAACGATATTCTCTGGAATGCCATGCAAACGAACCACATGCTGGAAGAACAATGGCACCAAATCAGAGGAGGAAGGCAACTTGGACAAGGGTACCAGATGGACCATCTTAGAAAAGCGATCACAGGCCACCCAAATGACTGACATCTTTTGAGAGACGGGAAGATCTGAAATAAAATCCATAGAGATATGTGTCCAAGGTCTCTCCGGGACCGGCAAGGGCAAAAGCAACCCACTGGCACGAGAACAGCAGGGCTTAGCCCGAGCACAAATCCCACAGGACTGCACAAAAGAACGCACATCCCGCGACAGAGATGGCCACCAAAAGGATCTAGCCACTAACTCTCTGGTACCAAAGATTCCAGGATGACCAGCCAACACCGAACAATGAACCTCAGAGATCACTTTATTTGTCCACCTATCCGGGACAAACAGTTTCTCCGCTGGACAACGATCAGGTTTATTAGCCTGAAATTTTTGCAGCACCCGCCGCAAATCAGGGGAGATGGCAGACACAATTACTCCTTCCTTGAGGATACCCGCCGGCTCAGATAAACCCGGAGAGTCGGGCACAAAATTCCTAGACAGAGCATCCGCCTTCACATTTTTAGAGCCCAGAAGGTACGAAATCACAAAGTCAAAACGGGCGAAAAACAGCGACCAACGAGCCTGTCTAGGATTCAAACGCTTAGCAGACTCAAGATAAGTCAGGTTCTTATGATCAGTCAATACCACCACGCAATGCTTAGCTCCCTCAAGCCAATGACGCCACTCCTCGAATGCCCACTTCATGGCCAGCAACTCTCGGTTGCCCACATCATAATTCCGCTCAGCAGGCGAAAACTTCCTGGAAAAAAAAGCGCATGGTTTCATCACTGAACAATCAGAACCTCTTTGCGACAAAACAGCCCCTGCTCCAATCTCAGAAGCATCAACCTCGACCTGGAACGGAAGAGAAACATCAGGTTGACACAACACAGGGGCAGAAGAAAAACGACGCTTCAACTCTTGAAAAGCTTCCACAGCAGCAGAAGACCAATTGACCAAATCAGCACCCTTCTTGGTCAAATCGGTCAATGGTTTGGCAATACTAGAAAAATTGCAGATGAAGCGACGATAAAAATTAGCAAAGCCCAGGAACTTTTGCAGACTTTTCAGAGATGTCGGCTGAGTCCAATCATGGATGGCTTGGACCTTAACAGGATCCATCTCGATAGTAGAAGGGGAAAAGATGAACCCCAAAAATGAAACCTTCTGCACACCAAAGAGACACTTTGATCCCTTCACAAACAAAGAGTTAGCACGCAGGACCTGGAAAACTGTTCTGACCTGTTTCACATGAAACTCCCAATCATCCGAGAAGATCAAAATGTCATCCAAGTACACAATCAGGAATTTATCCAGGTACTCTCGGAAGATGTCATGCATAAAGGACTGAAACACTGATGGAGCATTGGCAAGTCCGAATGGCATCACTAGATACTCAAAATGACCCTCGGGCATATTAAATGCAGTTTTCCATTCATCGCCTCGCCTGATTCGCACCAGATTATACGCACCACGAAGATCAATCTTGGTGAACCAACTAGCCCCCTTAATCCGAGCAAACAAATCAGATAACAAAGGCAAGGGGTACTGAAATTTAACAGTGATCTTATTAAGAAGGCGATAATCTATACAAGGTCTCAGCGAACCATCCTTTTTGGCTACAAAAAAGAACCCTGCTCCTAATGGCGACGATGACGGGCGAATATGCCCCTTCTCCAGGGATTCCTTCACATAACTGCGCATAGCTGTGTGCTCAGGCACGGATAAATTAAACAGTCGACCTTTTGGGAATTTACCACCAGGAATCAAATTGATAGCACAATCACAATCCCTATGCGGAGGTAGGGCATCGGACTTGGGCTCATCAAATACATCCCGGTAATCAGACAAGAACTCTGGAACCTCAGAAGGGGTGGATGACGAAATTGACAAAAATGGAACATCACCATGTACCCCCTGACAACCCCAGCTGGACACCGACATGGATTTCCAATCCAATACTGGATTATGGGCTTGTAGCCATGGCAACCCCAACACGACCACATCATGCAGATTATGCAACACCAGAAAGCGAATATCCTCCTGATGTGCAGGAGCCATGCACATGGTCAGCTGGGTCCAGTATTGAGGCTTATTCTTGGCCAAAGGCGTAGCATCAATACCTCTCAATGGAATAGGACACTGCAAGGGCTCCAAGAAAAACCCACAACGCTTAGCATATTCCAAGTCCATCAAATTCAGAGCAGCGCCTGAATCCACAAACGCCATGACAGAATATGATGACAAAGAGCAGATCAAGGTAACGGACAGAAGAAATTTTGACTGTACCGTACCAATGGTGGCAGACCTAGTGAACCGCTTAGTGCGCTTAGGACAATCAGAGATAGCATGAGTGGAATCACCACAGTAGAAACACAGCCCATTCAGACGTCTGTGTTCTTGCCGTTCAACTCTGGTCAAAGTCCTATCGCACTGCATAGGCTCAGGTTTAAGCTCAGGTAATACCGCCAAATGGTGCACAGATTTACGCTCACGCAAGCGTCGACCGATCTGAATAGCCAAAGACATAGACTCATTCAAACCAGCAGGCATAGGAAATCCCACCATGACATCCTTAAGGGCTTCAGAGAGACCCTTTCTGAACATAGCTGCCAGCGCAGATTCATTCCATTGAGTGAGCACTGACCATTTTCTAAATTTCTGGCAATATACCTCTATCTCATCCTGACCCTGACAAAGAGCCAGCAAATTCTTTTCTGCCTGATCCACTGAATTAGGCTCATCGTACAGCAATCCGAGCGCCAGGAAAAACGCATTGATATTACTCAATGCAGGATCTCCTGGCGCAAGAGAAAAAGCCCAGTCCTGAGGGTCGCCGCGCAAAAAAGAAATAATAATCAAAACCTGTTGAACTGGATCACCAGAGGAACGAGGTTTCAAGGCCAGAAACAACTTACAATTATTTTTGAAACTCAGAAACTTAGTTCTATGTCCAAAAAACAAATCAAGAATAGGAATTCTTGGTTCTAACATAGATTTCTGATCAATAGTGTCTTGAATCTTTTGTACTCTTGCCGAGAGCTGATCCACAAATGAAGACAGACTTCTAATGTCCATCGCTACACCTGTGTACTGAACCACCCAAATGTCTAGGGGAAAAAAAAAGACAAAACACAAAGCCAAGAAAAAAAAATGGTCTCAGAACTTCTTTTTTCCCTCTATTGAGAATCATTAGTACTTTTGGCTTCCTGTACAGTTATGAAAGGCAATTCAGTATCACAATGGACATGGAGGTCAGAGCACATACAGTGATCTGACAATAACCCAAAATAATAGAACGAGCTCTGAGACGTGGGAACTCTGCAGACCGCAATCCCTGATCCTCTCCAAACACAACTAGAGGCAGCCGTGGATTGCGCCTAACGCTACCTATGCAACTCGGCACAGCCTGAGAAACTAACTAGCCTGAAGATAGAAAAAATAAGCCTACCTTGCCTCAGAGAAATACTCCAAAGGAAAAGGCAGCCCCCCACATATAATGACTGTGAGTAAGATGAAAAGACAAACGTAGGGATGAAATAGATTCAGCAAAGTGAGGCCCGATATTCTAGACAGAACGAGGATAGGAAAGATAACTTTGCGGTCTACACAAAACCCTAAAGAAAACCACGCAAAGGGGCAAAAAGACCCTCCGTACCGAACTAACGGCACGGAGGTACACCCTTTGCGTCCCAGAGCTTCCAGCAAAACAAATAGACAAGCTGGACAGAAAAAATAGCAACAAATAGCAAAGAAGCACTTAGCTATGCAGAGCAGCAGGCCACAGGAATGATCCAGAGAAACACAAGTCCAACACTGGAACATTGACAGGAAGCATGAATCAAAGCATTAGGTGGGGTTAAGTAGAGAAGCACCTAACGACCTCACCAGATCACCTGAGGGAGGAAACTCAGAAGCAGCAGTACCAGTTTCCTCCACAAACGGAAGCTCCCAGAGAGAATCAGCCGAAGTACCACTTGTGACCACAGGAGGGAGCTCTGCCACAGAATTCACAACAGCAGCCAGACCCTTTAGGCTATGTGCACACGTTGCGGTTTTTGCTGCGGATCCGCAGCGGTTTTGACGCTGCGGATCCGCAGCAGTTTTCCATGCAGTGAACAGTACAATGTTAACCTATGGAAAACAAAAACCGCTGTGCACATGCTGCGGAAAAAAATGTGCGGAAACGCTGCGGTTTATTTTCCGCAGCATGTCAATTCTTTGTGCGGAATCCGCAGCAGTTTGGCACCTGCTCCATATTAAAAAAAACGCAGGTGTCTAAAACCGCAGTGGAAACCGCACAAAAAACGCGATAAATCCGCAGTACTTTTTGCACTGCGGATTTAATCAAATCCGCTGCGGAAAATTCCGCAATGGAATCCGCAGCGTGTGCACATACTCTTAGTGTTGGTTGGGTGAATTGGGGTGTCTGTCTTGTGAAGGTGCACTTATAACATGCTGGGAAGCCTGCCTAATCTAATAGTATTGGCGTCGTAGTGAAAATGTTCTCTCTGTGCTCGCGGTGATCTCCTTGAAGTCAGCACAGTTCATCTCGCCGCTCACAGTGAAGTGTGGGAATGAAGCTTCAATGGCCGGTGGTTAAGTCTATGACATCACCGCTAGTCACTGATGCTGATCTCATTCTATCATGGTTTCCAGCCTGGTTGGTCACATTGTGTCGCCGTCCAGGTTGTAAACCACATATCGCAAACATGGATTACAGTGTGGGACAGTATTGTTAATCATCACTTCGGACAAGTGAGGGATATGGCTGTTGTTATTTTTTACAGAGACAAGGTCTTCAATGGAATGGGTGTAAAGTGAGTATTATTGTTGTTTATTATTTTCTGCTTTTTACAGGGGGACAAGGACATAAATGGAATGGGTGTAAGGTGAATATAACTTTGTTTAAAAAAAGTAGTAAAACGGTGTGGATTTTTAGTTCAAATAAAGAACTTTATTCTGGCTGTGTCTTTTTTACAATATGACTATGTGGTTAGTAATGGAGAGGCGTCTTATAGACGTCTCTCCATTACTAACCCGTGGGCTTGATGTCACCTGACAATACCAAGGTGACATCAACCCCACAAATATTACTCCACTTACTACCTCCACAGGGCAAGTGGGAAAAGTGAAGCTAGGAGTCAGAGTTGGTGCATCTTATGAATGTGCCATATCTGGGCTGGCTGAGGGGTGATGTTGATAGCCTGGGGGGGGGCAATATGTATGATCCCTTCCCAAGCTATTGATATCAGACCACAGTTCGACCAGGCAACAATGAAGAGGGCTGCCTGCAGCAGTCGGCCGGCACATGGGATCAGCGCAAGCTGTACTGCTTTTCCCAGGCTCTGGTACATGTCACATGGACATACGGCACACAGAAAAGTTGCTGGAAAGTCGATTTCACAGCCACACAGGGCACTACCCTGGGGTGCATTAAAAGAGGTCTGGATACACATGATGAGAGCATTATACTGCCTCTGTACAAATCCCTAGTTAGACCGCACATGGAGTACTGTGTCCAGTTTTGGGCACCGGTGCTCAGGAAGGATATAATGGAACTAGAGAGAGTACAAAGGAGGGCAACAAAATTAATAAAGGGGATGGGAGAACTACAATACCCAGATAGATTAGTGAAATTAGGATTATTTAGTCTAGAAAAAAGACGACTGAGGGGCGATCTAATAACCATGTATAAGTATATAAGGGGACAATACAAATATCTAGCTGAGGATCTGTTTATACCAAGGAAGGTGACGGGCACAAGAGGGCATTCTTTGCGTCTGGAGGAGAGAAGGTTTTTCCACCAACATAGAAGAGGATTCTTTACTGTTAGGGCAGTGAGAATCTGGAATTGCTTGCCTGAGGAGGTGGTGATGGCGAACTCAGTCGAGGGGTTCAAGAGAGGCCTGGATGTCTTCCTGGAGCAGAACAATATTGTATCATACAATTATTAGGTTCTGTAGAAGGACGTAGATCTGGGGATTTATTATGATGGAATGTAGGCTGAACTGGATGGACAAATGTCTTTTTTCGGCCTTACTAACTATGTTACTATGTTACTATGTTACCTACCTAAACTATCTGAGTATGAAACAACCACCTAGCTAACTAGATAAAATATAGTTTCTAACACTGCCAGCATTCAGGAGCAGCCTCTCTGTGCTGTTACAGTGTCAAAATGGCGCTAAAACAAGATGTCCGCTCTTCATATGGAAAGGGACATGTGATTTCAGCAGCTAATGACACAAGACGTTGTGTCAGGACATTGTGGATGTTTCATGCGCCCTGATTGGCTAGCCGCAATGTGCACACATCAAGTTAGGGAAAAAAATAAATTACTGTTTACAAGCACGCCACGCTTCTTAGCTCTGCAACCCTCCTACCTTCATCAACCATGTGCCAAACGCTCATGATACACCACCATTATTGTTGCTAAAGTGCTGAAAATACTTTTGTGGCAACCCAAATAATTTCCTGCACTTTTACCGTATGTTACCAATTTTTCCAAATTTGGTAAAATTTTGCTTGTGTTTCCAGTCACGAATCCGAATGTGCCATATTCAGCGTCGGACTGGAGCACCTTGGGCCCACCAGAGAAAATCATTCTTGGGGCCCACTATGTAGCTACATAGAAATAGATACAAGACCACGAATTGTGCGGTAAAAAGCGCTAATATCAGGGTATAATATAAGGTAGTTCACGTCTTAATAATGTAGCAAGGGTTGGGGTAGCCCCCTCACAGAATATAATGTAGCCCCCTCATAAAATATAATGCAGTCCCCTCTCATAGAATATAATGCAGCACCCCACAAAATATAATGCAACCCTCTCAGGTATGACACAGTCCCCACCATAGAATATAATGTAGCACCCCCATAGGGTATAATGCAGCCCCCCCTCATATAGTATAATGCCACCAAGCACAGAATATAATGTAGTCCCCTGAGAGAATGCAGTTCCACCACAGAATATAATGCAGCCCCCCATAGAGTATACTGTAGCCCCCTCATATAGTATGATGTAGCCCCCATAATATTATGTAGTCCCCTGAGAGAATAATGCAGCCCCACCACAGAATATAATGCAGCCCCCCATAGAGTATACTGTAACCCCTCATATAGTATGATGTAGCCCCCATAATATAATGTAGTACCTTGAGTATAATGCAGTCCCCCCACAGAATATAATGTAGCCCCCCAGGGCCGTATTTAGAGTTTCTGCTGCCCTAGGCACTTTTACTGCTGCCTCCCCTTTTGGTGAGTATGACACTATCGGCAGTGACTTTGGCAAAAATCGCTGATGTGAAAGTCGCCTTTTGCAGCAGATCCGGCAGTTTTTCTGCATCTGCCGTGTAACGGATCACTTATGGCAACACTGCGTTCGGCCTCAGTCATTCTCTATGGGATTTGCGGCACTTGCCGTGATCTGGCAAATGTGGTACCATACCTCCCAACTTTTGAAGAAGGGAAGGAGGTATAAAGTAGTGCGCCGCGGCAAATTTTAGGCCACGCCTCTGACTAGACCCATTTCACAACTAGTCACACCCATATCCACGTCCCAACCGCAGCCATTTAGCATTGCTGATCACACTGTTTTATATACAATAATTATAAACAAAAAAATATGGCCACACAGTGCTCCATACTGTATAATGACCGCACATGATGCTCAATACTGTATAACGGCCACCACACATGATGCTCCATAGTGTATAACGGCCACAGTTCTCCATACTGTATAATGACCACACATGATGCTCAATACTGTATAATGACCACAAATGATGCTCCATACTGTATAACGGCCGCACATGATGCTCCATACTGTATAATGATCCCACATAATGCTCAATACTGTATAATGGCCACACATAATGCTCAATACTGTATAATGACCACAAATGATGCTCCATACTGTATAACGGCCACACATGATGCTCCATACTGTATAACGGCCACACATGATGCTCCATACTGTATAATGACCACACATGATGCTCCATACTGTATAACGGCCGCACATGATGCTCCATACTGTATAACGGCCGCACATGATGCTCCATACTGTATAACGGCCACACATGATGCTCCATACTGTATAATAGCCACACATGATGCTCCATACTGTATAATGGCCACACATGATGCTCCATACTGTATAACAGCCACACATGATGCTCCATACTGTATAACGGCCACACATGATGCTCCATACTGTATAATAGCCACACATGATGCTCCATACTGTATAATGGCCACACATGATGCTCCATACTGTATAATGGCCCCACATGATGCTCCATACTGTATAATGGCCCCACATGATGCTCCATACTGTATAATGGCCCCACATGATGCTCCATACTGTATAATGGCCGCACATGATGCTCCATACTGTATAATGGCCACACAGTGCTCCATACTGTATGACTGCACATGATGCTCCATACTGTATAATAGCCACACATGATGCTCCATACTGTATAACGGCCACACATGATGCTCCATACTGTATAATGGCCCCACATGATGCTCCATACTGTATAACGGCCACACATGATGCTACATACTGTATAACGGCCACACATGATGCTACATACTGTATAACGGCCACACATGATGCTCCATACTGTATAATAGCCACACATGATGCTCCATACTGTATAATGGCCACACATGATGCTCCATACTGTATAACGGCCACACATGATGCTCCATACTGTATAACGGCCACACATGATGCTCCATACTGTATAATGATCCCACATAATGCTCAATACTGTATAATGACCACAAATGATGCTCCATACTGTATAACGGCCACACATTATGCTCCATACTGTATAATGACCCCCCTCCTGTATGCATGGCTCATCTCCCTCCTATCCCATATACATAGCTCATATTACCCCTCCTGTATGCATGGCTCATATTCCCCCCTGTATGGCTCATATTCCCCCCTGTATGGCTCATATTCCCCCCTGCATGGCTCATATTCCCCCCTGCATGGCTCATATTCCCCCCTGTATGGCTCATATTCCCCCCTGTATGGCTCATATTCCCCCCTGCATGGCTCATATTCCCCCCTGCATGGCTCATATTCCCCCCTGCATGGCTTATATTCCCCCCTGCATGGCTTATATCCCCCCCTGCATGGCTCATATTCCCCCCTGCATGGCTTATATCCCCCCCTGCATGGCTCATATTCCCCCCTGTATGCAGGCTTATCTCTCCGCTCCTGCTCCTGCTCAGCGCGCCGGCTTATGTCCTCCTTCATCCCCCCCCCGTTCCCCCATCCCTCATACTCACCTGCTGTCCCACTGCACGGCCGTGCCGACATCGCTTGCGCTCTGTCCCGACTCCAGGCGGCGGCGCCGGCGCAGCACCTTCTTCCTGCTTGAGCGGTCATGTGACACCGTTCATTAAGATCATGAATATGCGCATATTCATGATCTTAATGAGCGGTGTCACGTGACCGCTCGTGCAGTGCAGACGCCGAGACCATCGCTGGAGCAGGCAGGGTGAGTATTCAAGGCGAGCAGGCGAGCGAGCGGGCGGGCGGCGGCGGGGGGGGCCCTGGAGGGGGGGGAGAGCCCTGGAGCGGGGGGAGGCCCTGCCAGCAGATGCCAGTGTCAGGGCCCACCGGAGGATCCTCCGGTTCCCCGGTGGGCCAGTCCGAGCCTGGCCATATTCATGCCTAATTTATGTTTAGCAATCGTTTTCCGAACAAATTCGCTCATCACTAATCTCTAGTCATAAATTCTGTACTTATTTCCTTTGAATGAAACTTTTCAGGGACATGTATACTTAGGATACATCATGTTGGATTTTATCAGCATTTGTGCAGGTAACATTTGCTAAAGGGGATATTTGTGTTACATCAATGAAGGTGCGAACAGGATGTAGAATGGAATTAGAATTGAATTCAGTGTATCAGCACTTATTAAAAAGCAATTAACGAGCACTACCAACGTCAATTGCCTAAAGTTTGGGTGTTTTCTTATGAAGAGAGACAATTCTGAGGAACATTCATGTAACAATAGCATTAGGTTACAACTTGTCGTTTATAATGATTTGTCTTTGGCACAACATAATGTCTAACTTGGACAGTTTACTGACACAGCAGGCTTGCCAGGTCATCCACTATATCCAGTTCCATGATAACTTGGTATCCACCACCCGATGCCTGATGTCCAGCATCTTGCTTTTCTGTACTTCAGAAACAAACAATTCCCTCCACTCATGAGCATAGCCAGTGGCAATGCAAATGCGATATATACCCTGTGTGCTAAATGCCAAGGGAGTGCCACCACACCACTTTGCTTTGGTCAAGGTGTTCATACAGGGCTAGACCAGCAAACTTTTGACAATTGTTTACATGATAGCTTTTTGATTTGGTACATACTGTACTTGTAAACCCCATAAGATAATAATTTTAGAACACCGTTACAGCATTCTAAGGGACTTTGTCTAGGTACTGTCTACACCCTATATTAATAATAATGGTATGGGAAGCTGTCAGGGTAGTCATACATTTCCAGGCACGGTGAATTTAGTATAAAAACATACATATCAAGGAGTGGATAATCATTCGCTAAAAAAAATAGGAAGCTTACTAAACGTAAATTGCAAATTGTAAAACTATAAAAATTCACATATTTGATATCACCAATAAGGTGAGTGATAGAGATGGGCAGACACCTGGATGTTGGGTCCGATGTAGTGATGTAACTTTGGGATTTAAAAACTTGAAGACATGTTCACTTTAAGTATATTATTTGCATTAACAGCAGATACCCACAATGTATTGTGACATAAGCAGTGGTGCCACCGCTGGAGACTGCCGCCTGTTTCGTGGGAAATTGGCACACGACCCAAAGTCAAGATAAGGCAAAGTGACATTAAGACAATAGAATACACTCCTATGATTGTCACTGAAATGACAATGGTGCTACAGACCTTTCCCATTCTTCACCCCTTGTGTTCCTATTTTCTCACACTGAAGTTGAGCGTGATTTATTGGTGTCATAAAAAAGATCATGTTAATCTATTCATAAAACACCAATTTTTTTTCCATTTCTGAGGTTGTTTTATAAGTTCTAATGGCCAACATTGTATAAACATGCCGGACATCTGGTGCTTGGAGGGATCAGTAATGAGCAAGTTAATGGGAGTAGAAGAGTGATACCGATCGTCCAAGCTTGGAATTGTTTAGTGGGACATCTGGGAAGTTGATGTGTGATGGTTCCAAAAATATGGAAGGAAATTAACACCGGATGATGGATTTCTGGTCTTGTTCTATTAAAACAATTATCATTGCAGGAATGGAAAGTGTGATGTAAGGTAGTTATGAAGAAAGTGGAAAACCCCGAGTAACTTATACTGGGAATTGCAGGATTAGCAGAAACCTCGCAGCCATCATGTTTGGACTACAGTCTGCCCCAAAATGCTATTCTGCAACCTAGAAGCATGAACATAGGGGCAGCTAATTAAACAGCTGACATTCGAATTGAAGGCTGATTTCATCATAAAACTTTGTAAACTTTTCTTGGCATGTACAGCATGTCACGTGTGAGCCAGGAACATGATATCAACTAAGCATAGTAGATACAGTTCAATGCCAATTAATGCCCAAATTCAGATTAATATTTTGAAGCCTGTCACTTGAAATCTTTTTGCACAACCCTTAGTCAAAAACTACAATCTGTGACTTCACATTAAGTATACTATCAAAGGAAATGTGTAATCAGAAAATGACCTAACCTCTTTAATAACGACCTTGTGAATGGAATTGAGAGTAAAGTGTAAATGATGTATAAAAAGAGAGATAAAATACCACAATTCCAACGTATTGTTACCCCTTTATAAATCACTGTTGAGGCCACACAGGTGGAAGAAAGGAGATTTCAGCAGCTAAACAGGAAAGGGTTCTTTACAGTTACAGCAGTCAGACTGTGGAATGCCCTATAACAGCACGATACACTATAACAGCTTTTAAAAAAGGGCTAGAAGATTTACTTGGTACACAAAACATTGCTGATTATAGCTACGTAGATTAGTGACGAAGTGTACACTTGGTGGAGAAAGGTTGAACTTGATGGACCTAGGTCTTTATTCAACCTACGTAACTATGTAACTATTGTTTAAATCAAGTTTTTGTGTTAAATGTAGTTTTTTTAATTTTGACAGTTGTTTTCTCCATTTCTCCAATAGAGAATATCCCCTTTAAAATTAATCTGATTTATAGAAAACCATCTAATCTTGTCCATCAATAGCAAAAAAAAAAACAACCTGTTTTTTTTTTTTGCGAAGCGGTGATGGGGTTGCATTCTGGAATTGAGCTTTTCTTATATCTTTAAATATTTCACTGGAAAAAACTTAGGTGATATCAGAAGGACCTTTTTCCTAAATTGCATCACCATAGAATTAGATTTGTCTGCTTTCCTAGAAAGTCTGGATTCTAATTTCCTTTTTCTATGGGCGATCATCATACTCCAGCCCAAAGAGGTATATAATGATGCCTGGACAATCATTCTGACTGACAGGAACTTAAATATATAGGATGTCGGCCCAAAATAAATTTGACAAGCATTTCCAGATTTTCAGCGAGCAAATTGTGACCAGTATTTATAAGAAAACCACTTAAAGTGTCCTAGTAATTTCATGTAACAGAAGGCAGAATAAACTGCCTTCTGTGTATATATGAGGAATAACACAATTTCTGGCTATAATGACTTGTATCTCACATTTGTCACCAGTTTACCGCTCTATAAACTCTATCTCTAATTGTCAGTTGTCTCTGAGCTAGTGGTTGGAGACTAGCTGCCATGATGTATCCTAAACAGTACACAGACACATGTGATTATTGCTCTCCTGTCTCTATGTAACAAATGTTCAGAAGCAGTAACAATATGGAGGATATTATACAGCAATACCTAGCAGTGTAGCTGTGAATCCAGCCCTGAGGTGAAAACAAAACTTGGAAAGCAGCAGCAATGGTCTTCCTATCTCAATTTGCTCCTCATTCTCCTATTCTATACTCCATAGACTTCAGTAGACAGTGACAGCACGGTGGCTCAGTGGTTGGCATTTCGCATCGCTGGGATCCTGGGTTAAAATCCCACCAAAGACAACATCTGCAAGGAGTTTGTATGTTCTCCCTGTGTTTGTGTGGGTTTCCACCAGATTCTCTGATTTCTTCCCACACTCCGAAGACATACTGATAATCTAGATTGTGAGCCCCAATGGGGACAGTGCCGACAATGTCTGTAAAGCGCTGCGGAATATGATGGCGCTTTATAAGCAAAGCATAATAAATAATAATAAGCTGTAATCTGACACCATATTGGGCTGTCTATTGTCTGATATTTAGAAATAAAATTTGGCACTCAACTTATGTAGATACGGTGAAGTATTTTTATTGCAGTCCAATGTGAATAAACGTTTCGATCAGCATTGACCTTCTTAGGACGGACTGTCCTGTCTTACTGGTACTTACTTAACATACAAGATACAGGTCAGTATACCATGATAAAAATATACCACTCACAAGTCCCCACTTAACTATATTCTAACATTTTATAGGAAAAATCTTCCTTACTGGGACTTTATGACCCCATTCTGGGTCCATCACCTTATACTGCTAGTGAGTCACTCCCTATATGACCCACATTCTTCGGACCATGTTAGGCTACAAGTTTATGAAAACCTTTTCAATGTCGCCACCCCGGGTCTATTGATCCTCATAAAGATAACACTTCAGCAGCCGGGTACGTGTATTTATCATATTTTCTTCCCCTCCCCCTCTACTCCTACCTTCTAACCAGGCACGATTCACTGCTTTGGTTAAGAATAGTGTTGAGCGATACCTTCCGATATTTGAAAGTATCGGTATCGGATGGTATCGGCCGATACCGGCAAAATATCGGATCTCGCCGATACCGATACCCGATACCAATACAAGTCAATGGGACACAAATATCAGAATGTATCCTTCATGGTTCCTAGCGTCTGAAAGAGAGGAAACTCTCCTTCAGGCCCCGGGATCCATATTAATGTAAAAAATAAAGAATAAAAAAAAAAATATGGCTATACTCACCCCTCCGACGGACCCTGGCTGTCACCCCTGCAAGCGTCCGCCTCCGTTCCTGAGAATTGCAGAGAGTGAAGGACCTTTGATGACGTCGCGGTCAGGTGACCGGTCACCTGACCGCTCACGTGACCGCTCACCTGACATCATCGAAGCTCCTTGACTCACTGCATTCTCAGGAACGGAGGCAGACGCTTGCAGCAGTGACAGCCAGGGTCCTTCGGAGGGGTGAGTATAGCCATATTTTTTATTTTTATTCTTTATTTTTTACATTAATATGGATCCCAGGGCCTGAAGGAGAGTTTCCTCTCCTCCAGACCCTTGGAACCATACGCACCGCGCACTCCGATTCCGATTTCCGATATCACAAAAATATCGGAACTCGGTATCGGAATGCTCAACACTAGTTAAGAGATATTTTATATTGAAGACTTTGTTTATTTTCTACGTTTGGTTACTATGTATTTTCTTTCATTTACTCATGTTACAATGCAGTATACTAAAGAAGGTCAATGCTGACCGAAACGTTTATTAACATTGGACTGCAATAAAAATACTTCACCGTATCTACATAAGATGAGTGCCAAATTTTATTTCTAACTATACTATTGGTCTGGGAACCTATTTGAGCATCAACATAACTGTGCCTCGATATATTTTCCTATTGTCTTATATTGTATAAGACAGATTTTAGCAATATTTCAGCATACATGTTTAGTTCAGAAAGCTGGAGAAGAGAATCCGGACCTTAGGCCGGTTTCACATTTGTGGTTGTGTCCGCAGCGTTTCATCCGCAATAATCCGCATGCGTTGTGTTTTCATATATTTAACATTAGGAATGCAAGTGTCTGCGTTTGATTGCATTTTGCCGCGTTTGACGACACAAGTGTTGTGTCATCATCTGCGGTTTGGCGCGGTAAACGCTACACGTAGTAATTTTACAGGTGTCAATTTGCCACCTAGAAACGTATGCGGTTGTTAGCAGCAGAAATGCGCCCAAAAAACGCATTGCTTTCTATGTGAACGCATGCGGCCGCAAGCACATGCATTTGCTTGCGTTCGTGAACGCATGTGTTGCACCAGAGAAAATCATGTCTAGACACTAATAAGCCACCCCCCACATACTAGGTGATAAAGGGAGGGAGTGGACAGTTGCAGGTCACTACGCAGCAGACAGAGAAGCAGAGCAGACAGAACAAAGCAGCTTGGAGGAAACAAGCCTATGAACAATGTGAGTATATCCTAGCCAATGCCTTTATGTTCTATTTTGTGTCTCTACATGTCCTAATTTCCTCCATTTCTGCATGCATGCATGCATCAGAATGTCTTCTTCTTCTGATGAGGAGCAACGTCCTGGCCCTTCTGAAGCCGAACATGTCAGTGAAGTGAGTACTCACCTCCTCAGATTGGTAAGTATTCACTGTCACATCTACACATATGACAATTTTATTTATTTTTTCATTTTTTAGAGCACTTCTTCTACTGCGGCAGAGGCTGGGCAGGAGGAGCGGGGTCACGGTCGAGTGTCAAGGCGGCAGCGTGTAAGTATACAAGGCTGACTGTTTACTGTATCCTCACTTTAGTATTCTTGAATCTTCCTTTCTGTACTTTACTCTTTCTTTCCAATTTTCTTCTGGACTCCTTTTGTATCTTGACTTTCCTTATTCATGCCATTTTTTGTTTTCTTTCTTTTCCTTATGTTAATGTATCCAACATTAATGTCTTTATTTAATTTTTAGGTTCCAGAATGGGATGAAGACCTCATAGAAAATGACCTCCTCATCTCCCTGGTCCAGGAGCGAGTCCCGTTGTACGACACCCGAGTACCACAGCACTCGGACAACGTGACGATCCGGCACCTATGGAATGAGGTGGCCAAAGCGATGTGGGATGGCTGGGACAACACCCCGACTCGGGTCCGAACTGCATTTTGTAAGTATTGCAATGCAGTGTGAAGCAGCAGAGACCTTGGCCGTTGTGTGAGCACGGCCAAAAGTACATTGTCTAACCGTAATTTTTTGTTTCTTCAACAGTGCTCAAAGTCAAAACACGTTGGCGTTCAATGAAGGATCGCTTCACCAAGGACCTGCATCAAGAGAGCTGTGTTCCCAGTTGTTCAGGAGCAAGGATCCGAAACTACAAATACCATCGCATTCTGGCATTTTTAAGACCGGTCCTTGCCCAGAGAACTTAAGTATTTCTCCTGTGCATTTGGTTGTGTTGTATTGCCATAATCTGTATGTTTCTATTCAACAGAAGTTGGCGTTTGGTAATTTTTGGTATTCATTTTTTTTTCCTTTTTTCACAGCACATGGAGCAGCACTGTTGGCACAGGTTCTGGAGTGGTCCTTCATCAGACAGCCACGGATACGTCCCAGCCATCCAGCAGCGCTGCAGCAAGTGGTCTTGCCACACAAACTGGAGACCAGGAAGCTGATCCATCAGGTCTTCCCCTTTCTCAGTCCTCTGCCGCTGCCTCTTTTTTTTGGGCTCCTCTCGGCAGCGGCAGAGGGCATCGGACAGGTCCCTCATTCCCGAGTTTTTGCACTTGAGCTCGGTTTTTCACGATGGACTCAAGGCTTTGGGTGACCGAATGGATTTTGCAATTAGCCACATGAATACACGTATCAAGGAGGTGACCAAAAGCCTTGACCAAGTAAAAGCCAACCTCCAGAGGCCAGCACATCATTTTTTTAACCAAATTGAGCAGGGCATGTCGGAACACCTTACTCCTGATCTCCAGTTTAGTGTCATGCAGGCCTGCAATGCTGCTTATGTGCAGGCTATTCAGCAGAGTCGTTATTTTCAGCAGACAGTGGCGGCATATCCACCTGTGCCTTCACTGTCATGACTAACCTCAATGCTGACCTCTGCTGCATACCACTGCATGGCCACCTTTATTCCTAGCACTGCCGGACACCACAACAGCACCACCACCATGCTGAGTGCTGTAGGACAGCCCACCGCCACCACCATGACAACTGCTGCTCCTGCTTGGACCTCCTCCACTGACACCACGATGCAGCAGCCGGACCCTGGCATGGCCTTCCGCATCGCCACCACGATGCAGCAGCAGGACCCTGGCATGGCCTTCCGCACCACCACCACCACGATGCAGCAGGACCCAGGCACGCCTTCCACTCTATGAGCACTATGGACTCTGGCATGACTGCACGTGCTACGAGCACTATGGACTCTACCATGGCTGCACGCTTTACGAGCACTATGGACTCTGGTGTGGCTGCATGCTCTACGAGCACTATGGACTCTGGCATGGCTGTACGCTCTACGAGCACAGTGCAGCCGGACCCTGACAGGTCACCAACCATGACCATGCCACTGCATATGAGCCCACCGAGGCTTCCCAGAACCCGGCGATCCCAGAAAGGGAGAAAAAATAAAAAACAGCGTACAATCAGTATTCCTCCCCCTCACCTCCCAGTGTGTCTGTAATGTCAAGTTTGTCTCACCCTTCTAGTGCGTCTCAGGCCTCTCATGTGTCAAGCTCTATCCCCAAACTACCAGACCCCACTAGTTTCATTGCCCCTTCTCCTGCCACCCCTGTGTCGTCCACACTTAGCCAGGCCTCACAGCTTCACACCCCCCGTTTCCATCACTCTACCCCAAGCAGGCGCAGTTAAATAAAAAGTTTATGTAAAACAAAATAAACAATATTGTTTTTTGCCCTCAATTATGTGTGGTTTAATTGTGTATTTCGTCGCCGGCAACACACACCGTGCGCCGAACACTTTATTTTTTGGCCACATCATAACTCCAGTAGTTAGCAAGTAAAAGACTGCAGCTTTGTGTGTCTTTAGTATATGAGGTGGGCCACAAAATTAATACTTGTATTATCTCCATAATCTCTTCCTTCTGCTTAGTCTGTGACTAGTGTTGCAGACTGAAGAGAAAATGGTGGCAATACAATGCAGAACTATACTCAACAGGTCAGGTGTCCAAAAACTAATTAGTTAGGACACCTGACCTGGTGAGTAGAGAACTGCCTTGTATAACCTCCATTTTCTCTTATGTGTACGTAATCTGTTTCACACAAAGTTAAGGGACAATGGCGGTCATACAAGGCATATCTATGCTCACCTGGACATGTGTCAGAAATTGCGAATTCATGAGGCTGTTATATGTGCATAATGAATTCATTATTTCTGCCACCTGACTTGATAAGTATAGATCTGTTTTGTATTACAGCCATTGTCTCTTCAGTCTGTGTCCAATGGATACTGCAAAACAGAATAAGGACGCAATGACGTCAACAACCTTACCACTAACAACCTGGCTGCAGTCACACTAGCAGTATGTGGTCAGTATTTTACATCAGTATTTGTAAGCCAAAACCAGGAGTGGAACAATTAGAGGAAAAGTAAAATAGAAACATATGCACCACTTCTGCATTTATCACCCACTCCTGGTTTTGGCTTACAAATACTGATGTAAAATAGTGACCGAATACTGCTAGTGTGACGGCAGCATTGGTTTGTAGAGAAAATACATAGGAGACACGGTCAAGATACCAAAAAATAAAGTTTAATAACGAGAAATATTAGTAACATTTAAGAAAATAACTGGTACAGATAAAATCTCAACAGGACATTTACACAACATTGTCATGCCATGACACACGTCCAATATCTGAATCAAAAAAAGGCAGCAAATTGGTCCCGCATGTGGCCAACTTCAGCAGTTGACCGCAGGGGGTGATGCTGGTAATCGGGCAGTGTGTATGCAACAGGTTCATCCAGTTCAATGTTGGGCCGCACCTTAGGCATTATGTAATTGTGCAGAACCACACAGGATTTGACCACCTCATCGACTGTCTCCATTTTTAGATTAATGGCTGATGCAAGAATGCGTTATTATGAGACTAGAATCCCAAAGGTACAATCTACAGTTCTTCGGGCCCTGGTCAGTCTGTAGTTAAAAATCCTTTTAGTGTGGTTCAAGTCCCGACTGGAATATGGCTTCAGTAGGATTTCACACATCTGAAAGGCCTCATCACGAACCATAACAAATGGCATTGGTGGACCTTGAGTGTTGGGGAGAGGTCATGGCCGTGGAAAATTAAAATTTTTGCCATACACACGGTGGCCCATATCAGAGTTCTTAAAAGTCTGGGAATCGTTGTCACGGCCAAAAGCTCCAATGTCCACGGCGGTGAAGCGACAGTCCGCATCGGCTATTGCCATGAGCACCACAGAAAAATATTTTTTATAATTGAAGTACTCCGATCCTGTTCTGGCTGGTTTGATAATGTGGATGTGCTTTCTATCCACCGCTCCCAAACAGTTGGGGAAATCACACACACTCCAGAATTTTTTCGCAATTCCAATCCTCATGTCCAAGGTGGGTAGGGGTATAAACTCATCCCGGAGTACATTCCACAAAGCCTGGCAGGTGTCCACAACTATTCCGGACAGGGTGTATATTCCAAGCCGGTATTGGAAGTGGAGGGATGATAAACTCTCTCCGGTTGCCAGAAATCTGGACGAAAATTAAAAAAAAAAACAATTACAATCAATTCTATTTATGCTGTTGTTATGCTAAAGACGTAAAGGAAAACACAAAAAAAAATACATGTCAGAACAGCCAAAATTAGCACTGCCATTGGTTTAGATTTGTTACGTACCTTAATGTAACCAGCAGATGTTCCTCTAGTGGAATCGCTCTACGGAGCTGGGTGTCCTGTCTCCGTATGGTTCCTTGGACACGAGCAAGCAAATCCCAGAACAAGTCTTGCGACATCCTTGTATATTCCGGGAATTTGTCCGGGTTGGCAATAAGCTCGCTATACAGCATGTGATATGCTCCATGGCTCTCACGTAGTTCAGTAATGGGGTGTCTCCAAAAACGCCTACGTTTCCTTCTCCATCTTTCACAATTTCTGTCTTGCTCCCAAGCAAACGCACAGGCAAGAAACAGCTTGATGCTTAAATCCAGGTTGAAATAAAAGCTCTCCATGCGAATATCCATCATGACACAGTATACCGGAGCAAAATCTGAAGATTTCAGCTGTTCAAGGGTCTATATAAAGATATCCCATAATACACGCCCTCTGTAGTCACATTGGTGGACTGGTTATCTAGATTTTTCTCCTGTAAAATTTGTCACCATGTGCACCAAAAACACAAACGCAGGAAAAAACGCATAGAAAAGCGTGCAAACGCTGCGTTTTTTTAACCGCATGCGTTCCCGCATGCGTTTAAAAAACGCCACATTTGTACGTGTTTATATACGTTTTTTCCTGTACTTGCGGATGCGGATTAAACGCTGCGGATTCTAACGTAAATGTGAAACTAGCCTTACAAGTACAGAAAGATATTTTTAAAAGTTTCTTATCTTTGCTTGTACTGTTTATTTATTAATTTATGCAAAGACTTCAAATTACACTTAGCATTTACCTTTGTGGAATAATTGGGCACACACTCATGAAATTTTACAGAAATTCCATTATCTGGATTTCTTCCTGTTCAAATACATTTCTCAATTTTTTCACTTTTTCTCTTTACTTTTTAGCAATTATAAGTTGATTGGTAGAGAATCAGGCACGACTTCTGACTGTAGTTTTGGAGCCAAATGTTTCCCATGCTTTCACAATGTAAGCGTTACTAAATACATATAGTAATTGCTTTGGTATGAAAATTGAATACTTTCCATATTACGTGATTTCTTCAGAAATGGCTTTAGATGGTTATTTGCATATGAACTCAATAGTATTTTGCAGAAAGCAAAGATGCAGAGATCAAAGAGGAGACAGTGAAGATTTTGCCTATTTCACAAATGGAACTTTTGGGGGAAAATAGAAGTTAGATTATGAGGATGTTAATCAAGCCTTTACATCCCAAGTCCCATGTGTTCAACTGATAGAGTTTACATAATGCTGGAAAAAGAGAACATGTCTGTCAATAATGATATGGAGACAAAGATCGGCAGGTGTCCCATCAATAACAATGATTAGTAAGGCACTCACACATTCTCAGCGAACACTAATTAAAGATTATGTATGCTGTTTCATAGAGTTATTTTTTTGTTCATTAACTTTCAAAACATTCAAAAATTGTGCAATTCTGTCAAAGTTCCTACTCAGTTCCGACAGAGATCTCTGTACCCCCAACCGATCAGCAAACCTTTTTACCTGCACTCATGTTCTTTTCATTTGCTTTCCTTCTTATCTAGCTTTTTTACTCTGCCCTCCCTGAGACAGTAGACACTTTCTCGCCTCTCCATGCAGTGGAGGTCTGAGTAGAGTCGATCTCCCTTTCCCCTACTATCAGGCTCTCTTCCCATGTCCATTTAAAACTGGTGCCATAAAAAGCAATACCGATATCATCAGTGTTTTGGAACTGTGTGTCATCATTGAGCCATCAGTGTGCCATCTGTGTTTTTCCAGTATGGATAAAAAAAAAGAATTAAATTGCAAAGCTTGCCTTATATTTTGCAGTCTTAAACACATACAGCACACAGACAGCAGACTGATGACTCACTGAAGCCATCTGTGTGCTGTACATGTTTTTCAAGGTCTCATAGACATTTAGGCTATGTTCACACTTTGCAGATTCCACTGCGGATTTTTCCGCAGCAGAATTCCAAAATCCGCAGTGAAAACCCGTCGCGGTTTTTACTGCGGATTTATCGCGGTTTTTCTGCGGTTTCTTCTGCGAATTTTCATCTGCAGTTTTCTATTGGAGCAGGTGAAAATCCGCAGAAAAAAAGTGACATGCTGCGGAATGTAATCCGCAGCGTTTCCGCGCGGTTTTTTCCGCAGCATGTGCACTGCGTTTTTTGTTTCCCATAGGTTTACATTGTTCTGTAAACTCATGGGAAACTGCTGCAGATCCGCAGCGGTCAAATCCGCTGTGGATCCGCAGCAAAATCCGCAATGTGTGAATATAGCCTTATAGGCTCTTGTCATTTGCCATGAAAAAAATTAACATGTGTCTGTGTGGCTCACATGACACACTATCCTTGTAAAGACACAGACATGTGAAAATCACCATATGTTATTATGGAAATTTGGGGTATCCTTGATAAAACCGCTGTCACATGTACCAGAAACATACACACATGGTCAAAATTGTTGTTATCCCTCCTTTAATGACAGAAAAACCCACAACTGTCACAGAAATAACTTGAATCTGGCAAAAGTAATAATAAATAAAAGATCTATGAAAATGAACAAATGAAAGTTAGACATTGCTTTTCAACCATGCTTCCACAGAATTTACAAAAAATAAAACTCATGAAATAGACCTGGACAGAAATGATGTCACCCCTGAAAAGAATGTGACAAAAGGGACATGTTAAATCATGGTGTGTCCACAAACTAGCATCACAGTTGTCTACAATCTTGGAATCAGTGAGTGGCCTGTATATAGGGCTACAGATACTCACTGTGCTGTTTGGTGACATGGTGTGTATCACACTCATCATGGACCAGAGGAAGCAAAGGAAAGTTGTCTCAGGAGATTAAAAAGAAAATTATAGACAAACATGTTAAAGGTAAAAGTTATAAGACCATCTCCTAGCAGCTTGATGTTCCTGTGACTACAGTTGCACATATTATTCAGGAATTTAAGATTCATGGGACTGTAGCCATCCTCCCCGGACGTGGCCACAGGAGGAAAATTGATAACAAATCAAAGAGACAGATAATATGAATAGTAACAAAAGAGCCCAGAAAAACTTCTGAACAGATTAAAGGTGAACTTCAAGCTCAAGGAACATTAGTGTCAGATCGCACCATCCGTCGCTGTATGAGCCAAAGTGGACTTCACGAGAGACGACCAAGGAGGACACCATTGTTGAAAAAAATCATAAAAAAGTCAGACTGGAATTTGCCAAAGTACATGTTGACAAGCCACAAAGCTTCTGGGAGAATGTTCCATGGACAGATGAGACAAAAATGGAACTTTCTAGAGAGAAATGTGCTGCCCAGTGTCAGAAAGCTTGTTCTCAGTCGCAGGTCATGGGTCTTGCAACAGAATAATGACCCAAAACACACATAGCTAAATTCACCCAAAAATGGCGAGAAAAACATTGGACTATTCTGAAGTGGCCTTCCATGAGCCCTGACGTAAATCCTATTGAGCATCGTTGGAAAGAGCTGAAACATGCCGTCTGGAAAAGTAAACCTTCAAACACGAGACAACTGGAGCAGTTTGCTCTTGAGGACTCGGCCAAAATACCTGTTGAGAGATGCAGGAGTCTCATTGACAGTTACAAGAATTGTTTGATTGCAGCGATTGCCTCAAAAGGTTGTGCAACTAAATATTAAATTAAAGGGAACCTGTCACCCCCAAAATTGAAGGTGAGCTAAGCCCACCAACATCAGGGGCTTATCTACAGCATTTTGGAATGCTGTAGATAAGCCCCCGATGTATCCTGAAAGATGAGAAAAAGAGGTTAGATTATACTCACCCAGGGGCGGTCCCAGTATGATGGGCATCGTGGTCTGGTCTGGGGCCTCCCATCTTCTTACGAGCAAAGTACTGCAGTGCGCAAGCACCGAGCCTCTCTGACCTTTCCCGGCACCTGCGCACTGCAGTACTTTGCTCTGCCCTCAACAGGGCAGACAAAGTACGCCTGCGCTGGAGCCGCAGTGTGAAGACAAGAAGAGGACGTCATCGTAAGAAGATGGGAGGCCCCGGACCAGACCATCAGATTGGACCACCTGCCCAGGTGAGTATAATCTAACCTCTTTTTTCCATCTTTCAGGATACATCGGGGCTTATCTACAGCATTCCAGAATGCTGTAGATAAGCCCCTGATGCTGGTGGGCTTAGCTCAGCTTCGATTTTGGGGGTGGCAGGTTCCTTTTAAGGGTACCATCATTTCTGTCCAGGCATGTTGTGAATTCTGTGGCAGAGCTCCCTGCTGTGGTCACAAGTGGTACTGCAGCTTCTGAGTTTCCTCCCTCAGGTGATCTGGTGAGGTCGTTAGGTGCTTCTCTACTTAACTCCACCTAATGCTTTGATCCTGGCTTCCTGTCAATGTTCCAGTGTTGGACTTGCTTTTCCCTGGATCATTCCTGTGGCCTGCTGCTCTGCATAGCTAAGTTCTTCTTTGCTATTTGTTTGCTATTTTTCTGTCCAGCTTGTCTAATTTGTTGCTGGAAGCTCTGGGACGCAAAGGGTGTACCTCCGTGCCGTTAGTTCGGTACGGAGGGTCTTTTTGCCCCCTTTGCGTGGTTTTCTTTAGGGTTTTGTGTAGACCGCAAAGTTACCTTTTCTATCCTCGATCTGTTAAGAAAGTCGGGCCTCACTTTGCTGAATCTATTTCATCTCTACGTTTGTCTTTTCATCTTAACTCACAGTCATTATATGTGGGGGGGTGCCTTTTCCTTTGGGGTATTTCTCTGAGGCAAGGTAGGCTTATTTTCTATCTTCAGGCTAGTTAGTTTCTCAGGCTGTGCCGAGTTGCATAGGCAGAGTTAGGCGCAATCCACGGCTGCCTCTAGTGTTGTTTGGAGAGGATTAAGGATTGCGGTCTGCAGAGTTCCCACGTCTCAGAGCTCGTTCTATGATTTTGGGTTATAGTCAGATCACTGTATGTGCTCTGACTGCTATGTCCATTGTAGTACTGAATTGCCTTTCATAACAGTACAGGAAGCCAAAAGTACTAATGATTCTCAATAGAGGGAAAAAAGAAGTTCTGAGACCATTTTTTTTTTCTTTGCACTGTGTTTTGCCTTTTTTTTCCCCTAGACATTTGGGTGGTTCAGTACATAGGTGTAGCGATGGACATGAGAAGTCTGTCTTCATTTGTGGACCAGCTCTCGGCAAGAGTACAAAAGATTCAAGACACTATTGATCAGAAAGCTATGTTGGAACCAAGAATTCCTATTCCTGATTTGTTTTTTGGAGATAGAACTAAGTTTCTGAGTTTCAAAAATAATTGTAAATTATTTCTGGCCTTGAAACCTCGCTCCTCTGGTGATCCAGTTCAACAGGTTTTGATTGTTATTTCTTTTTTGCGCGGCGACCCTCAGGACTGGGCATTTTCTCTTGCGCCAGGAGATCCTGCATTGAGTAATATCGATGCGTTTTTCCTGGCGCTCGGATTGCTGTACGATGAACCTAATTCAGTGGATCAGGCAGAGAAAAATTTGCTGGCTCTTTGTCAGGGTCAGGATGAGATAGAGGTATATTGTCAGAAATTTAGAAAGTGGTCCGTGCTCACTCAATGGAATGAATCTGCCCTGGCAGCTATGTTCAGAAAGGGTCTCTCTGAAGCCCTTAAGGATGTCATGGTGGGATTTCCTATGCCTGCTGGTTGAATGAGTCTATGTCTTTGGCCATTCAGATCGGTCGACGCTTGCGTGGGCGTAAATCTGTGCACCATTTGGCAGTATTACCTGAGCTTAAACCTGAGCCTATGCAGTGCGATAGGACTTTGACCAGAGTTAAACGGCAAGAACACAGACGTCTGAATGGGCTGTGTTTCTACTGTGGTGATTCCACTCATGCTATCTCTGATTGTCCTAAGCGCACTAAGCGGTTCGCTAGGTCTGCCACCATTGGTACGGTACAGTCAAAATTTCTTCTGTCCGTTACCTTGATCTGCTCTTTGTCATCGTATTCTGTCATGGCATTTGTGGATTCAGGCGCTGCCCTGAATTTGATGGACTTGGAGTATGCTAAGCGTTGTGGGTTTCTCTTAGAGCCCTTGCAGTGTCCTATTCCATTGAGAGGAATTGATGCCACGCCTTTGGCCAAGGATAAGCCTCAATACTGGACCCAGCTGACCATGTGCATGGCTCCTGCACATCAGGAGGTTATTCGCTTTCTGGTGTTGCATAATCTGCATGATGTGGTCGTGTTGGGGTTGCCATGGCTACAAGCCCATAATCCAGTATTAGATTGGAAATCCATGTCGGTGTCCAGCTGGGGTTGTCAGGGGGTACATGGTGATGTTCCATTTCTGTCAATTTCGTCATCCACCCCTTCTGAGGTTCCAGAGTTCTTGTCTGATTACCGGGATGTATTTGATGAGCCCAAGTCCGATGCCCTACCTCCGCATAGGGATTGTGATTGTGCTATCAATTTGATTCCTGGTAGTAAATTCCCAAAAGGTCGACTGTTTAATTTATCCATGCCTGAGCACGCCGCTATGCGCAGTTATGTGAAGGAATCCCTGGAGAAGGGGCATATTCGCCCGTCATCGTCACCATTAGGAGCAGGGTTCTTTTTTGTAGCCAAGAAGGATGGTTCGCTGAGACCTTGTATAGATTACCGCCTTCTAAATAAGATCACGGTTAAATTTCAGTACCCCTTGCCATTGTTATCTGATTTGTTTGCTCGGATTAAGGGGGCTAGATGGTTCACCAAGATAGATCTTCGTGGTGCGTATAATCTGGTGCGAATCAGGCGAGGAGAGGAATGGAAAACTGCATTTAATACGCCCGAGGGTCATTTTGAGTATCTAGTGATGCCATTCGGACTTGCCAATGCTCCATCAGTGTTTCAGTCCTTTATGCATGACATCTTCCGAGAGTACCTGGATAAATTCCTGATTGTGTACTTGGATGACATTTTGATCTTCTCGGATGATTGGGAGTCTCATGTGAAGCAGGTCAGAACAGTTTTTCAGGTCCTGCGTGCTAATTCTTTGTTTGTGAAGGGATCAAAGTGTCTCTTTGGTGTGCAGAAGGTTTCATTTTTGGGGTTCATCTTTTCCCCTTCTACTATCGAGATGGATCCTGTTAAGGTCCAAGCTATCCATGATTGGACTCAGCCGACATCTCTGAAAAGTCTGCAAAAGTTCCTGGGCTTAACTAATTTTTATCGTCGCTTCATCTGCAATTTTTCTAGTATTGCCAAACCATTGACCGATTTGACCAACAAGGGTGCTGATTTGGTCAATTGGTCTTCTGCTGCTGTGGAAGCTTTTCAAGACTTGAAGCGTCGTTTTTCTTCTGCCCCTGTGTTGTGTCAACCAGATGTTTCTCTTCCGTTCCAGGTCGAGGTTGATGCTTCTGAGATTGGAGCAGGGGCTTTTTTGTCGCAGAGAGGTTCTGATTGCTCAGTGATGAAACCATGCGCTTTTTTTTCCAGGAAGTTTTCGCCTGCTGAGCGAAATTATGATGTGGGCAACCGAGAGTTGCTGGCCATGAAGTGGGCATTCGAGGAGTGGCGTCATTGGCTTGAAGGAGCTAAGCATCGCGTGGTGGTATTGACTGATCATAAGAACTTGACTTATCTTGAGTCTGCTAAGCGGTTGAATTCTAGACAGGCTCGTTGGTCGCTGTTTTTTGCCCGTTTTGACTTTGTGATTTCGTACCTTCCGGGCTCTAAAAATGTGAATGCGGATGCTCTGTTTAGGAGTTTTGTGCCCGACTCTCCGGGTTTGTCTGAGCCGGCGGGTATCCTCAAGGAAGGAGTAATTGTGTCCGCCATCTCCCCTGATTTGCGGCGGGTGCTGCAAAAATTTCAGGCTAATAAACCTGATCGTTGTCCAGCGGAGAGACTGTTTGTCCCTGATAGGTGGACCAATAAAGTTATCTCTGAGGTTCATTGTTCGGTGTTGGCTGGTCATCCTGGAATCTTTGGTACCAGAGAGTTGGTGGCTAGATCCTTTTGGTGGCCGTCTCTGTCACGGGATGTACGTGTTTTTGTGCAGTCCTGTGGGATTTGTGCTCGGGCTAAGCCCTGCTGTTCTCGTGCCAGTGGGTTGCTTTTGCCCTTGCCGGTCCCGAAGAGGCCTTGGACACATATCTCTATGGATTTTATTTCTGATCTTCCCGTTTCTCAAAAGATGTCAGTCATTTGGGTGGTCTGTGATCGCTTTTCTAAGATGGTCCATCTGGTACCCTTGTCTAAATTGCCTTCCTCCTCTGATTTGGTGCCATTGTTCTTCCAGCATGTGGTTCGTTTACATGGCATTCCATTTCTGACAGAGGTTCCCAGTTTGTTTCAAGGTTTTGGCGAGCCTTTTGTGGTAGGATGGGCATTGACTTGTCTTTTTCCTCGGCTTTCCATCCTCAGACTAATGGCCAGACCGAACAAACCAATCAGACCTTGGAAACATATCTGAGATGCTTTGTTTCTGCCAATCAGGATGACTGGGTGTCCTTTTTGCCTTTGGCTTAGTTCGCCCTTAATAATCGGGCCAGCTCGGCTACCTTGGTTTCGCCATTTTTCTGCAATTCTGGGTTCCATCCTCGTTTCTCTTCAGGACAGGTTGAGTCTTCGGACTGTCCTGGTGTGGATAATGTGGTGGACAGGTTGCAGCAGATTTGGACTCATGTAGTGGACAATTTGACCTTGTCCCAGGAGAAGGCTCAACGTTTCGCTAATCGCAGACGCCGTGTGGGTCCCCGACTTCGTGTTGGGGATCTGGTTTGGTTATCTTCTCGTCATATTCCTATGAAGGTTTCCTCTCCTAAGTTTAAACCTCGTTTCATTGGTCCGTATAGGATTTCTGAGGTTCTTAATCCTGCGTCTTTTCGTCTGACCCTTCCAGATTCTTTTTAGTTATATACTAAGTGGCTGCTATATACTATGTGGCTGCTATATACTACGTGGCTGTGCTATATACTACGTGGCTGTCTGTGTTACATGGGCTGTGCTATATACTACATGGCCTGTGTTATATACTGCGTGGGCTGTGCTATATATTACGTGGGCTGTGCTATATAATACTTGGCTGCTATATACTATGTGGCTGCTATATACAGTACTATGTGGCTGTGCTATATACTACATGGCTGTCTGTGTTACGTGGGCTGTGCTATATAGTATGTGGCTGCTATATACTATGTGGCTGCTATATACTATGTGGTTGCTACGTGGCTGTGCTATATACTACGTGGCTGTGCTATATACTACGTGGCTGTGCTAAACGCGATGTACATACATACATATTCTAGAATACCTGATGCGTTAGAATCGGGCCACCATCTAGTTTTTAATAATCAGCTAAAGCAAATCAGACAGCTTTGGGCTGATATTAATAGGCTGGGCAAATCCATGAATATTGGCCTTTTCCAGTTTAAAAATACAGCCTTTCAACAAGCCTTATTAGACTTCCAGACAGGAAGCCGGACATACATTAAGAAGTCTGTGTTCAGGGTCCAGTACCAAACACTAGAAGTCTGGTATGAATTCCAAGCTTTCCAGTTTATCTTCACTCATCCTTATTTATATTATTTATAATGCCTGGATTATTCTTCATGACAATAAAGGGTCACAACTTGCTCCAAGATACGGCAGCATGCAGTCTGAGGGTGACAGCAATTAAACGAAACATATGTGCACACACCCAGAGACACCTCACCTGTATAGGTTGCTTAGAGATGCAGAAGCAACCATCAGCCAGTTGCTTCTCTTACTGGGCATGCAGTGGAACATCAGTGATTCTTCACACTGTTTAATGGTCATTACAGAGTCCTGCAGATCAGCATCTTTTATTTAATGAAGGATCCAAAAATGATAGGTCATCAACATCAAAGTGGTGGCTAACCCCTTTAACTGTTACTTATGATGTATATTACTTTTTGGCTTTGCTTCGGAATATGCTATCCAGACCCTCATTGCCAAATAGAATGGAATTAACTAAACACTAAGGGGTCAATTCATCAAATTGTGTATTTGTAAAAAAATTTGTGCAACTTTACGTTGCACAAAATATTTGCAACGTTGAGTTGCACAAAATTTTTTTCAAATTTTGATGCAGTTTGAAGCAGTTCTGCCAAAATCAGTAGAGTTGGGTAAGAGCTGGGGCAGGACATGGTGTGGCTATTAACGCCATTCAAATTCAGCAAAAGTGTTGGCATGTCTTCCACCATAAATGCTCCTCTAATCTCTGAGATGCAAGCCATTGAGAAGATGAACCAAATTCATTAACTGGGGAGTACAACACCAGAATTAATGAGTTGTCACCTAAATACTCTTCGCAATTTTCTGTGTAGCTTTTCATCTTTTTTTTACCTAAGGCTTAAAGTAGAAGTTGTATCCACACTAAAGAAAAAAATCTATAATCGCTGTACAAACCAAATTTCTCGAATTTCTATGAAGTGGATTATTATAGCAGTATTATGGGCAGAGCCTGCTTCATTCTATGATCACCGTTTCATGACAATAAATGGCCATTATTTCTTCTGGCACATGCCGTACCCAAGGCTATAACTGTTCCTCACCATAATGGGTGTTCTAGTCGCCTGATGGGAATACATTAAATCCCTATGTGGAGCAACAGTAAATGCAAGTAAATTCCAGATTCTTTTTCCATACATAACGTATTCCATAGGTCATTGTTGCGGAGATACGTGGCACCTATGGTTCCATCTGTTGATCCTCCTGCCCCAGTTTGGTGGAGGGGGAATTGGAGTATATTGTGGAGAAGATTTTGGATTCTCGTGTTTCTAGACGGAAACTCCAGTATCTGGTTAAATGGAAGGGTTATGCTCAGGAAGATAATTCCTGGGTTTTTGCCTCTGATGTCCATGCTCCCGATCTTGTTCGTGCCTTTCATTTGGCTCATCCTGGTCGGCCTGGGGGCTCTGGTGAGGGTTCGGTGACCCCTCCTCAAGGGGGGGGTACTGTTGTGAATTCTGTGGCAGAGCTCCCTCCTGTGGTCACAAGTGGTACTGCGGCTTCTGAGTTTCCTCCCTCAGGTGATCTGGTGAGGTCGTTAGGTGCTTCTCTACTTAACTCCACCTAATGCTTTGATCCTGGCTTCCTGTCAATGTTCCAGTGTTGGACTTGCTTTTCCCTGGATCATTCCTGTGGCTTGCTGCTCTGCATAGCTAAGTTTTTCTTTGCTATTTGTTTGCTATTTTTTCTGTCCAGCTTGTCTAATTTGTTGCTGGAAGCTCTGGGACGCAAAGGGTGTACCTCCGTGCCGTTATTTCGGTACGGAGGGTCTTTTTGCCCCCTTTGCGTGGTTTTCTTTAGGGTTTTGTGTAGACCGCAAAGTTACCTTTTCTATCCTCGATCTGTTAAGAAAGTCGGGCCTCACTTTGCTGAATCTATTTCATCTCTACGTTTGTCTTTTCATCTTAACTCACAGTCATTATATGTGGGGGGGTGCCTTTTCCTTTGGGGTATTTCTCTGAGGCAAGGTAGGCTTATTTTCTATCTTCAGGCTAGTTAGTTTCTCAGGCTGTGCCGAGTTGCATAGGCAGAGTTAGGCGCAATCCACGGCTGCCTCTAGTGTTGTTTGGAGAGGATTAGGGATTGCGGTCTGCAGAGTTCCCACGTCTCAGAGCTCGTTCTATGATTTTGGGTTATTGTCAGATCACTGTATGTGCTCTGACCGCTATGTCCATTGTAGTACTGAATTGCCTTTCATAACACAGGCCTATTTCATGAGTTTAATTTTTTTTTTTTAATTCTGTGGAAGCATTGACAAGCAATGTCTGACTTTCATTTGTTCACTTTCGTAGATTTTTAATTTATTATTACTTTCATCAAATTCAAGTTATTCCTGTGACCATTGTGGGCTTTTCTGTCATTAAATGAGGGGTACCAACAATTTTGACCATGTGTGTATTTATTTGAAGGAGACGTAATTATTAGAGATAGCGGAGGAAAGGCAAATAGGGTTCTACACAGATCTTCACTGCATGGAGAAGGAAGAAAATATCTACAGTCCTGGGGAGGGCAGAGAAAATACATTCGATAAGCAGGAAAGCACATGAAAAGAAAATGAGTGTGGGATAAAAGCTGCGATAATATATACCGTACGGTAAGCTAATTTAGACAGCGGTACCCTGATTTCCTACAAACTTATCATCCAGCTTTTAATACTGGGAGAGACAACCCCACAAGTGAAAAATCTTAAACTTTAATAAGAGTGAAAACATATTGGGAGTCTGAAAATGAATGAAGACTGTAGACTGAAACTTTGTAAAATTCTATTAGTTTAATGTAACTAAACTAGATAGCAACAAAGTCACAAAAAGAAGACCAAAAATTATTCCAAAAATTCAGGAATTAATACGGAAAAAAAGGAGCCACATTATTTACCTCAGATATGTCTCAGAACTAATGCACTCTCAGGATGCAACAAACCCATGGAGTAAGGATGGCAGCAACACAGGTGCAAAATACTGAGGAGGCAATCACTACAACCTACCAGTTCATGGAGGGTGACTGCTTACTATTAGATTGCACGATAGTGGCTTGTATAGGGCGCTGGTCACACACAGGGAATGTGCAGTATTTGGCTTACAGCCTATTTGTGACGCCCATACTATTAGCGCTGTCCAAAACTATCTAAGTGCACCGCATATGAGCAGACACCATAGTTTACAAGGCCCAAAATGTTGGGCCTGGCTGCACCCTGAAAAATGAAGTTGGCCAGACTGGACTATAGACATCTTATGTGTATGGGGGCTTCTTAATTCTCCCCTGACCGCTGATGTTGAGGTAAAGAAGGATAAGACATATTGAATTGCAGTCCCCTGACTCTTTTCTTTTTCAGCCAGGGCTAATGTATATAGGATTTACGAGAGATACAGGTGCAACAAGAATAACATCTGAGTCATTTTGGGGAAAAAAAGAACATTCTGTCTAGAAAATTAAAACATTTAGAAGGCATGCTGTGCAGCCTTTATTGCTTATCCAGTTTCTTTGGTGCGGGGCTGAAATACTCAGTAGTATGGCTAAGCCGTTTTATATTAATAGCTGAAGCATCAGGTTTTCAATTACCTGTTAATCAATTAAAAGCCCATTAATATGTTGCCCCAGCAGCGATCTCCTGCCTCTTTATAGTACGTACACAGCAACATATTTAATGCATGTGGCTGTTCTCTCCAAGGTCACCACATTGTTCCTTCCCCTTCCTGCAGTGACATGGTGGTGAACAATTACTAAAATCAATTTAAAATGCAATGAGATATTTGTTAGATGCTTATGATCTTTCCTTAAGCATGCTTGAACTAATGTTCCAGTCTGTAGAAAATTGCATAATGTTCCTGAATGGAAATTATATGATGTGAAAACATTTGTAAACAGTAATAACAAAGAAACAACCATACAAACTTACCCCGGCTGGGGGTTTATTTTATTGCAATACAATACTATACATTGTAGCTGGGAATGGAGTTAGTCAAGATCTCAATTTACTACATAGAGAACATCTCTATAATCAGTTCTTTGTACACTTATCCATAGAGGTCCAAATGAACACACCATGGGGTTACTCGTGGTCATTTCTCACTTTTGAATATAAGGTTAGTAATGGGGTTGTCTAGTAGACGCCTCTCCATTACTAACTTCTGGGATTGATGCCAATGGATGTTACAAGGCTGACATGAACCCTATAAACTATTACACCACTTGTCAATGCAACAGGGCAAGCAACAAGAGCTGAGGCTAAGCACCAGAATTGGTGCATCTAATGCATTCGCCATTTCAGGGGTGGCTGAGGGCTGGTGTTAGTAATCTGGGAGGGGCCAAGATGCATGGCCCCTTACCAGCCTAATAATATAAGCCTGCAGCTGTCTGCTTTGCCTTAGCTGGTTATTCAAAATAGGATTGGACCCAACATACAGTATATACTCGAGTATAAGCTGAGATTTTAAGCCCACTTTTTTGGGCTGAAAGTAACCCTTTCGGCTTATACTCGAGTCATACCCAGGGGTCAGCAGGGGAGGGGGAGCGGAGCATGTCTTTTCCCCGGCGCTGGCAGCTTCTTCCTGTAGTGAGCGGTCACATGGTACCGCTCATTACAGTAATGAATATGGACCCCACTCCCATAGGGATGGAGCTGCATATTCATTACTGTAATGAGCAGTACCATGTGACCACTCACTACAGGAAGAAGCTGCCGGCGCCGGGGAACAGACAAGCAGCGATGGCGCCAGGAGCAGGTGAGTATAGCGCAGTGTGCGATATTCACCTGCTCCCCGTTCCACCGTCGGCGCCGCTGTGTCTTCCGCCTCCTCTGCAGTGACGCTCAGGTCAGAGGGCGGAATGACGCGATTAGTGCGTGCCGCCCTCTGCCTGAACATCGGTGCAGAGGACAGGAAGACAGCGGCGGTCGGTGGTGGAATGCGGAGCAGGTGAATATAGCAAGTGCCGGCGGCCTGAGAGGGGAGTATGTGATTTTTTCATTTTGTAATCACAGCAACAGCATATGGGGCAAATATCTGTATGGAGCATCTTATGGGGCCATGTGCAGCATTATATGGGGCAGTTATCTGTATGGAGCATCCTATGGGGCCATGTGCAGCATTACATGGGGCAATTATCTGTATGGAGCCATGTGCAGCATTATATGGGGCAATTATCTGTACGGATCATCTTATGGGGCCATGTGCAGCATTATATGGGGTAAATATCTGTATGGAGCATCTTATGGAGCCATGTGCAGCATTATATGGGGCAAATATCTCTATGGAGCATCTTATGGGGCCATAATCCACATTTGTGGAGCATTATACGGGGCAAATGTGTCTATGGAGCATCTTATGGGGCCATAATCAGCATTTATGCAGCATTGTATGGGGCAAATGTCTGTATGGAGCATCTTATGGGGTCATAATCAACATTTGTGCAGCATTATATGGGGCATATTTTAATATGGAGCATCTTATGAAGCCCATCATAAACTGTATGGAGCATTATATGGGGCGTATTTTGTATGGAGCATCTTATGGGGCCATCATGAACTGTATGGAGCGTTATATGGGGCTCCTGATTCAATATGGATATTCAAAAACACTTAACCTACTGATGTCTCAATTAATTTTACTTTTATTGGTATCTATTTTTATTTTTGAAATTTACCAGTAGCTGCTGCATTTCCCACCCTAGGCTTATACTCGAGTCAATAAGTTTTCCCAGTTTTTTGTGGCAAAATTAGGGGGGTCGGCTTATACTCTGGTCGGCTTATACTCGAGTATATACTGTAATTTATTTTTTATCTATCTATATAACCATCTACTTCCGTCTGTCTGTCTGTCTGTAACGGAAAACCCACATCGCTGATTGGTTGCGGCCGGCAGGCCACGACCAATCAGCGACAGGCTTAGTCCGGCCGCAAATTGGCCACTCCCTACTCTCCTCCATTCAGTGCCCCCTCCCTACTCCCCTCCAGTCAGTGCCAGTGTGTCGCCCCATCCCGGAGCAACTTTTTACTATTGATGCTGCCTATGCTATTGTGCTATTCTCACCTTCCGCTCACCTGACCACTAAGTCATCTGGGTAATTTTGCAATGCATCACTGGGAACGGAAGCTGGCGGCCGCATCGTGCACGTCGGGACAGCTTTGGTGGACGCCGGAGGGTGAATATATAAGTATTTTTTATTTTAATTCTTTTTTAACAGGGATATGGTACCCATACTGCTATATACTACGTGGGCTGTGTTATATACTGCTTGGGCTGTGTTATATAGTGCGTGGCCTGTGTTATATACTACGTGGGCTGTGTTATATACTACATGGGCTGTGCTGTATATTACGTGGGCTGTGTTATATACTGCCTGGCTGCTATATACTATGTGGGCAGTGTTATATACTGCGTAGCCTGTGTTATATACTATGTGGGCTGTGTTTTATACTATGTGGGCTGTGCTATATATTATGTGGGCTGTGTTATATACTGCCTGGCTGCTATATACTATGTGGGCAGTGTTATATACTGTGTGGGCTGTGTTATATACTAAGTGGCTGCTATATACTATGTGGCTGCTATATACTACGTGGCTGTGCTATATACTACGTGGCTGTCTGTGTTACATGGGCTGTGCTATATACTACATGGCCTGTGTTATATACTGCGTGGGCTGTGCTATATATTACGTGGGCTGTGCTATATAATACTTGGCTGCTATATACTATGTGGCTGCTATATACAGTACTATGTGGCTGTGCTATATACTACATGGCTGTCTGTGTTACGTGGGCTGTGCTATATAGTATGTGGCTGCTATATACTATGTGGCTGCTATATACTATGTGGTTGCTACGTGGCTGTGCTATATACTACGTGGCTGTGCTATATACTACGTGGCTGTGCTAAACGCGATGTACATACATACATATTCTAGAATACCTGATGCGTTAGAATCGGGCCACCATCTAGTTTTTAATAATCAGCTAAAGCAAATCAGACAGCTTTGGGCTGATATTAATAGGCTGGGCAAATCCATGAATATTGGCCTTTTCCAGTTTAAAAATACAGCCTTTCAACAAGCCTTATTAGACTTCCAGACAGGAAGCCGGACATACATTAAGAAGTCTGTGTTCAGGGTCCAGTACCAAACACTAGAAGTCTGGTATGAATTCCAAGCTTTCCAGTTTATCTTCACTCATCCTTATTTATATTATTTATAATGCCTGGATTATTCTTCATGACAATAAAGGGTCACAACTTGCTCCAAGATACGGCAGCATGCAGTCTGAGGGTGACAGCAATTAAACGAAACATATGTGCACACACCCAGAGACACCTCACCTGTATAGGTTGCTTAGAGATGCAGAAGCAACCATCAGCCAGTTGCTTCTCTTACTGGGCATGCAGTGGAACATCAGTGATTCTTCACACTGTTTAATGGTCATTACAGAGTCCTGCAGATCAGCATCTTTTATTTAATGAAGGATCCAAAAATGATAGGTCATCAACATCAAAGTGGTGGCTAACCCCTTTAACTGTTACTTATGATGTATATTACTTTTTGGCTTTGCTTCGGAATATGCTATCCAGACCCTCATTGCCAAATAGAATGGAATTAACTAAACACTAAGGGGTCAATTCATCAAATTGTGTATTTGTAAAAAAATTTGTGCAACTTTACGTTGCACAAAATATTTGCAACGTTGAGTTGCACAAAATTTTTTTCAAATTTTGATGCAGTTTGAAGCAGTTCTGCCAAAATCAGTAGAGTTGGGTAAGAGCTGGGGCAGGACATGGTGTGGCTATTAACGCCATTCAAATTCAGCAAAAGTGTTGGCATGTCTTCCACCATAAATGCTCCTCTAATCTCTGAGATGCAAGCCATTGAGAAGATGAACCAAATTCATTAACTGGGGAGTACAACACCAGAATTAATGAGTTGTCACCTAAATACTCTTCGCAATTTTCTGTGTAGCTTTTCATCTTTTTTTTACCTAAGGCTTAAAGTAGAAGTTGTATCCACACTAAAGAAAAAAATCTATAATCGCTGTACAAACCAAATTTCTCGAATTTCTATGAAGTGGATTATTATAGCAGTATTATGGGCAGAGCCTGCTTCATTCTATGATCACCGTTTCATGACAATAAATGGCCATTATTTCTTCTGGCACATGCCGTACCCAAGGCTATAACTGTTCCTCACCATAATGGGTGTTCTAGTCGCCTGATGGGAATACATTAAATCCCTATGTGGAGCAACAGTAAATGCAAGTCACTAGAAATGTGATGAAGCCCTTACTTTTATGACTTGTCATGTCGCTGCTGCGCTATCTCAGAACACACTATCTTATAATAGGATATATACCCTTGAGACATGAATCTTTTTTCGATGTTTTTGGTGCATGACTAACAACCAATCAATATGTGCTGTCACTTCTGAAAAGAGAAGAAGCAGCGTCGTAATCTTGTCCTTCCCTTGGTTGCCGAACACGTAACCTCATCATAGTCATCTCATGTATTAAGGCAGACATCTCAGCAGGCAGGGAGACCTCATTGTCTGTGGATATGGAGTGGATATGCTTTGTTTTGTAGGCAATGTGCCGTCCTACTGGGCTCTTAAAGTGTTATTTCATATGAAGGCATTGAAGGGGATAAAAATGAATAATTGCTTTGCCTTTTACTCTGGAAACAGTGGGATGCATTAGACAGTCATTTTCAAATGGGTTGATTTACCAAAGGCTGTATTGAAACTTTATACATTAACTAGCTGAAGAGCCCGGCGTTGCCTGGGCATAGTAAATATCTGTGGTTAGTTATAGCACGTCACTTCTCTTATTTTCCCATTCCGCCTCTCATTTTCCCAATCACATCTCTCATTTTCTCCCTCACATCTCTCATTTTCTCCCTCACTCCTCTCATTCCCCCCTAACACTTGTCATTTCAACCTCACATCTGTCATTTTCTGATCACTCCGTTATTTTTCCTCACTCCTCTCATTTTGCACTCACACCTTTTCATTTTCACCTCACACCTCTCATTTTCACCTCATCACCTCAGTATATACATGTTTGTCATCTCCCTTATATATAGTATACATCTGTATGTCATCTCCTGTATATAGTATATACCTGTATGTTATCTCCCCTGTATATATTATATACCTGCTGTGTGTCATCTCCCCTATATATAGTATATACCTGAATGTCATCTCCTTCTATATATAGTATATACCTGTATGTCATCTCCTCCTGTGTATAGTATATACCTGTGTGTCATCTCCCCTGTATATAGTATATATCTGTGTGTCATCTCCTCCTGTATATAGTATATACCTGCATGTCATCTTCTATATATAGCATATACCTGTATGTCATCCCCTCCTGTATATAGTATATACCTGTAGGTCATCTGCTCCTGTATATAGTATATACCTGTGTGTCATCTCCTCCTGTATATAGTATATACCTGTATGTCATCTCCTCCTGTATATATATGTACCTGTATGTCATCTCCTCCTCTATATAGTATATACCTGTGTGTCATCTCTCCTGTATATAGTATATACCTGTGTGTCATCTCCTCCTGTATTAGACCTCGTTCACACGTTATTTGCTCAGTATTTTTACCTCAGTATTTGTAAGCTAAATTGGCAGCCTGATAAATCCCCAGCCAGCAGGAAGCCCTCCCCCTGGCAGTATATATTAGCTCACACATACACATAATAGACAGGTCATGTGACTGACAGCTGCCGTATTTCCTTTATGGTACATTTGTTGTAGTTTGTCTGCTTATTAATCAGATTTTTATTTTTGAAGGATAAGACCAGACTTGTGTGTGTTTTAGGGCGAGTTTCGTTTGTCAAGTTGTGTGTGTTGAGTTGCGTGTGGCGACATGTATGTAGCGACTTTTGTGAGATGAGTTGTGTGTGGCAACATGCGTGTAGCAACTTTTTGTGTGTCGAGTTGCATGTGACAGGTTAGTGTAGCAACTTGTGTGCTGCAAGTTTTGCGCATGGCGAGTTTTGCACGTGGCGAGTTTTGTGTGGTGCCTTTTGAGTATGTGCAACTTTTGTGTGAAGAAATTTTGCATGTGTTGCAACTTTTGTGCATGTGGCAATTTTTCCGCATGTGCAAGTTTTGCGTGTGGCGAGTTTTCCATGAGGTGAGTTTTGCACTTGTGGCGAGTTTTGCAAGAGCCTAGTTTTTGCATGTGGCGAGTTCTGCGCGTGGCGAGTTTTGAGCGGCGACTTTTGTGTTTCGACTTTTATGTGGCGAGGTTGGAGAATGTGTGGTGAAATGTGTGCTGAGGGTGATATGTGTTCAAGCACGTGGAAGTGTGTGGCGCATTTTGTGTGTATGTTCATATCCCCGTGTGTGGTGAGTATCCCATGTCGGGGCCCCACCTTAGCAACTGTACGGTATATACTCTTTGGCGCCATCGCTCTCACTCTTTATGTCCCCTTTGTTCACATCTGGCAGCTGTCAATTTGCCTCCAACACTTTTCCTTTCATTTTTTCCCATTATGTAGATAGGGGCAAAATTGTTTGGTGAATTGGAATGCGCGGGGTTAAAATTTCACCTCACAACATAGCCTATGACGCTCTCAGGGTCCAGACATGTGACTGTGCAAAATTTTGTGGCTGTAGCTTCAACGCCTCCAACACTTTTCCTTTCACTTTTTTCCCCATTATGTAGATAGGGGCAAAATTGTTTGGTGAATTGGAACGCGCGGGGTTAAAATTTCACCTCACAATATAGCCTATGACGCTCTCAGGGTCCAGACGTGTGACTGTGCAAAATTTTGTGGCTGTAGCTGCGACGGTGCAGATGCCAATCCAGGACATACATACACACATACACGCATACACACATTCAGCTTTATATAGTAGATTTCCAGATGCTATGATTGCAATTATTGGATACATCTCTGTAAAAAATAGCTAGAGGCACATAATATCCTGCAAGGGTTGAAAAGTCGAAAACAATTGGGGGTTTCGCTTTCAATTACACCTTGTTTTTCTGATAATAAGAAAAACATCTTGGAGAAAGTTGGACACAAAGTGGTTTTGGCCATTTGGTGAGATTATGAGTTTGAAATCACTTATTTAAGCACATTTCCCTGGGAAATTCAATTTATGAAGAAGGTCCTCCGCAAATTTAATATCCCTTATTATCCTCTCCAGACCCCAGAGCATAATAAATTTAAGATGCAGAAAAAAAATAATCACCTTGCCACTCGTCTTTCCGCTCGCTCCGCTCTTCACCGTTACCCGTCCAGTCGCCATTATATCTTTCGATCCCCTCTGCTCACACTGAAATTACTGGGCATCTCACACTAAGCCGGAACTTCCGGCTCTTATGAGGCATGGAAGGGATCTGTGCAAGTAAGATCAAGTGTGATTGCATAAGGTGACAATGTTATGAAATCACGACGTACGCCATGACCTTGTGCGCATATGCACAGGACTTTCCCATGTATCATAAGAGCCAGAAGTCCCGACTTAGTGTGCGAGGCCTGGGTATTTCAGTACAAGTAGTCAGGATCAGAAGATGCAATGGGGACCAGACATGTGACGGTGTGGGATCGAACAGTCGGAGAGATGTGTGGTAAGGCGAGTATAGAGATTTTTTTAAAATTTTTGTTGAACTTTTTGACAGTCCTTTATGGTTCAGAAAAGTGGTGGCTGTTGGCCTTGATGAATCTGTGTGGAAATTAATTGTGGCAGATGCAGATGTTTGTAAAATTCAAGCAGAATTCAATTCCACTCCATTTATTCTTCATCTCTAATGGTCACTCTGCCTTCAGACAACGTAAGGAACCACTCATAACAAAATTATTATCTCCTAAACCTTTGTAAATATGTCTGTAATGTAGTATAGTTAAATAAAAAATGCTTCATAATCGCTGTTTTTCCTGATTTCCACTACCGCTCTGGTCCTCTTCTGGGTAACGTTACTTTAAATCAGTCTCATCGGATCACACCGGGGTTTATGTGTGAGCCGGAAGTTACTTTCACAATATAGGTCTACAGGGCTTCATTCTGAGACTCCATAGGCTTACATTTAAAGGTGTAGAATTACCACGCACAATGATCCCCTTCTGAGATGGCAAAGGAGAGGAGCACTCACTTGTCCCAGAATAAGACTGGAAAATTGGGAAAATGATGATCAGTGAGTTTTTTAATACACCTACACTACATCACATATATATTTATGAAAAAAGGGATCAACTTTTCTCGGAATTGCTGCTATAATTTTATTTTACATTTAATGTAATTAAGTAGATATTGTGCAAGTAATTATATTTAAAAATGATGATATCCTACCTCCAAATGATCTAAAGTTACAGCTATTAGGTGTCTCCCTTCCGTCTACATTGCTGTCCACTGCCTGTTGTCAAGAATAATCAGTCTACAGCATCAGAGATGACACAGACTACAGAAAGTGGGAGCGGGTCTTTATTTCTCTGCCCCTGATCTTCCATCTACCAATTCGTGCACAGGAATAAACAGCGGTGGTCTTTCAGTTCAAGACAGGTAGACATTGGGCATTGGCAAGAGAAATGTGATCTAGAAAATAAATGAAAGGAAGTAGCAGTGCCTATTATACTGGCCAAATACTGATTCAGAAGAAGCAATCTGTCAAAAAAACAGGATGGCAACATGAGATTCAGGATAGTCCCTAGACATGATAGACCAAATAACATTTATTTGTTGCGGATGAAGGGAGCAAGATCATGTGTTTTTAGAAGTTTAATGTTAAAGGAAAAATGTGTCTTATGTTTTTGAACAAGCAAAAGAAAAAACTAGCAGACCCATTCTTTAGGACTGTCAAGTAATGCCTGAAACAGGCAGAAATAGAAAAAACTGACTTGCACATCCAAACTATTATCAATAGGTGCAAACTAGGACAAACAAGTCAATAAAGCTAAGAAACAGTAGCTGCACTCTGAAATGCTAAAAACAATGAATTTAGAAAGCTGGAACTGCATCACTGTCATAGAAAATATGTGAATAGAATAATGTGTAAATATGAAATACAGAAAAATAGAACTGCAAAATTGCTACAAAAAAATGAAGGTACTTAGGGCATTAATTGGACAATTCATGAGAGCCCAACAGCCACCGACAAGGCATACCTTATTTTTGGGAACCTAACCTGATATGATACCTATCCTAGGGTGAAAAGTCTACAATTTATAGGGCAGGAAAGATCCATCTAATTTAAACCACTTAGGCTGATTGGGGTAGGAGTCCTCAGGTCAGCAGAAGTTTACTAAAAATAGAAAAAAACTGACCTTCACATCCAAACCAGTGTGAACAAGTGCAAGCTTGGACAACCAAGTCAATAAAGTTAAGAAAAAATAGCTGCACTCTGAAATGCTAAAAACAATGAATTTTTCTTAGGTGCTAAGTTTTAGATCTATCAAGGTCTAAAATTTAAACAGGTTGTCCTCTACTTATACATTGCCTTCTTAAATCATGCAATCCTCAATAGAAAATAAAAACACCTTATACTCCCTCACCTAATGACGTTGGGTTTCCCAAGGCTTGTGTGACATTGTTGTGCCACATGAGCAATGCATCATTTCTCTTGAGCCCCTGCGCTCTCACTTCTGTCAGACGATCTATGACGATGACAGTGTTGGAGACCCGGGAAGAGGCAAAGATAAATGACAGAAGAGAGAATACTGGACTGTTGAAAGCGGGAGAGATATGGGAAGAATTGAGGAGAGATGAGAATAAAAAAAATTAGAATTCCTTAAAATCCACAGAAATTGAGAATTCGAATTAGAACTCAAAAGTTCAAAATCTAGCAATTCTGAATCTTTTCGGAAATTGATAATGAATTTGATTCACTGTGCATCAATTTGTTCATCTCTGTTGATGATTACTCTTGAGATAGGTTATCAATATCATATCCATGGGATCTCCCACCCCAAGTCTCAGAGCTGCCAGATGTACAAATTGTGTGAAGTCGGAATATTACAGCCCTGTGCTCAGTGTAGTGAGTGTTGCTTGGTACTGCAGCTCAGCTTCTAGTAGTTCCATTGGTGTAGACCATCCCTTTAGGAAAAACTAAGAGTGGACACTGTATCTGCAATATATTACTGTACATTTTCCAAACCATGACCCCTACAGCAGCCCGTTTCCCTATGGATTACATTAATAAGGAGTAAAAGTACCTTTTTTTTATCTAATACTGATACATAGATTTATAAAAATATACATATATATAGATAATAGACAAGTAATTTCCCCAGAATGTTGAAAATGGTTTTGCAGAAGCTACCTACTGTATATCTACATGTGCAGGCCGTCATCTTATTGGCATGTGATGCCTATGACATATTATACTCCCACTTCCTTACATTCCTTTTAAAACAAGTTGGATCAAGGTCCAACGAGCGAACACATCGAAGAATGTGATGGTGGTTGGAGCCTTTTAAGGAAACTCATATCAATTACAATAGGATTGCCGGAAGAATTTTTTTTCTCGTCAAACAGACGTTTGGCAAGTCAGACATGTCTCATCCACCCACAAGTGATAAGTGGGGTGCTTTCCTCCTGATCCTGAAATGTCTTCTTTTCACTTTCTTGGCACCATCTTATTTCTTGTGAGTAAGAATATTTTTACCCAAGGATGCAAAAACAAAGCGGAGATTGCTGCTTGGATGACATTTTGGTCTATGTTGAAATGTGTGCGACAGATGGAGCGTGAGAATGCATACTAAAACAACATATTGGTTCCCTGCTGAGAAACTACTGCAGAACTGGGACTTTTAATTAGCGATTGGTAATTCGTTTCACTTCATGTCACCACTGACTAAAAGATCAGAATAACTCTATGCCAATAGCTAAAATCTCCAAATGTCCATGTGTGCCCCCATTAGAATGTAGGTATTAAAGCTGAGAACTATCAAAATGTGAAATGAAATACATATCAGAAGGGTTGAAAAATTCATGCATGTCACATGTTGGGTTACATGGACATGTGTCCGCTAACAGATGGAAATTTGACGTTCTGGAACATGGGCTGCATCTGTTGGAGATGGATATGCCTTCAGCCGATCAGGGCAATAGACACTCACTTTGGTTTAAGGTTTTGAATATACCAAATATGTTTTCTCCACATGGTGGGGAGTGATCAGCTATGACTGCAGCAAGGGAAATTGGCATCTTCTCCTGTTCTTACATGACTTGATTTGCGGAAATCCCAAGGACTACAAAAACAAGATAGAGAGGAGACTACTATTACTGTGGTGATATCTAGTAAGCTTCCCTGACAATTTCATAGTGACTAATAATGTCACCATCTGCTACATAGAAACATATCTGATGATAATGTGAAGCTTTCGATCCCACTGCAAAATATGTAACAGAGCCCTGCCTGCCATATGTCTTTATAATACTACTGTCTTTATATATTCCAAAACGGCGTTTCATACCCACCAGGTAGAGATGATCAGATCTTGCAAAATTCTAATTTGTCTGCTCTTGCGGTTTTTCTTTCGAAATTCGATTTGCAGACAAGTTATGCTTCATGAATTTAATCGCTTCCCGACCTCTGACACAGCGTATGCATCATGAAAGTCGGTGCCAATCCAACCTGTGACGCATATGTTGTGTCACAGAATGATCGAGTCCCTGCAGATCGGGTGAAAGGGTTAACTCCAATTTCACCAGAGCTGCAGGGACAGGGGGAGTGGTACTTTAGCCCAGGGGGGGTGGCTTTGCCCCCGCATGGCTACGATCGCTCTGATTGGCTGTTGAAACTGCAACAGCCAATCAGAGCAATTTGTAATATTTCACTTATGAAAAGTGGTGAAATACTACAATCCAGCCATGGCCGATGCTGCAATATCATCGGCCATGGCTGGAAACACTGATCTGCCCCCGCCCCCACCGCCACCGATCTCCTCCCCAGTCCTCCGTTCTGTGGTCCGCTCCCCTCCATCCTCCTGTTCGCTCCCCCCGTCCTCCTGTCCTCTCCCCCATCCTCCTGTCCGCTCCCCCGTGCTCTGATCCCACCCCCATGCTCCGATCCACCCCCCATGCTCCGATCCAACCCCCCTGTGCTCCGATCCACACCCGTGCTCCGATCCAACACCCCGTGCTCCGATCCACCCCCATGCTCCGATCCACCCCTTGTGCTCCGATCCACCCCCCTGTGCTCCTATCCACCCTCCGTGCTCTGATCCAACCCCCCCTGTGCTCCGATCCACCCCCCTGTGCTCCGATCCACCTCCCCCGTGCTACGATCCACCTCCCCCCATGCTCCAATCCACCCCCTCGTGCTCCCCGCCACCCTCTCATACTTACCGAGCCTCCCGGTGTTTTTCCGTGTTCTCCATGGGCGCCGCCATCTTCCAAAATGGCTGGCGCATGCGCAGTGCGCCCGCCAAATCTGCCAGCCGGCAGATTCGTTCCAGGTACATTTTGATCACTGTGATAAAACCTATCATAGTGATCAAAATTAACAAAATAGTAAATTAACCCCCATAGGTAGGGACAATAATAAAATAAAGAAAATATTTTTTTTTCCACCAGGGTTAGGGTTAGAACTAGGGTTAGGGTTAGGGCTAGGGCTGTTATGATCTGGTGGCCTAGGAGCAGCATGAGACATACTCTGGAGAAGGTGGTACCTGTACTGACCGCAGACCCTGAACTTAACACCGCAACTAGAAGTAGCCGTGGGATGTACCTAACACTCCCTAGACACCTCGACACAGCCTAAGGACTAACTTCCCCTAAAGATAGAAACGGGAAAACTATCTTGCCTCAGAGAAAATCCCCAAAGGATAGACAGCCCCCCACAAATATTGACTGTGAGAGGAGAGGGAAATGACTTACGCAGACTGAAATCAGGATTAAGCAAAGGAGGCCTTTCTAGCTAAAAAGAAAGAATAGGACCAGGGGTCCCCAACTCCAGGCCTTGAGGGCCGCCAACAGTGCAGGTTTTCAGGATTTCTTTAGTATTGCATCGGTGGTAATGTGATCATCTGCACAGGTGATGATTCCAACCCCTGTGCAATACTAAGGAAATCCTGAAAACCTGCACTGTTGGCGGCCCTCGAGGCCTGGAGTTGGGGACCACTGAATAGGACAGAGAACTATGCGGTCAGTATTAAAACACTAGAAAATATCCACCACAGAAAATACAAATCTCCACATCTGACTAAAGACATGGAGGGTATATCTGCATCTCCAGAGATACTGCTTGGCTGCAAAAAATCCTTACACAGACAAGCTGGACAAGACAAAACATGAAAATGCACTGAACTATAAGGCCCACAGCATGTGGACAGCAAAAACAAAACCAGGACTTATCTTTGTAGAAAAGCACAGCAAAACAGGAGAGACCTGGTAGGGATGTGAATCCTCCAAAAACAATGGACAACTGGCACTGACTAAAGGATCAAGCAAGACTTAAATAGCCCAGTCCAAATTGCAATAAGTGGACACACCTGATAAATGCTGCGATCCAAAGACAGCAGCACTACCACTCATAACCACCGGAGGGAGCCTGTTGTGAATTCCGCTCTTGGGCTCCCTCCGGTGGTTGTAAGTGGCACTTTTGTGAGTTCTGCTCTTGGGCTCCCTCTTGTGGTTTCAAGTGGTATGGCTGCTCCTTGGAGTTAGCTGTCATCAGCTGCCTCCACTTATCGTCTCTTCTGCTCGGCTATTTAGGCCTGGCTGTTCCTTCAGCCAGTGCCACTTGTAAATGGTTCCTGGTTGGATTCACATCTCTTTGGAGTTCCCTGTTATCCTGACTAGTTCTGCAAAGCTAAGTTTTTGCTTGCGCTTTTCTGTTCACAGATTGTGGACTTATCCGTTCAGTGCTTTCTATGTTTGTCCAGCGTTATCAGTATGAATTAATTCTGTCTTGCTGGAAGCTCTGGGAAGCAGATTTACCCTCCACACCTTTAGTCAGGTGTGGAGATTTTTTTGTAAACTCTGCGTGGATTTTTGTAGTGTTTTATACTGACCGCACAGTATTCCATCCTGTCCTATCTATCAAGTTAAACTGGCCTCCTGTGCTCATCCTGGTTTCATTCTGTGTATGTCTTTTTCCTCTCCACTCACAGTCATTATTTGTGGGGGGCTAATCTATCCTTTGGGGATTTTCTCTGAGGCAAGATAGTTTTCCTGCTTCTGTCTTTAGGGGTAGTTAGCTCTTAGGCTGTGACAAGATGCCTAGGGAGAGTTAGGAGCATTCCACGGCTACTTCTAGTGTTGTGTTGAGCTTAGGGACTGCGGTCAATACAGTTACCACTTCCTTCAGAGCTTGTTCCATGTTGCTCCTAGACCACCGCATCATAACAGTACAAGTGGCCAAAGATTAATTAAATGCATCTCAAAAGAAGGAAAAGAAAGTTCTGAACTATTTTTTTCTGTGCTCTGGTTTGTCTTTTTTTCCTCTTGATATCTGGGTGGTTCAGGATATATGCTTTGGTATGGATGTTCAGGGTTTGTTTTCTCGTGTGGATCAACTTGCTGCAAGAGTACAGAGTATCCAAGACTATGTTGTCCAGACTCCGGCTTTAGAGCCTAGAATTTCTGTCATGGCATTTGTGGATTCAGGCGCTGCCCTGAATTTAATGGACTTAGAATTCGCCAGGCGCTGTGGTTTTTCCTTGCAGCCTTTGCAGAGCCCTATTCCTTTGAGGGGTATTGATGCTACACCCTTGGCCAAGGATAAACCTCAGTACTGGACACAGATGACTATGTACATGGCTCCAGCACATCAGGAAGATTGCCGTTTTCTGGTGTTGCATAACCTGCATGATGTTGTTGTACTGGGTTTTCCATGGTTACAGGAACATAAACCGGTGCTGGATTGGAAAACTATGTCGGTGACTAGTTGGGGTTCTCAAGGTGTACATAGTGACGTTCCTTTGATGTCAATTTCCTCTTCCCCCTCTTCTGAGGTCCCTTAGTTTTTGTCGGATTTCCAGGATGTATTTGATGAGCCCAAGTCCAGTTCCCTTCCTCCGCACAGGGACTGTGATTGTGCTATTAACTTGATTCCTGGTTGCAAGTTCCCTAAGGGCCGACTTTTCAATCTGTCTGTGCCAGAGCATGCCGCCATGCGGAGTTATGTTAAGGAGTCTTTGGAGAAGGGGCATATTCGGACCTCTTCGTCACCATTGGGAGCGGGTTTCTTTTTTGTTGCTAAGAAGGATGGCTCCTTGAGACCCTGTATTGATTATTGTCTTCTTAATAAGATCACGGTCAAATTCCAATACCCCTTGCCTTTGCTTACTGATTTGTTTGCTCAGATTAAGGGGGCTAGTTGGTTTACTAAGATTGACCTCCGAGGGGCATATAATTTTGTTCGTATTAAACAGGGTGACGAATGGAAAACTGCATTTAATACGCCCGAAGGCCATTTTGAATATCTTGTGATGCCATTTGGGCTCTCTAATGCTCCATCTGTCTTCCAGTCTTTCATGCATGATATTTTCCGCAATTATCTTGATAAATTCATGGTCGTATTTTTGGATGATATTTTGATTTTTTCCGATGATTGGGAGTCTCATGTGAAGCAGGTCAGGATGGTGTTCCAGATCCTTCGTGATAATGCTTTGTTTGTGAAGGGGTCTAAGTGCCTATTCGGAGTTCAGAAGGTCTCTTTTTTGGGTTTTATTTTTTCTCCCTCGTCTATAGAAATGGATCCTGTTAAGGTCCAAGCTATTCATGACTGGATCCAACCCACATCTGTGAAGGGCCTTCAAAAATGTTTGGGCTTTGCTAATTTCTATCGCCGTTTCATTGCCAACTTTTCCAGTGTGGTTAAGCCCCTTACTGATTTGACGAAGAAAGGCGCTGATGTGACGAATTGATCCTCTGAGGCTGTTGAGGCCTTTCAGGAGCTTAAACGCCGATTTACTTCTGCCCCTGTGTTGCGTCAGCCGGATGTTTCTCTTCCTTTTCAGGTTGAGGTCGACGCTTCTGAGATTGGGGCAGGAGCCGTTTTGTCTCAGAGGGAGTCTGATGGTTCTTTGATGAAACCGTGTGCTTTTTTTTCCAGAAAGTTTTCGCCTGCGGAATGCAATTATGATGTCGGCAATCGGGAGTTGTTGGCTATGAAGTGGGCATTTGAGCAGTGGCGACATTGGCTTGAGGGAGCTAAACACCGCGTTGTGGTCCTGACCGATCATAAGAATCTGATTTACCTCGAGTCGGCCAAGCGGCTGAATCCTAGACAGGCTCGATGGTCCCTGTTTTTCTCCCGTTTTGATTTTGTGGTCTCGTATCTTCCGGGATCTAAGAATGTTAAGGCTGATGCCCTCTCTAGGAGATTTTCGCCTGATTCTCCTGGAGTCCTTGAGCCGGTTGGCATTCTTAAGGAGGGGGTGATTCTTTCTGCTATCTCCCCTGATTTGTGGCGGGTGCTTCAGGAATTTCAGGCTGATAGGCCTGACTGCTGTCCAGTGGGGAAGCTGTTTGTTCCTGATAGATGGACAAGTAAGGTTATTTCTGAGGTTCATTGTTCCGTGTTGGCTGGTCATCCTGGGATTTTTGGTACCAGAGATTTGGTTGCTAGGTCCTTTTGGTGGCCTTCCTTGTCGCGCGATGTGCGTGCTTTTGTGCAGTCCTGTGGGACTTGCACCCGGGCCAAGCCTTGCTGTTCCCGCGCTAATGGGTTGCTTTTGCCTTTGCCGGTCCCTGAGAGGTCCTGGACTCATATTTCCATGGATTTTATTTCGGATCTTCCTGTTTCCCAGAAGATGTCTGTTATCTGAGTTGTTTGTGACCGGTTCTCTAAAATGGTCCATCTGGTACCTTTGCCTAAGTTGCCTTCCTCCTCAGATCTGGTTCCATTATTTTTTCAGCATGTGGTTCGTTTGCATGGCATTCCGGAGAATATTGTCTCTGACAGAGTTTCTCAGTTTGTCTCTAGATTTTGGCGGGCCTTTTGTGCTAGGATGGGCATTGATTTGTCTTTTTCTTCGGCGTTTCATCCTCAGACTAATGGCCAAACTGAGCGAACTAATAAGACCTTGGAGACCTATTTGAGATGCTTTGTGTCTGCTGATCAGGATGATTGGGTGGCTTTCTTGCCGTTGGCCGAGTTTGCCCTTAATAATCGGGCTAGTTCGGCTACTTTGGTTTCACCTTTCTTTTGTAATTTTGCTTTTCATCCTCGTTTTTCTTCTGGGCAGGTTGAGCCTTCTGATTGTCCTGGTGTTGATTCTGTGGTGGACAGGCTGCAGCAGATTTGGACTCATGTGGTGGACAATTTGACGTTGTCTCAGGAAAGGGCTCAACTTTTTGCTAACCGCCGTCGGTGTGTTGGTCCCCGGCTTCGTGTGGGGGATTTGGTTTGGTTGTCTTCTAGTCATGTTCCTATGAAGGTTTCTTCCCCTAAGTTTAAGCCTCGGTTTATTGGTCCTTATAAAATTTCTGAAATTATTAATCCGGTGTCTTTTCGTTTGGCTCTTCCAGCCTCTTTTGCCATTCATAATGTTTTCTATAGATCTTTGTTGCGGAGATATGTGGTGCCCGTTGTTCCCTTGGTTGACCCTCCTGCCCCGGTGTTGGTTGAGGGAGATTTGGAATATGACGTTGAGAAGATTTTGGATTCTCGTTTTTCGAGGTGGAGGCTTCAGTATCTTGTCAAGTGGAAGGGTTATGGCCAGGAGGATAATTCTTGGGTTGTTGCCTCCGATGTCCATGCCACCGATTTGGTTCGTGCTTTTCATTTGGCTCGTCCTGATCGGCCTGGGGGCTCTGGTGAGGGTTCGGTGACCCCTCCTCAAGGGGGAGGTACTGTTGTGAATTCCGCTCTTGGGCTCCCTCCGGTGGTTGTAAGTGGCACTTTTGTGAGTTCTGCTCTTGGGCTCCCTCTTGTGGTTTCAAGTGGTATGGCTGCTCCTTGGAGTTAGCTGTCATCATCTGCCTCCACTTATCGTCTCTTCTGCTCGGCTATTTAGGCCTGGCTGTTCCTTCAGCCAGTGCCACTTGTAAATGGTTCCTGGTTGGATTCACATCCCTTTAGAGTTCCCTGTTATCCTGACCAGTTCTGCAAAGCTAAGTTTTTGCTTGCGCTTTTCTGTTCACAGATTGTGGACTTATCCGTTCAGTGCTTTCTATGTTTGTCCAGCGTTATCAGTATGAATTAATTCTGTCTTGCTGGAAGCTCTGGGAAGCAGATTTACTTTCCACACATTTAGTCAGGTGTGGAGATTTTTTTGTAAATTCTGCGTGGATTTTTGTAGTGTTTTATACTGACCGCACAGTATTCCATCCTGTCCTATCTATCAAGCTAGACTGGCCTCCTGTACTCATCCTGGTTTCATTCTGTGTATGTCTTTTTCCTCTCCACTCACAGTCATTATTTGTGGGGGGCTAATCTATCCTTTGGGGATTTTCTCTGAGGCAAGATAGTTTTCCTGCTTCTGTCTTTAGGGGTAGTTAGCTCTTAGGCTGTGACGAGATGCCTAGGGAGAGTTAGGAGCATTCCACGGCTACTTCTAGTGTTGTGTTGAGCTTAGGGACTGCGGTCAATACAGTTACCACTTCCTTCAGAGCTCGTTCCATGTTGCGCCTAGACCACTGCATCATAACAGGAGCCCAAGAGCAGAATTCACAACATAGGGCTAGGGTTAGAACTAGGGTTAGGGTTCGGGTTAGGGTAAGGCTATGTGCACACGTATTCTGATCCTCTGCAGATTTTTCCACAGCGGATTTGACAAATCCGCAGTGCAAAACTGCTGCGGATTTATCGTGGATTTACCGCGTTTTTTCTGCGGATATCCACGGTAAATCTGCAGGTAAAACACAGTGCTTTTTACCTGCGGATTTTTCAAAAATGGTGCGGAAAAATCTCACACGAATCCGCAACGTGGGCACATAGCCTTAAGGTTGGGGTTGGAATTAGAGTTAGGGTTGGAATTAGGGCCAGGGTTGGAAATAGGGTTAAGATTAGGCTTGTGGTTAGCGTTAGGGGTGTGTTGGGGTTAGGGTTGGCATTAGGGTTAGGATTAGGGTTAGGGTTGGGATTAGGGTTAGGGGTGTGTTGGGGTTAGGGCTGTGGTTAGGGTTATGGCTAGAGTTGGGATTAGGGTTAGGGGTGTGTTGGGGTTAGTGTTGGATTTAGAATTGAGGGGTTTCCACTGTTTAGGCACATCAGGGGTCTCCAAACGCAACAGGGCGCCACCATTGATTCCAGCCAATCTTGCGTTCAAAAAGTCAAATGGTGCTCCCTCCCTTCCAAGCCCCGACATGCGCCCAAACAGTGGTTTACCCCCACATATGGGGTACCAGCACACTCAGGACAAACTGGGCAATAACTATTGGGGTCCAAATTCTCCTGCTACCCTTGTGAAAATAAAAAACTGCTTGCTAAAACATCATTTTTGAGGAAAGAAAAATGATTTTTTATTTTCACGGCTCTGCGTTGTAAACTTCTGTGAAGCACTTGGGGGTTCAAAGTGCTCACCACTTATCTAGATAAGTTCCCTTGGGGGTCTAGTTTTCAAAATAGGGTCACTTGTGGGGTTTCCTATTGTTTAGGCACATCAGGGGCTCTGCAAACGCAACGTGACGCCCGCAGACCATTCCATCAAAGTCTGCATTTCAAAACGTCACTACTTCCCTTCCGAGCCCCGACGTGTGCCCAAACAGTGGTTTACCCCCACATATGGGGTACCAGCATACTCAGGACAAACTGGGCAACAACTATTGGGGTCCAATTTCTCCTGTTACCCTTGTGATAATAAAAAATTGCTTGCTAAAACATCATTTTTGAGGAAAGAAAAATGATTTTTTATTTTCATGGCTCTGCGTTGTAAACTTCTATGAAGCACTTGGGGGTTTAAAGTGCTCACCACATATCTAGATAAGTCCCTTTGGGGGTCTAGTTTCCAAAATAGAGTCACTTGTGGGGTTTTCTACTGCTTAGGCACATCAGGGCTCTGCAAACACAACATGATGCCCACAGACCATTCCATCAAAGCCTGCATTTCAAAACGTCACTACTTCCCTTCAGAGCACCAACACGTGCTCAAACAGTGGTTTACCCCCACATATGGGGTACCAGCATACTCAGGACAAACTGGGCAACAATTCTTGGGGTCCAATTTCTCCTGTTACCCTTGTGAAAATAAAAAAATTCTTGCTAAAAATCATTTTTGAGGAAAGAAAAATTATTTTTTATTTTCACGGCTCTGCGTTGTAAACTTCTGTGAAGCAATTGGAGGTTCAAAGTGCTCACCACATACCTAGATAAGTTCCTTGGGGGGTCTAGTTTTCAAAATGTGGTCACTTGTGGGGGTTTTCTACTGCTTAGGCACATCAGGGGCTCTGCAAATGCAACGTGACGCCCGCAGACCATTCCATCAAAGTCTGCATTTCAAAACGTCACTACTTCCCTTCCGAGCCCCGACGTGTGCCCAAACAGTGGTTTACCCCCACACATGAGGTACCAGCATACTCGAAACAAACTGGGCAATAACTATTGGGGTCCAATTTCTCCTGTTACCCTTGAGAAAAAAAAATTGCTTGCTAAAAATCTTTTTTGAGGAAAGAAAAATGATTTTTTATTTTCACGGGTCTGCGTTGTAAACTTCTGTGAAGCACTTGGAGGTTCAAAGTGCTCACCACATACTTAGATAAGTTCCTTGGGGGGTCTAGTTTTCAAAATGTGGTCACTTGTGGGGGGTTTCTACTGTTTAGGCACATCACTGCCTCTGCAAACGTAACATGATGCCTGCAGACCATTCCATCAAAGTCTGCATTCCAAAACGTCACTACTTCCCTTCTGAGCCCCGACATGTTCCCAAACAGTGGTTCCTCCACATATGGGGTGTCAGCGTACTCACAAAAAACTGGACAACAACTTTTGGGGTCCAATTTCTCCTGTTACTCTTGTGAAAATAAAAAATTGCGGGCTAAATATAATTTTTGAGGAAAGAAAAATGATTTTTTTATTTTCACGGCTCTGCGCTATAAACTTCTGTGAAGCACTTGGGGGTTTAAAGTGGTCATTGCACATCTAGATTAGTTTCATGGGAGGTCTAGTTTCCAAAATGGGGTCACATGTGGGGGAGCTTAAATGTTTAGGCACACAGGGGCTCTCCAAATGCGACATGGTGTCCGCTAACGATTGGAGCTAATTTTTCATTCAAAAAGTCAAATGGTGCTCCTTCCCTTCCGAGCCCTGCTGTGTGCCCAAACAGTGGTTTACCCCCACATGTGAGGTATCAGTGTACTAAGGAGAAATTGCCCAATAAATTTTAGGATCCATTTTATCCTGTTGCCCATGTGGAAAGGAACAAATTGAGGCTAAAATAAATTTTTGTGAAAAAAGCACTTTTTCATTTTTATGGATCAATTTGTGAAGCACCTGGGGGTTCAAAGTGCTCACTATGCATCTAGATAAGTTCCTTGGGGGGTCTAGTTTCCAAAATGGGGTCACATGTGGGGAAGCTCCAATGTTTAGACACACAGGGGCTCTCGAAGCGCGACATGGTGTCCGCTAACGATTGGAGCTAATTTTTCATTCAAAAGTCAAATGGCACTCCTTCCCTCCCGAGCCTTGCCGTGTGCCCAAACAGTGGTTTACCCCCACATGTGAGGTATCAGTGTACTTAGGAGAAATTGCCCAATAAATTTTAGGATCCATTTTATCCTGTTGCCCATCTGGAAATGAACAAATTGAAGCTAAAAGAAATTTTTTGTGAAAAAAAAGTCCTTTGTCAGTTTTATGGATCGATTTGTTAAACACCTGGGGGTTTAAAGTTCTCACTATGCATCTAGATAAGTTCCTTGGGCGGTCTAGTTTCCAAAATGGGGTCACATGTGGGGGAGCTCCAATGTTTAGGCACACAGGGGCTCTCCAAACGCGACATGGTGTCCGCTAAAGATTGGAGCCAATTTTTCATTGAAAAAGTCATGTGGCGCTCCTTCCCTTCCGAGCCCTGTCGTGCACCCAAACAGTGGTTCTCCTCCACATATGGGGTATCAGCATACTCAGGACAAATTGTACAATAACTTTTGGGGTCCAGTTTCTCTTTTTACCCCTGGGAAAATAAAAAAATTGTTGCTAAAAGATCATTTTTCTGACTAAAGTTAAATTTTCATTTTTTCCTTCCATGTTGCTTCTGCTGCTGTGAAGCACCTGAAGGGTTAATAAACTTCTTGAATGGTTTTGAGCACCTTGAGGGGTGCAGTTTTTAGAATGGTGTCACTTTTGGGTATTTTCAGCCACATAGACCCCTCAAACTGACTTCAAATGTGAGGTGGTCCCTAAAAAAATGGTTTTGTAAATTTTGCTGTAAAAATGAGAATCGCTGGTCAAATTTTAACCCTTATAACTTCCTAGCAAAAAAAAAAATTTGTTTCCAAAATTGTGCTGATGTAAAGTAGATATGTGGGTAATGTTATCTATTAACTATTTTGTGTCACATAACTCTCTCGTTTAACAGAATAAAAATTCAAAATTTGAAAATTGCAAAAGTTTCAAAATTTTAGCCAAATTTCCATTTTTTTCACAAATAAACGCAAAAATTATCGACCTAAATTTACGACTATCATGAAGCCCAATATGTCACGAAAAAACAATCTCAGAATCGCTAGGATTCGTTGAAGCGTTCCTGAGTTATTACCTCATAATGGGACACTGGTCAGAATTGCAAAAAACGGCCAGGTCATTAAGGTCAAAATAGGCTGGGTCATGAAGGGGTTAAAGTCCATTTTTATACTCTGGGTTCTGCATTTTTAGGGTACGCTTAATGCCCCTTCCCATGTTTGTATGTGTGCCTTTCTCAAGTTTGAGTTTGAGAAAGGCTTAAAGGGAACCTGTCACCTGAATTTGGCGGGACCGGTTTTCGGTCATAAGGGCGGAGTTTTCAGGTGTTTGATTCACCAGTTCCTTAGTTCATTCTCTGTCCTCCGTAGTACACGCCTGCGCAAAGCAATCTTGCAAGGGTATGTGCACACGTTTTGGATTTTTCACGTTTTTCAGCAGTTGTCCGCCACAAAAACACATGAAAAGCGCATATATTAAGCATCCCATCATTTTGAATGCATTCCGCAATTTTTGTGCACATGCTGCGTATTTTTCAGCGATAAATGCGCATTGCGGAAAAATACGCAGCATGTTCATTAATTTTGCTGATTTATCGCGGATTTCCCGCTATTTAATGCATTGGGGAGCTCCAGAAAAAAAAACGTGAAAAATCCGCACAAGAAACGAAGAAAAAGTCATGCAAAAACTGCAACAAAACCATGAGTAAAACGCGAGAAAAACGGGTGTGGATTTTATGCAGAAAATCTCCGGTTTTGTTCAGGTAATTTCTGCATAAAATCCGGATGTAGTCACTTCTCTATCTTGTTTTTCTAGCCATTGGCTAATGGCCCCTTCTCAGCCGAAAAATCACAGCCATCAATAATTTAAATAAACACTCCCTGACACTTTCCCTGGTTTACCACTTTATAAAAAAAATCATACGTAAGTCCGACATAGTACAACGAATGGAAACCTGAAAAGAACATACACAAGACATAAAGAAATAAAGAAACTTTCCCTCGTTCACCACTTTATTGTAACAAAATAAAATTCCCACACAGGTACGACATAGTCTGTAGCCCACGGAATTAGACGTTGTCTGTTGTGAATTCTGTGGCAGAGCTCCCTCCTGTGGTCACAAGTGGTACTTCGGCTGATTCTCTCTGTGAGCTTCTGTTGGTGGAGGAAAGTGGTATTGCGGCTTCTGAGTTTCCTACCTCAGGTGATGTGGTGAGGTCGTTAGGTACTGCTCTACTTAACTCCACCTAATGCTTTGATCCTGGCTTCCTGTCAATGTTCCAGTGTTGGACTTGTTTTTCCCTGGATCATTCCTGTGGCCTGCTGCTCTGCATAGCTAAGTTCTTCTTTGCTATTTGTTTGCTATTTTTTCTGTCCAGCTTGTCTAATTGTTTTGCTGGAAGCACTGGGATGCAAAGGGTGTACCTCCGTGCCGTTAGTTCGGTACGGAGGGTCTTTTTGCCCCCTTTGCGTGGTATTCTTTAGGGTTTTGTGTAGACCGCAAAGTATCTTTCCTATCCTCGCTCTGTTAAGAAAGTCGGGCCTCACTTTGCTGAATCTATTTCATCCCTACGTTTGTCTTTTCATCTTACTCACAGTCATTATATGTGGGGGGCTGCCTTTTCCTTTGGGGTATTTCTCTAAGGCAAGGTAGGCTTATTTTCTATCTTCAGGCTAGTCAGTTTCTCAGGCTGTGCCGAGTTGCATAGGCAGAGTTAGGCGCAATCCACGGCTGCCTCTAGTGTTGTTTGGAGAGGATTAGGGATTGCGGTCTGCAGAGTTCCCACGTCTCAGAGCTCGTTCTATGATTTTGAGTTATTGTCAGATCACTGTATGTGCTCTGACCGCTATGTCCATTGTGGTACTGAATTGCCTTTCATAACAGTACAAGAAGCCCAAAGTACTAATGATTCTCAATAGAGGGAAAAAAGAAGTTCTGAGACCATTTTTTTTTCTTTGCACTGTGTTTTGCCTTTTTTTTCCCCTAGACATTTGGGTGGTTCAGGACACAGGTGTGGACATGGACATTCAGGGTCTGTGCTCTTCAATGGATAATCTCGTTATAAATGTACAAAAGATTCAAGATTTGGTGGTTCAGAAGCCTATAGGTACCGTCACACTTAGCGACGCTGCAGCGATACCGACAACGATCCGGATCGCTGCAGCGTCGCTGTTTGGTCGCTGGAGAGCTGTCACACAGACCGCTCTCCAGCGACCAACGATGCCGGTAACCAGGGTAAACATCGGGTAACTAAGCGCAGGGCCGCGCTTAGTAACCCGATGTTTACCCTGGTTACCATCCTAAAAGTAAAAAAAAACAAACACTACATACTTACCTACAGCCGTCTGTCCTCCAGCGCTGTGCTCTGCACTCCTCCTGTACTGTCTGTGAGCACAGCGGCCGGAAAGCAGAGCGGTGACGTCACCGCTCTGCTTTCCGGCTGACCGACGCTCACAGCCAGTGCAGGAGGAGTGCAGAGCACAGCGCTGGAGGACAGACGGCTGTAGGTAAGTATGTACTGTTTGTTTGTTTTTTCTTTTAGGATGGTAACCAGGGTAAACATCGGGTTACTAAGCGCGGCCCTGCGCTTAGTTACCCGATGTTTACCCTGGTTACCAGTGAAGACATCGCTGAATCGGTGTCACACACGCCGATTCAGCGATGTCTACGGGGAGTCCAGTGACCAAGAACCAAGTTTGAACCAAGAATTCCTATTCCTGATTTGTTTTATGGTGATAGAGTCAAGTTTGTGAATTTCAAAAATAATTGCAAACTGTTTCTGGCCTTGAAACCTCACTCCTCTGGTGACCCAGCTCAACAAGTGAGAATTATTATTTCTTTTTTGCGTGGCGACTCTCAAGACTGGGCATTTTCCCTTGCGCCAGGAGATCCTGCATTAAGTAATATTGATGCGTTTTTCCTGGTGCTCGGATTGCTGTACGATGAGCCTAATTCAGTGGATTAGGCAGAGAAAAATTTGCTGGCTTTGTGTCAGGGTCAGGATGAGATAGAGGTATATTGTCAGAAATTTAGAAAGTGGTCTGTACTCACTCAATGGAATGAAGCTGCGCTCGCAGCGATTTTCAGAAAGGGTCTCTCTGAAGCCCTTAAGGATGTCATGGTGGGATTTCCTATGCCTGCTGGTCTGAATGAATCTATGTCTTTGGCCATTCAGATCGGTCGACGCTTGCGTGAGCGTAAATCTGTGCACCATTTGGCGGTATTACCTAAGCCTATGCAGTGCGATAGGACTTGACCAGAGTTGAACGGCAAGAACACAGACGTCTGAATGGTCTGTGTTTCTACTGTGGTGATTCCACTCATGCCATCTCTGATTGTCCTAAGTGCTCTAAGCGGTTCGCTAGGTCTGCCACCATTGGTACGGTACAGTCAAAATTTCTTCTGTCCGTTACCTTGATCTGCTCTTTGTCATCATATTCTGTCATGGCATTTGTGGATTCAGGCGCTGCCCTGAATTTGATGGACTTGGAGTATGCTAAGCATTGTGTTTTTTTTTTGGAGCCCTTGCAGTGTCCTATTCCATTGAGAGGAATTGATGCTACACCTTTGGCCAAGAATAAGCCTCAGTACTGGACCCAGCTGACCATGTGCATGGCTCCTGCACATCAGGAGGATATTCGCTTTCTGGTGTTGCATAATCTGCATGATGTGGTCGTGTTGGGGTTGCCATGGCTACAAGTCCATAATCCAGTATTAGATTGGAAATCTATGTCGGTGTCCAGCTGGGGTTGTCAGGGGGTACATGGTGATGTTCCATTTCTGTCAATTTCGTCATCCACCCCTTCTGAGGTCCCGGAGTTCTTGTCTGATTACCGGGATGTATTTGATGAGCCCAAGTCCGATACCCTACCTCCGCATAGGGATTGTGATTGTGCTATCAATTTGATTCCTGGTAGTAAATTCCCAAAAGGTCGACTGTTTAATTTATCCGTGCCTGAGCACACCGCTATGCGCAGTTATGTGAAGGAATCCCTGGAGAAGGGGCATATTCGCCCGTCATCGTCGCCATTGGGAGCAGGGTTCTTTTTTGTGGCCAAGAAGGATGGTTCGCTGAGACCTTGTATAGATTACCGCCTTCTTAATAAGATCACGGTTAAATTTCAGTACCCCTTGCCATTGTTATCTGATCTGTTTGCTCGGATTAAGGGGGCTAGTTGGTTCACCAAGATAGATCTTCGTGGTGCGTATAATCTGGTGCGAATTAAGCAAGGCGATGAATGGAAAACTGCATTTAATACGCCCGAGGGTCATTTTGAGTATCTAGTGATGCCATTCGGACTTGCCAATGATCCATCAGTGTTTCAGTCCTTTATGCATGACATCTTCCGAGAGTACCTGGATAAATTCCTGATTGTGTACTTGGATGACATTTTGATCTTCTCGGATGATTGGGAGTCTCATGTGAAGCAGGTCAGAACGGTTTTTCAGGTCCTGCGTGCTAATTCTTTGTTTGTGAAGGGACCAAAGTGTCTCTTTGGTGTGCAGAAGGTTTCATTTTTGGGGTTCATCTTTTCCCCTTCTACTATCGAGATGGATCCTGTTAAGGTCCAAGCCATCCATGATTGGACTCAGCCGACGTCTCTGAAAAGTCTGCAAAAGTTCCTGGGCTTTGCTAATTTTTATCGTCGCTTCATCTGCAATTTTTCTAGTATTGCTAAACCATTGACCGATTTGACCAAGAAGGGTGCTGATGTGGTCAATTGGTCTTCTGCTGCTGTGGAAGCCTTTCAAGAGTTGAAGCGTCGTTTTTCTTCTGCCCCTGTGTTGTGTCAACCAGATGTTTCACTTCCGTTCCAGGTCGAGGTTGATGCTTCTGAGATTGGAGCAGGGGCTGTTTTGTCGCAGAGAGGTTCTGATTGCTCAGTGATGAAACCATGCGCTTTTTTTTCCAGGAAGTTTTCGCCTGCTGAGCGAAATTATGATGTGGGCAACCGAGAGTTGCTGGCCATGAAGTGGGCATTCGAGAAGTGGCGTCATTGGCTTGAAGGAGCTAAGCATCGCGTGGTGGTATTGACTGATCATAAGAACTTGACTTATCTCGAGTCTGCCAAGCGGTTGAATCCTAGACAGGCTCGTTGGTCGCTGTTTTTTGCCCGTTTTGACTTTGTGATTTCGTACCTTCCAGGCTCTAAAAATGTGAAGGCGGATGCTCTGTCTAGGAGTTTTGTGCCCGACTCTCCGGGTTTGTCTGAGCCGGCGGGTATCCTCAAGGAGGGAGTAATTGTGTCTGCCATCTCCCCTTATTTGCGGCGGGTGCTGCAAAAATTTCAGGCTAATAAACCTGATCGTTGTCCAGCGGAGAAACTGTTTGTCCCTGATAGGTGGACGAATAAAGTTATCTCTGAGGTTCATTGTTCGGTGTTGGCTGGTCATCCTGGAATCTTTGGTACCAGAGAGTTAGTGGCTAGATCCTTTTGGTGGCCATCTCTGTCGCGGGATGTGCGTACTTTTGTGCAGTCCTGTGGGATTTGTGCTCGGGCTAAGCCCTGCTGTTCTCGTGCCAGTGGGTTGCTTTTGCCCTTGCCGGTCCCGAAGAGACCTTGGACACATATCTCTATGGATTTTATTTCAGATCTTCCCGTTTCTCAAAAGATGTCAGTCATTTGGGTGGTCTGTGATCGCTTTTCTAAGATGGTCCATCTGGTACCCTTGTCTAAATTGCCTTCCTCCTCTGATTTGGTGCCATTGTTCTTCCAGCATGTGGTTCGTTTACATGGTATTCCAGAGAATATCGTTTCTGACAGAGGTTCCCAGTTTGTTTCGAGGTTTTGGCGAGCCTTTTGTGGTAGGATGGGCATTGACTTGTCTTTTTCCTCGGCTTTCCATCCTCAGACTAATGGCCAGACCGAACGAACCAATCAGACCTTGGAAACATATCTGAGATGTTTTGTTTCTGCTGATCAGGATGACTGGGTGTCCTTTTTGCCTTTGGCTGAGTTCGCCCTTAATAACCGGGCCAGCTCGGCTACCTTGGTTTCGCCATTTTTCTGCAACTCTGGGTTCCATCCTCGTTTCTCTTCAGGACAGGTTGAGTCTTCGGACTGTCCTGGTGTGGATACTGTGGTGGACAGGTTGCAGCAGATTTGGACTCATGTAGTGGACAATTTGACCTTGTCCCAGGAGAGGGCTCAACGTTTTGCTAATCGCAGACGCTGTGTGGGTCCCCTACTTCGTGTTGGGGATCTGGTTTGGTTATCTTCTCGTCATATTCCTATGAAGGTTTCCTCTCCTAAGTTTAAACCTCGTTTCATTGGTCCGTATAGGATTTCTGAGGTTCTTAATCCTGTGTCTTTTCGTCTGACCCTTCCAGATTCCTTTTCCATACATAATGTATTCCATAGGTCATTGTTGCGGAGATACGTGGCACCTATGGTTCCATCTGTTGACCCTCCTGCCCCGGTTTTGGTGGAGGGGGAGTTGGAGTATATTGTGGAGAAGATTTTGGATTCTCGTGTTTCAAGACGGAAACTCCAGTATCTGGTTAAGTGGAAGGGTTATGCTCAGGAAGATAATTCCTGGGTCTTTGCCTCTGATGTCCATGCTCCCGATCTTGTTCGTGCCTTTCATGTGGCTCATCCTGGTCGGCCTGGAGGCTCTGGTGAGGGTTCGGTGACCCCTCCTCAGGGGGGGGGTACTGTTGTGAATTCTGTGGCAGAGCTCCCTCCTGTGGTCACAAGTGGTACTTCGGCTGATTCTCTCTGTGAGCTTCTGTTGGTGGAGGAAAGTGGTATTGCGGCTTCTGTGTTTCCTACCTCAGGTCATGTGGTGAGGTCGTTAGGTACTGCTCTACTTAACTCCACCTAATGCTTTGATCCTGGCTTCCTGTCAATGTTCCAGTGTTGGACTTGTTTTTCCCTGGATCATTCCTGTGGCCTGCTGCTCTGCATAGCTAAGTTCTTCTTTGCTATTTGTTTGCTATTTTTTCTGTCCAGCTTGTCTAATTGTTTTGCTGGAAGCTCTGGGACGCAAAGGGTGTACCTCCGTGCCGTTAGTTCGGTACGGAGGGTCTTTTTGCCCCCTTTGCGTGGTATTCTTTAGGGTTTTGTGTAGACCACAAAGTATCTTTCCTATCCTCGCTCTGTTAAGAAAGTCGGGCCTCACTTTGCTGAATCTATTTTATCCCTACGTTTGTCTTTTCATCTTACTCACAGTCATTATATGTGGGGGGCTGCCTTTTCCTTTGGGGTATTTCTCTAAGGCAAGGTAGGCTTATTTTCTATCTTCAGGCTAGTTAGTTTCTCAGGCTGTGCCGAGTTGCATAGGCAGAGTTAGGCGCAATCCACGGCTGCCTCTAGTGTTGTTTGGAGAGGATTAGGGATTGCGGTCTGCAGAGTTCCCACATCTCAGAGCTCGTTCTATGATTTTGAGTTATTGTCAGATCACTGTATGTGCTCTGACCGCTATGTCCATTGTGGTACTGAATTGCCTTTCATAACAGTTGTCCAGGAGAATCCAACGAAGTCCAGCAAATCTGACGTACAAAGCCTATGGAGCCTCGTTCTGATGCTCCTTTGGTTTTACAAACAGACTCTCACCAGAGTTGCGAAATCATGCAGAGCGCATCGTGACCTTGCATCTCTGGTGAGTGGCTGTTTGCAAAGCCTAAGGAGCGTCAGAATGAGGCTCCATTGACTTTGTACATCAGATCTGCTGGATTTTGTTCGATTTGCTTGGACTACACCGGATTTGCATTGACTATGTCGGATATGTGCGGAAACATTTATTTTAGTAAAATTGTGAACGAGAGAAAGTGTCTTTGATTAATTTGATTACTTTCTCTGTTTTGTGTGTTTTTTCTTTTCAGGTTTCAAGTCTCTGGACTATGTCGAATTCACTGGAATACGTCGGACCTGAGTGGGATTTTTTTTAAAATAAAGTGGTGAACCAGGGAATGTGTTGGGGAGTGTTTATTTAAATAAAGTATTTTATGGGCGTCTTTCCTTTTTTTTTAGTGGGTAATGTCAGCTGTGTTTTTGGACACATCACAGCTGACATTAATCGCAAAGCTCTATTACCAAGATTGGCAGCGCATCAGGCCATCGAGAAGAGCCAAGGCGAAGCCCCAGAATTGGTGCATCTCATGTGATGTTCCACGTCTAGGACAGCTGTGGTCTCGTATTTTTAGGCTGGGAAGGGCCCAATTACTATGGACTTTCCCAGCCTGATAATATCAGCTCTCAGCTGTCTGCTTTACCTTTGCTGGTTACCAAAAATGTTGGGGACTCCATGTAATTTGTTTTCATGTATTTATTTATTAGGTTAATAGATGTACAGTAAGCTGTTACACACTTACACGGTACACACTTACACATGGATGGCCAACAAAAATCAGCACAGATAGTAAAAACAGACTGCCTTATGCTTACATTTTTTTAGATGGGTGTATGAAGAGAGTCTAAAACTGCGAATAAGGTTAATTAATCGAGTAGTGCATTCCAGAGAATTGGCGCAGCATGAGAGAAGTCTTGGAGATGGGAGTGGGAGATTTGAATTATTGAGGATGTTAGTCATAGAAGCTCATTTAGATATAAGAAAAACATGGATTTCTCTGCAATAAGGTTTAGGATCACAGATATCAAGGTATCATTTTATTCAACTCTCTATGCCCTATATGACCATATAGGCCTTTGGCTTAGGAGGGTTGATCCTATGTATAGATTATCTTAAAGTTATTATTTATTTACTAGGCTTTGCTTATATAGTGGTCTTCATATTCCACAGCACTTTACAGACTTCATCATTGCTGTCCGCGTTAGGGCGCTCACAGTCTAAATTCCCTACCAGTATGTCATTAATGTGTGGGAGGAAACCACAGACCCAACAGGAAACCCACGCCAACGCAGGGAGGGCATATAATTGCCCTAACTTGGATTTCTCAGGAATAACTGAGTGAATTTCTACAAGATAGGTATTAATTTAATCAGAGCAACAGCTGTTATACAACCATACCATTAGTTCAGAGTAGAAACTCTTCCTGACAAATTCCCTTTAAAGAGGGCTTGTGTCCAGATCAAAAGTGACAAGTTTTTGCTCTGATATCATTTTTTCTGGTCCTTTAAGCATACATTTTTATTTATTTAAATCTACCATTTGGTTGCAATGATATCAGCCTTTTTATTTTGTTCTATTTTTATGGCTTTACCAAAGGGTGGTGCTGACAGGATTCTCTTAGGCATGACTTTAGGCTGCTTTGCATTATTACTCTATGAGCCACGCCTCTTTGGTAAAGACAATAAAAATTAACAGTAAATGAAAAGGCTGTGGACCCAGATTTAAAAATAACAAAAAACTAAATACTCAAACAGAGCAGGGAGAATAAGAACAAAAACTGGACTCTTTAGACTCCTGGCGACAGGTCTTCTTTAAGGAGAGTCAACCTACACCTACATTTACACCAGTTTTATATCAAGAATCTGAAATGTAAAGCTTCATTTTATTCATTTGACTATTATTATTAGAAAGCAGAACCAGAGTTGTCCATAAAACTAAAAAGATGCATTTAGAAAATGGGACTGCAAGTCACCCAAAAACGTTGGCAAAGATCTAGCACTTCAGCACTTTGTGTTCTTATTAGTGCAGCATGATATAAAAGTTTAACTGCTTAACATGCTGAAATGCCAAAATGATGAACTGTAAAATTAAATTACTCCCATTAATTGAGACAGCCCTGCTGTGCTGAAACAAGAGCCTGCACACAGAGCGGAGATCCAAGCAAATCTCTGCATTACAGCAAATAGATCATTAGCCTAAAATGTACTGACAAATAATTATATTGTCATCAGGCAGACTGCAGAAAATGATCCAGGACTCTGTACAAGCAAATCTGACTTCATCTGCTCCAATAAACAACTTTTACCAGAAATTAATGTAACTTTTTCATTTCCCATTTGAAACACTTTGTGTAATACTATTGTAGGAACTCTAGGATTCTGGTAGCGTGGGGCAATGAACAGACAGAGACGGATTTCTTTAGTGAAAATAGTGTATTTGTACCACAGCAATAACACCCAAAACAATATACTGATATCCCGCATTGAAACAAGTCCCTTAACCATATACAGCAAATTGGAAGAGTTCTTAGGGCAGAGTCCTCGGCAAGGTGAGTGTGACAGGTGACGTGGTGCAGATCCAAAACACTGTTGGTGCAGAAAGAGTCAAATCCAGGTATGTAGCAAACACAGGGAAGTCCAGAACAAGTAATCAGGTTAATCCCAGGTGTGGCATGAACACGGGTAAGTCCAGAAACAAGTTCTCAAGTTGATCTCAGTTGTGGCATAAACACGGGTAAGTCCAGAACAAGTTCACATTAAAGTTTTATACTGGTGTAAATTCCAGTAGCTCCCACCGGGAGGAGTAAATGAAGGATTAAGTAGCAAAAACACAGTCCAGCAACATAGTTCCAAAACAGAGTTCTTACCAGGAGGAGTGAACCAAGGGTTAAGTTCCAAAGCCAACAGACTGAGAGTGTAGCTTATATAGGCAGAGAATGTCCAGAGCCACGGGTAGAAGCACAGTAGATCAAGCAGCTGAGCTAAAGGGGAAACAGAAGCAGAATACTCCAGCAAAGAGGCTGACACCTGACCCTGGTTTTAAACAAATGAACAGGAAGTAGGGCAGACAAAAACAGCAAACTCCATCTTAACAAAGGGCAAAATTATTCACAAGGTGACTTGGAAAACCCGGAATACTGACACTTTGGTACTGACTCATCAAGACTTGCATTTTGTTCACCACACTTGATGAAGAGTGTGCTGGAGTAAGATGCATCAAATTCATTAAGACACTTTAAAGGGGGTCTGTCACCCCCCAAATGCATTTTACATGAGCAATGGACTAGACAGTATTGTAGGGGATGTACAACCATACTAGAACTGTACTTGTTACTGGTACAGAACCTGAGAAAATAACTGTTAATTCGTAAGCAAATGAGGGAGCTATGGTGCATTCCTTGGTGTGGCCAAGAGTTTGGTGCACCACCTCATTTGTATATTAGGAGCCTTCTTCCACTTTTGATTGACAGTGCTTGCTTCCCAGAGCTGCCAGAATTTGTGTGGCTGCATGGGTTCTCCTCTCTGTCTCCTTTCTCCTGACACTGCTCCCTTTACTAATACACCCAGAAGTGCGTCACAAGAAAGAAGAGAGGGCGGAGAACGCATGCAACTACTGCATGCACATGGGGTTGTACAAAACCCGGCAGCATTCAGACAGTACTAGCTCTGGGCAGCGACCACTGTCAATCGGAAGAGGAGGAAAGCTCCCAATATGCAAATGAGGATGCGTAACCATGTTCCAAACTCTTGGCCAATCCAGGGGAGTGCCAAAGCCTCCTCATTTGCATATGAATCTAAAGTTATTTTTTGAGGCACTGTAGCAGTAACCCTTACAGTGCTAGTGTGGTTGTTATAGAGGCTAAGTCTCCTACAATACTGCATAGCCCTTGAAAATAATTTTGTAGGTGACAGCCTCCCTTTAATAAAGTTTCTTTATTTCTGCTAAAAAGAACATTGCATCAGGTGCTGTCATATTTGCTTGTACAGTGCTCTGGATCATTTATTGCAGTCAGCTTGAAGAATCCTAATGAATTTGGCACATCTTTCAGCCGGCATTTGCCTCGGTAAGAATAGTACTGCAGTTATGTACCGGTTTTCGTTTCTGTCATCATAATTTCTGGCGTAAAAAGGCTCCATTCCCAGGATGAGATTTTGGTGAGTTTTTGATGTTGCAGAATTTCTGCATATATTAGGTAACTTACGTTACTTGCGCAATTTCATTGCATTTTTTTTACACTGCAGTTTTTGTCTCTTTTGGTATGTCATGTTTTAATAAAGCTGCTTTGTTTTTGATACTTCCTGGTATTTGACTTTGACAAAGCTTTATTGATACATTCGTGTGCGGATCACATGAGTTTTTTACCTTCTGATTTTCCACATCTAATACAAGTCTATGGGAAAAATTTGCACATAAAACTGAGCGTACCCGCTATATTGTGGATTTGTAACAAGCACCGCAGGTCAGTTTACGCCGAGTAACAAAAAAAGAACAGTGGGTATGAGATTTCTAAAAATTCCTTCCACTTTGCTGCAACTGTAAGATTGTTTTTTGTCAACAACTCATCAAATACTCATCATGGAAAACTATCCTTAAAGTCCTTGAGTTTTTAAATATTGAAGCCGACATAGCAGGAGTTATATTCAGTTGCTAAACATATGGCCCTACGTTTCATTTCTCCCTATAGATTACAGTATATAGTTACGACACCAACCTGGTACTTGGCATTCAAATACATGATGCTACTGGAATATAGCTTGCAGCACTGTTACTGCAACGTGTTGATTTAGGAAAATACATTTTCAGGGAGTGTTTGTAGTTCTTCCTGAACTATAAACTTATACTAGACAGATAAAGTCTGCAAAAAATGTAACATACCATGACCTAGGGGGTCCTGGAGTGGACCCAGGAAAAAGTGGTAGGTTTGCCTCTTTACAGAGGCCTAAAATTAACCCCTTAGTGACAGCCAATTTGGTACTTAATGACCAGGCCAATTTTTGCAATTCTGACCACTGTCACTTTATGAGGTTATAACTCTGGAACGCTTCAACGGATCCCGCTGATTCTGAGACTGTTTTTTCGTGACATATTGTACTTCATGTTAGTTGCAACGTTTCTTCGATATTACTTGCGATTATTTATGAAAAAAGCGGAAATATGGCGAAAATTTTTAAAATTTTGCAATTTTCAAACTTTGTATTTTTATGCCCTTAAATCAGAGAGATATGTCACAAATTAGTTAATAAATAACATTTCCCACATGTCTACTTTACATCAGCACAATTTTGGAAACAACATTTTTTTTTGTTAGGGAGTTATAAGGGTTAAAAGTTGACCAGCAATTTCTCATTTTTACAACACCATTTTTTTTTAGGGACCACATCACATTTGAAGTCATTTTGAGGGGTCTATATGATAGAAAATAATGAAGTGTGACACCATTCTAAAAACTACACCCCTCAAGGTTCTCAAAACCACATTCAAGAAGTTTATTAACCCTTTACGTGCTTCACAGGAACTGAAACAATGTGGAAGGAAAAAATTAACATTTAACTTTTTTTTGCAAACATCTTAATTCAGAACCATTTTTTTATTTTCACAAGTGTAAAAACAGAAATGTAACCATAAATTTTGTTTTGCAATTTCTCCTGAATACGCCAATACCCCATATGTGGGGGTAAACCACTGTTTGGGCGCACCGCAGAGCTTGGAGGTGAAGGAGCGCCGTTTGACTTTTTCAATGCAGAATTGGCTGGAATTGAGATCGGACGCCATGTCACGTTTAGAGAGCCCCTGATGTGCCTAAACAGTGGAAACTCCCCACAAGTGACACCATTTTGGAAACTAGACCCCTTAAGGAACATATCTAGATGTGTGGTGAGCACTTTGAACCCCCAAGTGCTTCACAGAAGTTTATAACGTAGAGCCGTGAAAATAAAAAATCGCTTTTGTTTACACAAAAATGATCTTTTCGCCCACAAATTCTTATTTTCACAAGGGTAACAGGAGAAATTAGACCACAAAAGTTGTTGTGCGATTTCTCCTGAATACGTCGATACCCCATATGTGAGGGTAAACCACTGTTTGGACGCACCGCAGAGCTTGGAAGTGAAGGAGTGCCGTTTTACTTTTTCAATATAGAATTGGCTGGAATTGAGATCGGACGCCATGTCGCGTTTGGAGAGCCCCTGATGTGCCTAAACAGTAGAAATACCCCACAAGTGACCCCATTTTGGAAACTAGACCCCCCATAGAACTTATCTAGATGTGTGGTGAGAACCTTGAATGCCCATGTGCTTCACAGAAGTATATAATGCAGAGTCGTGAAAATAAAAAATTTTTTTTTTTCCACAAAAAAGATTTTTTAGCCCCCAAGTTTTTATTTTTACAAGGGTAACAAGAGAAATTGGACCCCAAAAGTTGTTGTCTAATTTGTCCTGAGTATGCTGGTACCCCATATATGGGGGTAAACCACTGTTTGGGCGCACGGCAGAGCTCGGAAGGAAGGAGCGCCGTTTTGGAATGCAGACTTTGATAGAATGGTCTGCCGGTATTATGTTGCGTTTGCAGAGCCCCTGATGTACCTAACCAGTAGAAACCCTCCACAAGTGACCCCATTTTGGAAACTAGACCCCCCAAGGAACTTATCTAGATGTGTGGTGAGAACTTTGAATGCCCAAGTGCTTCACAGAAGTTTAGAATGCAGAGTCGTGAAAATAAAAAATATTTTTTTTTCCACAAAAAAGATATTGTAGCCCCCAAGTTTTTATTTTCACAAGGGTAACAGGAGAAATTGGGCTGCAATAGTTGTTGTCCAATATATCCCAAGTACGCTGATGTGCCATATGTGGGGGTAAACCACTGTTTGGGCGCACGGCAGAGCTCGGAAGAGAAGGAGCGCCTTTTTGGAATGCAGACTTTGATAGAATGGTCTGTGGGCATTATGTTGCGATTGCAGAGCCCCTGATGTACCTAAACTGTAGGAACCCCCCACAAGTGACCCCATTTTGGAAACTAGACCCCCCAAGGAACTTATCTAGATGTGTGGTGAGAACTTTGAATGCCCAAGTGCTTCACAGAAGTTTATAATGCAGAGTCATAAAAAAAAATATATATATATTTTTCCACAAAAAAGATTTTGTAGCCCCCAAGTTTTTATTTTCACAAGGGTAACAAGAGAAATTGGACCCCAGAAGTTGTTGTCCAATTTATCCCGAGTACGCTGATGCCCCATATGTGGGGGTAACCCACTGTTTGGGCGCACGGCAGAGCTCAGAAGGGAGGGAGCACCATTTGACTTTTTGAGCGCAAAATTGGCTGTCGTGTTTGGAGACCCCCTGATGTACCTAAACAGTGGAAACCCCCCAATTCTAGCTCCAACCCTAACCCCAACACACAACTAACCCTAATCCCAACCTGATCCATAATCCTAATCACTAACCGTAACCATAATCACAACCCTTACCCCAAAACAACCCTAATGTCAACCCTAACCATAACCCTAATCAAAACCCTAAATCCAACACACCCCTAATCCTAATCTCAACCCTAACCTCAAACCTAACCCTAATCCCAATACACCCCTAATCACAACCCTAACCTTAACCCTAATCCCAAACCTAACCCTAATCCCAAGCGTAACCCTAATGCCAACCCTAACCCTAATACCAACTCTAATCCAAACCCTAACCCTAATCCCAAATCTAACCCTAACTTTAGCCCCAGCCCTAGCCCTAACTTTAGCCCCAACCCTAACCCTAGCCCTAAGGCTACTTTCACACTTGCGTCGTTTGGCATTCCGTCGCAATCCGTCGTTTTGGACAAGAAACGGATCCTGCAAATGTGCCCGCAGGATGTGTTTTTTGCCCATAGACTTACATTGCCGACGGATCGTGACGGATGGCCACACGTCGCGTCCGTCGTGCACTGGATCAGTTGTGTTTTGGCGGACCGTCGGCACAAAAAAAACGTTCAATGAAACGTTTTTTTGTACGTCGCATCCGCCATTTCTGTCCGCGCATGCGTGGCCGTAACTCCGCCCCCTCCTCCCCAGGACATAGATTGGGCAGCGGATGCGTTGAAAAACTACAGCTGCTGCCCACGTAGTGCACAATTTTCACAACGTGCGTCGGTATGTCGGGCCGACGCATTGCAACGGCCCCGTACCGACGTAAGTGTGAAAAAAGCCTAACCCTAAATTTAGCCCCAACCCTAACCCTAAATTTAGCCCCAACCCTAACCCTAAATTTAGCCCCAACCCTAGCCCTAACCCTAGCCCTAACCCTAGCCCTAACCCTAACCCTAACCCTAGCCCTAACCCTACCCTTATCCCTAACCCTAGCCCTAACCCTAGCCCTACCCGTACCCCTACCCCTACCCCTAACCCTACCCCTAACCCTACCCCTAACCCTACCCCTAACCCTAACCCTACCCCTAACCCTAACCCTACCCCTAACCCTAACCCTACCCCTAACCCTAACCCTACCCCTAACCCTACCCCTAACCCTAACCCTACCCCTAACCCTAATTTTAGCCCCAACTGCTGTTCTCCTGCCGGCCGGCAGATGGAGACAGATGGCGGGCGCACTGTGCATGCGCCCGCCATTCTCTTCTGCCGGCGGCCAGGAGGAGCAGCAAGAGGATCCAGGGACACAGGTGAGTATTGTAGGGTCCCCGAATCCCCCTATTTCTCTGTCCTCTGATGTGCGATCACATCAGAGGACAGAGAATTACACTTTACTTTTTTTTTTTTTTTTTGCGGTCGCCGGTAAACAGTTAATTACCGGCGATCGCAAAACAGGGGTCGGTAAAACCGACCCCGATCATGCTCTTTGGGGTCTCGGCTACCCCCGGCAGCCGAGACCCCAAAGACTCTCGCGGGGCCGGCCGGCGCACTGCGCATGCGCCCGCCATTTTGAAGATGGCGGCGCCCACCGGGAGACACGAGGAGCACCGGGGGAGCTAGGTGAGTATTGGGGGGCCACCTGGGACCCCTTTTCTCTGTCCTCCGATGTGCGATCACATCGGAGGACAGAGAAATTAAAAAGAGATCGCGTTTTTTTTTTTGCGATCGCCGGTAAACGGTTAATTACCGGCGATCGCAAATGCTGGGTGGGTTAAAACCCCCCCAAATCATGTTCTCTGGGGTCTCGGCTACCCCCGGCAGCCGAGACCCCAGAGAAAATCGGCCTCTGGGGGGTGCTATTCACTTTTTCCACAGCGCCGTTAATTAGCGGCGCTGTGGTTTAAGTACCCTTAGCGGCCGCCGTTAAAAGGCGTATCGGCGGTCGCTAAGGGGTTAATTACATATATAGAATAAAGTAAATCAGACTATACTATAAGTAGTCTTCTGCACCTTCACATTCTTAATTGCTTGCCTTAAAAATTGAGTTGACTTTGACATACTAGAGTGAATAGTTTGACTTTGTACCCTTGACTGCCCGATATTTGCCCACTAATGTCTGTGTGGGGGTCGACCAGGCTACAAAGTCAGCCCTATAAATTACATAAAACTAAGTATTACATTACCGATATGTCTATTTGATCATCAGATACTGAACCTTCTCTTAAATTTTGGTCTGTAAAACTTTATAAATACGATAATTTTTGCAGGATCTTTGTAAAATGTTGAGTGTGACGCTGTGAATTGTGTCTGAATATTGCTGAATTCCCTCCACAAGTCATCCAGTATTGTGAGGAGGATTAGAACATGCAGGGAGACATTTACTTGATGCTTTAATCTTTAGCAATATAAATAAATGATTAAATTCTGGATGCCTGCAGTCAGCATTTACTTGAAGATATATTTAGGTAGAGTATTGGCGTGTGACCGAAAGCACACTAACATGCAGTGGCAAAAAGCTTCATGATCTTGAAGGTCATTCCCCACAATAAAATTATTAGCAGTGATGTGCATGGCAAAGTTCATACTAATACAGAACTTGCTTTAGTCTTTGCCTGATGAAGAGACCTGAGTAGTCTGGAAAGCTTGCAATTTGTTACCATCTTTTCAGACATCCATTGAAAGGTATCAACCACTGAGGACTCTCACGTCTAAATAATTTTCAAACTAATAAAAGCATACGTGTTTGTACTGTAAATCACCACTGCTTTGAAATGCAGTTGTAGTACGTGTACAAGTGAAGCACAAAAAACGTATTCTTCTAAGCCAAGGTGGCTACAGGCAAACAGAATTTTATAATTTATTTCTACAGACGTGAGCTCTGAAAGCGCATTGTTAATGTTATCAATATCTATCTATCTGCCTGTCTGTTTGTCTATCTATCTAGCTATAGGGTGGTATTTCGGTCCAGCAACTTTACTGATGCCTCCACCTTGTGCCAGTCATTACACTGGTTATCCATCGGCAATAGTACAAAATCTATCCACAGTTTTGCACCACCTTGCATCTCCTCCCTCATCTCTGTGTATCACCTTACACATGCTCTTTACTCTGCAACTGATATAAGATTAACATCCTCCATGATCCAAATACTATCTCCAAGACCTCTCTAATGCTGTGCCAGCTTTCTGGAATGCAGTACCCCAGATGATCTGGTTAATACCCAGCCTCACACATTTTTAGGCCTGATTAGACAAGCCTTTCACCTCACATAACTAATCTACTGTATCTGTTTCTTTCTTTCTTTCAAAAATGGCCTCAGAATCTAGTCCTCCTATGTATCTGTTTCCACATCCTCCATGCACCCAATAGCACTTGGTAACTGTACTGTACACATACTGGCTGGAGACTGGCTTATGCAGCTTATTTGAAATTCCCTATTTATCATAATGATGGTCAGACCATACATGACAAGCACTTTCTACCTGTCATGCATCTGAGTTTGAACGCTTAAGCTGGTGTCACACATAACGATATCGTTAACGATATCATTGCAACATCACGCTTTTGGTGACGTAGCAACGATCCCGCTAACGATCTCGTTATGTGTGACAGCGAACAATGATCAGGCCCCTGCTGGGAGATCGTTGGTCGTTGGGGAATGATCAAGACCATTTTTTGGTCGCTGGTCACCCGCTGTCATCGCTGGATCAGCGTGTGTGACGCCGATGTGTTCACTTGTAACCAGGGTAAATATCGGGTTACTAAGCGCAGGGCCGTGCTTAGTAACCCGATATTTACCCCGTTTACCATTGTAAAAGTAAAAAAAAAAAACACTACATACTCACATTCTGATGTCTGTCACGTCCTCCGGCCGTAAAGCAGAGCACAGCGGTGACGTCACCGCTGTTACTGCCGGCGCTGACACAGTCAGTGCAGGGAAGCTCTCGGCAGCAGCGCCTGCCGAAAGCAGTTTTAACCCTGTGGACGCCGGCGGTGGACGTGACAGACATCAGAATGTGAGTATGTAGTGTTTTTTTTTTACTTTTACAATGGTAACCAGGGTAAATATCGGGTTACTAAGCGTGGCCCTGCACTTAGTAACCCAATGTTCACCCTGGTTAACCGGGTGCTGCAGGGGGACTTTGGCATCGTTGAAGACAGTTTCAACGATGTCGAAGTCGTTCCCCTGATCGTTGGTCGCTGGAGAGAGCTGTCTGTGTGACAGCTCCCCAGCGACCACACAACGACTTACCAACGATCACGGCCAGGTCGTATCGCTGGTCATGATCGTTGGTAAGTCGTTTAGTGTGACTAAAACTTAAAGTTGTTGGTTTATTTATCTGCTGTTCCACAGCAGTAGCACCTTTCCATTGTCTGTTAGTTTTATTAGGTTAACATGTGTTTTCATTTACTCATTTGTCTGCCCTATCACCTTTTGGGTGTGGCTATATATACTTTCTCCCTGTGGGTATTTCCTGCTGGTGATAGTTTATTTGGGAGGTTTAGCCATTCTGCTATAGATTGAAACCAGTTGGTGAAATTCCAGCTGGGTTGTCATGGGTTTACCGCAAAAGAGAGGAGCCAGAAAACCACAGCGTCTGTATTCTCCTACTCCTGCACTGATTAGAAGCACTTCACCTTCATATTATAAGGTATAAATTTCTTTTAGCAGTGCAGGGGTTAACCAGCTCAGTTGAGAGCTCCTGGAAGCTTACCTGCTTAAGGCTCTCAGCTGTGCACTGTTAACCACTCCCATCTCCTTTATAATCTGGGCCCTGGCTAGCACTTATTGTTGCTTTTGCCACATGGCTGGTGGTTGTTGGAGAAGGCATTTGGTGGATTTATCTGTAACTGTTGCTAGGTTTTGAGCGTGTGATAATTCCCTTTCTTCTCCTACTTTGGTTTAACCTCATGGTCTAATTGAAAAAGTAGGCGCGCACTTACCCTGTTGCGGTGAATATCACTTTATTAGGACATATAAACAAACGGATAGCAGGGAGGGATAGAGTCAGCCACGGACAATGATCGTTTCGTGCTCTACGGCACTTCAACGGGTCTTTTCTATTTTGCCATTGGATTCTGTATACATTTTTTCTGGCAGCAGCACCCCGTTGATTCAGGTGTAAAGGATTCATACAGCCAGTATCACTTACTGTGGTGCTAGACCGATAATATAATACGGTCATTGATTTTGACCTTTGAGCAGTGCGGATGTGTGTTTTTTCTACTATTAACCTCATGGTCTACTCACTGGTGTTTACCTGTGTTGTTTTTGTGTGTATATTCGTATGATTGGTATTTTCCTTTATCCCTGTTTGTATTACCTTTGTCAGTTGGTGTATTACGGAAACAATACTACTCCCCTCTTACCTGGGTGGGGGAAGGGTACAGTCTGAGGATAGGTTCAGGAGCTAAGGCAAAGCTATGCGGCCATGGTGTCTTCATCATCAGAAGTAATCTGAGGAACAGGGGGAGCTAAGGCACCCCTAGAGTTAGGGTTTAATCAGCCATATTATGGATAGGTTTAGGTGAACAGCTGAAGAGTGGGTGGGAGGCTGTTCACAATATCTTCACCAGAGGATGTGGTCCTGAAGGTCACTGTGGAGCTTTTGGACTCATTCAGTGTTTTGTGCGTTTGGAGCTGAGATCTCCAGAGATGTACTCTTGTTGAAGAGAGGTGAACCTTGTTTTATTTGCCTGAGCAGACAAACCCCGCAGCCACACAGACTGTACTATATACTATTTTGTTTATCCCGTTATGTCAGGATGACTGTGTTTGTTTACCTAATTTTGTACTGGTTTATGCAGTTCTTTTTAATAAACAAGTTGAAAACTTAGATGGAAAGTGTTAGGCTGCCGTCACACTAGCAGTATTTGGTCAGTATTTTACATCAGTATTTGTCAGCCAAAACCAGGAGTGGAACAATTAGAGGAAAAGTCTAATAGAAATATTTGCAGCACTTCTGCATTTATCTCCCACTTCTGGTTTTGACTTGCAAATACTGATGTAAAATACTGACCAAATACTGCTAGTGTGATGGCAGCCTTAAGCCGGGTTCACATTGCGTTAATAGCAGCCCGTTAAACACATACGTTAATGGGCTGCTGTTAACGCAAGTGCCGTTTTGGCAGCACGCTAGCGCAGATAGAGCATCTGCTAGCTCTATCTGCACTAGCGGTGACGGATCCGGAAATGCTGCAGCCCGCGTCTCGGGGTCCGTCACTCAATGATGGCACATCACTAGCGCACGCCCGACATTGCATTCAATGGCAGCGTTAATGGACTACATTACACCGCGTTATGCCGCAGTGTAATGTAGTCTGTCTAATGGACACGATGAATGCAATGTGAACTCAGCCTTACTGTGACTATCTCTTTGAGCAGCTGAGTGAGCCATCTACCACAGTGGTTAACTTTACTCACTCTGGGTTCCTTCCTTTTTTTATCATACTTTCCCTTTTATAGGTAATTTCCTCTCTGCACTGCCCTCCATTTCTTTAGGAGGAACATGAAGTTTTTGACAGCCCTTCGAGCAATTCCAGTCAATGCTGCCATCTCCTAGTCTGTGGTTAGGGCTATCTCTGCTCACTCAAGAACCTTTAGGGACTGAGGGGTCAGGATCTCTAGTCTGTTCAGGAAATGGCAAGGTACTTTGTAATTTTTAGTTTGTCTCCTATTTTGCCGAATGAGTTGTTACGCAACCATAACACTACCTATTGTTTCTCCCCTATTTCCTTATTGATTGTATGCCTTCGAGCAGGACCCTCACTCCTTTTGTAACTATTTATACATCTCCATGCTTAATTGTAAAATGCTGCAAAATATGTTGGTGCAATATTAATAAAATGTCTTGACTGAAAGTGTTGGAACCCATAAAATTAATCCAGGAATTGAAGTACATGTTTTGCTATACACTTTATTTCCTTTACATGTATTGAAACAACACAAAAAAAAACAGAGAAAAAAAGGCAAATTGGAAATAATTTCACACAAAACCACAAGATTGGGCCAGAAAAAATTGTTGGCACCCTCAGCTTAATATTTGGTGACACACCCTTTGGAATAAATAACTGCTATCAATCGCTTCCTATAACCATCAACAAGCTTCTTACACCTCTCAACTGTAGTTTTGGAGCACTCTTCCTTTGCAAACTGCTCCAGGTCTCTCCTATTTGAAGGGTTCCTTCTACCAACTGCAATTTTAAGATCTCTACCCAGGTGTTCAATGGCATTTAGATCCAGACTCATTACTGGCCACTTCAGAACCCTCCACCTCCAGCACTCTGTTTCTATCCATTTCTGGGTGCTTATTGAAGTATGTATGAAAGGGAAATGGTGACCAGCTCCAGGTAAAGTCAATGCATTTATTAGTAGAAATTAATTAAAAGTACATCCTTACAAAAAGATGGTGAGGGGCTAGAAGGTTATGCAACGTGTTTCGAATGCAACTCTGGCGGTTGTTTGTCACAGTTCCCATTACGGAGTGAGGTCAAGCCCTATATACCTGCGGTGATTACAAATAGGTGTAACATTCTGATCATATGATGTCAGGTGGGTGGCCGCATACAAGGATGGGTTGTGCTGAGCAGTATGCAATTCCCAAAAATACAGAGAATTTACTATATAATTGTCTAAGGGTCACTTCCGTCTTTCTGTCTGTCTGTCCTTCTTTCTGTCACGATTATTCATTCGCTGCTTGGTCTCGCCAGCTGCCTGTCATGGCTGCCGCGACCAATCAGCGACGGGCACAGTCCGGAAGAAAATAGCCGCTCCTTACTCCCCGCAGTCAGTGCCTGTCGACCGCATACTCCCCTCCGGTCACCGCTAACTCAGGGTTAATGCCGGCGGTAACGGACCGCGTTATGCCGCAGGTAACGCACTCCGTTACCGCCGCTATTAACCCTGTGTGTCCCCAACTTTTTACTATTGACGCTGCCTATGCGGCATCAATAGTAAAAAATGTAATGTTAAAAATAATTTAAAAAAAATAAACCTGCTATACTCACCCTCCGTAGTCCGCTGAGCCGCTCCCGCCGGCCGCCATCTTCCGCTGCAGTTTCCGGTGGCAAAGATGGTATGGCAGAAGGACCTGCCATGACGTCACGGTCATGTGACCACGACGTCATCACAGGCCCTGCGCGCCTGCGCGACAAGGACCTGCCATGACGTCACGGTCATGTGACCGCGACGTCATCACAGGCCCTGCGCGCCTGCGCTAGAAAGACCTGCCATGACTTCACGGTCATGTGACCGCGACGTCATCACAGGTCCTGCGCTCTGATACCAACCCTGGGACCGCAAGCTGCCGTGGACTACAAGGGGCCTTCGGAAAGGTGAGTATATGTTTATTTTTTATTTTTTCACCTGTGACAAACCTGGCTGGGCAATATACTACGTAGCTGGGGAATATACTACATGACTGGCCAATATACTACGTGGCTCTGTGCTGTATACTACTTCGCTGTGCAATATACTACGTGGCTCTGTGCTATATACTACGTCACTGGGCAATATACTATGTAACTGGGCAATATACTACGACACTGGGCAATATACCAATATACTAAGTAACTGGGCAATATACTAAGTGACTGGGCAATATACTATGTCACTCAGCAATGTACTACGTCACTGGGCAATATACTACGTAACTGGGCAATATACTACGTGGCTGGGCAATATACTATGTCACTCAGCAATATACTACGTCACTGGGCAATATACTACGTGGCTGGGCAATATACTACGTGACTGGGCAATATACTACGTCACTGGGCAATATACTACGTGGCTGGGCACTATACTACGCGGCTGGGCAATATACTACGTGACTGGTCAATATACTATGTCTATGGGCAATATACTACATGTCTGGGCAATATACTACGTGGCTGGACAATATACTACATGACTGGGCAATATACTACGTGGCTGGGCAATATACTATGTGGCTGGGCAATATACTACGTGGGCTGTGCAATATACTACGTGGACATGCATATTCTAGAATACCCGATGCGTTTGAATTGGGTCACCATCTAGTTATATATAAGCAGAAAAGAGGGGAGAGAAAAAGTTTTTCTTAAAATCATATACAAGTTAAAAAATTCTATAATATAAAATAACAAAATAAATGATGTTAATAATGAAACATAATTTCCTCGTGCATATTCAAGCCAAAAGAATGGAGGTATCTAAATTATAAATCCAAAAAGCTTTACTGGAGCGCAATCTCCTCATATGGTTACTACTAGTGGTGGTGAGCGAATATACTCGTTACTCGAGATTTCCTGGGCACGCTTGGGTGTCCTCCGAGTATTTTTTTAGTGCTCTGAAATTTAGTTTTTATAGCCGCAGCTGAATGATTTACAGCTATTAGCCAGAATAAGTACATGTGGGGGTTGCCTGGTTGCTAGGGAATCCCCACATGTAATCAAGCTGGCTAACAGATGTAAATCATTCAGCTGCAGCAATAAAAACTAAATTTCCAAGCACTAAAAAATACTCGGAGGACACCTGAGCGTGCTCGGGAAATCTCGAGTAACGAGTATATTCGCTCATCACTAGTTACCACACCTTTTATGTCTAATAGCTTTCTCTATACCAAAAACCTCAAATAATTAAATATTCCTGTTATGTTTTAAAATGTTTAAATGCTTGCAAAATATTATAATTTGTGCTATTAGTACTAATAATATCAGTAATATGTTCAGATATACAGGTTTTGAGTTTACGTGATGTACATCCAACATACATTTTCTGGCATATGGAGCAATTAATAACATAAAGTACATCTGTGGTGTTGCAGTTTATAAAACTTTCTATATCATACAGTAGTTACATTAATTATTTTGGCTATGAAAGGTTTTTTTATTATTACCTGCATGTGTACATGTATCTTTCACCTCTGGACTCATTGCTGGCCAATTCAGAACTCTCCAGCACTTTATTTCTATTTCTGGGGGCTTATTGAAGTATGTTTGGGGTCATTATCCTGCTCTAAGACCCATGACCTAGGACGCAAACCCAGCTTTCTGGCACTAGGCATTATGTAGTGACCAAAAGTCCTTAAGAAATCTTCAGATTTCACAATGGGTTGCTTACAGTCAAGGCCCCCAGTTCCAGTGTCAGCAAAACAATCCTAAAACATCCTTGCACCTCCACCATATTTGACTGAAGGTACTGTGTTCTTTTTTTTGTTAGCCTCATTCCATTTTTGGTAAACAATAGAATGATGTGCTTTACCAAACAGCTCTACCTTGGTCTCATCTATTCAAAAGACTATTTTCCCACAAGGATTATTATTATTATTTATTGTTATAGCGCCATTTATTCCATGGCGCTTTACATGTAAGGAGGGATATACATAATAAAAACAAGTACAATAATCTTAAACAATACAAGTCATATCTGGTACAGGAGGAGAGAGGACCATGCCCGCGAAGGCTCACAATCTACAAGGGATGGGTGAGAATACAGTAGGCGAGAGTAGAGCTTGTCATGCAGCGGTTTGGTCGATCGGAGGTTACTGCAGGTTATAGGCTTGTTGGAAGAGGTAGTCTGATGTGTTGTGTTAGAGGGTTCCAGAGTAGGGGTGATACACGAGAGAAATCTTGTATATGATTGTGGGAAGAGGAGATAAGAGGGGAGAAGGATGTCTTGTGAGGATCGGAGGTTGCGTGTACGTAAGTAGCGGGAGACGAGGTCACAGATGTATGGAGGATTTTGGCTTACTCATGTTGTTCTGCCCATCTTAATGTGCAGAAAGTTAATTATCATGTTATTCAAGTTGTGGCCACTGGAGGTCATCAGTTGCCTACTTTTCATGTTGTTTACCAACCTTTCCCTCCTAGGAGCAATGTCTTATGGGTTAGTTCTGCCCACATTGTTCTTGTGAAGACAAGCTTCAGTAGCCATTTTTCCTCAGATCTGTACAGAGGCACACGTGCTCCTGTCTCGCTTACTTCCTTACCCCTGTCCTAACGGATCTCGGTACGTTTATAAAGGTTTAATGCATCTTATGTTTTGTGTTAGTATTTAAGCCTTATGCAGCTCCTATAGTCAGATATAGTTAGGCAGTTGTGCTTTGCAGCTTGCAGTTAGGTTCAGGTGTACTCTGCATGTAGATAGATGCATTATTGTATAGAATAGGGCAGTGCTGTTAGAATTACTGTGTAATGCTCTCTGTATAATTCTTGCTGTAATGTCCCAGTTATTTATGTGATTGCACCCTGTATGTGCATATACTGAAATGCTGTTATTCTTTACAGTTTTTCACCAGTCATCCACTATGATCAGTCATCCACTATGATCAGTCATCCACTATGATTATTCACTGAACATCCACCTTGTACATCAACATCATTCACTATTTGATTATCTACTATGAATACTGTCCACCATTGTTGTTCAACGTTATAGTTTTGGTTATCATCACACTAATAAATAAGACTTAAGCATCAACACAGTCTGTTTACTGGGATGTGGATGAAGGTTTAGCCGTATGTTGGAATCCACACAGCATCCTACGTGGAGGAAGACAGAACACATGTACATTTTGGCAAACTGCAACTCCAGTCCTCCTGGGTCTCTGTTGTGGATTCTGTTTTTGGGCTCCCTCTGGTGGTTACAGATGGTACTGGGTGACTTGTGTTCTCTGCAGTCTCTGGTGTCCACCTGTTCTATCAGGATATGGGAGTTTCCTATTTAACCTGGCTTTCTTGTCATTTACTCGCCGGCGATCAATGTAATCAGTGTGTCTTGTTACCTCTGCTTCCCGCTTCTGTAATCTTCAGGACAAGCTAAGTTTTTGATTTTCCTGTTCCACATTTTGCTTTATTTTTGTTTTAGTCCAGCTTGCAGTTATGTGATTCCTTGTTGCTGGTTGCTCTAGTGGGCTGATATTACTCCTCATGTTCCATGAGTTGGCACATGAGTTCAGGTAATTTCAGGATGGTTTTTTGTAGGGTTTTTCGCTGACCGCGCAGTTCACTTTTGTATCCTCTGCTATCTAGTTTTAGCGGGCCTCATTTTGCTGAATCTGTTTTCATTACTACGTATGTGCTTTCCTCTCATTTCACCGTCATTACATGTGGGGGGCTGCTATTTCTGTGGGGTGTTTCTCTGGAGGCAAGAGAGGTCTTTGTTTCTTCTAATAGGGGAAGCTAGTCCTTCGGCTGGCGCGAGACGTCTAGAATCATCGTAGGCACGTTCCCCGGCTACTGCTAGTGTTGTGAATTAGGTTCAGGATCGCGGTCAGCTCAGTTTCCATCACCCTAGAGCTTGTTCTGTTTTTTGTGTGCTTGTCCTTTTGTGATCCCCTGCCATTGGGATCATGACAGTATCGCCGGCCCAAAGTGGTAATCGTATTGGCTGAAGTAGGAGGAAAAGTAGTCTGAGGAAGTTTTTTTTTTTTTTTTTTCCTTCCCTCAGAATTTGCTGCCTAGCCTTAATTGCAGCCTGGCTGCGTCTTACCTCCTCTTAATCCTTGAATGGCTCTGACCTCAGCTGTTTATCATGGACGTCCAGAGTTTGGCTTCCAGCCTGAATAATCTTGCTGCTAAGGTTCAAAATATACAAGATTTTGTTGTACATGCTCCTATGTCTGAACCTAGAATTCCTATCCCAGAGTTTTTTTCTGGAGATAGATCTAGTTTTCTGAATTTTAGGAACAATTGCAAGTTGTTTCTTTCTTTGAAATCTCGCTCCTCTGGAGACCCTGCTCAGCAAGTCAAAATTGTAATATCTTTCCTGCGGGGTGACCCTCAGAATTGGGCATTTGCATTGGCACCAGGGGATCCTGCGTTGCTCAATGTGGATGCGTTTTTTCTGGCATTGGGTTTGCTCTATGAGGAACCTAACCTAGAGATTCAGGCTGAAAAAGCTTTATTGGCTCTCTCTCAGGGGCAAGATGAAGCAGAAATATATTGTCAGAAATTTCGGAAATGGTCGGTGTTTACTCAGTGGAATGAGTGCGCTCTGGCTGCAAAATTCAGAGATGGCCTTTCTGAGGCCATTAAAGATGTTATGGTGGGGTTCCCGGCGCCTACAGGTCTGAATGAGTCTATGACTATGGCTATTCAGATTGATCGGCGTTTACGGGAGCGCAAACCTGTGCACCATTTGGCGGTGTCTTCTGAACAGGCACCTGAGACAATGCAATGTGATAGAATTCAGTCCAGAAGTGAGCGGCAAAACTATAGGCGGAAAAATGGGTTGTGTTTTTATTGTGGTGATTCAGCTCATGTTATATCAGCATGCTCTAAACGCACAAAAAAGGTTGATAAGTCTGTTGCCATTAGTACTTTACAGTCTAAGTTCATTCTGTCTGTGACTCTGATTTGTTCATTATCAGCCATTTCCGTCGATGCCTATGTGGATTCAGGCGCTGCCCTGAGTCTTATGGATTGGTCATTTGCCAACCGCTGTGGGTTTAGTCTGGAGCCTCTGGAAGTCCCTATTCCTTTGAAAGGAATTGACTCTACACCTTTGGCTATGAATAAACCTCAGTACTGGACACACGTGACCATGCGTATGACTCCCGTTCATCAGGAGGTGATTCGCTTCCTGGTACTGTATAATTTACATGATGTCTTAGTGCTTGGTCTGCCATGGTTACAAACTCATAACCCAGTCTTGGACTGGAAGGCGATGTCTGTGTTAAGCTGGGGATGTCAGGGGGTTCATGATGATGCACCTCTGATTTCTATCGCTTCATCTACTCCTTCTGAGGTTCCTGTATTTTTGTCTGATTATCGGGATGTTTTTGAGGAGCCTAAGCTCAATTCGCTTCCTCCTCACAGGGATTGCGATTGTGCTATAGATTTGATTCCTGGCAGTAAATTTCCTAAAGGTCGTTTGTTCAATCTGTCAGTGCCAGAGCATACTGCTATGCGGGATTATGTTAAGGAGTCCTTGGAAAAGGGACATATCCGTCCATCTTCATCTTTGGGAGCAGGTTTTTTTTTCGTGGCCAAAAAAGATGGTTCCTTGAGGCCTTGTATAGATTACCGTCTTTTGAATAAGATTACGGTCAAATATCAGTATCCTTTGCCATTGTTGACTGATTTGTTCGCTCGCATTAAGGGGGCTAAATGGTTCACTAAGATTGATCTTCGGGGTGCGTATAATCTTGTGCGGATTAAGCAGGGTGATGAGTGGAAAACCGCATTTAATACGCCTGAGGGCCATTTTGAGTATTTGGTGATGCCTTTTGGACTTTCTAATGCTCCTTCTGTCTTCCAGTCCTTTATGCACGATATTTTCCGTGAATATCTGGATAAATTTATGATTGTGTATTTGGATGATGTTTTGTTTTTTTCTGATGACTGGGAGTCCCATGTTCAGCAGGTCAGGAAGGTGTTTCAGGTCCTGCGGGCCAATTCTTTGTTTGTAAAAGGCTCAAAGTGTCTCTTTGGAGTTCTGAAGATTTCTTTTTTGGGGTATATTTTTTCCCCTTCTACTATTGAGATGGATCCCGTCAAGGTTCAAGCTATTTGTGACTGGACGCAGCCTACATCTCTTAAGAGTCTACAGAAGTTCTTGGGCTTTGCTAATTTTTATCGTCGTTTCATAACTAATTTTTCTAGTGTTGTTAAGCCTTTGACGGATCTGACTAAGAAGGGTGCTGATGTTGCTGATTGGTCTCCTGCGGCTGTGGAGGCCTTTCAGGAACTTAAGCGCCGGTTTTCTTCTGCTCCTGTGTTGCGTCAGCCAGATGTTTCGCTTCCTTTTCAGGTTGAGGTTGATGCTTCTGAGATTGGAGCGGGGGCGGTTTTGTCACAGAGAAGCTCCGATTGCTCGGTGATGAAGCCATGTGCGTTCTTTTCTAGAAAGTTTTCGCCCACTGAGCGGAATTATGATGTTGGTAATCGGGAACTTTTGGCCATGAAGTGGGCATTTGAGGAGTGGCGTCATTGGCTTGAGGGTGCTAGACATCATGTGGTGGTCTTGACTGATCACAAAAATCTGATTTACCTTGAGTCTGCCAAGCGTCTGAATCCTAGACAGGCTCGTTGGTCACTGTTTTTCTCCCGTTTCGATTTTGTGGTTTCATACCTGCCAGGTTCAAAGAATGTGAAGGCGGATGCTCTTTCTAGGAGTTTTGTGCCTGATTCCCCTGGAAATTCTGAGCCCACTGGTATCCTTAGGGATGGGGTGATTTTGTCGGCTGTCTTCCCAGACTTGCGACGTGCTTTGCAGGAGTTTCAGGCGGATAAACCTGATCGTTGTCCGCCTGAAAGACTGTTTGTTCCGGATAATTGGACCAGTAGAGTCACCTCCGAGGTCCATTCTTCTGCGTTGGCAGGTCATCCTGGAATATTTGGTACTAGAGACTTGGTGGCCAGGTCTTTTTGGTGGCCTTTCTTGTCGAGGGATGTGCGTTCTTTTGTGCAGTCTTGTGAAGTTTGCGCTCGGGCTAAGCCTTGCTGTTCTCGGGCCAGTGGATTGTTGTCACCTTTGCCTATCCCGAAGAGGCCTTGGACGCACATTTCCATGGACTTTATTTCGGATCTCCCTGTCTCTCAAAAAATGTCCGTCATCTGGGTTGTGTGTGACCGCTTTTCTAAGATGGTTCATCTGGTCCACTTGCCTAAGTTACCTTCCTCCTCTGAGTTGGTCCCTCTGTTTTTTCAGAACGTGGTTCGTTTGCATGGGATTCTGGAGAACATTGTTTCTGACAGGGGATCCCAGTTTGTGTCTAGATTTTGGCGGACGTTCTGTGCTAAGATGGGCATTGATTTGTCCTTTTCGTCTGCATTCCATCCTCAGACGAATGGCCAGACGGAACGAACTAATCAGACCTAGGAAACTTATTTAAGGTGTTTTGTTTCTGCTGATCAAGATGACTGGGTTACCTTTTTGCCGATGGCCGAATTTGCCCTTAATAATCGGGCTAGTTCTGCTACCTTGGTTTCTCCTTTCTTTTGTAATTCGGGGTTTCATCCTCGTTTTTCCTCTGGTCAGGTGGAGCCTTCTGATTGTCCTGGAGTGGACATGGTGGTGGATAGGTTGCATCAGATTTGGAGTCATGTGGTGGACAATTTGAAGTTGTCCCAGGAGAGGGCTCAGCAGTTTGCTAATCGCCGTCGCCGCGTGGGTCCTCGACTTCGTGTTGGGGACTTGGTGTGGTTGTCTTCTCGTTTTGTTCCTATGAAGGTCTCTTCTCCTAAGTTCAAGCCTCGGTTTATCGGTCCCTATAGGATCTTGGAAATTCTTAACCCTGTGTCGTTTCGTTTGGATCTCGCGGCATCGTTTGCTATTCATAATGTGTTCCATCGGTCGTTGTTGCGGAGGTATGAGGTACTTGTTGTTCCTTCGCTTGAGCCTCCTGCTCCGGTGCTGGTGGAGGGAGAATTGGAGTATGTTGTGGAGAAGATCTTGGATTCTCGTGTTTCCAGACGGAAACTTCAGTATTTGGTCAAGTGGAAGGGTTATGGTCAGGAGGATAATTCTTGGGTGGTTGCCTCTGATGTTCATGCTGCTGATTTGGTCCGTGCATTTCATAGGGCTCATCCTGGTCGCCCTGGTGGTTCTCGTGAGGGTTCGGTGACCCCTCCTCAAGGGGGGGGTACTGTTGTGGATTCTGTTTTTGGGCTCCCTCTGGTGGTTACAGATGGTACTGGGTGACTTGTGTTCTCTGCGGTCTCTGGTGTCCACCTGTTCTATCAGGATATGGGAGTTTCCTATTTAACCTGGCTTTCTTGTCATTTCCTCGCCAGCGATCAATGTAATCAGTGTGTCTTGTTACCTCTGCTTCCCGCTTCTGTAATCTTCAGGACAAGCTAAGTTTTTGATTTTCCTGTTCCACGTTTTGCTTTATTTTTGTTTTAGTCCAGCTTGCAGTTATGTGATTCCTTGTTGCTGGTTGCTCTAGTGGGCTGATATTACTCCTCATGTTCCATGAGTTGGCACATGAGTTCAGGTAATTTCAGGATGGTTTTTTGTAGGGTTTTTCGCTGACCGCGCAGTTCACTTTTGTATCCTCTGCTATCTAGTTTTAGCGGGCCTCATTTTGCTGAATCTGTTTTCATTACTACGTATGTGCTTTCCTCTCATTTCACCGTCATTACATGTGGGGGGCTGCTATTTCTGTGGGGTGTTTCTCTGGAGGCAAGAGAGGTCTTTGTTTCTTCTAATAGGGGAAGCTAGTCCTTCGGCTGGCGCGAGACGTCTAGAATCATCGTAGGCACGTTCCCCGGCTACTGCTAGTGTTGTGAATTAGGTTCAGGATCGCGGTCAGCTCAGTTTCCATCACCCTAGAGCTTCTTCTGTTTTTTGTGTGCTTGTCCTTTTGTGATCCCCTGCCATTGGGATCATGACAGGTCTCCTAACATAGCATTTCATTCAAATGTCAACGGATAGTTTGTGCTGACACTGAGGTGGACTGTTTAATTTCTTTGAAACGTGATTTGGGCTGCTTATCCACCATCTATATTGTCCTGTTTTGCAATCTTTCAACAATGTTCTCTCCATCCATGCTAGGGAGGCTCCTACACCGTGGGTTTTAATCTTCTTGATTATATTGTACACTGTGGACATAGAAACATCAAGATCTCTGGAGATGGACTTGTAACCTTGAGATTATTGACATTTTTGAATAATTTTGGTTCTCAAGTCCTCAGACAGTTCTCTTCTCCTCTTTCTGTTTTTCATGCTTAGTGTGGCAAACAGAGACACATAAAGCAAAGATTGAGTCAACTTCTCAACAAAGTAGTTTACCCACAATTTTGTAATAGTGCCAACTAGGCTTGAGCGAAATGGATCGGACAAATTCAAAAGTCGCCGACTTTTGGCAAAGTCGGGTTTCATGAAACCCGACCCGATCCTAGTGTGGGATCGGCCATGTGGTCGGCGATCTTCGCGCCTAAGTCGCATTTCGTATGACGCGTTTGGCGCCATTTTTTCCAGCCAATGAAGGAGCGTGGGCAGAGTGATGACATAGGTCTTAGGGGCTTGGACGTCTATCGCCATCTTGTCGCTTGTGCGCTGTAGCGATTTGCAATGTGTAACACCAGCTTTTCTGTTCAGGTACGGAGGAGAGAGAGAGAGAGAGAGAAAAAAAAAAGTTAGATTTCCCATTGACTTTGCATTGGGTTTCGTGTTTCGGTCGATCCCTGACTTTTCGCCATAATCGGCCGATTTCACTCGACTCGACTTTTGAGATAGTCGGGTTTCGCGAAACCCGACTCGACCCTAAAAAAGTAAAAGTCGCTCAACCCTTGTGCCAACAATTTTGTACAGCTCAATGTTATGGGTCAAGTTCCCGCCTCTGCACAGGGGGAATCTCGGGCCATCTCCGCTGCGGTCTCCCATTCTTCTCCTGCCACAGTGGAGCCTGCTCAGCGGAGACGATGGTCCCAGCATCTCGCTCAGTCTGAGTCTGTGCAAAGAGTTACTGCTGTCTTTCCAGCTTCTGCCATTGTAGCCAATACTGGGCAGCGGCGAGCAGACGTCTTTGGAACTAAGTCTTGCTTTTCCCCTTCTGAGCATGCCCAGGGTGAGATCTCTAGTTGGAGATCAAGGGTCACATGCTTAGATACTGCGGCAAACCCCATTGTTCCTCTTGGAAGGTCCTGAAGGTGCTCAACTTCTGTGGCAGCCTCCCATTGGTCCTTCTGAGAAGGTCCTGTACTGGCTGCAGCTATAAAGCGTGCGCATGACCGCACGGTCATGTGCTAGTATCAATTCATGTCATGAGTTTTGCGCCAATGTGGTCATTCATGTGTGTATTCAGGGCCCCGGCTAAAATAAGCCACTAGAACACCGGCACCTCGGTGAGGAGATTGTGTGTATGCATTCACAGCCCCGGCTGAAATAAGCCACTAGAATACCAGACCCTCCGGTGAGGAGATTGTATGTTTGCCTCTTGGACTGCATGAAAAAAAACAATTAGAATACTCAACCAAGGTCAAAAAAACTAAGCAAAGCCAAAATAAACCTTGTGTCTGAACAGATCCTAGGTAAAACCAAATCTTTATTTTCTCACTTTAAAACATTAAACAAACAATCAGCATGCAAGCAACCGTGCTAGGCTGAAACTACCCCTCACAATATTGATCCTCCTTGCAGCGGAGGTTGGCACCCTACACATATATACGAGATAGGCGCCCCCGCTCACCGATGGCTGTCTTGGACTGCATGACCACAAACTGCTATCTGCTCGGCAGTTACTGTGTACTCCTGTGAGCTAAACAGGACACAGTAAAGTAACAGAGTTCGCTTCTACCGCCATATAGTGCCGCCATTTGCCAGCAGCAGGTTCTCTCCTGCACGGTGAACCTCGGGCTGCGAACGCACCAAATATCATCTCACTATTTACTCGGTGCGTTCTGGCAGCCCTAACAGAATACTAGCGCCAGGGTCTGGCTAGTAAATGGCGGATGATCAGCATCTACAGCGGTACATCCAGCAGCTGGAGGGTAGGTTGGCGGCTCTAGAAAGCACAACCTCAGCTGTGGATGTTACCGCAGTAGCTGTTCAGGCTGCGAGTGTAGCTGCAGCCAGTTTGTCCTCTGCCACCCCTGCTCCGAATTTATCCCGTCTCCGCGCTTCCAGACAAGTTTGCTGGTGACAGTAAGCTATGTCGGGGATTCGTGAGTCAGTGCTCCATACATCTAGAGCTCCTGGTGTTAGGGCTAGCGGAACGCACCGAGTAAAATAGATGTTTATTATGAATGGTGCGTTCGCAGCCTGGGGTCCACTGTGCAGGAGGAACCTGCTGCTACTGAATGGCGGCACTGTTTGGCGGCATAGACTAGCTCTGTTACCTCACAGAGCAACCGCGAGAGGAAAGCACTGCACCCTGTTAGCCTCACAGGAGCACAAGCTTACTGCCGAACTGATAGCAGTCAGTGGTTATGCACACACGCAATCTCCTCACCGGAGGTGCCGGTATTCTAGGGGCTTATTTCAGCCGGGTCCCTGAATCACGTTCACACAATCTCCTCGCCGGAGGTGCCAGCATTCCAGGGGCTTATTTCAGCCGGGTCCCTGAATACAAAACATACATAACCACACTGGCGCAAAGCACATATTAGAATTGATACTAGCGCATGGCCGTGCGGCCATGCAAGCCTTAAATAGCTGCAGCATGTTTAGGACCTTCCAAAGAAGGAACACTAGGAATGGGAATGATTTAGGAGCTTTCATCCATCGACATACATCCATCTACACACACACATTATAAAGTCAATACTAGCGCATGGCCGTGTGACCGTGCGAGCCTTAAATATTTGCAGCATGCTTAGGACCTTCAAAGAAGGACCAATGGAGTTGCCGCAGTACCTGAGCATGTGACCCCAGATCTCCACTGAGAGATCTTGCCCCGGGCATGCTCAGAGTGCAAAGCAGGATTTAGTCCTAGCACCTACAAGGACCTTAGCTGCAGTATCTGATCATGTGACCCTCGATCTCCACTGAGAGATCTTACTCTGGGCATGCTCAGAATGTGAAAAGCAGGACTTAGACCCAGAAGCATCTGCTCGCCGCTGCCCAGCACTGACTTCAATGGCAGAAGCAGGAAATGCAGCAGTAATTCTCAGCACAGAGTCAGACTGAGTGAGACGCTGGGATCGACGTCTCCGCTGAGCAGGCTCCACTGCAGCGGGAGAAGAATGGGAGACCGCAGTGGAGATGGCCCGAGATTCCCCCTGTGTAGAGGCAGGAACTCGACCCCTAACACCTGGCTGCACGTTTTCCTATGGAACGGGTGAAAGTGGGGTTTATTTTATCCCTTTTATCGGCAGGGCGCTGGAGTGGGCAACGCCACTCTGGGAGCATGATGATCGTGTGGTGCAGAGTGCTCCTTTCTTCCTGGATGCTCTGAAACAGGTGTTTTTGGGACCTCGTGTCACCCATGATACCACGCTTTAATTGTTGGCAATTACAAAAGGTTTGTCCATGGTCAGTCAATTTGCCGTCCAATTCTGGACTCTGGCCTCTGAGTGGGAGTGGCCAGAAAAAGTCCTTATTCCGGCGTTCTGGAAAGGACTGGCAGACCATGTGAAGGACGCCTTGGCCACCAGGGAGATTCCAGCCACACTGGAGGAGCTCATTTCAATAACTACCCGCATCGACCTCCGTTTTAACGAGAGGAGAATAGAGCGGACCCAGTGTAGGCAGAGGTTTCGGTTGGCTCCCTCCTTCACCAGACCTCTAGAATCTTCCGTTCAGGCGTCTGACTCCCATGAGGCCATGGAGGTTTCTCGAGCGGGACCAAAGTCTCGAACCGCTCGAGTACCCCTGGTTTGTAAAAATTGCCAACAGCTAGGACATTATGCCAATAAATGTCCACAGCAGTTGGGAAATGATCGCGTCTAGTGACCATTGGAGGAGGTTCACTAGACACAGCGGCAATTTCCTCCAAGCTGTCCTTTAAAGAGACAATCACATTAGGCTCATCCACTCTAACAGTCGAGCTTTGTGTGAACTCTGGAGCAGAGGGGAATTTCATGTCCTCTGCTTCTGCTCTGCGCCATGCAATACCTCTGGTGATGCTCACCAAACCGGTGACTGTTAGAGTAGTGAATGGGTCGACACTTCCCTCACAAATCACACACCAGACTGTCCCTTTCACGTTATCCATGTCCCCTTCCCACCAGGAGATTATTTCCCTTCTTGTCCTTCCCGAGGGAATGGACGAGATTCTGCTGGGAATACCGTGGCTCCGTTTCCACTCCCCACATATTGAGTGGACCTCTGGGAGGATATTGGGTTGGAGTGATTCATGTAAGGCCAGATGTGTGAGGGAGTGCGGTCAAGTTTCCACTACCGATATACCCGCAGATCTTTCTTCCCTTCCCAAGTGCTTTTGGTCCTATGCAGACATGTTCTCCAAAAAGGCTGCGGAGACCCTTCCACCTCACCGCCCCTATGACTGTCCTATTGATCTCTTGCCTGGAGCAGAACCTCCTCGGGGATGGGTCTATCCCCTCTCTCTCCTGGAAATGTAAGCTATGTCCCAATTAATCCAGGAGAATTTTGCAAGAGGGTTCATTAGGAAGTCAGTGTCACCTGCAGGGGCCAGGTTCTTCTTCATGCAGAAGAAGAATGGAGAATTACGTCCATGCATAGATTACAGGGGTCTTAATGCCATCACCGTTAAGAATAAGTACCCGTTGCCCCTGATTTCTGAGCTCTTTGACAGGCTATGGGGAGCAAGGGTATTTACCAAATTAGATCTGCCGGGTGCCTATAACCTGATTTGCGTCCGTGAGGGGGACAAATGGAAGACAGCTTTTAATACCAGGGATGGGCACTATGAGTATCTGGTGATGCCCTTCCGGCTCTGTAATGCCCCAGCCATTTTCCAAGACTTTGTTAACGATATCATCCGGGATATGCTCTCCACCTTGGTCGTAGTCTATCTGGATGATATTCTCATCTTTTCTCCAGATATTCACTCCCACCGTAGAGATGTTGGCAGAGTCTTTGACCTCTTACGGGCAAATTCCCTCTATGCAAAGTTGGAGAAGTGTATATTTGAGCAGGAGTCTTTACCTTTCCTGGGCTATATCATCTCTGCCCATGGATTGGCTATGGATCCTGCCAAACTACAGGCTGTGATTGACTGGCAAGATCCCCATTCTCTTAAAGCAGTGCAGCGCTTTATGCGGTGCAGCGCTTTATGGGGTTCACTAATTACTATCACCAGTTCATTCCCCACTTCTCAACTTTGGTAGCTCCCTTGGTAGCCCTCACCAAGGAGGGAGCAAATTCCAAATTGTGGTCTGAAGAGGTCTCCAAGGCTTTCTCTTCTATTAAGTCTCATTTTGCTAGGGCTCCCATCCTACATTGTCCCAATGTTGATAAGCCGTTTATAATGGAGGTGGATGCCTCATCCGTTGGTGCTGGAAGCAGTCCTCTTCCAAAAGGATGCTCAAGGTCGGAAGCATCCTTGCTTCTTGCTTCACAGCAGCGGAGAGGAATTATTCCATCGGGGACAGGGAGTTGCTAGCAATGAAGTTGGCCTTCTTGAAGTGGAGACATCTTTTGGAGGGGGCTTGCTTTCCCTTCTAAGTCTTCACGGGCCACAAAAATTTGGTATATTTACAAACAGCCCAGCGGCTAAATTCTCATCAGGCCAGATGGTCCCTGTTCTTCTCCCAGTTCCACTTCACCCTCCATTATCTTGCTGGGGAGAAGAACATTCGTGCTGATGCCCTCTCTCGCTCCGTTGTGTTTTCTGAGGAGGAGAAAGGAGAGCCTTGGCTTTTTGTCCCTTCTGAGAGCCTGAGAACCGTAGCTCTGGTTTCGGTAGAGTCAGTGCCTCCGGGCAAGACTTTGGTACCTATTAACTTGCTACCGGGGGTGCTCTCTTGGGCTCATTCATCCAGGGTGGGTGGACATTTTGGGACAAAGAGGACATCTGAGCTGCTGGCGAGGATGTACTGGTGGCCGCATATGGTCCGTGACGTCAGAGATTATATTCGGGCGTGTGTTTTCTGCGCCAGAAATAAGTCTCCTTGACAACGGCCAGCTGGGTTACTTTATCCCTTGCCGTTGGCAGACAGGCCCTGGGAGATGGTCGGGATGGACTTTGTGGTGGGCTTGCCCAAGTCTCGTGGCTGTACCATCATTTGGGTTATCACCGATCATTTTTCTAAAATGGTGCACTTGGTGCCACTGCCATGGCTACCTTCTGCACGGGCCTTGGCAGCGTTGTTTATAAAACACATCTTCCGCCTACACGGTATGTCGGACAAAATCGTCAGTGACCGGGGTCCCCAGTTTGCGTCTCGGTTCTGGAGAGAGCTTTGTCATCTCCTCAGCATTGAGTTGAATCTCTCTTCTGCATATCATCCCAAGACGAATGGGTTGGTAGAGTGGGCCAACCAGACCTTGGTCACATATCTGTGACATTTTATCTCAGCCAGGCAGGATGACTGGGCATACTTGGTATCGTGGGCGGAGTTTGCGCTGAACACCGCCGTAGCCGACTCCACTGAACAGACCCCATTCCTCCTTAACTATGGTCAGCATCCGCGGGAACCTGTGCCTATGCCCGTCTCTTCCGCCGACTCCAGTGTGGCAGACTGGGCTGTGGAGGCACGGGACATTTGGGACCGCACTCAGGGTGCCATTCGGGCCTCCAAGGAGAGAATGAGGTCCTCTGCCGATTCACATCAGCGCCCCGCTCTGACCTTTGCTCCTGGCGACTTAGTGTGGCTCTCCGCCCATAACATCAGGCTGCAAGTTGAGTCCACTAAGTTTGCACCTCGCTACTTGGGCCCTTTCAAGGTCCTCAAACAGGTTAACCCTGTGGTCTACTGTTTGGCTCTTCCGCCACGCCTGGGTTTCACCGACACCTTTCATGTGTCCCTCTTGATGCCCGTATACATATCCTGGTTTACTGAGTCATCTGCCGGGACATCGGTTTTGTCTACGGACGATTATGAGGGGAACGCTATTTTTGGGCACAAGGTGGTACATGGCAAAAGATTTGATTTGGTGGACTGGAAGGGTTATGGTCCTGAGGACAGGTCCTGGGAGCCTGCTGAGCACAGTCAGGCTCCGCAGCTCATTGCTGCTTTCGAGCGTAGCGAGGTCCAAGGAGGGGGGCCCTAGGAGGGGGGGTAATGTTAGGGGTCTAGTTCCCGCCTCTGCACAGGGGGAGTCTCAGGCCTTCTCCACTGCAGTCTCCTATTCTTCTCCTGCCTCAGTGGAGCCTGCTCAGTGGAGATGTCGGTCCCAGTATCTTGCTCAGTCTGACTCTGTGCAAAGAGTTACTGCTGCCTTTCCAGCTTCTGCCATTGTAGCCAGTACTGGGCAGTGGCGAGCAGATGTCATTGGGACTAAGTCTTGCTTTTCCCCTTCTGAGCATGCCCAGGGTAAGATCTCTTGTTGGAGATCAAGGGTCACATGTTTAGATACTGCAGCAAACCCCATTGGTCCTCTAGGAAGGTCCTGAAGGTGCTCAACTCCTGTGGCAGCCTCCCATTGGTCTTTCTGGGAAGGTCATGTACTGGCTGCAGCTATAAAGCGTGTGCATGACCGCATGGCCATGCGCTAGTATCAATTCATGTCATGAGTTTTGCGCCAATGTGGTCATTCATGTGTGTATTCAGGGCCCCGGCTAAAATAAGCCACTAGAACACCGGCACCTCGGTGAGGAGATTGTGTGTATGCATTCACAGCCCCGGCTGAAATAAGCCACTAGAATACCGGCTCCTCCAGTGAGGAGATTGTATGTTTGCCTCTTGGACTGCATGACCACAAACTGCTATCTGCTCGGCAGTTACTGTGTATTCCTGTGAGATAAACAGGACACAGTGCTTTCTTTATAGGCGACTCTGTGAAGTAACAGAGTTCGCTTCTACCACCATATAGTGCCGCTTTTTGCCAGCAGCAAGTTCTCTCCTGCACGGTGAACCACGGGCTGCGAATGCACCAAATATCATCTCACTATTTACTCGGTGTGTTCTGCCAGCCCTAACACCCATTTTTGGGGTTTATGTGTTATTCCAATACCCACAAAGGAAATAAACATATGTATAACAAAACATTTTTTAATTGTAATAATTTTCTGGGAGAAATACTTCAGTTTCTGGAACATTTTTAATGGTGCCAGCACTTTGGACCATGACTGTAGATTAGAACACTTGCTTATAGTATCTTCTGCTCTATGTATTCAGATGATACCGGCCGTTGATACGCCTTTTTACGGTGGCAATTAAGGGTATTTAAACCACAGCGCCGATTTTTAACGGTGCTGTGGAAAAAAGTGTATTGCGCCCCCCAGAGTCAAAATTTCTCTGAGATCTGCCAGCTGGCACCCGGCAACAATAGGAAAATGTTCCTATTGGTTCATTTTGATCACTGTGATAGACACTCTCACAGTGATCAAAATAAAAAAGTTGGAGTGTGTTGGGGTTAGGGTTGGGATTATGGGTTTGCTGGGGTTAGGGTTGGTTGTTTAGGTACATCAGAGGGTCTCCAAACGCGACATGGCACCACCATTAATTCCAGCCAATTTTTCATTCAAATGGTGCTTCCTCCCTTCTGAGCCCTGCCATGCACCCAAACAGTGGCTTTCCCTCACATATGGGGTATCAGTCTACTCAGGAGAAACTGCACAACAAAGTTTGTGGTCCATTTTCTCCTAATACCCTTGTGAAAATAAAAAAAAATAGATTTTTTGTGAAAAAAGTAAAATGTTCATTTTTTCCTTCCACATTGCTTTAGTTCTTGTGAAGCACCTGAAGGGTTAATAAACTTCTTGAATGTGGTTTTGCACACCTTGAGGAGTGCAGTTTCTAGAATGGTATCACTTTTGGGTATTTTCTCTTATATTGACCCCCCCAAAGCCACTTCAAATGTGAGGTGGTCCCTAAAAAACTGGTTTTGTAAATTTTGTTGGAAAAATGAGAAATCGCTGGTCAACTTTTAACCCTTATAACGTCCTAACAAAAAGCATTTTGTTTCCAAAATTGTGCTGATGTAAAGTAAACATGTGGGAAATGTTATTTGTTAACTATTTTGTGTGACAACACTCTCTGATTTAAGGGTATAAAAATTCAAAGTTTGAAAATTGCTAAATTTTAAAATTTGCTGCCATATTTCCGTTTTTTTCATAAATAAACGCAAGTCATATCGAAGAAATTTTACCACTATCATAAAGTACAATATGTCATGAAAAAACAATCTAAAGGTATGTTTCCACGTTCAGTAAACGCTGCGTGTTTGACGCTGCGTTGAGCCGCAGCGTCAAACATGCAGCGTCCAGATGTTACAGCATAGTGGAAGGGATTTCATGAAATCCCGTCTCCACTATGCATTAAAAGATGCATGCGGCAGACCCGCGGAAACGGACATGCGGCGCGTCTTTTAAGAACACAGCATGTCTGTTTACAATGCTGAAACAACGCAAAGACAACGCAGGCGACCTGCCAGTGACCTCAGGTGCAGATTTGTTCAGGATTTTACCTGAGTAAAATCCTGACCAAATCCTGATGCAGTCCTGAACGTGGACACATACCCTCAGAATCAGTGGGATCTGTTGAAGCGTTCCAGAGTTATAACCACACAAAATGATAGTGGTCAGAATTGTAAAAATTGGCTTAGTCATTAAGCAACAAATTGGCTCTGTCACAAATGGGTTAAATATCATGCCTTGACTCTTCACTTATGTTTCTAAAACATACAAAAAGAAGATGCATCCAACCAGACACCCAACAGATAATCACCTTCACTGCAAAAGGATTTAATTCTACTCACATTGGTTAACATTTCGTATCAAATCAGATCCAAACTGAAAGCAATCTGCCCAACTCAGGGTTTCACCTACCTGTCTTCAGGGGGCAGTCAAATGGTTGCACCGTATGCTTTGCACAACCGTGGGCAAAGCCAAAAAGCAGAGGTGTGCATGTGCGAGAAACCATTTGACAATGCGGGCGCGATATCTAACAGCCATCTGCGTCATCCATGTCACGGACTGCGTGCAGCAGCCAAAGAGAGGGGTGGAGTGAGTGAACCGAAACCACGCCCATCAGACCGGACAGACACTATTAGCATACATTGCGGGAGAAATATAAAAGGTTTTTATGGGTGATACGTGGGGAGTCAGGGGATTACATAAGTATTTAGGGAATACATAGCTGACACTGAATAAAACGATATTTTTAGCTGGTAGGACAGAAAAGTGGTGACAGGTTCCCTTTAAAGGGAAGGTGCCGCGTTTTAATATTGTAAAAAAAAAAAAAACCTCTTTAATTGCTTATTTTTATAAGTTATTTTCAAGTGCATAGTATTTATTGTTTTTTTTTTATTCATTTTTTTTTCTGCCACTGGGCGCCGCCATTTTCATTTGCAGGACTGTAAGTGTAGCTGCACGACACTTACAGTCTTCATATACGGCAGCCCTGGACATAGACAGCTGCAGTCGGGAGGCGACCCCATAGCTAGCTAGCATTGTCTGCTCTTTGCTCTGATGTGGCCACGCCCCCTGGGCTGTCTCCACATCACAGCAGAGGCAGGAGATCGGCGCCATCTTGCTTCAGCCTACAGTGGAGTGTAGCTGTGAGCTCCACTGTGACTGAGAGCCGTGCTGTTGGAGGGGCAGCTCCATCTGTCTCCCCTCACACTCAGCGGCCATTCCCTGTCCTCTGCTGCCTGTAATCTCTAGAATCGCTAGAGAGGGTGAAGTGCTGTGGTCTGATGTCCTCTTATCAGGAGCTGCAGAGAGGTAACAGAGGGGGATGGGGGAGGCTCTCTGTGCTGCTCCGACCTCACTGCAGCTCCTCACAGGACATCAGACCCTGCATCTATCACTATACTGTGCTGAGCCATGTATCTAATCCTCTCCTGTGTGAGTGTCTGCTGAGCCGTGTTTCTAATCCTCTCCTGTGTGATACTGTCTGCTGAGCCGTGTATCTAATCCTCTCCTGTGTGATAGTGTCTGCTGAGCCGTGTATCTAATCCTCTCCTGTGTGATACTGTCTGCTGAGCCGTGTATCTAATCCTCTCCTGTGTGATAGTGTCTGCTGAGCCATGTATCTAATCATATCCTGTGCTGACCTGTGTATCTAATCCTCCTGTGGAATACTGACTGCTGAGCCGTGTATCTAATCCTCTCCTGTGTGATACTGTCTGGTGAGCCGTGTATCTAATCCTCTCCTGTGTGATACTGTCTGCTGAGCCGTGTATCTAATCCTCTCCTGTGTGATACTGTCTGGTGAGCCGTGTATCTAATCCTCTCCTGTGTGATACTGTCTGGTGAGCCGTGTATCTAATCCTCTCCTGTGTGATAGTGTCTACTGAACCGTGTATCTAATCCTATCCTGTGCTGACCTGTGTATCTAATACTGTGGAATACTGACTGCTGAGCCGTGTATCTAATCCTCTCCTGTGTGATAGTGTCTGGTGAGCCGTGTATCTAATCCTCTCCTGTGTGATAGTGTCTGCTGAGCCGTGTATCTAATCCTCTCCTGTGTGATACTGTCTGGTGAGCCGTGTATCTAATCCTCTCCTGTGTGATACTGTCTGGTGAGCCGTGTATCTAATCCTCTCCTGTGTGATACTGTCTGGTGAGCCGTGTATCTAATCCTATCCTGTGTGATAGTGTCTGGTGAGCCGTGTATCTAATCCTCTCCTGTGTGATACTGTCTGCTGAGCCGTGTATCTAATCCTCTCCTGTGTGATAGTGTCTGCTGAGCCGTGTATCTAATCCTATCCTGTGTGATACTGTCTGGTGAGCCGTGTATCTAATCCACTTCTATGCACTCCTCTCCCCCCTGCATATCTTTCCCCATTGCACACACAACTCAATGCGTGCGATAATAGGAGCTGCGGGCGTCATGCTGTATTATGGCATTATGTGAGATCTATATGACGGTATTATGTGATCTGTATGGTGGTATTATGGTTGATCAGTATTGTGAGAATTATATGGTGGTATTGTGCGTGATCTATATGGCGGTATTATGTGAGAACACTATGGCAGTATTATGTGTGATCTATATGGCGGTATGTGAGAACACTATGGCAGTATTGTGTGATCTATATGGCGGTATTATGTGTGATCTATATGGCGGTATTATGTGAGAACACTATGGCAGTATTATGTGTGATCTATATGGCGGTATGTGAGAACACTATGGCAGTATTGTGTGATCTATATGGCGGTATTATGTGAACACTATGGCAGTATTATGTGTGATCTATATGGCGGTATTATGTGAGAACACTATGGCAGTATTATGTGTGATCTATATGGCAGTATTATGTGTGATCTATATGGCGGTATTATGTGAGAACACTATGGCAGTATTATGTGTGATCTATATGGCGGTATGTGAGAACACTGGCGGTATTATGTGTGATCTATATGGTGGTATGTGAGAACACTGGCGGTATTATGTGTGATCTATATGGTGGTATTATGTGAGAACTGTATGACAGTATTGTGTGATCTATTTGATAGTATTGTGTGTGATCTATATGGCGGTATTATGTGAGAACACTATGGCAGTATTATGTGTGATCTATATGGTATTATGTGTGATCTATATGGCGGTATGTGAGAACAAGGGCGGTATTATGTGTGATCTATATGGCGGTATGTGAGAACACTGGCGGTATTATGTGCGATCTATATGGCGGTATTATGTGAGAACACTGGCGGTATTATGTGTGATCTATATGGCGGTATTATGTGAGAACACTGGCGGTATTGTGTGTGATCTATATGGCGGTATTATGTGAGAACACTATGGCAGTATTATCTTCAGAAAGCGGACCCATTCTATGGTAGTTCTGGCTGAGCACCTGCACGTGGGTCTGGGGTAATAGAGGGGGCAGCATGACCTCCAGTTAGGTGCAGTCAGGGGAAGGCTGGTGAGGCAGCTGAAGAGAGGGGTCTCATTTTTATCGTTACTATATGGCTACATTTCCTTCCCAGCGTCACCCCGGACTGCGCCTGTCGCCTCGCTTTCACATATTGCCAGGACAGGATGGGGAAGACAGGATCTGAGGAGGGGAATGGGGTCTGCATGCAAAGTCTGGATCAGACCAGGCCATCAATCCGCAGAAATGTTTCCTGGATTTCTGTGGAGCAGACAAGCAGACGGTCCATCCATGTGTATAAGGGCTCATCTCCACTTGTGTGAGAAAAAAACGGTCCGATTTATGGACCGAAAAAACTGATGTAACGTCTGCGAGTGTCATGCGAGTGTGATGCAATTTTTTTATCGCAACATCCGTATGACATCCGTATTGCTGTCCGATTTTTACGCACGGGTCTCCTTAGAAAAGCCGGCAATTCAGCGCAGAGTACAGTAAAATCACACTGACAGGTTAGATTAGAGTAGATATATACACATAGAATAGGTATATATACATATATATATGTCAGGGAGACACCTATATATATATATTTATATTTAATGCAGCGTGAGAGAGCTTTAAAGCTGGTAATTCAATTACCGGCTTTTGCTTTCTCCTTCACAAACCCGACATGATATGAGACCTGGTTTACATACAGTAAACCATCTCATATCACCATTTTTTTTGCATATTCCACACTACTAATGTCAGTAGTGTCTATATGCAAAATTTGGCCGTTCTAGCTATTATATTTAAGGGTTAAATGGCGGAAAAAATTGGCGTGGGCTCCCGCGCAATTTTCTCCGCCAGAGTAGTAAAGCCAGTGACTGAGGGCAGATATTAATAGCCTGGAGAGGGTCCACGGTTATTGGCCCCCCCCTGGCTAAAAATACCTGCCCCCAGCCACCCCAGAACAGGCACATCTGGAAGATGCGCCTATTCTGGCACTTGGCCACTCTCTTCCCATTCCCGTGTAGCGGTGGGATATGGGGTAATGAAGGGTTAATGCCACCTTGCTATTGTAAGGTGACATTAAGCCTAATTAATAATGGAGAGGCGTCAATTATGACACCTATCCATTATTAATCCAATTGAATGAAAGGGTTAAAAAAAAACACACACATTATTAAAAATTATTTTAATGAAATAAAAACAAAGGTTGTTGTAATATTTTATTTAACGCCCAATCCAATCACTGAAGACCCTCGATCTGTAAATAAAAAAACATAATAAACCAACAATATACATACCTTCCGAGGATCTGTAAAGTCCAACGATGTAAATCCTTCTGAAGGGGTTAAAACATTTTGCAGCCAGGAGTTCTGCTAATGCAAAGCTACTCCTCGCTGCAAAACCCCAGGGAATGAAGGTAAAGTAGGTCAATGACCTATATTTACCTGCATTTGCGGTGAGGCACCCTCTGCTGGCTGTTCATAGATCGTGGGAGCTTTCCTTGAAAGCTCCTAGGCTTTCTAGGAAAGTTCCCACGATCTATGAACAGCCAGCAGTGTGATTTTACTGTACTCTGCGCTGAATTGCCGGCTTTTCTAAGGACACGGGTGCGTAAAAATCGGACAGCACTCGCATGGTGCGAGTGCTGTGCATTTTTTTTCTCGCACCCATTGACTTGCATTGGCGAGTCTCGTCCGAGAATCTCAGCAATACGCAGCATGCTGCGATTTTTTTCTCAGCCGACACAGATTTTTCTCAGTCCGATTTCGGCTGGGAAAAAAATCGCAAATGGATTGTCACCTATTGATTAACTTTGGTCCGAGTGCAATCCGATTTTTTATCGGATTGCACTCGTCCGTTTTCCTCACAAGTGGAGATGAGCCGTAAAAGACAGCGCTCTATGTACAATCCCTGGCTACTCCGCACACCAAACAGGGGGCCCCCATAGACCAGCACACTGCTCTCCTGAAATACTCTGTGCTGCTGTCACCCTGCTCCCTCCACCACATATCTCCCAGAATCCTTGCTGCCTGCCATCCTCGGTGACCGTAGACTTGTCAGTATAAGGCTGCTTTCACACTAGCATCGGTACGGGCCTTTCGCAGTGCGTCATACCGACGCATTCTGTGAAAGAAATGTCCGACGTGGGCAGCGGAAGCAGTCTTACGACGCTTCCGCTGCCCCATTGCAAGGTCTGGGGAGGATGGGGCGGAGTTTCTGCCGTGCATGTGCGGTTGAAAATGGCGGACTCGACGCACAAACGTTACATGTAACTTTTTTTGTGGCGGCGGTCCACCAAAACATGACGCAACCGTCGCACGGCAGTTACGACGTGTGGCAATATGTCGCAATGCGTCGGTAATGTTAGTCTATGGGGAAAAAACGCATCCTGCAGACAACTTTGCAGGATGTGTTCTTTCTCCTGAACGACGCATTGCAACGTACAGCCAACAACGCTAGTGTGAAAGTAGCCTAAGGCTGCAGTCACACTATCAGTATTTGGTCAGTATTTTACCTCAGTATTTGTAGCCAAAACCAGGAGTGGGTGATAAATGCAGAAGTGGTGTATATGTTTCTATTATACTTTTCCTCTATTTGTTCCACTCCTGGTTTTGGCTTACAAATACTGATGTAAAATACTGACCAAATACTGCTAGTGTGACGGCAGCCATACTCTGCAGTCACCAACAAAATGGCTGCTCACTGGGTTCCTGAATATCATCCTCTCTAATCCCTTAGCAAACACCCAGAAGGAGAGGAGAGGAGACATCACACAGGTCAGCAGACTCCGCCCATAATTACTGCAGTGCAGTAATGTGAGCTAGTTGTACACTAGGTTTTTCTGAAATTTCAGCAGCTGCTCCCCCTAGTGTTGAAAAGTGGAAATTCCAAAACGTTTCAAATTATTTTTCATATTTTACTAAATTATAAACAAATGATAATATTTTTTAAGAAAATGTAATCATTAATTCTTTACATTTTTACAATTTCTGAAAAAAAAATTTTTTTGATGGCACCTTCCCTTTAACCCCTTTACCCCCAAGGGTGGTTTGCACGTTAATGACCGGGCCAATTTTTACAATTCTGACCACTGTCCCTTTATGAGGTTATAACTCTGGAACGCTTCAATGGATTCCAGTGATTCTGACATGGTTTTCTCGTGACATATTGTACTTCATGACAATGGTAAAAATTCTTTGATAGTACTTGCGTTTATTTGTGAAAAAAACGGAAATTTGGCGAAAATTATGAAAATTTCGCAATTTTCCAACTTTGAATTTTTATGCAATTAAATCACAGATATATGTCCCACAAAATACTTAATAAGTAACATTTCCCACATGTTTACTTTACATCAGCACAATTTTGGAACCAAAATTTTTTTTTGTTAGGGAGTTATAAGGGTTAAAATTTGACCAGCAATTTCTCATTTTTACAACACCATTTTTTTTTAGGGACCACATCACATTTGAAGTCATTTTGAGGGGTCTATATGATAGAAAATACCCAAGTGTGACACCATTTTAAAAACTGCACCCCTCATGGTGCTCAAAACCATATTCAAGAAGTTTATTAACCCTTCTGGTGCTTCACAGGAATTTTTGGAATGTTTAAATAAAAATGAACATTTAACTTTTTTTCACAAAAAATTTAATTCAGCTCCAATTTGTTTTATTTTACCAAGGGTAACAGGAGAAAATGGACCGCAAAAGTTGTTGTACAATTTGTCCTGAGTACACCGATACCCCATATGTGGGGGTAAACCACTGTTTGGGCGCATGACAGAGCTCGGAAGCGAAGGAGCGCCATTTGACTTTTCAATGCAAAATTGACTGGAATCGAGAAGGGACACCATGTTGCGTTTGGAGAGCCCCTGATGTGCCTAAACATTGAAACCCCCCACAAGTGACAACATTTTGGAAAGTAGACCCCCTAAGGAACTTATCTAGAGGTGTGGTGAGCACTTTGACCCACAAGTGCTTCACAGAACTTTATAATGCAGAACCGTAAAAATAAAAAATCATATTTTTTCACAAAAATTATCTTTTCGCCCCCAATTTTTTATTTTCCCAAGGGTAAGAGAAGAAATTGGACCCCAAAAGTTGTTGTAGAATTTGTCCTGAATACGCTGATACCCCATATGTGGGGGTAAACCACTGTTTGGGCGCATGGGAGAGCTCGGAAGGGAAGGAGCGCCGTTTGACTTTTCAATGCAAAATTGACAGGAATTGAGATGGGACGCCATGTTGGGTTTGGAGAGCCACTGATGTGCCTAAACATTGAAACCCCCCACAAGTGACACCATTTTGGAAAGTAGACCCCCTAAGGAACTTATCTAGATGTGTGGTGAGCGCTTTGACCCACCAAGGGCTTCACAGAAGTTTATAATGCAGAGCCGTAAAAATAAAACAAAAATTTTTTCCCACATAAATTATTTTTTAGCCCCCAGTTTTGCATTTTCCCGAGGGTAAGAGGAGAAATTCGACCCCAAAAGTTGTTGTCCAATTTGTCCTGAGTACGCTGATACCCCATATGTGGAGGGAACCACCGTTTGGGCGCATGGGAGGGCTCGGAAGGGAAGGAGTGCCATTTGGAATGCAGACTTAGATGGAATAGTCTGCAGGCGTCACATTGCGTTTGCAGAGCCCCTGATGTACCTAAACAGTAGAAACCCCCCACAAGTGACCCCATATTGGAAACTAGACCCCCCAGGGAACTCATCTAGATGTGTTGGGAGAACTTTGAACCCCCAAGTGTTTCACTACAGTTTATAACGCAGAGCCGTGAAAATAAAAAATCTTTTTTTTTTTCCCACAAAAATTATTTTTTAGCCCCTAGTTTGTTTTTTCCCAAGGGTAACAGGAGAAATTTGACCCCAAAAGTTGTTGTCCTATTTGTCCTGAGTACGCTGATACCCCATATGTTGGGGCAAACCCCTGTTTGGGCACACGGGAGAGCTCGGAAGGGAAGGAGCACTGTTTTACTTTTTCAACGCAGAATTGGCTGGAATTGAGATTGGACGCCATGTTGTGTTTGGAGAGCCCCTGATGTGCCTAAACAGTGGAAACCCTCCAATTATAACTGAAGCCCTAATCCAAACACACCCCTAACCCTAATTCCAACGGTAACCCTAACCACACCCCTAACCCTGACACACCCCTAATCCCAACCCTATTCCCAACTGTAAATGTAATCTAAACCCTAACCCTAACTTTAGCCCCAACCCTAACTGTAGCCCCAACCCTAACTGTAGCCCCAACCCTAACCCTAGCCCTAACCCTAACCCTAGCCCTAACCCTAGCCCTAGCCCTAGCCCCAACCCTAACCCTAGCCCTAACCCTAACCCTAGCCTTAACCCTAGCCCTAACCCTAGCCCTAACGGGAAAATGGATATAAATACATTTTTTAAATTTTTCCCTAACTAAGGGGGTGATGAAGGGGGGTTTGATTTACTTTTATAGCGGGTTTTTTAGCGGATTTTTATGATTGGCAGCCGTCACACACTGAAAGACGCTTTTTATTGCAAAAAATATTTTTTGCGTTACCACATTTTGAGAGCTATAATTTTTCCATATTTTGGTCCACAGAGTCATGTGAGGTCTTGTTTTTTGCGGGACGAGTTGACGATTTTATTGGTAACATTTTCAGGCACGTTACATTTTTTGATCGCTTTTTATTCCGATTTTTGTGAGGAAGAATTACCAAAAAACAGCTATTCATGAATTTCTTTTGGGGGAGGCGTTTATACCGTTCCGCGTTTGGTAAAATTGATAAAGCAGTTTTATTCTTCGGGTCAGTACGATTACAGCGACACCTCATTTATATCATTTTTTTATGTTTTGGCGCTTTTATACGATAAAAACTATTTTACGGAAAAAATAATTATTTTTGCATCGCTTTATTCTCAGGACTATAACTTTTTTATGTTTTTGCTGATGATGCTGTATGGCAGCTCGTTTTTTGCGGGACAAGATGACACTTTCAGCGGTACCATGGTTATTTATATCCATCTTTTTGATCGCGTGTTATTCCACTTTTTGTTTGGCGGTATGATAATAAAACGTTGTTTTTTGCCTCGTTTTTTTTTTTTTTCTTACGGTGTTTACTGAAGGGGTTAACTAGTGGGCCAGTTTTATAGGTCGGGCCGTTACGGACGCGGCGATACTAAATATGTGTACTTTTATTGTTTTGTTTTTTTTATTTAGATAAAGAAATGTATTTATGGGAATAATATTATTTTTTTTTTTTCATTATTTTGGAATATTTTTTTAAATTTTTTTTTACACATTTGAAAAATTGTTTTTTAACTTTTTTACTTTGTCCCAGGGGGAGACATCACAGATCGGTGATCTGACAGTTTGCATAGCACTCTGTCAGATCACCGATCTGATAGGAGTGCAGGCTGCTTCACAGTGCCTGCTCTGAGCAGGCTCTGTGAAGCCACCTCCCTCCCTGCAGGACCCGGATCCGCGGCCATCTTGGATCCGGGCCTGGAGCAGGGAGGGAGGGAGGTAAGACCCTCGCAGCAACGCGATCACATCGCGTTGCTGCGGGGGGCTCAGGGAAGCCTGCAGGCAGCCCCCTCCCTGCGCGGTGCTTCCCTGCACCGCCGGCACATCGCGATCATCTTTGATCGCGGTGTGCCGGGGGTTAATGTGCCGGGGGCGGTCTTTGACCGCTCCTGGCACATAGTGCCGGATGTCAGCTGCGATAGGCAGCTGACACCCGGCCGCGATCGGCGGCGCTCCCCCCGTGAGCGCTGCCGATCGCATATGACGTACTATTGCGTCCTTGGGAAGTAAAGCCCACCCCACATTTACGCAATAGTACGTCTAATGGCAGAAAGGGGTTAAGGAATGAGTAATAAAACCAAACAAAAATAATTCTCATAGCTCTCCAATGTAGTGTGGCACCAAAAGTATCATGCATAAAACAGAATTGTCTCTATCACTCTTTGACCACAACAAAGCAGCAGTGAAGCCCAGTGGCTGAATTGGAAACAGATGGTACAAGAACAGGCACATCTCCCCGAGTCATCATTGCCGCTTCTCCAGTTTCTTGGAGTAATTTTCTTTTTTTAGTGGCTTTAGTTTTTACGTTTTACTCACTATAGGATTTGTGTTATTTTTTTAAGTTTCCATTTTTAAGTCTTTTTTTATATATCTCTGACTTTGTGTATCCAAATGTTTTACACAGAGTCGTGAAATGCGACTTTTACTAAATATCACTTTTATTCGAGAAAACTGGTGAAAACTGTTGATATGAATCACGATTTTGGTGCACATACATTTGTGAATAACCGTAAATTTAATGGTTCAGATTAAAAACATGAGTGGCAAAGGACAGGTCTAATCGGGCTGCCGGGCTGACTTTTTGCCATGTACCAGACAGGTGAGCTCATTGCCCCTTCTTTTGTTACTATACATTTGTGACTATAAATCTTTTTATTTTATGTCTAGACAGTATATAATTCTGTTCACCTACCTGTTTATATGTGAAATGGGAAGACGGGCTTAGATAACTCCCTTTGAATATTTTTCCATAAAGTCCTGATTACTATTTAATAACACCACGTTCATAAAGTTTCCCAGTATTTTTAATTTCATTTATTTCCATTGGGTTATAAAGCAGCAGTATATTCCTAAATTCTATACACAGATTGTAATCACTCGCATCAATCCCTACCCCAGCAGGGCTCATAATCTGATCTGCCGCAGATACTAATCAATTTTATATTATTAAAAGTTGCTCAGAAACAAAACGATAATTTAGAGAAACAACAATTATTTATTTTTTGGATGTCTGTATGCTTTTTTTTCATCGTGTCTTTTTCCTCTTTGGTATCACATTTATCTGACGAAATAGAAGAGATGTAACAAGGGAATGGCTGTTTTCTGTGTCTAATGCATTCAGTCTCATTACCCAGCATATGTGTGTAGGAGGGGAATCAGCACTTGTCTATGACAGTGGCAGGGAACCCTTTAATGCACCAAGAAATGAAGGAGAATGTTAATGTGGGCCGCGCTGTCGAACAGCTCATTCACTAGATATCTATTCTCAAATCTTCTACGTTGCTGCATCACACAAAATTATCATGATTATGTGATTAACCTTCGTCAGGCTGCATAATTTTACAACGTTAACAGGCTGCAGAGGTACAATTGTACCTTTATATATATTTTATTGAAATTTGGCCAATATATGCTGGACCAAAACTGCAGAGATGTCACGAAATTTCAGCCCTCTACGGCTTTTCGAAAAAAAAAGTTATTGCAATTTTAAAACGGAATAGTTACAATTGTACCTACTCAGCCGGACGAAGGTTAAAACTGCTAAGAATCAAATGAGCTACTATTTTGTAATAAAATATATTAGACATCTTTCATGAAATTGTTAGAAGTATTTTCAGGGATTTTAGACAAAGAAGTGGCAAGAGGAGTGCAGGGTTAAATGATTGTTCTATGAATCTCCAGTCTCGTAAAAATGTAGCAAATTTTTCTTGTGTTCAATGAGATTGATTTAAAACCTTACTTTTCAAAGGGGGTGTACTCATTTATGTTGAGCACTGTATATGTTAGATGCATGCTAGGATGGGACCAAAGAAGTTAAATGGATTTCTGGTGACAGATGTATTTATAATGATGGCATCTATGGGGTGGCAGGTTGGATGGACCTCCCATATTATTGTCAAGTGATAAACTGTTTCTGGTGTAGCAGTCATCACCATTAGGGATAGGCGAACCTGAACTGTAAAGTTCAGGACCATATCGAACACATAGTGTTCGGTCACACGGTCCTAAACAAGGCTTTTCATGGGAAACACGTACAGTTCGGGTCCATTTCAGGCTGTAAAAAAACCCAGAAAAATAATAATAAACATTATTTTTATACTTACCTGTCCAGTGACGCTTCCTCCCATCCCGCTGTCTCCCAGCTGCATCTGCTTTCGGAGCCGCTCATGACCTTCTGCCAGTATTCGCTGCACTCGGTGACATCACAGCACAAACACCGCCAGAAAAAGCCAAAGACTGCCAAATGCAGTGAATACTGTCACAGTTAATGAGTGGCCCCGGAAGCAGAGGCGGCCGGGAGACAGCAGGACGTGAGGATGCGTCGGTGGACAGGTAAGTATAAAAATAATGTTTATTATTAATTTTTTTCTTTTCTGCTTTTTTTTACAGCCCCCTTCCTCCCCATCCCATATATGTAAAGTCCGAGTTTGTGGTTCGGATGCAAGTTCATGTCATGTCCGGCCTCAAACTTTACAAAAAACTTTGGCGAACCCGCTGATCCCGAACATCGGGTGATTCGCCCATCACTAATCACCATCTCTAAGGCAGGAACTACACAATGAATTTGGCCGCAACATATGTCACTCACTCAAAGTTTGCTAGGTGTCTCTGCTACATTGCATCACATCACAAGTGAATAGGGCCACATTGCAGCCCTGAGGCTACTACAACCATGACAAGCAAAATACCCAACTAGTTTGGACTTTTTGCTACTTGCTTGTCGCAGTACCCTAAGTGTAGCAAAGTAATCAAAATTGTTGCCCCACAAGTGTGGCAGCTAAAGTTTCCTAATAGCCCTAGCTTTAATCTGACCATTTAGGATATTAAAGGGGTTTTATTAGATTAATTTTTATTGGGAAAGCAGGTTGAGGAAGATCAAAATATCCACAATTAGGCCAGGGTCACACTTGCGTGTGCAATGCGAGAAACTCACTCGTGTCTCATGCATCACTACCAGCGTTCAGCATGTATTTCTATGCAGCCGTATGCTCCGGTCCCGAGTGCCGGTGGTAGTGCCCGGGTATTGATGCGCGAGTTTCTCGCATTGTACACGCAAGTGTGACCCCATCCTTATACTCATTCTCCCTTTGTTGACTGGCTGAAGCGCATGTTACAGCTGCAGCCAATCACTAGTCTCAGTGACTCGTGCCATCTACATCGGCATCACCACTGAGCCCAGTAATTGGCTGCAACATGCTCTAGAGCAGGGGTCTCAAACTGCATTCCTCAAGGGCCACAAACCATGCGTATTTTCAAGATGTCCTTCTCATTGCCCAAGGTGCTGGAATCATTATGTGTGTAGGTGATTAAATTATCACCTGTGCAGTACAAGGAAATCCTGAAAACATGACCTGTTTGCGGCCTTTGAGGAATGCAGTTTGAGACCCCTGCTCTAGAGTCATGTTGTCACCACTGCAGTCAGTGAACAAATGCCAAAGAAGCCTCATGGACTTGGGAAGCGTGACTATTTCTGTACTTGCTATTTTCATCATCCAAGACTATGTATCAATAAAGATTAATACTGGGAATCTCATTTAATTGAAGATATTTACAATTTTTGACACATTTGGATTATGTTTAGCACTTTTACTAGTAGTCTATATTCCCCATTGCAGCAATTTATGGGGTTAAAAACCCAATAGCTTAAGCTAACAGTTCAGGACAATCCAGAGATGTTTGTTTGCTTAGAAGAACGCACCGTGCTAGAAATAAACCTTCTTCATTAGCTGTCTTCAAATAGACAACTTGGGAGTGTCTGTTCTGCAGTTATGCCAAAACTGCTGCTGGCCAAAATTACACAAAGCACAAACGAAGACAAGAATTTTTATTATTTATCTAGATTTTAACCCATGGGTATTGTGTAGAGACTTTAGCAAGAAAGAAAGATTCAGGTTTTGCTGACCAATAGGTAATATTTAGTCTGCATAAAATGTGATTTTATTTTAATGTGTCTTTGATTTGCTGCAAGTCTTACAGTGTACCTTATGACTTTTCAAAACAATCATGATTAGGTGAGAAATAGCACTATATTTTGACCATTTTATGACCTACATTTTCACCAGTTTTCTCCTTTGCAGGTTTTATCCCTAATTTTCAGTTGTCTCAGAGCTAGTGGGAGGAGACCTACTGAAATGATTCTACACAGTTTACACTGAGAGATTCCTGCTCAACTTTCTTTGTAGCACACAGACAGAAGAAGCAGCAGCAGAGAAGACTATGCAGCACTACTGGGCTGTGTGTCTTTAAGGCCGGTTTCACATTTGCGGTTGTGTCTGCAGCGTTTCTTCCGCAATAATCCGCATGCGTTGTGTATTCCTATATTTAACAATAAGGACACAGGTGTCTGCGTTTGATTGCGTTTTGCTGCGTTTGACAATGCATGCGTCGTTTCATTGTCTGCGGTTTGGTGCGGTAAACGCTACATGTAGTAATTTTAGAGGCGTCAATTTGATGCCTAGAAACGTATGCGGTTGTTAGTGGCAGAAATGCGGGAAAAAACGCTTTGCTGTCTATGTGAACGGATGCGGCCGCAAGCACATGCGTTTGCTTGCGTTCGTGAATGCATGCGTTGCCACAGAGAAAAACATGTTTAGACACTGATAAGCCACCCCCCACATACAAGGTGATAAAGGGAGGGAGTGGGCAGTTGCAGGTCACTACTCAGCAGACACTGAAGCAGAGCAGACAGACAAAAGCACCTTGGAGGAAACAAGACTCTGAACAATGTGAGTATATCCTAGCCAATGCCTTTATTTTCTATTTTCTGTCTCTACATGTCCTAATTTCTGCCATTTCTTTCTTTCTGCATGCATCAGAATGTCTTCTTCTTCTAATGAGGAGCAACATCGTGGGCCTTCTCAAGCTGAACATGTCAGTGAAGTGAGTATTCACCTCCTCAGATTGGTAAGTATTCACTGTCACATCTACACCCATGACATTTATTTTCCTTTTTTTAGAGCACTTCTTCCACTGAGGCAGAGGGTGAGCAGGAGCAGCGGGGTCACGGTCGGGTGTCAAGGCGGCAGTGTGTAAGTATACCTGGATGACTGTTTACTGTATCCTCACTTTAGTATTCTTGAATCTTCCTTTCTTTACTTTCGTCTTTGTTTACACTGTTCTTCTGGACTCCTTTTTATCTTGACTTTCATTATTCATGCCATTTCTCAGCCTCTGTTTTCTTTCTTTTCCTTATGTTAATGTATACAACATTTAATGTCTTCATTTATGTTTTAGGTTCCAGAATGGGATGAGGACCTCATTGACAACGATATCCTCATCTCCCTGGTCCATGAGCGAGTCCCGTTGTGGGACACCCGCGTTCCACAGCACTCGGACAACGTGATGATCCAGCGCCTATGGAATGAGGTGGCCAAAGCGATGTGGGATGGCTGGGACAACGCATTTTGTAAGTATTGCAATGCAGTGTGAAGCGGCAAAGACCTTGGCCGTGCTCAGTACAACTGTGTGTGATGACTGAAACGCTCAGGAATTTCTCTCATCACACACAGTTGTGTGAGCACGGCAAAAAGTCCATTGTCTAACCCTTATTTTTTGTTTTTTTGAACAGTGCTCAAAGTCAAAACACGTTGGCGTTTGATGAAGGACCGCTTCAACAAGGACCTGTGTCAAGAGAGCCGTGTTCCCAGTGGTTCTGGAGCAAGAATCCAAAAGTATAAATACCATCACATTCTGGCATTTTTAAGACCGGTCCTTGCCCAGAGAAAGTAAGTATTTCTCCTGTGCATTACGTTGTGTTGTATTGCCATAATCTGTATGTTTCTATTCAAAAGGAAGTGGCGTTTATTCAGTTTTGGGTATTAATTTTTTTTTCCTTTGTTCACTCACATGGAGCAGCACTGTTGACCCAGGTTCTGGAGTGGTCCTTCATCAGACAGCCACGGACCCATCCTGCAGCGCTGCAGCAAGTGGGCCTGCCACACTACCTGGAGACCAGGAAGCTAGTCCATCAGGTGTTCCCCTTTCCCAATCCTCTGCCTCTGCCCCTTTTTTGGGGGGCTCCTCCCGGCAGCGGTAGAGGGCATCGGACAGGTCACTCATGCCCGAGTTTTTGCACTTGAGCTCGGTTTTTCACGATGGACTCAAGGCTTTGGGTGACCGACTGGATAATGCCATTAGCCATATGAATACATCCAGGAGGTCACCAAAAGCCTTGACCAAGTAAAAGCCGACCTCCAGAGGCCAGCACATCATTTTTTTAACCAAATTGAACAGGGCATGATGGAACACCTTACTCCTGATCTCCAGCTTAGTGTCATGCAGGCCTGCAATGCTGCTTATGTGCAGGCTATGCAGGAGAGTCAGTATTTTCAGCAGACAGTGGCGGCATATCCACCTGTGCCAACACTGTCACGATTGACCTCAGTGCCGACCTCTGCTGCATACCACTACACGGCCACTTCTATTCCTAGTACTGCCGGACACCACAACAGCACCACCACCATGCCGAGTGCTGTAGGACAGCCCACCGCCACCACCATGACAACCGCTGCTCCTGCTTGGACCTCCTCCACTGACACCACAATGCAGTAGCAGGACCCTGGCATAGTATTCCGCACCGGTGCCATGATGCAGCAGTAGGACCCTGGAATGGCCTTCCGCTCCACCACCACCACGATGCAGCAGGACCCAGGCATGGACTTCCGCTCCACCACCACCACAATGCAGCAGGACCCAGGCATGGCCTTCCGCTCTACGAGCACAATGGACCCTGGCATGGCCTTCCACTCTATGAGCAATATGGACCCTGGCATGGCCTTCCGCTCTACCAGCACTATGGACTCTGGCATGGCTGTACACTCTATGAGCACTATGGACTATGGCATGGCTGCATACTCAACGAGCACTATGGACTCTGGCATGGCTGCATGCTCTATGAGCACTATGGACTCTGGCATGGCCTTCCGCTCTATGAGCACTATGGACTCTGGCATGCCTGCATGCTGTACGAGCACTATGGACTCTGGCATGGCTGCATGCTCTGTGACCACAGTGCAGCCGGACCCTGACAGGTCACCCACCATGACCATTCCACGACATATGAGCCCACCGAGGCTTCCCAGAACAAGTCGATCCCAAAAAGGGGAAAAAAAATAAAAAAATGCGTACTATCAGTATTCCTCCCCCCTCACCTCCCAGTGTGTCTGTAATGTCAGGTTTGTCTCACTCTTCCAGTGCGTTTCAGGCCTCTCATGTGTCAAGCCCCATCCCCGAACTATTACTACCAGACCCCACTAGTTTAATTGCCCCTTCTCCTGCCACCCCTGCGTCGTCCACACTTAGCCAGGCCTCACAGCTTCACACCCCCCATTTCCATCACTCTACCCAAGCAGGCGCAGTTAAATAAAAATTTTGTTTGTAAGAAAATAAATACTATTGTTTTTTGCCCCCAATTATGTGTGGTTAATTGTGTATTTCGCCTCCGGCAACACACACCATGCTCCAAATAAAGCACTGCGCCGCACACTTCATTTTTTGGCCACATCATAGCTCTAGTAGTTAGCAAGTACAACACTTTGTGTGTCTTCAGTATAGAGATATGAGGTGGACCAAAAAATGTATACTTGTATTTTCTCCATAATCTCTTCACTCTGCTTAGTCTGTGACTAGTGTTGCAGACTGAAGAGAAAATGTTGGCAATACAATGCAGAACTATACTCAACAGGTCATTTGTCCAAAAACTCATTAGTTAGGACACCTGACCTGGTGAGTAGAGAAGTGCATTGTATAACCTCCTTTTTTTCTTCTGTGTACGTAATTTATTTCACACAAAGTGAAGGGACGATGGCGGTCATACAAGGCATATCTATGCTCACCTGGACATGTGTCAGAAACAGTAGATTCATGAGGCTGTTATATGTGCATCATGAATTCATTATTTCTGACACCTGACTTGATGAGTATAGATCTGTTTTGTATTAACCCTGCTGTTCTGTTGGTCAAAAATGACCGACTTTGAACTTCAATATTCTTTAAAATATTCAAGATGCGGCTCTGAAACCCGTGGCCGACCGACCCATCCTCATTTAAGTCAATCAACCACAAGTTTCAGAACCGCATCTTGAACACCCCAAAAAATACCAAAGTTCAAAATAGGTCTCCCCAGACCGAACAGAACAGCAGGGTTAAACAGCCATTGTCTCTTCAGTCTGCATCCAATGGATACTGCAGATGCAGAACAAAATCAGAATGCAATGACGTCAACAACCTTACCACTAACAACCTGGCTGCCGTCACACTAGCAGTATATGGTCAGTATTTTACATCATTATTTGTAAGCCAAAACCAGGAGTGGAACAATTAGAGGAAAAGTATAATATTAACATATTTAGCACTTCTGCATTTATCACCCACTCCTGATTTTGGCTTACAATTAGTGATTTAAAATACTGACCAAATACTGCTAGTGTGAGGGCAGCCTTGGTTTGTAGAAGAAATACATAGGAAACACGGTTAAGATACCAAAAAAAAAAGTTTATTAACAACAAATATTAGTAACATTTAAGAAAATAACTGGTACAGACAAAATACCAACAGGACATTTACACAACATTGTCCTGCCATGACACACGTCCAATATCTGATTCAAAAAAGGCAGTAAATTGGTCCCGTATGTGGCCAACTTCAGCAGTTGACCACAGCGGGTGATGCTGGTAATCGGGCAATGGGTTTGCAACTGGTTCATCCAGTTCAATGTTGGGTCGCTCCTTAGGCATTATGTAATTGTGCAGAACCACACAGGCTTTGACCACCTCATCGACTGTCTCCATTTTTAGATTAATGGCTGTTGCAAGAATGCGCCATTTTGAGACTAGGATCCCAAAAGTACACTCTACTTTTCTTCGGGCCCTGGTCAGTCTGCAGTTAAAAATCCTTTTAGTGTGCTTCAAGTCCCGACTGGAATATGGCTTCAGTAGGTTTTCACACATCTGAAAGGCCTCATCCCCAACCATAACAAATGGCATTGGTGGACCTTGAGTGATGGGGAGAGGTCGTGGCCGTGCAAAATTAAAATTTTTGCCATACACACGGCGGCCCATATCCGAGTTCTTAAAAGTCTGGGAATCGTTGCCACGGCCAAAAGCTCCAATATCCACGGCGATGAAGCGACAGTCCGCATCGGCTATTGCCATGAGCATAGCAGAAAAATATTTTTTATAATTGAAATACTCCGAACCTGTTCTGGCTGGTTTCATAATGCGGATGTGCTTTCCATCCACCGCTCCCAAACATTTGGGGAAATCACACACACTCCAGAATTTTTCTGCAATTTCAATCCACATGTCCGAGGTGGGTAGGGGTATAAACTCATCCCGGAGAACATTCCACAAAGCCCGGCAGGTGTCCGCAACTATTCCAGACAGGGTGGAAAATCTAAGCCGGTATTGGAATGGGAGGGATGATAAACTCTCTCCGGTTGCCAGAAATTGTTATGCTAAAGACATAAAGGAAAATACCAAAAAAAATACATGTCAGAACACCTAAAATTAGCACTGGCATTTGTTTAGAATTGTTACGTACCTTAATGTAACCAGCAGACGTTCCTCTGGTGGAATCGCTCTACTGAGCTTGGTGTCCTGTCTCCGTATGGCTCCTTGGACACGAGCAAGCAAATCCCGGAACGAGTCTTGCGACTTGCTTGTATATTCCAGGAATTTGTCCGGGTTAGCAATAAGCTCGCCATACAGCGTGTGATAAGCTCCACGTCTCTCACGTAGTTCAATAATGGGGTGTCTCCAAAAACGCCTTTGCCGTCTCCTTCTCCATCTTTCACGATTTCTGTCTTGCTCCCAAGCAAACGCACAGGCAAGAAACAGCTTGATGCTTAAATCCAGGTTGAAATAAAAGCTCTCCATGTGAAGATCCATCATGACTAGTGTTGAGCGATACCGTCCGATACTTGAAAGTATCGGTATCGGATAGTATCGGCCGATACCCGAAAAGTATCAGATATCGCCGATACCGATACCCGATACCAATACAAGTCAATGGGACACCAAGTATCGGAAGGTATCCTGATGGTTCCCAGGGTCTGAAGGAGAGGAAACTCTCCTTCAGGCCCTGGGATCCATATTAATGTGTAAAATAAAGAATTAAAATAAAAAATATTGATATAATTACCTCTCCGGAGGCCCCTGGACATCACCGCTGGTAACCGGCAGCCTTCTTTGCTTAAAATGAGCGCGTTTAGGACCTGAGAATGACGTCGCGGCTTCTGATTGGTCGCGTACCGCTCATGTGACCGCCACGCGACCAATCAGAAGCCGCGACGTCATTCTCAGGTCCTAAATTCCTAGAATGAGGAGTTTAGGACCTGAGAATGACGTCGCGGCTTCTGATTGGTCGCGTGGCGGTCACATGAGCAGCACGCGACCAATCAGAAGCCGTGACGTCATGGAAGTCCCTAAACGCGCTCATTTTATACAAAGAAGGCTGCCGGTTACCAGCGGTGATGTCCAGGGGCCTCCGGACAGGTGAGTATATCAATATTTTTTATTTTAATTCTTTATTTTACACATTAATATGGATCCGATACCGATTCCCGATACCACAAAAGTATCGGAACTCGGTATCGGAATTCCGATACCGCAAGTATCAGCCGATACCCGATACTTGCGGTATCAGAATGCTCAACACTAATCATGACATAGGATACAGTAGCACACTGTTAAGATTTCAGCAGTCCTAGGGTCTATATATAGAGATCCCATAATACACGCCCTCTGTAGTCACATTGGCGGTGTCTGGTTATCTAGATTTTTCTCCTGTAAAATTTGTCACCAAAAATGCAAACGCAGGAAAAAACGCATGGAAAAGTGTACAAACGCAGCGCGTACAAACACAATGTTTTTTTTAACTGCATGCGTTCCTGCATGCGTCTAAAAAATGCCTCGTTTGTACATGTTTATATGCGTTTTTTCCTGCACTTGCGGATGTGGATTAAATGCTGTGGATTCTAACGCAAATGTGAATCTAGCCTTAATCCAGCACTGAAGTGAGATACATTTTTCAAGATCTGTTGGTCTTTGCGCTGAGTGCTCCCCACTTATTTTCCCCATAAATAGGCGCTGCAACCTAAGTTGGCAGTCCATCTTACTTTCTCCAAGATGGATAAGAGCTGTTTCTCAGAGTGAATGGTGATTCAGGTTCTAGAAGATCAGAGAGGAAGAGGGAAAGGTTGGCTAATATGTGTCTCAAAAGTGTCCCCAGTTTTTACAAGCAGGGGCGGCTGCATTAGCAGGCTCCTGCTTGTAAAATTATTTAACCCCTTCAGATGGATTTACAGCGTGGGACAAGACTGAACGACGGAAGGTATAGGATATTGTTGATTTTTTATTTTAACTTTGTTTCAGGTGACAAGGGTCTTGAATTGGATTGAGAGTATAATAAATTATTACTAGGGTTGAGCGAAACGGATCGTTCATTTTCATAAGTCGCCGACTTTTGGCAAAGTCTGGTTTCATGAAACCCGACCCGATCCTTGTGTGGGGTCGACCATGCGGTACGCGACTTTCTCGCCAAAGTCGCGTTTCAATGACGCGAAAACCGCCATTTCTCAGCCAATGAAGATGGACGCAGAGTGTGGGCAGCGTGATGACATAGGTCTCAGTCCCCACCATCTTAGAGAAGGGCATAGCAGTGATTGGCTTGCTGTCTGCGGCGTCACAGGGGCTATAAAGGGGCGTTCCCGCCGACCGCCATCTTACTGCTGCTGATCTGAGCATAGGGAGAGGTTGCTGCCGCTTCGTCAGAAGCAGGGATAGCGTTAGGCAGGGTACATTAACCCCGAAACCGCTTGTGCTGTAGCGATTTCCACTGTCCAACACCACCTTTTGTTTGCAGGGACAGTGGAAGCTACATTTTTTTTCCCTCAGCGCTGTAGCTCATTGGGCTGCCCTAAAAGGCTCCCTGATAGCTGCATTGCTGTGTGTATGCCGCTATGCAAACCAACTGCTTTTTTCAAAGCACAAATCCTGTTGTTCCTTCCTTTCTGCACAGCTATCTTGTTTGTTTGTCCACACTTTTGATTTAATTTGTGCAGCAGTCCACTCCTTGTTATTGCTGCCTGCCATACCTTGCTGAGATTACTGCAGGGAGATAGTAATTGTAGGACAGTCCCTTTTTTTTTTTTTTTTCGTTACATCTCTTCAAGCCACTTTCTGCCACAGAAAATAGACTCTAATACAGTGGCCCACATTTATTCACTAGTCTCCCTGAATAAAAAAAAAGGGTGCAGATTAAAATTGGCAAATCTGCATCAGTGGCAGTCCTGTGTGTGGCATCTGTGTCTCATTTTCTGGCACAGAAAACATACAGTCTAACAGTGGGCCTGATTTCTTGCCAATTCTCCCAGAAAAAAAAAATAGTGGGAGATTAATATTGGCATTTGTGCTTGAGTGCCAGTCGTGTGTGCCATCTCTCTCAAATTGTGGGGCACAGAAAGCCTAGTGTCTAATACTGTTTTATTTATTTTTTTTTTTAAATTCTCCCTGAAAAAAAATAAATAGTGGGAGATTAATATTGGCATTTGTGCTTGAGTGCCAGTCGTGTGTGCCATCTCTCAAATTGTGGGGCACAGAAAGCCTAGTGTCTATAATACTGTTTTTTTTTTTAAATTCTCCCTTAAAAAAAAAAAATAGTGGGAGATTAATATTGGCATTTGTGCTTGAGTGCCAGTCGTGTGTGCCATCTCTCTCAAATTGCGGGGCACAGAAAGCCTAGTGTCTAATACTGTTTTATTTTTATTTTTTTAAATTCTCCCTGAAAAAAATAAATAGTGGGAGATTAATATTGACATTTGTGCTTGAGTGCCAGTCGTGTGTGCCATCTCTCTCAAATTGTGGGGCACAGAAAGCCTAGTGTCTATAATACTGTTTTTTTTTTGTTTTTTTTTAATTCTCCCTTAAAAAAATAAATAGTGGGAGATTAATATTGGCATTTGTGCTTGAGTGCCAGTCGTGTGTCCCATCTCTCTCAAATTGTGGGGCACAGAAAGCCTAGTGTCTATAATACTGTTTTATTTTTTATTTTTTTATTTCTCCCTGAAAAAAAAAAATTAGTGGGAGATTAATATTGGCATTTGTGCTTGAGTGACACTCCTGCGTGTGTGGCATCTCTCTCATTTTGTGCCACAGAAAACCTAGTGTGTAACATTGTGCCTGATTTTCCTTGCAGTCTCACCCACCTATAAAGGGATATCTAAATCCTACAGAAGTTTGAGTTCACCTTGTAAGTTGTTTTACAGTAACAAATACCGTTACTTTGGTTACGTTTTGCAAACAATGAGGAAGTCTGGTGGAAGAGGTCGTGGCCGTGGGCGGTCATTGCCAGCTGTTAATGATGGTAGTGGTGGTGGAGCATCAGGTGGTCGTGGGAAAAGCAATATAGCACCTAAGTCTCGAGTTGTGGAGCCAGGTTCGTCGTCTGGCTACACAAGGCCTCGAACGCTTCCTTTTCTGGGAGTAGGAAAACCGCTTTTAAAGCCGGAGCAGCAAGAGCAAGTTTTGGCTTTCCTTGCTGACACAGCCTCTAGCTCTTTTGCCTCCTCTTCTGAAACTGGTAAATGTAAAAGCAGCGCGTCATTAGTGGATGTTCACGGTCAGGGACAAGTCGCTTCCTTGCCCTCTTCAGCAAAAACAACAACAGAGAAGGATGCGTCAGGCGACACAACGGGTTACTCCATGGAGCTCTTTACACATACCGTTCCTGGGTTAGAAAGTGAAACAGTTAACAGGCCATGCCCATTACAAGTTGAATCGGACATGGAGTGCACAGATGCACAGCCACAGCCAGATTACTATGCTGTTCCTTTTACTCAGACCACAGCATTGCCCTCGCAGTGTACTGATCCAGAATCAGACCCTGATGAGACTATGGTGCCCCATCATGAACGCTATACCACCGGCTTACACGGTGACACAGACGAAGTTGCACACGAGATAGAAGAGGAGGTCATAGATGACCCAGTTGTTGACCCCGATTGGCAGCCATTAGGGGAACAGGGTGCAGGTGGCAGTAGTTCTGAAGCGGAGGAGGAGGGGCCGCAGCAGGCATCAACATCGCAACAGGTTCCATCTGCTGGGCCCGTATCTGGCCCAAAACGCGTGGCAAAGCCAAAACCAGTTGGAGGACATCGTGGCCATCCGGTTAAAGAAGCTCAGTCTGCAATGCCTGAAAAGGTATCCGATGGTAGAAAGAGTGCAGTCTGGCATTTTTTTAAACAACATCCAAATGATCAGCACAAAGTCATCTGTCAAAAATGTTCAACTACCTTAAGCAGAGGTCAGAATCTGAAAAGTCTAAATACAAGTTGCATGCATAGACATTTAACCACCATGCATTTGCAAGCCTGGACTAACTACCAAACGTCCCTTAAGGTTGTAGCACCCTCGGCCAATGAAGCTAGTCAGCAACGCTACATCCCTTCCGTCACTGTAAGCCCACCATTTCCCACCTGCTGTATCTGTGCAGGTTTCGTTGCCAGGCCAAAGCAGTCAGGGTCAGGAAATCACCAGTTTCGTAGTAGGAAACACTGCATGTAGGGGACCGGCAAGAATACCGTCTCCAACCGTCTCTCAGTCTGCCATGTCCACCGGCACCCCCGCTAGTTCCACGATCTCCAGCTCTCCAGTCCAGCTCACCCTACATGAGTCTCTCATTAGAAAAAGGAAGTACTCATCCTCGCATCCGCGTACACAGGGTTTGAACGCCCACATTGCTAGACTAATCTCGTTAGAGATGATGCCCTACCGGTTAGTTGAAAGCGAAGCTTTCAAAGCCCTGATGGACTACGCTGTACCACGCTACGAGCTACCCAGTCGACACTTCTTTTCGAGAAAAGCCATCCCAGCCCTCCACCAGCATGTTAAAGAGCGCATCGTCCATGCACTCAGGCAATCTGTGAGTACAAAGGTGCACCTGACAACAGATGCATGGACCAGTAGGCATGGCCAGGGACGTTACGTGTCCATCACGGCACACTGGGTGAATGTGGTGGATGCAGGGTCCACAGGGGACAGCAATATTGAGACAGTTCTGCCTAGCCCACGGTCTAGGAAACAGTTGGCTGTAGCCGTTCGCCCCCCCCTCCTCCTGCTCCTCGTCCTCCTGCAGAAGGGAGAGCTCATCCACAGACCGCAGTCGCACAACCACTCCATCCGCAGCTGCCACTGTTGCACACCAGGTGTCCCATTATGGGGCAGCTGTTATTATACGGTGGTCTAGGAGCAACATGGAACGAGCTCTGAAGGAAGTGGTAACTGTACTGACCGCAGTCCCTAAGCTCAACACAACACTAGAAGTAGCCGTGGAATGCTCCCAACTCTCCCTAGGCATCTCGTCACAGCCTAAGAGCCAACTACCCCCAAAGATAGAAGCAGGAAAGCTATCTTGCCTCAGAGAAAATCCCCAAAGGATAGATTAGCCCCCCACAAATAATGACTGTGAGTGGAGAGGGAAAAGACATACACAGAATGAAACCAGGATGAGCACAGGAGGCCCGTCTAACTAAATAGATAGGACAGGATGGAATACTGTGCGGTCAGTATAAAACACTACAAAAATCCACGCAGAGTTTACAAAAAATCTCCACACCTGACTAAAGGTGTGGAGGGCAAATCTGCCTCCCAGAGCTTCCAGCAAAACAGAATTAATTCACACTGATAAGCTGGACAAACATAGAAAGCACAGAATGGATAAGTCCACAATCTATGGACAGAAAAGGGCAAGCAAAAACTTAGCTTAGCTGAACTGGTCAGGATAACAGGGAACTCCAAAGAGATGTGAATCCAACCAGGAACCATTTACAAGTGACACTGGCTGAAGATAGAGCCAGACTTAAATAGCCAAGCAGAAGAGACGATAAGTGGAGGCAGCTGATGACAGCTAACTCCAAGGAGCAGCCATACCACTAGAAACCACAAGAGGGAGCCCAAGAGCAGAACTCACAAAAGTGCCACTTACAACCACCGGAGGGAGCCCAAGAGCAGAATTCACAACAGGCAGTTACTGGCAAGCGTCAGCAGGCTGTATTGGCAATGAAGTGTTTGGGCAACAACAGACACACCACGGAAGTTCTGTCCGAGTTCTTGCAGAAAGAAACACAGTCATGGCTGGGCACTGTACATCTTGAGGCAGGCAAGGTAGTGAGTGATAACGGAAGGAATTTCATGGCTGCCATAGCCCTTTCCCAATTGAAACACATTCCTTGCCTGGCTCACACCTTAAACCTGGTGGTGCAGTGCTTCCTGAAAAGTTATCCGGGGTTATCCGACCTGCTCCTCAAAGTGCGCAGACTTTGCTCGCATATCCGCCGTTCGCCCGTACACTCCAGCCGTATGCAGAACTATCAGCGGTCTTTGAACCTTCCCCAGCATCGCCTAATCATCGACGTTGCAACAAGGTGGAACGCAACACTGCACATGCTTCAGAGACTGTGCGAACAGAGGCGTGCTGTTATGTATTTGTGGGAGGATACATATACATGGGCAGGCAATTGGATGGCAGACATGGAGTTGTCAGGTGTGCAGTGGTCGAAGGTACAAGACATGTGTCAAGTCCTTCAGTGTTTTGAGAAATGCACACGGCTGGTTAGTGCAGACAACGCCATAATAAGCATGAGCATCCCCCTAATGCGTCTGCTGATGCAAAGTTTGACGCACATAAAGGAGCAGGTGTCTGCAGCAGAGGAAGAGGAAAGCCTTGATGACAGTCAGCCATTGTCTGGTCAGGGCAGTGTACAGGACGAGGTAGCGGGGGAACAGGAGGAGGAGGACGAGGAGGATGATGGGGATGAGTATTTTTTGAATGAGGAAGCTTCTCTGGGGCCAATGGAAATTGGTGGCGTGGCAAGGCCGGGTTCTGGTTTTTTGAGGGACACAAGTGACGAAGATTTGCCTGTAACTGCCCCTCAACCCAGCACAACCGCAGATTTGACAACTGGAACTTTGGCCCACATGGCGGATTATGCCTTACGTATCCTCAAAAGGGACCCACGCATTATTAAAATGATGACCGATGACGATTACTGGTTGGCCTGCCTCCTTGATCCTTGCTATAAAGGCAAATTGCAAAATATTATGCCACATGAGAACCTGGAACAAATATTAGCAACCAAACAATCAACTCTTGTTGACCGTTTGATTCAGGCATTCCCAGCACACAGCGCCGGTGATGGTTCTCACACGAGCTGCAGGGGGCAGGAGATCAGAGGTGTTAGAGGTGCACAAATCAGAAGTGGCATTGGACAGAGGGGTTATCTGACCAGGTTGTGGAGTGATTTTGCTATGACCGCAGACAGGACAGGTACTGCAGCATCAATTCAAAGTGACAGGAGACAACATGTATCCAGTATGGTTACTAACTATTTTTCATCCCTTATCGATGTTCTCCCTCAACCGTCATTCCCATTTGATTACTGGGCATCCAAATTAGACACCTGGCCAGAATTGGCAGAATATGCATTGCAGGAACTTGCTTGCCCAGCAGCTAGTGTGCTATCAGAAAGAGTATTCAGTGCTGCTGGTTCAATATTAACCGAAAAAAGGACTCGTCTGGCTACCCAAAATGTTGATGATCTAACCTTCATTAAAATGAACCACTCCTGGATTTCGAATTATTTTGCCCCACCTTTCCCGGCTGACACATAGTTTTCCTATGAAAAGGTCTTGCTTGTGGACTGGTCTGACTGAGTTTTCCAATCTCATAATTTGCAGCAGCTGTTTGTCCAGCATACGACATGTTTACACCTCCCTAAATGGGCAAACTTCCCCCACGGGGCCGTGGTCTCACCACTTGGTGCAAGCACCCGTGAGAGTGCCGTTTGTCTGAAGAGGTGGGTGTGCACGCTTTTGGTCGACGGCACTGCCACTGGGTCCCTCATAGTACAATAAAGTGTTTCTGGTGGTGGTGGCGCGCAACCAATGTCAGACACACCGTTGTAACATGAGGGGCCCTGGGACTGTACCGCCGGCCACAAGACAGTTCCCCCCCAGCTCAAACAGTGCTCTACCACTTGCAAAATTATCTCTCACAGCTCCACCAATGTTTAGCCTATGTGCTGACATCCCTCAATGCCTGGCACTGACAATACCAAAGTGTTGACATGTATGATGCTACTTAAAATAGTCAGGGGCAGTGTCCTATAGTTACACCAGTAAACACTTAGCGCCAAATTACTAGGTTTGAAACTCAGCAGAGGAGCCCACCCCTGTACCTAAGTATGCCACCCTTTTGTTTTTTGGTTTTGTTGTATTGCGAGACATTAACATCTATTGATTTTTTGGGAGTACTAACTGTCAGACACTCCTTACAATCGGCCTCCGCTGACAACACCAATGCTGCCTATGTACCCCTGCAAGATAATTCCAAGTGCATAGAGCCTACTTTTGTTATGTTAGGCCTACTAAGTCTGTCTGCGGTCCATAATAGAAATTGTCCTTCACTGACCACACCACTGCTGCCTGTGTACACCTGGAACCTATTTTAAAGTGCCAACAGCCTACTTTTCTTATGTTAGGCCTACTAAGCCTGTCTGCGGTCCCTCCTTCCAATAGTCCTCCACTGACCAGACCAATGCTGGCCGTGTACCCCTGGAACCTATTTTAAATTGCATAGAGCATCCTTTTTTTAATTGTAGGCGTACTAAGTCTGTCTGCGGTCCATAATAGAAATTGTCCTTCACTGACCACACCACTGCTGCCCGTGTACCCCTGGAACCTATTTTAAAGTGCCTACAGCCTACTTTTCTTATGTTAGGCCTACTAAGCCTGTCTGCGGTCCCTCCTTCCAATAGTCCTCCACTGACCAGACCAATGCTGGCCGTGTACCCCTGGAACCTATTTTAAATTGCATAGAGCATTCTTTTTTTAATTGTAGGCCTACTAAGTCTGTCTGCGGTCCATAATAGAAATTGGCCTTCACTGACCACACCACTGCTGCCCGTGTACCCCTGGAACCTATTTTAAAGTGCCTACAGCCTACTTTTCTTATGTTAGGCCTACTAAGCCTGTCTGCGGTCCCTCCTTCCAATAGTCCTCCACTGACCAGACCAATGCTGGCCGTGTACCCCTGGAACCTATTTTAAATTGCACAGAGCATCCTTTTTTTAATTGTAGGCGTACTAAGTCTGTCTGCGGTCCATAATAGAAATTGGCTTTCACTGACCACACCACTGCTGCCCGTGTACCCCTGGAACCTATTTTAAAGTGCCTACAGGCTACTTTTCTTATGTTAGGCCTACTAAGCCTGTCTGCGGTCCCTCCTTCCAATAGTCCTCCACTGACCAGACCAATGCTGGCGTGTACCCCTGGAACCTATTTTAAATTGCATAGAGCATCCTTTTTTTAATTGTAGGCGTACTAAGTCTGTCTGCGGTCCATAATATAAAAATTGGCCTTCACTGACCACACCACTGCTGCCCGTGTACCCCTGGAACCTATTTTAAAGTGTCTACAGCCTACTTTTCTTATGTTAGGCCTACTAAGCCTGTCTGCGGTCCCTCCTTCCAATAGTCCTCCACTGACCAAACCAATGCTGGCTGTGTACCCCTGGAACCTATTTTAAATTGCATAGAGCATCCTTTTTTAATTGTAGGCGTACTAAGTTTGTCTACGGTCCATAATTGAAATTGTCCTCCACTGACCAGACCAATGCTGGCCGTGTACCCCTGGAACCTAGTTGAAAGTGCATAGAGCCTACTTTTTTTCTTTTTTTTTATATTTATAAAGCCCAGATGAACTACGCTGTACCATGGTACGAGCTACCCAGTCGACACTTCTTTTGCGAGAAAAGCCATCCCAGCCCTCCACCAGCATGTAAAAGTCCGCACTGTCCATGCACTCAGGCAATCTAAGAGTAGAAAGGTGCACCTGACAACAGACGCATGGACCAGTAGGCATGTCCACGGAAGGTTATGTGTCCATTACGGCGCACTGGGTTAATGTGGTGGATGCATGGTCCACAGGGGACAGCCTAGTAAGTCTGTCTGCCGTCCCTAATTCAAATTGTCCTCCGCTGACCACACCAATGCTTCCTGTGTACCCCTGTAACCTTTTTTAAACTGCATTGAGCCAAATTTTTTGTTTAAGGCCTGCTACCTGTGTCTGTCTGCGCCACTCAATACAGCTGTCCTCCTCTGAAAAAAGCTGAGCGTCAATTGTCTGGTTTTCAGCCTATAGGAATTTGAAAACTGCATTGGGGCTACTACTTTGGTAGGGCCTACTAGCGGTGTCTGCCGCTCCAAGGTGTTCTCCTGGTAGCATTTCCTGAGCTTTAATTTTCAGGCTCTCGTTGAAGAGTTTTTTAATTTAAAAACTGCAGTGGGCCTACTTGTTTGGTTGGGTTCTGGAAACGGTTTCTGCCGCTCCAAGGTGTTCTCCAGGTTGCCTTTTCTTAGCTTCAATTTTGAGGCTCTCGTTAAATTTTGTAATATAACAATGCATTTGACCTACTTGTTTTGTTGGCCCTACTAACGGTGTCTGCCGCTTCTTGCTGTTCTCCACTGAACAAACCAGTGCCGCCTGTTTACTTCTGTTTCCAATTTTGAACTGCATTTAGCCTACTTACTGATTTGGGCCTACTCACTGTGTCAGCCTCTCATTACAGTTGTCCTCCACTGAACAAAGCAATGCCCCCTGGTTAGTCCTGTTACTAATTTTGAACTGAATTTAGCCCACTTTATTCTTTGGGCCTATATCTGTGTTTCCTCCTCATGCTGCCCATTGCCCAGCCAGTGATAGATGAGTCTGCTGGTACATTGCCCCAGACCACTACATTCCCCTTGCACGCTACACAGCCAGAATCTGACCCTGCTGAAATTCAGGTTCCCCTTCCCACATACTATACCACCTTTCAAGGGGACAAAGAGGAAGGTGAAGATGAAAGTGAAAGTTCCATCATCAGGTGGGGGGGGCATACTCGTTGGCGACGTCACTGGCACAGGGCCCCTCATAGAACGCAAAAGTGTCGCTGCCGGTGGGAGGCGCCCCCGCCGTGCAAACACACCGCCGTACTTTGAGGGGCCCTGTGCCAGTGCCAATGCCAACGAGTGGCCCCCCCCTGCTTGCTCAGGATCACAGCACTTGCAAAGTTTAAATACTTACCTCGCCCTGCTCCACTGCCGTGACGTGGTCCAGATTTCCTGGGCCCACAAAATACTTGAACCAGCCCTACCCCCAACAACTTTAGCCAAATGACCACTAAATTTCCAATGCCTAACTATTATTGTGAAATTAAGGGAAATTAAGATTGACAAGCTTCATTAAGAAGAATGGATGTTTTTGCCATTAAAATGGGCACTCTAGGTGTTTTCCTGGCCCCCACTCACTGCCGACTATGCTGCCCCATTGACTTGCATTGGGTTTCGTGTTTCGGTCGATCCCAACTTTACGACATAATCGGCCAATTTCACTCGACCCGACTTTTGAGATAGTCGGGTTTTGCGAAACCCGACTCGACTCTAAAAAAGTCAAAGTCGCTCAACCCTAATTATTACAACACCATGTGTCTTTATTTCAATAAAATACTTTTTTCCTAATGTGTGTGTGTTTTATTAACCATTTACTACTATTGGATTAATAATGGATAGGTGTCTTATTGACACCTCTTCATTATTAAAGGGAACCTGTCACCCCGAAAATCGCGGGTGAGGTAAGCCCACCGGCATCAGTGGCTTATCTACAGCATTCTGTAATGCTGTAGATAAGCCCCCGATGTTACCTGAAAAAGGAGAAAAAGACGTTATATTATACTCACCCAGGGGCGGTCCCGCTGCTGGTCAGGTCAGATGGGCGTCTCCGGTCCGCTGCGGCGCCTCCTATCTTCATTACAAGACGTCCTCTTCTGATCTTCAGCCACGGCTCCGGCGCAGGCGTACTTTGCTCTGCCCTCTTGAGGGCAGAAGATAGTACTGCAGTGCGCAGGCGCCGGAAAGGTCAGAGGCCCGGCGCCTGCGCACTGCAGTACTTTGTCTGCCCTCAACAGGGCAGAGCAAAGTACGCCTGCGCCGGAGCCGTGGCTGAAGCTCAGAAGAGGACGTCATGGAAAGAAGATAGGAGGCACCGCAGCGGACCGGAGACGCCCATCCGACCTGACCAGCAGCGGGACCGCCCCTGGGTGAGAATAATATATCGTCTTTTTCTCCTTTTTCAGGTAACATCGGCGACTTATCTACAGCATTACAGAATGCTGTAGATAAGCCCCTGATGCCGGTGGGCTTACCTCACCCGCGATTTTCGGGGTGACAGGTTCCCTTTAACCTGGCTTAATGTCACCTTACAATAGCCTACATGGGAGTGGGAAGAGAGTGGCCAAGCGCCAGAATAGGCGCATCTTCCAGATGTGCCTTTTCTGGGGTGGCTGGGGGCAGATGTTTTTAGCCGGGGGGGGCAATAACCATGGTCCCTCTCTAGGCTATTAATATCTGCCCTCAGTCACTGGCTTTACCATTCTGGCGGAGAAAATTGCGCGGGAGCCCACACCAGTTTTTTTCCGCGATTTAACCCTTTATTTTAACAGCTAGAGTCCCCAAATTTTGCACATACACACTACTAACATTAGTAGTGAGGAATATGCAAAAAAAGGGATATGACATGGTTTACTGTATGTAAACCATGTCTCATATCCTGTCGGATTTGGGAAGGAGATACCAAAAGACGGCAATTGAACTACTGGCTTTTCTGATACCTAGAGCTGGATGAAATATAAGTATATATATATATATATATATATATATATATATATATATATACTGTATATATATATATATATATATATATATATATACAGTGGGGCAAAAAAGTATTTAGTCAGTCAGCAATAGTGCAAGTTCCACCACTTAAAAAGATGAGAGGTGTCTGTAATTTACATCATAGGTAGACCTCAACTATGGGAGACAAACTGAGAAAAAAAAATCCAGAAAATCACATTGTCTGTTTTTTTTAACATTTTATTTGCATATTATGGTGGAAAATAAGTATTTGGTCAGAAACAAAATTTCATCTCAATACTTTGCAATATATCCTTTGTTGGCAATGACAGAGGTCAAACGTTTTCTGTAAGTCTTCACAAGGTTGCCACACACTGTTGTTGGTATGTTGGCCCATTCCTCCATGCAGATCTCCTCTAGAGCAGTGATGTTTTTGGCTTTTCGCTTGGCAACACGGACTTTCAACTCCCTCCAAAGGTTTTCTATAGGGCTGAGATCTGGAGACTGGCTAGGCCACTCCAGGACCTTGAAATGCTTCTTACGAAGTCACTCCTTCGTTGCCCAGGCGGTGTGCTTTGGATCATTGTCATGTTGAAAGACCCAGCCACGTTTCATCTTCAATGCCCTTGCTGATGGAAGGAGGTTTGCACTCAAAATCTCACGATACATGGCCCCATTCATTCTTTCATGTACCCGGATCAGTCGTCCTGGCCCCTTTGCAGAGAAACAGCCCCAAAGCATGATGTTTCCACCACCATGCTTTACAGTAGGTATGGTGTTTGATGGATGCAACTCAGTATTCTTTTTCCTCCAAACACGACAAGTTGTGTTTCTACCAAACAGTTCCAGTTTGGTTTCATCAGACCATAGGACATTCTCCCAAAACTCCTCTGGATCATCCAAATGCTCTCTAGCAAACTTCAGACGGGCCCGGACATGTACTGGCTTAAGCAGTGGGACACGTCTTGCACTGCAGGATCTGAGTCCATGGTGGCGTAGTGTGTTACTTATGGTAGGCCTTGTTACATTGGTCCCAGCTCTCTGCAGTTCATTCACTAGGTCCCCCCGCGTGGTTCTGGGATTTTTGCTCACCGTTCTTGTGATCATTCTGACCCCACGGGGTGGGATTTTGCGTGGAGCCCCAGATCGAGGGAGATTATCAGTGGTCTTGTATGTCTTCCATTTTCTAATTATTGCTCCCACTGTTGATTTCTTCACTCCAAGCTGGTTGGCTATTGCAGATTCAGTCTTCCCAGCCTGGTGCAGGGCTACAATTTTGTTTCTGGTGTCCTTTGACAGCTCTTTGGTCTTCACCATAGTGGAGTTTGGAGTCAGACTGTTTGAGGGTGTGCACAGGTGTCTTTTTATACTGATAACAAGTTTAAACAGGTGCCATTACTACAGGTAATGAGTGGAGGAAAGAGGAGACTCTTAAAGAAGAAGTTACAGGTCTGTGAGAGCCAGAAATCTTGATTGTTTGTTTCTGACCAAATACTTATTTTCCACAATAATATGCAAATAAAATGTTAAAAAAACAGACAATGTGATTTTCTGGATTTTTTTTTCTCAGTTTGTCTCCCATAGTTGAGGTCTACCTATGATGTAAATTACAGACGCCTCTCATCTTTTTAAGTGGTGGAACTTGCACTATTGCTGACTGACTAAATACTTTTTTGCCCCACTGTATATATATATATGTGCGTGTGTCTCACTGACATATATATATATATATATATATATATATATATATACACCTATACTATATGTAGACATTTATTATAGCTATTCTATTCAAACCAGTCAGTGTGATTTTACTGTACACTGCACTGAATTGCCGGCTTTTCTAGAGAACACCGCTGCATATTTCTCGCAAGTCACACTGTTGGTCCGTGTGTAATCCATATTTTTTTCTCCCCCATTGACGTTCATTGGTGTATTTTTTGCGCAATACGCTGACAAACGCAGCATGCTGCGATTTTCTTTGGCCATACAAGACCGTATAATACGGATGCGTAAAATAGCTGCCCCATAGAAAATCATTGGTCCGTGTGCAATGCGTATTTTCTGCACCTCTCATACGTCCGTAAAACTCGCTAGTGTGACGCCGGCCTAACTGTTTTACAGGTAATTAAAAGAACCTGATTGAAGTCTATGGGCGCTGACGGTAAAAAATGGATCTAGTATGGATTATGCATATTGCATTCAATTTTTATAAATACATTGCAATTATTAACATAGGAAAGTATATTTGGTTTTGTAAATTTTTTTTAAATGTTAATGTTTAAAAATAGATGTCATACTGGTGACAATAACAATGAAAATCACATGTTTTCCTGAATGAAAAGCGAATGAGTTTCCATTGACTGATCTGAACATAACCTTACATGGCTTTATCTTTTTTGTTAATAAAATTATTACTGGTGAGAACTGAGAACGTTTCTTAAGGGTCACACGAGTGTATAAAAATTTGTTTGATTTTTGTCAAGAAAATATGGCAAATTTACATTTATACTGTTATACTAATTTAATCCGTGTGTCATTCGTTTGTCTCCTTTTTATGAGATCCAAATTAGTTGTGATTTTTTTAATGAACATCTATAGACTTGAATAGGTGAGTCTCATCCAAAATACGTGGGGGCTATTGCATGCTGTGATTTTGTCACATGGGCACTCGGTCTGTGTGAAAACTCATCTGAACAGCCCTATTCTATAACATTGGTGAGTGTATTGTCTGTGTCATGTCCGATTTTCACGCGGACACAAACAGGACATGCACTTATAATATGCTCAGCCGCCCAATGAGAGGTTGGGGCATGCTGAACTGTCAGTGCCTTTAATGAAAGGTTAGCTGTCCAATGGGAGTTAGGGTGTTGCCTGAGCTTCATCCATGTGTCTGCTGTTCGGATAATAACCTGGCTATATATCCAGCTCTCTGCCTCAGACTAGTGAAAATTATAGTTTCTTGCTTACTGATTTATGTTTGCCTTGTTGTTCTTTGCTCTGATCTACTGCTACCTGACCTTGTACCTCATTCTGACCATCCATTTGCTTTGACCCTTTGCTTGATCTGTTATCTTTCTGGAATTTTGACCCCTGGACCGTGACCTGACTATTCTTTTGTCTCATCCCTTCGTCTATGACGTACCCTTCTGGCTTCTGACCTTGGATCTTTTGATTATTCGGGCTCTCGATCTATCAATGAGCAGCTGGTCTGAACAAGTCCTCACTCCTAAAAGACCCAAATTATTTCTGGGTCTCTTGGTCATTGGGATATTCTCCAACAACTGGGCTTAGAGGCAACTGATACCTCAGAATCCCTTATAGCTACATTTCAGGAATAATTTTCTTTAACAGGTTTTTTTTTATTTTTGTGCAAAATATTCAACATTCTTGTAGCAGGACAGTAATAGGGAAAAAGTGGTGAAATTCAGTGTAACAGTAACATCAGGGGTCTTGAGTATTAACAGTTAGTTTTCAAGGGATTCAAATCTTCATGGTACAAATCAATTCTTTGTATTCTGATTTAAGAAAACTATTTCTCTTAGACCTTAAAATTTACAACAGCTAATTAAAGGACCATGAACTTGTAGACCACACACGTTACATTAGAAACCATGAAGTGTCAATTTTGACGGAGCCTCCTAAACTCCTGACATGAAGAATAAAACAATGCTTCTGGCATATGACCCAGGGGTAAAATCATAGTCTTTGATGTTCCAAAATATCAGCAAATAATAGCTGGATCCTGCTGTCTGTGAGCTCCATCATAAGTGCATACACTGAGAAAGTCTATGAAGACAGAGGGGACTGAGCCTTGTGAATGGGGCATGTGACCAGTGTCTCAGTAGGTCTAAATATGCGAAAATGACACAATGTCACGCTTTGTTTAGCCATTAGCAATTACAATTTGTGGGATCATGTAATGAATGTATTAAGGGGCCACAAAAACCTATTGTAGATTGGATACAATGTACATAACAGCTAATATCATTCTAGTACGTAAATGTGTTGGGAATTTTTTTTTTTAGTTTTGACATTTCAGATATTGCATTAATCAAAGGGGCAGACAACATTCTGGACTTTCTGTTTTAGAAATACTTGCATTGTGAATTTCTTTTATAAGGCAAACCATTACAATTTGTCTAATCTATTTTATGATGGTCCAAATAACTCCAGAAGAACCCCTCTGACCTCAGATGTTCAAAATGTTCATCAGAGTTCTGCCGAGACTTTGTAAGTAATCTCTGATCTCAAAAGTGGGATCCCATGAATAGTCCAACCATTTGAACCCTTTATCTCTATGCAGGGATCTGGCTATCGCTCAGAGACCCTTGGTGTTATGTTTGTCAGATGCCACAGGCACAAGAAGGCTTTCTCAGTATCTTGGCAGACTTGGCAAAAGCCACTCCATCTGGCTGATTCCAGTGAAACACGGGCATTCACCCTTTATCCTCTTTAAAGGAATGTGGTCTTAAACCGGGGTCCACATAATTGCTTCCAGCTGGTGGCCTGAGGAGCAAAACCAGCCTGTTTTGTAAAAACTTTATTTTTACTTTTCATTGCATTGAATAATCCCCTCAGGAGAGTTGAACCTGTAATTGCCTGATCGCCTAAGCTATACATAGCAGTGCTTCAGCACTATAGAGAAAATAACATTCGCCTAAGAGCGCCGGCCACTGACTAGCTTTCACAGGAGAATAGTAATGGAAGGCATGAGGGTCATCAGCAGATCCCCAGCTATCATGACAATTCATTAAATGGTGCAGTCAGAGTTTAACAGCAGCGTTTAACATGTTAATAGCTGCAGGCAGAGCACCGCTCCACCCGGAACTGTTAGAGGCACATGATGGCTTATTAATTTGTGAGCTACAGGTTGGAGAACCCTGCTGTAATGTCTCTCATTGAAATACATTTATAACACTTAATAGGCTCCTAGGACTGTGTTTAGTCAGTTTTGAGATTTTCGATGCAACTATCCAAATGGCATCAACATATCTGATTAGGGGAAATTAGATGGTAATTGTTGTTATCCAACTTCGGTATTTGGGTGGCATGTATGGGTCTAATATTGGACTATTACAACAAGTAAGTATTACCGTATTTTCCAGCATATAAGACGACTTTTTAACCCCTGTAAATCGTCTCAGAAGTCGGGGGTCGTCTTATACGCCAGGTGTTGTCTTATACGGCGTGTGCTGAGCTCTACGGGTGCCACATATGGTGCAGGGAGCGGTCCCGATGATGAAGTGCCTCACCGGGATGGTGTAAGTGAATCAAGCCCACCCTTGTATTCTATTACTTCCTTCTCTTTCATCCGTCTGGCTCACCCTTCTCTGCATTTCAAATCTGGCGAGGATGGAAGTAAAGTGGCACAGGCGCACATGCGCCGCTACACTTCCATCCTAATGAGATTTGAAAGGCAGTGACGGGCGGGCCAGACGGGTGAAAGAGAAGGAGCAGCTTCACTTCCATCCCTGCAAGATTTGAAAGGCAGTGAAGGGTGGCCAGATGGGTGAAAGAGAAGGAGCGGCTTCACTTCCATCCCCGCGAGATTTGAAAGGCAGTGAAGGGCGGGCCAGATGGGTGAAAGAGAAGGAGGTAGGAGAATACAAGGGCGGGCTTGATTCACTTCACAGTGAGGCACCTCGTCATCGGGACCACTGCGGTGACCGCAGATCTCAGCACACCCTGTATAAGACAACACCCGGAATATAAGATGACCTCCGACTTGTACGGCGAGTATATCCCAAACTCTATATTTTAAATGGTAAAGTTGGGGTCGTCTTATACGCCCAGTTGTCTTATACACCGGAAAATAAGGTATATGTTTTGGTTTTTTTTACTACGTACACACTTTGTGTGGTAGACAGCTGTGTTTAAATTTCTGGAATGTGGAAAGTTTCGGAATATTATGGCTTGCTCATTTGATAAGCCAAGAAGCACAGTTTCTCAGACATACACTCTTCAGTTTCAGGATTTTACTAATGAAGCAAAATTGAGACAGAGAGGTAAAAAAAAAGGGTCTCCTTGTTTGCAGTGTGTAAAAAATAATAAAAAGTGCTATTGTTATGCTGCTGTATTGCAGTAAATCACAGATCTACACAGGTCCACACATCATCCTACATCAGAAGCAACACCACAACTAGGAAGACAGTGGTGACTCCTAAAAAACCTGGAGATAGATATAACAAGCGCCTGTGACATATAGCTGAATTTGTTTTCACAGTTGATACAATTCGTGTGTGAACAGAAGTGGCAGAAATCTCTGGTTGAAATATGTCATTTTAATAACATAGAATAAGGAAAATAAGTTTACCTTAAAGCACCAGAGCCCCAAATAAAAATTTGCTATGGGATCCCCCATTGGCTGACACACAAAATTATCCTTATTTGCTTCTCAACTTAGGCTCCATAGCCAATGATGGATAACCCCTTGGTTTGTTTTAAAGTCAATTTATTTTAGTTAACGGGGTTTTCCAATGAAAAAAATGATCACTTATCCATAGCTCTGGAACCAGAACTTTTTGGCAACATGGGTCATTTTTATACCTATTAGAATGGAGCAGCAGTGCCCATGCTCGACCTGCTTTCCATTAATTTCTTATGGATCTGCCAAACTCGGCTCTTTGCGGCAGCACTTTTGAGAATAAATTGAGCATCCGACCTGCCACTCCATTTTGTAACAGGGATAAAAATCCACCAGTCTGTCAACCATGGTGAATCCCAGTAGTCGGACCCCACCTCTTAGTAAGTATCCCTTAGATAGTTGATAACTTGTTCCACCGGAAAACCCCTGCACCAATTATGTCCTTGCTTTTAAGATGCCCAACAAAGATTGTAATGCACCGTCTGCGTTATTCATTCATAGTAATAAAGACTATTACATGAAATGCAAAAACATGTGTCCTTACCACTCTGCTGCTCTAGACCTTGAGCTATAGCCTGTTAATTGAAGGTTAGGTTCTTTCCCCTTGTAGAAGAATTTTTATGTGGCTTTGATGGATTATTTCTAATTTCACTCTATGTAAAAAGCTCATTAATCTTAGCATAAGAGATACTAGTGGAAATTAATGGGAGAAACCCTGTTCTGGCTGTTTGGGACCCAAATACTGATCTGGCTTATAGCAGTAAGCTTAGTGATGCATAAGATGAAAGCTACTTATAGCTGATCGCCGGCTCAGCATCTGTTGGAGCAGAGAATAGTCTGAAGCAGATCAATTATTAGAGATGCATCTGTCACAACTCCTACATATCCCATTTATCATTCTCGTAAGAAAGGCAAGATAAATTAAATTTACTTCCCCAAAGTATTGCAAATAGGCTCTGCAGCAGGAAGATAACTCCTTCTATATCTGCCGCTAGTTTTGCTTTATTAACGTAGAGCCATATTAGCAAGGGCTTGTAAATGGATACAATATTCCCTGTATTCTCAGAAGCTGAAGCTGATCTGTCACCAGATTGTCCAATACAAACCTCATACGTTGTTAAATAGATCTGACGAGACTGGTGTAACTAATGAGAAAATCCATGTCAGACTGTTTCATAATCCTTTTTGAAAGTGAAAGCTCACTATCTACCCACAAAGCCTGACTGACAGCTCCTCAATGTCCCTACTCCCTGCTGTTGCTGTTCAATACAAGCTGCAGCTTTTAGCCAGGCTTGATGGGAGGAGACTGAATACACTTGGACTTATGAGCACTTTCACTTTTTAGCTCGACCTTTTCAATGCTCATTTTAATATCATAGAATCGAAAATATTTGAATTGAAAGGGACCTCCAGGGTCATCGTGTCCAACAACCTGCTCAATGCAGGATTCACTAAACCATCTCAGACAGATGTCTGTCCAGCCTCTGTTTGAAGACTTCCATTGAAGGAGAACTCACCACCTCTCATGGCAGCCTGTTCCACTAATTGATCGCCCTCGCTGTCAAAAAGTTTTTTCTAATATCTAATCTGTATCTTCTCCCTTTAAGTTTCATTCCATTGCTTCTCATATTTTCATGTGCAAATGAGGACAAGGATGAACCCTCTACACCAGGGGTGTCAAACTGCATTCCTTGAGGGCTGCAAACATGTCATGTTTTCAGGATTTCCTTGTACTGCACAGGTGATAATTTAATCACCAACTCATTATTTGTGTAGGTGATTAAATTATCACCTGTGCAGTACAGGTGATAATTTAATCATGGGAAGAAGGAATCACATGGGAAGAAGGAATCAATATCACCATTACACACTGAACGGGAAACCACTGGGTAAATCTGACAGGGAGAAGGACTTGGGGATCCTAGTTAATGATAAACTTACCTGGAGCAGCCAGTGCCAGGCAGCAGCTGCCAAGGCAAACAGGATCATGGGGTGCATTAAAAGAGGTCTGGATACACATGATGAGAGCATTATACTGCCTCTGTACAAATCCCTAGTTAGACCGCACATGGAGTACTGTGTCCAGTTTTGGGCACCGGTGCTCAGGAAGGATATAATGGAACTAGAGAGAGTACAAAGGAGGGCAACAAAATTAATAAAGGGGATGGGAGAACTACAATACCCAGATAGATTAGCGAAATTAGGATTATTTAGTCTAGAAAAAAGACGACTGAGGGGTGATCTAATAACCATGTATAAGTATATAAGGGGACAATACAAATATCTCGCTGAGGATCTGTTTATACCAAGGAAGGTGACGGGCACAAGGGGGCATTCTTTGCGTCTGGAGGAGAGAAGGTTTTTCCACCAACATAGAAGAGGATTCTTTACTGTTAGGGTAGTGAGAATCTGGAATTGCTTGCCTGAGGAGGTGGTGATGGCGAACTCAGTCAAGGGGTTCAAGAGAGGCCTGGATGTCTTCCTGGAGCAGAACAATATTGTATCATACAATTATTAGGTTCTGTAGAAGGACGGAGATCTGGGGATTTATTATGATGGAATATAGGCTGACCTGGATGGACAAATGTCATTTTTTGGCCTTACTAACTAGGTTACTATGTTACTATGTTACAAGGAAATCCTGAAAACATGACCAGTTTGCAGCCCTCGAGGAATGCAGTTTGACACCCCTGCTCTACACTGTTACATCTTTTCAGATATTTGCAGACAGCTATTAAGTCTCCTCTTAGTCTTTTTTTTGCAAGCTAAAGATTCCAGGATCCTTTACCGTTCGTCGTAGGCCAAACGTTGCAGTCTGCTCACAATCCTGGTAGCTCTTTTCTGAACTTGTTCCAGTTTTTCAATGTTTTTTTTAAAATGTGTTGCGCACAACTAGACACAGTATTTCAGATGAGGCCTGACCAAGGAGCGTTAGAGGGAGATAATTACTTCACATGATCTAGACTCTATGCTTCACTTACATAACACATCCCAGAACCGTGTGCCTTTTTTGCTGCTGCATCACACTGTGGACTTATGTGCAATCTGTAATCTATTAGTATACCCAAGCCTTTTTGCTGTTGCTTAGTTCTATTCCTCCCATTCTGTAGATGTAGTTTTCAATTTTCGTACCCAGATGTCGAATCTTGCATTTCTAACTGTTAAATACCATTTTATTAGTCTTCAATTGTTCAAGCTTATCTAGAGCCATCTAAATCCCTTTTCTGTCTTTTCAAGTGTTAACTATCCCTCCTAGCTTTGCATGGTCTGCAAATTTGATTTACCTTCAGTTCCTTTATCTAAATCATTTACAAAAATGTTGAACAACACTGGGGCCAGGACAGAATCTTGTGGTACCCACTTGAAACACTCTTCCAATTGGATGTGCAACCATTTACTACCACTTTTTGAGGACGTCCACTGTTGTGAATTCCGCTCTTGGGCTCCCTCCGGTGGTTGTAAGTGGCACTTTTGTGAGTTCTGCTCTTGGGCTCCCTCTTGTGGTTTCAAGTGTTATGGCTGCTCCTTGGAGTTAGCTGTCAACAGCTGCCTCCAATTATCGTCTCTTCTTCTTGGCTATTTAGTCCTGGCTCTTTCCTTCAGCCAGTGCCACTTGTAAATGGTTCCTGGTTGGATTCACATCTCTTTGGATTTCCCTGTTATCCTGACCAGTTCAGCAAAGCTAAGTTTTTGCTTGCTCTTTTCTGTCTATAGTTTGTGGACTTATCCATTCTGCGCTTCTATGTTTGTCCAGCTTATCAGTATGAATTAATTCTGTCTTGCTGGAAGCTCTGGGATGCAGATTTACCCTCCACACCTTTAGTCAGGTGTGGAGATTTTTTTTGTAAACTCTGCGTGGATTTTTTGTAGTGTTTTATACTGAACGCACAGTATTCCATCCTGTCCTATCTATTTAGCTAGACTGGCCTCCTGTGCTCATCCTGGTTTCATTCTGTGTACGTCTTTTCCCTCTCCACTCACAGTCATTATTTGTGGGGGGCTAATCTATCCTTTGGGGATTTTCTCTGAGGCAAGATAGCTTTCCTGCTTCTATCTTTAGGGGTAGTTAGCTCTTAGGCTCTGACGAGATGCCTAGGGAGAGTTAGGAGCATTCCACGGCTACTTCTAGTGATGTGTTGAGCTTAGGGACTGCGGTCAGTACAGTTACCACTTCCTTCAGAGCTCGTTCCATGTTGCTCCTAGACCACCGTATCATAACAGTACAAGTGGCCAAAAATGAATTAAATGCATCTCAAAAGAAGGAAAAGAAAGTTCTGAACCATTTTTTTTCTGTGCTCTGGTTTGTCTTTTTTTCCTCTTGATATCTGGTTGGTTCAGGATATATGCTTTGGCATGGATGTTTAGGGTTTGTTTTCTCGTGTGGATCAACTTGCTGCAAGAGTACAGAGTATTTAGGACTATGTTGTCCAGACTCCGGCTTTAGAGCCTAGAATTCCTACTCCTGATTTGTTTTTTGGAGACAGATCCAAGTTTTTGAACTTTAAAAATAACTGCAAATTGTTTTTTGCTTTGAAACCCCGTTCTTCTGGTGATCCCATTCAGCAAGTAAAGATCATCATATCCTTGCTGCGTGGTGACCCTCAAGACTGGGCTTTTTCTCTTGAAACAGGGGATCCGGCATTATTGAATGTAGATGCATTTTTTCAAGCGCTCGGATTATTGTATGACGAACCTAATTCTGTGGATCATGCAGAAAAAACCCTGTTGGCCTTGTGTCAAGGTCAGGAAGTGGCAGAGTTATACTGCCAGAAATTTAGAAAATGGTCTGTGCTCACTAAATGGAATGAAGAGGCTCTGGCTGCTATTATCAGAAAAGGTCTTTCTGAAGCCCTTAAAGATGTTATGGTGGGCTTTCCTACGCCTGCCGGTTTGAGCGACTATATGTCTCTAGCCATTCAGATTGATCGGCATCTGCGCGAGCGCAAAGCTGTGCACCATATGGCAGTATCCTCTGAGCAAAGTCCTGAACCTATGCAATGTGATAGGATTTTGACTAGAACAGAACGGCAGGAATTCAGATGTCAGAATAGGCTGTGTTTTTACTGTGGTGATTCGGCTCATGTTATCTCTGATTACCCTAAGCGTACTAGGGGAGTCGCTAGGTCTGTTACCATTAGTACTATACAGCCTAAATTTCTCTTATTTGTGACCCTGATTTGCTCATTGTCGTCCTTTTCTGTCATGGCATTTGTGGATTCAGGCGCTGCCCTGAACTTAATGGACTTAGAATTCGCCAGGTGCTGTGGTTTTTCCTTGCAGCCTTTGCAGAGCCCTATTCCTTTGAGGGGTATTGATGCTACACCCTTGGCCAAGGATAAACCTCAGTACTGGACACAGATGACTATGTACATGGCTCCAGCACATCAGGAAAATTGCCGTTTTCTGGTGTTGCATAATCTGCATGATGTTGTTGTACTGGGTTTTCCATGGTTACAGGAACATAATCCGGTGCTGGATTGGAAAACTATGTCGGTGACTAGGTGGGGTTGTCGAGGGGTACATAGTGACGTTCCTTTGATGTCAATTTCCTCTTCCCCCTCTTCTGAGGTCCCTGAGTTTTTGTCGGATTTCCAGGATGTATTTGATGAGCCCAAGTCCAGTTCCCTTCTTCCGCACAGGGACTGTGATTGTGCTATTAACTTGATTCCTGGTTGCAAGTTCCCTAAGGGCCGACTTTTCAATCTGTCTGTGCCAGATCATGCCACCATGCGGAGTTATGTTAAGGAGTCTTTGGAGAAGGGGCATATTCGGCCCTCTTCGTCACCATTGGGTGCGGGTTTCTTTTTTGTTGCTAAGAAGGATGGCTCCTTGAGACCCTGTATTGATTATCGTCTTCTTAATAAGATCACGGTCAAATTCCAATACCCCTTGCCTTTGCTTACTGATTTGTTTGCTCAGATTAAGGGGGCTAGTTGGTTTACTAAGATTGACCTCCGAGGGGCATATAATCTTGTTCGTATTAAACAGGGTGACGAATGGAAAACTGCATTTAATACGCCCGAAGGCCATTTTGAATACCTTGTGATGCCATTTGGGCTTTCTAATGCTCCATCTGTGTTCCAGTCTTTCATGCATGATATTTTCCGCAATTATCTTGATAAATTCATGGTGGTATATTTGGATGATATTTTGATTTTTTCTGATGATTGGGAGTCTCATGTGAAGCAGGTCAGGATGGTGTTCCAGATCCTTCGTGATAATGCTTTGTTTGTGAAGGGGTCTAAGTGCCTATTCGGAGTTCAGAAGGTCTCTTTTTTGGGTTTTATTTTTTCTCCCTCATCTATAGAAATGGATCCTGTTAAGGTCCAAGCTATTCATGACTGGATCCAACCCACATCTGTGAAGGGCCTTCAAAAATTTTTGGGCTTTGCTAATTTCTATCGCCGTTTCATTGCCAACTTTTCCAGTGTGGTTAAGCCCCTTACTGTTTTGACGAAGAAAGGCGCTGATGTGACGATTTGGTCCTCTGAGGCTGTTGAGGCCTTTCAGGAGCTTAAACGCCGATTTACTTCTGCCCCTGTGTTGCGTCAGCCGGATGTTTCTCTTCCTTTTCAGGTTGAGGTCGATGCTTCTGAGATTGGGGCAGGGGCCGTTTTGCCTCAGAGGGAGTCTGATGGTTCTTTGATGAAACCGTGTGCTTTTTTTTCCAGAAAGTTTTCGCCTGCAGAACGCAATTATGATGTCGGCAATCGGGAGTTGTTGGCTATGAAGTGGGCATTTGAGGAGTGGCGACATTGGCTTGAGGGAGCTAAACACCGCGTTGTGGTCCTGACCGATCATAAGAATCTGATTTACCTCGAGTCGGCCAAGCGGCTGATTCCTAGACAGGCTCGATGGTCCCTGTTTTTTTCCCGTTTTGATTTTGTGGTCTCGTATCTTCCGGGATCTAAGAATGTTAAGGCTGATGCCCTCTCTAGGAGTTTTTCGCCTGATTCTCCTTGAGTCCTTGAGCCGGTTGGCATTCTTAAGGAGGGGGTGATTCTTTCTGCTATCTTCCCTGATTTGCGGCGAGTGCTTCAGGAATTTCAGGCTGATAGGCCTGACCGCTGTCCAGTGGGGAAGCTGTTTGTTCCTGATAGATGGACAAGTAAGGTAATTTCTGAGGTTCATTGTTCAGTGTTGGCTGGTCATCCTGGGATTTTTGGTACCAGAGAGTTGGTTGCTAGGTCCTTTTGGTGGCCTTCCTTGTCGCGCGATGTCCGTGCTTTTGTGCAGTCCTGTGGGACTTGCGCCCGGGCCAAGCCTTGCTGTTCCCGCGCTAGTGGGTTGCTTTTGCCTTTGCCGGTCCCTGAGAGGCCCTGGACGCATATTTCCATGGATTTTATTTTGGATCTTCCTGTTTCCCAGAAGATGTCTGTTATCTGGGTTGTTTGTGACCGGTTCTCTAAAATGGTCCATCTGGTACCTTTGCCTAAGTTGCCTTCCTCCTCAGATCTGGTTCCATTATTTTTTCAGCATGTGGTTTGTTTGCATGGCATTCCGGAGAATATTGTGTCTGACAGAGGTTCTCAGTTTGTCTCTAGATTTTGGCGGGCCTTTTGTGCTAGGCTGGGCATTGATTTGTCTTTTTCTTCGGTGTTTCATCCTCAGACTAATGGCCAAACTGAGCGAACTAATCAGACCTTGGAGACCTATTTGAGATGCTTTGTGTCTGCTGATCAGGATGATTGTGTGTCTTTCTTGCCGTTGGCCGAGTTTGCCCTTAATAATCGGGCTAGTTCAGCTACTTTGGTTTCACCTTTCTTTTGTAATTTTGGTTTTAATCCTCGTTTTTCTTCTGGGCAGGTTGAGCCTTCTGATTGTCCTGGTGTTGATTCTGTGGTGGACAGGCTGCAGCAGATTTGGACTCATGTGGTGGACAATTTGACGTTGTCTCAGGAAAGGGCTCAATGTTTTGCTAACCGCAGTCGGTGTGTTGGTCCCCGACTTCGTGTGGGGGATTTGGTTTGGTTGTCCTCTCGTCATGTTCCTATGAAGGTTTCTTCCCCTAAGTTTAAGCCTCGGTTTATTGGTCCTTATAAAATTTCTGAAATTATTAATCCAGTGTCTTTTCGTTTGGCTCTTCCAGCCTCTTTTGCCATTCATAATGTTTTCCATAGATCTTTGTTGCGGAGATATGTGGTGCCCGTTGTTCTCTTGGTTGACCCTCCTGCCCCGGTGTTGGTTGAGGGAGAGTTGGAATATGAGGTTGAGAAGATTTTGGATTCTCGTTTTTCGAGGCGGAAGCTTCAGTATCTTGTCAAGTGGAAGGGTTATGGCCAGGAGGATAATTCTTGGGTTTTTGCATCCGATGTCCATGCCACCGATTTGGTTCGTGCTTTTCACTTGGCTCGTCCTGATCGGCCTGGGGGCTCTGGTGAGGGTTCGGTGACCCCTCCTCAAGGGGGGGGTACTGTTGTGAATTCCGCTCTTGGGCTCCCTCCGGTGGTTGTAAGTGGCACTTTTGTGAGTTCTGCTCTTGGGCTCCCTCTTGTGGTTTCAAGTGGTATGGCTGCTCCTTGGAGTTAGCTGTCATCAGCTGCCTCCACTTATCGTCTCTTCTTCTCAGCTATTTAGACCTGGCTCTTTCCTTCAGCCAGTGCCACTTGTAAATGGTTCCTGGTTGGATTCGCATCTCTTTGGATTTCCCTGTTATCCTGACCAGTTCAGCAAAGCTAAGTTTTTGCTTGGTCTTTTCTGTCCATAGTTTGTGGACTTATCCATTCTGTGCTTTCTATGTTTGTCCAGCTTATCAGTATGAATTAATTCTGTCTTGCTGGAAGCTCTGGGATGCAGATTTACCCTCCACACCTTTAGTCAGGTGTGGAGATTTTTTTTGTAAACTCTGCGTGGATTTTTTGTAGTGTTTTATACTGACCGCACAGTATTCCATCCTGTCCTATCTATTTAGCTTGACTGGCCTCCTGTGCTCATCCTGGTTTCATTCTGTGTACGTCTTTTCCCTCTCCACTCACAGTCATTATTTGTGGGGGGCTAATCTATCCTTTGGGGATTTTCTCTGAGGCAAGATAGAAGCAGGAAAGCTATCTTTAGGGGTAGTTAGCTCTTGGGCTGTGACGAGATGCCTAGGGAGAGTTAGGAGCATTCCACGGCTACTCCTAGTGTTGTGTTGAGCTTAGGCACTGCGGTCAGTACAGTTACCACTTCCTTCAGAGCTCGTTCCATGTTGCTGCTAGACCACCGTATCATAACAGTTCACTTAGCTAGTTATGAATGCACCTAACCATAGCCTTGTCAATCCCATACTTGGCCATTTTTTCAATAAAGATAGTATAAGATACTTTAGCAAATGCTTTGCTGAAGTCGAGATATACTAAATCTACCACATTTCCCTAATTCACCCAGTCAGTGATTCCATCATAGAAGGAAATTAAATTAGTCTGGCATGACTTGCTTGCTACAAGCCCATGCTGGCTCTGGTTAATTATGGTATTCTTATGCAAGTACTCACATATACCCTGCTGGTGCATGGCCGCTGTGGCGGTGGGCGCCGCACGGCTCCGCTCCGTTAGGGCGATAGGACCCACTACGAGGTTTGCCGTGAAGGGGCAGTGGGCTTCATACAGTCTGATCAGAATGTTAAACTGAAAACCTCATATTCAGTTATATTAATTTTTGCCTAGCGGCTTTAGATCAACGTATGATTTTGGGATGTGCGGTTCATGCTCTTTTCTTTTTTTTTTTTTCTTTTTTGCAAAGCATGTTCTAGTCTTCTTCTTGGACCAGCACTCCTCCCATTTGGCTCAGGTGATTTTAATTAGCAGGAGACTGCAAAGTAAGGGGTCTAGCCCATTTTGGCTCTCACTGAAGAGCTGGAGGAAGGTGAGTTTAAGTGCTCCTTTCATTTTGGTGTTGGTGCTGTGTGGCGGCCATTGTTGCTGTGGCTTTGTGCTGGTGGGGCGGCGCGGTCTGGAGTCTTGGGGACTCAGTCTTGCAGCATGGGTGCTGTGGGGCAACAGGCCGTCCGCCCTGCTGGTGCATGGCCGCTGTGGCGGTGGGCGCCGCACGGCTCCGCTCCGTTAGGGCGATAGGACCCACTACGAGGTTTGCCGTGAAGGGGCAGTGGGCTTCATACAGTCTGATCAGAATGTTAAACTGAAAACCTCATATTCAGTTATATTAATTTTTGCCTAGCGGCTTTAGATCAACGTATGATTTTGGGATGTGCGGTTCATGCTCTTTTCTTTTTTTTTTTTTTTCTTTTTTGCAACTCACATATATGGTGTTCAATAATTTGCTCAAAGATGTTTCAAGGCATAGAAGTAAGACTCATTGGCCTGTAATTTCCGAGCTCTGTCTACTTTCCTTTTTGAAGATAAGGACAACATTTTCCCATCTCGAGTCTTTCTAGAACTTCTGTTTTCCAGGATTTTCAAAGAATCTGGCTAGTGGATCCCTGTGGAGATATAAGTTTTCCTAACATACAATGCAACACTCAAACTCCTCTTGTTAATCCTGTTTATAATAAATCAAAGTTTGTATTCCAATCATGTGTATCATCCCACCAAGTTTCAGTGATGCATATGACATATCTCTCTTCCTCTGTTAGCAGCTCAAATTATCCTTGTTTGTTTCCCATGCTCTGTGCATTTGTATAGACACATTTTAGTTTGTAGTCAACTTCTCTTGCTCCTCTCTTTTCATTCAGAATTTGTAGTTTTTGTTCTTCATTTTTACTTCTAAATGCAGAGTTCTCAAAATAATTAATTAGATGCATATTTTTTTCCTGTCCGTAGATTACCCATCCTATATTGCTCTAGTTTAAAGCTCTCCTGATGAGTATAGCTAGGTGTAGAGACATGAGGTCTCTAGTCCACTAGCCAAAACCACATGGACCAGGGCATCCCACAGAATGCCCGCTCTCCTTTTAACGTGGGCATAGTATTACTCAGACAACAAAGCGTGAGGGTAAAACAGTGTGACAATGCTTCATTGAACCTCAAAACAAGCAAATAACACATAGAACAGTCCAAGCACAATAACCAAGATGGTTTAAAATGACAGCATCTTACACTTCCGCTAACTCACTGGGAAAAAAACAGCTGTTACTTCAAAGTTTCCAGAGCTGATTACCCCAGCTGTGGCACACACACAGAGGCAGTAACAAGCTTAGGAAGCTGACAGTCAATTAAGGTACAAGGCCAGTTAACTGGAAGGTCACAACCTGGCTTTTCCTAACACCTCCAAGGAGCCAAGCGACTGGTGGGTCCCATTCATGGCTTTCTCAAATGTATCCATGGTTCACTGATGATCAATGGAGCAGATCTGTATTATTTCCACTGGGGCCATGGTCCCCTAAGCTGATATCCTGTAGAATGTCAAATCTGTGTCCCTCATGATAAAGCCGTGATCTGGCAGCTATCTTATAAAGAGTCTCTGGTTCTTTTTATGTCTGGATGTATATTTCCTCATTATATAATGCCCAACTGTTGTCAAACCAGCATCACAGAGGTCAAGAGAATGATGAGTTAAGGTTTACTTGCATTATTTGACTATTTACTCAATTTTCATAGTTTTTACCCGTCTGTTTTGCAAGTCAACAAGCTAGCTGGCCTGGACAATGTCTAATCAAAATATCAGCAAACATCATTGCTCAATTGCCCTGCATTTATGTCATTCAGGATAACAGCACAATACGTTACAACAAACGTCAACTTAAAAGTCAATACTACAGGCTTATACGAACAAACGTCTGTCTTTTATTGACCAACCAGAAAGAAACACATAAATTCAAAAGTCGATTTATAGATAACAGTCTATTCCTCCTTGTTTACTCAAAACAGGCACCTGGTTAGTTAAGATAAAATGCTGTGTTGTTTCACAAGGTGTCTACCAAATATGTGTTTTCCTGTTTTCGGAAGATGGAACCCATCTCTAGCAAGGAATCCATAATTGAGGTAATTCACTCCATGGTCAAGAAACCCAAAATGTTGCTCACGGCACCATCGATGTAGCCAGTTTTTCAACTGTAAAATTCTGTTCAATCTCCTTGGTCCATGTCCAACCACTGGGAGGATGTATGAAAAAATAACCTGCGCTCCCAGTTCCTTCACTTTCTGGCCTAGGTCTTCAAAGTCTCTGCATATAGTTTCCATGTCTTTTTTTGCTTTGTAATTTCAGCCACTACCATTTATAATATGTAAACACATGTTTTTATTATTTTAATATTAATGTTTTATTATGATTTGTAAAAGATGGGATTATAATAAATAGAATTAACTGCAATATCAGGCACAGCCAACTGAATGTAAAGAATTCACAGCCCCAGTGGTCGGCCCCCTACAATCGAACACTGATTACCTACCCTAAGGCTGTGTTCACACATTGCTACATACTGTATGTGCACCACCTAAGGCCAGTTTCACAGATTCATGTGGCTGTAAGTCTCTTGACCCAAACTCAGAAGCTCTATATATGCCTTTGAGGCTGCCAGTTCATATCAGGAGACCCAAGGCGTGTCCGTGCATCGTGGTCTGAGTACGGACTGGGAAACCAGATGTCTGAAAACGGCCAAAGGCTGCAGTGATCACTGTTCAATCAGAAGTCATGGCTGCATCCAGGGCCGCCATCAGGGCATTACAGCCGTGACTGGCGTATGGGGCTCAGTGAGCAGAGGGGGCCCGCATCGGGCCCCCTCTTACCTGCTCACCGGGCCCCTACCGGCAGCCACAGGCTGAACCGGGCCCTTAGCGGCGGCCGGCGCTACAGCTGTTTAATGCTATTGACGTGCGGGCCCGCGCCCGCACGTCAATAGTTAACAGCCGTCAGCCGCAGCGTGCAGGTCGCCGGCGTCTGACGTCATTGTCAGTCGACGGCGAGTGCAAGCTGCAGCTGCGTGGAGAGAGCAGGAGCGCGGCAGGTAAGCAGAACTTTTTTTTTTTTTTATTGAGGGGGAGAGGCCCAGGGCAGTAAAGCTGGACACAGAGGGGGCAGTAAAGCTGGACACAGAGGGGGCAGTAAAGCTGGACACAGGGGGGAACAGTAAAGCTGGACACAGGGGGGGCAGTAAAGCTGGACACAGGGGGGGGCAGTAAAGCTGGACACAGGGGGGGGCAGTAAAGCTGGACACAGGTGGGGGGCAGTAAAGCTGGACACTGGGGGCAGTAAAGCTGGACACGGGGGGGGGCAGTGAAGCTGGACACAGGGGGGCAGTAAAGCTGGACACAAGGGGGGGCAGTAAAGCCGGACACGGGGGGGGCAGTAAAGCTGGACACAGGGGGGGGCAGTAAAGCTGGACACGGGGGGGGCAGTAAAGCTGGACACGGGGGGGCAGTAAAGCTGGACACAAGGGGGGGCAGTAAAGCTGGACACGGGGGGGCAGTAAAGCTGGACACGGGGGGCAGTAAAGCTGGACACGGGGGGGCAGTAAAGCTGGACACTGGGGGGCAGTAAAGCTGGACACAGGGGGGGCAGTAAAGCTGGACACGGGGGGGCAGTAAAGCTGGACACGGGGGGGCAGAAAGCTGGACAGAGATGGGGCAGAGTGCTGGACAGAGATGGGGCAGAGTGCTGGACAGAGATGGGGCAGAGTGCTGGACAGAGATGGGGCAGGATTGGACACAGATGGGGCAGAGTGCTGGACACAGATGGGGCAGGATTGGACACAGATGGGGCAGAGTGCTGGACACAGATGGGGCAGAGTGCTGGACACAGATGGGGCAGAGTGCTGGACAGAGATGGGGCAGAGTGCTGGACAGAGATGGGGCAGAGTGCTGGACAGAGATGGGGCAGGATTGGACACAGATGGGGCAGAGTGCTGGACACAGATGGGGCAGGATTGGACACAGATGGGGCAGAGTGCTGGACACAGATGGGGCAGGATTGGACACAGATAGGGCAGAGTGCTGGACACTGATGGGGCAGAGTGCTGGACACTGATGGGGCAGAGTGCTGGACACTGATGGGGCAGAGTGCTGGACACTGATGGGGCAGAGTGCTGGACACTGATGGGGCAGAGTGCTGGACACTGATGGGGCAGAGTGCTGGACACTGATGGAGAGGATTGGACACAGATGGGGCAGAGTGCTGGACACTGATGGGGCAGAGTGCTGGACACTGATGGGGCAGAGTGCTGGACACTGATGGGGCAGAGTGCTGGACACTGATGGGGCAGAGTGCTGGACACAGATGGGGCAGAGTGCTGGACACAGATGGGGCAGAGTGCTGGACACAGATGAGGCAGGATTGGACACAGATGGGGCAGATTGCTTGACACAGATGGGGCAGAGTGCTGGACACAGATGGGGCAGGATTGGACACAGATGGGGCAGAGTGCTGGACACAGATGGGGCAGAGTGCTGGACACAGATGGGGCAGAGTGCTGGACACAGATGGGGCAGAGTTCTGGACACAGATGGGGCAGGATTGGACACAGATGGGGCAGAGTGCTGGACACAGATGGGGCAGGATTGGACACAGATGGGGCAGAGTGCTGGACACAGATGGGGCAGGATTGGACACAGATGGGGCAGAGTGCTGGACACAGATGGGGCAGAGTGCTGAACACAGATGGGGCAGAGTGCTGGACACAGATGGGGCAGAGTGCTGGACACAGATGGGGCAGAGTGCTGGACACAGATGGGGCAGGATTGGAAACAGATGGGGCAGAATGGAGACAGATGGGGCAAGATTGGAGACAGATGGGGCAGGATGGAGAGATCATATGGGGCAGAATGGATACTCATGAGGGCAGGATGGGAGAACATATGGCTGGAGCCTGGAATGAGACACACGGGGGCTAGGATGGCGAATATTACCATAGGGGCTAATTAAGGGATATTATTATTGCAGTGATGTATTTATTTTATTTTTTTGAGTATACTGTTTTAAATGGGGGGGCGGTCCGGTTACTGTGTAGAGTGATACTATGTTGCCTTCTTCATGTGGTGTAATGTAGAAGTTGGGAAAATTAAGTAATGTGTTCTACAAGCGGAACTCGAGATAACTGTTTTATTTCCTGCAGAGACGAGTCCTGGCTGGATGAAGTGATGGCGGTCTGTGCTGGATGAAAGATGAAGGACTTCACCTAGAGACATCACTGGTGAGTCAGTGTTACCTATACACTGACACTATACACTGTATACTATATACAGAGGTCCTGTGTACAATGTCACCAGTGATCACTGTATTACCTATACATTATATACAGAGCTCATGTGTGTAATGTCACCGGTGATCACTGTATTACCTGTACACAGACACTGCTTACTAATTACAGATCTCCTGTGCATAATGGCACTGATGGTGATAGTATTGTGGGTTTTTTCTTTTATTACTGATCAGTATTGTAGTATTCAGTCATTTGTGGTAATATGCGGTCTGGTCATGGTGTAGCGGTATTTGTTCCTTGTATTTTATATTATTCGATCACTGTGGTGGTAATATGTCATCTGGTCATAGTGCTGTGGTATTTGTTCCTTGCATGTAGTATTATAGGTCATTTTAAAAATTGAAAAATAAATAAAAATATACCTAAATTGTATTGCATATTTTAACAAATATTTAGTAGGTTACAGTAGAGTAGGGCCCGGCCAAAAGTGTCTACCATGTTATGGTGGCGGCTTAAAAAATCTTTTGGCCAAAACAAAAGCTGCCGGCTATATGTGTGATCTGGTGATGGGAACTGTCAATGTGTGATAGGTGAGAAGTGGAGATTTTCCAAGAGAGAGCGGTGGGACTGTGGACAGTTCGTGGGGTGGAGCCTGGAGGCGGGGCTGGGGTGGAGCCTGGGCGGAGTTTCAAGGGGGCCCCGAAAATTTTGCCAGTATGGGGCCCCAAAATTTCTAGTGGCAGCCCTAGCTGCATCAGTCACATGAGGCATATAGGACAACATTTCTGAAGCCAAGTAAACAGAAGCAGGACGGATCATAGTTGTAGCATTAGAATAAGTGGGAGTAAATAGGTAAGTACGCATTTGTTAAGATATTTTATCACTATTGTCATGGCTTGTCAAGTTTTTAAACAATGTGGCAAACCCCTTAAAAGTCCCAGTAAACCCCCCTCTTAGTCTGTGTGAGGCCACTACACAGAAGATCACTATGGAACAAACTTTGGAGAGAGTCATTGAGAATGCCAGTCCACCAGTGCACAGCTCAGTATATAGACCTGCACATTGCTATACACTCTGAACACTATGTGGCACCATACTGTTTAAGTAAATATATCATAATAATTTACAAAGGACTGGCGCATGACTTATTCCTACCAAGGACTATACTAAGGACCGGGGGGCACTCATTACGGGCGGAAAACGGCAATACCAGCAGCTAAATAGGAAAGGGTTCTTTACAGTTAGAGCATTCAGACTGTGGAATGCCCACAAGAGGTAGTAATGGCAGACACTATAACTGCTATTATAGTTAATTCAGTGACAAAATCAACAATTGGTGGAGAAAGTTCCAAGTTGATGGACCTAGGTCTTTTTTCAATCTATGTAAATATGTAACGATGTAACTCTTCACTGGATCTTTTATAACAATACGAAAATTACGCAATTATTGATCTATTTTTTTAAATTTCTTTTAGCATCTTATTGGATGTAATATTTAAAGAGCTTGTCTAGGATTTTCTTTACTATGGACCTCAAGGCAAGCAGGCAGTTATTTTCTACCTGAGGCAGCTACCTGCCTGTTGTACTCGCCGCCAGTGATCCAGCTGCTTTGCATCAACAGAGCAGTTTTTCCTCTTCCAGGCTGCTCTGTGGACAGAGGCGGGACAGCCGACTTCATGTTGATTGACAGATGGCTTCCTACAGTCAGGCAGTGTGGGGCCAGCTGTCAATAGGCATGACTTCAAAAGTCACGCCCCATCGGCAGAGCTGAGCAGATGAGAAGCTGCTGTTCTGTCGATGTGACATCAGCGGAAGCCACTGAATCACTGACAAGTGACCTCTTTGCGGCAGCGGAGATCGGTGCCCGGAACTACAGGCAGGTAGATAGCAATAAGCTTCCTGTTAATTTTTAGGAACACTGTTAAAAAAATAAATAGTCATGGATAACCCCTTTAATGAAGAGTCAATCCCTTAAAGACTTTAAACACCTTTGACATGGGAAAAATAATTTTACATATGTTAATAGTTACCTTTCAGTAATGAAATTGTACAATGTTTCAGTCTTCAATCTTCATTCCTTCATTAATTTCCAGACTTCCCTGATAAAGATTGTAGCCTGACTCAAATTTCAGATTTTTCTCTGTGTGACTGCAGAATAATGAATCCCCCAGTGAACAATGTGATTTGCCAGTTTCTGAGCTGGGAATTGAGGTTATGTACGTGCTATACATACTTCCGGCAGGAGCTCGTCTAGTGGGCGTGGTCTAAGTCCATTCACTTGTATGGAGCTGGGCTACGCCCTCTAGTTGGCCACACACACTGGATGACCATGCCACTAGTCGGGGCGTGGCCTCGCTCAATATAAGCCTATGGAGCTAGGCCACACCCACTGGATGGGCTCTGGCTGGGGGCATGTACAATGCATACATACCCTCCTGTCCATGCTCAAAATCCGGTGGATCCCCGCAGCGCAGTGTGTGTGTCGGGGGATTCATAAGACTGCAGTCACACAGATTGGATTTGGATCAGACAACCTCTTTAATAGAAAATGTGAACATTACATGTGCCTTCATAAATGTCAGGCGAAAGTGCACGTGCAGAGAAAAGTACTTTACATAAGAGAAAATGCAATTAGAACCTGGCTTGATTTTCTAGTGCTCTTTACTAATCAGTATTGTTGTGCTAATATTCTCATTATTCCCTAGTTATTTATTTATATGGATACGGTTTCCTTAATTTTGAAGCATTTCCTTTTTTTAAGAAAGCATTTGCTAAGTGTGTACTGTATTTAGAGACATTAAAATATCATTATTAACCCCTCAGTTCCACAGCCGGTCTTGGCTTTTATGAAGCAGCTGTTTTTCTCACTTTTTTATCACAGCATTCTGAGACCCATAAGTACTTTGCTACTTTTATATTTGCAGGGCAAGTTGTATTTTTTATTGTTATTTTATTATTTTATTATTTATTGTGGAGGCGCGAGTTGTTTTTTTTAATTTAATATTTGTTATATATTTTTTTAAATTTTCAGCCTTTTTTCATAATTTCATATTACCTTCTGTATTGAAAAAAAAAAAGTATAATCTTGCAATTATAACACTGGCCGCTGGAGATATTAGACGTATACTTCCTAAACTTTCAGAAAAAGTTTACAGTACCTTCACTATCAACCCAGGCAGGATTACAAAGACAATTAACACCTCTGTACATCTCAAAACACAGGATTCACCAATCACAATAGGTGGTGTCACATCTGACCCTGCTCCCCCCCCCCCTTTAACAATGACTTTTGCACATGATCAGTAGCTGCTTCAATTCAAAAGATAGAGTCTGATTCAGTCGATTGCTGCTAATGTACATGTAAAGTTACCGAAAGAACAGGAAGTGTGTCTAGGATAGATTGCAAGATTTAAAATGTTTGAATTTAATACAAATTATGATATTGGTAAAAAAAAAACATTGCCAACATTGTTAAAAATACATGTAACTAAAAAATCTGATTTAAGCCTAAGATCATTTTTTATAAACTGTTTTCTTTAATGCTTGGTCAGTTTGATACATATGGTTATTTCATACCTTTACATAATAAAATGTCCCATTTGTGCCATCTAGATGGTAAAATACTATTGCATTTTGTAAGTGCCCTAGAAAGTAATAGTGCTCATTTTGCCCCTTTCAAAATAATAATGCCTTTTGTATGCTCCTTTAACAGTTATAATACCTCTAGTACCCCTATAGTGTAAAAATGCCACTTAAGTGCCCACTAAAAAGATAATATTGTCACCTGAATGTCACTAAAAACTAATAATGTCCTCTGGTGCCCAAACAGCCCCACACACTATGTTGTTCCCAAAGTCACCCACACACAGTATGATGGACCTCATAGCTCCCCCACATAATATGATGCTCCCACACACATTATGATGGATCCCCCCACACTCAACATACAGTATAATGGACACCACACCACCTTACAGTATGGCCTACTCCAATGCCCCTACACACAGTATGATGACCCCCACAGCCTCCCACACACAGTATAAATACCACACAGCCCTCTTTTTCCAAATTAAAAAAAGCATAGTGCCCCGTGCTTCAATTATGTCTCAGTTCTTAAGTGCTTGTTAGCTTCATAGTTAGTTAAGACCACAAAATGGCTGAGCTGTTGGTATGTAGGTAGGTCACTGCCAACATATACCTGCTGCTGACTCATGAGTCCAGTCAGAAGGGCTTGCAGCTGTGTTGGCAGCTGTCGGTGACCGGTTGGCTTTGATAGTGGTAGTTTACATTTCTTACTCATTTATGAATTGAAGGCTCGCAAATACCATATTACTAAGCATTATTGACTTCCTTCAGCTACAAGTATTTGCATTGTTTATCGTATTGTTTGGACAGTAAAGTTAACATTTGCAGATCTTAAGCCAAAACAAAGTTTTGCAGCAAACTCACAAGTGAACACATGCGTGTCCAAAGTAAGGATCACAGCCAGTGTTAATAAGATGGGCAAAATAGATCTTTTCCACCAAATGTATCCTGTAGTCTACAATATTGTGTCATAACTTAAGATTTGTAAAATACATTACAAAGCAAAGTGCAGCCTATACAGAAACTTTACTGTGATTATCGTTTGTCAGCCTGCCCTGTTCTATGAGGTGTAAAGTTCCCCTTGAGGAGAGCGCCAAGTTGGCGCCCAGAGAGCTGTGGGTCAGCAAATGCTCCCTGTGAAAAAGCTATGCAAATAGCCTCTTCAGAGAGTAAAGGTACTGTCACATTTAGCGACGCTCCAGCGATATAGACAACGATCCGACCTAAACTAGATCGCTGGAGCGTCGCTGTTAGGTCGCTGTAGAGATGTCAAACACAGCAACTCCAGAACGATGCAGGAGCGATCCAGTGACGTACTTATCGTTCTCGCTGGTTGTTAGCCCTGTGAAAAAACATTGCAGGCATCGTTGCTTTTGCTGTCAAACATGATGAATCACGCCGACCTGATGACCAAATAAAGTTCTGGACTTTCAGCTACGACCAACGATGTCACAGCAGAATCCTGATCGCTGTTGCGTGTCAAACACAACGAGATCGCTATCCAGGATGCTGCAACGTCACGGATCGCTGTCGTTATCGTTGTAAAGTTGCTCAGTGTGAAGGTACCTTAAGAAAGCAGGGTCTCTACTGCTACCTATTGGGTATAGCAATACTAGAAATCAATATTGACCCTATAAAGAGCTGTGCCACATGACCTAGGATATAAAGCGAAACTAGAGTCCTCTCCAAAAGGTAAAATAATTCCATCAATAGACAGTTGTTTTGGGGTTCTTGACTCTCAACAGTGCAAAATACGACTGTGATGGCAACCAGTCTTCTACTTCGCACTAAACCCATAAGCTACCCAGGCTATAACCGTCAGATTATATGTGCAAACGGTTATATATCTGGCAACAAAAAGAAAAAAAAAGTCTCTGTATTTATAGATACATTGGTAATAATATTGTAAAGTATCATTTGGAAAGTCACACTTATTTATGTGGAACATTCAGCTTCTGTTGAGTAAAGGAGATAGAAGAGATATCTATAAGAATAGATGCGATCATGAAAACAAGTAATTTCTTCACTTTTCATCATCCACATTTCTTATTTCCCAAGGGGTCCTAAACTGCAGTTGAGCTTTCATTGAGTGTGCACTTGGTTTATAGAGTTTTTGACTGTAGGAATTTTTGTGTTATGCTTTTCTTTTTTTTTGCTTCCACAGGGCAAGAGTGGGGTCATTATATGTTTTACACATTTAGCAATCAAAATTAGATCCTAAAACCTGTGCTCCCACTCTTAACAATTGTGAGCCCCAGCAAAACATCCTCAACTTCACTGCCTTGGCAATCCACCTGCACCCTCATTCCTCTGCTGTCTCTACTTTGCCTGTCCCATTGTCCAAGAAATACATTTCAAATTTCTGAAGCAAACATGACATTATAATCTGACTCCTGGATACGTCTCAGCTTCAATCTCTCCATAGCTCACCACACAATCTCCATTCAGTTAAAAACTTATTTCCTTTTCTCTCCAATTATCAGGTCCTCAACCCAAAAGCTTCTTATATTGTTTCGCTATACTCTGGAATTTACTACCACAACATGTCAGACTTTCTCCCACCATCGAAACATTTAAAAGTAACCTGAAAAGTTTTTAGAAATTCATACACTCCACGATAACCCATTTGCTAATACACTATAATATAAGCAACTTCTATCCTCTAGTACTGTCTCCTTAAAGTACCACTTTTTTATCCATCCCTTTGTCCGAGTGGAACACAGCGACATGACGTGGTTCAAAGTAGATTGAGATGTCAGACAAGGCTGCATTCTGTAACCATTTTGTTTCAATTTATATGCATTAGCTATTTTCAGGAAAGCTGGGCTTGCTGAAAAAGAAGAAGGAATCAAAATTTTTGGACGAATCATCAACAATCTTAAATACACAAACAATACAGCATTGATAGCAACATACATAGATGGAATGAAGAACTTATTACGGAGTGTCAAGATGGAAAGTTCGAAAGAAGACAAAGAATTGACTTCTGCCAGGAAAGACCTGGTCTCATTTAAGATTGGCAGTGGCAAACTGCAAGTTGTAAAGGACTTCAACCTACTTGAATCAATGATCATTCAAGATGCAACAACGACAACGGAAGTTAATAGGAGAATCTTCAAATCAAGGAAAATTTCACTGGCAAAGAAGACATGAATCACACATAGTCTGGTCTTTTCTGTAGTAACATATGGGTGCAAATCCTGGATGATAAAGAATCAAGACAAAAGAAGAATTTAAATGTGCTGGTGGAGAAGGATATTATTAATGACGTGGATGGCAAGATGAACAAACAAATGAATTTTGGAACAAATCAAGCCAGACTTGTCAGTCAAAGCAAGGATCACCAAGTTACAACTTGCCTATTTTGGACATATCATAAGAAGAAAGCAATCGATGGAGAAGGACATCATGGTCAGAAGAATAGAAAGAATAAGGCAATTATGAAAATCAGCAACCTGATGGCTTGATACTATAAAAATAATGGTGTAGAAAACCCTGGTGGACCTATCTGGGCTTGCACAAGATCGATCTTCCTACAGAGCAGCATTCATCCATCAATTTGCCATTGCTTTTTGATCAATCCAAAGGCCATTAATTATATGTTAGCAGTGCACTAAAATATAAGTGTAATGCATGTAGTTTCCAATTGGCTGGTCGGCATCTTCACCGGTTTTCAGCCATGTACTGGCACCAGGTAATAGCTTTTAAAACCTGCGAGATAACTGATGTTCTGGAAGTCACTTTTCTCAATACAAGTTATGGGACGCAGAGCAAAGCTAAAGAATTTTTTTCTGGATTCTTTTTTTTTTTGCATTGAGAAGATATTAAAAAATTACCTCTGCTTAACACAATCATTGTGTGACTTCGCCGATCACAACTGAAGTCACATAGTGCCAGAGTGATGCTAAATGGGTGAAGACTTCTAATAATGAGTATGTGACTACATGCATTACACTTACATACGTGATACCTACTGTAAGTTCTTTTTCTGTTTAGAGGAACACAATCCAAGGAGCATCAGTATCAGGTAACCCCTCCTCACCCGACTTGTTGGGGTAGACTGGTTAATTGGTTTACCTACACTCCTCTCGGGCCCCTCTGATTTTTCAGTGGTACTTGATGGGCTTATAACTTTTTTCAACCATACAAAATATAAAGGGAGAGAGCGCCTACAGAGTGCCTGGAGAATCAAAAATGTCCCTCATGATAAAAAACATACTGTACTTGATGATAAGGAATAGCATAACATGTGACACTACTTAGACATATGGAGAGTCCTATGGGTTGTTAGAGCATTATGCCGGTACATTCTCCCAGACATCTGTTTTCTCTTGTTAGACACACAACATCAGCAGAACCACTTGCTCGTGTATCACACACATGAGTAGATGACACGTGAACATCATGTTCTTAGTTTCCGTAAATCTAATTATTGTTTTGAATAATAGGTTATTGAAAATGCAGAAAACAAAGAAGAAAAATGAGGAGTTCTTGTACTGTTTGCCAATCAATATTCATTCTCTCAGATACAACACATCTCCGAATTTAAGTAATTATGAGGCGAAACCTGTGCTCTTCTGTTCACATGTAACAATAGAAATTCATTTAGCATTGTTTGCTTTAGTCAACTTGACTTTTTATGTTGTGTTTTTGGACAGATTCTCATAAAATCATGGACTGCCAACTTTTTTTATGAACACATTAGATGACCATAATAAATCTTTAGGATTCTAAGTGATGGATGTCTACAGATCATAAATCCTGTATGAAGAAGTTAGCTGCATTCACTGTGAACTGTAAAAAGGAGGATAAATACAGTCATAAAAATCTGAACAAAGCTCTCTGCTAAGAAAAAAAAAAAAGGAAAAGGGGAAAAAAGTGACCTTTTTATAGAGTTATCCAGGAATTCCTGGACACTTGACAATCCTGACTATAACTGTCAGACAGATAATGTGAGTATAAGATGTTAACCGAGGACAGGAGAGCTAGACAAGAACCACCAGTTCAGTAAGAAAAAAGAAAGTCAACCTTCCTACCGGATGATTTCCAACGTTCTGGCCCCTAAAGCCCTCAGCAATCAACAGAAGGGAAATTGTAGCTTGTCTAACATTTTCAATGTAGCGACACCACTAGAGTGTAGGTAAATTTATGAGTTGAAGATTAAAAAGGCTCAAGGGACCACCTAAATGTTACTAAACGCCAGACAGATTTTTTTATTGTATGTTCCCTATTGTATTTAGTCATTCTAACAATTCATACCATCGTGCTGTTTTATATGATGAGTAATGCCAATTTATTGCCTCTACAGGTAAAACATTCAAAGAAAGATAGAAAGCAACTAGATGACAGTAGACATTGGGAATGTTCCAAGATGGACTCAGCGGGGATGGAAGCTGTACCCAAACGTTGTATTACAGCATATTGTCTGGGATTAATCATAATAAGAAAGAAACTCATAAAAAGACAAAAGATCATGGCAGAAATTCCTGAAAAAAAAGTGGTGGAAAATATAAGTGCTATATAAAGAAAAAAAAAATACATACAATGCCCTTGCAAAAAATCAAGATGTGATGTAAAGCTGTAGTCCTCATAAACAGCAGGGACACTAGAATAATATTTTCTTAACAATGTGTTGTCTGAATGGTTGGTACGTATAAATCCAAGAAAAAACACTGCACAGTATGGCCTCATACCCATACTACTGTATGTGGGTGTTTCCGACTTGGAGCGTCCACAGAACCACGCAATGTTCACTTCTGTTTGGTAAATGACACAACTAGTTTCCTAGGGTCAACATTTCCTAGATTATCAGGAAGGAACTACAGACACCCAGTATTATTTAGCTGTATATAATGAAAGTAAAATTGTGGAATTACAAGGACTTTATATGGCAATATTATATACACGTTTCAAGGTAATATTATTTGGATATTTTTGTGGTGAAAGATGTTAGATCCACCCCGACTTGATAAAGTCGGAGTGGAGAATGTAGATTTTGCATATGGACATGCATGTACAAATAGAAGCACTCATTCAGAATATATTTTCCAAATATCCCCCCTAAAGTTCTTGTCACATATGACAATTGTCACATATACAGTACACATGCCACCTGTGGTGCTAGCCATAATGTCCTTACCAAGGCATGGTACTCTAATTTTTGCCATTGTTGTCCTATAGAGCCCAAACCGAGCTTATGTCTGTCCATGTCTTATCTCTTTAAAGGCACGGATGATTGACCTCGTGGAGACCAAAACATCCAACACCGCGGAGACACCATCACGTGTTTCTCAACGCAGTGATCCAGAACACTGCCCCCAAATATGCAAATGCATGTTTTCCTTTATTGGATGCTGCCCTTCCCTTGGTTGTTCCTTCCCGGTGAAAGACCTGGCTATTCACTGCCTGCATTGAGAAACACGTGATGGTGTCTCCGCAGCTCCTCTACTTGCATTTGCATGTTTGGGGGCAGTGTTCTGGATCACTGCATTGAGAAACACGTGATGGTGTCTCCGCGGTGTTGGATGTTTTGGTCTCCACGAGGTCAATCATCCGTGCCTTTATAGACTTTCTACTAGGCACTGCTCCTGATAGCCAGTTTCCAACTCCACACTGATGAGGGGCAAAAACCCCGAAACAGCTGTCTGTGGATGGATACCATGCTTGGCATAGGTGGTTTTCCTTTATTGGATGTTTTCCTTTATTGGATGCTGCCCTTCCCTTGGTTGTTCCTTCCCGGTGAAAGGCCTGGCTATTCACTGCCTGCGTTGAGAAACACGTGATGGTGTCTCCGCAGCTCCTCTACTTGCATTTGCATATTTGGGGGCAGTGTTCTGGATCACTGCGTTGAGAAACACGTGATGGTGTCTCCGCGGTGTTGGATGTTTTGGTCTCCACGAGGTCAATCATCTGTGCCTTTATAGACTTTCTACTAGGCACTGCTCCTGATAGCCAGTTTCCTACTCCACACTGATGAGGGGCAAAAACCCCGAAACAGCTGTCTGTGGATGGATACCATGCTTGGCATAGGTGGTTTTCCTTTATTGGATGTTTTCCTTTATTGGATGCTGCCCTTCCCTTGGTTGTTCCTTCCCGGTGAAAGGCCTGGCTATTCACTGCCTGCGTTGAGAAACACGTGATGGTGTCTCCGCAGCTCCTCTACATGTCTTATCTCTTGTCATAATTTGCTCAGCACAATTGGATATAATTTAGGCTTTTCTTGTCTCCTTCATATATCTGATCACATGGGGATGTGCGTATATTCTGCTGATGCCACCGATATTACAGCAGCCGCTCAGAGAACCCGTGTGCCTTGTGAATGAGCAATGTAATTGTCACGTTGTGATTCTGTATCAGCACTTCTCCATATAACGTTCTCACCAGAATTAGTCAATGGTTTCATGTTAAAATGACAATGTCCCTTTGTTCATCGTTTCACAACTAGCACTAGAGGAGAGTATGAGAAAACAGCAGCTCTGGGAGTAGAAGAATACAGCATGTAAGTCATCGCGGGGATATGAGGTGGGCAAGGAGATGTAGCATAGATTGATGTCAGCAGCAAATGTATCCGCCCTTTGGCTACCTGGCCCATGGGTGTTGTAAAGTCTTATTATATATAATGCTTCAAGTCTTTTATGTCTCATTTGTATGACAAAATGTTTTCTGTTAGTGTTGTACATAGAAAAGAGAGGGGCTGTATGACAGAGACCAAAATGGGCCCCAAGTACTTGCCACCCAGATGGGGTTTTCCCCCTTAAAATGGTTGTCCGGCCTTGGGCTACAATTTTGCAATAAAGGTACGTCACACTGGACGATATCGCTAGCGATCCGTGACGTTGCAGCGTCCTGGCTAGCGATATCGTCCAGTGTGACACGCAGCAGCGATCAGGCCCCTGCTGTGACATCGCTGGTCGGGGCAGAAAGGCCAGGACTTTATTTCGTTGCTGGATCTCCCGCTGACATCGCTGAATCGGCGTGTGTGATGCCGATTCAGCGATGTCTTCGCTGGTAACCAGGGTAAACATCGGGTTACTAAGCGCAGGGCCGCGCTTAGTAACCCGATGTTTACCCTGGTTATCATCGTTAAAGTAAAAAAAACAACCACTACATACTTACCTACCGCTGTCTGTCCCCGGCGCTGTGCTTCTCTGCTCTGGCTGTGAGCGCCGGGCAGCCGGAAAGCAGAGCGGTGACGTCACCGCTCTGCTTTCCAGCCGCTGTGCTTACACAGGGCAGAGAAGCAGAGCGCCGGGGACAGACAGCGGTAGGTAAGTATGTAGTGGTTGTTTTTTTTTACTTTAACGATGGTAACCAGGGTAAACATTGGGTTACTAAGCGCGGCCCTGCGCTTAGTAACCCGATGTTTACCCTGGTTACCGGCATCGTTGATCGCTGGAGAGCTGTCTGTGTGACAGCTCTCCAGCGACCAAACAGCGACGCTGCAGCGATCCGGATCGTTGTCGGTATCGCTGCAGGGTCGCTTAGTGTGACGGTACCTTAACTCTGTGACTGCAGACTTGTGAATCCTTACATTGTGAGCACAGTCACATGCAAACTAGATGGACGGATATGGTCTAGTTGGAATAAGGCCAGAAGTATGCAATCACATCATTGTAGTCATGTGATGACCACTTCCTTCCGGCGTGGGCACCAGAGAATCCTTACTGCACAGTGAGCGTGATGTGAGAATTCACAAGTCTCCACTCACATAGAGGGACTGCAGATGAGTTGCCCGTCAGGGTTCTGGGGTACTCGGTACCGGGTCCGGTCACAATTAGATGGGTGGTCACGGTGGCAGCAACCCGGTCCTTGGCCCTGGGCTCCCAAGTAAAAGGGACGGTCTTTAAAGGGTTGTGGAAATAGTGATAGTTCATGACGCCACCTGTGGTTCTCGGTCAGAGGTGACTGATGCTGCTTAAAGGGGTCTTCTGGGGCGATGGTGCTGCAGCTAAGATGGTGTCGCTTCCCACAGGTGAAGTGGGGTCCCCAGGGCTCCTGGTGTATTTGGCAGGGATGGTGAATGCCGACAAATAAATGGAAGACACAGGGTCGCAGTCTTTACCTGGTTTACTGGTGTTAAGCAGCCTCAGTCCATGGTACTGGCAACGGGTATAGACGGAGTTCTGGCAGCCTGAAGACAGGTGGAAATCCCCTTGACAGGTCAGTTAGGGAGCCTTCCACTATGTGCTGGTCTGTAGTCCCTTGCTGCCTGTAGTTTTCTAACAAGGTCCTCTTTCTTCCCTGTCCAGGGACAATACCTGCATGATACGCAACTTGAGCCATCTCTTTGGTGTCTCTGTCCACGGTGACTCCGGAATCTGATTTCTGCTGTACCTCAGGTATTATGGGGAAAGTCCCTTTTAGTTTTCTGCCCTCCGGTTCTGCTGTGGGACCTGTAGTTCCTCACAACCTCGGGCTCCCGGTGCCCAGTTTCTGCACTCAGCTTAGAGAGGCTCAGTTGCAGCCCTCCTCTGGCTCCTAAGTCCTTCTGTGTTTTCCACTGTCTGCTACCAACTGTCAGCTGTCCGCTTGTCTGCACCAGACTAAATGACTCCTCCTCCAGACCAGGATTTATATAGAGAAGTTCCCCTTAAACCTGGTTTAGAGCTCCCCTTTCTGGCCTGGACTCAGAAAGTGTTGCATGTAAGATTCCCTGCCAAAGGGATCCCTCCTGTCTCCAGGCATGGCATTACCCTCCTCGAGGGGAAGGCAGCACCACTGTGGTACCCGAACTCGTGGGGTGCCACACAGACTTGTAAACTAAGGCAGGAAAACCATTTTAATTTCATGAACCTTTGTTTGGTAATACAGTTCACTGTAAAGAGGGGAATTCAGCTGAGGTTGTTATCACCCAAGGCCTAAAGGGATAATACCAACCAGAGCCCGGACCCCATCTCTCAAAGGGCAACATAGCAGCTGCATGATTTGCCTCTGGTTTGCCATATTTCATGGATGGTTTAAATAATAATTAATATATTCTGCAAAATAAGTGGGAATAAAACTATTGGCTTGATTTTACTATCTTTATTTAAATATTTTATCTTCTCTATGGTTAAATATTTTTGGGGGTTATTATTGTCCTCTCTGTTTTACTGATATCATGCGCCACAGTGCTGGGTCACATGTGCTACCCAATGACATCAATGAATGTGCTGTTAGCACGTCTCAGTGACACCTCTTGTGATGTTGTGTCTCGGATCTGGTTTAGGATGTATGCACAAGGGAACAGTCTTTTGTACCATTGGTTTACACAGAACATGGAGTCAGTGTCCACAATAAGGCATAAATACATATAGCAGAAATATAAAAAAGTTAAAAAAAAACAGAAAAAGCCTCAGGTGTAGAGGACATCAATTCATCAAAAAAGTGTGTTTCATGGTAGGGAAACTGTAGGCCAATGGATCACCATAGCGTCATAATTGTAATATATGAACCATTAAAGTGCTTAGTGTGTACAAAATGCAGCCATGGTACCCTATACATGTAATATGTGGACAAACCCAAAATGTGGATGTGAAATCAGCTAGAGATCGCAACCAAGTTAACAGAGCATAATACCCAGTAATTGATAAAAAACAATTGCATATAGAAAATTAGGTGCATCAACTAGCTGAATCAAAATCAAGGTGATCAAAGTAAAGCCAGCTTACCCATACTATTGCCTGTCTGATGAGATGTCTGGTGCAGCCCCGATGCGCATCTCGCGTGGACTTCCTCAGGGGGCTGTAACTGTATGTGTCTGAGGGTGTTTTTATACATGTCAGGATAGATGCTTGTTTAAATCAGCGCCATATATGGCACATGCTCATTGTCCAAGAAGTTGTCCTCGAGGGTTCTTGAGACAGCTGCCCAGCGAAACATACGTTGCAGCCCTGGGGATTTCTATGTCTGTGTTGTTCTCTTCATGGTATGATTATTACTGGTGGCAGCTAAGATTTGTTTCACTATATCTAATAATTTATCCATGTGTTCTATGCCTTATTAATTTCCTAAATTTATTTCCTGACATTTTCTTTTTTGCTATGTACTATATATGCAGTTGTAGAGAATACAGCACTACTATTATTACACCCATTCCCATTACGTTTTTTCTGCTAATCTTCTTTGGTGCACAGCTCCCCACTATTTTTAATATTTTTTTTAATCTATATGCATTTATAAATTTATACTTTTATTAAGAGTCTTATTGATTCTGTTATTATTCAACTTGTTGATAAGTTATTTATTTATTTATTTATTCAGCTGATGGTGATGGTATATAACTTATGTTCTGGCACATTTCAGCAATAGAAGTTGCCACAAGATGCAACTGAGAGGTTATAGAAGGCAAATGATGCATAATTTTGTTTAGACTCATCTAAGTAAAAAAAAAAATATCCAAAGGAGTACAACCCCAACTAGTAGCCAATTCCCAGGTCTGGTGAACTAAGGCACATAGTGTGGTTGCCACAAGTGTCCTACAGCCTGTACTAAGGCATATAGTGTGGTTGCCACAAGTGTCCTACAGCCTGTACGAAGGCATATAGTGTGGTTGCCACAAGTGTCCTACAGCCTGTACTAAGGCATATAGTGTGGTTGCCACAAGTGTCCTACAGCCTGTACTAAGGCACATAGTGTGGTTGCCACGAGTGTCCTACAGCCTGTACTAAGGCATATAGTGTGGTTGCCACAAGTGTCCTACAGCCTGTACGAAGGCATATAGTGTGGTTGCCACAAGTGTCCTACAGCCTGTACTAAGGCATATAGTGTGGTTGCCACAAGTGTCCTACAGCCTGTACTAAGGCACATAGTGTGGTTGCCACAAGTGTCCTACAGCCTGAACTAAGGCATACAGTGTGGTTGCCACAAGTGTCCTACAGCCTGCACTAAGGCATATAGTGTGGCTGCCACAAGTGTCCTGCACCCTGCACTAAGGCATATAGTGTGGTTGCCGCAAATGTCCTACAGCCTGTACTAAGGCATATAGTGTGGTTGCCGCAAGTGTCCTACAGCCTGTACTAAGGCATATAGTGTGGTTGCCGCAAGTGTCCTACAGCCTGCACTAAGGCATATAGTGTGGTTGCCACAAATGTCCTACAGCATGCACTAAGGCATATAGTGTGGTTGCCACGAGTGTCCTACAGCCTGTACTAAGGCACATAGTGTGGTTGCCACGAGTGTCCTACAGCCTGAACTAAGGCATATAGTGTGGTTGCAACAAGTGTCCTACAGCCTGCACTAAGGCACATAGTGTGGTTGCCACAAGTGTCCTACAGCCTGCACTAGGGCATATAGTGTGGTTGCCACAAGTGTCCTACAGCCTGTACTAAGGCATATAGTGTGGTTGCAACAAGTGTCCTACAGCCTGCACTAAGGCATATAGTGTGGTTGCAACAAGTGTCCTACAGCCTGCACTAAGGCATATAGTGTGGTTGCCACAAGTGTCCTACAGCCTTCACTAAGGCATATAGTGTGGTTGCCACAAGTGTCCTACAGCCTGAACTAAGGCATATAGTGTGGTTGCCACAAGTGTCCTACAGCCTGCACTAAGCCACATAGTGTGGTTGCCGCAAGTGTCCTACAGCATGCATTAAGGCATATAGTGTGGTTGCCACAAGTGTCCTACAGCCTTCACTAAAGCATAAAGTGTGGTTGCAACAAGTGTCCTACAGCCTGCACTAAGGCATATAGTGTGGTTGCCACAAGTGTCCGACAGCCTTCACTAAGGCATATAGTGTGGTTGCAACAAGTGTCGTACAGCCTGTACTAAGGCATATAGTGTGGTTCCCACAAGTGTCCTACAGCCTGCACTAAGGCATATAGTGTGGTTGCCACAAGTGTCCAACAGCCTGTACTAAGGCATATAGTGTGGTTGCCACAAGTGTCCAACAGCCTGTACTAAGGCACATAGTGTGGTTGCCACAAGTGTCCTACAGCCTGAACTAAGGCATACAGTGTGGTTGCCACAAGTGTCCTACAGCCTGCACTAAGGCATATAGTGTGGTTGCCACAAGTGTCCTGCACCCTGCACTAAGGCATATAGTGTGGTTGCCACAAGTGTCCAACAGCCTGTACTAAGGCATATAGTGTGGTTGCCACAAGTGTCCAACAGCCTGTACTAAGGCATATAGTGTGGTTGCCACAAGTGTCCAACAGCCTGTACTAAGGCATATAGTGTGGTTGCCACAAGTGTCCTACAGCCTGAACTAAGGCATATAGTGTGGCTGCCACAAGTGTCCTGCACCCTGCACTAAGGCATATAGTGTGGTTGCCGCAAATGTCCTACAGCCTGCACTAAGGCACATAGTGTGGTTGCCACAAGTGTCCTACAGCCTGAACTAAGGCATATAGTGTGGTTGCCACAAGTGTCCTACAGCCTGCACTAAGGCATATAGTGTGGTTGCCACAAGTGTCCTACAGCCTGCACTAAGGCATATAGTGTGGTTGCCACAAGTGTCCTACAGCCTGCACTAAGGCATATAGTGTGGTTGCCACAAGTGTCCTACAGCCTGTACTAAGGCACATAATGTGGTTGCCACAAGTGTCCTACAGCCTGAACTAAGGCATATAGTGTGGTTGCCACAAGTGTCCTACAGCCTGCACTAAGGCATATAGTGTGGTTGCCACAAGTGTCCTACAGCCTGTACTAAGGCACATAGTGTGGTTGCCACAAGTGTCCTACAGCCTGAACTAAGGCATATAGTGTGGTTGCCACAAGTGTCCTACAGCCTGAACTAAGGCATATAGTGTGGTTGCCACAAGTGTCCTACAGCCTGCACTAAGGCATATAGTGTGGTTGCCACAAGTGTCCTACAGCCTGCACTAAGGCATATAGTGTGGTTGCCACAAGTGTCCTACAGCCTGTACTAAGGCACATAGTGTGGTTGCCACAAGTGTCCTACAGCCTGAACTAAGGCATATAGTGTGGTTGCCACAAGTGTCCTACAGCCTGAACTAAGGCATATAGTGTGGTTGCCACAAGTGTCCTACAGCCTGCACTAAGGCATATAGTGTGGTTGCCACAAGTGTCCTACAGCCTGTACTAAGGCATATAGTGTGGTTGCCACAAGTGTCCTACAGCCTGCACTAAGGCATATAGTGTGGTTGCCACAAGTGTCCTACAGCCTGTACTAAGGCACATAATGTGGTTGCCACAAGTGTCCTACACCCTGCACTAAGGCATATAGTGTGGTTGCCACAAGTGTCCTACAGCCTGCACTAAGGCATATAGTGTGGTTGCCACAAGCGTCGCACCTATGGCCATAAATGAGTGCAGTACAGTACATTTAGTACGGCGTAGTTGGCAAATCATGACTGCGGGATCTGTCTACACTGGGTTTTTTGTAATCTGTAACCATGGAAACACATTGGTCTTTACAAGAGCTGTAGTCACAAAATTGAAAGATATTTTTTACAATACGATTTACGAAGTTGCCCACTTTTTTAAGATGCTTTGTACCAGTATTAAAAAGTCACACTGTACATGCCATTCCACATTTTTTCTCTTTATGCACTTTATATATTTTAGAAAGAAGAAAACTAACTTCATCTAATGCGGACAGCCCCTTCCCAGTTGATGTCTGAACCTTTTACAAGTATTTCCAATAGGACCATACATACGGCGTTAGCCAAACAACATGACCAGGGGTCAAACGCAGCGCGTGCTGCAAGGCTCCTTGGACACAGACGTATAGGGTAGCTACCTCCAATAGGTAGCAATAGCGAGAACGTTTTCCTTCTTCTGGGAGGAGACAGCTTATCTGCATATATTTTTCCCACATAGCACTGCAAATTACACCACATACAATTAGTCTTCTCAATCAAAACCCAAGAGCTTGCAATCAGTTCAAATAATGCATTACCATTACCATTGAATTGCGTTTGTCATTTCTGTCTATAATAGTTTCCTGCACTCCCTTCCATTGTATCACTGTATAGAGGGGAAAGAAAGCGGCACACTCCTCTTTTCCACTATTGAAATCATTTCTCCCATACCAGAAGACAACAATTGCTATTATTCCCTGCGACGGACAGTAACCCCTGAGTGTTGGGTCTAATCGCTGATCTCCAGCTATCGTGGACAGACTGACCCATGGAGAGATTCGCAGCTGAGAATTCCCATGCACAGGGGAAGCACTCCGACACAGAAATAGCACAACAGGTTCCTGCAGGAAATCAGTTGTGGCGAATGCATCCTCAGTTTCCTTTTTTCCCAGCATTGCAGATTCTGTAGACACAGGGGTAAATTACTGACTTTATTTTCTTATTTTTCAATTTGGGTCATTAACATTTATTTGCTTGTAAAGCAATTCATTGGGAAAGGATAAAAACACAAGAGTTTTTGAAGCTTTTTTTTTTTATTTGCTGCTTTTTTAAGGCCAAAAAGAAGCTGCTTTGTACACTACCATCAAAATCTCAGGACCATAAAAAAAATCATGACCATCAAAAACTCAGTACCATCAAAAACTCAGTACCATCGAAAAACTCAGTACGGCTGGTTTCACATTTGCGTTTTTTGCCGCTGCGTTTTAGCGCAAAAAAACACATGCGTTTTTTTTCCTATACTTAACATTAAAAACGCATGCGTTTTTTTGCATGTGTTTTGCCGTGTTTTGCCGCCGCATGCGTCTTTTGTATGCATGCGTTGTGTTGCAGAAATGCAACATGTAGTAATTTTTAGCGGCGTTTTTTTGCCGCAAAAAAACATATTGCTGTCTATGTAAACACATGCGTTTTTAAGCACATGCGTTTGTATGCGTTTTTAAATGCATGCTTTTTAATAAAAAAAGAATACACACTGATAAGACAACCCCAACCCTAACCCTAACCCTAAGGGATCCTAAACCTAACCCTAACCCTAAGGGTTAGGGTTAGGTTTAGGATCCCTTAGGGTTAGGGTTCGGGGTAGGGTTAGGTTTAGGGGGTAAGGTTAGGGTTAGGGTTAGGATCCCTTAGGGTTAGGGTTCGGGGTAGGGTTAGGGTTAGGGGGTAAGGTTAGGGTTAGGGTTAGGATCCCTTAGGGTTAGGGTTAGGATCCCTCAGGGTTAGGGGTAGGGTTAGGGTTAGGGTTAGGATCCCTTAGGGTTAGGGTTGAGGTTAGGGTTAGGGGTAGGGTTAGGGTTAGGATCCCTAGGGTTACTAGGGATCCACACCCTAACCCTAACCCTAGCTATTTCTGTTTATAGTGGGTTTTCTTGTTGATTTTGATGATTGGCAGCTGTCACACACTTCTCATCATGCGTTTAAAAAACGCAAACGCATGAAAAAACGCGTCAAAACGCCATGTTTGTAATAAAACATGTAAAAAAAACGCAGCGTTTAAATGCGTTTACATGCGTTTTTTCAACAAATGCGTTTGCGTTTAAAACGCTGCGTTTTTAAACGCAAGTGTGAAACCAGCCTACCATCAAAAACTCAGTACCATGAAAAAGTCATCATGACCATCAAAAATCTTATGGCGGCATTTTTTTCCTGACTGAAATTGATAACTGTAATGTTTTTAAATCTGCAATATATCAATGCTATCAGTGTTTTTGCATTTTTTTCACCCATAGAAAGCTATTAGAAAGTGAAAACAAATGCACCAAACATTTTGTTGCGGTTTTGGCTGATAAAATTTACTTTCTTAATCATGTACTATAAACAAATCACATGCAATTCACACATAAAAAAGCACTAAAGAAAGCAGCAAAAACACAGCAAAACATATGTTGGGAACCCAGTATTTTTACTACTAAAAGAACAGGTTACAGGAAAAAATACTGAGTATAAATATAGCCTAAGGCTACGTTCCCCTGGTGAGTATTTGGTGAGTTTTTGATGTTGCAGAATATCTGCACTATTTCAGAAACCACTGGAGACTAGACAGAGGAGGGCATGACTTTGGGAGGGTTGGACCTTTAACTCCTGCAGCTTGCATTGCGGTGTTGGTTTTAAACAAGAGTGATGTTGCTTTAAGAGGAAGGAACTTAGTATATTTTTTCTCCTAATGATTTGGCATGAGAAAACAATCGCAGCATGCTGCAAGTAGCTCTGCAAATTGGATCACAAGCACCCATACAAGTCTTTGGGTGCGTGTGAAACATCAGAATGTACTCTGATGTGTTCCTAGTGAAGTCCGACACATGCTGACACAGACAATGGAGAAGATGGAGAAATTAAGTTCTCCATCTTCTCATCAGTTGTGATATGATACTCTCACAGAAGAATCGGATTACACTCGGTTCAAACTATAATAGAGTTTGATCCGAGTGTCATAAGCATAATTGGACCTATTCTCTCACATGAAAGAACATACAGCCGTCTGATGTATGTTCTGGTGCCAAATATGCACCACTATTGATCCCCCATGTTTAAAACATTTTCTGGTTGAAGAGCCACTGCTGCAAACTTACAAGGCTCAACTGCGGTAAAAATCTCCAGAAAATAAGGAGACAGAAATCACCAGAAAATGAAGATAATGTTGGTAGTTGACATTAGAAAAGATATTTAAGACTAGTTTCACATGTCCAACACTCATGGCCTGACTACGGACTGTACTTTATCTCTTTGAGACTGATGAGTTCAGGTGAAGAGACTCGTGGCATGTCAGGTATAGTGGTCGATACTTGGACTGTGAATTGCCAACATTTTTAAACTCGCTATATGAAGATTTGTAGAAAGGGCGTAAATACCAAGTCCAGTACATAGAGGCAGACCATGTGGTTTCCATCATTCTCTTTAGTGATTGGGTCCAGACCTGATTGGTCCTTATTACTTGGGTGGAGAAGGAGGCACCCAGCAAGTTCTTCTTTCCTGGTATGGATCCTGTTTCTTCTATACATGCCACTGACCTATACATTCCACATAGCAAAAGCTTTCTAGTTTTATAAAAGAACAAATCCGGAAAATTTGTTCTACTCGTTGACTTCCGCGAACAAAAATCAACCGGACGTCTTCATTGATTATTCTTCACCAGATGTACGACAGCTGGTCCAACTGCTGAGCACTGCATTATAGATAAGGCTGGAATTAGCTTTTCTTTTAAATCACTGTCTCCAGCTGTAATGACGTGATTTTATTCACTGGTGGAATTCACAAATAGATATCATGTTTATGTATGGTCCCAAGTACAATGTTCACTTCTTACCACTCGTCTACAAAATTCAATCACTTTCTTCCTTCTAAAATGCAGATTTTCCTGCAACCTATTTTACACTATTTGGTTTGTAGTGGATATTTTTTTATTCTTGAAAAACCTTTAAAATAAAAAGAAAATCCATTTTCATTAAAATCTAACACTCTAAGGCAATGTCCATGCCTATGGCTGCCCCTCACTGCTACGGTTTCCTGTAATGTGATCATTCGCCTCCCTATCACTTCTGCACTTGGCATAGGCATCAGGGTGAACCAGTGTTGTGGAGCAAGCATACAAATTATGAAAATGGTGCTGGTTTGGGGGGAACAAGGATGGGCTAGCGTGAGAGCAAGGAAATGTACAGATAAATAGAATGCCATAGAATGAGGAGGACGATGGCAGATGACACGTGAAATAAAGGGGCTGTGAAAGAATGAAACCTGTATTGCTGGCAACCCCAATAATTATACATTGTGATTATATATGTTTATGTCGCTTTATAATTAAAGGGGTGTTCTAGTTTCAGAAAACCCCTGTCCCTAGGCGTAATTTGCTTTAAGAATTTTTTTTTTTACTCAAACTACCCAGGTCCAGTGCTGAGTCTCCATTGCTGCTCCCGATATCTGTTTAAGGTGCTTTCAAGAATTTGAGGGTTTCATAGTGTGCTAGTGCCCTTTTATTTGATATATACAGGCACACAAGGACCCAAGAGGTAAGAGGGCCCACTACTACCTCCAAAGCAGGTAGAATTGTAGATTATGATGAGCTAATGGACTGCAAATGACCCATATATTATCGTTGCACAGAGGCCCTCTTCTGTCTGTGTCCACTCTTGTGGGTGCATGCTACAATTAAGAGCCGAATGTTTCTGGACTTTGCTGGTTATTGAACAATACAGTATTTGTGTCTTATTCCTGAACTTTCCTCTTATTATGGGAAGTTACTTTGTTGAGATTAGGATCACAAATGATGTTAACAAAAGATGTTTTGTAATTTCTTGTATGATATCATTGTAGCCACCTGCAAAGATTAGACTGTGACACCACGAAAGTCATGATGTAATTTCCCTATTGTGTCCTCGGTGGAGCAATATACATCTAACATATCCTGTTATGTCAGATACACACAGGCTAGAAACACATATATACAGTGGGTACAGAAAGAATTCAGACCCCATTTGGTAAATTCAAAAAAGTTCATTTTTTTCACATTAATGTACACTCGGCACCCCATCTAGACTGAAAAAAACAGAAGTGTAACAATTCTTGCAAATTTACTAAAAAAGAAAAACTGAAATATCACATGGTCATAAGCATTCAGACCCTTTGCTCAGACACTCATATTTAAGTCACATGCTGTCCATTTCCTTGTGATCCTCCTTGAGATGGTCCTACTCCTTCATTGGAGTCCAGCTGTGTTTAGTAAACTGATAGGATTTGATTTGGAATGGCCCACACCTGTCTATATAAGACCTTACAGCTCACAGTGCATGTCAGACCGAATGAGAATCATGAGGTCAAAGGAACTGGCCAAGGAGCTCAGAGACAGAATTGTGGCAAGTCACAGATCTGGCCAAGGTTACAAAAGAATTTCTGCAGTACTCAAGGTTCCTAAGAGCACAGTGGCCTCCATAATCTTTAAAAGGAAGAAGTTTGGGACAACCAGAAGTCTTCCTAGACCTGGGCATCCAGCCAAACTAACCAATTGTGGGAGAAGAACCTTGGTCAGAGAGGTAAAGAAGAACCCCAAGATCACTGTGGCTGAGCTCCAAAGATGCAGTAGGGAGATGGGAGAAAGTTCCACAAAGTCAACTATCACTGCAGCCCTTCACCAGTCATGCCTTTATGGCAGAGTGGCCCGATGGAAGCCTCTCCTCAGTGCAAGACATATGAAAGCTCGCATAGAGTTTGCTAAAAAAAAACACAAGAAGGACTCCCAGACTATAGACGAAGATAGACCTTTTTGATGATAATTCTAAGCAGTATGTGTAGAGAAAACCAGTCACTGCTCATCACATGCTCAATACAATCCCAACAGTGAAACATGATGGTGGCAGCATCATGCTATGGGGGTGTTTTTAAGCTGCAGGGACAGGATGACTGGTTGCAAGAAACATGAATGCAGCCAAGTACAGATATATCCTGGATGAAAACCTCTTCCAGAGTGCTCTGGATCTCAGACTTGGCCGAAGGTTCACCTTTCAACAAGACAATGACCTTGAGCAGACAGCTAAAATAACAAAGGAGTGGATTCAGAACAATTCTGTGACCATTCTTGACTGGCCCAGCCAGAGTCGTGACCTAAACCCAATTGATCATCTCTGGAGAGACCTGAAAATGGCTGTCAACTAACATTCATCATCCAACCTGACGGAACTGGAGAGGATCTGCAAGGAAGAATGGCCGAGGATCCCCAAATCCAGGTGTGAGAAACTTGTTGCATCAAGAAGACTCATGGCTGTACTAGCTCAAAAGGGTGCTTCTATTCAATACTGAGCAAAGGGTCTGAATACTTATGACCATGTAATATTTCAGTTTTTCTTTTTTAATAAATTTGCAAAAATTACTACATTTCTGCTTTTTTTCAGTCAAGATGGGGTGCAAAGTGTACATTAATGAGAAAAACATGAACTTTTTTGAATTTACCAAATGGCTGCAATGAAACAAAGAGTGAAAAATGTAAAGGGGTTTGAATACTTTCCACACCGACTGTAGAGTCATGAACTTCACGTTGGAGGACCTATATGATAGTTTGATCAGTATGCCAATAAATTTCTGAAGGGAAAGTAGTAAGACATCATGGTGATAACAGATGAGGTTTTTAGCAGCCTAACCCAGGGTGATCAGCTGATTGCTAGAAGATGGTGGCAGGATGGGCAGGAACAGATTTAATTGTAGGGATAGTGGTGACTTTATGTGGGGAATGATTTCTGCTGATTGCAACAAGTAAACAGGACTGCCCAGAACAACGGCAACCTATTTGCACAGAATGATCTCTAAACAAATTGCTTAGAGCACATTGTATGCTACACTTTTCATACATCACTAAAACAGTTGTCAAGAAAATTTGTCAAGCCTCAGCTAGTGGTCCGCATACACATCAAATGAAAATGGACCCAAGATCAAATGCTCTTTGATGACCCACAACAGACTTTAGACTACATTGGCAAATTTTGGATTTTTTAAACTAATGATGAAGCGAGTGCTTATCGGCTGAAAATAATCCAACCTCTGCTCTGAACAATTACGAATGTTCGTTCGTTAGTCATTGATTGAAACAAACCATTGTTTATTTCACTGATCAGCTAGAGATTGTTCATCACACTCAAAATTGGACAGCATGGCCAATTTTATTTGACATGTACGGGCACCTTAAGGTTTTGTTTCTTTAATTGAGACATACCAACAATGGAAGCTTCAGAATGGTAGCAATGGGGTTAAGTTGTTCTTTTTTGTTTCCTGTTTCCATTCTGATTCATTTAAAAAAGAAACCCAATATGGACGACCCCCTTTAAGTTTTATAAAGCTTCGGAAGACATATAAAGCACCTATTAGTTACAGGACAGACATAACATGATGTCAGCGCTTCTTCAGCCACCACTTAATTTTCTCTTTTATAACAGCTCACAGTCAGAGCGGAGAGCAATTACACAAGAGACAGAATGAAACAAATTGGTTTCCCATTATATGACCATGTTCTTGGACAGTAAAGCTATTAAATGTGTCATTATGATTTTCAATACTTAGCGAGAGATATCAGCAATGACCTTGCAAGACACAAAACAAAATGCTCAGCTCTGACGTATTTCCAGGTCGTCTAATCAACAAGGGAGCCGAAATGTTCCAAAGCGACTAAGCTCGCCGCATCAAGTGTTAGAATCACAAAGCTTTTCATTTCCTTTATGGGAAATCAGCTGTGTGCGTCTATACGTATCAAAACGTACAACTAATGTGTCTGTGTCATAAAGACTATGGGTCAGGATAGTTGCGGCTTTGAAAAGTGGTGGTAACATTTTCGGCACAAGAAGAGGTTGCACTACAATTGAGCAACTTTTAGCGTTATCACATTCACAACAGTTTTACCCAAAATGAGAAAAGCTGTTGTGGATTGAGGATGTGGAATCCCCACTCGTCAAAGTTATAACAAACCGCAGCATTTCTTATGCCACAAATCTTACTCCTGTCCCCTCACACCACTTATTCGGTCAGTATTTTACCTCAATCTTTGTAAGTCAAAATTATGAGTGGATGATAAATCCAGAAGTAGTGACGGGTTTCTATTATACTTTTCCTCTGATTGTTCCTCTCCTGGTTTTGGCTTAAAAATAATGAGGTAAAATATTGACCAAATACTGAACATGTGAATGTGGCCCAAAACCTAACCTATAGATTCCATTTAAGTATCTCAATAGTAAAGGATGACAACAGAGCTGGTTTTGGGGGGGGTTGAACATATTGTTTGTGCCTCCCGATAATCCTTGTAGTTTCAATCCATGCTCACCGATCCACACTATTCTTACATATGGTACATACCGTACATAGTTTACATATAGAATTAATGAGTTTTCTTACAATTACTATCATGTTGTATGTTTCCATGAACTCACCTCTTGGACCCCACCAATCACAAGAATATGCATCGAGTGCATAGTTTGAATGGAAGAGTGATTACAGATGTCCATTAGTGACAGATACTCTGGATATAAAAAGTCTATATAGGTAGAAAAAAATCTATGATCTTCTGGTGAAGCCATTGTTTTGTTGATGTTGATCTATGGTCAGGGTTTTTGTGTTGCCGAAAGGTGAAATTCCTCTTCATCTCTATGCTTTCTAGCAGATGCCAATTTTCTTTCAATTTCCTTTTGTTTCTCAATAGATTTGTACAGATTGTGGGTGACATTAAAGGTGGTAAAAGTTCTGAAATAATTCTTCTTGGTATCATTTTTTTACATGACAAAAAACTGCCATTTTAACAGGGGTGTGTAGATATTTTAGCACAGCACTCGGCTATGTCTGTCAATTCCATACTTTTTGAATGAAGGTACAATGTGCATGGATGATCACTGCACCCTTCATATGTTGGATTTGGGATTCCTTTTTTGTGATCGTTAATGGTTCTGTGGATAGATGGTAGCTTTAATTGCGAGACAACCCTTCAAGTTACAAATCCACAAATTGAATACCATTCTGTTCTGCCATCATAAATCAAAATGTGCTAATAACCATATTTTACTCTTCTAGATGTTACTTACAGACATTTTCTATTATGTATATGGTGCACTTAGGGAAATGCTGAAATACAGATGCATAAGCCTGACTTCAGTTTCAGCTCCAAAATAGGATGTGAGATGAGAATCAGGATCAGAATGTAAAATTATTCATGTATTTCATGGTAATTATAAACCTAAAATAATATGTATGGTTACAAATATTTCTAAGTAAAATCACAGATAATGGATTTTTAAGAATACAACCAGTTAAAGGGGTAGTCCAGTGATAACTTTCTGATTGCTAGGACCTGCACCTTTTAACAGATCGGAATTTTTTATTGCCACTACAAAATGGAGTGAGAGGTCAAATATCCGACTGCTGCGCCATTAATTTTCCATGGAGCTGTCGGAAAAAATTAAGCACCAGTGGTTAAGGGTAGCCCCTTGGGAATGAATGGAGCAATGATTTAGCATGTGAACTGCCTCTCAGTTCTAACGGGGATAAAAATTCTCCATTCTGCTGAGCAGTCGGACCCACATGATTTAACAAGTTATCACCTATCCTTACTGGAATCCCCTTTTAAGTCAAATGTAAAAATCAGTTTTATAAAAATCTGCACATTCCAGCTCTGCTACAACTGTACACACTAGGTCTTCCATAGCTTTTAGCCCATCGCTTTTCCCTGATATCCAAATAATGAAAAGTCCAAATGTAAGAGGGTGTGACACAAAGGATGAGAATCTCCGGGGCTGTGCGGCATTTGTACATGACGACTTCAATCTACTATTTAACCCCTTTCTGACCTCGGATGGGATAGTACGTCCGAGGTCAGAAGCCCCGCTTTGATGCGGGCTCCGGCGGTGAGCCCGCATCAAAGCCGGGACATGTCAGCTGTTTTGAACAGCTGACATGTGCCCGTAATAGGCGCTGGCAGAATCGCGATCTGCCCGCACCTATTAACTAGTTAAATGCCGCTGTCAAACGCAGACAGCGGCATTCAGCTACCGCAGCCGGCCGGGCGGCCGGAAATGACGGCATCACCGACCCCCGTCACATGATCGGAGGTCGACGATGCTTGTACATTGTAACCATAGAGGTCCTTGAGACCTCTATGGTTACTGATCGCCGGTAGCTGTGAGCGCCACCCTGTGGTTGGCGCTCACAGCACACCTGATTTTCTGCTACATAGCAGCGAACATCAGATCGCTGCTATGTAGCAGAGGCGATCGTGCTGTGCCTGTTTCTAGCCTCCCATGGAGGCTATTGAAGCATGACAAAAGTAAAAAAAAAAGTTAAAAAAAATGTGAAAAAATATAAAAGTTTAAATCACCCCCCTTTCGCCCCAATCAAAATAAATAAAAAAAAAATCAAATCTACACATATTTGGTATCACCGCGTTCAGAATCACCCAATCTATCAATTAAAAAAAAGCATTAACCTGATCGCTAAACGGCGTAGCGAGAAAAAAATTCAAAACGCCAGAATTTTGTTTTTTTGGTCATTAAAATGCAATAACGGGCGATCAAAAGAACGTATGTGCATCAAAATGCTATCATTAAAAACGTCATCTCGGCACGCAAAAAATAAGCCCTCAACTGACCCCAGATCATGAAAAATGGAGACGCTACGAGTATCGGAAAATGGCGCAATTTTTTTTTTTTTTTTTTTTTTTAGCAAAGTTTGGAATATTTGTTCACGACTTAGGTAAAAAATAACCTAGTCATGTTAGATGTCTATGAACTCGAACTGACCTGGAGAATCATAATGTCAGGTCAGTTTTAGCATTTAGTGAACCTAGCAAAAAAGCAAAACAAAAAACAAGTGTGGGACTGCACTTTTTTTGCAATTTTACCGCACTTGGAATTTGTTTCCCGTTTTCTAGTAAACGACATGCTAAAACCAATGATGTCATTCAAAAGTACAACTCGTCCCACAAAAAATAAGCCCTCACATGACCATATTGACGGAAAAATAAAAAAGTTATGGCTCTGGGAAGGAGGGGAGTGAAAAACGAACACGGAAAAACGAAAAATCCCAAGGTCATGAAGGGGTTAAACAGGACCCTGCAGAACCTACCGAAAGATGGAGGGTTTCAGGAGGGATGAGTTTAAATGGAGCACTGGTCAGGTGACCATGATAATGCAGTTCCCTAGTATAAAAGGACAGAGGGCGAAAATGGGAAATTTGTCGCCAAGTGAAAGGACGATCAAGACATGAGTCGAGGAAGACATTGAGTCCAAGGAGTCAGAACATGGCAGGATGCATGAGCCAGCGGATTGTGTCACACCTGAAATCAGAACTCAGGCGGTGCCAGGCAAACTCCAGAACCCCCACTGTGCTGGTCAAGACCCGAAGCCTGTCAAGTTTTGGGACCCAGATAATGTCAGCCAAGAATTGAGACCCAGCTCTCATCCCACAGGGTACAAGAGGCATCCACCATCATTCAGGCACCAAGGATCCATGAGGAAATGCCACTTTGGGGTGGAAGCCTGCGGTGGTGAATGGGAGGCATGACTGACATGGGCCGTTGCTTCCAGCACTGACATACGGTACTTGGTTTGTCCTGGATTAGTACAACAGACAGGGCAGGGGCCACTTGAAGCGAAGGAGGTTCAGTAAGTCTTGTTAGACTATATCAGGAGGATTTGTGGCCTAGCAGGAAGAACCAGAGAACCCCGCTATAGCCTGTGTTAGAGGAAGAAGCAGAACAGTGACTCTCATAGTACCTGGATCCTTACCCTGGTCAGAAAGTTATAAAAATATATAATAAGAGAATGTTATATAATGATAAGACAGTTAAACAGTTTAACTAGTTACTTCTGCCTTGTCCCCGGCTGTGTGCTGCATCCAGTCACCTGCTTACAGAAACAAAGTAGGGAAGTAGGGATAGTAAGTATTGAAGTGGGATGCAGTGGGTACTGCAAAAGAAATTAACCTTAGTAGCCCATCAGCAATTTAGAAATAAAGCACATGTCTCATTATTATTATATTAATATATATATATATATTATAATCTTTACAATTACTGACCATAATAAGTGCTTATAATTTTGCTTGATTAAATGCAGACTATATATATATATACAGTATATATAAAGCTGAGTGTATATAAGTGTGTATGTATCAAGCCCCGCCCACTCCACATAGCCACACTCACTCACACGCAAAGCCCCGTTCACACGGCCCATGTTATTAGCGCACATGGGCGGCGACACACTCACCTCAAAAGCCACCCTGCAAAACTCACCAGCTGCGATGTCCCAGCCACTGCGAGCTACAATCAGGGCCCTTGCTTTCAGAGTATCAGTACGCGGCAGGCACAGGCCACATCTAGCTCCATCGTGTCTAGAATGAAGTTGCTTCTGTGAGGCATGACGTCAAGGGAAAGAGAGGAGCCTCATGGATTACACCGCTGTGCTCAATACAGGAAGTTGCTGTGCACATGTGAGGGGAAGAGAGGAGTGAGGTGAAAATGAGAGGAGTGAGGTGAAAATGAGAGGAGTGAGGAAAAAATAGTGGAGTGAGGGGAAAATAGTGGAGTGAGGAAAAATGAGAGGTGTGAGGTGAAAATGAGAGGTATTTGGAGAAAATTAGAGGACTGAGGGAAAATAGTGGAGTGATCAGAAAATGACAGGTGTGAGGTCAAAATGACAGGTGTGAGGAGGGAAAATGAGAGGACTGAGGGGGAAAATGAGAGGTGTGAGGGGGAAAATGAGAGGAGTGAGGGGAAAATGAGAGGAGTGAGGGGAAAATGATAGGTGTGATGGGAAAATGAGAGAAGTCAGCTGCAGTATGAGGCTGTGTATAGAGAAGAGTGAGGCGCTGCAGGTGGAAGCTGTGTATAAGGCCATATTCACACATTCAGTATTTGGTCAGTATTTTACCTCAGTATTTATAAGCCAAAACCAGGAGTGGGAGAAAAATACAGAAGTGGTGGTGACGTGTTTCTAATATACTTTTCCTCTGATTGTTTTAGCTAATATTGAGGAAAAATACTGACCAAATAACGTGTGAATGAGGTCTAAAGGAGTCAAGTGTGGTGCTGCAGAAGAATTAGGCCGGCGTCACACTCAGCGTAGGGAAATACGGTCCGTATTTTACAGGCGTAATATGCAGAAATGATCCCAAAACAGTGTTCCGTATGTCATCCGTAGGCAGGGTGTGTCTGCGTATTTTACGCTTGTTAACCTCTGTAACGTAATCCGTATGGCATCCGTAATGCGTTTTTTTCACGCAACCTTACAAAATGGACATTTATCGGTTTTGAGGCCTGAAAATAATTTAAATCATCAGCATAATCCTATTTAAGGCCTCTACAACAGGTGGAACCCTCCCATATGGCCATTTTGTTGCTGTGCTTGTGTAGGTGTTTTGGTGGTACTTGGGCAACATGTGTGACCTCCTGCAATTCACACCAACTCAGCGGGTGTTATTTAATTGGGTCTTGGCCAGCCATACCCTGTGATAGTTGTTCCGCGAAGGAGGAGAAGAAGAATGTGGGTGCATCCACTTTTGCGGCAACGCCTCACTAAAGGGCATTTTCACAGGCTATATTCAGCTCTGAGGACACATCCGGACAAATTCTTTCACTACTGTCACATGACAATACCCACATTTGATATCTTGTTAGAGACAGTACGTCCTGGAATCACATATCAGGGTACCAGGATGCGGAAATGCATATCTGCAGAGGAGCGTCTTATCTTTACCTTACGGTATGTATTCACCATCTTCGCATACTGTATGCAGATGATGTTTTCTGTTTTTTTTTCAGACCATCTTATTTAAATTATATCATTACATTTTAAAAAAAGCATTTATAAATATGTAGTAAATGTTAAATATTAGTATCCAGTGTAAAATTAATCAAAGGTACACTGGTCTCCTGCCTTTTGGTTTCCTCATAATACTTTTGTCTACTAGGGTTTTATAAAAGCATTGTTACATAGCTAATTATTTTTATTTTTGTGTGCTTTCAGATTTCTGTCAACTGGATTATCTTATGCGGGACTAGATCTTGAATTTCTCATAGGGCGGTCCACTATTTCAGGCATTGTGCGGAATACATGTGTGCAAATATGGGACAAACTACATGAACTTGTGATGCCTGAGCCCAAAATGGTGGATTGGCTGAAAATAGCCGTGGGTTTTCTGACTGTTGTGAATTTCCGCACTGTATTGGAGCCCTGGATGGGAAACATATCAGGATGCGTGAGCCGCCGAACTCAGGCCCCCAATTCTATAATTATAAGCAGTTTTTCTCTGCAGTTCTGTTAGCTGTAGTTGACAGGAACTACAGGTTTATAATTGTAGATATTGGGGCCTATGGGCAAACTGGAGACTCTAGAGTCTTCAATGCGTCCATTATGGGTTGGCGGATACGTGAAAACCTGTTGGACCTCCCACCACCACGACAACTCCCAGGCTCCAATGCTGAAGCAGTCTCATATGTTCTTGTGGCAGATGAGGCCTTCCAATTGAGCAGGAATGTCATGAGGCCTTATCCCCGGCGCAACCTGGACCACCTTTCACGGGCACGGCGACTGGTGGAGTCCGCCTTTGGCATTATGGCATCCAAATGGCGTGTTCTCCAGTCTGCCATTCAACTGAGTGAGCAAAATGTAAATTAAGTAATTAAAGCTTGTGTTGTTCTGCACAACTTCACAAGAATTCATGAGTGTTCCTCAGCTGACTGTGTTGATGGGATTTTGGATAATGTGGGCAGGCCTACAACACAAGTCCTTCCTCTGTGGTGTCCCCCTTCTGGGTTAAAAGCTAGGGATATTTTTACAAATTATTTTGTTTCTCCTCATGGAGCTACTCCCTGGCAAGATCATGCTGTTTCTTTGTTGTAATGTTTGTCAAGATCGTGCTGTTTCTTTGTTGTAATGTTTGTATATATATATATATATATATATATATATATTTTGGGGGTAATAATGCATAAATTACTTAAATTAGTTAACTATGAGTGTTTCTTTGATTTATTTACCTGATTTTTATAAACCGAGGAATTGAGTATGATGTTGTAATGATTGGTCCAACAGCATAAACTTGACTTTTGCTTATATTTTTTTATTTATAGCAAAAGCCTTTTTTTCAGACACCATATTCATATCATATGGTTTTATATCAAAATTTAAACATAAAAAAAACATTTGGTAACAAAAACATACTGAAGTGCTATCACAGAAGAATGAAACAAAAATATTTTTAAAACACAAGTATAAAAATAAGCCTCATAAACCAATTAACATAAACATGCGCCGTACTGTTGCTGCGCACGCCGTGTCACCCCCTTTGATGTGGGCTTCGGCGAAATCGCTATTCACCCGCCGCTATTAACCTGTTAAATGCCGCTGTCAAACGCAGACAGCGGCATTGAACCAGCGCTTCTGGCCGGGCGGCCGGAAATTATGTCGTCGCCGACCTCCGTCACATGATAGGGGGTCGGCGATGCATCAGGATGGTAACCATAGAGGTCCTCGAGACCTCTATGGTTACTGATGCCGGTCTGCTGTGAGCGCCCCCCTGTGGTCGGCGCTCATAGCACACCTGCATTTCAGCTACATAGCAGCGATCTGATGATCGCTGCTATGTAGCAGAGCCGATCAGGCTATGCCAGCTTCTAGCCTCCCATGGAGGCTATTGAAGCATGGCACAAATAAAAAAAAATGTTTTTAAAAATATGAAAAAAAATATAAAAAATATAAAAGTTTAAATCACCCCCCTTTCGCCCCATCCTAAATAAAACAATTAAAAAAAAAAACTACACGTATTTGGTATCGCCGCGTTCAGAATCACCTGATCTATCAATAAAAAAAAGCATTAACCTGATCGCTAAACAGCGTAGCGAGAAAACAATCCGAAACACCAGAATTACGTTTTTTTTGTCGCCACATTGCATTAAAATGCAATAACGGGCGATCAAAAGAATGTATCTGCACCGAAATGGTATCATTAAAAACGTCAGCTCGGCACGCAAAAAATAAGCCCTCACCCACCCCAGATCATGAAAAATGGAGACGCTTCGGGTATCGGAAAATGGCACTTTTTTTTTTTTTAAGCAAAGTTTTGAATTTTTTTTCACCACTTGGAAAAAAAATAACCTATACATATTAGATGTCTATGAACTCGTAATGAACTAGAGAATCACAATGGCAGGTTAGTTTTAGCATTTAATGAACCTAGCAAAAAAGCCAAACAAAAAACAAGTGTGGGATTGCACTTTTTTTGCAATTTCACCGCACTTGGAATTTTTTTCCCGTTTTCTAGTAAAAGACATGGTAAAACCAATGGTGTCGTTCAAAAGTACAACTCGTCCCACAAAAAATAAGCCCTCATATGACCATATTGACGAAAAAATAAAAAAGTTATGGCTCTGGGAAGGAGGGAAGTGAAAAGCGAAAACGCAAAAACGAAAAAGGTGAAGAAAATTGGTGGAGGTGATGGCGGAAGCTCAGGGTCCTGGTCAGGTGGCCTTTGTTGGGCCAATTGTACATCATCCTGTGAGTATGATGTATGAGCCTGCTCTAAATGATGCCCTTGCTCATATTGGGCAGTTGGGTATTGGCTAGTATAATAATAAGGGTTTTGACTATGGCCCTCATGAGGTTTGAAATAAGGCCTTGCCTCATAACCCCCACCAATATAGCCATGCCGTCCAAACCCATGTTGGGACCAGCCTCCAGCACTGGGTCTGGGCAAGTGACCATATTGTGAAGGTTGATGGTATGATGGCATATGGTAATGTGCTGGCCTTGGTGGGTTTTGGGTGGGAAGGGGTAGAGGTGTAGGCACACGTGGAGGGGGTGCTTCAAATACTTGTTGAGCATGCACCTTTTGAGATGATGGAAGGTGCAGGACGTTACTTGGTGACAGCTGCCACCTCTCAATGTAATCAAACAATTCATAAGGTTCATTTGGTGTGGTACATGCATCAATAAGTATTTGAAAACACCCTCTCACACGTAGCCTCACCTCACGGGGTATGGGACAGAGATACCGGGCCAGGTTCCTCACATAGGCCTCCTCACCATCATCCTGTGTAGCCCTGACCAAATAATTAAGGACCCCAATGCCCACATTCCTGCGAGATTCTTGCAGCTCTCTCCTTCTGCGGCCACGGCGGGAGATGACAGCAGGCTGTGGGGATGTCTCCAGTGGAACAGTAGGGCTGCTACTGTTTCCTTGATCTTCTTGGATTACTGGATGTGGTCCTGCTGTGGGTGGTGGAGCAGCTTCTTTGCCAGCTGTTGCTGGATCTTGAGGTGCAACTGAAGTTGATGCAGGAGGCATGTCACTAGAAGGATGTGAAGATGGGCCAGCCACCTCTTTTCTTTCCCCAACCGGATCTATCAGGGCCTCCGAATCTGAGCTGGTCTCCCTCTCAGTGAGGTTGGACTGTGTTCTGTTAGTAAAGTATATGATTTTTTTGTTTTAATTTATAATTTTACCTTTATTAAACATATGTGTTATGTTTTATGATGTTTTTACTTACGGTCTGAGATCCATACTGGGATCCAAAAAGGAAAGTTGGTCATAATATATATATATTTCCTTTTTTTTAAGGCGCTGCTGACCCACTCCTGGCCCGCTGCTGTCTTTCTCACCTATATTGGTCGCGTATGCTGCGCCATCGTCTCATAACATCTTCCACTGCAATGAAAGACAAAAAAAATAATGTATAAGCCCATTGTGCACAGTGGTACCACAAGGTGTCAGTGATATAACAGATTTTAATGTGGCCTAGTAACCTGCATTTTTAAAAAAATAGCATCTACATAAATATTGTAACCACAAACAGCACAATACAATATAATTGAAAAAACATAGATTTTCAGGCTATAAGGACAGGGTCCTCTCCCCTCCGTAGCAGTATGTCATTGAAAATTTTGAAAATGTAAATGACATCTCAAAAAATGAACGTAACCCCTTTCTCATGTCCAGCACCATGTAATTAATGGTGCTATATAAATAAATGAGTTTAATCTTAATTTAAAGAACATTAGGACCAAATTCATGTTGGTAATGCAGTTTGCAATATTATTCAGAGTGTGAGAAACATGAGTGTACTTACTTATCTGCCTCTGGTCCTCACGTGGCCGCTGCTCATATTCTGGGAAAAGGATCCCACATATGCTCCTCCATGCCGCCTCTTTTCTGGCCGGGATGGAGTAATGGGCATCTCTCTGATCCCAAATTTCGGGCCTCTCTTGCACCAGGACCAGCAGCATTTCCACATTTATTATATTGGCAATGATGCAGGAGACTCCGTTGAGACGTGCGGCAGACTTCCGAGATGTCTGGCTTTTTCAGCTAATTAGCATGTCTGAGCTTCCTGATTGAGGGCTTGGCACATTTCCTGTCACCTGCTGTACTCTTGCGTATTTCTCGCAAGTCACACTGTTGGTCCGTGTGTAATCCGTATTTTTCTCTCCCCCATTGACTTTCATTGGCGTATTTTTTGCGCAATACGCTGACAAACGCAGCATGCTGCGATTTTGTACGGCCGTAAAATACGGATGCGTAATATACACCAGATAGAAACTGCCCCATAGAGAATCATTGGTCCGTGTGCAATACTGTTGTGAATTCTGTTGTCGAGCTCCCTCCTGTGGTTATGAATGGTACTTCGGTGAGTTCGGTCCGTGGGCTCCCTCTGGTGGCTGTGAGTGGAGCTGCTGCTGCTTCTGAGGTTCCTTACACAGGTGACGTGGTTTATCCTTTGGTTGGCTTCTCTATTTAACTCCACTCAGATCGTTTCTCCATGCCAGCTGTCAATGTTTTAGCATTGGTTCAGTTCGCTCCTGATCTGTCTGGTGTCCTGTCTTCTCCTGCAGAAGCTAAGTTCCTGATTGTTATTATTGTTTTTGTTTCTATGTCCAGCTGGTAATCTTGTTTTTGTCTTGCTAGCTGGAAGCTCTGGGATGCAGGGTGGCACCCCCGCACCGTGAGTCGGTGCGGAGGACCCTTTTGCACACTCTGCGTGGTCTTTTGTAGGTTTTTGTGCTGACCGCAAAGATTCCTTTCCTATCCTCTGTCTATTTAGTAAGTCGTGCCTCCCTTTGCTGAAACCTATCTCATTTCTGCGTTTGTGACTTTCATCTTTACTCACAGTCATTACATGTGGGGGCTGCCTATTCCTTTGGGGAATTTCTCTGAGGCAAGGTAGGCTTTATTTTCTTCTCTAGGGCTAGCTAGCTCTTAGGCTGTGATGAGGCGCATAGGGAGCGTCAGGAGCGCTCCACGGCTATTTCTAGTGTGTGCGATAGGATTAGGGCTTGCGGTCAGCAGAGCTCCCACATCCCAGAGCTCGTCCTGTATGAGTTTAACTATCAGGTCGGGTGCTCCTAACCACCAGGTCATAACACAATGCGTAGTTTTTGCGCCTCTCATTCGTCCGTAAAACTCTCCAGTGTGACGCCGGCCTTAGGCTGTGTATACGATGCGCTCTATTGCAATTAGTGCAATTTCTCTCGGGATCAAGTGTTTCCAATTGTTTATGAAAGAGGAGTGTGAGGTGCTGCCAAAGGAGGCGAATATAAAGGAGAAAAGCTGTGCCGCAGAAAAGTGCTGTGTATAAAGGAGGAGCGTGAGATGCAGGAGGAGGCAGTATAAAAAGAAGGAGCATGAGGTGCAGGAGGTCCCTTTAACTGCCGCCGTTAAAAGTCGTATCAGCAATCGTTAAGGGGTTAATATTGTGTTTAAAAAAAAACTTTTGTTGCAGCAAAGAGTTTTTATGTGCAATATAATCATTATAATTTGTTATAACTAACCATAGTTAATTACAATGCCGGGCTCTTCAGCTACTATATAATGAAGAGTACCCTTTTTGTTTTTGTGTTTCAGACTGTTGGGTAGGACTGTTACCCATCAGTTTAGAAGACTCAGTACAGTTCTTCCATTACTTAGCAGCACCAAACTGCTTCTGACAGATTTATAAATGTGGCGTAGAGAAAGCTGGATACTATGCTCACCTTTTGTATAAACATGATTTGCTTGAGGAGCGCGTGTTCCGTCATTGCGGTCAGAGTAATTTGCTTTGGACCATCGTATAAATAACAAGCTCTGAAATATCGTCTTTGCAGTGTTCGCAGCACAGGAGACAATTTAAAGACACAAGGAATGTATAATATTAATAACTAAATTATGCAGAAATATTACAGAGTAGGCAGATGGCGAGTGATGGCATAGTATAGGAGGATTCCGTTTGAAGAAAAAATTACCACCCATCTGTAGGATAAACATTAACCTTTAGAATGGAGGGGTTTTGGCTATTGGGATACTAACCAATTGGCAAAATGGGGCACTTTTATTACTATTAGAATGGGGCGACAGTGCACGTGCTCAACTGCTGCTCCATTAATTCCCTGTGGGACTTCTGGAGAACTTTATTTGTCTTTCTTCCACAGCCCCATAGGGAATGAATGGAGCGGTGCCTGAGGATGTGCATTGCGGCTCCATTTTAATTGGGATAAAAGTGCCCCTTTCTGGTGATTGATGGAGATCTCAGTGGTCAGACCTGCAAAGATCTAAAATATTGCACCCATCCTGTGCATAGGTGATAACTTGTTCCCTCTGGCACACCTTTAAATAATCCAGAATGGGAAATGTGCCTATTCATGATATAATATATTCAATTGTCCTATTCAGTGATGCGCTCAGAAATATAATTCGTAGGTTGGTTGGGGGGTGGGGGGATATGTGCTCCCTGTTTGCTGGCAAATTCCAATTTTTTGGAATGTGATAGATCCAAAACCAAGCCTATTACATAAAAATGGTATGCTATGAAAGCCAAGGTCCTAACATAAATGTAGAACCTGAACCAAACTCATCATATAAATACAGCGCCATTTCCTAGATCATCAGATAAATACAGGATCAGGACCAAAATTCTAAATGATTTTTGAATACAGGATAAGGGTCAAGCTTACGAAACGAATACAGCAATACTACCAAGTACGTGACATAAATATGGCACCAGATCATAGTTTATAATGTAAATAAAACATCATACCATAGCTCCTTTGCTAAACATAGTAATAATTTAAAGACTACTGCATAAATATTCCACCAGAACTAAGGCCATAACTATAAGTACAGCTGCATAAGTTTAATAGATAAGTACTGCCTAAGAACCAAGATCATATCATAAATGCAGCACTGTAAACAAGCTTGTTAGATAAATACAACAATAAATTCAAAGATAGAACATAAATACAGCACTAAGACTAACTTCAGTACATATATACAGCATGTGCATGAGTACCAAGCTCATTAATGAAATACAGCACTAGAACCTAGCTCATAACTATAAACACAGTGCCAACAGCTATTAGATATATACAGCACCAAAACAAAGGTCATTAGCTAAATATGGCACCAGAACCAAACGAATAGCAAAAAGACAGCATCTGAGACAAGCTCATAAATAAATACAGTTCCACAATCAAACTCATAATATATATACATTACCAGAACCAGACAAATAATCTAAATAACCAAGAACCAAGCGAACAGCATAAATACAGCACCAAAATCAAGCTTATAACATAAATACAGAACCAGAACATAAAATAGATATGAAACCAGAACTAGCCTCAAAGTTTTACAACAAATATACAGCAATTGAAAAACATTATTCTAGTAAAAATCTCCCACTTTTAAACAGTCATCATATTAACGGATGGGTAAACAGGATCCGATGTGTGTAAAAGTTTTAAACAAGAAATGTGTAATGTTCTCAATGCACTAAAGTAGCAACTGCCATCATGGTGAAGAGAAAATATCAAAGCATTAATAATATTTGTTCTCAAATGTATTTTCATATGTTGTGTTTGCTAAGTGAAATGCAATGTTCCTAATATCCAACAACAAGGAAGTTATTTTAGTGAAGGAGCCAAGGTCAGGGTTTCTTTTCTTAAAAAGGGCAACGGTCCAAGTTCTTTGTGGTTGCCTGTTGTTTTCACAAGCATCTCTTACATACAGGACTGCAGAAAAGCGATTCAATAAAGGTACCGTCACACTAGACGATATCGCTAGCGATCCGTGACGTTGCAGCGTCCTCGCTAGCGATATCGTCCAGTGTGACAGGCAGCAGCGATCAGGCCCCTGCTGTGCTGTCGCTGGTCGGGGAAGAAAGTCCAGAACTTTATTTCGTCGCTGGACTCCCCGCAGACATCGCTGAATCGGTGTGTGTGACACCGATTCAGCGATGTCTTCACTGGTAACCAGGGTAAACATCGGGTAACTAAGTGCAGGGCCGCGCTTAGTAACCCGATGTTTACCCTGGTTACCAGCGTACAAACAGTACATACTTACATTCAGCTGTCTGTCCCTTGCCCTCTGGTTCCTGCACTGACTGCTGGCCGTAAAGTGAAAGCAGAGCACAGCCACAGCGGTGAGTCACCGCTGTGTGACTCACCGCTGTGCTGTGCTTTCACTTTCACTTTACGGCCAGCAGTCAGTGCAGGAACCAGACGGCAAGGGACAGACAGCTGAATGTAAGTATGTAGTGTTTGTTTTTTTACGCTGGTAACCAGGGTAAACATCGGGTTACTAGGCGCGGCCCTGCGCTTAGTTACCCGATGTTTACCCTGGTTACCGGGGACCTCGGGATCGTTGGTCGCTGGAGAGCTGTCTGTGTGACAGCTCTCCAGCGACCAAACAGCGACGCTGCAGCGATCCGGATCGTTGTCGGTATCGCTGCAGCGTCGCTAAGTGTGACGGTACCTTTAGAAATAGGATTCCCCAATTTTAATGAGTATTTATTACTGATTTTCCTATGTACTTTATTCTTCTTGAAATCTTTTAAAGAGCATATTTAGAAATAGTACAGAATTGATCAATTATAGTCTACAGCTCAATTGCAAATACAGTATGTGACTAGGAAAAGATAAAAAGCCATCTGTATAATGCTGCCCACAGGTTTCAAAACATTGCCCCAGCAGATATGTTGCACACATTTCTTCGACTTTACCATTTATTTACAACCATTCAGTTGCTTGCCAGACCCAAGCAAGTAAAATAAATACTACACCAGAATTAAGCACATACTATATATAACGCATCACAACAAAGTATATAACATAAATACAGCACCAGAACCAAGCACACACTATAAATAACGCTAATAATAAAGTATATACCGTACATAAATACAGCACCAGAACCAATAGTATTACATGCACTAAGCATCAGAACCAGTCAAATAACATAAATACAGCACCAGAACCAAGCACACACTATAAATACAGCAGTGGAACAAAGTACATAACATACACACGTGGTTAAAATTGTTGGTACCCCTCGTTTAATGACAGAAAAACCCACAATGGTCACAGCAATAACTTGAATCTGACAAAAGTAATAATAAGTAGAAAAAACTATGAAAATGAACAAATGAAAGTCAGACGTTGCTTTTCAACCATGCTTCCACTCAATTAAAAAAAAATTAAAACTCATGAAATAGGCCTGGACAGAAATTATGGTACCCTCAAGGTAATATTTTGTTGCACAACCTTTTGAGGCAATCACTGCAATCAAACGATCCCTGTAACTGTCAAGGAGACGCCTGCACCTCTTGACAGGTACTGTATTTTGGCCAACTCCTCAAGAGCAAACCGCTCCAGGTGTCTCGTGTTTGAAGGTTGCCTTTTCCAGACAGCATGTTTCAGCTCATTCCAAAGATGCTCAATAGGAATTTAGGTCAGGGCTTATAGAAGGCCACTTCAGAATAGTCCATTGCTTCCTCTTAGCCATTCTTGGGTGTTTTAAGCTGCGTTTTGGGTCATTATCCTGTTGCTAGACACAAGACCTGCGACTGAGACCAAGCTTTCTGACACTGGGCAGCACATTTCTCTCTAGAATCCCTTGATAGTCTTGAGATTTCATTGCACCCTGCACAGATCCTAGACACGCTGTGCCAAATGCAGCAAAGCAGCCGCAGAACACAACAGAGCCTCCTCCATGTTTCACAGTAGGGACAGTGTTCTTTTCTTGATATGCTTCATTTTTCCGTTTGTGAACATATAGCTCATGTGCCTTGCCAAAAAGTTCAATTTTTGTCTCAGCTGGGTGGTGCGATCTGACACTGATGTTCCTTGAGCTTGAAGTTCACCTTTAATCTGTTTCACAGTTTTTCTGGGCTCTTTTGTTACCATTCATATTATCCATCTCTTTGATTTGTCATAAATTTTCCTCCTGTGGCCACGTCCAGGGAGGTTGGCTACATTCCCATGGATCTTACATTTCTGAATAATATGTGCAACTGTAGTCACAGGAACATCAAGCTGCTTGGAGATGGTCTTATAACTTTTACCTTTAACATGTTTGTCTATAATTTTCTTTCTAATCTCCTGAGACAACTCTTTCCTTCGCTTCCTCTGGTCCATGTTGAGTGTGATACACACCATGTCACCAAACAGCACAGTGAGTATCTGTAGCCCTATATACAGGCCACTCACTGATTCCAAGATTGTAGACACCTGTGATGCTAGTTAGTGGACACACCTTGATTTAATATGTCCCTTTTGTCACATTATTTTCATGGGTATCATCATTTTTGTCCTGGCCTATTTTTTTTAATTCTGTGGATTATTTATTTTGTCAGATTTAAGTTATTTCTGTGACCATTGTGGGTTTTTATGTCAGTAAACGAATGGTACCAACAATTTTGATCACGTGTGTAAATCCGGCATCAGAACCAAGCAAATAAGTAAGCATCAAACCCAAGCGTATTAGATAAATACAGCACCACAATCAAATGTATAAAATGTATAAACTACTAAAGCTAATCATTGATGGTAATGGCATTCAAATCAAATTGGAACTTTGCAAATTGTGTAGATGGCACACTATTCAATTAACACATACTCTAGTGATACCTCATTTTTGGAAAGCGGTAGTCAAATCTGTTTACACTATATACCAAAAAACATATGATGTAATTCCATTATGGTGATGTATCCAAAAAGGGTGCCATAAATCCTAAATTTACATCAAATGTATGGTTCAATGATTTTCTATCAGTTTTTAATAATAAGGCTTACTAATTTTCATATTTTGCGACTGTTCACCAGTAACACATTTATGGGTGATTTTTTTTAGTGCAGTAGTAGTGGTTGTGTGCAGCACCTTAACACAATAGATGAACTTGGTCTTAGTGTTGACAATGCAGTATCTTGGTGGACGTACAATGGCGGAGGTCCCAACCTTTGTGTTTATTATTATATGAATAAGAGCATATTTCAATAGTGAGAAATGAGAACTTCAGGAACTCAGAGGGCTCCCCCTCGCACCCATGTACTTCACGTAGTCTTACCGAGAACAATGCTGTGAAGTATAATGACCTGAGATGCTCTGCTCTCCACATGACACGTGTTAGGAAGCCCTAACCGCAGGCTGGAAGGAAATCCCTTTTAGTCATAATTCTTATTTTGATCTGGGCAGCTGCATGATTAGATAGGATGACCCATCACACAATTTCCTGAGAAGTGGTTCTATGTGTGACGTGTGAAAATAGACAGTGCAGGGAAAAGTTATCACAGATGGCTTTCAATGCACAGCTATGACTGTTCTGAGTGTACTGTTACCAGTTGGACCGCTGTGATTTACAATGCAGCTTCTCCGGAAGTTCTCTTTATCTGGACCAAATTTCCTGAAACATATCTTGAAACCTTAGTCAATTTTGTCAAACGACAGGTACAAATGTATATCCAATCATATACTGCGCATATTGTCATCTCCTCTGAGATTCTGGAATATGGAATACTATTTTTGGTGGCCTTCTTAAAAATAATTGCTAGAGAAAGCAACTTTTGTACATGCTGATTAAGGCCGTGTGCTCACGTTGCGTTTTTGTTGCATTTTTTTCAGTGCAGATTTGTCACAAGCCCTAAAGGGTTTATTGATGCCAGCAAAGGGAATGAGAACCCTGAAGTGTCATGGGCACATTGCTTACTTCTGACCTTCAGATTTGGTGCGGATTTATATCTGCAGAATGTCAATTCTTTCAGCGTTTTTGATGCAGATTTCACTCATACTAGTGAGTGCAGAAAAATCTGCACTAAAAACACATGTTTTTGACGCTGCATTTTTAATGCTAAATAATTGTGTAGAAATTGCTGCACAAAATACTTAACGTGTGCACATGCCGTCATAGGGGTTTGCTAACGGTAGCAACTCTTGTCCTTATTCCCTATTTGGAAAACTTGCCCAATATTGAGACAAATCATCAATGAGATTCTGAAAGGGATCAATTCAATACATTTTTAGGGTCACCAATTTATATAGGACAAAACTCTAACCTATGCCATTTTAATCCCTAATATTGTCTATGTCCCCTTGAGCACAACTAACATGAATACAGGTTCCCTCAATTAATACAGACACCAACACCACACCCCATCACTATCCTTCTTGGTCAAATAGCCCTTACACAGCCTGGAAGGTTGTCCTGTTTAAAAATAAATGATGGTCCAACTAAACGCAAACCGGATGGAATAATATGCCGCTGCAAGATGCTGTGGTAGCCATGCTGGTTTAGTATGTCTTCAATTTTGAATAAATCCCCAACAGTGTCACCAGAAAAGCACCCCCACACCATTACACCTCCTCCTCCATGCTTCACGGTGGGAACCAGGTATCTGGAGTCTATCCGTTCACCTTTTCTGCGTCGCACAAAGACACGGTGGTTGGAACCAAAGATCTCAAATTTGGACTCATCAGACCAAAGCACAGATTTCCACTGGTCTAATGTTCATTCCTTGTGTTCGTTAGCCCAAACAAGTCTCTTCTGCTTATTGCCTGTCCTTAGCAGTGGTTTCCTAGCAGCTATTTTACCATGAAGGCCTTCTGCACAAAGTCTCCTCTTAACAGTTGTTGTAGAGATGTGTCTGCTTCTAGAACTCTGTGTGGCATTGACCTGGTCTCTAATCTGAGCTGCTGTTAACCTGTGATTTCTGAGGCTGGTGACTCGGATAAACTTATCCTCAGAAGCAGAGGTGACTCTTGGTCTTCCTTTCCTGGGGCGGTCCTCATGTGAGCCAGTTTCTCTGTAGCGTTTGATGGTTTTTGCAACTGTACTTGGGGACACTTTCAAAATTTTCCAAATTTTTCAGACTGACTGACCTTCATTTCTTAAAGTAATGATGGCCACTCGTTTTTCTTTACTTAGCTGTTTTTTTCTTGCCATAATACAAATTCTAACAGTCTATTCAGTAGGACTATCAGCTGTGTATCCACCAGACTTCTGCACAACACAACTGATGGTCCCAACCCCATTTATAAGGCAAGAAATACTACTTATTAACCCATTATCTACCAATGTCCTTTATTTGGGACGCCTAATCTTTAGCTTCTAGCAACTAAGATTTTATAATTTTTATAATTAGGTCCAATTTTTTGTGTTGTGTTTATAAAATGAATGTTTTCAAAATAGTAAATCATGTCATTGTCATTTTTAATTGAATATTGGGATGCCCTTTTCTGAAAAATCTTGTAAAAATTTAGCAAATATTGTTTCTGATTCATTAGGACCCAAATCATTAAAAATCTGTCATTAAAAAAAAAAAAGAAAATTGCTAATTTGGCAAGTAATGGATTAAACCTGACAGGGCACACCTGTGAAGTGAAAACCATTCCCGGTGACTACCTCTTGAAGCTCATCAAGAGAATGCCAAGAGTGTGCAAAGCAGTCATCAAAGCAAAAGATGGCTACTTTGAAGAACTTAGAATATAAGACATAATTTCAGTTGTTTGACACTTTTTTGTTAAGTATATAATTCCACATGTGTTAATTCATAGTTTTGATGCCTTCAGTGTAAATTTACAATTTTCATAGCCATGAAAATACAGAAAAACCTTTAAATGAGAAGGTTTTTCCAAACTTTTGGTCTGTACTGTATCTCTGGCGGTCACACTTAGAGTGAATAGAGCAGTAGCGGGCATCATTGACCACTGCCCCATTCACACAAGGCTCTTCAGGATCTCAGGATCCGTGGTGTTCCCAGAAGTTGTACCACAACCGACTGGGAAATTATCCTCTATCCGATGGAATTGTGTAGTAGGATTGCATGGCTCATTGTGAGTTAATCTCTATTGCCTATCTCTGTTACCTTTCTTTGCATTCTATTTGGAGAACTGCTTATCCCAATTATTGGTGTCCATTTGTCACAGAAATTAAATCTGCTATTACTGCAACACTAGTTATATACTCAAAACATAAAGGAATAATTTGGCTAAAACAAGTTATCACTTTTCCATAACCATTATATCAGTGGTGTAATACTACTGAGGCCTTCATTTATCAAGAAACGGTTGTGAATGTCTGCTGCTAGTTCATTCAAATGGGGCTACAAGTCTGGTGACCACTCGGTACCCCAGCACTCAGACACCCACCAATCCACTAGTTGTCACTAGCGATGAGCCAACCTGAACTTAAAAGTTTGACGTTCATACAGGACAGTCACTGTCCGGGGCTAAATGCCGAATATGGACTTTCCCCGGAAGTCTGTTGCAATGTTCGGAGTTCTGGGAGAAGCGAGAAAGAAAGAGAAATTTTCCAGCTAAAAGTCTGGATCATCAGATCATCAGCGGTTCAGGCTTTGCTTCAACTTCAGGTACAGTTTGAACGTCAACGGGTCCACTCATCCCCAGTTATCACCTATCATAGGAAGTGATAATAAATTGTTGTAAATAGAACACTCCTTGGTTTAGTCTATAACATAGATCTACTAAATGCCCATGAGTATTGTGTGGGATCTCACTAAGGTCATGTTCACATGTTCAGTATTTGGTCAGTATTTTGCATCAGTATTTGGAAGCCTAAACCAGAAGTGGGTGAAAAATGGTGCATGTGTTTCTATTATTCTTTTTCTTTTATTATTACTGGTTTTGGCTTACAAATACTGATGTAAACTATTGACCAAATATTGAACGTGTGAACATGGCTTAAGACACAAACCACTTTCTTGTTCAATGAGGTGACTCAATGTTGTAGTTAAAGGAGTTGTCCTTTTTATCTTTATGCTAGCAAATTTGTTGGGGACATGATTTTGCGACACTTAATTGTACAAAGGTGAGTCAAATATTTTCCGCACTATTGTTATCTTCAAACTTCTGTTGGCTGCACTTTATTCCGTGCTGACTCTTTGTCATTGATTGCAGAAATGAGTGTGTAGCTTCAGATCATTTTTGATTGCCATCCATGGCTGCACCACTTTTGATTATCAGCAAAGAAGAGCAGCTTCCTGGGATTAGTTTTTTTGTGGTCTGAAGATGTGTCTGGTGTCGAAATTTGTCAGATTTTTTGCAAAGTATGGAAAAAGTGTTTTGTCATGATATTATGTTTATGGATAGAGAAGTTATCGGAAGGACAGACGTGTCTAAAGAAGGAGCCGTACACTCGTCCACATCTACAACTGATGATAACATTGAGCATGCATGCAAACTGATTCTGTTGTACCACTGACAGTGCATTTCGTCCCCTAAAAGAAGCCCCACAAGGATGAAGATTCACGTCTGATGGAGAGGTGAAGACAACCATGTATTGGCGGCTAACAGATCAACCTAAAATATTTTTTTAATTAGGAAATATGAAAGTAGCTGTCAGATGGACAAAGTGTATTGATATAGTATGTAAAATAATTACGGTATGTATTTGTCTTTTCATAAATTTGATTACAATAAATTCTCCAGCATATGAATCGTTTTTGGCTCTCCCTCATATATTTCACACGTTCTCCTCCTGTACTTGTTGGTGTCGCCTTTCTCACAGACTTAGCAGCTCAACCTGTTCTCCAAATGGCACTTTATGGCAGAGTATGCAACCAGGTCTGTCTATCAGCATCCTCCAATTAAAAAACATTTCACATGGGAAAGCTGGTTTTGATTGGAGGAGTGTTGTGAATTCTGTTGTCAAGCTCCCTCCTGTGGTCATGAATGGTACTTCGGCTGGTTCTGTCCATGGGCTTCCTCTGGTGGTTGTGAGTGGGGCTGCGGCTTCTGAGTTTTCCTTCCACAGGTGATGAGGTTAATTCGTTAGCTGGCTGCTCTATTTAACTCCACTTAGATCATTGCTCCATGCCACCTGTCAATGTTCCAGTATTGGTCTAGTTCACTCCTGGATCGTTCTTGTGACCTGTCTTCCCAGCAGAAGCTAAGTTCCTGCTTGTTTTTCTCTTGTTTGCTATTTTTCTGTCCAGCTTGCTATTTTGATTTTTGTCTTGCTTGCTGGAAGCTCTGGGATGCAGAGGGGCGCCTCCACACCGTGAGTCGGTGCGGAGGGTCTTTTTGCGCCCTCTGTGTGGGTTTTTTGTAGTTTTTGTGCTGACCGCAAAGTTACCTTTCCTATCCTCTGTCTGTTCAGTAAGTCGGGCCTCTCTTTGCTAAATCTATTTCATCTCTGTGTTTGTCATTTTCATCTTAACTCACAATCATTATATGTGGGGGGCTGCCTGTTCCTTTGGGGAATTTCTCTGAGGCAAGGTAGGCTTTATTTTTCTATCTTTAGGGCTAGCTAGTTCTTTAGGCTGTGACGAGTTGCATAGGGAGCGTTAGGAGCAATCCACGGCTATTTCTAGTGTGTGTGATAGGATTAGGGATTGCGGTCAGCAGAGTTCCCACGTCCCAGAGCTTGTCCTGTATTATTAGTAACTATCAGGTCATTCCGTGTGCTCTTAACCACCAGGTCCATTATTGTCCTAACCACCAGGTCATAACAGAGGAGACTGACGGACAGGTCTGGTCACATGGTCTGACATCAAGGGTCATTTTGAGAACAGAAGAGCTTCACACGTTTCCCAAAATTAATGTATGACCCCCAACACATTTGTTATAAAAAACGTAGAGTGGACAAATCCTTTAAGGCAAAGTAGAGTAGCTTAGTAACAACCATACCTGTGGAACATATTACTTAGGTTAAATACCCCACTAGATCCAAAATCCCCATTGCCTACACGCCTGCCTCTAACCAGACTTGCTTTTAAAGGGAACATCTCACCATGAAAATGCGATCCAATCTGCAGGCACCATGTTATGGAGCAGTGCGAGCTGAGCTGATTGATATATAATTTTGTGAGAAAAGATTCAGTTGACCCTGTGCACTAAAACCTGTCTGGGATCGGTCCAGTGGGCGGTCCTATCAGTGATTGATAGCTATCAGTCTATCCATACTTATATAGAGATGGCTGTCAGTCACTAATAGGACCGCCCACTGGACTGAACATCCCAGAAAGAGCAGAGGACTAACTGACTAAAACACAAGCTATACTGATTCTTTTCTCACAAGCTTTATATCAATCTGCTCAGCTCCCCCTGCTCTATAACATGGAGATTGGATTGTGTATTCATGGCGACAGGTTCACTTTAAAGTAAAACAAGGTCTAACTAGTATAACCTGACAAACCTTGGCAACATAGGTAGTTCTAAGACAAACAAGCTACCGGCTCCTATATGTGAAAGACAGAATGTTTGAACAGGTGAGTTTGTGTATTTTGGATGTGACATCAAGAAGGCTGTCATTTAAATGGAAACATCTGTGAAAAACAAAATGACAATTATACAGTACGATCAGGTCTCCGGACAGGTTACGTGGCCTCCTGCTACATATATCACTTTACAGTAGGCAGCCATTGTGGACAGGCGACTGGATTTCTGCTTGGATACTAGAACGGGTTTTGTAGAGTCACTAAGTTTTTATTTCAGAGTTTCCTGATGCAGGAAATTACTGTCCCTACTGGTTAGTAAATTGTACAGAATTGTGTCCAATGAATTTTTGAATCAACTGTGTTAGTTTATTCCTCAGCTCGGAATGAATTACCAATGCATTTAGAGCATTCAATGGTGCCAAATGAAAATAGTGGCTCCTCAGCCCTAAATAAGCTTTCCAATGTAATCTAGAAGATCAGCTCATCCAACTATTTTCATTTTTTCTTTTTATATTTTAAACAGTTAAAAAGCATTTTGCAATTTTTAGGTTTAAAATTCTTTGTAATAAACGTAAATGTTCTCTTTAAATACCTATACAATATCTGTGTAAAAATCTGCACAATGTATTAATTATGGCTATCACGGTTTTATTTTTCTCCTAAAGAGATCCACATTCCCTGCTAGACATAGTATGATGCTGAATACCTGGCCGGCACTTACCGTACTGCATACTGTGTAATTCTCCCAATGTATGACAGCCTTGCAATGAGCTCCCGCTAGTGTCAGATTCCACCCTTCATTTTCCAAAGAGTCTTTGAAGAATGAAAAGTGGAATCTGATTGGTTGCTAAGGGCAACTGAGTCAGTTTCACTTTACACCTTGTGTGATAAATCTCCCCCTTCATAACCCTATTACACATGCTGTCCACCTACTTTTGAACCACCCTGTATATATACGTGGCTAGGTGTTGTGAATTCTGTGGCAGAGCTCCCTCCTGTGGTCACAAGTGGTACTTCGGCTGATTTTCTCTGTGAGCTTCCGTTGGTGGAGGAAAGTGGTACTGCGGCTTCTGAGTTTCCTTCCTCAGGTGAATGTGGTGAAGTCGTTAGGTGCTGCTCTATTTAACTCCACCTAGTGCCTTGATCCTGGCCTCCAGTCAATGTTCTAGTATTGGACCTGTTTCCTCCTGGATCGTTCCTGTGGCCTGCTGCTCTGCATAGCTAAGTTCCGCTTTTTTGTTTGCTGTTTTTTTCTGTCCAGCTTGTCTATTTGTTTTTTTTTCTGCTTGCTGGAAGCTCTGGGACGCAGAGGGTGTACCTCCGTGCCGTTAGTTCGGTACGGAGGGTCTTTTTGCCCCCTTTGCGTGGTTTTTGTAGGGTTTTGTGTTGACCGCAAAGTTACCTTTCCTATCCTCGCTCTGTTCAGAAAGTCGGGCCTCACTTTGCTAAATCTATTTCATCTCTACGTTTGTCTTTTCATCTTAACTCACAGTCATTACATGTGGGGGCTGACTTTTCCTTTGGGGTATTTCTCTGAGGCAAGGTAGGCTTATTTTCTATCTTCAGGCTAGCTAGTTTTTCAGGCTGTGCCGAGTTGCATAGGGAGCGTTAGGCGCAATCCACGGCTGCCTCTAGTGTGGTTGGAGAGGATTAGGGATTGCGGTCAGCAGAGTTCCCACGTCTCAGAGCTCGTTCTATGTTTTTGGGTTATTGTCAGGTCACTGTATGTGCTCTGACCTCTATGTTCATTGTGGTACTGAATTACCTTATCACAACAGTACTGGAGGCCCAAAGTACTAATGATTCTCAATAGAGGGAAAAAAGAAGTTCTGAGACCATTTTTTTTTCTCTGCACTGTGTTTTGCCTTTTTTTTCCCCTAGACATTTGGGTGGTTCAGGACACAGGTGTAGCGATGGACATTAAAGGTCTGTCTTCATGTGTGGATCAGCTCACGGCAAGAGTACAAAATATTCAAGACCTTGTGTTTCAGAATTCTATGTTAGAACCGATAATTCCTATTCCTGATCTGTTTTTTGGAGATAGAACTAAATTTCTGAGTTTCAAAAATAATTGTAAACTATTTCTAGCTTTGAAACCTCGCTCCTCTGGTGACCCAGTTCAACAAGTTAGGATCATTATTTCTTTTTTACGTGGCGACCCTCAGGACTCGGCATTTTCTCTTGCGTCAGGAGATCCTGCATTAAGTAATATCGATGCGTTTTTCCTGGCTCTCGGATTGCTGTACGATGAACCTAATTCAGTGGATCAGGCAGAGAAAAATTTGCTGGCTCTGTGTCAGGGTCAGGATGAGATAGAGGTATATTGTCAGAAATTTAGAAAGTGGTCCGTACTCAATGGAATGAAGGTGCGCTCGCAGCTATTTTCAGAAAGGGTCTCTCTGAAGCCCTTAAGGATGTCATGGTGGGATTTCCTATGCCTGCTGGTCTGAATGAGTCTATGTCTTTGGCCATTCAGATCGGTCGACGCTTGCGTGAGCGTAAATCTGTGCACCATTTGGCGGTATTACCTGAGCTTAAACCTGAGCCTATGCAGTGCAATAGGACTTTGACCAGAGTTGAACGGCAAGAACACAGACGTCTGAATGGGCTGTGTTTCTACTGTGGTGATTCCACTCATGCTATCTCTGATTGTCCTAAGCGCACTAAGCGGTTCGCTAGGTCTGCCACCATTAGTACGGTACAGTCAAAATTTCTTCTGTCCGTTACCTTGATCTGCTCTTTGTCATCGTATTCTGTCATGGCATTTGTGGATTCAGGCGCTGCCCTGAATTTGATGGACTTGGAGTATGCTAGGCGTTGTGGGTTTTTCTTGGAGCCCTTGCAGCGTCCTATTCCATTGAGAGGAATTGATGCTACGCCTTTGGCCAAGAATAAGCCTCAGTACTGGACCCAGCTGACCATGTGCATGGCTCCTGCACATCAGGAGGTTATTCGCTTTCTGGTGTTGCATAATCTGCATGATGTGGTTGTGTTGGGGTTGCCATGGCTACAAGTCCATAATCCAGTATTAGATTGGAAATCCATGTCTGTGTCCAGCTGGGGTTGTCAGGGGGTACATGGTGATGTCCCATTTCTGACTATTTCGTCATCCACCCCTTCTGAGGTTCCAGAGTTCTTGTCTGATTACCGGGATGTATTTGATGAGCCCAAGTCCGATACCCTACCTCCGCATAGGGATTGTGATTGTGCTATCGATATGATTCCTGGTAGTAAATTCCCAAAAGGTCAACTGTTTAATTTGTCTGTGCCTGAGCATGCCACTATGCGGAGTTATGTGAAGGAGTCCTTGGAGAAGGGGCATATTCGCCCGTCATCGTCGCCATTGGGAGCAGGGTTCTTTTTTGTAGCCAAGAAGGATGGTTCGCTGAGACCTTGTATAGATTACCGCCTTCTAAATAAGATCACGGTTAAATTTCAGTACCCCTTGCCGTTGTTATCTGATTTGTTTGCTCGGATTAAGGGGGCTAGTTGGTTCACCAAGATAGATCTTCGTGGTGCGTATAATCTTGTGCGTATTAAGCGAGGCGATGAATGGAAAACTGCATTTAATACGCCCAAGGGCCATTTTGAGTATCTAGTAATGCCATTCGGACTTGCCAATGCTCCATCAGTGTTTCAGTCCTTTATGCATGACATCTTCCGAGAGTACCTGGATAAATTCCTGATTGTGTACTTGGATGACATTTTGATCTTCTCGGATGATTGGGAGTCTCATGTGAAGCAGGTCAGAACGGTGTTTCAGGTCCTGCGTGCTAATTCTTTGTTTGTGAAGGGATCAAAGTGTCTCTTTGGTGTTCAGAAGGTTTCATTTTTGGGGTTCATCTTTTCCCCTTCTACTATCGAGATGGACCCTGTTAAGGTCCAAGCCATTCATGATTGGACTCAGCCGACATCTCTGAAAAGTCTGCAAAAGTTCCTGGGCTTTGCTAATTTTTATTGTCGCTTCATCTGCAATTTTTCTAGTATTGCTAAACCATTGACCGATTTGACCAAGAAGGGTGCTGATGTGGTCAATTGGTCTTCTGCTGCTGTGGAAGCTTTTCAAGAGTTGAAGCGTTGTTTTTCTTCTGCCCCTGTGTTGTGTCAACCAGATGTTTCGCTTCCATTCCAGGTCGAGGTTGATGCTTCTGAGATTGGAGCAGGGGCTGTTTTGTCGCAGAGAAGTTCTGATTGCTCGGTGATGAAACCATGCGCCTTCTTTTCCAGGAAGTTTTCGCCTGCTGAGCGAAATTATGATGTGGGCAATCGAGAATTGCTGGCCATGAAGTGGGCATTCGAGGAGTGGCGTCATTGGCTTGAAGGAGCTAAGCATCGCGTGGTGGTCTTGACTGATCATAAGAACTTGACTTATCTCGAGTCTACCAAGCGGTTAAATCCTAGACAGGCTCGTTGGTCGCTGTTTTTTGCCCGTTTTGACTTTGTGATTTCGTACCTTCCGGGCTCTAAAAATGTGAAGGCGGATGCTCTGTCTAGGAGTTTTGTGCCCGACTCTCCGGGTTTATCTGAGCCGGCGGGTATCCTCAAAGAGGGAGTAATTGTGTCTGCCATCTCCCCTGATTTGCGGCGGGTGGTGCAAAAATTTCAGGCTAATAAACCTGATCGTTGCCCAGCGGAGAAGCTGTTTGTCCCTGATAGGTGGACGAATAAAGTTATCTCTGAGGTTCATTGTTCGGTGTTGGCTGGTCATCCTGGAATCTTTGGTACCAGAGAGTTAGTGGCTAGATCCTTTTGGTGGCCATCTCGCGGGATGTGCGTTCTTTTGTGCAATCCTGTGGGATTTGTGCTCGGGCTAAGCCCTGCTGTTCTCGTGCCAGTGGGTTGCTTTTGCCCTTGCCGGTCCCGAAGAGGCCTTGGACACATATCTCTATGGATTTTATTTCAGATCTTCCCGTCTCTCAAAAGATGTCAGTCATTTGGGTGGTCTGTGATCGCTTCTCTAAGATGGTCCATTTGGTACCCTTGTCTAAATTACCTTCCTCCTCTGATTTGGTGCCATTGTTCTTCCAGCATGTGGTTCGTTTACATGGCATTCCAGAGAATATCGTTTCTGACAGAGGTTCCCAGTTTGTTTCGAGGTTTTGGCGAGCCTTCTGTGGTAGGATGGGCATTGACTTGTCTTTTTCCTCGGCTTTCCATCCTCAGACTAATGGCCAGACCGAATAAACCAATCAGACCTTGGAAACATATCTGAGATGCTTTGTTTCTGCTGATCAGGATGACTGGGTGTCCTTTTTGCCTTTGGCTGAGTTCGCCCTTAATAATCGGGCCAGCTCGGCTACCTTGGTTTCGCCGTTTTTCTGCAACTCTGGGTTCCATCCTCGTTTCTCTTCAGGGCAGGTTGAGTCTTCGGACTGTCCTGGTGTGGATACTGTGGTGGACAGGTTGCAGCAGATTTGGACTCATGTAGTGGACAATTTGACCTTGTCCCAGGAGAAGGCTCAAAGTTTCGCTAATCGCAGACGCTGTGTGGGTCCCCGACTTCGTGTTGGGGATTTGGTTTGGTTGTCTTCTCGTCATATTCCTATGAAGGTTTCCTCTCCTAAGTTTAAACCTCGTTTCATTGGTCCGTATAGGATTTCTGAGGTTCTCAATCCTGTGTCTTTTCGTCTGACCCTTCCAGATTCTTTTTCCATACATAACGTATTCCATAGGTCATTGTTGCGGAGATACATGGCACCTATGGTTCCATCTGTTGATCCTCCTGCCCCGGTTTTGGTGGAGGGGGAGTTGGACTTATTGTGGAGAAGATTTTGGATTCTCGTGTTTCAAGACGGAAACTCCAGTATCTGGTTAAGTGGAAGGGTTATGCTCAGGAAGATAATTCCTGGGTCTTTGCCTCTGATGTCCATGCCCCTGATCTTGTTCGTGCCTTTCATGTGGCTCATCCTGGTCGTCCTGGGGGCTCTGGTGAGGGTTCGGTGACCCCTCCTCAAGGGGGGGTACTGTTGTGAATTCTGTGGCAGAGCTCCCTCCTGTGGTCACAAGTGGTACTTCGGCTGATTTTCTCTGTGAGCTTCCATTGGTGGAGGAAAGTGGTACTGCGGCTTCTGAGTTTCCTTCCTCAGGTGATGTGGTGAAGTCATTAGGTGCTGCTCTATTTAACTCCACCTAGTGCCTTGATCCTGGCCTCCAGTCAATGTTCTAGTATTGGACCTGTTTCCTCCTGGATCGTTCCTGTGACCTGCTGCTCTGCATAGCTAAGTTCCGCTTTGCTATTTTGTTTGCTGTTTTTTTCTGTCCTGCTTATCTATTTGTTTTTTTTCTGCTTGCTGGAAGCTCTGGGACGCAGAGGGTGTACCTCCGTGCCGTTAGTTCGGTACGGAGGGTCTTTTTGCCCCCTTTGCGTGGTTTTTGTAGGGTTTTGTGTTGACCGCAAAGTTACCTTTCCTATCCTAGCTCTGTTCAGAAAGTCGGGCCTCACTTTGCTAAATCTATTTCATCTCTACATTTATATTTTCATCTTAACTCACAGTCATGACATGTGGGGGCTGCCTTTTCCTTTGGGGTATTTCTCTGAGGCAAGGTAGGCTTATTTTCTATCTTCAGGCTAGCTAGTTTCTCAGGCTGTGCCGAGTTGCATAGGGAGCGTTAGGCGCAATCCACGGCTGCCTCTAGTGTGGTTGGAGAGGATTAGGGATTGCGGTCAGCAGAGTTCCCATGTCTCAGAGCTCATTCTATGTTTTTGGGTTATTGTCAGGTCACTGTATGTGCTCTGACCTCTATGTCCATTGTGGTACTGAATTACCTTATCACAACAGCTAGGTGTCCTCTTCTAGGACCTGACTCTGGAAAGCCACTCTGTCTTTGTCACTTTTCATAGGGATCTTGCTATCCCTCTTTCTTAAGTCTCCCCTCACTCAGAATCACCCTCCAAAGCAGGACTGCTCACTTCGCACTCCAGGCCTTATCTGACTTCCTAGCAGAAAGCAATCACTCTCGCTAACAGTATCCCCTCTCAATGTAGGCTAGTCCCTAACATTTACTCCCAACGTTCCTTAAATTACTACACACTATATATTACAAAAATCACAATACAATTCCCATGACACAATATTTATAAAAGACACAAGATGTTATTCACATAACACTACAACATTGCGATTGGTGTCTTCGGGGGTAGGAAAGTGATCGCAGCAGTCCACCGCCCTTACAGGGACACCAATGTTGGTGTGGTGAAGGGATTCAGTTCCTGTACAAAATGACAGACAGATACAAAGATTCCCTTTCTCCTTGAGAGCAGTTGTCGAAGATGAGTCTGGAAATACTTTAATGACTGAATGAGAGCGTTCTCTGAAGGAGCAGTAATGGGATGCATTTCTATGCTCCAAGAGTCTTTTGTTGTCATACAGGTTGTGTCAGACATTCTAGACTTTCATTACTATGAAAATGCTAGAATACTAGAATGCTTAGTTATAAGGGACGGTCTTTCCGTATAAACTTGTTACCATGGAGACAGCAGAACCAGCGATTTGTGTTAAGTTCAAGTGGATGATTCAAGCTATCTCTCGTAGTGTAAAATTGGCTGATAGGAGAGATCTTCCTGATACGAAGCCTCACAATTTCTATTGTTGAGATTCACAGAAATATATACTCAGTACACAAGCTATTTGCGAGTAATTTAAGGAGTAAAGAGAGAATTGACGTAAAGAATAAAATGATTTTTCCCTACCTTTTACACATGTGAACACAAAAATGAGGCTACGATAATGCAGTACAGGATCCACTCTATACATGCAGTAGGTGAAAATATTGGCTATCAAATTTTTCATTGTGTTATTCTAGTATCTGAATTATTTTTTTGTGCGAACACAATAATTACTTGGTAACATTTAATTCTATGAAGTTTTTGGATAAACTAGCAGTGAATAATATTATGGAAAGTCTGATTGTTTCTGATTGCAGCATGCTGTAGCTTCGTGGATGTGTTTCTATGCATGAGTGCCAAGATGATTAATGTTTGGATGGTACAACATTGAATTAATCTAATAATTATCAAAAAGATAATGAAACAGAATGGGGGTCCAAATGATCAGGTCAGAGCGTACACATATTAATCAAAACATCAAGATGAGGAAAAACAAATTGGGAAAGGATTAAAAATACTATCAACACTGACCTATGTATTGAATGGACTCTCTAATCCAACTAGGGAGCAAGAAAGTCATTCACTTAATGTCCTGCTATAGTTCTTGTAAGGCCGGAGTCAAACTACCATAGAATACGACCGAGTGCTATGCGAGAAAACATTGCATAGCACTCGGACCAGTGTTAATCTATGGGGCAGCTCACATCAGCTTTTTTGTCAGGCGTATTCGACATGCGTGTAAAATTGCAGCAGGCTGCAGTTGGCACCAAGACTCGGCAGAGATTCGCCAATGCAAGCCTATGGGTGCGAGAAAAAAATTGCACAGCACTCGGACCATGCGAGTGCTGTCCAATTTTTACGTACCGGTGTCCTTTGAAAACCCGGCAATTCATGTGCCGCAAACACTAAAATCATAGTGACAGATTAGAATAGAATAAATAGAATAGATATATACATATAGAATAGATAGATAGATATATAGATGTCAGTGACACACACATATATATGTATATGTAATTCATAGATAGATAGAAGAAAAGCTGGCAATTCAGCAGCCGCGTACTGTAAAATCACTGCAGGAGCCGACAGGATAGAATAGATGGATTACATACAGTAAATATGCATAGAATAGGTAGAAATACAGATGTCAGTGATATATACAATTAGTATGTGCAGCTGACTGTACATGTATTTAACCCCTTCCCGACCTTTGACACCATGTAGGCGTCATGAAAGTCGGTGCCAATCCGACCTTTGACGCCTATGTGGCGTCATGGAAAGATCGCGTCCCTGCAGGTCGGGTGAAAGGGTTAACTCCAATTTCACCTGATCTGCAGGGACAGGGGGAGTGGTAGTTTAGCCCAGGGGGGGGTGGCTTCACCCCCCCCCCCCCCCGTGGCTACGATCGCTCTGATTGGCTGTTGAAAGTGAAACTGCCAATCAGAGCGATTTGTAATATTTCACCTATTAAAACTGGTGAAATATTACAATCCAGCCATGGCTGATGCTGCAATATCATCGGCCATGGCTGGAAACACTAATGTGCCCCCACCCCACCGATCGCCCCCCCCCCAAGCCACCAATCTGTCCGGTACACTGCTCCGGCTCCCCTCCGTCCTGTGCTCCGCTCCCCCGTGCTCTTGTCTGCTCCCCCCGTGCTCCAATCACCCCCCCGTGCTCTGATCCAACCCCCCCGCGCTCCGATCCACCCCCCCCCGTGCTCCGATCCACCCCCCCGTGCTGCGATCCACCCCCCGTGCTGCGATCCACCCCCGCGCTCCGATCCACCCCCCCGCGCTCCGATCAACCCCCCCATGCTCCGATCCCCCCCGTGCTCCCCCCCACCCCATCATACTTACTGATCCTCCCATGGTCCGTCCGTCTTCTCCCTGGGCGCCGCCATCTTCCAAAATGGCGGGCGCATGCGCAGTGCGCCCGCCGAATCTGCCGGCCGGCAGATTAGTTCCAAAGTGCATTTTGGTCACTGAGATATAACCTATCACAGTGATCAAAATAAAAAAAACAATAAATGACCCCCCCCCCCTTTGTCACCCCCATAGGTAGGGACAATAAAAAAATAAAGATTTTTTTTTTCCACTAAGGTTAGAATAGGGTTAGGGTTAGGGTTAGGGTTTCGATATGTGCAAACGTATTCTGGTCCTCTGCGGATTTTTCCGCTGCGGATTTCATAAATCCGCAGTGCTAAACCGCTGCGGATTTATGGCGGATTTACCGCGGTGTTTCTGTACATTTCACTGCAGTTTTACAACTGCGATTTTCTATTGGAGCAGTTGTAAAACCGCTGCGGAATCTGCAGAAAGAAGTGACATGCTGCGGAATGTAAACCGCTGCGTTTCCGTGCAGTTTTTCTGCAGCATGTGTACAGCGATTTTTGTTTTCCATAGGTTTACATTGAACTGTAAACTCATGGGAAACTGCTGCGGATCCGCAGCATTTTTCGAAGCGTGTGCACATACCTTTAGAATTAGTCTATGTGCACACGGTGCGGATTTGGCTGCGGATCCGCAGCAGATTGGCCGCTGCGGATTCGCAGCAGAGTTCCATCAGGTTTACAGTACCATGTAAACCTATGGAAAACCAAATCCGCTGTGCCCATGGTGCGGAAAATACAGCGCGGAAACGCTGCGTTGTATTTTCCGCAGCATGTCAATTCTTTGTGCGGATTCTGCAGCGTTTTACACCTGTTCCTCACTAGGAATCTGCAGGTGAAATCCGCACAAAAAACACTGGAAATCCGCGGTAAATCCGCAGGTAAAACGCAGTGCCTTTTACGCGCGGATTTTTCAAAAATGATGCTGAAAAATCTCACACGAATCCGCAACGTGGGCACATAGCCTTAGGGTTAGGGTTGGAATTAGGGTTGTGGTTAGGGTTAGGGGTGTGTTGAGGTTAGGGTTGTGGTTAGGGGTGTGTTAGGGTTAGGGTTGTAATTAGGGTTATGGCTAAAGTTGGGATTAGGGTTAGGGGTGTGTTGAGGTTAGTGTTGGAGGTAGAATTGAGGGGTTTCCACTGTTTTGGCACATCAGGGGTCTCCAAACGCAACATGGCGCCACCATTGATTCAAGCCAATCTTGTATTCAAAAAGTCAAATGGTGCTCCCTCACTTCCGAGCCCCGACGTGCACCCAAACAGTGGTTTACCCCCACATATGGGGTACCAGCATACTCAGGACAAACTGCGCAACAATTATTGGGGTCCAATTTCTCCTGTTACCTTGTGAAAATAAAAAAATTGCTTTCTTTGAGGAAAGAAAAATGATTTTTTATTTTCACGTCTCTTATTGTAAACGTCTGTGAAGCACTTGGGGGTTCAAAGTGCTCACCACATATCTAGATAAGTTCCTTGGGGGGTCTAGTTTCTAAAATGGGGTCACTTGTGGGGGGTTTCTACTGTTTAGCAACACCAGGGGCTCTGCAAACGCAACGTGACGCCCGCAGACCATTCCATCAAAGTCTGCATTTCAAAAGTCACTACTTCCCTTCTGAGCCCCGACGTGTGCCCAAACAGTGGTTTACCCCCACACATGGGGTATCAGCGTACTCAGGAGAAACTGGACAACAACTTTTGGGGTCCAATTTCTCCTGTAACCCTTGGGAAAATAAAAAATTCTGGGCTAAATAATTGTTTTTGAGGAAAGAAAACGTATTTATTATTTTCACGGCTCTGCATTATAAACTTCTGTGAAGCACTTGGGGGTTCAAAGTGCTCACCACACATCTAGATAAGTTCCTTTCGGGGTCTAGTTTCCAAAATTGGGTCACTTGTGGGGGGTTTCTACTGTTTAGCCACATCAGGGGCTCTGCAAACGCAACGTGACGCCCGCAGAGCATTCCATCAAAGTCTGCTTTTCAAAACATCACTACTTCACTTCAGAGCCCCGGCAGGTGCCCAAACAGTAGTTTACCCCCACATATGGGGTATCAGCGTACTCAGGAGAAACTGGACAACAAATATTGGGGTCAACTTTCTCCTCTTACCCTTGGGAAAATTAAAAAATTCTGGGCTAAATAATTATTTTTGAGGAAAGAAAACGTATTTATTATTTTCACGGCTCTGCGTTATAAACTTCTGTGAAGCACTTGGGGGTTCAAAGTGCTCACCACACATCTAGATAAGTTCCTTTCGGGGTCTAGTTTCCAAAATGGGGTCACTTGTGGGGGGTTTCTACTGTTTAGCCACATCAGGGTCTCTGCAAACGCAACATGATGCCCGCAGAGCATTCCATCAAAGTCTACATTTTAAAACGTCACTACTTCAGTTCCGAGCCCCGACATGTGCCCAAACAGTGGTTTACCCCCACATATGGGGTATCAGCGTACTCAGGAGAAACTGGACAACAACTTTTGGGGTCAAATTTCTCCTGTTACCCTTAGGAAAATAAAAAATTGCAGGCTAAAAGATCATTTTTGAGAAAATAATTTTTATTTTTATTTTCATGGCTCTGCGTTATAAACTTCTGTGAAGCACTTGGTAGTTCAAAGTCCTCACCACACACCTAGATTAGTTTATTTGGGGGTCTAGTTTCCAAAATGGGGTCATTTGTGGGGGATCTCCAATGTTTAGGCACACAGGGGCTCTCCAAATGTGGCATGGTGTCCGCTAATGATTGGAGCTAATTTTCCATTTAAAAAGCCAAATGGTGTGCCTTCCCTTCCGAGCCCTGCCGTGCGCCCAAACAGTGGTTTACCCCCACATATGGGGTATCAGCGTACTCAGGACAAACTGGACAACAACATTTGGGGTCCAATTTCTCCTATTACCCTTGGCAAAATAGGAAATTCCAGGCTAAAAAAATCATTTTTGAGGAAAGAAAAATTATTTTTTATTTTCATGGCTCTGCGTTATAAACTTCTGTGAAGCACCTGGGGGTTTAAAGTGCTCAATATGCATCTAGATAAGTTTCTTGGAGGGTCTAGTTTCCAAAATGGGGTCACTTGTGGGGGAGCTCCAATGTTTAGGCACACAGGGGCTCTCCAAACGCGACATGATGTCCGCTAACGATGGAGATAATTTTTCATTCAAAAAGTCAAATGGCGCTCCTTCCCTTCCGAGCCTTACCATGTGCCCAAACAGTGGTTTACCCCCAAATGTGAGGTATCGGTGTACTCAGGAGAAATTGCCCAACAATTTTTAGGATCCATTTTATCCTGTTTCCTTTGTGAAAATGAAAAAATTAAGGCTAAAAGAATTTTTTTGTGAAAAAAAGTACTTTTTCATTTTTACGGATCAATTTGTGAAGCACCTGGGGGTTCAAAGTGCTCATTATGCATCTAGATAAGTTCCTTGGGGCATGTAGTTTCCAAAATGGGGTCACTTGTGGGAGAGCTCCAATTTTTAGGCACACGGGGGCTCTCCAAACGTGACATGGTGTCCGCTAAAGAGTGGAGCCAATTTTTCATTCAAAAAGTCAAATGGCGCTCCTTCCCTTCCAAGCCCTGCCGTGCGCCCAAACAGTGGTTTACCCCCACATATGAGGTATCAGCGTACTCAGGACAAATTGGTCAACAACTTTCGTGGTTCAGTTTCTCCTTTTACCATTGGGAAAATAAAAAAATTGTTGCTAAAATATAATTTTTGTGACTAAAAAGTTAAATGTTCATTTTTTCCTTCCATGTTGCTTCTGCTGCTGTGAAGCACCTGAAGGGTTAATAAACTTCTTGAATGTGGTTTTGAGCACCTTGAGGGGTGCATTTTTTAGAATGGTGTCACTTTGGGGTATTTTCAGCCATATAGACCCCTCAAACTGACTTCAAATGTGAGGTGGTCCCTAAAATAAATGGTTTTGTAAATTTCGTTGTAAAAATGAGAAATCGCTGGTCAAATTTTAACCCTTATAACTTCCTAGCAAAAAAAAATTTTGTTTCCAAAATTGTGCTGATGTAAAGTATACATGTGGGAAATGTTATTTATTAACTATTTTGTGTCACATAACTCTCTGGTTTAACAGAATAAAAATTCAAAATGTGAAAATTGCAAAATTTTCAAAATTTTCGCCAAATTTCCATTTTTATCACAAATAAACGCAGAATTTATTGACCTAAATTTACCACTAACATGAAGCCCAATATCTCACGAAAAAACAATCTCAGAACCGCTAGGATCCGTTGAAGCGTTCCTGAGTTATTACCTCATAAAGGGACACTGGTCAGAATTGCAAAAAACGGCCAGGTTAAGCAATAAAAGATTATTTATCTGAAAAAATGCTATAATCAAAGCACGAGGTGAGCAATACTTACATAAATTTGAGCAGGCAAAATGCTGGTGACAGCTGGGGCGGCGGGGACCACCTGTCACCAGCATTTTGCCTGCTCAAATTTATGTAAGTATTGCTCACCTCGTGCTTTGATTATGCGTTTGCATTTCTATAGACAGTCCACCTTGGACCTGATGCACCTTGCACTTTCCAGTACATGCTTAATGCAGTTATGGTAATCTTAGCTATTTGCACAGACCTAAATGCATACCTATTGCACATTAATTAGCTCAGAGGTATGGAGCAGTAGTATCTACTTAGGCATTTGTTTATGCTGGTGACAGAGTTCCCTGTTATTGTAGTATCCAGTAGTATCTTTTTAATCATTATTTATTTGATTGTTATTTATGTCTTATAATAAAATATTATTTTAAGGATTATACTTTCTTTGTGGTCATTGTACCGCTGGGTGTTATCTACATTCTTTTGAGTTTTTTTTCCTTTGTTATTCCCTTCGGGCATTTGGTTTTGGTATTATCAGTTTCACACTTTTTTGTTAAGTATTTAATTCCACATGTGTTAATTCATAGTCTTGATGCCTTCAGTGTGAATGTACAATTTTCATAGTCATGAAAGTACAGAAAAATCTTTAAATGAGAAGGTCTGTCCAAACTTTTGGTTTGTACTGTATATATATATATAAATATATATATATATATATATAATTATTATTATTATTTGCAGGAGCATTGCAACAAGCCGCTTAGACTGTGCTCTGCGCATGGTCTGAAGAGTTTGCTGGCCTGGTGGCCCAGACAATATGGTCCCCCTGATGACGTTGTAGGAGTGCCAATCGGAGCGCAGAAGGGACCCCCTCCCTCTGCATGCCTGCTATATGCTGTGACCGCGGTATTTAGGGGGTTAAAGTGCCAGGAACAGTTCCTGCACTGCTTCTGTACTGAGTACCAGGTGTCAGCTGTCAGAATCAATTGACACCCAGCAGCGATCGCAAAATTGCCTGGACGTTCTCAGTATGTCCAAGGTCGTTAAGTAGTAGCCAGAAAAACCTGGCACTCAACTTTATATAGGTGATATTTTATTATTCCAAGCGGAGGTGCAGTAACAGCAAACGTTTCGGTCATAGACACATGACCTTCATCAGTTACATAAAGTGATTGCTGGTGAAGTAAGTGTTAGCTCTGTTTAACAGACTATAGTGCTAATTGCCCTTTAAGGGAAGCCACTGGTTAGAATATTCAGGTATGGGCGCAGCCCTGCTGTGGTGCTGAAGACGCGGAGTCCACTGCGACGACTTTGTGTATCTTCCGGGACATGCTCTCCACCTTAGTTGTAGTCTATCTGGAGGATATTCTCATCTACTCTCCAGATATACAGGTCCTTCTCAAAAAATTAGCATATAGTGTTAAATTTCATTATTTACCATAATGTAATGATTACAATTAAACTTTCATATATTATAGATTCATTATCCACCAACTGAAATTTGTCAGGTCTTTTATTGTTTTAATACTGATGATTTTGGCATACAACTGTGATAACCCAAAAAACCTGTCTCAATAAATTAGCATATCAAGAAAAGGTTCTCTAAACGACCTATTACCCTAATCTTCTGAATCAACTAATTAACTCTAAACACATGCAAAAGATACCTGAGGCTTTTATAAACTCCCTGCCTGGTTCATTACTCAAAACCCCCATCATGGGTAAGACTAGCGACCTGACAGATGTCAAGAAGGCCATCATTGACACCCTCAAGCAAGAGGTTAAGACCCAGAAAGAAATTTCTCAACAAATAGGCTGTTCCCAGAGTGCTGTATCAAGGCACCTCAATGGTAAGTCTGTTGGAAGGAAACAATGTGGCAGAAAACGCTGTACAACGAGAAGGGGAGACCGGACCCTGAGGAAGATTGTGGAGAAGGACCGATTCCAGACCTTGGGGAACCTGAGGAAGCAGTGGACTGAGTCTGGTGTGGAAACATCCAGAGCCACCGTGCACAGGCGTGTGCAGGAAATGGGCTACAGGTGCCGCATTCCCCAGGTAAAGCCACTTTTGAACCATAAACAGCGGCAGAGGCGCCTGACCTGGGCTACAGAGAAGCAGCACTGGACTGTTGCTAAGTGGTCCCAAGTACTTTTTTCTGATGAAAGCAAATTTTGCATGTCATTCGGAAATCAAGGTGCCAGAGTCTGGAGGAAGACTGGGGAGAAGGAAATGCCAAAATGCCTGAAGTCCAGTGTCAAGTACCCACAGTCAATGATGGTGTGGGGTGCCATGTCAGCTGCTGGTGTTGGTCCACTGTGTTTCATCAAGGGCAGGGTCAATGCAGCTAGCTATCAGGAGATTTTGGAGCACTTCATGCTTCCATCGGCTGAAATGCTTTATGGAGATGAAGATTTCATTTTTCAGCACGACCTGGCACCTGCTCACAGTGCCAAAACCACTGGTAAATGGTTTACTGACCATGGTATTACTGTGCTCAATTGGCCTGCCAACTCTCCTGACCTGAACCCCATAGAGAATCTGTGGGATATTGTGAAGAGAATGTTGAGAGACGCAAGACCCAACACTCTGGATGAGCTTAAGGCCGCTATTGAAGCATCCTGGGCCTCCATAACATCTCAGTAGTGTCACAGGCTGATTGCCTCCATGCCACGCCGCATTGAAGCAGTCATTTCTGCCAAAGGATTCCCGACCAAGTATTGAGTGCATAACTGAACATTATTATTTGATGGTTTTTTTGTTTGTTATTAAAAAACACTTTTATTTGATTGGATGGGTGAAATATGCTAATTTATTGAGACAGGTTTTTTGGGTTATCAGGAGTTGTATGCCAAAATCATCAGTATTAAAACAATAAAAGACCTGACAAATTTCAGTTGGTGGATAATGAATCTATAATATATGAAAGTTTAATTGTAATCATTACATTATGGTAAATAATGAAATTTAACACTATATGCTAATTTTTTGAGAAGGACCTGTAGACTCTCACCAGAGAGATGTTTGCAAAGTCTTTGACCTCCTATGGGCAAATTCCCTCTATGCCAAGTTGGAGAAGTGTGTGTTTGAGCAGGAGTCCTTGCCTTTCCTTGGCTATATCATCTCCACCCAGGGATTAGCTATGGATCCTGCCAAGCTTCAGGCTGTGATGGACCAGAAGGAACCCCATTCTCTCAAAGTGATGCAGCGCTTCATGGGGTTCATTAACTACTATCACCAGTTCATTGCCCACTTCTCAACTTTGGTAGCTCCCTTGGTTGCCCTCACCAAAAAGGAAGCAAATCCCAAATCGTGGTCGGAGGAGGTCTCCAAGGCCTTCCTCTCTATTAAGTCCCACTTTGCTAGCGCTCCCATTCTACATCGCCCCGATGTAAATAAACCTTTCATAATGGAGGTGGATGCCTCATCTGTCGGTGCTAGAGCAGTCCTATTCTAAAATGATGCTCAAGGTCGGAAGCATCATTGCTTCTTCTTCTCTAAGACCTTCACACCGGCGGAGAGGAATTATTCCATTGGGGACAGGGCGTTGCTAGCTATGAAGTTGGCTTTCTCGGAGTGGAGACATCTTCAGGATGGGGCTCGCTTTCCCTTCCAAGTTCACAGTGACCACAAGAATTTGGTATATATACAGACTGCCCAGTGGCTAAATTCTCGCCAGGCCAGATGGTCCCTGTTGTTTTCCCGGTTCCATTTCACCCTCCATTTTCTCTCTGGGGAGAAGAATATTCGTGCCGACGCTCTCTCCCGCTCCGTAGTGTCATCAGCAGAGGAGGAGGAGGGGGAACCTCGGCTTATTGTCCCTTCTGAGAGCCTGAGGACCATGGCTCCGGTTTCGCTAGAGTCTGTGCTCCCGGGCAAGACTTTTGTGCCATCAAATTGGCGACCGGAGGTCCTCTCTTGGGCTCACTCGTCCAGGGTGGGTGGACACTTTGGGACCAAAAAGACATGTGAGCTTATAACAAGGATGTACTGGTGGCCGCTAGAGTTGAGCGACTTTTACTTTTTTAGGATCGAGTCGGGTTTTGTGAAACTAACAGGACAGAAGTATATCCACTTGTGAGAATTCGAATCTCCCCTTTTTGGGGGGGAGACTGAACCACAACTTAGGCCCAGTGTATATAACAACACAATGTAAGTGGCAGAAAGTGGCTGGCTGATATACCACAAACTAACAGGACTGAAATATATCTACTTTGTGATAATTTGAATCTCACTTTTTTTGGGGGGAGACTAAACCAAACCTCAGGCCCTGTGCATAACACAACACAATGTAAGTGGCAGAAAGTGGCTGGCTGATATACCACAAACTAACAGGACTGCAGCATATCCACTTTGACTGGGCATCCTTGCTACCATTGACAGAGATTGCGCTAAACAATGCCATAGCCGACTCCACTGATCAGACCCCATTCATCCTTAATTACAACCAGCATCCGTTGGTTCCTGTGCCTATGCCCGTGTCTTCCGCTGATTCCAGGGTGGCAGACTGGGCTGTGGAGGCATGGGACATTTGGGACTGAACTTAGGATGCCATCCGGGCCTCCAAGGAGAGAATGAAGTCCTCCACCAATGCACATCGGCGCCCCGCTCCGACCTTTGCTCCTGGCGACTAAGTATGGGTCTCCGCCTGTAACTTCAGGCTGCGAGTTGAGTCCACTAAGTTTGCACCTCGCTACTTGGGTCTCTTCAAGGTCCTGGAAGAGGTTAACCTGGTGGTATACCGTCTGGCCCTTCCTCCATGCTTAGGTATTACCAACACTTTTCATGTGTCTCTTCTAAAGCCCATTCACATGTCCCGGTTTTCTGAGTTCATCTATGGATGATTATGAAGTGAATGCTATTTTGGGGTGTAAGGTGGTATGTGGCATTAAATTTTATTTGGTGGACTGGAAGGACTATGGCCCAGAGTACATGTCCTGGGAGCCTGCTGAGCACATTCGGGCTCCGCAACTCATTTCTGCCTTTGAGGGTAGCAAGGCCCAAGGAGGAGGGCCCTAGGAGGAGGGGTAATGTTAGATGTCGAGTTCCCACCGCTGCACAAGGAGAACCTCGAGCCACCTCTGCTGTGGTCTCCCATTCTTTTCCAGCCGCAGTGGAGCCTGCTCAGCGGAGACTTTGGTCCCAGTGTCTGGCTCAGGCAGATACCGTGCACTTGGTTACTGCTGATCTTACAGGCTCAGCCATTGTAACCAGCACTGTCTGCGGCGAGCAGATGCCCCTGGGACTAAGTTCTGCTTTTCCGCTACTGAGCATGCCCAGGGGACAACCTCTCATTGAAGGTCGGGGGTCACATGCTCAGGTCCTGAAGCGGTTCCTATTGGACCACTAGGAAGGTCCTGGAGAGCTCTCTATAAAAGGTTTGCATGGCCGCACGGCCATGCGCTAGTATCAACCTATGCTTATGAGCTTAGCTACCTTGTGGTCTGTGTCTGCATGTGTTCATGGTCAGCTGTATAGCCACTAGAATTCCGGCACCTCCAGAGAGGAGTTTATGTATGTGAATTTAGGGCTGGCATATAGCCACTAGAATTCCGGCACCTCCGCAGAGGGGTTGTTTGTGTGCTATGCTGACTGTATGACCACTGTATGCTACCTGCTCTGTTAGTTAGCTGTGATTCTCTGTGAGGTTAACAGGGCACACCGTTATCCTAATCTCGGCGACTCTGTGAAGCAACAGTGCTTGCTCCTATATAGACCGGGTGACTGAACCTGTGTCTATTCAGGCGTTGTACCACCATATAGTGCTGCCATATACTAGCAACAGGTTCCACTCCTGCACGGTGGACCCCGGGCTGCGAACACACCAGTATTATCTCAATATTTACTTGGTGCGTTCCCCCAGCCCTAACAAGTTCATCCCCAGATGTGCTGTTAATCCTAATATTATAGGTATTGTTATATAGTAGATGTTCAGATTTGCAACCCTATTCTCTGATGTTCATTTGCCCCTAACTGGAATATATACAGGGCCTATCTATTTGAGATATATGTCACAATATTGTTTCAGGATTTCCCTGTAACTCAAGCTAGGTGGACCCTAGGTAATTCCTGTACCCCAGCTTACCCCTGAAGGTGGAGACACTGTGGTCTTCTACCTTGCTATGCGCCTATATGCATGCTGATATGTTTCCTGCCCACCCAGGGCAAAATTGAAGTATATATGGTAACACTAACCTGACAGACGAGGGAAAAAGACAGGAATAAAATAAAGATACAATCAGACAAATACCCTCATTAAACAACCGATTGGAAATCAAGGTAACAGTAGGAGGGATAAACCAAATAGGAGAGTATTAGGATAAACACACAATACGAACTCCACACAGATATCTCCTGTAAACTACATGAATCGACTCCTACTAATTCAGAACTCTCCTTCACCACCAAACCAGGAAGTTTTAACTATTACCAGCAATTCCTTAATGCAACAGTTGAGCATGTATACCTGAGAGGAGTGGCCAACACAGAACAGCTGAGACAATTTATAACGGAGTGCTCCAGGAGATAGACAAAACTGATTTACCCTTGCAATAGTAGAGCAATTAAAGCACCAGCACTGGTAATAGGAAGATGAAGCAGATCTAATATGTGCAGTGGTTTGTGTAACTAGATGCCCAGTTATTCTGGCCCCTCTCTATTGCCATATCCCTGTGACTATATAAATATATGCCTTGAATACTTTGGATTTACTTTCCAATTTTACCCAGTACTCAGAATAACATGTTTTTTTTATGTGTCAGTATTTATTGTGGGTCTTCAGTGATGACATCATGGTAATGTTTCCGTACATCTGACTTCATTCTTGATCTGGAAATCCAAGGTCGTTAAAGAGGAAGGAAAATGATGTGAGTCCAGCTGGGATATTGTAGCTACACATTGTATTTCAATGGAGATGTAGCTGTCAATAAGCATTAATGGTAGGAAGTGTGCTGCTCATCATCTCACAGAAACTGGCTTTCCATACAGGAGTAATCTAAGAGCAGAGAGCCCCTAGTGTTTCCATTCAGTCAAATTCATGCTGCATAGATTTGCAATAACACCACATTTTGCATGTTATGGTGAGTTTTCATAGATGCCACTTATCTGGGGAAAAATACTTGGATCAGAAGGGCTGAAATCTAACAAGTCTAAGTATAAGTTACCAGAATTTCCATTGTGAATGTCAGAGTTGCCGAAACTGGTGCTGTTTTTTAAGACTTTCTCTCAAATATTCACATGCATTGTAACAAATCAGGCAATGGGTATGGCTGAGTCACTCTGCCCCGCACCCCTTATACGATTTACGCCCCTGATAGCTAGGGTTACTGTCATGATCCCAATGGCAGGGGATCACAAAAGGACAAGCACACAAAAAACAGAACAAGCTCTAGGGTGATGGAAACTGAGCTGACCGCGATCCTGAACCTAATTCACAACACTAGCAGTAGCCGGGGAACGTGCCTACGATGATTCTAGACGTCTCGCGCCAGCTGAAGGACTAGCTTCCCCTATTAGAAGAAACAAAGACCTCTCTTGCCTCCAGAGAAACACCCCACAGAAATAGCAGCCCCCCACATGTAATGACGGTGAAATGAGAGGAAAGCACATACGTAGTGATGAAAACAGATTCAGCAAAATGAGGCCCGCTAAAACTAGATAGCAGAGGATACAAAAGTGAACTGCGCGGTCAGCGAAAAACCCTACAAAAAACCATCCTGAAATTACCTGAACTCATGTGCCAACTCATGGAACATGAGGAGTAATATCAGCCCACTAGAGCAACCAGCAACAAGGAATCACATAACTGCAAGCTGGACTAAAACAAAAATAAAGCAAAACGTGGAACAGGAAAATCAAAAACTTAGCTTGTCCTGATGATTACAGAAGCGGAAAGCAGAGGTAACAAGACACACTGATAACATTGATCGCCGGCGAGGAAATGACAAGAAAGCCAGGTTAAATAGGAAACTCCCATATCCTGATAGAACAGGTGGACACCAGAGACCGCAGAGAACACAAGTCACCCAGTACCATCTGTAACCACCAGAGGGAGCCCAAAAACAGAATCCACAACAGTACCCCCCCCTTGAGGAGGGGTCACCGAACCCTCACGAGAACCACCAGGGCGACCAGGATGAGCCCTATGAAATGCACGGACCAAATCAGCAGCATGAACATCAGAGGCAACCACCCAAGAATTATCCTCCTGACCATAACCCTTCCACTTGACCAAATACTGAAGTTTCCATCTGGAAACACGAGAATCCAAGATCTTCTCCACAACATACTCCAATTCTCCCTCCACCAGCACCGGAGCAGGAGGCTCAAGCGAAGGAACAACAGGTATCTCATACTTCCGCAACAACGACCGATGGAACACATTATGAATAGCAAACGATGCCGGGAGATCCAAACGAAACGACACAGGGTTAAGAATTTCCAAGATCCTATAGGGACCGATAAACCGAGGCTTGAACTTAGGAGAAGAGACCTTCATAGGAACAAAACGAGAAGACAACCACACCAAGTCCCCAACACGAAGTCGAGGACCCACGCGGCGACGGCGATTAGCAAACTGCTGAGCCCTCTCCTGGGACAACTTCAAATTGTCCACCACATGACTCCAAATCTGATGCAACCTATCCACCACCATGTCCACTCCAGGACAATCAGAAGGCTCCACCTGACCAGAGGAAAAACGAGGATGAAACCCCGAATTACAAAAGAAAGGAGAAACCAAGGTAGCAGAACTAGCCCGATTATTAAGGGCAAATTCGGCAAGCGGCAAAAAGGTAACCCAGTCATCTTGATCAGCAGAAACAAAACACCTTAAATAAGTTTCCAAGGTCTGATTAGTTCGTTCCGTCTGGCCATTCGTCTGAGGATGGAATGCAGACGAAAAGGACAAATCAATGCCCATCTTAGCACAGAACGTCCGCCAAAATCTAGACACAAACTGGGATCCCCTGTCAGAAACAATGTTCTCAGGAATCCCATGCAAACGAACCACGTTCTGAAAAAACAGAGGGACCAACTCAGAGGAGGAAGGTAACTTAGGCAAGGGGACCAGATGAACCATCTTAGAAAAGCGGTCACACACAACCCAGATGACGGACATTTTTTGAGAGACAGGGAGATCCGAAATAAAGTCCATGGAAATGTGCGTCCAAGGCCTCTTCGGGATAGGCAAAGGTGACAACAATCCACTGGCCCGAGAACAGCAAGGCTTAGCCCGAGCGCAAACTTCACAAGACTGCACAAAAGAACGCTCATCCCTCGACAAGGAAGGCCACCAAAAAGACCTGGCCACCAAGTCTCTAGTACCAAATATTCCAGGATGACCTGCCAACGCAGAAGAATGGACCTCGGAGATGACTCTACTGGTCCAATTATCCGGAACAAACAGTCTTTCAGGCGGACAACGATCAGGTTTATCCGCCTGAAACTCCTGCAAAGCACGTCGCAAGTCTGGGAAGACAGCCGACAAAATCACCCCATCCCTAAGGATACCAGTGGGCTCAGAATTTCCAGGGGAATCAGGCACAAAACTCCTAGAAAGAGCATCCGCCTTCACATTCTTTGAACCTGGCAGGTATGAAACCACAAAATCGAAACGGGAGAAAAACAGTGACCAACGAGCCTGTCTAGGATTCAGACGCTTGGCAGACTCAAGGTAAATCAGATTTTTGTGATCAGTCAAGACCACCACACGATGTCTAGCACCCTCAAGCCAATGACGCCACTCCTCAAATGCCCACTTCATGGCCAAAAGCTCCCGATTACCAACATCATAATTCCGCTCAGTGGGCGAAAACTTTCTAGAAAAGAACGCACATGGCTTCATCACCGAGCAATCGGAGCTTCTCTGTGACAAAACCGCCCCCGCTCCAATCTCAGAAGCATCAACCTCAACCTGAAAAGGAAGCGAAACATCTGGCTGACGCAACACAGGAGCAGAAGAAAACCGGCGCTTAAGTTCCTGAAAGGCCTCCACAGCCGCAGGAGACCAATCAGCAACATCAGCACCCTTCTTAGTCAGATCCGTCAAAGGCTTAACAACACTAGTAAAATTAGTTATGAAACGACGATAAAAATTGGCAAAGCCCAAGAACTTCTGTAGACTCTTAAGAGATGTAAGCTGCGTCCAGTCACAAATAGCTTGAACCTTGACAGGATCCATCTCAATAGTAGAAGGGGAAAAAATATACCCCAAAAAAGAAATCTTCTGGACTCCAAAGAGACACTTTGAAACTTTTACAAACAAAGAATTGGCCCGCAGGACCTGAAACACCTTCCTGACCTGCTGAACATGGGACTCCCAGTCATCAGAAAAAACCAAAACATCATCCAAATACACAATCATAAATTTATCCAGATATTCACGGAAAATATCGTGCATAAAGGACTGGAAGACAGAAGGAGCATTAGAAAGTCCAAAAGGCATCACCAAATACTCAAAATGGCCCTCAGGCGTATTAAATGCGGTTTTCCACTCATCACCCTGCTTAATCCGCACAAGATTATACGCACCCCGAAGATCAATCTTAGTGAACCATTTAGCCCCCTTAATGCGAGCGAACAAATCAGTCAACAATGGCAAAGGATACTGATATTTGACCGTAATCTTATTCAAAAGACGGTAATCTATACAAGGCCTCAAGGAACCATCTTTTTTGGCCACGAAAAAAAAAACCTGCTCCCAAAGGAGATGAAGATGGACGGATATGTCCCTTTTCCAAGGACTCCTTAACATAATCCCGCATAGCAGTATGCTCTGGCACTGACAGATTGAACAAACGACCTTTAGGAAATTTACTGCCAGGAATCAAATCTATAGCACAATCGCAATCCCTGTGAGGAGGAAGCGAATTGAGCTTAGGCTCCTCAAAAACATCCCGATAATCAGACAAAAATACAGGAACCTCAGAAGGAGTAGATGAAGCGATAGAAATCGGAGGTGCATCATCATGAACCCCCTGACATCCCCAGCTTAACACAGACATCGCCTTCCAGTCCAAGACTGGATTATGAGTTTGTAACCATGGCAGACCAAGCACTAAGACATCATGTAAATTATACAGTACCAGGAAGCGAATCACCTCCTGATGAACGGGAGTCATACGCATGGTCACGTGTGTCCAGTACTGAGGTTTATTCATAGCCAAAGGTGTAGAGTCAATTCCTTTCAAAGGAATAGGGACTTCCAGAGGCTCCAGACTAAACCCACAGCGGTTGGCAAATGACCAATCCATAAGACTCAGGGCAGCGCCTGAATCCACATAGGCATCGACGGAAATGGCTGATAATGAACAAATCAGAGTCACAGACAGAATGAACTTAGACTGTAAAGTACTAATGGCAACAGACTTATCAACCTTTCTTGTGCGTTTAGAGCATGCTGATATAACATGAGCTGAATCACCACAATAAAAACACAACCCATTTTTCCGCCTATAGTTTTGCCGTTCACTTCTGGACTGAATTCTAACACATTGCATTGTCTCAGGTGCCTGTTCAGAAGACACCGCCAAATGGTGCACAGGTTTGCGCTCCCGTAAACGCCGATCAATCTGAATAGCCATAGTCATAGACTCATTCAGACCTGTAGGCGCCGGGAACCCCACCATAACATCTTTAATGGCCTCAGAAAGGCCATCTCTGAATTTTGCAGCCAGAGCGCACTCATTCCACTGAGTAAGCACCGACCATTTCCGAAATTTCTGACAATATATTTCTGCTTCATCTTGCCCCTGAGAGAGAGTCAATAAAGCTTTTTCAGCCTGAATCTCTAGGTTAGGTTCCTCATAGAGCAAACCCAATGCCAGAAAAAACGCATCCACATTGAGCAACGCAGGATCCCCTGGTGCCAATGCAAATGCCCAATTCTGAGGGTCACCCCGCAGGAAAGATATTACAATTTTAACTTGCTGAGCAGGGTCTCCAGAGGAGCGAAATTTCAAAGAAAGAAACAACTTGCAACTGTTCCTAAAATTCAGAAAACTAGATCTATCTCCAGAAAAAAACTCTGGGATAGGAATTCTAGGTTCAGACATAGGAGCATGTACAACAAAATCTTGTATATTTTGAACCTTAGCAGCAAGATTATTCAGGCTGGAAGCCAAACTCTGGACGTCCATGATAAACAGCTGAGGTCAGAGCCATTTAAGGATTAAGAGGAGGTAAGACGCAGCCAGGCTGCAATTAAGGCTAGGCAGCAAACTCTGAGGGAAGGAAAAAAAAAAAAAAAACTTCCTCAGACTACTTTTCCTCCTACTTCAGCCAATACGATTACCACTTTTGGGCCGGCGATACTGTCATGATCCCAATGGCAGGGGATCACAAAAGGACAAGCACACAAAAAACAGAACAAGCTCTAGGGTGATGGAAACTGAGCTGACCGCGATCCTGAACCTAATTCACAACACTAGCAGTAGCCGGGGAACGTGCCTACGATGATTCTAGACGTCTCGCGCCAGCCGAAGGACTAGCTTCCCCTATTAGAAGAAACAAAGACCTCTCTTGCCTCCAGAGAAACACCCCACAGAAATAGCAGCCCCCCACATGTAATGACGGTGAAATGAGAGGAAAGCACATACGTAGTAATGAAAACAGATTCAGCAAAATGAGGCCCGCTAAAACTAGATAGCAGAGGATACAAAAGTGAACTGCGCGGTCAGCGAAAAACCCTACAAAAAACCATCCTGAAATTACCTGAACTCATGTGCCAACTCATGGAACATGAGGAGTAATATCAGCCCACTAGAGCAACCAGCAACAAGGAATCACATAACTGCAAGCTGGACTAAAACAAAAATAAAGCAAAACGTGGAACAGGAAAATCAAAAACTTAGCTTGTCCTGATGATTACAGAAGCGGAAAGCAGAGGTAACAAGACACACTGATAACATTGATCGCCGGCGAGGAAATGACAAGAAAGCCAGGTTAAATAGGAAACTCCCATATCCTGATAGAACAGGTGGACACCAGAGACCGCAGAGAACACAAGTCACCCAGTACCATCTGTAACCACCAGAGGGAGCCCAAAAACAGAATCCACAACAGGTTACCCCTTCTGTTATTGGTTCTCTTGCCAGCCCTCCTGATCGGCCGGACACACAAACACTGTGTTTGGACACCAGTGCTGTAGTATCTAATCCTAGAGGGGAAGCCAAAGAGGTGGCACCTGTCAGAGAGAACAGGATCTCGAGTTTGGTGAGTTTATGCAATACTGTAATCTACGTATGCTTGTTATATCATGACATCTATTTTCTGTAATCCATAAGAGATGAGCAAATAAATTCCTTTAGAATTGTATTCTACATAAATTTTACAAAAATCCATAATTGCCAAAATACACATTTTTTTGTAATTTTCTCTCTCATGAATTCAGCAATATTTTTATGAACCGTAAAGGGTCATGAAACGGATGAAAAATACTCATCGCTCACCTCTTCGGCTCATCCACTCTTCATCGTCAACTGTCCGGTCACATCTTATGATACCTGCTGCTCAATCTAAAATCCCCAGGCGTCTCTCACTGATCTGAGACTTCTGGCTCTCATGAGGCTCAGGATGGTTCTGTGATTGTGCGCGCAAGGTCATGGCGTCAACGGCGTTCGTGCATTTTTCCTGCACTTTTCGTGCAGAACTCTCCCAGGCCTCATAAGAGCCAGATGTCCCTGCTCGGTTTGAAATGTCCAGGAATTTTCAGTACAAGCGGTGAGGATCAGAAGATGCAATGAAGACTGGACAGGTGAAAGTGAGAAGTGGAGGGACTGGAGAGATGTGCAGATTTTTTAAATTTTTTAATATCTTATGTTTATTATGCTCTGGGGTCTGGAGAAGATATTAAGGGACTTTAAATGTACATACATACACTTTTCTGTTAATCAAATGTCCTGAGATAATGATTTCAAATAGGCAAAGTTGAATTTTCCCTGATCCGCTCATCAATATATGTCACATGATGAGTGTACACATACGTTTTTAAGCATTTGTATTTTTAGCATTGATAACTTTAGCTTTTGTATTCGGTAGTTTAGATGTTTTATTTTGCAACTTTTTGTTTTTGACCTTTTTGATATTTTTGTCTTGTGTAATTGTCTGTTCTAAAAAGTTAATGGGATACAGTATTCTGGCATCTCACCTGATCACATGATGATACAAAAGTGTGATTGCAACATGAGGATGATATGGCAGTTTTGTTTTATGATGGTGGATGCCAGCATTTCCCCCCGTAATTTAATCATTAATGTCAGATCTTGGCTATTCTTAGCAAGCAAGCGGATCTTGTCCTGACCACAATCAGTTGCTTATTAACAATGATGCAGCAAATCTGTTCGTAAAACAGGAATGGTCGTGCTAATTATCCGAATTCCTAGAAATCTACAGGATAACAAATTATCTGGATCACCAATTTAGACATTTTACAAATAAACATTGTTCATGATTAAGAAGGTTGAACTATTTAGATTAAAGATTTCAAGGGCAGAGCTATTATCTGAATATATTTGGCAGCGCACGTGTTACTTCCAATACACCTTAAGCACTATGCAACACTCTGCCTATAATAATAATACCTGAATGGGGAAGACTTCAGTTTGTTGCTGGATGTTTTGCATTGTGATATTACGTTTACAATAAGTCAAAGGGATTCTTAAGGAGATAACATTTATTTATAAATCAGCTCACACTGATTAAGAAGCAAAAAATAAAAGAAGAGCAGATCAGGCATAATTTGAATTTGTTGGCTCGCTCAGACCCCACAGCATAATAGACAAAAGATACAAAAAATAAAAAAAACACTTACTGTATACTCACCTTAATGCTCACTTTTCTTCACGCTTCGCTCCTTACCGCCACCCATCTGGTCCTCGTCGCATCTTCTGATCCCCGCCGCTCGTGGTGAAATCCCTAGGAAGGTAAAAACATCTCAATATGTGGATGGGTCGGATATGTGTAAGCCAGAGTGAGTATAAGGATTTTTTTTTACGTTTAAACCTTTTGATGACCTTTTATGGTTCAGAAAATGGCAGAAGCAAATGACAAAAAAATCACATTTTGGCGAATATGGATATTTGTAAAATTTAAGTAGAATTCATTTCCAATTTGAATATGTTTGCTCATCTCTAAGGGCCCTTTTGCATTGCGTTCTTCTCCATGTTCAGGGTCCCCTTTAGGGCTTACGTCAGAACCTCCTGTGAAACGAGACTCAAGAGTATCTGCCGATGGGGCCATTGACTATAAGGATACATACGGAGCAATGGAGTGCTGTGTGGTGCATAATTTTCAGCCATATACGTCTACTAGAGGCAGACACCAAGACATAGTAGACTACGTCTAGCTGTCCACCTTCAGTGGGCATACACAGCCAAAAATGATGCATGACTGAGCACTCGTTGGCTCCATCTGCATCCTTATAGTCTATGGCCATGGCGTTGCATATGCCCGAATCCTGTTTTGTGGAAGGTTAGGGAGTAAGGCTCAATGGGGCCACTCAACGTGGGGAAGAACGCAATGTTAATGGGCCCTAATACTCACCCTTGTTAATCCTCCGAAGCTTCCATTACAACACTTAACCAATTTCAGCCGATCTTTACCGTCTAGTTCTTTCTAGACACAACAGAAACAAATAGAAGAATCTGCTTAGCCAATTATTGGCTACTGCGGTGACACACCTCAACCAGTGATTGGGAAAATAAATTGTTTACAAGCATCATCACTACAGGGAGGATACAGGAGGAAACAACCACAGACAAACTAGAGAGATCGTACGATTAAATGTAGAGGAGCTAAAGTACTGTGCAAAAATTTTAGGCAGGTGTGGAAAAATGCTGTAACGTAGAATACCTCAAAAATAGAAGTGTTAGTATTTTTTAGCAAATGGGGAGGAAATGCATAAGGAGGAGAATACATCTAAATGTGGGTACATCTCAGCAGCCTAAGCTTGAGGACTGTCCTTGTAAGGGCAGGAACAATACAGGGGCACGTCAGGGGATTATAGTATAATCCCCCTTCCCTGTACACTTAGATCTGAATTTTGTTCCTGTGTGTTCCTAATCTGCTGATGGCAAGACAAACAGAATATTGGTGAGACCAAACCACCTTTTATTATTGAGTGCTGCTTAATTTAGAGCATTAGCACTTTATCATATTGTCATGTTTACTGCTGGTCGAAAGTTATATTTTATGTTTATAGGACCAGGGTTCAAATCCAACCAAGGACAACATCTTCAAGGAGTTTGTATGTTCTCCTCATTGTTTGCGTGGGTTTCCTCTGGGTTCTCTGGTTTCCACCCTCACTAAAAAGACCTACTGATAGGGAAATTAGATTGTGAGCCTCAACGGAGTCAGTGCCGATAATGTCTGTAATGTGCTATGGAATAATGGCGCTAAATAAGCGAGTAAAATAAATAAACCACGCTCATGATTCAGGTAATACGACTGGAAATAATTACAAAAAAGAAAATGGACATCAGGAAAGATAGCAAGTCTCCTTTAAGATACAATTGAAGAGAGCTAAAATAAAAATATTATTAACGTTTTCTCCTTCAGAAGGCATTGGCTCTAACATCATTAGTCACAGTGCTGGTTTACACCCTCGAATGCCTCTACCCTCATGTGTTTTATCTTCAGGTTTTGGCAATGATGTTATAATAATGTCAAACTAGGAGAAACTAATATTAACTTTTATTGCGTCCGAGAACAAAAATGTCTACATAAAAAAAACAAAAAATGTAACTACAAGAAAGTAGCAGTTTAATTAATCATATTCAGTAACCAGAACTAAGTGTTAAATCATCTGTGAGAAAAACGTCTCCAGGAAGGAAACAATAAAGTGCTATAGCGTGGAATGCGCAAAATTTGGAACTATTACTTATCATAGCTTTCTATGGACACGTATAAAACTTTTCCAACAACAAGAAAACTCAGCATGTGTGAAAAATAACATTATAACAACAGAATAATTTTTTTTTACATTGCTACTAATAAAACATATTCATAAGAGCACAATGTGCCACTTACTGCAAGATCCATGCAATAGATCTTGATAGATCCCATTAGCAGCACACAATTGACCCATATGGTCTCATTACATATACACATTTATATATAAACTGTATTCAGTGGGGAAAATAAGTATTTAATACACTGCCGATTTTACAAGTTTCCCCACCTTCGAAGAATGGAGAGGTCTGTAATTTTTATCGTAGGTACACTTCATCTGTGAGAGATAGAATCTTAAAAAAAAATCCAGAAAATCACATTGTATGAATTTTATATAATGAATGTGTATTTTATTGCATTAAATAAGTATTTGATACCATAGAAAAGCAGAACTTAATATTTGGTACTGAAACCTTTGTATAAGAACAAAAGAAATGGAGGCATTGGTCTACCAAATCTACAGGCCTACTCCGAGGCTAATATCATAAGGCGGAGCAGGATATGGCTTATAGATGAAGCCAAAACCAGCTTGGCAGAAATGGACAAGTCTTACAGTACAATGGGAATTCTCCCTTAGACGCTCTTATTATTGCAAATTTACTAGCCCAATCCCTCCCTCTACCAGAGAGTATACTAATACAATCTGCAATTATGACCTGGAGGAAATTATATAACACTAGATGGTGGCCCGATTCTAACGCATCGGGTATTCTAGAACAGTGTTCCCCAACTCCAGTCCTCAAGGCCCACCAACAGATCATGTTTTCAGGTTTTCCTTTGTTTTGCACAGGTAATGCAATTATCACCTGGGCAATACTAAGGAAATCCTGAAAACATGACCTGTTGGTGGGCCTTGAGGACTGGAGTTGGGGACCCCTGTTCTAGAATATGCATGTCCACGTAGTATATTGCACAGCCCACATAGTATATTGCCCAGCCACGTAGTATATTGCCCAGCCACGTAGTATATTGCCCAGCTACATACTATATTGCACAGCCCACGTAGTATATTGCCCAGCCACATAGTATATTGCCCAGCTACATACTATATTGCACAGCCCACGTAGTATATTGCCCAGTGACGTAGTATATTGTCCAGCCATGTAGTATATTGCCCAGCCACGTAGTATATTGCCCAGTGACGTATTATATTGTCTAGTCACGTAGTATATTGCCCAACCACGTAGTATATTGCACAGTCATGTAGTATATTGCCCAACCACGTAGTATATTGCACAGTCTCGTAGTATATTGCCCAGTCACATAGTATATTGCACAGTCACGCAGTATATTGTCCAGCCACATAGTATATTGCCCAGTCACGTAGTATATTGCAGTCACGTAGTATATTGCTCAGCCACGTAGTATATTGCACAGTCACGTAGTATATATTGACCACTCCCTGAGGAAGCGACGTGCTGCGAAACGTGCGTTGGAGTGCGGGGTTGAGGCACAGACACCATGAGCACTGGTAAGGCCCGCTACATATACAATGCACTTTAGACTTTTTGTACTTTATAGAAATTAATATATGGATACGCTATAGGTATTATACCTTATATAGTCACCGTTATTGCTATCAGCACTATGCACAGTGCACTTTACTATACATTATTTCCTATTTGATAGTGGTTCCCTGCCGTGTCTCATACACATTTGTTGAGCAAAAAAAGAAAGGATATAATACTACTATACATTATATATATTGTTGCTAGTGGTCCTTGCACAGAATTTTTATATATGTATTTTTGTGCCTCCTCCGATTGTCTGTGTTTTTGTTTGTTAGTGTCTTTATATTTAATAAAACATTATGCTTTTATTATAATTTCCTTGTATTATTGGTTATATTTTCAAGTAGTTTGTTTTGGTTACATGTTCATGTGTCTACTTGAAACATAAAGAGAAAACTGGGTCGAAACTTTCTCCTTGTTTTTTTGGTAAAACGTAGTATATTGCCCAGTCACGTAGTATATTGCACAGTCACATAGTATATTGTCCAGCCACGTAGTATATTGCCCAGTCACGTAGTATATTGCAAAGTCACGTAGTATATTGCCCAGCCACATAATATATTGCCCAGACACGTAGTATATTGCCCAGCCACGTAGTATATTGCCCAGCCACGTAGTATATTGCCCAGTGACGAAGTATATTGCCCAGACACGTAGTATATTGCCCAGCTACGTAGTATATTGCCCAGTCACGTAGTATATTGCAAAGTCACGTAGTATATTGTCCAGCCGCATAATATATTGCCCAGACACGTAGTATATTGCCCAGCCACGTAGTATATTGCCCAGCCACGTAGTATATTGCCCAGTGACAAAGTATATTGCCCAGACACGTAGTATATTGCCCAGCTACGTAGTATATTGCCCAGTGACGTAGTATATTGCCCAGTGACGTAGTATATTGCCCAACCACGTAGTATATTGCCCATTACGTAGTATATTGCCCAGTCACGTAGTATATTGCCCAGTGACGTAGTATATTGCCCAGTGACGTAGTATATTGCCCAACTACGTAGTATATTGCCCAGTGATGTAGTATATTGCCCAGTCACATAGTATATTGCCCAGCCACGTAGTATATTGCCCAGTGACGTAGTATATTGCCCAGTTACATAGTATATTGCCCAGTGATGTAGTATATTGCCCAGTGACGTAGTATATTGCCCAACTACGTAGTATATTGCCCAGTGATGTAATATATTGCCCAGTCACATAGTATATTGCCCAACCACGTAGTATATTGCCCAGTGACATAGTATATTGCCCAGTGACATAGTATATTGCCCAGCCACGTAGTATATTGCCCAGTGACGTAGTATATTGCCCAGTCACATAGTATATTGCCCAGTGATGTAGTATATTGCCCAGTGACGTAGTATATTGCCCAACTACATAGTATATTGCCCTGTGATGTAGTATATTGCCCAGTCACATAGTATATTGCCCAACCACGTAGTATATTGCCCAGTGACATAGTACATTGCCCAGTGACATAGTATATTGCCCAGCCACGTAGTATATTGCCCAGTTACGTAGTATATTGCCTAATGACATAGTATATTGCGCAGCAACGTTTTATATTGCCCAGTTACGTAGTATATTGCCTAGTGACTTAGTATATTGGGCAGTGACGTAGTATATTGCCCAGTGATGTAGTATACAGCACAGAGCTACGTAGTATATTGCCCAGTTACGTAGTATATTGCCCAGTGATGTAGTATATTGCCCAGTGACGTAGTGTACAGCACAGAGCCATGTAGTATATTGCACAGCCACGTAGTATATTGCCCAGCCACGTAGTATATTGCCCAGTAACGTAGTATATTGCCCAGTCACATAGTATATAGCAAAGCCACATAGTATATTGCCCAGCCACGTAGTATATTGCACAGTCACGTAGTATATTGTCCAGCCACGTAGTATATTGCCCAGCCACGTAGTATATTGCCCAGCCACGTAGTATATTGCACAGTCACATAGTATATTGTCCAGCCACGTAGTATATTACCCAGACACGTGGTATATTGCCCAGTGATGTAGTATATTGCCCAGTCACGTAGTATACAGCACAGAGCCTCGTAGTATATTGCCCAGACACGTAGTATATTGCACAGTCACGTAGTATATTGTCCAGCCACGTAGTATATTGTGCAGCCACGTAGTATATTGCCCAGCCACGTAGTATATTGCACAGTCACGTAGTATATTGTGCAGCCACGTAGTATATTACACAGACACGTGGTATATTGCCCAGTGATGTAGTATATTGCCCAGTCACGTAGTATACAGCACAGAGCCTCGTAGTATATTGCCCAGACACGTAGTATATTGACCAGCTACGTAGTATATTGCCCACTGACGTAGTATATTGCCCAGTGACGTGGTATATTGCCCAGACACGTAGTATATTGCCCAGCCACGTAGTACATTGCCCAGTCACATAGTATATTGCCCAGTGACACAGCATATTGCCCAACCACGTAGTATATTGCCCAGATACGTAGTATATTGCCCAGCTACATAGTATATTGCCCAGTGAAGTAGTATATTGCCCAGTGACGTAGTATATTGCCCAACCATGTAGTATATTGCCCAGCCACGTATTATATTGCCCAGTGATGTAGTATATTGCCCAGCCATGCAGTATATTGCCCAGCCACATAGTATACTGTACAGACACGTAGTATATTGCCCAGTTACGTGGTATATTGCCTAGTGACGTAGTATATTGCGCAGCCACGTAGTATATTACCCAGTGACGTAGTATATTGCCCAGTGACGTAGTATACAGCACAGAGCCACGTAGTATATTGGCCAGTCACGTAGTATATTGCCCAGTGACGTAATATACAGCACAGAGCTATATAGTATATTGCACAGGGAAGTAGTATACAGCACAGAGCCACGTAGTATATTGGCCAGTCACGTAGTATATTGCCCAACCATGTAGTATATTGCACAGTCTCATAGTATATTGTCCAGCCATGTAGTATATTGCACAGTCATGCAGTATATTGTCCAGCCACGTAGTATATTGCCCAGTCACGTAGTATATTGCCCAGCCACGTAGTATATTGCCCAGCCACGTAGTATATTGCACAGTCACATAGTATGTTGTCCAGCCACGTAGTATATTTCCCAGACACGTAGTATATTGCCCAGCCACGTAGTATATTGCCCAGCCACGTAGTATATTGCCCAGTGACGAAGTATATTGCCCAGATACGTAGTATATTGCCCAGCTACGTAGTATATTGCCCAGTGACGTAGTATATTGCCCAGTGACGTAGTATATTGCCCAACCACATAGTATATTGCCCAGACACATAGTATATTGCACAGTCACATAGTATATTGCCCAACCACGTAGCATATTGCACAGTCTCGTAGTATATTGTCCAGCCACGTAGTATATTGCCCAGTGATGTAGTATATTGCCCAGTGACGTAGTATATTGCCCAACTACGTAGTATATTGCCCAGTGATGTAGTATATTGCCCAGTCACATAGTATATTGCCCAACCACGTAGTATATTGCCCACTGACGTAGTATATTGCCCAGTGACGTAGCATATTGCCCAGCCACGTAGTATATTGCCCAGTTACGTAGCATATTGCCTAGTGACATAGTATATTGCACAGCAACATTTTATATTGCCCAGTTACGTAGTATATTGCCTAGTGACGTAGTATATTGCGCAGTTACGTCGTATATTGCCCAGTGACGTAGTATATTGCCCAGTTACGTAGTATATTGCCCAGTGACGTAGTATATTGCCCAGTGACATAGTGTACAGCACAGACCCATATAGTATATTGCACAGACACGTAGTATATTGCCCAGCCACATAGTATATTGCCCAGTGATGTAGTATATTGCCCAGTAACATAGTATATAGCAGAGCCACGTAGTATATTGCCCAGCCACGTAGTATATTGCACAATCACATAGTATATTGTCCAGCCACGTAGTATATTGCCCAGCCACGTAGTATATTGCCCAGCCACGTAGTATATTGCACAGTCACATAGTATATTGTCCAGCCACGTAGTATATTACCCAGACATGTAGTATATTGCCCAGTGATGTAGTATATTGCCCAGACACGTAGCATATTGCCCAGCCACGTAGTATATTGCCCAGTCACGTAGTATACAGCACAGAGCCTCGTAGTATATTGCCCAGACACGTAGTATATTGCCCAGCTACGTAGTATATTGCCCAGTGACGTAGTATATTGCCCAGTGACGTGGTATATTGCCCAGACACGTAGTATATTGCCCAGCCACGTAGTATATTGCCTAGTCAGATAGTATATTGCCCAGTGACACAGTATATTGCCCAACCACGTAGTATATTGCCCAGACACGTAGTATATTGCCCAGCTACATAGTATATTGCCCAGTGACGTAGTATATTGTCCAGTGACGTAGTATATTGCCCAACCACATAGTATATTGCCCAGACACATAGTATATTGCCCAGCTACGTAGTATTTTGCCCAGTGATATAGTATATTGCCCAGTGACGTAGTATATTGCCCAACCACATAGTATATTGCCCAGTGACGTAGTATATTGCCCAGCCATGCAGTATATTGCCCAGCCACGTAGTATACTGTACAGACATGTAGTATATTGCCCAGTTACATAGTATATTGCCTAGTGACATAGTATGTTGCGCAGCAACGTATTATATTGCCCAGTTACGTAGTATATTGCGCAGCCACGTAGTATATTATCCAGTGACGTAGTATATTGCCCAGTGACGTAGTATACAGCACAGAGCCACGTAGTATATTGGCCAGTCACGTAGTATATTGCCCAGTGACGTAGTATACAGCACAGAGCCACGTAGTATGTTGGCCAGTCACGTAGTATATTGCCCAGCTACGTAGTATATTGCCCAGCCAGGTTTGTCACAGGTTAAAAAATAAAAAATAAACATATACTCACCTTTCCGAGGGCCCCTTGTAGTCCACGGCAGCTTCTGGTCCCAGGGTTGGTATGAGCGCAGGACCTGTGATGACGTCATGGCAGGTCTTTCTAGCGCAGGCGCACAGGGCCTGTGATGACGTCGCGGTCACATGACCATGACGTCATGGCAGGTCCGTCTCCCATACCCTCTTTGCCACCGAAACCTGCAACGGAAGATGGCGGCCGGCGCGAGGGAGTATGGAGGGTGAGTATAGCAGGTTTTTTTTTTATTATTATTTTTAACATTACATTTTTTACTATTGATGCCGCATAGGCAGCATCAATAGTGAAAAGTTGGGGACACACAGGGTTAATACCGGCGGTAACGGAGTGCGTTACCCGCGGCATAACGCGGTCCGTTACCGAATTAACCCTGTGTTAGCAGTGACCGGAGGGGAGTATGCGGGTGACAGGCACTGACTGCAGGGAGTAAGGAGCGGCCATTTTCTTCCGGACTGTGCCCGTCGCTGATTGGACGCGGCAGCCATGACAGGCAGCTGGCGAGACCAATCAGCGAATGAATAACCGTGACAGAAGGACAGACAGACGGAAGTGACCCTTAGACAATTATATATAAGATTTCTTGCAACAATCAAATTAGTTACCCATTAGAAAAACTTTATTTATACTCCGCCCTGCCCTTCCAGACTTCCCTATAGATAAATGGAGAAAGAATGGTATAACAAATTGTTCGGCCTTATTTACTGGACCTTAAAAAGATTCAATCATAAATGTTCTATCCTTGAGTCTATAGTACAAACCTTCCAAAAGAGGAAATATGTAACTTTTTAGAACTAAGGAAATATATTAGAGGGAAATTCTCTCTCCCCATATCTCATCCCAGAGTTATCATATCTCTTCTGGAAAATCCCTTAATAAATTCTATTTGGAACACTAAAAATCTGTATACACTCTACAATAGTGACATAACTATTGAAAAATCAAAACACATGGTTAAGTGGGAAGAAGATATGAATACATGTTTTTCGCCTGAGTCACGTAAAGAAGCAATTGAAATAACATACAAATCAAATGTAAATGTTAATAATCATGAGAATTATTTTAAATCTTATCTCTTTGGTTCTATACTCCTATCAGATTAAAGCAGATTTCTTAGGACGGATCGGACTTATGCTGGAGCAACTGTACTAAAAAAGCTAACATATTGCATATTTTCTGGTCATGTCCTAAAATAATCAACCTGTTGAAAAAAGTAGCTAATTTATTGAGCAATATTAACAGCTCTGTAGTTGAATTGCCTCCTCAACTGGTTTTGCTCTCACTTGATTCAAATCGACTTCTCCCAATATTAAATATCTCACAATTCATCTATTTGCTGTAACAAAAATACTTACAGCATCTTAGAGGAAATTAATAGATGTTCCCTCCATTTCAGAAATAATGAAAAGAACGTCTACCCATAATTCTCTTGAACATTCTTACGCTCTAAGAAACAATTCTTAAAAAAAATACTATTCCACATGGTCATCTTGAAACCTATTTCTTTCTTCAAGTCGGAATGCCCTCTTTTAAGTTAAAATCTTTATTTTTTGCCAAGAAGTACAAGTACAATTACATATTTAACAAAGCAAATTGAAAATTGTTTTTATTATAAATATTGTTTCAATAAGGATAATCTTTCCCCCTGTCCCTACTCTCCACTTTATCTGATCCAACCGTCTCCTATGCGCTTTTCTTTCCTTCCCCTCTACCTTTCCTAACTTTTCCTTCCACATTCTTGTCCTCTTGCATTAACCTTTTTTCCTTTGTTGATTCTTCTTTGAATATATCTTCTTACTTACTTGTTTAATAGAACAAGTTTTACATCACTATGTTGTTTTATTACTCACCTTAATGTCTAGAACTATAATCCCCTTCCTATAAATTGTTAAAAAATCCCCCCAAATAAGAAGAATATTGACAGAAATCTTTGTTTGCAATTACAGAGGTCAGACGTTTCCTGTAGTTCTTGACGAAGTTTGCACACACTTCAGCAGGGATTTTGGCCCCCTCCTCATACAGATCTTCTTCAGATCTTTCAGGTTTTAGGACTATCACTGAGCAGCATTGAGTTTCAGCTCCCTCCAAAGCTTTTCTACTGAATTCAGGTAAGGAGACTGGTTAGGCCACTTGTGGACCTTAAAATGCTTCTTACGGACCCCCTCCTTAGTTTCTCTGGCTGTGTGTTTCGGATCATTGTCATACTTAAAGACCCATCCACGACCGATCTTCAATGCTCTTGCTGAGGGAAGGAGGTCATTGGCCAAAATCTTGTGATTCATGACTCCATCCATACTCTCTTCAGTTTGTTGCAGTCGTTCTGTCCCCTTTGCAGAAAAGCACCCCTAAAGTATGATGTTTCCCCCACCATGCTTTATGGTTAGAATGGTGTTCTTCTACTCATCCTTCATCTTCATCCACACACGGTGAGTGAAGTTGATACCGAAAAGTCAAATGGGCCTGGACATCTGCTGGCATGGGCAGGGGGCTTTGCGTGCACTGCAGGACTTTAATCCATGATGGCATAGTGTATTACTAATAATAATGCTTGAAACTATGATCCCAGCTCTCTTCAGGACATTGACCAGGTCCGCCCAGGACTGGTGACATATATTACTAGAAGGAGTCCAGGAAGGGGGACATTATACCAGGAATGGGATACATTATACTAAGTATGGGCACAGGATTGAGGACATTGTATACATCAAAGCGAGACATTATACCGGAGAAAGGTCATATTCGCCCGTCGTCATCACCGTTGGGAGCAGGGTTCTTTTTTGTGGCCAAGAAGGATGGCTCTTTGAGACCTTGTATTGATTACTGCCTTCTTAATAAGATCACAGTCAAATTTCAGTACCCTTTGCCGCTGCTGTCTGATTTGTTTGCTCTGATTAAGGGGGCTAGTTGGTTCACCAAGAAAGATCTTCGAGGGGCGTATAATCTTGTGCGAATTAAACAGGGCGATGAATGGAAAACAGCATTTAATACGCCCGAGGGCCATTTTGAGTACCTGGTTATGCCATTCGGGCTTTCTAATGCTCCATCTGTGTTTCAGTCCTTTATGCATGACATCTTCCGAGAGTACCTGGATAGATTCATGATTGTATATTTGGATGATATTTTTGTCTTTTCGGATGATTGGGAGTCTCATGTGAAGCAGGTCAGAAGGGTGTTCCAGGTCCTTCGTGCGAATTCCTTGTTTGTGAAGGGGTCGAAATATCTCTTTGAAGTTCAGAAGGTTTCATTTTTGGGTTTCATTTTTTCCCCTTCTACTATCGAGATGGACCCTGTTAAAGTTCAGGCCATTTATGATTGGACTCAGCCGACATCTGTGAAGAGCCTGCAGAAGTTCCTGGGCTTTGCTAATTTTTACCGTCGCTTCATCGCTAATTTTTCTAGTGTTGCTAAACCGTTGACTGATTTGACCAAGAAAGGTGCTGATGTGGTCAATTGGTCCTCTGCGGCTGTAGAGGCTTTTCAGGAATTGAAGCGTCGTTTTTCTTCTGCCCCTGTGTCGTGCCAGTGGGTTGCTTTTGCACTTGCCGGTCCCGAAGAGGCCCTGGACACATATCTCTATGGATTTTATTTCAGATCTTCCCGTTTCTCAAAAGATGTCAGTCATTTGGGTGGTCTGTGATCGCTTTTCTAAGATGGTCCATCTGGTACCCTTGTCTAAATTGCCTTCCTCCTCTGATATGGTGCCATTGTTTTTCCAGCATGTGGTTCGTTTGCATGGCATTCCGGAGAACATCGTCTCGGACAGAGGTTCCCAGTTCGTTTCGAGGTTTTGGTGGTCCTTTTGTACTAAGATGGGCATTGATTTGTCTTTTTCTTCGGCTTTCCATCCTCAGACAAATGGCCAAACCGAACGAACTAATCAGACTTTGGAAACATATCTGAGATGCTTTGTTTCTGCTGATCAGGATGATTGGGTGTCCTTCTTGCCTTTGGCTGAGTTCGCCCTTAATAATCGGGCCAGCTCGGCTACTTTGGTTTCGCCCTTTTTCTGTAATTCTGGTTTCCATCCTCGCTTCTCTTCAGGGCAGGTTGAGTCTTTGGACTGTCCTGGTGTGGATACTGTGGTGGACAGGTTGCAACAGATTTGGACTCATGTGGTGGACAATTTGACATTGTCCCAGGAGAAGGCTCAACGTTTCGCTAACCGCCGGCGCTGTGTTGGTCCCCGACTTCGTGTTGGGGATTTGGTTTGGTTGTCGTCTCGTCATGTTCCTATGAAGGTTTCCTCTCCTAAGTTTAGGCCTCGTTTCATTGGTCCGTATAAGATTTCTGAAGTTCTCAATCCTGAGTCATTTCGTTTGGCCCTTCCAGCTTCTTTTGCCATCCATAATGTGTTCCATAGGTCGTTATTGCGGAGATACGTGGTGCCTATGGTTCCTTCCGTTGATCCTCCTGCCCCGGTGTTGGTTGAGGGGGAGTTGGAGTATGTGGTGAAGATTTTGGATTCTCGTTTTTCGAATAAAAATAGATAAACACGGCAGTCTGTGAGGATATGAGTTTTGGTGCTCGAGTAGGGTATCCAACCCTCAGTCACAAGTATTCAAGCACGCTTTCCCTCGGCGACCTAGCACGCCACCAGTGCTGCTGCTTCACCACGTGCTGACCTCCGGATCTCTGTAGCGCCGCTGTGCACTACACACCCCAGATGTACACATTGCATGTAGTGTGGTGATAGCCAGTACATTGTCAGAGGGATCCCCCTACTGGCCATATGCATTATCCTTCCATTCCAGATAAATTGAACTGTTCTGAAGAAGGTCCATCTGGGACCGGAAACGTTCAACAAACAAACTGGTTCTATGTCTGGATAATAATAAACTGTAATTGTAACTTTTCACAATTTTTGAGTGTCGGGTGATTCTTGAATACTTGAATTCTCGGATTTCGAGACGGAAGCTCCAGTACCTGGTCAAGTGGAAGGGTTATGGTCAGGAAGATAATTCCTGGGTTTTTACCTCTGATGTTCATGCTGCCGATCTAGTTCGTGCCTTTCATTTGGCTCGTCCTGATCGGCCTGGGGGCTCTGGTGAGGGTTCGGTGACCCCTCCTCAAGGGGGGGTACTGTTGTGAAATCTGTTATCGAACTCCCTCCTGTGGTCATGAATGGTACTTCGGCGAGTTCTGTCCATGGACTCCCTCTGGTGGCTGTGAGTGGTGCTGCTGCTTCTGAGGTTCCTTCCACAGGTGACGGAGTTTATTCGTTGGCTCGCTGCTCTATTTAACTCCACTCAGATCGTTACTCCATGCCTGCTGTCAATGTTCTTGTACTGGTTCAGTTTGCTCTTGGATCTTTCTGGTGACCTGTCTACTCCAGCAGAAGCTAAGTCCCTGCTAGTTATTATTTGTTCATTGTTTTCTGGTCCAGCTTGCTATCATGATTTTGTTTTGCTAGCTGGAAGCTCTGGGATGCAGAGTGGCACCTCCGCACCGTGAGTCGGTGCGGAGGTCTTTTTGCACACTCTGCGTGGTATTTTTTGTAGTTTTTTGTGCTGACCGCAAAGATACCTTTCCTATCCTCAGTCTGTTTAGTAAGTCGGGCCTCTCTTTGCTGAAACCTGTTTCATTTTTGTGTTTGTGACTTTCATCTTTACTCACAGTCAATATATGTGGGGGGCTGCCTTTTCCTTTGGGGAATTTCTCTGAGGCAAGGTAGGCTTTATTTTCTATTTCTAGGGCTAGTTAGCTCTTAGGCTGTGAAGAGGCATCTAGGCCGTGTTAGGTACGCTCCACGGCTATTTCTAGTTGTGTGATAGGATTAGGGGTTGCGGTCAGCAGAGTTCCCACTTCCCAGAGCTTGTCTTGTGTGAGTTTAACCATCAGGTCGTTCCTGGTGCTCCTAACCACCAGGTCCATAACAGTTAAGGGACCCAAGATGGAGGACATTATACCAGGATAAGGGGGACATTATTATTGGAAATTTCCCAAGGTAGAGATTATTATACCAGGAAAAGGTCCAGGATGTAGGATATTATACCTGGAAGAGGCCCAGGATGGGGATATTATTACAGGAAGGGACCAGGGTGAGATACATTATTACAGGAAAGCAAAACAGGACCAGGGACATTATTACAGGATGGGGGACTTTGTTACATGAGAGGGGAGCACTACACAAGATCTCAAATGCTACAAGGGCCCATATGTCTGATGAACATGCAGACTCAGGTCCAAATTTAACACTTTGGCCCATCAGACTCTAGTTACTTCAGAGCATAATAAGAAGCATTCAATTTGTGTCTAAGAACTTTGCGGTTCATCTCTACCCGTTATGCATCTTTAACAATTCCATAATCATTGTGAGCCATAAAATCAATCAGCTTAGTCCCTTACGTGCAGTCTTATAGACAGTCTACTTACAAGTTGGCAAGGGAGAACACTAACCTCCTGAGCCACATATAGAGCTTCACAGGTCACACACGATATATATGATATATCCACCATGTGTGTGCATGGACACAGTTTATCATCTACTGTATGACCAAATCACCAGCAGAATTGTAATTGCAGCTCTGGACAATAATATAGATTGCAAATCAGCATTGGGAAAAAATAATTTATGCCAAAGGTACCGTCACACTCAGCAAGTTTGCAAAGAGAACGACAACAATCCGTGACGTTGCAGCGTCCTGGATAGCGATCTCGTTGTGTTTGACACGCAGCAGCGATCTGGATCCTGCTGTGCCATCGCTGGTCGGAGCTAGAAGTCTAGAACTTTATTTTGTCGCCAGGTCGGCGTGTATCGTCATGTTTGACATCAAAAGCAATGACGCCAGCAACGAGCATAGCGCCCCTAGATGTGTGTCGGATTGGTACACTCTGGCTGTTTGACATGGAGCTAACAACCAGCAAGAACGAGAAGTGTCACCGTTACGTCACTGGATCGCTCCTGCATCATTCTGGAGTTGCTGTGTTTGACGTCTCTACAGCGACCTAAACAGCAACGCTCCAGCGATCTAGTTTAGGTTGGCTCGTTGTCTATATCGCTGTAGCGTCGCTGAGTGTGATGGTACCCTAAGACTTATACAAAATGGACCAACTACAGATTTTATCCACAAATTAACCTTTAAATGGTGTTCAATATCAAGAAATAGTGTGTGAGCTCATCTGTTGGTGTGTGTGATCACTACATAAAACACAAATGGACTTCCTAAAGTCATCCTGTCCATTAGCTAGACTGTACTGTGGTGAGTAGCAGATTGTTAACAAGCCTCAACTTGTGGCTTGGACTTTATGAGGTCTTGTACTATAGATAAGCTGCTGAGTCAATATATAGGCAGGTCCATGTTTACTAGGTTAACTTAGTTTTCACTGCTTTTGGATAACTGAGAAAATGCCTCTGCCCTGGAGGCCTGGGAAATGTTGTTTCCTTTTTAAAAAGGAAGCGTGAAACAGTCAGCAAGCTCTTAATATAGCACAACAGGAAAAACAACAATGTCATTGTGTTCAGTTTTTAGAAGCAGTTTCCACTTGCTCACTTATCACTCGAATGAAGGCACGTTCACCTGCAGACATGTTTTATTATAGTAAGTGATCAAGGACCTTGCCGAATAGAAGTCCTACGTGCCAGGAAACAAATCCACCTTGATGGAAAAGAGTTTTCCATGAGTTGACTGATTTCTAGGGATGAGTGAATGTGCTCAGTGATACTCGGATATCACTCAAGTATCTGGGTGCCCAGATGTGCTCTCTACTCAGCAAACATTAGCCGGTGCTCAATTTCAAACTCGAATCCCCACCCCACATGTTTTGCGCCAGTTTCATAGCCAATAATCATGCAGAGATTTCCTGCTCGTTACAAAGATGGTGAGCAATGATGCCATAGTCAGCCCAATGATTCCACTTCTGTGCCTACTTAAACAGTCGCTGGTTACAATTAAACATGAAGCTATGCATGTGGACCTGGTATAGATGGGGGAAGACATGAGACAGGGAAATACTACAATACTACATAGCTCATCTCAGTGCAGATGGAGTAACAATGAGGAGGTGGAGGCTGAGGAAGAGGAGGAGGAACTGGAGCTGGCTGACAGCACAAAAGAGTCTAGTACCCACACAGGCTTCATCCCATCTCCTACGTGAAGAGAAGGAGGAGGCGGAGATGGAGAAAAGTCATCATGGTGAAGACAAGCTGTAGGGAGCTTGGCACATATGGCAGACTTTTTGTATAGTTGCCTTTCCCATGACCCTCGCATTACATTGATCTTGGCCAAAAAGAGAACTGGCTGTTCATCCTGATAGAATCACGCTACAAGCAGAACTTTGAATATCTTCTTCCTGAGGTGGAGAGGTCTTATAAAATAGTGTTATACTGGAAAGCCATTTTGGAAAGTATGATGAAAAAATTCCCATCAGACAATGCTAGTGGCAGGGACAAGCTTCCTTGCCCGAGCAATTAAGAGATGGAGATTCACAGCAGAGGCAGAGGTACACTGTGAAAGGCTTGGGACAATTTCATGACACAAGCCCAGTGTCCAGGGCCTCATGACCGGGTATTTTTGACAAAGAGGGAAATGTTTTTAAAGATGGTCAAGCAATACCAGGTCGACAAATCCAATGTACTCCCGAATTCCTATGCAACCTTCAGCTATTGGGTCTCAAAGCAGGACACCTAGCATGAGATATCCCTCTATACCTTTGGAGGTGATTTGCTGCCCTGTTGCTAGCATCTTCTCTGATCAGGTTTTTAGTGCCACCAGGGAGGTCATAACAAACAGGCGCATCTCAACAGAAAGTGCTGACAGGCTCACTCTAATATAAATAAACAAAGACTGGATTAGACCCGACGTTTCCACATCACCAGATGACAGGAGCACATACAGTGTTTTAAGTGTTCAATATTTGAATGAGGGGCCCCAGTTCTTGCCTTCTACAGTCTATGGATGACTGGATGGCCCTCCTTTTGTGTTTTTTCCTGGCTTTGCACTTTGTGCAAAGCCTTTATAAGTGTAGAAGTACCACAACTACATTTTCTTAAATTTTTTATGAGGTACTGCAGTTGGTGCCTTCAAGGGTGTATGAATGACCCTTCTTGAAATTTTTGCCAGGATTTGCACTTAGTGCATAGCTTTTATAAGTTTAGGAGTACCATCACATGATAATTTGAACAGAATGTGTATGAGGCCCTCCTTTATGTCTAATAGAGGGTGTATCTGAGTCCCTAATTTTTTGCTTCATTCATAAATTACACGGACATTTCCAATTGTTAAATCCTTTTAAAATTTATCATATTTTTCCTGTAAACTCCAATTTCTCATCAATTTTGAATATTTTATTTTCAGTATTTAAAGTGGAGTAAAAGTGTGACACCATTGTTCTCAGCAGTGATCTGGGAGTCAGAGGTGCTTCCAGGGGTCTTCTCCATGCTGTTCTTTCATTCAGCACTTTTTCTATCCATTTCAACATTTTCAATGCCTCCTTGTAGGGTCTGCCAGAAAAATGCTCGGATTTCTCACTGACTCCCATTATACTCGTTACTCGACAAGAGCACCCGAGAAATTAATTTGAGTAACAAGCATCCGAGCATTTTAGTACTCTCTCATCTATACTGACCTCACATATGTTTTTTCCGTGTCCCTTATATGTTGTTTTTTTTTTTTTTTGCCGGTTTAATGTTCATGGTAGAGCAATTTCCAAAACAAATTCCAATGCAAATAAGCAAGAGCAAAAGTGTACAGATATAGCAAAGGTGATCTTAAATCGCAATTCAGCATCTTGATACCTTTTCACTGAATGTTATCTCACTATAGAGCAGTGTTCCCCAACTCCGGTCCTCAAGGGCCACCAACAGGTCATGTTTTCAGGATTTCCTTGCATGCACAGGTGATGGAATTATTGCCTGTGCAGGTGATGCAATTATCTCCTGTGCAATACTAAGGAAATACTGAAAACCTGACCTGTGGGTGGCTTTTGAGGACCGGACTTGGGGAACACTGCTATAGAGGATAAAGATAATTTAACATCACAGAGTGCTTTCACACTGCGTTTAGGCACCTGTTCACTACTCTTGGCTTAGGTCAGAACCACCCACAATATGGGATTTGGCGTATGCACTGATGGAGACTATAGTGGTGATGACGGAATGAACATGTGCTCTATCGTGCATCATTTTTGGATGTGTACGCCTACTGGAGGTGGTCACTCAGATGTAGTAGACTGTGCTGTGCTGTCTTAGGCTGCTTTCACACATCATTTTTTTGTTGTCAGGCACAATCTGGCGAATTTTGAAAAAAATGGATCTGTCGGAAATTGTGAAAAACTGATGCGATGGATCTGTTTTTTCGCCGTATTCGAGTTTGTGGATCTGCCAGCTATTTTGGATTCTGGGGAGGAGAGAGATAGAGAGAGAGACTCCAGAATGGAAAATGCATGATTTGTTTAAAAAAATGGAATCCGTCGCCGGATTCTATCATTTGACCTCACGTTTTTCGCCGGATCCATCGCTGTCCGTTTTTTTCGATGGACAGAAGAAGCGTTCCTATGTATATATGCTCTGGCCACCGGAAAACGAATTTTTGACTGATTCAGCAAAAAACGGATGAAACGTGAGGCCATCCATCGCAATCTGGCGCTAATACAAGTCTATGAGAAAAAAAGGATCTGGCAGCAAGTTTTGCCGGATCCGTTTTTCCAAATTCGCCCGATTGTGCCTGACAGCAAAAAACTGATGTGTGAAAGCAGCCTTAGTCAATTTAATCTGTGCTACATCTGTACATTCAGTGCTCAAACTATTGTCCCACCATATACTTTAGAGAGCTGTTGGCTGAATTATCATTTTGCCAATAGTGTCACTCCTTAAATCCTTCAAATACAAGAATGTTCAGCTTGGCAGACCACTCCTTCATTTTGTATGAAAGAGCTGTTGTCAATCTCCTCTTCCAGTGGCTTATCTCCAGGGAAAATAAAATTGGTAACTGGAATTATAATGTGCTGATCATTGTCCTTCAATCACCATCTGTTGGAAGAGAACCATACTGTGTATTGGGGGGAGCTGTGAGGCCATCATTCTGTGTGTGGGTGGACTGCGAGGTCATCATGGTTTGGAGGTCATCTATTATCTGTGTAAGGGGCTGTGGGATTCATCATCATACTGTGTGTCGGTTGCTGTTGTCACTGCGTGGTAACAGGAGTACTGCACCTTACATTAGCCAACCTGGAGCGACATCACATGCACTTCATGCTTCAAATTTGATGCTGGGCCAGTCCAGCTCATCATTGCTCATGCCTGCTCCCATGCAGAGGCCTCAGACGATTCTCATAGTTGACGGAATGGGACGTGCAAATCGATTTGCATCAACTTTAGTTGCATTGCGTTCCCTGGTTTTCCGTGATCATTGCACCTTCTAACATGGGAAGAACAAACTTCTCGTGTTTAAAAAAATATCTTCTCTACACCTTCATTGTATCTGAAGTTCAGCATGATAGCAGTCATGTCCCACTCCTCAATGATACCGTAGGTAGTCTGCTCTATAGATCCATCCCATCTCTTTTGCTGTCCTGTCTATTAATCCTTGCAGTGAAGACACCAGGACCTCGCTGAACCATGCCATCCATGTTATATTATATGGAACCCTGTGGTTTTCTCTTGATTTTACCACAAAGTGAAATTGTAAAACTTTCTGTAGGCAGTCATAAATGTCTGAAGTTGAGCACGTTATTTCACCACAGGTTGAATGTGTGGGAATGCTTAATGTGTATACAAAGGGCAGGGCTACGCCAGCTCTCATTAGAGAGACAAGAATAGCTCACATCTCTTGGCCACCTGACATCACTGTTTTCCCACACATTCTTAGCCAGTGATTATAGGTTCTCATTTATGTATCTGGTGACTAATTTGAATGCAACTAATTATTTGCATAGATGAAACTTTCTCTAACTATAGAAACTTTTCACTAGACAGGTCACCACAAATTACAAAACTGTGTGCTAAAAGGTTAACACAGTGACATAACCTGAAGCTTAAGGGTCCAATGCAAAATCTCCAACAAGTTCCCAACTGCTAGAGATCTTTATTAGTATTGGCCTTCATATATGAGCCTAAGGGTCATACAGGGCCTGAATGTTGCTGCAACCCCTGCACCCGTTATAGTTATACCCCTGAGTAAAACTAACCACCATCTCCTGTAGAAAGTTGAGGCCTCATATCAAGTCCTTCAAATAGCACCAGAAAAAACAGTGGAATTTGCAGGGACCTTATTTTTTCCTGAAAACTGAATAATTGCACGGTAATTCACCCCCTGGTCCATTTGCGGCCAGCAGATTGGACAGGGTAATATGAGCTCTATCAAACAACCCATCAGGACCCGGTCCTGGGAAACACGGTGCAGCACATGTCACTACTGAAACAAATCATCACCTTCCTTGGTGTGCAAGGCAACCACTATGTACATTCCAAATCAAAGAAGATATAGATGACTATTACAAAATGATATTCAGGCTACTGACTGATGGTTTTAGGGTAATGATTGGGAACAAGCGCTCTTCTGTCTGAAGATGGATGAATTCCCTTCTTCAGAAGTATACGTCAGAAAACAGTGTCATGACTGATGTCCCAATGTTGTATATTGTTAGCCTTTCTGCTTCTCCCACATACACCATGAGATTGTGGTTGGAAAATATAAATGTGGATACGACTGGTCAGCCCAGTATGGATTATAATTGGTGCCTTTTGCTTTGAATATACAGTCGTGACCAAATGATCACAGGAAATATCATTTTTATGGTAGGCCACAGAATGCTATTTTCTTATGCAGAATTACAGAATGACTTATTGTCAAAAAAGGATGAAGAATAGTAAAATAGTTGGAAAAATTTGGTGAGACGGATCGTTATTTTGTGCAACAGATTACTATTTTGTAGCAAATAATTTAATGGGATTATCTTTATACATCCCTTTAAATTCTTTATGAATACGAGAGTTCTGACCTCTAAATTTCCATCTAAAGCATAAAGGGAATAGCGCTGGTGTAGAAATGTGACTTGTTCCTTGCCACATGGTTTTTTTTGCCTTCCTCTGGATCAACATGTTAGGGCATGTTAGGTTAGGCTATGGGTTGAACTAGATGGACTTAAAGTCTTCCTTCAACCTTAATAACTATGTTATTATGTTACTATGTTATCTTTGTAAATTGGCAAAAACAGCTGCAATGTGGCTGCATTCATGTGAATTGTGCCAACTACAGTTTCCTACACAGCCAGGAGGCAAGGAGGGCCAGCGTACAGGGAAAAATTAGGAGACTCAGCAGTTTAGCAGCCCTGTGTCCTTTACATTTTCTAGATCTTGGGACCCAGAGGATAAGCTATTACATAAAAAGATGGGAGTACCCAGTTCAAGGGTTATTTTGTTTTATTTCCTTGTGGAACACTTAAGGAATATTTATAGAATAGATCAGCACAGGTTCTACCGCTATGTTGCCCATGTATTTCGAGAAGGGGACACATTGTTGCAAACCAATGCTATTGGGGAGGTGGTCCTGCCTACTTGGCTCTCACCATTGACTTGGATAAGAGTTATTAAAACGGCTGAGTGGCAATTCTTTGAACTTCATATAAATGTAGAGGCACATGCATGATAACATCTCCATTTTGGATAACAAGTTCTTGCAAATCCCATTCTATTGGTCATTTAAGATATTATGCTTCAGATATGCCATATTTGTTCCAGATGGAGCAATAGCTTTAATTTCTCAACGATCAAGTTTAATTTGGCTCATTCATGTATTTTGTTTTTAGGTATAAAAAAACAAATTTGCAGCAAGACTGAAATTTCTACTAATGTATCCTATTCAATTAAATTCGTCTAATATAAGACTTGAAGTGTCTCCGAGGTGCAGTTTAACATTAACTACAGAAAAGAAACTTCACGATGATTTATTCCAGGAGCATGGAAGCATGAGTGATTAAGAAAAACATGTTGTATTGTGTGTTACAGACAGAATGCAAAGTATTAGTGAATGCTGTACCTTTGTAGATAAAAAGCAAATACTTTCGATTCGACTTGTGTGGGTAGTTTCCCTGGCAACTCTTATTTTTAATGTCTTCTTTCAATGTTCGGAGTATATATATATTTTCCAACTTCATTGCAAATTAAATATGTATATATAATCATGTGTTTATTTATTTTAAGACAGAATGAAGCTTGACTTACAAGTTACAAGTTGACCAACTCAACCACGTTCATAAGATTTGCCAGATAGGAAAGTACTGTGTTGGACTGGGATAGTCTTAAGCCACCAGAGAAAGCCATTCCATTTTTTATTACATATTAAACTGTGCTGTTGTAATTACATATACAGGATGGGCCATTTATATTTACTTATAACATTTACTTACATTAAGTTGCATTCAAAAATGGCCGACTTGAAAATGGCCGCCATGGTCACCACCAATCTTGAAAAGTTTTCCCCCTCCCATACACTAATGTGCCACAAACAGGAAGTTGATATCGCCAACCATTCCCATTTTATTTAGGTATATCCACATACATGGCCCACTCAGGTGTATCCATATAAATGGCCCACCCTGTAGAATCCGTTAACCATCAGACTTGTGCAACAACCTTCCTAATTGGGTATTGCAATTTTGTCCTGAAAGTTTGTGCAGAATAGGTTTTTGCAGTCTATTCCATAAAAAAATGTTATACCCATCTTGAACATTTATGAGATATCCAAAAATGCGAAGAAAGCCTCATCTCTCACTTCTGCGAATGAACTGCTTGCCGCATAAGCGTGGTTCTCTCCCATCACTACCGTAAGAATTCTGAAAATAGATGAGTAAGCATTCGCCAGATCTACACTTCAATGGAGAGGCTGCCATGCTGACTTTCAATTCACTCTTTTTGTACCTCTAAAAGACTTTGAAGATGAGGCCGCATTTTGGTTAAAATCTATGGCGAGGAATCAGTGATGGTTGTGTATCACTACATATGGTTCCCCTCTGATGTGAGATTTCCAGATTTGGGACCTGAGAATATCAGGTATTTTGGTTACATTCTATTGATCTGCAATAATTGCTTAAAGAAAAACAAAGCTTTTTTTCTTCTTTAATTGTATTATTGAGCAACTTTTGTACAGTTATGAATCTTCATAATATACACCATTTCTTTATTTTGCTTCCTTCTCTCTAAAACATTATGCTGAAAGTGCTACGATAACTAATATCTCATATTCTTTTACAAGCTGCTTTGAACTGCTGCTCTAACAAGAATTCTCAAACAAAACAAAACGTGGGGAAGGGGGAGAGAGAAACTCATGTAAGTAGAGTGCTTGTAAGTAGTGTTGGAGCACAGACTCAAGGGTAGATTTCTAGACGAATTGTGGACTGCTAGAGAAGCAGTTCAGAGCAGCTTGTAAAAGAACACAAGGTAGGCAATTAAAACAATACTTTTAATATGGTGTTTGGGAAAGAAGGGAGCAAAAAAGGGTAGTGGAGTACATTACAGAGATTCATAAGTTAACAGAGGACAATCAATAATTGAATGGAAAAAAATTGTTACTTTTTAATATGGAAATACTTCATCAACTAGGCACAGTAAGGCTTTGCTATTTGAGAAATCTATGGCACTATTATTTAGATGTTGCAGAACCAAACTAGTGAAGTACCTTCTTCCTTGTCTAGACCTGTTCACTTTCAACCTAATCCTATTCTGTAATTTGTCCTTGGAGAATCTGGTAGCCACAAATAACTTGGAATTTTTTCTCATTATTACTGTATTTTCCTAAACTAAAACACTCATACTAATCTTGTAAAATACAATCAAAAATTACAATTTTAGAAATTCTAAGAAAGTCCATAATTAAGATAAAGGGGAATCCCAGATCTGTGACAATGAGCAAAGTTTTCCTGCTCATTACCACAAATTTCAGATTCCTCAGGTCCCCAAATGGGATTCTTCAAAGAAGCGGACAGGCTTGAAGCCCAGAAATTATGTATGACACGTCATCGTGCGGGAAGTAGGGAAATGTTAGAAAGTTCAGCTCAGTATAATACATATACTATATCTTTGGAATCTGGGTTCCAAATTATTCCAGTACATACATAGTATAATAATTTTCATCCGCCAACGGGGAGCATTACTGGACTTTCCTGATGTTAGCAAATATTAGTCAAACCACGATATTCTATAAAATGCTGATTTAAGGGAAACAGTAAAACCCTTGGGGTTTTGGTTTAGAGGTACCAGAGAGCCCATCAGTTGGTAGGGTTCAGAACTATTATTTTTCTTCTCATGAATGATCTTCCAAGGTTATTTATTCTTAATTCTACAAGTACTATACTATTCTGCATTTACACTGAAACAGCTATGACATCTCTGCCTTGCCCTTAAATATTCCCTTGTTCAATTATTTGGGAGAAGAATGGATCTGAACTTTTGGCCTTTGTTCATGCATGAATTTTTATGCCGTTTTTATGCAGTATTATTTAGGTTTTTTTTAAGTAAAGTAGTTCCTGAACAAATTGAAAATAGGTGACATTCATTGGGGAATAGTGTGACTATTAGAAAAGAATCAGTCCTAGGAAAAGCATGAAGGCCAATGTCTTACTCCTAGACATGATGACTATGTAAGAAGAAACAAGCGAGCTCCTCCGTTGAATCTGTAATGCACCACTTCTCTTCGCTGCCGGGGGAATTGAAGGCTTGCAGCCAATTTTCCCTGCAAATGACAGATGATTGCAGGACGACCCAAGGCACCCTATTTAAAGGACCCTTGAAACGAAAGAAGGATAATCCGAAACAAACAGCTCTATGGTTATACTTAGGACTTTGATTTGCCAAAATGATAAAATATAATCCAGAATTGTGTTAACATCCGTTAAAAAAAAGAACGAACTGATGATGTTTTATCACTTCATTGAAGATGTTCTCCTCTATCAGACAGTAATCCATTAATGTCTGTAAAGTTGGTAGTATGCCCGGTATTAATTAGATATTAATAACAATGGATAGTAGCAAAGGCAGCAGCTTTTACTAGGGTGTATCTGGCTCCACCTAGGCAAGAGAAACACCTATGATTGCATAGCAGACGAAGGACAACCTCAATAAACTTCCTTTGGCTTGCAGGACAGTTTCAGTCAAGGTGCATTTACACTGTAAGATTCCTAAGAATGCTCGTTGCACAATCATTTTTCAGTGTAAACAGGCTGCCGATCGCCCGAGGTATGAGCAAAACGTGTAGGAATGAGAAACAGTGGGAGAACCCCAATCCATGATCATATGCCATCGCAACATTGAAATTGTAACACCAGGGAAAAAAAAGTTGTGAAATGATGGAAATCATGGGATCGATAGAGATGTTAATGGTATGCAAATAATGCAAAAATGATAACAAATTTTTCAAAATATCTCGATTTATTCAGTAACAAGTATGAGTGCCACGTTCAGAAATCCTCACACTTACATGACATGGCTGCTATCAATGACGTTATTAATGGTTGTCTGAGGAATGTTCTGCCTCGTGAAATGCACTCAGGCAAATCATCAAGATCCACTGCTGGCAGCTTCTTTTGCAATTTCCGACCAATCACATCCTAGATGTGCTTGATGATAGACAAGTCTGGAGAACTCTGAAGGCCATGGTAATATGTTTAAACCGCACAGTTTGCTCACAGTAGCACAAACAAAATGTGGCCAAGCATAGCTGCACCGAGTACTGATGCTTGGTTTGATCAGTAGTGTTGAGCATTCTGATACCGCAAGTATCGGGTATCGGCCGATATTTGCGGTATCTGAATTCCGATACCGAATTCCGATACTTCCCGCGTATCGGATACCGGAATCGGAAGTTCCCAGAATTCAAACAGAACGCAGCAGCCAATGAGGAATGATTGGAAGTGTGGGCACATCCTGTTTAGCATGGTGGGCATGTAAGTACTGGCAAGGCTGTGATTGGCTGCTGAAATGATGTCACTCTGCACTATAAAAAACGCTGCCGCCATTTTGCGCTCACTCTGCTGTGATTTCAGTTAGGGACAGGACGCTGTGTTCTAACTGAGGGCCAGTTGAGCTAGCTAATTGCTTTATTTTCCTTTCCAAAGGCTAATTTAGCAAAACGCTGTGTGTTCTTCACTGTTCACCTTGCTCTTGCCTTGCAGCGCTGTTTTAACAGTGTTCTGCAAGGTCTCTGTGTGTGTGTGTGTGTGTGTGCAGCTCACTCTGTAGTCTGTGTGCAGCCATATACCCGGTTGTATTCAGCTCAGGGGGGGTTCACACTGCCTCACACAGTTGTCCTTTTTTGCTCATAGTGCAGCCTGCTGCACATTTTTTCTCAAATTTCCTATTAGTGTTTTTCCACCCGTCTCCAGCTAAATTGTGGAAAAACACTACATAGGATAACCTAGAGGGGGTTTTTTGGGCCTTGCAGCGCCGTTTACAGCTGTCTGCACGGTCTCCGTGTGAGCCCAGCTCGCCCTGTAGTCTGTGTGCAGCCATAGCCGGTTGGATTCAGCTCAGGGTTCGTTACTGGCTCATACCTTGAGAAAAATTTTCCTTTCTTTCAAATAGTGCAGCCTGTTTAAAAATTTTAAAAAAAAATCCCTATTAGTGTTTTTCCACCCGTCTCCAGCTAAATAGTGGAAAAACACTACATAGGATAACCTAGAGGGGGGTTTTTGGGCCTTGCAGCGCCGTTTACGGCTGTCTGCAGGTCTCCGTGTGAGCCCATCTCGCCCTGTAGTCTGTGTGCAGCCATAGCCGGTTGGATTCAGCTCAGGGTTCGTTACTGGCTCATACCTTGAGAAAAATTTTCCTTTCTTTCAAATAGTGCAGCCTGTTTAAAAATTTAAAAAAAAATTCCCTATTAGTGTTTTTCCACCCGTCTCCAGCTAAATTGTGGAAAAACACTACATAGGATAACCTAGAGGGGGGTTTTTGGGCCTTGCAGCGCCGTTTACGGCTGTCTGCACGGTCTCTGTGTGAGCGCAGCTCGCCCTGTAGTCTGTGTGCAGCTATAGCCGGTTGGATTCAGCTCAGGGTGCGTTACTGCCTCATACCTTGAAAAACAATTTCCTTTTTTTCAAATAGTGCAGCCTGTTTAAAATTTAAAAAAAAAAATTCCTATTAGTGTCTTTCCACCCGTCTCCAGCTAAATAGTGGAAAAACACTACATAGGATAACCTAGAGGAGGGTTTTTTGGCCTTGCAGCGCCGTTTACGGCTGTCTGCACGGTCTCCGTGTGATTTAAACTAGCTCTGTAGCCCGATCTGCACAAAAAAAAAAGTAAAGTTCACCAAACACAACTTAACACTTGTGTAGGCCACATTTGAAAAATAATAAAGTTTAGTCCACACTTTACAACATTAGTGTTTCTTACACCTGTTAGAAGGAGCATTTCAGGAATAAGCACGCTAAGGCCTTAGTACTTTTCTGCTTATCTTTATCTGTCAACCAAGATGAAGAGGGCAGGGAGTAAGGCACGTGGGCGTGGGCGCGGAGCAGGGAGAGGAGCAGGGAGAGGACGTGGTGATTCTGTGCCTGCTGCGGGCGCCGGTGACTCGTCGTCACTCAGTTTCAGCAGGGAACAGTCCTTCATGCGCAGCTTTGTCGGAGAGCGCCGTGCACCGCTGCTGCGTGAAGACCAAATTGAAGCCGTTGTCGGGTGGATGGCAGCTAACGCCTCGGCATCGACTTCAGTTAGTGCCACATCCTCTCAGGCACAGAGCACTGGAGAGCAGCCATCTGTCTCTTCACCACCTGCCAAATTGGCCAGGCAGTCAGAGAGCCCAGGACAGGAGCCGTCTCTACTTCTGTTCTCTGAATCTCTTGGCTTGGAAACAGGGGGCCAGCCAAGCAGCATTGGAGAAATGGAAGAAGAGGCAGTGTGCAGTGATGCCCAACAGCTTTTTCTCTCTGACTCTGAAGAGGCAGGTGGGCCAGTGCCTCCGGTGACCACAGCGCAGTACGCATCTGATGATGAAACTCAGGTGCCGCTTTCTGATGCGTACTGTGCTGCCGAGACTACCCAGGAGGAGCAGTTGGTGGCAGAGGGTAGTGGAGATGATGAGGTCCTTGACCCATCGTGGCGTGAGGAACAGGAAGGTGGTGGGAGCAGCTCTGAGGAAGAGCTTCCCCTTACGGGCCAAAGAGGGAGAGGGAGGGGGAAGACTGCGGAGCCTGTAGCCTCCACTTTGGCACCCGTTAGGAGCCTGTCTCTTTCCAAAGCCAAAAAGGGCGCTCCCAAGACTTGCAGTGCCTGGTCCTTTTTTGACACAGTTGCAGATGACATTTGTTTTGTCAAATGCAAGCTGTGTCATCAGAAAGTAAAAAGAGGTAAAAGTGTCAGCAACCTCAATACCACAAATATGTGGAAACATGTGCGGACCAGGCACGCGGTGGAGTTACAGAAACACAGTGAAGACATAGGCCAACCAACAGCGGCAGCTACCACCTCTTCATCTCGTGTTGCCTCTTCCTCCACTGTTGTCCAGAGACCTAGTGTAATTCCACCCACAGCACCACCTTCCCAGTCATCCTCACACTCCCAGTCTACTCTACAGCCATCGGTAGTACAGGCATGGGAGAAAAGGCGGGCATTCTCGGCCAACCACCCCCGAGCACAGGCTCTGAATGCAGGCATTGCCAAACTGTTGTCCCTGGAAATGCTCTCGTTCAGGCTGGTGGAGACTGACAGCTTCCGTGACTTGATGGCATTGGCAGTCCCACAGTACAAGGTGCCCAGCCGCTTTTACTTCAGCAGGCAGGCTGTCCCTGCCCTGCACAGGCATGTTGAGGCAAACATAAAACATGCGCTACTGAACGCCGTCAGTAGCAAGGTCCACCTCACCACCGATGCGTGGACCAGTCAGCATGGACAGGGGCGATATGTTTCCCTCACTGCCCATTGGGTTAATGTTGTTGAGCCAGGTACAGATCGTGCGAGTGGCGCAGGACGTGTCCTGCCCACTCCAAGGATTGCAGGAATCCAGTCTGTACGCATCGACTCCTCCTCTTACACCAGTTCCTCAGATTCCTTTCTGCAGGATCCGTCACAGTCCACCTCCACATGGACCCGTGAACGTTTACCTATGACCGACATGAGCACAGCCGTGGCCAAACGTCAGCAGGCCGTCTTGAAACTAGTTTCATTGGGGCATCGAAGCCACACAGCGCAGGAGCTCTGGAATGCCATCAAGCAGGAGAGTGATGTGTGGTTACTGCCAGCGAATCTCCAGCCAGGCATGGTAGTGTGTGACAATGGCCGAAATCTGGTGGCAGCTTTGGCCCTTGGCAACCTCACTCACATCCCATGTCTGGCACATGTGCTCAATTTGGTTGTGCAGAGTTTTCTGAGGGACTATCTGGATCTTGATGCCCTGCTGCACAAGGTCCGCCTAGAGTGTGCTCACTTGCGGTGTTCCAGCTTGGCCAGATCCCGCATTGCTGCTCTGCAGCGCCGATTCCGCCTTCCGGAACACCGTATCATATGTGACCTACCTACCCGGTGGAATTCCACGTTACATATGTTGGAGCGGTTGTGTGAGCAGCAGCAAGCAGTTATGGAGTACCAGCTGCATCAGTCGCAAAGAAGTCGCAGTCAGCGCCGATCAGACTTCACAACCACAGAGTGGGCCACTATGAAGGACGTCTGCCAGGTTTTGCGTCCTTTTGATTATTCCACGTGGATGGCAAGTGCAGATGATGCACTAGTCAGCATGACTGTCCCCCTTATCTGCCTGCTTCAGCAAACTTTGCAAGGGTTAAGGGATGATGTTGTGGAAGAGGTGGAGGATGAGGAGTCACCTTTTCCATCAGCTTCTGGAGAGTCAGCGCCACGTGGTTCCTCACAAAGGGGTACGCAGGGGCCAATTTGTGAGGAGGATGAGGAGGAGTCAATGGAGGAGGAAGAGCTCCGTCCAGAGGAGGGAGCGACACAATTGTCCAGTGGTCAGTGTGTACAGCGAGGGTGGGGTGATGACGAGCGGGCAGAGATCATGTCTCAAGCAGGGGACAGCGTTTCTGGGCCAGTTGGCACTCTGCAGCACATGGTGGATTTCATGCTGCAGTGCCTGAGAAACGACCGCCGCATCGACCACATTCTCAACATGCCTGATTATTGGGTGTTCACCCTCCTCGATCCTCGCTACCGGGACAACATCCAAAACCTCATCCCTGCGTTGACCCGGGAGCGTAAATTGCGGGAGTACCACGACACACTGGTGAATTCCATCATCTTCTCCTGTCCAACTGAGAGGAGTGCTGCTAGTGCTTTAGAAAGCAGCTCAGTGCGTCGAGGCAGTGGGGGAGGCTCTGCCCAAAGAGGGAGCAGAAGCAGTGCCTCTGCCCAAGGCAAGCCCAGTATGGCACAACTCTGGCACACTTTTGTGTGCCCGCCCCAAATGTCTACACCATCACCGGCGGCTCCAGTCAGCAGGAGGCAACGGTTCCGTCAGATGGTGACAGACTACATGGCTTGCCCTCTTACTGTACTCCCAGACGGCTCTTCCCCGTTCAAGTTTTGGGTCTCTAAGCTGGATACATGGCCAGAGCTAAGCCAGTATGCATTGGAGGTGCTGGCTTGCCCTGCGGCTAGTGTCTTATCGGAACGTGTCTTTAGTGCCGCAGGTGGTGTACTAACAGACCGTCGCATGCGACTATCCTCCGATAACGTTGACCGGCTTACTTTCCTGAAAATGAACCAGGCCTGGATCTCGCAGGAATTTGCCACTCCTCTGCCTGATTAAGTAATTGGGTGTCATCCAGGTCTCCTGCTGTGTTCATCTTTCTACCACCTGAACTGCTATTCCTGGGCTCCAACACCGCCAGTTGCGGCTCAGAAGTGCAGGCTGCACAGTAAAAACATACGACCCAGTGTTATTGGGTTTCAGTAACGTCAGCTGATCCCCAGCTGTGTAGCCGGCAATGTGTCCTGCGACCGCCACGCTGGCACAACAACCTAAATGTAAGGGAACCTGTCCCCCCCCCCGTCGTTTGTTACTGAAAGAGCCATCTTGTGCAGCAGTAATGCTGCACAAGGAAAAGGTAGCTCTTTTTTTTTAGCTCCTTGCACACGCAGAACTTAACACTTATAAAATGTGTTCACTGATACCGTTATACTGTCCCGGAGCTGGGACTTTCCTTCGCAATGTGACGCAGCACAGCCGTCATTCCTACCCCCTTGGTGCCATGCGCTGCCTCCTCAGCGTTGTTTTAAGCTGTCACGGAGCCTGCGCTGTTCTGTTATCCCTTGGGCATGCCCTATTTTCGCTGCCTGTCTTCTGGCATAATTTGGTGTCAGGCTGGCTGCGCCTGTGCGGCTGCGCTGCCCGAGATCCCGCCTCGCTGTGTCTTCTGATTGAGTCACACTGCGGGCCTGGGATCCATGGCCATGCGCAGTGCATATCTTCCCCTCGGGCTCTCGCTCATTTCCCTCCGCCTTCTTTAGACTGTGCGCCGTCAGCTGATCCCTAATAGCATGCCACGGCCGTGACACCGCACAGTCTGAAGAAGAGGGAAGGAGGGGAGTGAGAGTCGAGGATATGCACTGTGCATGTCCATGGTTCCAAGGCCCGCAGTGGGATTACGTTGGACGAGACTGCGAGGTGGGATCTGGAGCAGCGTGGACGCACAGGCAGTAACAGCCTGACACCAAATTATGTCAGAAGACAGGCAGCGCTAATTGGGCATGGCCAAGGGCTAACAGAACAGCGCAGGCTCCGTGACAGCTTAAAACAACGCTGAGGAGGCAGCGCACGGCACCAAGGGGATAGGAATGTCAGCTGTGCTGTGTCCCATTACGAAGGAAATTCGCACCTCTGGGACGGTTTAACGGTATAAGGGGACACATTTTTAGTGTTTACTTCGGTGTTTGCAAGGAGCATAATTAAAAGAACCACCTTTTCCTTTTGCATCGTTAGTGCTGCACAAGATGGCTCTTTCAGCTACAAACGTCTTGGGGGGGGTTAAAGGTTCCCTTTCAACTTGCTCCAATCAGGCTTCGGCCTACACTCTGTTCCTCTGCTCCTCCTGCTGTCCCTGGGCTCTAACACCGCCAGTTGGTGCCTGGAAGTGCTGTGTGCACAGTCAACAGTCGCTCCTCTGTTATTGGGGTTCAGTAACGTCAGCTGATCCCCAGCTGTGTGTGCGGCAATACCTCCAATCTGCTCCTCCTGCTGTCCCTGGGCTCTAACACCGCCAGTTGGTGCCTGGAAGTGCTGTGTGCACAGTCAACAGTCGCTCCTCTGTTATTGGGGTTCAGTAACGTCAGCTGATCCCCAGCTGTGTGTGCGGCAATACCTCCAATCTGCTCCTCCTGCTGTCCCTGGGCTCTAACACCGCCAGTTGGTGCCTGGAAGTGCTGTGTGCACAGTCAACAGTCGCTCCTCTGTTATTGGGGTTCAGTAACGTCAGCTGATCCCCAGCTGTGTATCCGGCAACGTGTCATGCGACCGCCACGCTGGCACAACTAAAATGTAAGGGGACCTGTCCCCCCCCCCCTAGGCGTTTGTTACTGAAAGAGCCACCATGTGCAGCACTAATACTGCACAAGGGAAAGGTCGCTCTTGAAATTATGCTCCTTGCAAATGCTGAACTACACACTCATGTAATGTGTCCCCTCACACCGTCCAACCGTCCCGGAGGTGGGACTTTCCTTTGTAATGTGACGCAGCACAGCCGTCATTGCTACCCCCTTGGCACCGTGCGCTGCCTCCTTAGCGTTGTTTGATTCCGTCATGGACCCTGCGCTGTTATGTTATCCCTTGGCCATGCACAGTTTGCGCTGCCCGTCCTCTGACATCATTTGTTGTCGTCCTGGCTGCGCCTGTGCGTCCACGCTGCCCGAAATGCCACCTCACAGTGTCGTCTAATGTGATCCCACAGTGGGCCTGGTATCCATGGCCATGCGCAGTGCATATACTAGCCTCTCACTCCCCTTCTTCACGCTTCTTCAGACTAGGCGGCGTCAGCTGATCCCTAATAGCATGCCACGGCCGTGACGCCGCACAGTCTGAAGAAGCAGGAAGGAGGTGAGTGAGAGGCGATGATATGCACTGCGCATGCCCATGGATCCCTGGCCCGCAGTGGGACTACATTAGATGACACTGCAAGGTTGGATCTAGGGCAGCTTGGACGCACAGGCACTGCCAGCCTGACACCTACATGATGTCAGAAGACGGGCACCGCTAACTGTGCATGGCCAAGGGATAACATTACAGCGCGGGCTCCGTGACAGAACCAAACAACGTTGAGGAGGTGGCGCCCGGCACCAAGGGGGTTGGAATGACGGCTGTGCTGTGTCACATTACAAAGGAAAGTCCCACTTCCGGGATGGTTTGACGGTGTGAGGGGACACATTATATGAGTGTGTACTTCAGCGTTTGCAAGGAGCATAATTTTCGGAGCCACCATTTTCCATGTGCAGTATTACTGCTGTACAAGATGGCTCTTTCAGCAACAAATGCCTGGGGGGGGGTTAAAGGTTCCCTTTCAACTTGCTCCACTGCAGGCTTTGGCCTACACTCTGCTCCTCTTTGATTCCCTGGCTTTCAACACTGTCAGTTGCCACCTGGAAGTGTTGTCTACACAGAAAAAACACTAGGTGATGTGTCAGTGGGGTTCAGCACCGCCAGCTGTTCCCCTGCTGTGTAGTCGGCAACTTGTCCAGCACAAGCCACGCTGGCACAACAGAACAAAAGCTGCCACCAGTGCAGGCTTCGGCCTACACTCTGCTCCTCTCCTCCTCCTGCTGACCCTGGGCTCAAACACCGCTAGTTTTTGCCCGGAAGTGCTAGCTGCACAGAGAAAAACACCAGCCAATGTGTTAGTGGGGTTCAGCACCTCCAGCTGTTCCCCTGCTGTGTAGCCAGCAACGTGACCTGCAAACGCCACGCAGGCACATGAACTGAAATTAAAGGGAACCTGGCCCCACCCCCCCAGGTGTTTCTATGTATAACAGCCACCTAGTACAGCAGTACTGCTGCATTTGTACAAGGTGGCTGACTTTTTCTCTTTGCCCACGTGGAACTCAACACGTACAAAATGTGTCTCATTGAGACCATTCCACTGTCCCTGAGGTGTGACTTTCCTTTCTAATGATACGCAGCACCCCCCTTGGTAGCGTTTCCCGTCTTTTGTCATCATGGTTAGCTGGCTGCGCCTGTGCATCCGCCCTGCTAGAAACAACGCCCCTCGTTGTCATATTTATTTTGTCAGCGAGGGTGTGGTTTATGGGCACGAGCAGTGCATATGTTCGCCTGTGTTCACTCATCTCCTTCCGCCTTCTTAAGACTGTGCGGCCTCCTGGCCGTGGTAGGCGATAAGGGATCAGCTGAGGCCGCCCAGTCTGAAGCAGGTGTAAGGACATGTGTGAGCGGCAAACCTATTTACTGCACAAAGCCACGAATCCCAGCCACGCAGTGTGATTTTTTGAAAACACACTGTGGGTCTGGGATTCATGTCCATCGCTAACCGCAACGGCCGACATGAAATGAGGTCAGAAGACAGGAAGCGCTCACAGCGCATGGCCAAGGGATCACAATAGCGCAGACTCCTGTACAGCAAATAACAACGCTCAGGAATCTGCGCCCAGTACCTAGGTGCAAATTTTGACACCTGTGCTGCGTCTCCTTAAAAAGACAAGTCACGCCTCCACAACTGTTTGACAGTATAATGGGCTAAATAGTGTACGTGTTTTATTCAGCGTGTGCAAGGAGCAAACTAAATAGAGCAACCTTTTACTTGTGCAGCATTAATGCTGCACAAGGTGTGGCTCTTGTACCTTGCAACACCTGAGGGGGGGTTAAAGGTAACCTTTGAAATTGGTTCAACTAGGCTTCGGCCTACACTCTGCTCCTCTCCTCCTCCTGCTGACCCTGGGCTCTAACACCGCCAGTTTTTGCCCGGACATGCGATCTGCACAGAGAAAAACACCAGTCAATGTGTCAGTGGGGTTCAGCAACGCCAGCTGTTCCCCTGCTGTGTAGCTTGCATCGTGTCCAGCACAAGCCACGCTGGCACAACCGACCAAAAGCTGCCAACAGTGCAGGCTTCGGCCTACACATTGCTCCTCTCCTCCTCCTGCTGACCCTGGGCTCTAACACCGCCAGTTTTTGCCCGGACATGCAAGCTGCACAGAGAAAAACACCAGTCAATGTGTCAGTGGGGTTCAGCAACGCCAGCTGTTCCCCTGCTGTGTAGCTTGCATCGTGTCCAGCACAAGCCACGCTGGCACAACCGACCAAAAGCTGCCACCAGTGCAGGCTTCGGCCTACACATTGCTCCTCTCCTCCTCCTGCTGACCCTGGGCTCTAACACCGCCAGTTTTTGCCCGGACATGCGAGCTGCACAGAGAAAAACACCAGTCAATGTGTCAGTGGGGTTCAGCAACGCCAGCTGTTCCCCTGCTGTGTAGCTTGCAACGTGACCTGCAAACGCCACGCAGGCACATGAACTGAAATTGAAGGGAGCCTGCCCCCCACCCCCAGGTGTTTCTATGTATAACAGCCACCTTGTACAGCAGTACTGCTGCATTTGTACAAGGTGGCTGACTTTTTCTCCTTGCCCACGTGGAACTCAACACGTACAAAATGTCTCTCATTGAGACCATTCCACTGTCCCTGAGGTGTGACTTTCCTTTCTAATGATACGCAGCACCACCCTTGTTAGCGCTGCCCGTCTTTTGACATCATTGGTTAGCTGGCTGCGCCTGTGCGTCTGCCCTGCTCGAAACAACGCCCCTCGGTGTCTTATTTTTTTGGACAGCGAGGGTGTGATTGATGGGCATGTGCAGTGCATATGTTTGCCTGTGTTCACTCATCTCCTTCCGCCTTCTTCAGACTGGGTGTCCTCATGGCCGCGGCAGGCGATAAGGGATCAGATGAGGTCGCCCAGTCTGAAGCTGGTGTAAGGACATGTGTGAGTGTCAAACATATTTACTGCACAAGGCCACGAATCCCAGCCACGCAGTGTGATTTTTTGAAAACACACTGTGGGTCTGGGATTCATGTCCATCGCTAACCGCAACGGCCGACATGAAATGAGGTCAGAAGACAGGAAGCGCTCACAGCGCATGACCAAAGGGATCACAATAGCGCAGACTCCTGTACAGCAAATAACAACGCTCAGGAATCTGCGCCCAGCAGCTAGGTGTAAATTTTGACACCTGTGCTGCATCTCCTTAAAAAGACAAGTCACGCCTCCACTACTGTTTGACAGTATAGTGGGCTAAATAGTGTACGTGTTTTATTCAGCGTGTGCAAGGAGCAAATTAAATAGAGCAACCTTTTACTTGTGCAGCATTAATGCTGCACAAGGTGTGGCTCTTGTACCTTGCAACACCTGAGGGGGGGTTAAAGGTAACCTTTGAAATTGGTTCAACTAGGCTTCGGCCTACACTCTGCTCCTCTCCTGCTGACCCTGGGCTCAAACACCGCTAGTTTTTGCCCGGAACTGCTAGCTGCACAGAGAAAATCACCAGCCAATGTGTTAGTGGGGTTCAGCACCGCCAGCTGTTCCCCTGCTGTGTAGCCGACATCGTGTCCAGCACAAGCCACGCTGGCACAACCGACCAAAAGCTGCCACCAGTGCAGGCTTCGGCCTACACTCTGCACCTCTCCTCCTCCTGCTGACCCTGGGCTCAAACACCGCCAGTTTCTGCCCGGACATGCTAGCTGCACAGAGAAAAACACCCACCATTGTGTCAGTGGGGTTCAGCACCGCCAGCTGTTCCCCCGCTGTGTAGCCGGCATCGTGTCCAGCACAAGCCACGCTGGCACAACTGACCAAAAGCTGCCACCAGTGCAGGCTTCGGCCTACACTCTGCTCCTCTCCTCCTCCTGCTGACCCTGGGCTCAAACACCTCCAGTTTCTGCCCGGAAGTGCTAGCTGCACAGAGAAAAACACCAGCCAATGTGTCAGTGGGGTTCAGCACCGCCAGCTGTTCCCCTGCTGTGTAGCCGGCAACGTGACCTGCAAACGCCACGCAGGCACATGAACTGAAATTAAAGGGAACCTGGCCCCACCCCCCCAGGTGTTTCTATGTATAACAGCCACCTTGTACAGCAGTACTGCTGCATTTGTACAAGGTGGCTGACTATTTCTCCTTGCCCACGTGGAACTCAACACGTACAAAATTTGTCTCATTAGAGACCATTCCACTGTCCCTGAGGTGTGACTTTCCTTTCTAATGACACGCAGCACCCCCATTGTTAGCGCTGCCCGTCTTCTGACATCATTGGTTGGCTGGCTGTGCCTGTGCGTCCGCCCTGCCCGACACAACGCCCCTCGTTGTCTCATATATTTTGACTGCGAGGGTGTGATTGATGGGCACGAGCAGTGCATATCTTCGCCTGTCTTAACTCATCTCCTTCCGCCTTCTTCAGACTGTGCAACCTCATGGCCGCGGCATGCGAGAAGGGATCAGCAGAGGCCGCCCAGTCTGAAGCAGGTGTAAGGACGTGTGTGAGCGGCCAAAATATTTACTGCTCAAGGCCACGAATCCCAGCACCGCAGTGTGACTTTATGAAAAGGCACTGTGGGTCTGGGATTTATGGCCATCGTTAACCGCACCGGCCAACATGAAATGAGGTCATAAGACGGGCAGCTCTAACAGGGCATTGCCAAGGGATAACACAAGAGCGCAGACTCCTGTACAGCAAATAACAACGCTCAGGAAGCTGCGCCAAGCACCAAGGCGTTATTTGGGACACCTGTGCTGCGTCTCCTTAAAAAGCCAAGTCACGCATCCACTACAGTTTGACTGTAGAATGGGCTAAATTGTGTACGTCTTTCATTCAGCGTGTGCAAGTAGACAAATTAATAGAGCAACCTTTCACTTGTGCAGCATTAATACTGCACAAGGTGTGTCTCTTGTAGTTTGTAACACCTGAGGGGGGGTTAAAGGTTTCCTTTGAAATTGGTTCAACTAGGCTTCGGCCTACACTCTGCTCCTCTCCTCCTCCTCCTGCTTCACCACGGGCTCTAACATCGCAAGTTTTTGCCCGCAAGTGCTAGCTGCACAGAGAAAAACACCCGCCATTGTGTTAGTGGGGTTCAGCAACGCCAGCTGTTCCCACACTGTGTAGCCGGCAAAGTGTCCTGCAAACGCAACGCTGACACAAAGCTGCCTCCAGTGCAGGCTTCGGCCTACACTCTGCTCCCCCTGCTTACCCTTTGCTCCAGCACCGCTAGTTGGGGCTCTAGGAAGACAATCTTTAATAGGCAACGCATCTGGGTTCCAGCACCGCCAGTTGGTTCTCGGCAGTGTTTTTGTCACTGGTACTCCCTCGTGCCAAACCTGGTTCCAGCACCGTCAGCTGTTTCCGGGTAGTGTCAAGCTCACTGAGACGCCTATGCTTGCCCCGTCGTGTTGCGGTCGGGTTAGCCAACTCCAGGGTGCCTCCAGTTTAGGAGCTTCCTATGTGGGCTGCGTGAACTGGTAGTCAAGGCTGGTTCTGTAGTGCCAGTACTCCCAGCTCCCCCTGTAGGACTGTTGGCGTTCGGTAACTGCGGCTGCCTCGCGGCCTAGCTGTTCTCTCCTCTACTGTGGGCCTTGGGGTCCACCACCTGGTTCCAGCACCGTCAGCTGGTTCCGGGCCGAGCCTTTGGCTTAGGTGCCTCCTCCTGGGTATCCGAGTTCCGCCAACGTCAGGCGGTCCTTGGTAGTGCTTTTAAGCGCGGGCACCTACAGCTTAGTAACCGGGTTCCAGCACCGCCAGCTGGTCCTCGGTGCCATTGGCTCTTGCACACTGGGGCAACGCATCTGGGTTCCAGCACCGCCAGCTGGTTCTCGGCAGTGTTCTTGTCACAGGTACTCCCTCGTGCCAAGCCTGGTTTCAGCACCGTCAGCTGTTTCCGGGTTGTGTCAAGCTCACTGAGACGCCTATGCTTGCCCCGTCGTGTTGCGGTCGGGTTAGCCAACTCCAGGGTGCCTCCAGTTTTGGAGCTTCCTATGTGGGCTGCGTGAACTGGTAGTCAAGGCTGGTTCTGTAGTGCCAGTAGGCCCAGCTCCCCCTGTAGGACTGTTGGGGTTCGGTAACTGCGGCTGCCTCGTGGCCTAGCTGTTCTCTCCTCTCCTGTGGACCTTCGGGTCCACCACCTGGTTCCAGCACCGTCAGCTGGTTCCAGGCCGAGCCTTTGGCTTAGGTGCCTCCTCCTGGGTATCCGAGTTCCGCCAACGTCAGGTGGTCCTTGGTAGTGCTTTTATGCGCGGGCACCTACAGCTTAGTAACCGGGTTCCAGCACCGCCAGCTGGTCCTCGGTCGTGCCATTGGCTCTTGCACACTGGGGCAACGCATCTGGGTTCCAGCAACGCCAGCTGGTTCTCGGCAGTGTTTTTGACACAGGTACTCCCTCGTGCCAAGCCTGGTTTCAGCACCGTCAGCTGTTTCCGGGTTGTGTCAAGCTCACTGAGACGCCTATGCTTGCCCCGTCGTGGTGCTGTCGGGTTAGCCAACTCCAGGGTGCCTCCAGTTTAGGAGCTTCCTATGTGGGCTGCGTGAACTGGTAGTCAAGGCTGGTTCTGTAGTGCCAGTAGGCCCAGCTCCCCATGTAGGACTGTTGGGGTTCGGTAACTGCGGCTGCCTCGCGGCCTAGCTGTTCTCTCCTCTCCTGTGGGCCTTGGGGTCCACCACCTGGTTCCAGCACCGTCAGCTGGTTCCGGGCCGAGCCTTTGGCTTAGGTGCCTCCTCCTGGGTATCCGAGTTCCGCCAACGTCAGGCGGTCCTTGGTAGTGCTTTTAAGCGCGGGCACCTACAGCTTAGTAACCGGGTTCCAGCACCGCCAGCTGTTCCTCGGTCGTGCCATTGGCTCTTGCACACTGGGGCAACGCATCTGGGTTCCAGCACCGCCAGCTGGTTCTCGGCAGTGTTTTTGTCACAGGTACTCCCTCGTGCCAAACCTGGTTTCAGCACCGTCAGCTGTTTCCGGGTTGTGTCAAACTCGCTGAGACGCCTATGCTTGCCCCGTCGTGGTGCGGTCGGGTTAGCCAACTCCAGGGTGCCTCCAGTTTAGTAGCTTCCTATGTGGGCTGCGTGAACTGGTAGTCAAGGCTGGTTCTGTAGTGCCAGTAGGCCCAGCTCCCCCTGTAGGACTGTTGGGGTTCGGTAACTGCGGCTGCCTCGTGGCCTAGCTGTTCTCTCCTCTCCTGTGGGCCTTGGGGTCCACCACCTGGTTCCAGCACCGTCAGCTGGTTCCAGGCCGAGCCTTTGGCTTAGGTGCCTCCTCCTGGGTATCCGAGTTCCGCCAACGTCAGGCGGTCCTTGGTAGTGCTTTTAAGCGCGGGCACCTACAGCTTAGTAACCGGGTTCCAGCACCGCCAGCTGTTCCTCGGTCGTGCCATTGGCTCTTGCACACTGGGGCAACGCATCTGGGTTCCAGCACCGCCAGCTGGTTCTCGGCAGTGTTTTTGTCACTGGTACTCCCTCGTGCCAAGCCTGGTTTCAGCACCGTCAGCTGTTTCCGGGTTGTGTCAAACTCGCTGAGACGCCTATGCTTGCCCCGTCGTGGTGCGGTCGGGTTAGCCAACTCCAGGGTGCCTCCAGTTTAGGAGCTTCCTATGTGGGCTGCGTGAACTGGTAGTCAAGGCTGGTTCTGTAGTGCCAGTAGGCCCAGCTCCCCCTGTAGGACTGTTGGGGTTCGGTAACTGCGGCTGCCTCGCGGCCTAGCTGTTCTCTCCTCTCCTGTGGGCCTTGGGGTCCACCACCTGGTTCCAGCACCGTCAGCTGGTTCCAGGCCGAGCCTTTGGCTTAGGTGCCTCCTCCTGGGTATCCGAGTTCCGCCAACGTCAGGCGGTCCTTGGTAGTGCTTTTAAGCGCGGGCACCTACAGCTTAGTAACCGGGTTCCAGCACCGCCAGCTGTTCCTCGGTCGTGCCATTGGCTCTTGCACACTGGGGCAACGCATCTGGGTTCCAGCACAGCCAGCTGGTTCTCGGCAGTGTTCTTGACACAGGTACTCCCTCGTGCCAAGCCTGGTTTCAGCACCGTCAGCTGTTTCCGGGTTGTGTCAAACTCGCTGAGACGCCTATGCTTGCCCCGTCGTGGTGCGGTCGGGTTAGCCAACTCCAGGGTGCCTCCAGTTTAGGAGCTTCCTATGTGGGCTGCGTGAACTGGTAGTCAAGGCTGGTTCTGTAGTGCCAGTAGGCCCAGCTCCCCCTGTAGGACTGTTGGGGTTCGGTAACTGCGGCTGCCTCGTGGCCTAGCTGTTCTCTCCTCTCCTGTGGGCCTTGGGGTCCACCACCTGGTTCCAGCACCGTCAGCTGGTTCCAGGCCGAGCCTTTGGCTTAGGTGCCTCCTCCTGGGTATCCGAGTTCCGCCAACGCCAGGCGGTCCTTGGTAGTGCTTTTAAGCGTGGGCACCTACAGCTTAGTAACCGGGTTCCAGCACCGCCAGCTGGTCCTCGGTGCCATTGGCTCTTGCACACTGGGGCAACGCATCTGGGTTCCAGCACCGCCAGCTGGTTCTCGGCAGTGTTCTTGTCACAGGTACTCCCTCGTGCCAAGCCTGGTTTCAGCACCGTCAGCTGTTTCCGGGTTGTGTCAAGCTCACTGAGACGCCTATGCTTGCCCCGTCGTGTTGCGGTCGGGTTAGCCAACTCCAGGGTGCCTCCAGTTTTGGAGCTTCCTATGTGGGCTGCGTGAACTGGTAGTCAAGGCTGGTTCTGTAGTGCCAGTAGGCCCAGCTCCCCCTGTAGGACTGTTGGGGTTCGGTAACTGCGGCTGCCTCGCGGCCTAGCTGTTCTCTCCTCTCCTGTGGACCTTCGGGTCCACCACCTGGTTCCAGCACCGTCAGCTGGTTCCAGGCCGAGCCTTTGGCTTAGGTGCCTCCTCCTGGGTATCCGAGTTCCGCCAACGTCAGGCGGTCCTTGGTAGTGCTTTTAAGTGCGGGCACCTACAGCTTAGTAACCGGATTCCAGCACCGCCAGCTGTTTTTCGGTCGTGCCATTGGCTCTTGCACACTGGGGCAACGCATCTGGGTTCCAGCAACGCCAGCTGGTTCTCGGCAGTGTTTTTGACACAGGTACTCCCTCGTGCCAAGCCTGGTTTCAGCACCGTCAGCTGTTTCCGGGTTGTGTCAAGCTCACTGAGACGCCTATGCTTGCCCCGTCGTGGTGCTGTCGGGTTAGCCAACTCCAGGGTGCCTCCAGTTTAGGAGCTTCCTATGTGGGCTGCGTGAACTGGTAGTCAAGGCTGGTTCTGTAGTGTCAGTAGGCCCAGCTCCCCCTGTAGGACTGTTGGGGTTCGGTAACTGCGGCTGCCTCGCGGCCTAGCTGTTCTCTCCTCTCCTGTGGGCCTTCAGGTCCACCACCTGGTTCCAGCACCGTCAGCTGGTTCTCGGCAGTGTCTTTTGCTCTTGTACCTTCTGCTCCCCATCCTGGTTCCAGTACCGTCAGCTGGTTCCGGGCAGAGCCTTTGGCTTAGGTGCCTCCTTCTGGGTATCCAAGTTCCACCAACGTCAGGTGGTCCTTGGTAGTGCTTTCGGGCACGGATACCTCCTGCTTAGTAACCGGGTTCCAGTAACGTCAGCTGGTCCTCGGTAGTTCCATTGGCTCTTGGACCTTCGGCTACCCATCCGGGTTCCAGTACCATCAGCTGGTTCTCGGCAGTGTCTTTTGCTCTTGTACCTTCTGCTCCCCATCCTGGTTCCAGTACCGTCAGCTGGTTCCGGGCAGAGCCTTTGGCTTAGGTGCCTCCTTCTGGGTATCCGAGTTCCGCCAACGTCAGGCGGTCCTTGGTAGTGCTTTTTAGCACGGGTACCTCCTGCTTAGTAACCAGGTTCCAGTAACGTCAGCTGGTCCTCGGTAGTTCCATAGGCTCTTGAACCTTCGGGTAGCCATCCGAGTTCCAGTTCCATCAGCTGGTTCTTGGCATTTTCTCAGCCTTCTTGTACCTTCTGCTACATTTCCAAGTTGAAGACCCTAAAGTCGACGACCCGGAAGACCACCCCGATGACGACGACGACGACCTGGAAGACCACCCCGATGACGACGACGACGACGGCGGAGACGACGATGGCAGAGACGACGACGGCGGAGACGACGACGGCTGAGACGACGACGGCGGAGATGACGACACTGGAGACGACGACCCTGGAGACGACGACATGGAAGACCGAGAAGAAGAACAAGAGGCTGCATAACAAAGAGCAGAAGAACATTAAGCATAAGACTTAATATCAGAGCAAAAGATATTATCTAAATTATATGCAGAAGAAGACTAAGCAGTGTATGGGGGTGAGTCCGTTCCTCCTCGTGGTGCCCCTGGATAAAGCCTGATGCTGCAGGCCAAACTGAACGCGGACAAATGTAACTTTTGTGACTGGCAGAACGGAAGGTGTAATCTTCCAACTTTTATAGATAACAACTACGGGAATGCCTGTCACAAATGAGAATATGATGAAGAAGTAGAATAGGAAGAATAATAACAGTGGAATAAAAAGAATATGTAGAATAGGAAGAATAATAATAGTTGATTAAAATGAATATGAAGAATGTAATAAAAAAAAAAAAAAAAAAGGTAAAGGATGAAGAAGAAGATGAATAAGGTGAAGAAGAAGTTGATGTCAAAGATGCTGATGATGATGAAGATGAAAGTGTGGGAAAAGAAAAAAAAAAAAGAAAAAAAAGAAGGGGAAGGGCGTGGAATAGTGAAACATCAATATCTGACAAAATAAAAAAAAAAATGTACATAGTCAATATCTTTGTCACTCCGAACGTCTTAAAAAAAAAAAAAAACATGCTATTCTATTTGATTGGGATAAACCTCTATGACTTTAATGTCTCCGCCACCTCCCCAAATACATCCGGCATTATTCTTAGTTGTTTTCCTTCATGTAGAATGAACCTACAAGGCAAGAAAGGGTTTATTTTAATTCCGATATTTTGGTCCCATTGACTTGCATTGGGATCGGGTATCGGTATCGGCGATATCCGATATTTTTTGAATATCGGCCGATCCTATCCGATACCGATACTTTCCGATATCGGAAGGTATCGCTCAACACTATTGATCAGTCATTTTGTGCTGACACAGGAGTGAACACAGACAGAAGAGGCCCCCTGTGCAAGAACAATATATATACAGTTATTGAACTGTAAAATGTCTATATATATATATAGATAGATAGATAGATAGATAGATAGATAGATGGATATATGTATATATATATATATATATATACAGTGGGGCAAAAAAGTATTTAGTCAGTCAGCAATAGTGCAAGTTCCACCACTTAAAAAGATGAGAGGCGTCTGTAATTTACATCATAGGTAGACCTCAACTATGGGAGACAAACTGAGAAAAAAAATCCAGAAAATCACATTGTCTGTTTTTTTAACATTTTATTTGCATATTATGGTGGAAAATAAGTATTTGGTCAGAAACAAACAATCAAGATTTCTGGCTTTCACAGACCTGTAACTTCTTCTTTAAGAGTCTCCTCTTTCCTCCACTCATTACCTGTAGTAATGGCACCTGTTTAAACTTGTTATCAGTATAAAAAGACACCTGTGCACACCCTCAAACAGTCTGACTCCAAACTCCACTATGGTGAAGACCAAAGAGCTGTCAAAGGACACCAGAAACAAAATTGTAGCCCTGCACCAGGCTGGGAAGACTGAATCTGCAATAGCCAACAAGATTGGAGTGAAGGAATCAACAGTGGGAGCAATAATTAGAAAATGGAAGACATACAAGACCACTGATAATCTCCCTTGATCTGGGGCTCCACGCAAAATCCCACCCCGTGGGGTCAGAATGATCACAAGAACGGTGAGCAAAAATCCCAGAACCATGCGGGGGGACCTAGTGAATGAACTGCAGAGAGCTGGGACCAATGTAACAAGGCCTACCATAAGTAACACACTACGCCACCATGGACTCAGATCCTGCAGTGCCTGACGTGTCCCACTGCTTAAGCCAGTACATGTCCGGGCCCGTCTGAAGTTTGCTAGAGAGCATTTGGATGATCCAGAGGAGTTTTGGGAGAATGTCCTATGGTCTGATGAAACCAAACTGCAACTGTTTGGTAGAAACACAACTTGTCGTGTTTGGAGGAAAAAGAATACTGAGTTGCATCCATCAAACACCATACCTACTGTAAAGCATGGTGGTGGAAACATCATGCTTTGGGGCTGTTTCTCTGCAAAGGGGCCAGGACGACTGATCCGGGTACATGAAAGAATGAATGGGGCCATGTATCGTGAGATTTTGAGTGCAAACCTCCTTCCATCAGCAAGGGCATTGAAGATGAAACATGGCTGGGTCTTTCAACATGACAATGATCCAAAGCACACCGCCAGGGCAACGAAGGAGAGGCTTCGTAAGAAGCATTTCAAGGTCCTGGAGTGGCCTAGCCAGTCTCCAGATCTCAACCCTATAGAAAACCTTTGGAGGGAGTTGAAAGTCCGTGTTGCCAAGCGAAAAGCCAAAAACATCACTGCTCTAGAGGAGATCTGCATGGAGGAATGGGCCAACATACCAACAACAGTGTGTGGCAACCTTGTGAAGACTTACAGAAAACGTTTGACCTCTGTCATTGCCAGCAAAGGATATATTACAAAGTATTAAGATGAAATTTTGTTTCTGACCAAATACTTATTATCCACCATAGTATGCAAATAAAATGTTAAAAAAACAGACAATGTGATTTTCTGGATTTTTTTTTCTCAGTTTGTCTCCCATAGTTGAGGTCTACCTATGATGTAAATTACAGACGCCTCTCATCTTTTTAAGTGGTGGAACTTGCACTATTGCTGACTGACTAAATACTTTTTTGCCCCACTGTATATATATATATATATATATACATATATCCATCTATCTATCTATCTATCTATCTATCTATCTATATATATATATAGACATTTTACAGTTCAATAACTTATAATGCTCAATTCCACCTGCTTTGGAGAAATGGACCCCTTTACCTCTTAGGTCCCTATGCTGCTACATAGGTTGCACCAATGATATGTTCACCCCTGTAATGACAAATTTGCTTTAGGATTTTAAATATTTTGTTGATATTTTAGATAAATGCTATATAATTGGAATTTCTTTTATTCTATTAGTCTGAATAGTTTGATATCTTCTCAGGGATTACCCACACTGGTATATCAATTCTACAGTTGCTTCCTTATGAAGAACATGTCTCTCTCATCTCTCTGTATGCAACTTTTCCTTAAGGCTCAAAGAACTGAAGTCATATTATAAATATAGCACATGTTACAAAGTGTGATCTAATGATTGGAATATATCCAGCCATTTATTACTTGCACAATAGTAACAGTAAGTGCAATAAGAGGCCCACTCAGATGGTCACCAGTGGAGTACCTAATAGTAACACCCTCCAGGAAGCGCTCCGTCCCTATAACAACGCTGAGAATTTTACAGTTTTTGCGTCAGACAATGGCCGAGACTTTACATGGGAATCGCAGATGCAGCTACGTGACTACTTGCCACTCCACCACAGCCACAGCAACATAAAAACAGAAGGACAACCAGAAATCTATGGAGAGTCTCATCAAGAATAAAACATGCAATGTAGAAGGATGGCTAAAGGAGTCCAGAGCCACTGAAAGTTCTCCAATACTTAATTACTATAAATTTGGCCTAGTGGGCATGTATCATTCCAGCAAGGGTGGACACTGACTTGCACCAATATAATCTACCCCGTATATTTGAGAGATAAAATATTATGGGGCTCCAATGAACACAGAGATTGGCATAAATAGGTCTGCTCCGGTCTGTGCTGCGTGTGGCACAAGCTGATGGCACAGAGTAGAGACACCATTTTGCCTGCTGTGCCGAGCCTCAGTGGCACACGCCAATTGGTGGTGCAGAGAGCTGATGGCTTCTTTCTCCACCATTGTATTCAACTGTATCTGCACCCCCAGGGATGCAAATATAGTCAAAATCAGAGCATCTCACGGGATAGCCTATCCAAATTAAGGAATGCTTGATCAGGGTCAATTGGGAGTTGCAGAATGTATCACTTTCTTTGGGAAAATTTGTTCCTGCCACGATATCATTTGCATTTTATAGTTATATGGACTTCCATGAAATTTCTAAAAACTCTTGCTAGTCTACAGTAATACTACATAAACTGCACATTTAGGCACTGTACTGTATATCTTGGGCCTTAACGTCATTCAAGGAGTATTCTCATTTTAAACATGTGTGGAATCGCCACAGGATATTTCAAATTTGTCTGATAAATATGCGTCCCAACTCTGGGATTTGCACTCATGTAGGAAACAGATGTTCTTTGATTTCCTGTACAGCCTGGTGCCATGAGAGCTGTCAGTGGAAAGGCAGATGCTCATGGTGGCACTCTCCATTGCCTTTAATAGGAGGAGTTCTGAAAACAGCAGAGTTTCTTAGCTACATCTGGAACCCTTAAAGAAGTCAAGTCACATGACCAAAAAGTGTGCGCAAATTGTGTGAGAATTTTAAAATTGAAATTTGGTTGTTAGAAAGTTATAGTCACCGACATGTCTCAATGGTAACCACAAAACCTTTAAGATGACTGTTGTGTCCTCGGACGCACATCCAGCTGAAGTGGATTGCACCGCACAGCCCATCTGATATGGGCATGACAATACACAGTCCAACCAATCAAAGGCCAGCAGCTTATGGCGGCGTGTACATAACGGGGGAATGGCAATGACGTCATGCGCTCCCATCACACGCCAAAGTCAGCTTGCGAAGGGAAGGTAAGTATTCATTTTTAAATGAGGTGCATTATATTTTTGGGGTGACTATGGGCTGTGCATTATACTACATGGATGATTATGGGCTGTGCATTATACTTCATGGTGCACTATGAGCTATGCATTATACATTATGGAGGACTATGGGCTGTGCATTATATTATATGGAGGACTACGGGATGCATTATTCTATATGGAGAACTATAGGCTCTGCATTATATTATATGGAGGACTATGGGATGCATTATTCTATATGGAGGACTGTGGGCTGTGCATTATATTATATGGAGGACTATGGGATGCATTATTCTATATGGAGGACTATGGGCTGTGCATTAAACTACATGGATGACTATGGGCTGTGCAGTATATTATATGGAGGACTATGGGATGCATTATGCTATATGGAGGACTAGGGGGGGTGCATTATACTTCCTCTATGGAGCTTCATGACTTCTATGTAAGCCCCTAGTGAGTATAATGGATTATTTTCTTCTATAGATTAAAGAACAGCAGAAGAAAGGGGACATATACCTAGATGGGGGATATATATATACCAGGATAGAGGTATATATACCAGGATGGTGTCAGGATGAGAGACATATATACCAGGTTGAATGACATATATAAATGTATATATTCAAGATGGGGGGGGGTGTCACATCTGTACCGGGGCCCCTCAGGCTCTACTTACGCCACTGGTAATATGTCACTGTTCACACTGTGACACAATATGACCATGTCACAATGTACCACTGCACTACAAATGTGTAGCCTAGCTGTAATTTCCATGTTCCACGATTCCTCAATGAGTTAATATCATTTGATAGATTTACCTGTAGGCTTTAAAAAAGTCACTTGTAGCTATTATGGACGTCTGATAAATATATTGGTGTTATGTAGAAGCCAAGATAGTTACAGACCAAGAGAATAATGCAGCTCAAACCTTAAATCTGAGAAGAAGATTAAGTAGATGTAATTAGCAGTAAATTACAGCTTCCACATTCATCTGCATCCTGGCCTCTTCCTGTAATTGCCGGGAAGTGATATGTAGGTTTGTGCTGCTCAGCAAGCCTTCCTCTGGGAACAAACCCTCTCTACTGCACTGATTGCATCCAATGCCGTCATCTGTGAAATTACCTGAGCCTATGTTGCGCACACTTCTACCAACCGAACGTGTGTTGTACATACGCAAAGCTGTAGAGACAAAGGAACCTCAATCAAACATCGATGTCCATGGTTCACGCACGTCTTGTATCCATGTTTTGCACTGATATAACAAGCAGCCACTATAGGCTATGGTAGAGATGAGTGGAACGAGTTGAGAATCAACTTGAAGTCGGATTTCCTGAAATGTTCCCTGTACATTTGGGCAGTCTGCAATTCGTCTAGATCATCAAAATAAAATTATGACCGAATCAGACCAATGCCATTGTGCCCATTGCTGAAGATTCAGTAAGCATGCTAATGGCATCTTTTGTGACCATGCTGGCTTCCCCATAATGCCAGGAAGCAATCTGATTACATGGTGTAGCACATCCCATTATGGGGATGTTACAGGCAGTATATAATATTTGGGCTGGCCAAACAATGCCATTTTATGCCTGTACTGTGTAGGAGAAGGAGCATAGAGCACACAGCATAGGGATAAATAAATGCCTAATACCCAAGTGGTGTACTACTTCAGTGTAGATGTGTCAGATTAAAAATGGGAGTGGTAGACTTAGTCCATGAATACTAAATCCAAAGATTAAAGAGGTAAATAGTTAACTGATGTAGATGTATAGTCATTCAGTGTGACTGTGAATTAATAGATCTGTAATATAGTGCAGTAACAGCACTTTGATAGCTGTTTTTTTCACAGTGCAAGCAAGGAGGAGCATTATTAAACCCCTCAGTGCTAATTTGAAACTAAAACCAAATTCTGAATTCAAAGTTTTTTTTGTGTCACTAAAAGTGTGGCTCCTTTCAGATGCACAAACCAATTTTTTTAAAGAAATCTCCATAATCCTGAAACTTAAGCATAAGTGTTTATCTACCAAAGTGTGTGTAACAAGGTGGCACGGGGTGGTAGTCAAGGGCGAGTTCACTATCTATCTAATATATACATATATATGTATGTGTCACTGACATCTATATATCTATTTATTCTATGTGTATATATCTAGTCCATCTATTCTATTCTGTCAGGTCACGCTCTGATTTTACTGTACCCGGCAGATGAATTGCCGACTTTTCAAAGGATATAGATGTGTAAAAATCATGACCCGAGCACCATGAGTTTTTTAAATCACCCCAATTGACTTGCATGGGTGAGTCTTGTCCAAGATATGAGGTCAATTGCAGCATCCTGGGATTTGTTTCTCATCCCGATCTCAGCTGACAAAAAAATTGCAAATGAGCAAGGAATCATAGATTAACATTGGTCAGAGTGCAATCCGTTTTATTTATCAGATTGCACTTGTTCGCTTTCCTCACAGATGAGTATGAACCCTAAGGCCGGAGTCACACCAGCGTGCAGCCTCGAATGCGATATGCTAATGACCCTCAGATCCTGCTCTGCTGCGAGGGAAGCAGAGTGTCATGCTACTGTGCTGTGATAGTCTCGCATGAAAGGATCGGAGCACAGCTGTGGAGGAGATGGAGAAAGTAACTTCTCCATCTCCTCTGCTGGTGGCGTCGGAATATAGCGCAATGCACTGGGATGACATCCGAGTGCAGTCTGATGTTTTTCTCTCACCCATAGACTTATATGGGTGCGAATGAGCCGAGTCTTGCTGCAAATCGTAGCATGCTGCAATTGTTCTCTCATGCTGAATCGGCATGAGAGCATAATCGCAGATATGAGCTGCCCCATAGAGTAACACTGGGCCGAGTGCTATGGGATGCTTTATTGCATAGCACTTGACCGCTTTGTACGGTAGTGTGACTCCGGCCTATAAGTGACAGTTGAGGACCCTGTTGGAGATTTTTTATTGGTGCACACAATGTTCAATTTACACCACTGCCCTTATATATCTGTAACAGAAAAGGCTTGCTATTTTTGGGGACGATATTGGTCGGCTTACCTCTTGCGCCTCTATGTAGTAGCACAGGTTGCGCCAATTGTGTGCCCGCCCCTGCATTCACTAATTAGCATATCACAGGACAAGTTATAAAGACAATTTTATGAGAATAGTCAAATCAATAAGCCACCAAAAGGGTTTGAAAGTATATCAAAGAGTTGAATAAAAACAGGAGGGCGATTTGCTGCAGTGGGGAAGATCACTTGTTCCCTCAAGTACCAGAGCTCAAGTGTGTCTACTATTTTTGCACCTCCTATAGCTATGGAATCGATTGTTTTACCAACATTGTTGTTGGCTATTTAGGGATGCCCCAACCATGACAGGAAAGATACATCTGTGGTAGATCCTTGTGAGAGCAACCACAACTTTCCACCCCGAGACCCCTGAAATTTGCAATGACTGTGTTTGAAATATCTGAACAGTCCTAGTAAATATGAGTCTGCTGACATATATGTCTTTTCTTATTAACAATAATAGTAATAATATTCACATCTATGAAGCTGAACTCGTCTCATGTCAATGAGCAGGGATGTTCTACATCCTGATAATTTAAAGAAGCTACCAGTTTTTTTTTCTCTAATAACCATTGTGACTCTGTAATAAATTAAAAAAAAGAACTCCCCAAAAAAGTGCGAGAATCCATGCCAGGCATGGAGATGTGTATGTCGTGAAATATCAGCTTCTAGGATTGCGAGAGATATGATCAACATAACGGCGCCCACATACAACGCGACTGAGCCAACTTTCTTCAACTCCTGAATGGCAAATCTAGGAGCAACTAGACAATGCACCATAATTCCACGCAAGATTCAGAACTAAAGCAATTCACTTAAAAACACCATGGCTGTTGGCTGCATGGTAAGACCAGTGGCCCAACTGGTACAAATTATATTATAAAAAATATGCATAGTTGACAATTGGGAATACTTGTTACTCCTGGGCCGAAAGGATTGGGGACTATATCAACCTCATACGACAGTAGGCATTCCAAGCTGGCATTCTGGGGTCAGTGGCATTCCCGGTAGGGTTGATTGAGGGGCTTAAACACCCCCAGAGATATTGGCAATAAGCACATTGAGTAAAGTCATGCAACTGAATGAAGAACGCGTGACTGACTCCTACGTTATCCACCAGGGGGCAGTACCATCTACCTAGTTACTGAATTCTATGCGTGTATTACTTTGAAAATGGTTAACACATTGATGTCGATTTAGACCGATGAGCCTTGTGCCAACAGAAACTGCATGGAGAAGTGTACGGACATCGAAACTTAAAGGATATCTCTATGGGTAAAACCAACATAAAAAAGAAACAATGTTTGGAGCAATCCAGCATGTATAGGGGAAATAAATGCGAATGCTCCATAAGCCATTTTTGTGGCTTTCTTTGCAAAACTGCAGCACTGTGATATCCCATCAGTAGTCGTGTGATCTCTGCAGAATTTCTTTGTTGCAATTTTTGTATAAAGTGAAAGAAAAGAAAACATTATTATTTAGGGTATTCATAAATAGAATACAGTGCAGAGCTAATATTTGGTCAGTCGGCCTCATACCTGACAGGCGATAGGTGTACACTACAGCCAGGACCTGCCGCTATTATTAACCTGTTAATTACAGCTGTCAATCTCTGACTGTGGCATTTAACACACGCCGGCATGTGTGCACGCCATTCTCCCCACCCATCGGCGCTCCCGTGACATGATCACAAGTTGCTGATAGGTTGTCATGAGAACCGGGGGTCAGCTAGTGACCCCCCGTGCCTGTCATCATGTGGCCGAGAGGAAAGGAGACCGTGATTTCTACCATATACAGCGATGCTGACGCATCGCTGTATATGGCACAAGTGATCCATCACAGTTTGAAGTCCCCTAATGAGACTAACAAGAACAGTGAACAAAATTTTTTTTTAAATGAAATAAAACTTAAAGGTTCAAATCACCTCACTTTTCTCCCATTGAAAGTAAAGATATTAAAAAAATAAAAATACGCATATGTGGTATTCATAAAAGTCTGATCTATCAAAATATAAAAAAAATTAACCCGATCGATAAATGGTAAACAAAAAAAAATTCAAAATTATCTTTTTTTGGTCACTGCAATTCCACAAAAAAATCATGTAACAAGTGATCAAAAAGTCACATCTATCCAAAAATGGTATAAACGATGACACCAATAACAGGTGACCGGTGGGGATGCCGGGTATCAGACATTGATGACCTATCCTAAGGAGGTCATCAGTGATGAAGTATTGGACAACGTCTATAGTACATTGTATTACATAATCAGGGCCAGACTGGTCATCTGGCATTTCTGGCAAACGCCAGAAGGGCCTGTCTGGTTGTGGGCTGCCTTGTCTGCTGCATTGTTAACAGAATCTGTGACATCTGTACTGTTAAGAGTTGTGACGGAGCACAAAGTTGATGAAATATTGGTCTTGTAGTAAATCTTGCTTTCCTCCATCCAGGGAAATATTAGTAATATGTCCCATCTGGTGCTTGGGGACGGGGACAGCATGGGCCTGTGTGATTTCAAATGCCAGAACTGAATTTCGGCCCAGGTCCATACCTGATTGTTATAGACTCATTATTTTACTCGAGAAATCAGCAAAACTCTTGACTATTAAAACTAGAAATCGCAGCGTTATCACTGGATGGTCAGCGTACCGCACACAGAGACATATTACACTGATCCATGTGGCCAAGATAGAGCCATTAACTGGCCCAGTGCAATTGTCTTTGGCATCTCCCGCTCTCCAGATAGGTTTGTTTCTTATTGTTTTTCGTTCGATATGAATTTTACATCAAAGTTTTATTTTTCTTCTCTTCCCTGCCGAGAATGTCAACAGTCAGAGCGGCCGATTAGGAAAACATTTCTGCCGCGCATTGCATAATATTTACAGCAAGAAAACAATCCCGGCTGATAAGGAAACCCTCTGCTCGCAGTCTGTATTGACACAGCTTTCCTGCCCCCACCGGCCGGCTTCCTGAGAGGGAAATTAGCCTTTTTCCTTGTGTTCATGTAGGAAGTCGAGGAACTGTGCGCCAATCAGCCTCACCGCAGATCGCGCAGATATCAGGACACCTGCATCCCTGTTTGTAGGACTTTTCACCAACGCGTTCCACATCATCCATACAGTCACTTAGGTCATTACACAGACCCTATAGTGGAAAACAATTTACATATAGGAAGGGGCAACTCCCACAATTGAGGAGAACACACTTTTACTTGGTCATTTGTACAGGTGCGTCTCACAAAATTAGAATATCATCAAAAAGTATCAATACAAAAAGTGAAACTCATATATTATATAGAGTGATATTCTGATTTTGTGAGAAGCACCTGTATATATATTTGGAGCCATTCAGATGCTTGCCTGATGATATTACATGAAGGATAAGTATCTGCCTGTGTTTCTCAGCATTGAGGAAACTAAGAAGTGGCCAACATTTAGGACTGTAGATACAAGGATCAGCCAAGGTAACTTAGTGAAGCAGCTGAAAGACACATCATGTTTACTTTCCTTCAAATTCAAAAGATGTCCAGCAGTGTCATAAACTAATATTCTAATTTTGTGAGAAGCACCTGTATCTCCAACTATCGTGCTATCAAGCAGTGATCTCTGTTATTAATAAAATTGAGAATGGAAGAATTAGGACCATTTCTACCTAGCAAGGTAGCTGTCACGCTCACGCCCTGTCTGGTGGGCGTGAGCTTGGGGGTTTGTGGCCCCACTGTGCCACAAACCAGACTACCCTGGAAGGGGCGTGACTATGACAGCTGCCTGGGTTTTCACTGGAGCCTCTGATGGTGAGGTCAGGCTTGTGCAGCAGGCAGCTGCCAGGTGCTACTCCAGGGTGGTGTTTGGCTGTGGCTGCTGATCCCACTTGGGAGACAGGAACACCAGGATTGGTGTGGGCATTAGTCAGGACTGGCAGAAGAGCCCAGCTGGAACTCAGACGAGTAGGCTGGCACGGCTGAGACACAGGGCTGGCAGAGACACGGCAGAGAACACAGGGCTGGCAGAGACACGGCAGAGAACACAGGGCTGGCAAGGACGTCAGGAAACACCGGACTGGCCAGGACGGCAGGAAACACAGGACTGGCTAGGATGGCAGGAAACACAGGACTGGCTAGGACGGCAGGAAACACAGGACTGGTTGATGTGGTGTATGAAGGAACAGGTAGGGGCTTGTTCACACTGGAGGTGCAGGTACAGATATGTAGTTTGGAGGAACAGGTAGGGTCCTGTTCACACAGGAGGTGCAGGAAAGGAAACAAGCAGAAAGGAATGAGGTATGAAGAAACAGGTTGGGATCTGTTCACACAGGAGATGCAGGTACGGAAACAAGCCAGAAGGAAAGGAGCATGAAGGAACAGGTTGGGACCTGTTCACACAGGAAGAGAAGTGCAAGACTGCAGATAGGAGCGGAAGAGCAGCAAGAGATAGCGTAGCAACAAAAGCTAAGCAGAGCGGAGCCACAAGGAATGTGGAGAGGAGCTGCAGCAAGAGATACTGCAGAAGCTAAGCAGAGTGGAACCGCAAGGATTGCGGAGAGAAGCTGCAGCAAAAGATTACTGCAGCAACGAGAGCGGAGCAGAGTAGAATAGGGCAGAACCGCAGGAGTGCGGAGTAGAGATCAAGCCACAAAGCTACAGAGCAGGCAGAGCCGCAAAAGTGCGGAGCAGAAGCAGACTGAGAACACAAGGAAAGACACAGCAGGGAAGGAAGCCACAGACAAGGAGGCCGAGATAAGACAAAGTACAGACAAGGCAATGGAACAAGACACAAGGACAAAGACACAGGGACCAGGATATTCTGCCTCCTGGAGGGCGGACAACAAAATCAAGGCAATAGCACAGAGAAAAGCCTCCAGAGAGGGAGTAACTCAGAGCAAGGTCAGGCAAACTCAGCAGCTAAACACTAACTGAGCTAACACATTGCACAGGCCCAGACCAGAGGGTGGAGCTGCACTATATACAGGAGGTCTCTTGGTAATTGGTCAGGAACAGATTAGACAGATGCACCTGATTCCTATAAGAACCAGAGAGTTCAGGCGCCGGCCCCCTATACACACAGCCATGAGGCATGCAGAGGGCAGAGGCACAGAACATGGAGCTGGATAGAAACAGAAACCACAACATGACCTGGAGCAGTGGGTAAGAGAGTGTGAGAGATGAGAGGCCATGCCGTGATGCCAGCAGAGTTGTTACAGTAGCATGTGGGCTATCATGCGGACAACCGTGAATAAAATTTATGAAATTACTGTTTTTAATTTTTTTTTCATAAACATCACAAATAAGGATAATAGACCATCAGATCCCTTTCAAAAAGAGTCAATACACTCTCACAACTCCACAATGCACATGCACACATGTTTAGTTCGGCTTAGCGCGCTTTGAATTGGGAGGAGGAAATGATAACAAAAGAATTGGACTTAGAAATTCAGCGTGCTCCATTCTTCTCGCCCCCTGCATTATTTGGTGGAGGACAGTTAGGAAGCTCCCTTGCACAATAGAAGGTAGGGAAGTCAAACCAGAAGAGGTAGGTGATGTCAACTCTTATCTGATGGGTATGGTGGCCTTTGTACGTAAAGAAAAAAATCCAAACCATTGCTAATTTTCAAGATATAACCTGGGACTAATAAAATATATTGGGCATTCAGATCAATGGGCCTTTTTGTTTCCTCGGGCATATCAGCAACAGTTACCCAAGAATGTTAATTGCAGCTTTCCCTTAAAATTTAAAAGTCATTTGAGAAGAACCTTGAAAAAACAACACAAGAAATAGACCATAAAAGGGGATCACCCAAGGCAATGGATTAAATATGAAAATTACAAATTTTATTAGAATAACACTCATGGACATAGGAAACAACCACATGAAGCACACAATTAAAAGCATTTAAAATTGGTCACACATAGGACCTAGAAACATGAACAAATGGCCCATAATAGAACCCTCCTCCTAGATGCGATCCCTCCCCAAACACACTGTAATGGCTAATAATAATATATAGTACAGTGTAAGATGTCTGCATGAACAGCACTATTGGAATATAGGGTAAAGCAACACAACCTAAGAAGTATAGTTGTGACCATGATATATAATGCACCAGTCTATGAATACCTCACACCAGCAGGATTACCTATGTAACACAAATAAGCAGATATGCAAAAAAAAAAAAAAAAAAAAAATAACCTTTTTGCAATAACATAAGACATAGACAAAAGCTTAATAAAGCATACACAGTGAATCAGATTGATCCCAAACCACACATATAGCATGTAGGTCTACTCCATTAAGGTATAGAGTTGTATATAATGCAGAGTTAGTTGTGTAGCGCTTCCACTGGTCTAGTCTAACGTGGTATATAACCTGTGCCATTAAATTGCAAAAGCTCCCATAGTAAGGGAAATAAAAAGATCTGCTGAGGAGTGAGGATTCAGATCACCAATAACAAGAAACCAGTATGCAAACCCAGGAGCTGTTCAAGCTCTGTACATAGCCAAGGGGGGTATCAACAGGAGGAGCAGAGACCCTACGCGTGTCGCCACACCAGTGGCTTCGTCAGGCCCCTGTCTTATGTTATTGCAAAAAGGTTTTTTTTTTTTTTTTTTTTTTTTTGCATATCTGCTTATTTGTGTTACATAGGTAATCCTGCTGGTGTGAGGTATTCATAGACTGGTGCATTATATATCATGGTCACAACTATACTTCTTAGGTTGTGTTGCTTTACCCTATATTCCAATAGTGCTGTTCATGCAGACATCTTACACTGTACTATATATTATTATTAGCCATTACAGTGTGTTTGGGGAGGGATCGCATCTAGGAGGAGGGTTCTATTATGGGCCATTTGTTCATGTTTCTAGGTCCTATGTGTGACCAATTTTAAATGCTTTTAATTGTGTGCTTCATGTGGTTGTTTCCTATGTCCATGAGTGTTATTCTAATAAAATTTGTAATTTTCATATTTAATCCATTGCCTTGGGTGATCCCCTTTTATGGTCTATTTCTTGTGTTGTTTTTTCATGGCTTAGTATAGTATAGACCAGGTTGGATCCCCGTTTCCTATGTGGTGCCCCCGCTCTAGTTATTAGGTCATTTGAGAAGAACCTGTAGCGGAGTATCTGTGTCTGCCACTAGCTCATCCTCCAATCTTCATAGAATCTTAGAAGTACCCACTGTCGTCTCTTATCTCAGTAATGGGAAATCTTAAAGCACCACTCCAGCATTTTGGGTGTTTTTTAGCATTGGAGTGGTGCTACTAATCAAGGGTCTAAGAACCTAGTCTAATACTTACCAGCCTCTGTCTCCACCTTTTATCCGTGCCTCTCAGGTCTCACACTGCCATCTTGTAACCGAAACCTCTGACTGACCAGAAATCAGAAGTATCAAGCTCTCAGTGTAAAGGCCCCTTCACATTAAGCGACGCTGCAGCGATACCGATAACGATTCGGATCGCTGCAGCGTCGCTGTTTGGTCGCTGGAGAGCTGTCACACAGACCGCTCTCCAGCGACCAACGATGCCGGTAACCAGGGTAAACATCGGGTAACTAAGCGCAGGGCCGCGCTTAGTAACCCGATGTTTACCCTGGATACCATGCTAAAAGTAAAAAAAAACAAACACTACATACTTACCTACCACTGTCTGTCCTCCAGCGCTGCGCTCTGCTTCTCTGCACTCCTCCTGTACTGTCTGTGAGCCGGAAAGCAGAGCGGTGACGTCACCGCTCTGCTTTCCGGCTCACAGCCAGTGCAGGAGGAGTGCAGAGCACAGCGCTGGAGGACAGACAGCGTTAGGTAAGTATGTAGTGTTTGTTTTTTTTACTTTTAGCATGGTAACCAGGGTAAACATCGGGTTACTAAGCGCGGCCCTGCGCTTAGTTACCCGATGTTTACCCTGGTTACCAGTGAAGACATCGCTGGATCGGTGTCACACACGCCAATCCAGCGATGTCTCCAGGGAGTCCAGCGACGAAATAAAGTTCTGGACTTTGTTCAGCGACCAACGATCTCCCAGCAGGGGCCTGATCGTTGGTCGCTGTCACACAGAACGATTTCATTAACGATATCGTTGCTACGTCACAAATAGCAACGATATCGTTAACAATATCGTTATGTGTGAAGGTACCTTAAGTTTACGAGAGTTAGGACGAGGTTCTCAAAGACTTAGGCTTCTTTCACACTAGCGTCGGAATCTCCCTGTCGCTAGCGTTTGCTGCATTGCACAATGGGTGCAGCGGATGCATTTTTCCGGCGCATTCGCTGCCCCATTGTAAGGTGCGGGGAAGTGGGGGCGAAGTTCCGGCCGCACATGCGCGGTCGGAAAAAGTGGTCCGTCGGGAGAAAAAAACGTTACATGTAGGGTTTTTTTCTCCCGACGGTCCGCCAAAGCACGACGCATCCGTCGCAAGACGGATGCGAAGTGTGCCAATCCGTCGCAAATGCGTCATCAATAGAAGTCTATGGGGAAAAAACGCATCCTGCAAGCACTTTTGCAGGATGCGTTTTTTCTGCAAAACGACGCATTGTGACGGATTTAAAATAACGCTAGTGTGAAAGTACCCTTATATTGAAAAGTGACCTTCGACTTGCTCCATGAAATACAAGAGAGATTGGGCCAGTCACAAACTGCTGGAGACCGACAAAAGCAGTGCTAATAGAAGGTGAAGGTGGCAGCTGGTAAGTATCAGTCTAGCCTAAGGGACATTAGATTAGAAGCACCACTTAAGCTGTAAAATAAAGCAAAAAAACACTGGAGTGGTGCTGTAACTGAATACAGATTTTACACATAAATTGAGAATGAATGATCAGTCTTGGACTCTTGGCAAAGGAAGCAGCTATATTAGAAAGTTGCTTATTTTCATGTGTACTATTGATTTAAAAAATCCAGATTAAAAGGACGGTTACACTTTAACTTCCCACTGTAGATAAACTTCGGCGGTTGCTGTGCTTTCTTCAGCGCCAACGTTTATCAACGGTCGGCGGTCTCACAGGGATCAGGGTCCTGCAAGCCCTGCGATTCCGGTGCAGAATGATAGCTCTGACCAGAGACATCATTGGAACCTGATTGGATCAGGTCCCAATGATGTTAACCCTTTGCTATGTTCCAGATGCCATGATCAAAAATGATCATGGCATTTAGAAGATAGTGAGAGGGAGAGGGGTCCTCCTCTTGTCTCTCTGGTGCCCCGTGACCAGGGTTGTCATGGCAGTAGGAGGTCACATGATGACCTTTGGGTCAGCCAGCTGAGTCTAACAGGGGATTTACCAGTAAAACTGACAGTTCTCATACATTGCAATACATGTGTATTGCAATGCATGAGACCAGTAATCAGACATATGAAAATTGAAGTCCCATACAATGAATAAGTAAAAAAATGTAAAAAAAAAAAAAAAGTTAAAACATTTTCAAAACTAATAAAAAAAATCACAAAATAAATGTAAAAAAATAAAAAAATATTTAACCAATAAATACAAATATTTATGTACAAAAAAGTTCACATATTTGAAATTGCTGCGTCTGGAAAGACTCGACTTATAAAACTGTCATACTAGTTTACACCTGCAGAGAACACAGTAAAAAAATAAATAAAAAACGAAGCAAAACACTATGCTTTTTCATCGCACTGCCGAACAAAAAGTGCAATAAAACATGATCAAAAAGTGAAATGGAAATGAAAACTGCATAGCTGAAAATGCAATAGTAAGCCACCATACAGCTCCATCAGTGAAAAAATAAAAAGGAGCTCTCAGAATAAAGCAATGAAAAAAAAAATATTGTTTTCTATAAAATTGTTTTTATTGTGTAAAAGAGACAAACCATAGAAAAAGATATAAGTAAGGTATCGCTGTAATCGCACTCACCCGAAGAATAAAAGTGTCATATCACTTTTACCACACAGTGAATGGCATAAAAGAAACAGTTCTTGAATTGCTGCTTTTTATTCACTGTGCCTCACAAAAATATGAATAGAAAGGAACTAAAAATTGTGATGTGCCCGAAAATGGTACTAACAGAAAAGTCAAGTCGTCCTGCAAAAAACAAGCCCTCACATGACTTTGTCAGCAGAATTGTAGAAAAAATATAACTCTCAAAGTATGGAGATGCAAAAACGTTGTTTTTTGCATAAAAAGCATCTTTTAGTGTGTGACAGAAGCCAAACGTAAAAAAAAAACTATATAAATCTGGTATCACTGTAATTGCACTGACCGGAAGAATAAAGTCATCTAATCATCCCTTATTCCACAGCACTTTACAATTAAGTAGGGACATGCACAAAACAATACAATGTAGCAGATTTCAACAGTTACAGGAGGAGTGAGATTGTAAGCTCTATATTCTTCACGTCTGTTGATATTTTCATTCTGCCTCCCAAAGATAGCAGTAAGGCTCGGCTCATATTTATCCTGCGCTCTGCACTGAGCGCTGACACTAGGTTTTCTCTGTTAATCTCTGAAATACGTCATTCAAACTGAACCCACAGTGCAAGATTTCCTATAATGAGGCAGATCGAGGCACTGTGGACGCCGTCTGGCCTGTGATCCAGCGGTGCCCATCGTTTTAAGCGTGCCTAAAAGTGTAGTCAGCCACGATTTTGTGCACTTCTAAAAAGAAAAGCAACGCTAAGCATAGGCCAGACGAAGTCCAGAGTAACTGTTGTCTCATTATAGTGAATGGATCCCTCGGGGGTTTCATCTGAATCACATCATTCGGAGATTTAGGCAGAAACCCGGATGTAAGTGCTCAGCATAGAGCAATGTGATCTCAAATGTTATGTAAAATGTTCCTAATAAGAGCTACAACTCAATCCACAAAAAAAGACCCCACTCAGGTCTGTCATCTGTTAATGAAAATATAGGGGGCGTTCACATTACAATGCTCTCGAAAAGCAAAATGGCTCCTCCTCCCCCAAAAGAAATTCAGCAAATTCTCCGCTCCCAAATCTAAATGTCCTTCTCCCTTCTGAGCCCCAGTGTGCTCAACCCACATTTAGCATCCACATTTTTGGCATTTCTGTAGCGATGAAAGCCCAAATAATTTAAGGGGTGTCTGTCTACAGAAGCATGAGCTGGGGACAATGTACGGGCACTTTTAAATTTGCAATGTTCAGTCGGTAACATCCATTGCTGCTTTTTGTCTGGAAAAAAACCATAGAATAAAAATCGTCACTACACCTGAAGATAAATTCCAAGAGGGGTGCAATTTCCAAAATAGGGTCACTTCACGGGGAATTCTGCTCTTCTGGTACTTAGGTGCGCTGGATGTGGAGTACAAAAACTATTCGGAGATAATTTGTTCTCCAAGAGACAAATAGCACTTCGTCCCTCCCGAGACTTGCCTTGCGGCTAAGCAGTACTGTACAGTCACGTATGGAGTATTGATATGTTCAACAGAAATTGTGTGACAATTTTTGGTGCCATTTTTACCCATTCCCCCTTGTAAAAATGTAAAATCTGAGACCACAACATTTTTTTGCAGTAAAAATGTAATTTTGTTTTCTTCACTGCCCAGTGATATAAAATTCTGTGGCACACCCGTGGTGTAGTTTCTAAAATGGGGTCACTTATTGGGGGTTCTATTATGATACCTCAGGGGTTCTAACAATGTGGCATGGCACTCGCAAACCATAACAGCAAAATCTGTACTGTAATAAGACGCTCCTACCTTCTGAGCACAGTGCCTTAAAAATAATAATAATAATAATAATAATAATTTTTATTTATATAGCGCCAACATATTCCGCAGCGCTTTACAAATTATAGAGGGGACTTGTACAGACAATAGACATTACAGCATAACAGAAATACAGTTCAAAACAGATACCAGGAGGAGTGAGGGCCCTGCTCGCAAGCTTACAAACTATGAGGAAAAGGGGAGACACGAGAGGTGGATGGTAACAATTGCTTTAGTTATTCGGACCAGCTATAGTGTAAGGCTCAGGTGTTCATGTAAAGCTGCATGAACCAGTTAACTGCCTAAGTATGTAGCAGTACAGACACAGAGGGCTAATACTGCATAAAGTGTATGAGAACATGATGCGAGGAACCTTTTTTTTTTTTTTTTTCTTTTTATTATAAATAGGCCACACAGGGATCGTTAGGTTAATGCATTGAGGCGGTAAGCCAGTCTGAACAAATGAGTTTTTAGGGCACGCTTAAAACTGTGGGGATTGGGGATTAATCGTATTAACCTAGGTAGTGCATTCCAAAGAATCGGCGCAGCACGTGTAAAGTCTTGGAGACGGGAGTGGGAGGTTCTGATTATTGAGGATGCTAACCTGAGGTCATTAGCGGAGCGGAGGGCACGGGTAGGGTGGTAGACTGATACCAGGGAGGAGATGTAGGGTGGTGCTGAGCCATGGAGCGCTTTGTGGATGAGGGTAGTAGTTTTGTACTGGATTCTGGAGTGGATGGGTAGCCAGTGTAATGACTGGCACAGGGTAGAGGCATCGGTGTAACGGTTGGTGAGGAATATGATCCTGGCTGCAGCATTCAGGACAGATTGGAGCGGGGAGAGTTTTGCAAGAGGGAGGCCGATTAGTAGAAAGTTACAATAGTCCAGACGAGAATGAATGAGTTTTTGCAGAGTCGAAAGTAAGAAAAGGGCGAATTCTAGAAATGTTTTTGAGATGCAGGTAAGAAGAGCGAGCCAGTGATCGGATGTGGGGGGTGAATGAAAGGTCAGAATCAAGGATGACCCCAAGGCAGCGGGCATGTTGCTTTGGAGTAATGGTGGAACCGCACACGGAGATGGCAATGTCAGGCAAAGGTAGGTTAGTAGAGGGAGAGAACACGAGGAGTTCAGTTTTTGACAGGTTTAGTTTCAGATAGAGGGAGGACATGATGTTAGAGACAGCGGTAAGACAATCACTGGTGTTTTCTAAAAAGGTCGGTGTGATATCGGGAGCAGAAGTGTATAATTGGGTGTCGTCAGCATAGAGATGGTACTGGAAACCAAATCTACTGATTGTTTGTCCAATAGGGGCAGTATACAACGAGAAGAGTAGGGGGCCTAGGACTGATCCTTGAGGAACCCCAACAGTAAGGGGAAGGTGAGAGGAGGAGGAAAAAATAGTTTTTGACCACTTATGCGATATTCACGCACTCAAGAGAAATTGTGTATTAAATTGTACCGTTCGTTTTCTTCTATTACCCCTTTTGAAAATTAAAACTTGGTTTCAAAAGAAGATTTTAGTGGAAAAAGTGGTAATATTTCTGTGGTTACGGCGTCTCTGCCTGCTGCCCATCTTCCTCGACACAGATGCTAACTTGCTTATCGCTGCTGCCCCTGTCCTTCACTTCCTGCTTTGGCTGCTGATGCCTGGCATGTGTAGCGCCCGCTCTGGCTGTGGGGTACTTGGTACCGGGTCCGACACGGTTCTTAAAAGGGAAGGTCACGGCAGCAGTGACCCGATCCATGGCCTTGGGAATACAATAAAAGAGTCAGTGAATGAAAAGGGAAAATAAAGTTTATAAGGGAATTGTTCGTGAATAAACCTGTGGTACTCGGCAATAAAGGTGTTAGCCTACGCTGCTTCAGAGTCCGCTGGGGCTGATAGTGATGCAGCAGAGTTGGTACAGCTCTCCACAGGCAGAGCTAAACCCCAGGGCAACTGTAGTGTTACATGATGTTATAAAAATAACGCAAGGACACAGTAAGGTGCAATTTCCACTTTACTCACAGTTCTCCAGTCCACAAACGTCAGCCTGATGCTGTGATCTTCTGGTCAGTGGTCCAGCAAACTCCCAGATAGATTGGGATACACCTTTCCAGGACTCCTTTCATATGCCTTTCTCTGGTCATCTCACTATGCTGGCTTCCACCCTCCTGCTCCGCACCTTCACACACAGTGTCCCAATCCAGCAGCCTCAGATCTTGTCGGGCAACCCTCTCTATTGGTCCCCTGGATCCTATGTGGCTGCCTTTTCAGCGAATGTGTTGGATGTGGCAGCAGCACATGCAGATGCTACAGCCTCCGGTTAGCTAGTTGAGTCCTTAGTTTCTCCACTAGTTAGAGGGCCATCCTACACTGCGACCTGGTCCCTCCACATCTGGATACTGGCCCCACGGGTGGCTTCTGCACTACCCATGCACTTAGGACCCCTTCTGTCTTCTGAAGCTACGTAGAGTAGGACTGCCCCATTATGAGAATGCCTTGACATGGAGTGGTGGCTCAAAGAATTGGTCAATTGTTTGCTAAATGTTTCATTTTGAAATACAGTTAAAAATCAATATGTGCATGTGCACTATATGTATTGTGTTCTGACCACAAGCAGCGCTGGCTTCTCCCCTTTTTTTTATATTGGTTTGTGGTTGACCACCACTGTTGCTGTGCACACTGGGTTATGTACGCAATTTTTTCTGTTTTTTTGTGATTGACCTAGGCTGCTGTATACACATACAGCAGCCCTGCCCTAGGCTCTGTTTGATTGTGCACCTGTGTCCAAGCCTGTCTCACCCTTCATCTATGGTGCTGGTTAGGCAGTGTGGAGGTTTGTACCTGAAATGTCTATGTCCAGACCTGGTCAACCTTTATCTGTGCTTGCCCTTTCTGGCGCCATGGGAGTGATTCAGAAATGCTTCAGGTACAGTTTGCATTTAATGTGGTCTTGATTTTAATACATTTAGGAGGCTGTAATGGCACAGCGAATATAAAAAGCGTAGAGTAGGACTGCCCCATTATGAGAATGCCTTGACATGGCGGAGCGGCTCAAAGAATTGATTAATTGTTTGCTAAATGTCTCATTTTGAAATACAGTTAGAAATCAATATGTGCATGTGCACTTTATGTATTGCTTTCTGACCATAAGCAGTGCTGGCTTCTCCCCTTTTTTAGTTTGTTTTTATATCTCAGTCCAATTTAGAGAGTATTTGGAGCGAAGTCTTGCAGGCATGTAGTGTCATTGATAGCTCACCGCGGCAGAGCTGAACATTGTACTTGTGCCAGATTATCTCAGCATGACGCTGCAGATATTTAGCAAGTACCAGCTTCACATATGAGTCGAATAACGTGTCTGGGGCCATGTGGTAAACACCGGGTATGAGCTGCATATAACTGAATGGAAGTTATTTTATCTGAATGGAAATAGCAGCGTGTGGGTGTCCGTAATGTAGGAAAATGTCATTGTTGGAAAATTAATTGTTGTGTCCAGTAAAATATTGCATACATGGATATAAATAATATCTATTACTGTCTGAGCTACTAAATGCTACAATGAGAACATGCATACCTAGCCGAGTCATCAGGCCTGACAGGGGTTTTGAGCAAAGAATGGAGGGACTAAATTGAAAACAGAGCAAAGGATAAGTGTGAAGGGACCAGTAAGGATAAATTTAGATACATGACTAAGGTCGTGTTCAGATGTGCGTATTTCATGGCCATTCTTTATCCGGACAGAGGTGCATCTCACATAATGGTGTGAATGGCACTCTATGCAGACCTGTGTGCATTCTGTATAATAGGCAGCCCCCCCCTCCCCCCCACGGATGCATTAGTATTTTGCACCTGTGCTTCCCACGCTTTTATTATGAGGGACCTTGCGCATCCTGTTTGTGCATTTGTGTCTGGATATAGTGTTGACAAGTAACCTGTAAGTACAGGTCAGGAAAATGTGGTCATTTAGGCATTGTGGTGCGTAAACAGACTGTAAAGAACACCAGACAGACTCGATGATGCTGAGATCAGGGATCTATAGGGCCATATCATCACTTCCAGGACTCCTTGTTCTTCTTTACCCTATAGATAGTTATTATTGACATTGACTGTGTGTTTATGGTTGTTCAGCTGCAGAATAAATTTGATGCCAATCAGATGCTGATGGTATTGTATTATGGATACGTATCTGCCAATATCACTCAGCATTGAGGACCAAATCCAAAACTCCATTTTCTATAATGCAGCCTCAATAATGAAGGACCCTCCACCGTGCCCTACAGTTTCCTGCTCTACAGCCCTTCAGGAACAAACTGCCTTCTGTTACAGCCAAATATTTCATATTTTGATTAATCAATCCAGAGAACCTGCTGACATTTTTCTGCATCCCAGATTTGAGCATATTTGAGTCACTTGGCCTTGTTTCCATGTGGAATGTATGGGTTTGGCTTCAATTTTTCCATGAAGACTACTTCTGGCCAGACGTCTCCATGCAGTAGATGGGTGTAGCTTGGTCCACCTGGTTACTGCCAGTTTTGAGCTGATGGCGCTGCTGAACATCTGCTTCTGAAGGGGCATAAGCATGATGTGTCTTTCATCTCCAGAATTAAGTTTGCTTAATAATAATAATAATCTTTACTTATATAGCACCAACATATTCCACAGTGCTTTGAAGTTTAACAGTTTATTCACAAGACATAGGTAACAACATTAAAAATAATAATAATTAAAGCAAAATATGATGACGCTGCTCGTGAGAACTTACAATCTACAATGAGGTGGGAGGAGACAAAGTACAGTGGCTTATCTTCAATTATGGTCCAGCCATTTGAGGGAGTGGGGGATAGATAAAGACCGCATAAGGTCGTCACCAGCCAGTATTTTTGGTGCTATTGAGTGCGGTGGAATTTGATGGAGGATAATTATGCTTAGCTGACCAAAGCATCTATGGTCCTCCTCATTCCTCCATTTGTTCATGTCCTCCATGCTGAGAACTATAAGCAGATACTACTTATCCATCATGCAATGGAACATCTGATTGGCTCCAAATCTATTCTGTAACACTTATACAATATTGTATATACACACCTCAACATTGAAATTGCAACACCAAGAAGAAAAAATTGTGCATTTATAGAAATCACAGGATTGGTACACATGTTAATGATATGTAAATGCCAAAAAAATGATAACAACATTCAAAATGTCTTGACATTTCATTATTGACTATGTGCACCATGTGCAGCAATACACACACATCTTGACTGCTATCAAGGAGCTTAAAAAAATGTTTAGATTTGAGAGTCCTCAATGGTTGAATCTGGTGTGGGATATTAGAGTACAAAGATTCCACATCCATGGTGGCCAGGATGGTTCCTTCTGGTAGAGGACCCATTGCTGCTAGTTTATTCAATAGGTCAGTTGTGTCCTGAACATAGCTGGGTGTATCTTTTACAAGTGGTTTAAGAATACCCTCTACCCATCCAGCATGGATTAAATCCCTTCAGAGTCTTCATGGAAAATACAGGAATTGATGCTGATTCTGTGGTGAAACTTTTAAAATTCAACCTCACCCACAATTACTTTGAATTTGATAAGCGTTTATATCTACATGAGACTGGTACAGGAATGGGAAGTAAAATGGCTCCACAGTATGCAAATCTTTTCATGACAAAGTCTGAAAGGAACTTTTTATCCCATCAGGCCTCTGACCTACTACTGTTACATTGTTGATATTTTAATCATCTGGACGGAGTCTGAGCCACAGCTAAAGACGTTCCATGAACACTTTAATCCATTTCATCCCACCATAAAATTAACACTCAACTACTCCAGCACTGAAATTAACTTTTTGGACACCATCATTAAGCTACAGAACAATGAACTAGAGACATCCCTGTATCAGAAGCCAATCAAATGTCCAACATACCTTAAATGGGACAGTTTCCATCCAAAACACATAAAAAACTCTATTGTCTACAGCCAAGCCATCAGATACAATCATATATGTTCCAACCCCATGGATAGAGACAACACCTTGGTCGCCTCAGAAAGACTTTTTTTGAATCAGGGCTACCATCCAAGAACATTTCAAAACTAGATTACAAGAGGCACCAGAATATCAAGGAATCATCTCCTACATTACAAAGCTAAAGAAGAAAATAACCGGATACCTCTAGTAGTCACCTACAATCCAAATCTGAAAGTGCTAAGGGGAGCTACATGGAAATTACAACCTTTACTGCAAAAAGATGCTGGCTTACAATCCATTTGTTCAGACCCCACAATACTGTGTTTAAGGAAACCCCAAATCTAAGAAGCATCATTGTCAGAAGCTCCCTGTCCTCTCCAACAGCCGCAGGTACCTTTCCCTGCAACCAGAAAAAATGTAAAACCTGTCCATTTACAATGACCACGGACAAGAAAAAGATCCCCAACTCGCATCATCAGGACTACAAGATCCCAGGTACTTCCAGCTGCATCACATCTAATGTAGTGTACTTAATTATATGTACCAAATGTACAACTAGGGGTCTGTATGTAGGGAAGACAGGGCAAAAACATAGAACAAAGATGAATTCTCATCGCCACACAATAAAAAGAAAAATGGATAGATCTACCTGTTACCAAACATTTTTGTATTCCAGATCACAGCCGCATGGACATAAAATGACTTGTATTAAAAGGTAACTTCAAATCTCAGAGAGACAGAAGGGTCTGGGAGTATAAACTTTTGACAACCTTTGACACACTCAGTGCAGGAATGAATGTGTCACATGGATTTATGTCTTTCTATAGCAACTAAGGAATGTGCTCTTCAGACCGTTTGGGGGCATCCCAACAGAGAACCAGACCCCAATCAGAGAACAATAAAACTTTCACACTCCTTATCTATGAACTGTTCCAATATTTACGGCCACAACTGTTTATCTCTCTCCCATAATGATAGTTCTGCTTCAAGTCACTTTTCTTATCTATTGCATTATTCCTGTGTCCTATTGTGCACAAATATGTGATTATTCAGATATTAGTCTATGCCTGATCAAGAGACCTGAGTAGTCTCAAAAGTTTGCAATTTGTTACCATCTTTTCAGTTATCCATTAAAAGGTATCAACCACTGAGGACTCTCAAATCTAAATAGTTTTCTCTCTACTGGCTAACACGGTACAAAGATATATTTCTTTTCTGTATCAAGGAGTTGTCAGTTCTGCCACTCTGAATGCAGTTGAGCACAATCTCCAAGATCTGCTGCTGGCAACTCCCTTTGCCTCCCAAATGTGTTCTATGGGAGACTTGTGCAGAGACACTGCAGGTCATGGTAGCACGTTTAGGCCATGCATGATACTTACTGTAGCATGAGCAAATTGGAGCCAGGCACTGTCTTGTTGAAAAATCACGCTTCAAAAAATTTGGAAAAATGGCCGTACCACTGGTTCCATGACTTAATCAATATGGAGCCAAAAGAGTTAGATAGTGCAAAAAAGATGAGAAGGATCTGGCTACCATACCTCATTGTGAGGATGCGGCACATTTTGGAGAGGGCAGCATGGTGGGAGGGGAAGGGGACACAGTTTGGAAAAGGCAGACTAGGGGAGGGGCAATGTGAGTGGGGCACAATTGAAGACGGCAGCATGGGGGCAGTGGGAGGAGGGACAGAGTTTGGCGAGGGCATCATGAGGGGAGCAGTGTGAGGAAAGGGCACAGTTTGGAGAGGGTAGTGTCAGGAGAGGGTACAGTTTGGAGAACACTGTAATGGATGGCAGTATGATGACATAGTGTGAAGAGGGAGCATGGTATGGATATGGAGAGAGGGCATTGTGAAATGTGGGCACAGTATGGACATGGGGTAGCATGGCGTGGGAACAGGGCAGAGATGTAGAGAACATGAGGGAGAGGGGACAGCTATGTGAAAGCACAATTAAACATAACCAAAAATAGGACACATATTTGGTGTAGCCGAGTCTGAAATTACTCTATAAAACTGTCACTATTTAAACCCTTCAGTGAACACCATAAAAAGTGGTAAAAACTATGCTTTTCCAACAAACTGCCAAACAAAAAGTAGAATAAAGCGTGAATAAAAAACAAATGTTATCTTGTCCAACAAAAAAAAGCTGAAATACAGCTCCATCAGCAGACAAGTAGAAAAGTTATAGCTCTCAGTATACAGTGATGAAAAGCAATTCTTTTTTTCTATAAAATAGTTTTTATTGTGCAAAAGTGCCAAAACACATAAATGTGGTATCGCTGTAATATTACTGACCCAATCATTAAAGCTGTCAATTATACTACACGCTGATGGGTATAAAAAGCTCAATAAACAATTCCTGAATTGCTGGTTTTTGCTGATTCTGCCTCCCAAAAACAGGAATAGAAAGCAATAAGAAAATGTGTGCCCGAAGATGGTAGCAATAAAAACATCAGCTCGTCCCGCAAAGAACAAGCCCTCACATGACTCAATCTGCACAGAAATACAGAAAAATTATAGCTCTCAAAATATGAAAATGTAAAAACTTTTTTTTTGCTAAAAATCATTTCTTAGTGTGTGATAGCAGCTAAACATAAAAAAAAATATAAATCTGGTATGGACCTGAGGAATTAACCAATATTATCAATTATCTTGCCTGAAGAATGATGTAAAAAATAAGTGAAACAAATTATTCACCTGCTGTTGATTTTTTTTATCTGCCTCATTTATCTTGAGCTCTACGCTGAGCGTTTACACCAGAGTTTCCGTGTAGATTCAGACAGAACCCCCAATGGAAGATTCCCTATAATGAGGCAGATGGAGACACTGTGGTGCAGTCTGGCCTATGATGTGGCAGTGTCCATCCTTTTAGGTGCCCTTTAAGGTGTATAAATACTGCCAAGCAGATATGTCAAAAAGGGGGAATAACAACCACAAAAAAGAGAAAAACTTCCCCCTATATATAGATACTCTTTATTAATAATCAATAATACAAATGTCAAAAACAATTAAAAAAATTGATTAAAAAACAACCTAAAAAAGAGGGTTCAAACACCAGGGACTCAGGGTAGCAACCCTTGAAAACAATTTTTACAGGTAATAATATACCTAATATTAGCCCAAGTAGGCCCTGGGATCTGATGGCCTACCTGACAGCGGAGGTTGGCACCCTAAACTTGCGACATGGTGCCCCGCTCCACGGCTGCTATCCCTTCAATCCCTAGGCTTACCCTTAAATCTAAATTGAACCACAGAACAAAAACAACAATAGACTGCAGATCAAAATTGATCCATATCTCTTGTTAGCACTATATAGTATTGCACCTGGCAAACACACCCAACTATAATAGAAAAATAAAAAAGCCTTATTGGGCTATATATAACAGCCTTACAGTGGAGTCCATATGAAAGGAGCCTATCATGGATCTGATTAAGTCTCATTGGCTCAGGAGAATGGTCTAAAAATTACTTTAGATACAGTATAAGCCCCAAGGAAAGAAAGAGGTTAATAGATTAGGTGTATAAGCACATTCCCTATGATAGGGCACATAAGAATCTCTATCAGGGACCGTACAGTAGCTCAATAATCACTTATACAAGCAGCTGTATACAGTATGCGTCAAATAGGTTTTTATAGAGAAAAAATATATATACCATAGCACTACAATCTGTGTTGTTAAAGTGCTGAAAGTGCAAATAAGGTACTACAAAAAACATATTGGTGGACTACAGCATTTTATTGTATGAATTTGACTAAAGTTTTACCTCTTGGAATGATTTTAATGTAGCTATAATAAGAAATACGTTTTAAGGTGAGTTTAGGAATTCTTTTTCCCACTACTGCTGGTTAATTGCGTTACAAAAACATTTTGATTTGTAATAAAATGCTTTAATTTGGGAGTGAAGTTTATCCACCTAACTCCGTGTCGCCAGTTCAGTTTAATGATGTCTGTGTGCACTGAATTCCCTGGCAGGTGTTGTAAAAATCCTGCAGCTAATGAAGAATACTTGGTGTTAATGACCGTGCATGAACAACAATCATGGGCGTAACTACTGTACCAGGGTAGGACGCACAGCAACTGTTAGGGGGACGAGCAACCAAGGAGGTCCATCTCCACTCAGAGGTAAGGTGCAGTTAGCAATCACTGTGGATAAAGGAAAATATGGTTTTACCACGTCTTCTAATACAAAAACTACTCTTGGCATTTGCTCTCCAATCCTCGGTAGTGCTGCATTTGGAGTTTGGAGTTTATGATGTAGTTTTTGCTATTTTTGGGAGATGACCCCCTTCCCACTTTGGCTATAAAATCTTCCTTAAGTGCAGCCTAACAGAGGGGTATCCCAAATAAGTGTTTTCTTCATGAAATCCATAGGTCATAAGGAATTAAACAAGCCTTTTATTGGTGAAATACAGATACAGCATTCCTTAGTTTGTCACTTGGGTACTAGTCGATCACTGAAGTTTCGCAGAAGTAAACCTAATAAACTATCCCAGGGCAGCTCCAGACCCAAGCAATCATTTTATTGCGGTATTTAACATTTACATGGAGTGTTGTTGTATTATAAGTCATCATTACTGCATTTCACAGCGACAATCCTAGTAATACAGGGACCTTTACAAGGAATGAGATGGAAAGTGGGCAGAGCACAGCGGAATCCCCCTTACCACCCACACCGCTCATCACTGGCACTAGTAGAGAACCAGCCAGACACACATGGGCCACACAGAAGAGCAGCATAGCAGGGTGACAGCTGGAAGGAGGCAGAACCATCAAAGCCTCCGTAACTAGAATGTTAGTTATTGATTTATTTACTTATTTATTTATGCAATTTAAACATGTTGAGGACAAAATTGTAATTTGTACTTTTTCCTGTCTGTGCCGTACTAGTCACTTGATGCTTTCTCTATCACGTGGGGCAATACAATGCTTTCTTTTCTGTTGCATTTCCACGGCAAGTGAATAGAGCACAACTGTTTGATTTGTCAGAAAAGAAGATAAGAGTCATGTCTCTATTGTGAACAGGTAAGCAAGTTGAAGAATAAATGATCTCTAAAAAGGCCATAGTTAAAGTTGACACTTTCTTTGTATTTTAGTATATATGCACCATATATATATACACTGCTCAAAAAAATAAAGGGAACACTAAAATACCACATCCTAGATATCTCTGAATGAAATATTCCAGTTGCAAATTTTTATTCATTGTATAGTGGAATGTGTTCAGAACAATAAAACATAACAATTATCAATGTAAATCAAAATGAATATCTCATGGAGGTCTGGATTTGGAATAATACTCAAAATCAAAGTGGAAAATCAAATTACAGGCTGATCTAACTTCAGTGGAAATGCCTCATGACAAGGAAATGATGCTCAGTATTGTGTGTGGCCTTCACGTGCCTGTATGACCTCCCTACTGTATAACCCCTGGGCATGCTCCTGATGAGATGGCGGATGGTCTCCTAAAGGATTTCCTCCCTGACCTGGACTAAAGCATCCGCCAACTCCTGGACAGTCTGTGGTGCAACGTGACATTGGTGGATGGTGTGAGGCATGATGTCCCAGATGTGCTCAATCCGATTCAGGTCTGGGGAATGGGCGGGCCAGTCCATAGCTCAATGCCTTCATCTTGCTTCAACTGCTGACACACTCCAGCCAAATGAGGTCTGGCATTGTCCTGCATTAGGAGGAACCCAGGGTAAACCGCCCCAGTATATGGTCTCACAAGATGTCTGAGGATCTCATCTCGGTACCTAATGGCAGTCAGGCTACCTCTGGCGAGCACATGGAGGGCTGTGCGGCCCTCCAAAGAAATGCCACCCCACACCATTACTGACCCACTGGCAAACCGGTCATGCTGAAGGATGTTGCAGGCAGCAGATCGCTCTCCACGGCATCTCCAGATTCTGTCACATCTGTCACATGTGCCCAGTGTGAACCTGCTTTCATCTTTAAAAAGCACAGGGCACCAGTGGCGAATTTGCCAATTCTGTTGTTCTGTGGCAAATGCCAAGTGTCCTGCACGGTGTTGGGCTGTGAGCACAACCCCAATTTGTGGATGTCGGGCACTTAGAACATCCTCATGAAGTCGGTTTCTAACCATTTGTGCAGACACATGCACATTTGTGGCCTGATGGAGGTCATTTTGCAGGGCCCTGGCAGTGCTCCTCCTGTTCCTTCTTGCACAAAGGTGAAGGTAGCGGTCCTGCTGTTGGGTTGTTGCCCTCCTGTGGCCCCCTCCATGTATCCTGGTGCACTGGCCTGTCTCCTGGTAGCGCCTCCAGCCTCAGGATGCTACGTTGACAGACACCGCAAACCTTCTTGCTACAGCTCGCATTGATGTGCCATCCTGGATGAGCTGCACTACCTGAGCCACTTGTGTGGGTTGTAGTATCCATCTCATGTTACCACGAGTGTGAAAGCACAGCCAACATTCAAAAGTGACCAAAACATCAGCCAGAAAGCATTGGTACTGAGATGTGGTCTGTGGTCCTCACCTGCAGAACCACTTCTTTTTTAATAAATTTGCAAACATTTCTACATTTCTGTTTATTTTTCAGTCAAGATGGGGTGCAGAGTGTATATTAATGACAAAGCAAAATAACTTTTTTGACTTTACCAAAAATAGTATCTAATCTTTGTGTGTGTCTGCTGATTGTTGCTTTACCCCTCGATCTGTGACCGCCCCTCATCCACTTTGCAAACATGTACAGACATCCAGGAGAGGGTTATGACAAGACAGATAAAATTGAAGAAAAAGGGATCACATCAGTTGAACTATGTGTCACTGGGGTCTGGGATCTTTTCTAAAGAACCATTAAAGCTCATCTGTGCTAAGGTTTAAAGGGAATCTGTCAATGGTATAGTATGGTATAAGAGACCACTGCACAGTTTTATAAAAATCAGCTTCTCTACATATCTGACAGCCATTCCATTCCGGTGTCAGTTGAATTCCAACCAGAGTACACCTCACTCTACTTAATGTGCTTCAGATTAGGTGATCACCTGAACCAAATATTATTTAATGAAGGAAAGTATAAAATAAACCCTGCTGTTGTGTTCACAATCCTCTTGCAATAGGACAAGCTGAATGGCAGACCATAGAGGACTGGAATAAGGTAATCTTCTCTGATGAGTCTAATTTTCAGCTTTGCCCAACACCTGGCTATCTAATGGTTAGACGTGGACCTGGAGAGGCGTATAAGCCACAGTGTCTTGCAACCACTGGGAAATTTGGTGGAGGATCGGTGATGATCTGGGGATGCTTCAGCAAGGCTGGAATTGGGCAGGTTGTTCTTTGCAAATGACGTATGAATCAAGCCGAATGCAAGGTTATCCTGGAAAAACAGTTGATTCCTTCTGCTCAGGCAATATTCCCCAACTCTGAGGACTGTTTTTTCCAGCAGGACAATGCGCCATGCCACACAGCTTGGTCAATCAATGTGTGGATGAAGGACCACCACATCAAATCACTGCCTGGGCCAGCCCAATCTCCAGACCTGAACCCCATTGAAAACCTCTGGAATGTAATCACGAGGAAGTTGGATAGTCACAAGCCATCAAACAAAGAAACTGCTTAAATTTTTGTACCAGGCGTGGCATAAGGTCACCCAAAAGCAGTGTGAAAGACTGGTGGAATGCATGCCAAGACGCATTAAATCTGTGATTAAAAATGATTATGAACTTGGTTTTTTTCAGTATTTGAGGTCTGCAAGCAATGCATTTTTTTGTTATTTTGACCATTTCTCATTTTCAGAAAATAAATACAAAATTTATGGCTTGGAACTTCAGAGACATGTTGTCAGTAGTTTATAGAATAAAATAATAATTTACATTTTATTCAAAAATATACCTATAAAGAGAAAAATCAGACAAACTGAAAATTTTGCAGTGGTCTCTTAATTTTTGCCAGAGCTGTATAAATGAGCTGTTAAAATCTATGGGCCGGACATAGCTCTGCCTGAGAATCTGCTTCTAGCGCTTACTATAAATGAAAAAATGAAAGAGGAAATTACCAGTGTGAGGCATGTAGATAAGGAGAGCAGACTGTCAGTCGTTACATGTCACCATTTTATTTATAATAAGCTCTGTAGGCAGAATCACAGTGAGGCCTATGTCCAGGCCAATAGATCTTAACAGCTCATTTACATTATTGAGTAAAACATGGCTTTCTCTGGAATAAGACATCAGATCACAGATATCAAGGTATTATTTTATTCGGATTTCTATGACCTACAAGTCCATATAGACGTTTTAGGAGGGTTTATCCTACTGACAGATTCCATTTAAGGAAGGGGATAAACAGAAGCACGTAGTGTATGGTAATTGGCTACTGGATATGATCATAGATGTTCATTTGAACTTGAAGAAGTTTAATTCTGTTTAATCAGGTATGGTAATTCTCAGTTGGGCTAGAGTCACACAAATGTATTTTCTGTTATCCAAGAAAATTGGGTCGATTAGGCCAATTACAGTCTTAGCAAAGTGTGATCAGAGTGGGATCATAGTGTGCTCCAATTGTCTCGGTTGTGGAGAAGATGGAAAAAAAATAAAATTCTCCATCTTCTGCATTCTGTCAGAAAATCGAACCACATTTGGATGTCTTCCGAGAGCAGTCCAATCTTTTCCATAGACCATAAACTTGCATGGCCAACAGCGATCCTATTTACGGATGTGAATCATGCTGGACATGTGCACGACTCCATACAATAACCTTTTGTCTGAGTGTAATCCGATGTTTTGTAGGATCACACACAGACCGAAAAAATGGTCATCTAGACAAAGCAGAAAATTCACAATAGCCAATTAACGATCCAAATATGTGCATCTGGAGCATGGCCATGGGACCACAGATTGTGGTTATAATGTTCTCAGTTCAAAGAGTGAACACAGGCACGTGCATGGACGTCCTCCAGCCATTCCATGGACAGTTGCCTGATCATGAGTGTGAGTACTATTTCTTTCAGGGTTGTTTTTGTGGCCCACCCAGCATTACGGTATTTACCAGAGGAAGAAGGATCTTTTAAGCTTTATCAACCCTATGAATTCTTCCATCTCAATTTCTACAATCAAAACAATAAAATTAACTTTAATCCAAACTACTTATCCTATCATAGAAATTACAATTCAGAATGTCACGACGGTATTACACAGAAGACCTTGAGATTTACATCGGTGGCATAATATTGTGTACAACAGTTAAACAAATATGAACCGTAAAGTCAGGATTTTACGCATGTAGAAGGAAAGGTGAAGCTCCATCGGTTTAAAAAAAAAGACATTGTGAATGAAGATATATTTAAATCTTTGTTTCTACTGTCAGAGATCCATGTTTACTATGGCAGAATGAATATACAAAGCGCAGAACACACTCCGGCTCCCCACTGTTTATACAGATCCTGCGCTTTCTAAAGCACGAGCCCAGGTCACAAATGGTTGTATACTTTGTAGGATAAACTGTTTGTAAAAGCTAGATCAGCTGAGACAGTCCACACCAATTTTGTCCTTTCAAACGTGCTAGTTATTTTTTTACATAGAGGCATAACTTGAAGGCTTGGATCCTCTCTGAAAAGGGCCCATGTGTGAATGCTTCGTCATACTCCAACGCAATAACTATGCAATGGGTTTTACCCTTTAGTTTAAAAGAAGAACTGACAAATGTGAATATTCATTCTACCCATAAGGTATTTTATTTAAAGTTATAATAGTACATTATTAATAGTTTATGTTAGCCCATATCTCTCAATGCTGCAGTTCCTCTCACCAGTGGGTTTCACTATTAATTTATATATTTTAAACTGGCTCTATGCCCAAATATTAAAACCGTCTTACTAATTGTTCTTCATTTTTGCTATAGCATCAATTTATGCTCCAGTGCTTCTTTGCATTGTTATTTTACATTGGCACATTTCTCATAGTGCTCTAGTCCTCACTGCAGTGGACCTCACTATCAATTTCTATATCTTAAAGTGGCTCTTTCCCCAAATATTGAAACGGTCTTATTAATATTGCTTACTTTATGATAGGGCATCAGTTAGTGCTCCATAGCAATATCTATAATATAACGCTGGGAGCGTCACTCTGTCCGAAGCCTTTATAGACTGCGCAAGCGCAAGCGCCGGCGCAGTCTGGGCCTCACAGAGTGACGCTCCCAGGAGATTGCGGAATGCGTAAACACTGAACACACACCGCGATCTCCAACAGAGAAGCAGGGACCGCCAGGAGGGTGAGTATCGGCTATATTCACCTGGCCCCGTTCCACCGCTGCGCGACGCCATCTTCCCGGTCCTCGGCCTGTGACCTTCAGTTCAGAGGGCGCGATGACGTGCTTAATGCGGTGGAACGGGGCCAGGTGAATATAGTAAGTGCTGGGGGGCCTGAGCTGGCGGCGATACCGGCACCTGACCCCCACAGCGCGCCGGTGTCCCCGCCTGCTCAGGCCCCCCAGCACTCGGCGCCCAATGACCATAGGTGAGTATGGTATTTTTTTTTTATATATATATTGCAGCAGCATACGGGGCATATACAATGGAGCATCTTATGGGGCCATAAACCATAATGGAGCATCTTATGGGGCCATAAACCATAATGGAGCAGTGTACGGGGGCATATACTATGGAGCATCTTATGGGGCTATCAACCGTTATGGAGCAGTGTACGGGGCATATACTATGGAGCATTTTATGAGAGCCATAAACTTTTATGGAGCAGCGTATGGGGCATATGGATGGGAGCAGCAAATTAAAGAATGGTGGCGCAGGATGGAAGCAGCACATGACAGAACGGGGGCGCAGGATGGGAGCAGCACATGACAGAATAGGGCAGCACATGACAGAACGGGGGCTCAGGATAGGAGCAGCACATGTCAGAATGAGGGCGCAGGATGGGAGCAGCACATGACAGGATGGGGACGCAGGATGGAGCAGCACATACCAGGATGGAGACCATATACCAATATAAATGCTCGCCACCCGGGCGTAGAATGGGTTCAATAGCTAGTTAGTTTTTATATTAGTACAGATATCACAGTGCTGCAGTTCCACTCAGCAGTGGGTCTCACTATCAAGTTATATCTTTGAAAGCAACATTATGCCCAAGTTTTAAAATCGTCACAAGTATGTTCTTCTCCTCTTTGTTAAAGCAGCAGTTTGTGCTACAGAGCTGCTTCTCTTTCTGCAAAATTAATATTTCACATAACTACATATCTCACAGTGCTGCAGTTCCACTCACCAGTGGGTCTCACTATCAAATTATAGCTTTTAAAGTGGCTCTATGGCCAAGTTTTGAAAATGACAATAATATTCTTCACCTCTTGCCATAGCGGTAGTTTGAGCTCCATAGCCTTTTTGCTCTCCGAAAATAAGGGTAGGAGTTTTTTCTCAATCAGTCAGAATGGTATATTATAATAAAAGTATTAATTCCTTGCAGACTCATCACCACTGCTCCCTGTTTCTGTGACTGATGAAGGCCATCATTGACTGTCGTGGTGATATCTTGACCTCTACTGTGGCCAGTGATTGACTGACTCTTGGCAATAACAGTTCATTGTGGGAATCCCACAGAGATCACAAAAATGAGTTGTCATTCTCATCAAGAGCAAATATGGCTGTTAATACAGCTATAACAATGGTCATCCACCAGCTACTCAACAATCTAATATTGTATATCTGCTTTATATTAGAGGAAATACCTTTTCTGCGTCTATATCACTATAAGACTTACAATGGGACTCGAGAAAAAGCTGCAAATATTGGTTGTCATTTTTCTGATATAATTAAAAAAAAAACCTATATAGAATTTGTATGCTTTGTATTCACTCTCTGTTACCAGAATATTTTCTTTAAAATTATGTAAATGGATTAAAATGTCCAAAATATGATGGCTGCGTCTCCGTTATTGAATATCTATGTATACATCTCAGCCCAAAACTATGCCAGCGATGTACAGAACGTGCCTAATTGACAAAGAATAACAGCACGCTGGCCATCGCTGGCCGGAGTCACATAATAATCTTATCTCTCACTTATTTTCGAAAAAAGCCTGAAGCCAAAATATCAGGAAGAACAACACGAAGAAGGAAGAAGTGAGCAGAGCGTGCATAATATCCAGATTACGTCAATGTTTCATCCAGCGTCTGTGATAACACTGACGCATTTCGCTCTTAGCTCGGTATTTTCTTTCAGATTTGAATAAGATGATGTTACTTGGTCGCGGCACACAACATTAGCTCCAAGCGGAAACGCACTCATAGCCCATTAGCGTATGTGGCCTAGTTCTGTCTTATGCCACATGTCCTCAGATATAAATGTAGTATCTGACCTTCAGGGCATGTACATAAGAGTTCAACATTTCTGAGTCTTCTAAACCGCATCTGACATGTTTCCAATTAGATTTCAGTGAAAATAAAGGAGGATATGTGTGAATGCACACTGTCAGGGAGGTCGCTGTATGCTCACGCTATAGGGGGTGATTTACTTAGACTAGGAATTCATAGGAAAGCCGTAATAATAAGAAGAAAAGGGTATATTGTATATAGGAAAACCAGGAGGAAAATGCTTAAAAAATAACTTTTATTATTTGCGGTTAAAAAATAAAAAGAATATGCTATTCATATCGAAAAAAGGAGGGTCAATGAAATATAGCCACCAGGTAAGTATGTCCAATATAATTAGATTAATACATGAAATAAACTAAGGGAACAAGGGAGTGTGTTCACCCTGACTAACCCTTCCTGACTGTGGAGAGTGGCATCCTAAGAATTCGATGTGGCACCTCTGCTCAACATAGGATATCCCTGCCTTACCCTACTAAGACCTCCCTAAGCAAGACAACCATCATCACCCATATAAAGTGCTGAAGTGCTCAATAATTCAATTAAAAAAAAGATGTATGTCTGGCTCGGTGAAACAGATCTACTAAAGACAGATCTCATGTCAAACAAGATGGAGATATATATATATATATATATATATATATATATATATACACTGTATATGGACCGTTTGCTGTCCAAAAGCTCATCATAATGTACAATTCCACCTCTTTTGGAGTTGGAAGGAGCTCCTTTGTCCCTTGGGACCCTGTTGGGCTGCGCGGGTTGCTCCGATGATATTTATGCCCCTATGTAGTACTGACACATGGTTTTATGCAATGTATTACAGAGAATGCGAATAATAAAACTGATGATCTATTAAACAGAGTCCACAGTTTAATTAACGACTTAAAATGGAAAATATGTATATGCCAATTCAACTCATTCATTTAGATTAACAAGTAAAAGAATTATATAATTATAAAAAAAAACTTAAAGAAGCCCTCCTCCTCCCATCAAAGATTTTATCCTCATAATATATTGCAGTCATCATATTATATATCACCGTGTACTTACAATTGCTTATTTTTCCTTTCTACCCTGCTAATTCTTCTCTTTTCTATTAGGTCTATGCAATCACATGATTATAAACTGACAAGCCGAATCCTTCTAAGCTCTATGTAGAAATAGCAGGTCAATTTTCCATGTATGAGTCATAAGTCACTTCAATAGTCCTTGGCGGGGGAGGAGGGAACAGCTGGGTTAGGTGGTTAAGAAGAGAATGATAAATGCAAGGAAAAGAGACTTCTTGCTTCTACATAGAGCAGAGAAAAGAGAACAATTAGCTGGGTAGAAAGACAAAATGAGAAATTTGTAATTACACAGTGCTGTATAATATGATGATTGGAATATATTAAGAGGATATAAACTATGATGGAAGGAGCTGAACAGACGTTTATCTCGCACAAAGCCAAGATTTTCATAGAGTTTCAAAGCAGATTTGTTTGTGATTTCTGTTTCCAAGACAACCTCATCACAATCCCCTTCCACCATGGCATAAATTTCTTAACCAAATTTGTACCAATGCACTTTCTTTTATACTTCCACGGCTAACATGGCTATATAACCTCTTTGGAACATCTTTTCGTGCATATCCAACTTGCAGACAATGGCACCTACACACTCCTCTTCTACCACAGCCAGGAAGCAGAGCCGTTGACCTGCTGGTGATGGCGGCGGCGGTGGTGATGGTGGTGTCCGCGGCATGGCTCGTACCGGCCCTCTTATTCCTCCTCTTCTTCCACATCCTCTTGCTCCTCTCCCGGGTGCAGGCAGTCGGGCGAGGATGTCGGGCCGGGCTGCGGGATGGCTGACACTCCGTCTGGGCCTAGCGTGCTCTCCCACTACCCCGGGGCTGGCCTCACCCTGCCGCCAGAAGAAGAGGAGGAAGAAGAGGACCGGTACGAGCCGTGCCGCGGAAACCACCATCACCACCGCCGCCATCACCAGCAGGTCAACGGCCTGATCAGCCCCGACCTGCGGCACATCAAGGCCCTGAAGAGCAAGCTGCCCCCGATGCCCAGCGATGATTGGACTGCCGCCCCCAACGGACTGGAGAGGCTACAGCAGGCGGAGGATGAGGTGCTGCCCTCCCGCATGGCCAACGCCTGCTCCCTGTGCCCGGGGACGGCTCCATACGATAAGTGCGCTACGAGTCCGAGCTGCAAATGCCCGATATCATGAGACTGATCACCAAGGACCTGTCCGAGCCCTACTCCATATACACCTACCGGTATTTCATCCACAACTGGCCGCAGCTCTGCTTCCTGGCTGTGGTAGAAAAGGAGTGTGTAGGTGCCATTGTCTGTATGACGGAAGAAGGAGAAGGAGAAAGGCTTCTTTAAAGATAGGGGTGTTACACCTGATGACATCTATAACTGATTCTAATCATGGCAGTGTGGCAGGAAATGATCGGGGCACTATAAAGAAAGCTCTAATTGGTTGTCACTAATAGGGTGCTGTGACTTGCATTAAAACAGGCTTGTAGCTAACTCCAAAGGAGAAACACGTAAGCTATCACTGACATGAGGGCACTGTCACTCTTTAGGGAGACATTGTAGCTGTCACTGCTATGGAGCTGCTGTCACTATTTTAAAGGCAACTGTGTTCATCATTGTTATGGACCGCACTATGATTTTTATCTTTACAGGATGCACTGTGGCTATCACTATATTAACTCCTTAACCCCCAAGGGTGGTTTGCACGTTAATGACCGGGCCAATTTTTACAATTCTGACCACTGTCCCTTTATGAGGTTATAACTCTGGAACGCTTCAACGGATCCTGATGATTCTGGAAAAGTTTTCTCGTGACATATTGTACTTCATGATAGTGGTAAAATTTCTTTGATATTACCTGTGTTTATTTGTGGAAAAAAATGGAAATTTGGTGAAAATTTAGAACATTTTCCAATTTTCCAACTTTGAATTTTTATGCCCTTAAATCACAGAGATATGTCACACAAAATACTTAATAAGTAACTTTACATCAGTACAATTTTTCAATTTTACATCAATACAATCACTAATTTTTTTTGTAAGGGAGTTCTACGGGTTAAAAGTTGGCCAGCAATTTCTCATTTTTACAACACCATTTTTTTAAGGGACCACATCACATTTGAAGTCACTTTGAAGGGTCTTTATGATAGAAAATAACAAAGTGTGACACCATTCTAAAATCTGCAACCCTCAAGGTGCTCAAAACCATTTTCAAGAAGTTTATTAACCCTTCAGGTGTTTCACAGGAATTTTTGGAATGTTTAAAAAAAAATGAACATTTAACTTTTTTTCACAAAAAATTTACTTCAGCTACAATTTGTTTTATTTTACCAAGGGTAACAGGAGAAATTGGACTCAAAAAGTTGTTGTACAATTTGTCCTGAGTACGCTGATACCCCATATGTGGGGGTAAACCACTGTTTGGGTGCATGGCAGAGCTTGGAAGGGAAGGAGCGCCGTTTGACTTTTCAATGCAAAATTGACTGGAATTGAGATAGGACGCCATGTTGCGTTTGGAGAGCCCCTGATGTACCTAAACATTGAAACCCCCCACAAGTGACACCATTTTGGAAAGTAGACCCCCCAAGGAACTTATCTAGATGTGTTGTGAGAACTTTGAACACCCAAGTGTTTCACTACAGTTTATAACGCAGAGCCATGAAAATAAAACATCTTTTTTTTCCACAAAAATTATATTTTAGCACCCGGTTTTGTATTTTTCCAAAGGTAACAGGAGAAATTGGACCCGAAATTTGTTTTCCAATGTGTCCTGAGTACTCTTGTACCCAATATATTGAGGTAAACCCCTGTTTGGGCGCACGAGAGAGCTCGGAAGGGAAGGAGCACTGTTTTACTTTTTCAATGCAGAATTGGCTGGAATTGAGATAGGACACCATGTCGCGTTTGGAGAGCCCCTGATGTACCTAAACATTGAAACCCCCCACAAGTGACACCATTTTGGAAAGTAGACACCATAAGGAACTTATCTAGCTGTGTGGTGAGCACTTTGACCCACCGAGTGCTTCACAGAAGTTTATAATGCAGAGCCATAAAAAATCATATTTTTTCACAAAAATGATATTTTGCCCCAATTTTTTATTTTCCCACGGGTAACAGAAGAAATTAGACCCCAAAACTTGTGGTGCAATTTTTCCTGAGTACGCTGATACCCTATATGTGGAGGTGAACCACTGTTTGGGTGCATTTCAGAGATCGTAACGAAAGGAGCGCCATTTGACTTTTCAATGCAAAATTGACTGGAATTGAGATGGGACGCCATTTCGCATTTGGAGAGCCCCTGATGTGCCTAAACATTGAAACCCCCCACAAGTGACACCATTTTGGAAAGAAGACCCCCTAAGGAACTTATCTAGATGTGTTGTGAGAACTTTGAACCTCCAAGTGTTTCACTACAGTTTATAATGCAGAACCGTGAAAGTAAAAATTATTTTTTTTCCACAGAAATTATTTTTTAGCCCCCAGTTTTGTATTTTCCCAAGTGTAACATGAGAAATTGGACACCAAAAGTTGTTGTCCAATTTGTCCTGAGTACGCTGATACTCCATATGTGGGGTGAACCACCCTTTTGGTGCATGGCAGAGCTCGGAAGGGAAGGAGCGCCGTTTGGAATGCAGACTTAGATGGATTGGTCTGCAGGCGTCACGTTGGATTTGCAGAGCCCCTGATGTACCTAAACAGTAGAAACTTCCCACAAGTGACCCCATATTGGAAACTAGACCCCCCAAGGAGCTTATTTAGATGTGTTGTGAGAACTTTGAACACCCAAGTGTTTCACTACAGTTTATAACGCAGAGCCTTGAAAATAAAACATCTTTTTTTTCCACAAAAATTATTTTTTAGCACCCGGTTTTGCATTTTCCCAAAGGTAACAGGAGAAATTGGACCCGAAATTTGTTGTCCAATGTGTCCTGAGTTCTCTGATACCCCACATGTTGGGGTAAACCCCTGTTTGGGTGCACGAGAGAGCTCGGAAGGGAAGGAGCACTGTTTTACTTTTTCAACGCAGAATTGGCTGGAATTGAGATAGGACGCCATGTCGCTTTTGGAGAGCCCCTGATGTGCCTAAACAGTGGAAACTCCCCAATTCTAACTGAAACCCTAACCCAAACACACCCCTAACCCTAATCCAAACCTTAACCATAACCCTAACCACACCCCTAACCCGAACAAGCCCATAGCCCAAATCCCAACCACACCCCTAACCCCAACACACCCCTAATCCCTACACACCCCTAACCCTAATCCCAACCCTAACCACACCCCTAACTCCAACACACCCCTAACCCTAATCCCCACCCTAATCCCAACCGTAAATGTAATCCAAACCCTAAATTTAGCCCCAACCCTAACCCTAACTTTAGCTCCAACTCTAACCCTTAACTTTAGCCCCAACCCTAACCCTAACTTTTGCCCCAACCCTAACTTTAGCCTCAACCCTAACCCTAACTTTAGCCCCAACCCTAACCCGAACTGTAGCCCCAACCTGAACTGTAGCCCCAACCCTAACCCTAACTTTAGCCCCAACCCTAACTTTAGCCCCAACCCTAACCCTAACTTTAGCCCCAACCCTAACTGGAGCCCTAACCCTAACTTTAGCTCCAAACCTAACCCTAACGAGAAAATGGAAATAAACACATTTTTTTTATTCTAATATTTTTCCCTAACTAAGGGGGTGATGAAGAGGGGTTTGATTTACTTTTTAACTGGGTTTTTTAGCGGAATTTTATGATTGGCAGCTGTCACACACTAAAAGACGCTTTCTATTGCAAAAAATTGTTTTTGCTTCTCTACATTTTAAGTGCTATAATTTTTCCATATTTTGGTCCACAGAGTCACGTGAGGTCTTGTTTTTTGCGGGACGAGTTGACATTTTTATTGGTGCCATTTTCGAGCATGTGACATTTCTTGATCCGAGGGTCTCAGGGAAGCCTCCCTATGCCGCCGGAACACTGCGATCATGTTTGATCGCAGTGTCCCTGGGGTTAATGTGCCATGAGCGCTCCGTGACCGCTCCTGGCACATAGTGCTGGATGTCAGCTGTAATAATCAGCTGACACCCGGCGGCGATGATCCCCCTGTGAGTGCAGCCGATCGACTATGATGTACTATCCTGTCACTGGGAATTAAGTCCCAGGTCACCTCGATGGGATAGTACGTCATATGGGATTAAGGGGTTAAGCATTTTGGACAATCTTTGATTCCTCAAAGTACTCCGCTTTTCCTCTGATTACACCTTTACACAGCCTGGACATTCTCTGATGCAGATGTGGGACACCTGCTAGGTCCTAGCGGTACTCGGTACCGGGTCCAATCGTTATTAAAGGGGAGGTGATGTGGGCGGTGACCTGGTCCATGGCCCTGGGCGCCCAAGTAAAAGGGATAGTCTTTAAAGGCATTTGTAAAGTAATAAAAGTTTGTGACGCCACCTGTGGTACTAGGTCAGGGGCAACCGACGCTGCTTTAAGGGGTCCTCTGGGGGTGATGGTACTGCAGCAAAGATGGTATCACTTCCCACATGTGAGCTGGGTCCCCAGGGCTCCCGGTGTGTTTGGCTAGGATGGTGTGGTGCCACAATAAGCAGAGGACACAGGATTGCAGTCTCTTTACCTGGTTTACTAGTTGTAGTAAGCCATAGTCCAGGGTGCCAGCAACAGGTGACAGTGGAGTCCAGGCAGCCTGAAAGCAAGTAGAATCCCCTTTGCCAGGTCAGATTGGGAGCCTTCCACTATGCGCTGAATAATAGTCCCTTGCTGCCTGGGGCTTCCTGACAAGGTTCTCTTTTACTCTCTGTCCTGGGACAGTTCCTGCATGATAGGCAACTTGAGCCATTCCTTAGGGTCTCTATCCATGGTGACTCTGGGCTCTGGATGTTGCTGTACCTCAGGGTGGAATGTGGGCAAGTCACTTCCAATTTCCTGCCCTCCGGTTCTGCCGTGGGACTTGTAGTTCCACACAGCCTCGGCCTCCCGGTGCCCGGTTCCTGCGCTCTAGCTTAGAGGGAGCTCACTCACAGCTCTCCTCTAGCTCCTGACCACTCCTGTGCTCCTTCACTATTCCTTGTCGCCTACAGACTAACTAACTTCTCCTCCAGACCAGATTGTATATATCACTAGGGAAGCTCCCCTGAATCCGGGTTCAGAGCTCCCCCTTCTGGCCTGGATTCAGAATGTGTTGCATGTAGATGTGCTACATGTCAAAGGTAATCCCCCTCATTTCCAGGCATGGCATCACCCTCCCTGAGAGGAAGGCAATACCACTGTGGTACCTGAATTCCTAGGGTGCCACAGATTCATCAGGTAGACACCTGAAATGAGTAGATATGCCTCCTCAAGAGTTCATTTGTGGAATCACCATCACAGAAATGGTTTGTGTTTTACAGAGGTCGTGTTGGTACACAGTTCCATGCAGTGCTGAGCCATATTCCACAATTGTTCTAAGTCATTATATGGCAAGCACCACTCTATTAATTAAAGAGAAATGACAGTTCATCGTTACTTTAAGACATGAAGGTCAGTGTCAAGACGTAAAATTGCAAGAACCTTAAAAGTATCCTTAAGTGCAGCCATGAAAACCATAAATTGTTATGATGAAACCTCCTCTCATGAGGACCACCCTAAGAAAGAAGAGAATTATCTCTGCTGCAGAGGATAAGTCCTTCAGAATTACTAGCCAATCAACATAAAGGATGCACAGACATCAAGTAGCAGACACATTTCAAAATCAGACTGTCCAGAAGAGACTGAGAGATGAAGGCATTTATGGTTGAGTTGCTGCAAAGAAGCCACTACTAAAGACTGCAAACAAGAAGAAGAGATTTGTTTGGGCCAAGCAACTCAAGGACTAGTTGTTATATCATTGAATATCTGTACTGGGATCTACCTGGTGCCAAATGATGGGAAACATAGAAATATTGAACAGATAGTTTCTATATACATGTGAGGTGAGTCGGTGACTACCATAAAGCATGGTAGAGGAAATGTCATGGTTTGGTGGTGTTTTACTTCAGAAATCAAGGCTCACTTAGCCAGCATGACTACCCCACCATTCTGCAGCAACATGCCATCCAATGTGGATTGCTCTTAGTGGGGCTATCACTTGTGTTACACCAGGACAACGACCCAAAACACAGCTCCAGACTATGTAAGGACTATTTGACCAAGAAGAAAAGGATTGGAGTGCTGCATCAGATGACATGCCCTCCAAAATCATCTGACCTTAACCTAATTAAGATTGTTTGGGATACCTTGGACTGAAAAGTGAAGGCAAAGCTATGAACAAGTGTTCAGCACCACGGGAAATGTCTACAAGACTGTTGGAAGCCATTCCAGACTTAATGAAACTACTTGAGAGCATGTCAGGGGATGCAAAGCTGTCAGGGGGTAAAATGAGGGTTCATTGAAGAATCTAAGGTTTAAGACATACTCTGCTTTGTTTCATACGTTTCCCTACTCCTGGTTTCCATTCTTGTTCCTTTGTGGTTTTGTTGCTTTTTTTCTGAATCTATGAATGCGCACATTCCAATAAGAACAAAGAAAACCATTGGATGATCAAATATGGCCACACTTTTTACTGGTAGTGTAGATAAATGTAAGGTCATGCAAGTGGGCTGAGTAAACAAAGAGCACAATTGTGTGCTAGATAGCAAATCACTGGGTAAAATTGTCACTAAACATCCTGGGTATATTGGTGGAAAATATACTCACCTTAACTAACTAGTGCCAGGCGGCTATTACCAAGGCAGATTAAATCATAGGATGCATAAAAGAAGGCAGGCATAGATGGCGTAGATGCTCATGACAAGAACATAGGTGTGCCTCCATATACGAGTATATGCCTCGTAAGTCACTGGTGCGGCCACACTTAGAATACTGCACACACATGTGGGCTCCATTGTATAAGGCCGGCGTCACACTCGGTGTAAGACAATACGGTCCGTATTTTACGGCCGTAATACGCGCGTAATACGCTGAAATGTCCCAGAAATATTGTTCCGTAGGTAATCCGTTGCCTAGGTGTGGTCGCGTATTTTGCGCATGTACTGTTGCGTGTGTGATCCGTATGGCGTATTTTTCACGCAACATCACAAAATGGACATTTAACGGTTCTCTGGCCTGCAAATAATTCAAATCATCATTAACATCACTATTTAAGACCTCTACAACAGGTGGAACCCTCCCATCTGCCCACTTAATTGTTGTGCTTATTTTGGGTGTGTTGCTTTTACCTTCCAAACATGTCTGACCATGTGTCTTGAAGCACAACTCAGCGGGTGTTGTTTCACTGGCTGTTGTCGCGTCGCTTTGGCCAGCCATATCCGGTGAATGTTGATCCGCGAAGGAGGAGTCGAAGATTGTGGGTGCATCCTCTATTGACCCAACGCCTCAGTAAAGGACATTTTGAGAGGCTCTATACAGCTTTGAGATCACACCCTGACAAGTTCTATCTGTACTGTCGCATGTCCATCAGTACCTTTGATATCTTGTTGGAGATCTTACGTCCAGGTATCACCTATCACGACACAAGGATGCGAAAAGCCATATCTGCTGAAGAGCGTCTTCTAGTAACATTACGGTATGTATTCCACATTCTCACATACTGTATGTTGATGATTTTTTTTTTTTGTAATGTTGTGTTTTAGCATGTTTTTTAAAGTTTTTTTGGACATTACGGCCCAAGCACTTCACCCAAACTGTGTTGAATGTTGTAGTTAAGTAACCCAGGTAATTTTTATCATGCAAATGAAAATAATGTATTTGTAAATATACTATGCACTTGTGCTTCTTCATGTTTTCATTCTGCTCATGTTAAATACCTAATATTATCTTTCTTTGAATTTCAGATTCCTGTCCACAGGCTTGTCGTATGCGGGACTACACCTAGAGTTTCTGATTGGGCATTTGACAATTTCGGGCATTGTTCGTTCAACCTGTTTTCAAATATGGGAGAAACTTCAGGAACTTGTTATGCTAGAGCCCAAACAGGAGGATTGGCTCAAAATCGCCCGTGGATTCCAGAACACTTGTGACTTCCCTAACTGCATTGGAGCTGTGGATGGGAAATATATCAGGGTGCGTAAGCCGCCGAACTCTGGCTCCCAATTCTACAATTATAAGCAGTTTTTCTCTGTAGTTCTGTTAGCAGTTGCTGACAGTAACTACAGGTTTATAATTGTAGACATTGGGGCCTATGGGCGAACTGGAGACTCTAGGGTCTTCAATTCGTCCATAATGGGTCGTCGGCTACGTGACAACCAGTTAAACCTCCCACCACCACAACAACTCCCAGGATCCAATGCGGAAGCAGTGCCTTTTGTTTTGGTTGGAGATGAGGCTTTCCAACTGACAAGGCACGTCATGAGGCCTTATCCCCGGCGCAACCTGGACCACCGGCGGAGGGTCTTTAATATGAGGCTTTCCAGGGCGCGGAGACTGGTGGAGTGCACCTTTGGGATTCTTGTTGCAAAATGGCGTGTTCTCCAGTCTGCCATTCAGCTCAGTGAGGCTTGAGTGAATGAAGTCATAAAAGCTTGCGTTATTTTGCACAATTTTACCCGCATCCATGATTCCTCAGCTGATATTGGTGAACACCTGATGAGCAATGTGATTAGGCCTAACCCATTTGGCCATCCTCCGCGGCGTCCCCTTTCTGGCCTAAAAGTTAGGGATGTTTTAACCAATTTTTTTTTTCTCCTCAAGGTGCAACTCCCTGGCAAGATTTGCCAATTTGGCATGTTTGATTTTTTGCCTTTCTAAATATTTGTCATATTTTTATAACAATTTAAATTTAAAACTCAAACTACTGTGTGTTGTCTTTTCTTAAATCACATATGGTTCTGAGTCTAGCATGTGTGTGTAATGTAATAATGATTTGCCGACAACCATAATTAGGCTTGGTAACTGCTCATTTTTACTAAAATGAAATGCCTTTTTGAAGTTTTTTTTTTTTTCAAAGCTCTTTTTTTAACCTCTTTTAAGCCAATAATTTTTAAGGCCAAGATATGCCTAAAACAAAAAATAAAAAACATAGTGCTATGTCAGAACAAACATGATAAAGACATTAAAATGTCCGCAAAAATAATTCCAAAAAATAATAAACCTCACAGATCTTGATAAGTAGGTGGTGGAGATGGGGGAAGATCTTGGACATCATCAGGTGGCCTTTGTCTGGCCAATTGTCCTTCACCCTTTGTGGATGATGTTTGGGCTGGAGGTACGTTCTGCCTGGATTCATGTGGGTCAGTTGTGGAATGGCCATAAGGATTTTGTGAAAAACCCTCATGTTGAGGATAATATGGCCTAGAATCATATCCAAACCCAATATGGCCATGTCGTCCAAACCCAGGTTGGGACCAGCCTCCAGCACAGGGTCTGGACAAGTAGCCATATTGGGATGGTTGCTTATAGCCTGCCATATGGGCCTGAGGTTGCCATGGTGGGTTGGTTGTGGGTAGGGGTTGAGGTGTGGGCTCACGTGGAGGGGGTGGTTCAGATCCTTGTTGAGCATGCACCTGTGGACATCTTTGCAGCCGCAGGAGATTTTGTGGTGACAGCTGCCAATTTTCAATTGTCTCCATAAGCTGGTATGGGTTATTTGGAGGGTGCATGCATCAATAAGGATCTGAATGCACCCTCTCACACGAAGCCTCACCTCCCGCTCTAGGGGCCGTAAATACCGGGCCAGGCTCCTCGTAAAGCCCTCCTCCCCATCATCCTCACGAACCCTTGCCAGGTAGTCCAACACCCCAGCATCCACATTTCTTCTACTTTGGAGTAGCTCTCTTCTGCGGCGAGCACGCTGTGAGATCACTGCAGCCTGTGGAGAGCACTCCAGGGCAACAGTAGGGCTGCTGCTGTTTGCAGGGTCATCCTGACTAGCTTGTGCTGCTGCTGCTGGTGCTGATGGTGGGGCATCTTCTTGTCCTGGTGCTGCTGGAGCTGGATGGGCAGATGTTGAGGATCCTTGAGGGATGGAGCATGACGGATCAGAAGATGGGCCAGCCACCTCTTCTCCTTCCCCAACTGGGTCTATGACCAATTCTTATTCCGGCCCTGTCTCCCTGTCAGTGAGGTTAGACTGTGTTCTGTAATGAAAGTTGTTTTTTTTTTTTAATATCTTATTTCTTTTTTTTTTTAAAAAACAAACAAAAAAAAAAGGTTGAAAATGTGTTGGGAGGCTTGTACTTACGGTCTGAGGTCCATGCTGGGATTCAAGAAGGTCAAGCGATCAAAATAGATGTATTTTTTTTTCTTAGGAGGTGCGCCTGCCCCACTCCTGTCACGCTGCTGCCTCTCCCTCCTATATTGATCGCGGATGCTCCGCCATCTTGTCGTAACATCACCCACTGAAACAAAACACAATAAACAAATTGATTACCCCATTATGCACGGTGGTCACACAAGGTGTAACTGACTAAACAGATTTGAGTGTAGCATAGGAATATGCATTTGTGGAATACATTTATTAGTAATTGTGAACAAATAATAAAATTTGTATGTGAGGCCACAAGGACAGAGTCCGCTACCCTCTATCCCAGAATGTAATTGTTCTGGTTAACACTGTAAGGGACGTCTGTTACAACCATTATTTAAATCCGTTTATCATGTACAGCACCATGTACATACTGGTGTGCTTTAAATAAAGTTCTGTAATAATTAACAAATTCATGTTTAACAAACCAAAGGAGTTAGGTACTGCTGTTTCACACGAAAAATAAATTACAAACAGGAGTGTACTTACTTATTTGTCTCTGTGCCTCACGTGGCTGTGCTCATAATGTGGGAATAGGGACCCACACACACTCCTCCATGCTGCATCTTTTTGGGCCCTGTTGGAATAGTTGGGATCCCTCTGGTCCCAAATTACTGGCCTGTCTTGCACCAAAATAATTAGGAGGTCCACATTAATAATGTTAGCCATGCTGATTCTCACTCCATGGAGGCGTGCAGCAGACTTCCGGGTTGACCGTCTGGCTTTTTCAGCTAATTAGCATGTCTCACCTGCCTGATTGAGGCCTTTGGACATTTCTGGACATCTGCCAGAGTGTAGCGTATTTCTCGCAAGTCACACGCGTGGTCTGTATGCATTCCGTATTTTGCGTTCCCCCATAGACTTTCATTGGCGTATTTTTTGCGCAATACGCTGACAAACGCAGCATGCTGCGATTTTGTACGGCCGTAGAAAGCCGTATAATACGGATGCGTAATATACGGCTGCTAGGACCTGACCCATTGAGAATCATTTGGCCGTTTGTAATGCGTGTTTTACGGACGTATTTTATGCGCTCGTACGTCCGTAAAACTCGCTAGTGTGACGCCGGCCTAAGAAGGACACAGCGGAACTAGAGAGAGCGGATAGAGGGCCGAACAAGGTTATTAGCCTTTTTATTACACAGCGGGCTGTAGAGTGAATTAACGGAGAATCCGTCAGTGAGCTTATTCTCATGGTCCAATTGGAGCGTTTGTTACTCTTTTTTTTTTTAATCTCTTCTCAGCTGATTCCTACAGACACCATCACATTTCAGTGTGTAGGGAAATAAAGAGGCTGTGAATAGAAAACTGCAATATTTTTTATGGAACCTAATAGTGAAAATGATTTTTAGTGCCAAATATATGTATTTAAGCAGAATGGAAACAGAACTGTTGTACCAAGACAGGTTATCAAACTTGTGCTCAGTCTCTTTGGAAAAACAAAGGCTTAGGGGCGATCTTATTACAATGTACAAGCGTACAAAGGGACAGTACAGAGTACAGACAGAAGAGGCCTCTGTGCAAGAACAGAATATGGGGTCTTTTTGCAGTCCAATAACTCATCATAATGCCTAATATCACCCACTTTGGAGGTAGAAGTGCCCCCCTTACCTCCTGGGCCCTTGTGCCGCTGCACAGGTTCCACCAAAGATAAGTCAGAGATGTGTATAATGATTAGAGTTCAGTTATAAGTAGTGTTGAGCATTCTGATACCGCAAGTATCGGGTATCGGCCGATATTTGCGGTATCGGAATTCCGATACCGAGATCCGATATTTTTGTGATATCGGGTATCGGTATCGAATCAATAGGGATGTGGAAAATAAAGAATTAAAATAAAAAATATTGATATGCTCACCTCTCCGGCGGCCCCTGGACTTCACGCTGCTATCCGGGAGGCTTCTTTGTTTAAAAAGCGCGCCTTTCGGACCGGTGAATGACGTCGCGGCTTCTGATTGGCCGCGTGCCGCCCATGTGACCGGCACGCGGCCAATCAGAAGCCGCGACGTCATTCTCATTCACAAAACTGCTAATTCTAGGAATTGAGGACCTGCGAATGACGTCGCGGCCTCTGATTGGTCGCGTGCCGGTCACATGGGCGGCACGCGACCAATCAGAAGCCGGGACGTCATTCACAGGTCCGAAAGGCGCGCTTTTTAAACAAAGAAGCCTCCCGGTTAGCAGTGTGAAGTCCAGGGGCCGCCGGAGAGGTGAGCATATCAATATTTTTTATTTTAATTCTTTATTTTACACATCCCTATGGATCCCAGGGCCTGAAGGAGAGTTTCCTCTCCTTCAGACCCTGGGAACCATGAGAATACCTTCCGATACTTGATGTCCCATTGACTTGTATTGGTATCGGATATCGGTATCGGCGATATCCAATATTTTTCGGGTATCGGCCGATACTATCCGATACCGATACTTTCAAGTATCGGACGGTATCGCTCAACACTAGTTATAAGGTTTGCAGGACCATAGTCCAACAGCCGTGTTGGCAGTCTATGGCCGCTGGAACATAACCATGCAAACTCCTACTGCCAACATCCCACGCACCTTTTCTGATTAGTATGCCCCATGATGAACCATTATCATGGCTGCATGACACACATGATATTAACCCAGGCCTATAAATAAGAAGAGGCACCGTGGATGCTAGCAGATAGGAGGAGGATTGCAGGAGACAAGTTCAGCATCCATGGCCCACTGAAGTGTCTTTTCCACTAGGGTTCTGTTAATCCCTCTGGTAAACTCAACTAATGATGTTTTTACATCTAGGTCTGCAATGATGATAGGAGACATGCTATACATCTAGAGAGCAGGAGGTTCAATCATCATCAAAGATTCTTTACTGTAAGAGCAGAGATACAAATGGAAATCTCTTCCATCATTAAAGATTCTTTACTGTAAGAGCAGAGAGACAATATAAATCTCTACCATCATCATCAAATATTCTTTACTGTAAGAGCAGAGAGAAAAAAAGGAAATATCTTCCATCATCAAAGATTCTTTACTGTAAGAGCAGAGAGATAATGGAAATCTCTTCCACAACATACTGTAATGGAGAAGGGCAAGGATGTTTTATTGCAAACAATAGCCATCTATCCTGTTCGGGAGACCGGGATACCCAGCACCGGACCAATGGAGTCTGTCTCTTGAGGGGGATGTCACGGGTGGCTTGACCCGGTGCTGTGGCCTCAGGCAATGCACAGTGTAAGGGGTATCATGAGGGGACAGGCACTTACTTGATCAGCAGCAGGTTCTCCCAGCGGTGACGATCCCGATCCTGGATAGATGGCTATTGTCCAAATGAAAGACTGAGGCACTGAAACGTTTAACCAGTTTACTTTAACATAAAAGGATTTACAACCAGTCCTGTCACCGGAGTCTGTATGGGAACTCTGAGTTACTTTGACCCTGCCGGGGTCTTCGCCTCTTATTGTGCGCAATTTCTGTGTGGCCCTGCTGCTGTATGTGAACTGGCTGCCGGCCCAATCTGTCCCCTCCGGGTCCTGGTTCGACGGGCAACCCGAGTCCTTTTATCGGTTTACCCCCTCTGGGAGTACCGCTGAACTCTGTGTCTGTTGCTGCATCCGACCCTAGTGAAGCTGATATCACCTCACGTTTTTCCGGTTGCTGTATTATATATAATGAATACAGCCACGGATCCGGTATCCGTCTTTGCGCCTGTTCAGGGTAGTGATTAATGCTACCCGGTTCTCACAATGTCCTTTTTCTCTATCCCTCTTCTCCTCAGGCCGGTGATTTAGGCCTGGTAACAGTCACAGGGCTGTTAGAGATTCAACTGTATGACATCTCACTTTCAGCTCCTTGGCCCAACTGCCATTTCTTCTCTCAGACCAGAATGGATCAAGGGGAGTCTCTGGAGCTCCCCCTTCTGGCCGGAGGTGGTAGTGCAGTCTTGCTATTTTAGTATTTGTACTTACTGTCAGTAACTATTTTTGTGGCAAATACCCCTAGGGGTGCCACAGCAACAACCAAAGCAGAAACAGGAACTGACATATACCAGAGTTCAGACGGGAACGGACATAGACCAGAGTTCAGACACAGAAGTAACAGAAAACAGACCAGTGTACGATGCCCCACTGGGTGGCGAACACAGACCAGGGTACTATGCCCGACTGGGTGATGGACACAGAGACAGAACCAGACACCTCAGCAGCAAAGTACTGACTGAGGAAGCCTTAAGAATCAGAGGCCTCTAGGCTATTGGCCAGAGACACCTTAGGGAGGTGCACACAGACTGAATAAGAAACAGGAATTGCTGGCACCGCCCCCTATGCACACAGACAGAAAATGTACGCAGAGCAAGCGGCCATGAAGCACATGGCATGGAGCCGGCAGCAGACAGATCTCACAACATGGCACTGGGTGAGTGAGTTGATGTAACAGTGATGCCAGCAGGGTTTTTACACATGACTAGAGTAACATTTTTAACCCTTAAATTGCTGAAAGCTATTAAATTTAAGGGTTAAAGGCAATTTAAGGGTTAAATCGCTGAAAAAATTGGCGTGGGCTCCCGCGCAATTTTCTCCGCCAGAGTAGTAAAGCCAGTGACTGAGGGCAGATATTAATAGCCTAGAGAGGGTGCACGGTTTTTGCCCCCCCTGGCTAAAAACATCTGCCCCCAGCCACCCCAGAAAAGGCACATCTGTAAGATGCGCCTACTCTGGCACTTGGCCACTCTCTTCCCATTCCCATGTAGCGGTGGGATATGGGGTAATGAAGGGTTAATGTCACCTTGCTATTGTAAGGTGACATTAAGCCAGACTAATAATGGAGAGGCGTCAATTCTGACACCTATCCATTATTAATCCAATTGCATTAAATGGTTAAAAAAACACACATTATTAAAAAGTATTTTAATGAAATAAACACACAGGTTGTTTTAATATTTTATTGTACTCTCAATCCACCTGAAGACCCTCGCTCTGTAACAAATTAAAAATAATAAACCAACAATATACCTACCTTCAGATGATCTGTCACGTCTCACGTTGTAAATCCATCTGAAGGGGTTAAAATATTTTACAGCCAGGAGCTCTGCTAATGCAGCTGTGCTCGTGGCTGTAAACCCCAGCGAATGTAGGTCAATGACCTGTAGTTACCTTCATTCGCGGTGATGCGCCCCCTGCTGGATGTCCTTATATGACCTCGAGCCTGGGAACTTTTCCCACGCTCGAGGGACATCCAGCAGGGGGCGCATCACCCTAGTAACAACCTCACATGAGTCCCAGGAACATGAGCGGTGACACCGCTGGAATGGCGCCGGCACCAGAGGTGAGTATAGCTGTTTTTATTCTAAAGCACCACTCCAGCGTTTTGATTTTTACAGCGCTCATCCAATTACAGAGTCAAATCGTAGCATGATACAATATTTTTCTCATACCGAATGGATAAAACTTACACAGAAAAAATTGCACAAATGGGATCGAAATCGAACAAAATAATTTTTGTTAAACAAAACAAAAATAAAATTAATTCTTAACAATCTGTGGGATACTCTGATGAATGACAGCTACAAGGGAGCCACAGGTCAGAGGCTACAAATATGCATATAATAGTACAGATGCCCTTAATTAGTCATAACACATGTGCATAGTGAGTTCACTAAAAATGGTACTTAGTACACTAAGCTGGTAAAAAGCATCCAGCAACAACACAGCGGAAAACATTAAGGGAGTTATAACCACTCATACAGCATATTTACCTCAGACCTGCGGCGCCACCACCCCTATGCGCGTTTCGGCGTGCGTGCCTTCTTCCGGGGGAAGCGTGAAAAACCTATTTAAGTGGGTTATCCCAAGTTTGGAAGTTATCCCCTACCTTCTGGATAGGGGATGTCTTTCAGTTTGCTGTGGATCTGACCGCTGGGACCCCAGCGATGCTGAGAAATGTAGCTTTCAAGAGGACCATGTTAATGGAGCGGTGGTGGATCATGCGCACTGCTGCGGCATTCACAGGTGGCTCTTCATATAACTCCTTTAACATGATGAGGAGCATTACTAAGTTAAAGCAAAATTCACTGATTGGGGGTGGGGAGTGTTATAGTATGTGGGCTGGTGAGGTTTGCGTGGCACGGCTGCTTTTTTCCCAGTCCGACCCTACCTGTCTGCCCCATGTTATGGCTGCTACAAGGCATGAGGGATGATACATGACACAGAGATTCTCTATTTGGTATCTCCTATGTTGGGCCTTGTATCAGGTTTAATCTAAGGACTCCTTGGTCTTTCATGCATGTAATTTTACTTGTCTTTGTATATGGGGGCAGGGGTTTGTGTCTGACATTTCGGAAGACTGTTTTTAAAATTGTGAATTAAGGTAACAATGATTTATCTCATCGGCTGAAGACTTTCAAAGTTTCAACATGTTGGAGCCAAAATCTATATCTCATACTAATGAGATGGTAAGTGCAGTATATAAGTCAGAGTCTTGGCTCTGATCTGCAGCCGCGCTGCTAAGCCGGAATATAAATCAGATTGCGCAGACCTCTCAGGTCAGTAATAAAGCATGTGTAACCCAAATTTGCAGCAATATTCGGCCCTTGTATTGCTGTGAATATCAGTGGGACCAATGTTTTATTTCTTGTACTTACATAGCACCATTATGTTTTGCAGTGATTTACAGACATCATCATCACTGTCCCCATTGGGGATCACAATCTAAAATCCCTATCAGTATGTCTTTGGAATGTGGGAGGAAACTGGAAAACCCAGAGGAAACCCAAACAAACACGGGCAGAACATAAAAACTCCATGTATATGTTGTCCTGTGGCTCCAGCGCTGCCAGGAATTAGCACTAACCACTGAACCACCATAGCGCCCAATATTACTGGATAGGGCTGTTCAGCTGACAGTTTTGTCACATGAATCCTGTGTCCATGTGAAAAAAAATTACAGAATGTAATTTTCTTTTCTGTTTTTGGGGGGATAAGACTTGCCAATTTAAGTCTATAGGTGCGCAAAAATGGATCATACAGATATTATCTGCATTGCAGCAGTTGTTTATGAATACGGTGTAATTATTACCAATTGTATTTGGTTGCGTACATTTTTTTAATTGTTCATGTATGACAATATTGCTGAAAACCATCAATTTTTTTATAGTTGAAAAATGGCCGATTTTTCATAGCCTCGTCTGAACCCAGTTTTAGTCTTATTCTTAGTCTTATAAATGGAGTTAACTGTTACTCAGCAGAGAAAGCTACATGGACTAGACGAGCATTTGGGTGAAGGGACCACAGGGCTTCAGTTAAAGGGAACCTGTCACCCCGAAAATCGCGGGTGAGGTAATCCCACCGGCATCAGGGGCTTATCTACAGCATTTTGTAATGCTGTAGATAAGCCCCCGATGTTACCTGAAAAAGGAGAAAAAGACGTTATATTATACTCACCCAGGGGCGGTCCCGCTGCTGGTCAGGTCGGATGGGCGTCTCCGGTCCGCTGCGGTGCCTCCTATCTTCTTTCCATGACGTCCTCTTCTGAGCTTCAGCCACGGCTCCGGCGCAGGCGTACTTTGCTCTGCCCTGTTGAGGGCAGACAAAGTACTGCAGTGCGCAGGCGCCGGGCCTCTGACCTTTCCGGCGCCTGCGCACTGCAGTACTATCCTCTGCCCTCAAGAGGGCAGAGCAAAGTACGCCTGCGCCGGAGCCGTGGCTGAAGATCAGAAGAGGACGTCATGGAAAGAAGATAGGAGGCGCCGGAGCGGACCGGAGACGCCCATCCGACCTGACCAGCAGCGGGACCGCCCCTGGGTGAGTATAATCTAACGTCTTTTTCTCCTTTTTCAGGTTACATCGGGGGCTTATCTACAGCATTACAGAATGCTGTAGATAAGCCCCTGATGCCGATGGGATTACCTCACCCGCGATTTTCGGGGTGACAGGTTCCCTTTAAAGTGAACCTGTCAGCAGGATTTTGCTAAGTAAACTACAGGGATTGTCATGTTGCTGCTGTTACACTGATTAAAATGATACCTGGGGTGAAGAAATCCATCTTGTGGTTCTTTATATGCTTGTGCTCCAAGGAGGGACTGTAGACAGAGGCTTTGTGCACACGTCAGGATTTCTGGCAGACATTTTCCTGACAAAAACCTGACATTTCTGCCAGAAATCCGCATGCGTTTTTTTGCGCGTTTTTGATGCTTTTTTTGCACGTTTTTGATGCCTTTTTTCTTGCGTTTTTTCCAAATGCATAGAATTGCGGGAAAAACGTGAAAAAAACCCCGCAAAATTAATGAACATGCTGCTTTTTTTACAGCGATGCGTTTTTTTCGCGGAAAAAAACGCATCATGTGCACAAAAATTGCAGAATGCATTCTAAATGATAGGATACATATGTCTGCAGTTTCTAATGCGGTTTTATCGCGTTTTTATCGTGAAAAAAACGCAAAGAAACCGTGAAAAAACCTGAACGTGTGCACATACCCTGACAGAGTCTTATCTTCCTGCTCTAGGCCAGAGAAACCAAGGAAAGACCTGCCCACAGGCATCCCCGAAGGACAAACATGTTCCTCATCATAGAGACAGAGAGAGACAGACTGTTTGTGCTTCAGGGCTGCCTGCACTCTCCTTGGTTTCTCTGGTTTAGTACAAAAAGATAAGACTCTGCCTACAGTCCCGCCCGGAGCACGAGCATCTCGTTTGTTGAAAACTTCTAATGCTGGAGTCACACTAGCGAGTTTTACGGACGTATGAGCGCAGAAAATACGTCCGTAAAACTCGCCAAACAAACGGCACAATTATTCTCTATGCCCCTGCTCCTATCTGCCGTATTTTACTGATCAGTATTATACGGCTTTCTACGGCCGTAGAAAATCGCAGCATGCTGCGTTTGTCACCGTATTGTGCAAAAAAAGCGCCGATGAAAGTCTATGGAAGCCCCAAAAATACGGATTACACACGGACCAGCAGTGTGACTTGCGAGAAATACGCAGCGGTGTTAGAGAGAAAAGCCGGAAATTCAGTGCGGTGTACAGTAAAATCACACTGACAGCTTACAGTAGAATAGGTAGAATAAATGTGTACACATAGAATAGGTATACAGTGGGGCAAAAAAGTATTTAGTCAGTCAGCAAAAGTGCAAGTTCCACCACTTAAAAAGATGAGAGGCGTCTGTAATTTACATCATAGGTAGACCTCAACTATGGGAGACAAACTGAGAAAAAAAATCCAGAAAATCACATTGTCTGTTTTTTTAACATTTTATTATTATTATTATTATTATTATTATTATACATTTTTATAGCGCCATTTATTCCATGGCGCTTTACATGTGAATACGAGGCAAATACAGACAAATACATTAAACATGAGCAGATAACAGGCACACGAGTACATAAGGAGGGAGGACCCTGCCCGCGAGGGCTCACAGTCTGCAGGGGATGGGTGATGAAACACTAGGAGAGGGTAGGGCAGGTTGCGCGGCGGTTCAGTAACTTCAGGATCACTGCAGGCTGTAGGCTTGTCGGAAGAGGTGGGTCTTCAGGTTCTTTTTGAAGGTTTCTATGGTAGGCGAGAGTCTGATGTGTTGGGGTAGAGAGTTCCAGAGTATGGGGCAAGCACGGGAGAAGTCTTGGATGTGGTTGTGGGAAGAAGAGATGAGAGGGGAGTAGAGAAGGAGGTCTTGAGAGGATCGGAGGTTGCGTGTAATTATTTGCATATTATGGTGGAAAATAAGTATTTGGTCAGAAACAAAATTTCATCTCAATACTTTGTAATATATCCTTTGTTGGCAATGACAGAGGTCAAACGTTTTCTGTAAGTCTTCACAAGGTTGCCACACACTGTTGTTGGTATGTTGGCCCATTCCTCCATGCAGATCTCCTCTAGAGCAGTGATGTTTTTGGCTTTTCGCTTGGCAACAAGGACTTTCAACTCCCTCCAAAGGTTTTCTATAGGGTTGAGATCTGGAGACTGGCTAGGCCACTCCAGGACCTTGAAATGCTTCTTACGAAGCCACTCCTTCGTTGCCCTGGCGGTGTGCTTTGGATCATTGTCATGTTGAAAGACCCAGCCACGTTTCATCTTCAATGCCCTTGCTGATGGAAGGAGGTTTGCACTCAAAAGCTCCCAGGCTCGAGTTCATATGAGGGCGCCCTCTGCTGGTTGTCCTCATATGAACTCGAGCCTGGGAGCTTTCTAGGAAAGTACCCACGCTCCAGGAACAGCCAGCAGAGGGCGCCTCACCGCAAATGAAGGTAAATATAGGTCATTGACCTACTTTACCTTCATTCTCCGGGGTTTTGCAGCAAGGAGCAGCGCTGCATTAGCAGAGCTCCTGGCTGCAAAATATTTTAACCCCTTCAGATGGATTTACATCGTGGGACCTTACAAATCTTCGGAAGGTATGTATATTGTTGGTTTATTATTTTTACTTTGTTACAGAGCGAGGGTCTTCAGAAGGATTGAGTGTAGAATAAATTATTACAACAACCTTTGTTTTTATTTCATTAAAATAATTTTTAATAATGTGTGTGTTTTTTTAACCCATTACTAGTATTGGACTAATAATGGATAGGTGTCATAATTGACGCCTCTCCATTATTAATTTGGCTTAATGTCACCTTACAATAGCAAGGTGACATTAACCCTTCATTACCCCATATCCCACCGCTACACGGGAATGGGAAGAGAGTGGCCAAGTGCCAGAATGGGCGCATCTTCCAGATGTGCCTTTTCTGGGGTGGCTGGGGGCAGATGTTTTTAGCCAGGGGGGGGCAATAATCGTGGACCCTCTCCAGGCTATTAATATCTGCCCTCAGTCACTGGCTTTACTACTCTGGCGGAGAAAATTGCGCGGGAGCCCACGCCAATTTTTTCCACCATTTAACCCTTTAATTTAATAGCTAGAACGGCCAAATTTTGCACATACACACTACTAACATTAGTAGTGTGGAATATGCAAAAAAAATGGGGATATGAGATGGTTTACTGTATGTAAACCATGTCTCATATCATGTCGGGTTTAGGAAGGAGATAGCAAAAGCCGGCAATTGAATTACCGGCTTTAAAGCTATCTAGCGCTGTATGAAGTAATAATATATATACATATATGTGTCTACTGACATATATATATATATATATATATATATATATATATACATATATATATATATATATATAGACAGTATATATGTTTTGTTTTTTTAACACATGGATCTCTTGTATAGCCGTATGTCGGTTTTGCAAGCCTGCGAGAAAAACACGCAGTACGGATGCCATATGGATTACATACGGAGGATGCCATGCGCAGCGTATTACGGCCATAATATACGGACCGTATTGTCTTACGCTGAGTGTGACTCCAGCCTAACACTGATTACACACTATACAAAAAAAGGTTGCACTCTATCGTTACATCTATTCACACTTGGTTCCGGCCAACCCATATGTAGGCTTTGCTGAGATAGGTGGCCATATTCACCCAAGCATGCAGACATTAGCCTTCGGTAAGTGTTAGTTTTTTAATGAGACCACCTTGACGATGGTTGATGAGCTCACTCTATTTGGCCAAATTCTGTGCTAAGCGTCTCAAAATTTTTTTTCCTAATGTTCAAAAAGCAATTTTGCTATTCATATTTCATGTATTTCATATTTGACGTGTTTTGGCACGATAGAGTGCAATCTTTTTTTGTATATTTTATATGGAGGTAGCTGCTCCTGGAATGCACCTACTCACACTAGGTTGGATGTGCCAGTCTTTTTTCTGTCAGTTCTTTGTTAGCTTATTGACTGAGCACTCCTCCCCTCACCATCTGGTTTTTAATTACATCTATTCACACTTGGTTCCGGCCAACCCATATGTAGGCTTTGCTGAGAGAGGTGTCCATATTCACCGAAGCATGCAGACATTAGCCTTCGGTAAGTGTTCACATTTGGACAGGGAGGTCAGTTACCCATCAGTTTTTTAATGAGACCACCTTGACGATGGTTGATGGGCTCACACTATTTGGCCAAATTCTGTGCTAAGCGTCTCAAAATTTTTTTTCCTAATGTTCAAAAAGCAATTTTGCTATTCATATTTCCTGTATTTCATATTTGACGTGTTTTGGCACGATAGAGTGCAACCTTTTTTTGTATATTGTATATGGAGGTAGCTGCTCCTGGTATGCACCTATTCACACTAGTTTGGATGTGCCAGTCATTTTTCTGTCAGTTCACTGATTACACACTAGCTGAGAAGTTCTAACACTGGTTACACAAGAACCAAAAGATGTATTTCTTCACCCCAGGTATCATTTTAATCAGTTTAACACTGCCTACCTGACAATGCCTGTGGTTTACTTAGCAAAATCCTATTGACACGTTGACATTAAGTATATCAAGAAAAGTGCAACGATTTTTTTTCTCTCTTGACATCTGTGTACAATACGTTGTTTTACTCAGCAGCTATTCATCGTTTAAAGGACCATTTACAGCTTTCTATGTTACAGAATGGCAATATATTAATAAAAATCAGATGCTATACTGGGGCTCATTATGGAATGACATTTTTTTCTCACCCATAGACTTGAATGGGTGAGTCTCATCCAATTTTTGGAGGAAATTCGTGCATGCTCACATTTTTGTCACATGCAGATTCAGTCAGTGAAAAAAATCATTCGCCAGCACTGGTTTCCATCATTGCATCATTGTGTTCAGCACAGTATTTTTATCAAGCATTCATGACAAAATAAATGCTTTTAATGGAGCCTAATGTGAACACAGTCTAAGTAATCAATACCCCTCCTCAGGGACTAAAGAGTACGTGGTAGCAAGAATGAACGTTACATGGGGCCCAGTGTCTTCCTACAGGTCACAAGCTTATTATATAACTTGCAGATCAGTGTACAGTCGACTGCCCTTGCTGTGGCATTACCGAGAACCTGATGAGACTTGCAGGAAGAATTCTGGATACATTTCACTGCATCCTTTGTATGATCTCGGATTAATAAGATTTGATCTCAGATTCTTCTGTGGGTTTCTATTTTTGTCTGATCATTCTTTCAAAGGAACATGGCATGAAGAAATTGCTTATTTATCTGTCACTTGCTCCTGCAGGAAACTGAATGATAATGTGACGCCCAGGAGACCGGGATACCCAGCACTGGACCAATGGAGTCTGTCTCTTGAGGGGGATGTCACGGGTGGCTTGACCCGGTGCTGTGGCCTCAGGCAATGCACAGTGTAAGGGGTATCATGAGGGGACAGGCACTTACTTGATCAGCAGCAGGTTCTCCCAGCGGTGACGATCTCGATCCTGGATAGATGGCTATTGTCCAAATGAAAGACTGAGGCACTGAAACGTTTAACCAGTTTACTTTAACATAAAAGGATTTACAACCAGTCCTGTCACCGGAGTCTGTATGGGAACTCTGAGTTACTTTGACCCTGCCGGGGTCTTCGCCTCTTATTGTGCGCAATTTCTGTGTGGCCCTGCTGCTGTATGTGAACTGGCTGCCGGCCCAATCTGTCCCCTCCGGGTCCTGGTTCGACGGGCAACCCGAGTCCTTTTATCGGCTTACCCCCTCCAGGAGTACCGCTGAACTCTGTGTCTGTTGCTGCGTCCGACCCTAGTGAAGCTGATATCACTTCACGTTTTTCCGGTTGCTGTATTATATATAATGAATACAGCCACGGATCCGGTATCCGTCTTTGCGCCTGTTCTGGGTAGTGATTAATGCTACCCGGTTCTCACAATGTCCTTTTTCTCTATCCCTCTTCTCCTCAGGCCGGTGATTTGGGCCTGGAAACCGTCATAGGGCTGTTAGAAATTCAGCTGTATGACCTCTCACTTTCAGCTCCTTAGCCCAACTGCCATTTCTTCTCTCAGACCAGAATGGATCAAGGGGAGTCTCTGGAGCTCCCCCTTCTGGCCGGAGGTGGTAGTGCAGTCTTGCTATTTTAGTATTTGTACTTACTGTCAGTAACTATTTTTGTGGCAAATACCCCTAGGGGTGCCACAATAATAATGATTTTGCTTCTGTGTAAACCGTATACAATAAAAATGTGCCTACTTGTGTCAAAAACTGTTATTGCGTCATAGGGGTGTTACAGCATCCTGGCCGGGTCGTACTTGTGGACATACCCATTGTCTTTCGATTGATTGCTCCATGGTTTGGTGACTTCTGACCAGATGTTTCTGAAATCCAGCACATGCTCTTTATCATGTGCCGTGATTTAGGAGTTATACAGACAGTGTTGTATTATCATTGTGATGTTGTTTGGTTGCTATCCAACAAGTTATTATTATGTATTATTATAGCGCCATTTATTCCATGGCGCTTTACATGTGAGGAGGGGTATACATAATAAAACAAGTACAATAATCTTGAACAATACAAGTCACAACTGGTACAGGAGGAGAGAGGACCCTGCCCGCGAAGGCTCACAATCTACAAGGGATGGGTGAGGATACAGTAGGTGAGGGTAGAGCTGGTCATGCAGCGGTTTGGTCGATCAGTGGTTACTGCAGGTTGTAGGCTTGTCGGAAGAGGTGAGTCTTCAGGTTCTTTTTGAAAGTTTCGATGGTAGGCGAGAGTCTGATATGTTGTGGTAGAGAATTCCAGAGTAGGGGGGATGCACGAGAGAAATCTTGAATGCGATTGTGGGAAGAGGAGATAAGAGGGGAGTAGACAAGGAGATCTTGTGAGGATCGGAGGTTGCGTGCAGGAAAGTACCGGGAGACGAGGTCACAGATGTATGGAGGAGACAGGTTGTGGATGGCTTTGTATGTCATGGTTAGGCTTTTGTACTGGAGTCTCTGGGTGATGGGGAGCCAGTGAAGGGACTGACAGAGGGGAGAGGCTAGAGAATAGCGGGGGGACAGGTAGATTAGTCGGGCAGCAGAGTTTAGAATAGATTGGAGGGGTGCAAGAGTGTTAGAGGGGAGGCCACAGAGCAGGAGGTTACAGTAGTCGAGGCGGGAGATGATGAGGGCATGGACTAGGGTTTTTGCAGATTCTTGGTTTAGGAATGTACGGATTCGTGAAATATTTTTGAGTTGGAGGCGGCAGGAAGTGGACAGGGTTTGGATATGTGGTTTGAAGGAGAGATCAGTGTCAAGGATTACCTCAAGACAGCGGGCTTGTGGGACTGGGGAGAGTGGGCAGCCGTTTACTGTAATGGATAGGTTCGTTGGGGAGGTCGTGTGAGATGGGGGAAAGATGATGAATTCTGTTTTGTCCATGTTAAGTTTTAGAAATCTAGTGGAGAAGGATGAAATGGCGGATAGACATTGAGGGATTCTGGTTAGAAGGGAGGTGATATCTGGTCCAGAGATGTAGATCTGTGCGTCGTCAGCATAGAGATGATACTGAAAGCCGTGAGATTCTATGAGCTGTCCCAGGCCAAAGGTGTAAATGGAGAAGAGCAGGGGCCCTAGAATTGAACCTTGCGGGACTCCGACAGATAGGGGGCGAGGTGAGGAGGTGGTGTGTGAGTGGGAGACGCTGAATGTCCGGTCAGTTAGGTATGACGAGATCCAGGATAGGGCCAAGTCTGTGATGCCAAGGGATGAGAGGGTCTGCAGCAGCAGGGAATGGTCCACTGTGTCAAAGGCAGAGGGCAGGTCCAGGAGGAGGAGGATAGAGTAGTGTCGCTTGCTCTTGGCGGTTAATAGATCATTGGTGACCTTAGTTAGGGCAGTTTCAGTGGAGTGGTGTGACCAGAAGCCTGATTGAAAGCGGTCGAAGGAGCAGGAAGATAGATGGGAGGACAGTTCAAGATGGACATGTTGTTCCAGTAGTTTTGAGGCAAAGGGGAGAAGTGATATAGGGTGATAGCTAGAAACAGAGAAGTTTTGCTCTTTTAGAAATCTGTCCTCCTTATCTCCATGTGACTCTGATGTAGCTCTGATGTCAGTAACCCCTCCATTCTCCTTCATTCTGTATGCCAGACATATTAGAACATGTGTCCACACCTCTGGTTAAGAATAAGTTCTTTTTACCTACTGTAATTGGGCATAACTACAAGAATTCAGCTGGAAAATAAACTTCTTGTGGAATCTTCAGTCGAGTCAAACTAACTGATGAAATGACTCCGTGAGTAACGGTACGTAGACAGCCACAGAAATGGTCTCTCAAGCGCCCCCCACACTCAACCTAGTTATGAGCCTGAATACTCTTCTTGGGACCAAGCTCAGATCGCTTTTGTCATGAACATATACACCTTGGACTCATCAATCGTAGTGTGGATGATCAAGGTCAGGAGCAGAAATGGCGTGCTCTGGACTGACTTGAGTGACAGATCTTAATTAGTGATGAGCGAGTGTACTCATTACTCGTGTTTTCATCTGCGGGGACTCAAACATAATCTACGAGCACGCCTAATATACTCGCAGAACACCCGATCTTGCTCGGAAAACTTAATTAACGAGTACACTCGCTCATCACTAATCTTAATCATACGCAATAAGCTTGGTGAGGCAGAGGTGTAAATACAATACCTAGACTCACTGCGCATGACAGGGGCATTCTGAGCTCATAGCTCAGACCATAAAAGAGCATGTGTAGGATTGCAGAAACATCTGCTTTGATGTCATCATACCGGGGACCAACCAATAAAAAGAGAATGGACATGTTAATAAGGATGACTCTGTCACCCGGCCAAGATGCTGTAATGCCTCAATTACATTATCATTATTATTGTCATTCAGTTGCCTGCCGGAGCATGACATCTGATTAAAATGCAATTTGCTGATATCAGGTTCCCTTAAAAAAAAAAAAAAAAATCAATAGAAAATAGGGCCAACAATGACTCTGGGTAGCTGTAACAACTCATTTGATGATGATAGCATGTATTATTCAAAACATTCCCACCATGGCCAAAAGTCTGTGGCACAACCATTGTAAGAGGGTGCATAGAGTAAATCATGCTATCGTCCAATCTGCAAGCCATGGCTGTAGGTTAATAGCATTCTGAAGCAGCGCAACTGCAGCACTGAAAGCCCGGTTACTGGAAGAAACTAGTTTTTTTCCTCCCAGCATCCTCCGGCTTTCAGTCATAGAGATGATGCACTGCCGAGCACTGCAGGTTATCAGTCAGTGCCAAGGAAGTGGTTACAACTGCTGCACACTATGTACTGAGCGGTGGCTGAAGCGTTGCAAGAACATCTCTATGACTGAAAGCCGGAGGCTGCTGGGAGAAATAAAGCTAATTTTCTCCTGGTAGTTGGACTTTCCGTGAGACGTCATGTAGAGGAAGTATAATATGAAGCAAATAGAACAGTATTTTGTCACTGCACATGTATTTATTTAATCCAAGCCAAACTTAAACTAACTACATGCTATTCAAACACCTAAACTACCCATACACCTAGCTACAGGTTAACACGGAATGTTGGACAAATAAAGCACAACATTTCCCTTATATAAGGCTCACATATATAGAGCTCACATTCTCAGAGACCACTCATGCATCCATTGGCATGAAATTTTGGTCTACCATAGGAATACAATTAATTGAAAAAAGGAATAAAAAATCAATAAAATTATCACTGAAAGAGAGAAAATGCCTATATTACCATGTCTAGACACAAATGCACAAACTGGATGCAGCAGGTCCCCCATGATAAAAAGCGAGGTCCTTCCAGTGGTAGCTGGGTATTGTGGGTTGTCTGACCTGTGGGTGCACATCAAGATGGCACCGGTAGCGCCTCTGCAGTAGCATCGTTCCAATAGATGCTGTTAAACAGGTTCTGCTGGCACCATCTTGAAGGAGCCTAATTTTTTTCTCTGGCAAAATGGTGCCAGTGGTAATGCCTGCTCAGTAGCATCTATCGCGTTCCAATAGATGCTACTGCACAGGTGCCGCCGACACCATGTTGATGAAGCCTAATTTTTTGTCCTCTGTCAAAATAATGTGATAGATGATACTGCGCTGGCGAAGCCGCCGGCGCCATTTTGATTTAGATTTTTTTTTAAACAATATTATATCTAAATAAAGCGAAAATTTAGATATTATCCACCACATCATACGACAGAGCAGGCACCTGCCTAATGAATGTGAATTTTTTTTGTTTTTTCAAACCATATTATAAAATTATATTCAGTATGTGAAATAGGGGACAGGCCAGTGAGGGATCAGCGACCTGTCATGAGCCGTACTGATGAATACCTAATCACAGCACTACATGAAGACCCCACAGTCCGCTCCAGAGCACGGGCAGATCATTAACCCCAAACTGAAAATAAAGATTAAACAACAACCAAAAGATGGATTTCATCAACCCAGGTATCAATGTAATCAGTATAACAGCGCCGACCTGACACTGTCTGTAGGTTACTGTGCACAATACTGCTGACAGGTTCCCTTTAACCCCTATCTGACCTTGGACGGGATAGTACGTCCAAGGTCAGATCCCCTGCTTTGATGCAGGGCTCCGCGGTGAGTCCGCATCAAAGTCGGGACATGTCAGCTGTTTTGAACAGCTGACATGTGCCCGTAATAGGCGCGGGCAGAATCACGATCTGCCCGCACCTATTAACTAGTTAAATGCCGCTGTCAAACGCAGACAGCGGCATTTAACTACCGCTTCCGGCCGGGCGGACGGAAATGACGGCATCGCCGACCCCCGTCACATGATCGGAGGTCGGCGATGCTTCTCCATTGTAACCATAGAGGTCCTTGAGACCTCTATGGTTACTGATCGCCGGTGGCTGTGAGCGCCACCCTGTGTTCGGCGCTCACAGCACACCTGCATTTCTGCTACATAGCAGCGATCAGCAGATCGCTGCTATGTAGCAGAGGCGATCGCGTTGTGCCTGCTTCTAACCTCCCATGGAGGCTATTGAAGCATGGCAAAAGTAAAAAAAAAAAAGTTGAAAAAAATGTTAAAAAAATAAAAAAAATAAAAGTTTAAATCACCCCCCTTTCGCCCCAATCAAAATAAATCAATAAAAAAAATATCAAATCTACACATATTTGGTATCGCCGCGCTCAGAATCGCCCGATCTATCAAATAAAAAAAAGCATTAACCTGATCGCTAAACAGCGTAGCGGGAAAAAAATTCGAAACACCAGAATTACGTTTTTTTGGTCGCCGCGACATTGCATTAAAATGCAATAACGGGCGATCAAAAGAATGTATCTACACCGAAATGCTATCATTAAAAACGTCATCTCGGCATGCAAAAAATAAGCCCTCAACCGACCCCAGGTCACGAAAAATGGAGACGCTACGAGTATCGGAAAATGGCGCAATTTTTTTTTTTTTTTTAGCAAAGTTTGGAATTTTTTTTCACCACTTAGTTAAAAAAATAACCTAGTCATGCTAGGTGTCTACGAACTCGTACTGACCTGGAGAATCATAATGTCAAGTCAGTTTTAGCATTTAGTGAACTTAGCAAAAAAGCCAAACAAGTGTGGGACTGCACTTTTTTTGCAATTTCACCGCACTTGGAATTTTTTTCCCGTTTTCTAGTACACGACATGCTAAAACCAATGATGTCGTTCAAAAGTACAACTCGTCCTGCAAAAAATAAGCCCTCACATGGCCAAATTGACGGAAAAATAAAAATGTTATGGCTCTGGGAAGGAGGGGAGTGAAAAATCGAACACGGAAAAACGAAAAATCCTATGGTCATGAAGGGGTTAAGGATGCTTCCAAAGGTGAGCTCTGACAGTTCACAACAAATTAACATTCTTAATAATCTGATAAAAAATTTTGTCCAGTCTTTTGCTAAAAGTCTGCATTCAATCTATGCGACAAGCATGGAAACCACTGGCTGTCCGGGCCCTCCATTCCCTTAAAAGAGGTCCAAGTTCGGGATCAAGTTTGGGTACTGATGTGTTACCTGAACCAAACTGTTTTATAAAGTTCGGTCAACTCTGACAGACCCGAACATCCACGGGTCTGCCCATCCCTACATCCTAATCCATACATAATAGCTTGCAGCCGCCCCAGGCACATTTTAACACATTAGATGGTCTTTTTTGGGGGTTTACCAACTCTATCCCAATTCTCCTGGTGCATTAGACAGTGAATTAATATTGATAGGGAGTCAATTTGGAGGCGACAAAACAATTCTGACTGGCACTAAACCCCAGCGAGAATAATTTAAAGATGCCTGTCACCTTTTTTACTAATGCTATAATAAAGCGTTACAAAGTCCGACTAGACGTGCTTGGCCTCACGTAACAGAAGTAAATTGCATCCCTGGAATGCTTGCTCTCGCCACCCACACCGGAGAATCCTGACAACAAGCTGTGCGCGCGCTGTGAGGCTTCAGAAGTCTGCAGTCACATCAAGCGACTGCAGACTTTTAACAAAAACCATTGCGGTATAATTACCCCTTCCAATAAATTTCATGAAAAATGCAACTTTCAGAAAAGTTGTCAAAGTCATGTGCCAAGAATGCAGCACAGAACACAGAGGGCAGCCGAGTTCACCTACGTCGTCAGCGACAGACAAGTGGAAATGTGCAGAACATTTTGTGTTCTTGTCCGCTGATAATTAGAAGCCAAATCCTGTTTCCACGTCCGCTGTCCTCCACTACCGGACGTTTCCGCACCAATATCAAATATTCATGATAATTTGAATCGATAGGCATCTCTGTGACCTGACACACATCCATGTGAACACATCAGGGGCTGATATATAATGAATATGTCATGGCTGACCTCAGGGGAATGCTGCATTTAGAGCGACTTCTGTTTCCCCACAATCATTGAAAAATAATAATAACCAATGGCAGAATAGCAGTCAGTACAGGACTAAGGAATTATTTGATAATGTCATCATTATAGCGTTGTAGACTGTGATTATATGATTAGTATTAGGAGAAGGGCTGTGTTGTATCAACCATGTCAATGTTTAGCGTTGCAAGAAAGAGAGAATGCAGTGGTAAAATAACGAAGCACAGACATAAGGATGCTGAATTAAACCCGAACTCTGGTACTTAAAGGGGTTGTCCACCTTTGCGTGTATTTTTTTTTCCCTTAAATGCATTTAGTTGGGGATAGAAATAATTTTTAGATTTGGTTTCCTTAAAAATGTTTCTCCATTTGCCTTTTATTAGTTCTGCATTGCTGACTGCAGAATGAGTTAACTAAGAATCCGTCAGTCAGTCCGCTAAGAGGGTCTGACGGGAGAGTCTGTAAATATCTTTTTGGGAGCTCCTTTCCTATCACATCAAACTTAAAGAGGTTGTCCACTACTTTAACATTGATGGTGTATCCTTAGGCTAGGTCATCAATGTCTGATTGTTGGAGGTGAGACACCCTGCACCCCCCACCGATCAGCTATTCCTGGGGTCAACAGTGGCTGAAATTAATTAGTAATAGTTCTGCAAAGCACAGCTCCGTCCTCAGAATAGTGGCCACAGCTGGGTACTGCACCTATTGATTTGAATAGGGGGTGGATGTGCAGTACCCGCCCGCGGCCACTCTACAGTTCACGGAGCTGTGCTGTGCCAGGTGTTAGGCTGGTTTCACATTTGCGTTTTTTTGGTTGCGTTTTTGCGGTAAAAACCGCAAAAAAACGCATGGTGAAAAAACGCATGTAAACGCGTGCAAACGCTGCGTTTTTTTGACGCATGCGTTTTTGCATGTGGTGAAAAAAACGCGGCGTTTTAACTCGTTTACATGCGTTTTTCATGCGTTTGCGTTTTTTAAACGCATGCTGAGAAATGTGTGACAGCTGCCAATCATCAAAATAAAGTAAAAAACCCACTATAAACAGAAATAGTTAGGGTTAGGGTTAGGGGTAGGGTTAGGGATCATAACCCTAACCCTAAAGGGATCCTAACCCTAACCCTACCGCTAACCCTAACCCTAAAGGGATCCTAACCCTACCCCTAACCCTAACCCTACCCCTAAGAGATCCTAACCCTAACCCTACCCCTACCCCTAACCCTAAAGGGATTAGGGTTAGGGGTAGGGTTAGGGTTAGGATCCCTTAGGGTTAGGGTTAGGGTTAGGGGCAGGGTTAGGGTTAGGGGTAGGGTTATGGTTAGTATCCCTTAGGGTTAGGGTTAGGGGTAGGGTTAGGGTTAGGGGTAGGGGTAGGTTTAGGGTTAGGAGTAGGGTTAGGGTTAGGATCCCTTAGGGTTAGGGGTAGGGTTAGGGTTAGGGGTAGGGTTAGGGTTAGGATCCCTTTATCACCTTTATGTTGGGGGGTGGCATATCAGTGTGTTTTCTGTTTTTTTAATATAAAAACGCATGCGTTTTTAACGCAAAAAAACGCATGCACAAAAAAACGCATGCGTCCCCATTGACTCCAATGTATTTTTTTACCCAAAAAAAACGCATGAAAACACATGTTTTTTTTGGGTCCAAAAAACGCCTCTCAAAAATACTACAAGTTGCATTTCTGAAAATGAACGCATGCAGTAAAAAAACGCATGCGTTGCAAAACGCGACCAAACGCGTACAAACAAAAACGCATGCGTTTTCAAAGTTAAATATAGGAGAAAAAAACGCATGCGGTTTTTTGAAAAAAAACGCTGCAGACAAAAACGCAAGTGTGAAACCACCCTTACACCGCCACCGATCCTAAGGAAGGGCCACAATATTAAAGTGGTGGTCAACCTGTTTAAATGTGCAGATCAATAATAATGCCCTGTAAAAGCTGAAGCATCCAATGTTTTTTCTGAAACTGAATTGCCAAAAAGATGTTGAGTTCCAAATGTATGCAGTTTGGTAGAAAAATAAATGAGGTGAGGATCCAAAGCATAAATGACATGCTCTGATGAATTTTGCATGAATTTTGCACAGATTTTTCTTACACACATCCCTAAGAGATTTGGTAAAATCTCATCCATTTTGCAGCTACTGTGATATTCTGTGGATTTTATGCCCAGAAAAGATGCATTTGGGATTAGTTCTATCTAAATGATCCTATTGTGAAAAACTAAATAAATCATGGTTAAATGACTATGTGTGTGGTTATAATGTACATCACCATGAGAGCAACAGAAAAGAAACATACAAATGGCTTTTTATCAGGTGTTGGATTTTTCGAAATGATCATCTGGTTTTCTAAGACTGTATGTAGCATGACAGATTCCGATACGGAATATTTAATGACTTTGTCATGTATCATAGCAACCGAGCTGTCATTCTCATTCTCAGACACGTGAACGCTGCTTTCCTGACATGATGAGACGGAGGCAGATTTTCACAAAGGCTCGGTTGAAATCCTGATAAATAAGTCATAGATTTATAGGATCATTTTTAACAATTAAATCATTTCATGTCCATCCAGCATCCTGTTCCTTCCATGTCAGACCAATCATTTCTTGCTTCATTAAATGCTGAGCACTGGAAAAAAATAAAATCTCTGATCCATCCCTTGGGGATTGACTTATGTGTTGCTATGGAAACAATTACATTGTTTTATTTTAGGAATCCTAAATATTTCCTAGGGGCGATGTTTATACAGCTTATATCGCGCAGGCTCGCATCTTAACACACACAGAAAATTGCAGCCAGGCCTTGATATGCTAATTACTGCTTGTAACGATAATGGGAGAATTAGTTTGCATATATTGTACACATCTGGTCAAAGCTTTTGTACTAAAGGAAATGTGCGCAGATTGTTTATGAAGAAGAGAAATTAGGTAGAGGCTCAGATGTAATGGGTTTACTGATTCTCGCTCTCACAAAATTATGGACTTAAAGAAAGATGGAAAAAAATCACAGAAATGTAGGCCTCTCCCCTGCTTTACCCACAAAAATGAAGGCCTGACCCCTGCTATACCCAGAAAAATATGGGCCCACTCCTGCTTTACCCAGAGAAATGTAGGCCTCACCCCTGCTTTATCCAGAGAAATGTAGGCCTCTCCCCTGTTTTACCCACAAAAATGAAGGCCTGACCCCTGCTATACCCAGAAAAATATGGGCCCACCCCTGCTTTACCCAGAGAAATGTAGGCCTCACCCCTGCTTTATCCAGAGAAATGTAGGCCTCACCCCTGCTTTACCCACAAAAATGTAGGCCTCACTCCTGCTTTACCCAGAGAAATGTAGGCCCCACTCCTGCTTTACCCAGAGAAATGTAGGCCTCACCCCTGCTTTACCCACAAAAATGTAGGCCTCACTCCTGCTTTACCCAGAGAAATGTAGGCCACACTCCTGCTTTTCCCAGATAAATGCAGGCCTCACTCCTGCTTTACCCAGAGAAATGTAGGCCTCACCCCTGCTTTACCCAGAGAAATGTAGGCCTCACCCCTGCTTTTCCCAGATAAATGCAGGCCTCACTCCTGCTTTACCCAGAGAAATGTAGGCCTCACTCCTGCTTTACCCAGAGAAATGTAGGCCTCACTCCTGCTTTACCCAGAGAAATGTAGGCCTTACTCCTGCTTTACCCAGAGAAATGTAGGCCTCACCCCTGCTTTACCCAGAGAAATGTAGGCCTCACCCCTGCTTTACCCAGAGAAATGTAGGCCTCACCCCTGCTTTTCCCAGATAAATGCAGGCCTCACTCCTGCTTTACCCAGAGAAATGTAGGCCTCACTCCTGCTTTACCCAGAGAAATGTAGGCCTCACTCCTGCTTTACCCAGAGAAATGTAGGCCTTACTCCTGCTTTACCCAGAGAAATGTAGGCCTTACTCCTGCTTTACCCAGATAAATGTAGACCCCACTCCTGCTTTACCCAGATAAATGTAGGCCTCACTCCTGCTTTACCCAGAGAAATGTAGGCCCCACTCCTGCTTTACCCAGATAAATGTAGGCCTCACCCCTGCTTTACCCACAAAAATGTAGGCCTCACTCCTGCTTTACCCAGAGAAATGTAGGCCACACTCCTGCTTTTCCCAGATAAATGCAGGCCTCACTCCTGCTTTACCCAGAGAAATGTAGGCCTCACCCCTGCTTTACCCAGAGAAATGTAGGCCTCACCCCTGCTTTACCCAGAGAAATGTAGGCCTCACCCCTGCTTTACCCAGAGAAATGTAGGCCTCACCCCTGCTTTTCCCAGATAAATGCAGGCCTCACTCCTGCTTTACCCAGAGAAATGTAGGCCTCACTCCTGCTTTACCCAGAGAAATGTAGGCCTCACTCCTGCTTTACCCAGAGAAATGTAGGCCTCACTCCTGCTTTACCCAGATAAATGTAGACCCCACTCCTGCTTTACCCAGATAAATGTAGGCCTCACTCCTGCTTTACCCAGAGAAATGTAGGCCCCACTCCTGCTTTACCCAGAGAAATTTAGGCCCCACTCCAGCTTTACCCAGATAAATGTAGACCCCACTCCTGCTTTACCCAGATAAATGTAGGCCTCACTCCTGCTTTACCCAGAGAAATGTAGGCCTCACTCCTGCTTTACCCAGATAAATGTAGGCCTCACCCCTGCTTTACCCAGAGAAATGTAGGCCTCACTCCTGCTTTACCCAGATAAATGTAGGCCTCACCCCTGCTTTACCCAGAGAAATGTAGGCCTCACTCCTGCTTTTCCCAGATAAATGCAGGCCTCACCCCTGCATTACCCAGAGAAATGTAGGCCACACCCCTGCTTTACCCAGATAAATGTAGGCCTCACCCCTGCTTTACCCAGAGAAATGTAGGCCCCACTCCTGCTTTACCCAGAGAAATGTAGGCCACAGTCCTGCTTTTCCCAGATAAATGCAGGCCTCACCCCTGCTTTACCCAGAGAAATGTAGGCCTCACCCCTGCTTTACCCAGAGAAATGTATGCCTCACCCCTGCTTTTCCCAGATAAATGCAGGCCTCACTCCTGCTTTACCCAGAGAAATGTAGGCCCCACTCCTGCTTTACCCAGAGAAATGTAGGCCTCACTCCTGCTTTACCCAGAGAAATGTAGGCCCCACTCCTGCTTTACCCAGAGAAATGTAGGCCCCACTCCTGCTTTACCCAGAGAAATGTAGGCCCCACTCCTGCCTTACCCAGAGAAATGTAGGCCCCCCTCCTGCTTTACCCAGATAAATGTAGACCCCACTCCTGCTTTACCCAGAGAAATGTAGGCCCCACTCCTGCTTTACCCAGAGAAATGTAGGCCCCCTCCTGCTTTACCCAGAGAAATGTAGGCCTCACTCCTGCTTTACCCAGATAAATGTAGGCCTCACTCCTGCTTTACCCAGATAAATGTAGGCCTCACTCCTGCTTTACCCAGAGAAATGTAGGCCTCACCCCTGCTTTACCCAGATAAATGTAGGCCTCACCCCTGCTTTACCCAGAGAAATGTAGGCCTCACTCCTGCTTTACCCAGAGAAATGTAGGCCCCACTCCTGCTTTACCCAGAGAAATGTAGGCCTCACTCCTGCTTTATCCTCTTATACAGTATGGAGCATCATGTGTGGCTATTATACAGTATGGAGCATCATGTGCAGTCATTATACAGTATGGAGCACTGTGTGGCCATTTTACAGTATGGAGCATCATGTGCGGCCATTATACAGTATGGAGCACTGTGTGGCCCCACTCCTGCTTTACCCAGAGAAATGTAGGCCCCCCTCCTGCTTTACCCAGATAAATGTAGACCCCACTCCTGCTTTACCCAGATAAATGTAGACCCCACTCCTGCTTTACCCAGAGAAATGTAGGCCCCACTCGTGCTTTACCCAGAGAAATGTAGGCCCCACTCCTGCTTTACCCAGAGAAATGTAGGCCCCCCTCCTGCTTTACCCAGAGAAATGTAGGCCTCACTCCTGCTTTACCCAGATAAATGTAGGCCTCACTCCTGCTTTACCCAGATAAATGTAGGCCTCACTCCTGCTTTACCCAGAGAAATGTAGGCCTCACCCCTGCTTTACCCAGATAAATGTAGGCCTCACTCCTGCTTTACCCAGAGAAATGTAGGCCTCACCCCTGCTTTACCCAGAGAAATGTAGGCCTCACTCCTGCTTTATCCAGAGAAATGTAGGCCCCACTCCTGCTTTACCCAGAGAAATGTAGGCCCCCCTCCTGCTTTACCCAGATAAATGTAGACCCCACTCCTGCTTTACCCAGATAAATGTAGACCCCACTCCTGCTTTACCCAGAGAAATGTAGGCCCCACTCCTGCTTTACCCAGAGAAATGTAGGCCCCCTCCTGCTTTACCCAGATAAATGTAGACCCCACTCCTGCTTTACCCAGAGAAATGTAGGCCCCCCTCCTGCTTTACCCAGATAAATGTAGACCCCACTCCTGCTTTACCCAGATAAATGTAGACCCCACTCCTGCTTTACCCAGATAAATGTAGACCCCACTCCTGCTTTACCCAGAGAAATGTAGGCCCCCCTCCTGCTTTACCCAGAGAAATGTAGGCCCCCTCCTGCTTTACCCAGAGAAATGTAGGCCTCACTCCTGCTTTACCCAGATAAATGTAGGCCTCACTCCTGCTTTACCCAGATAAATGTAGGCCTCACTCCTGCTTTACCCAGAGAAATGTAGGCCTCAACCCTGCTTTACCCAGATAAATGTAGGCCTCACTCCTGCTTTACCCAGAGAAATGTAGGCCCCACTCCTGCTTTACCCAGAGAAATGTAGGCCTCACTCCTGCTTTATCCTCTTATACAGTATGGAGCATCATGTGTGGCTATTATACAGTATGGAGCATCATGTGTGGCCGTTATACAGTATGGAGCATCATGTGTGGCTATTATACAGTATGGAGCATCATGTGCAGTCATTATACAGTATGGAGCACTGTGTGGCCATTTTACAGTATGGAGCATCATGTGCGGCCATTATACAGTATGGAGCACTGTGTGGCCCCACTCCTGCTTTACCCAGAGAAATGTAGGCCCCCCTCCTGCTTAACCCAGATAAATGTAGACCCCACTCCTGCTTTACCCAGATAAATGTAGACCCCACTCCTGCTTTACCCAGAGAAATGTAGGCCACACTCCTGCTTTTCCCAGATAAATGCAGGCCTCACTCCTGCTTTACCCAGAGAAATGTAGGCCTCACCCCTGCTTTACCCAGAGAAATGTAGGCCTCACCCCTGCTTTACCCAGAGAAATGTAGGCCTCACCCCTGCTTTTCCCAGATAAATGCAGGCCTCACTCCTGCTTTACCCAGAGAAATGTAGGCCTCACTCCTGCTTTACCCAGAGAAATGTAGGCCTCACTCCTGCTTTACCCAGAGAAATGTAGGCCCCACTCCTGCTTTACCCAGAGAAATGTAGGCCCCACTCCTGCTTTACCCAGAGAAATGTAGGCCCCACTCCTGCTTTACCCAGAGAAATGTAGGCCTCACCCCTGCTTTACCCAGAGAAATGTAGGCCTCACTCCTGCTTTACCCAGAGAAATGTAGGCCTCAACCCTGCTTTACCCAGAGAAATGTAGGCCCCACTCCTGCTTTACCCAGAGAAATGTAGGCCCCACTCCTGCTTTACCCAGAGAAATGTAGGCCCCCCTCCTGCTTTACCCAGAGAAATGTAGACCCCACTCCTGCTTTACCCAGAGAAATGTAGGCCTAACTCCTGCTTTACCCAGAGAAATGTAGGCCTCACCCCTGCTTTACCCAGATAAATGTAGACCCCACTCCTGCTTTACCCAGATAAATGTAGGCCTCACCCCTGCTTTACCCAGATAAATGTAGACCCCACTCCTGCTTTACCCAGAGAAATGTAGGCCTCACTCCTGCTTTATCCAGAGAAATGTAGGCCTCACCCCTGCTTTACCCAGATAAATGTAGACCCCACTCCTGCTTTACCCAGAGAAATGTAGGCCTCACTCCTGATTTACCCAGAGAAATGTAGGCCTCACTCCTGCTTTACCCAGAGAAATGTAGGCCTCACCCCTGCTTTACCCAGAGAAATGTAGGCCCCACTCCTGCTTTACCCAGGCAAATTTTAGGCCACGCCTCTGACCACACCCATTCACTAGTCACACCCATATCCACGTCTCAACCACACCCATTTAGCACTGCTGATCACACTGTTCATAAAGAATAATTATAAACAAAAAAATATGGCCACTGTATAATGGCCACACATGATGCTCCATACTGTATAATGGCCGCACATGATGCTCCATACTGTATAATGGCCACACAGTGCTCCATACTGTATAATGGCCGCACATGATGCTCCATACTGTATAATGGCCACACAGTGCTCCATACTGTATAATGACTGCACATGATGCTCCATACTGTATAATAGCCACACATGATGCTGCATACTGTATAATGGCCGCACATGATGCTCCATACTGTATAATGGCCACACAGTGCTCCATACTGTATAATGGCCGCACATGATGCTCCATACTGTATAATGGCCACACAGTGCTCCATACTGTATAATGACTGCACATGATGCTCCATACTGTATAATAGCCACACATGATGCTCCATACTGTATAACGGCCACACATGATGCTCCATACTGTATAATAGCCACACATGATGCTCCATACTGTATAATGGCCACACATGATGCTCCATACTGTATAATGGCCCCACATGATGCTCCATACTGTATAACGGCCACACATGATGCTACATACTGTATAACGGCCACACATGATGCTACATACTGTATAACGGCCACACATGATGCTCCATACTGTATAATAGCCACACATGATGCTCCATACTGTGTAATGGCCACACATGATGCTCCATACTGTATAACGGCCACACATGATGCTCCATACTGTATAACGGCCACACATGATGCTCCATACTGTATAATAGCCACACATGATGCTCCATACTGTATAATGGCCACACATGATGCTCCATACTGTATAATGGCCCCACATGATGCGCAATACTGTATAATGGCCCCACATGATGCTCCATACTGTATAATGGCCCCACATGATGCTCCATACTGTATAATGGCCCCACATGATGCTCCATACTGTATAATGGCCCCACATGATGCTCTATACTGTATAATGGCCCCACATGATGCTCCATACTGTATAATGACCGCACATAATGCTCCATACTGTATAATGGCCCCACATGATGCTCAATACTGTATAATGGCCACACATGATGCTCCATACTGTATAATGGCCACACATGATGCTCCATACTGCATAATGATCGCACATGATGCTCCATACTGTATATTGGCCGCACATGATACTTCGTACCGTATAATGGCCACACATAGCTACTCCTACACACGCGGCTGCGCTCCGTACACTTTGCATACACGGCTCCGCTCCATACACACGGCTCCACTCCATACATCTCAAACACACACGGCTCCGTTCCGTTCACCTCGTACACATTCAGCTCTGCTCCATACACCTCATACACACACGGCTCCGCTCCATACACCTCATACACATACGGCTCCGCTCCATATATCTCGTACACACGGCACTACGTACACCTCATACACACACCGCTCCGCTCCATACACATTGCAGAAGCTGCTCCGCTCCGTATACCTTGCACACACACGGCTCCGCTGCGTACACCTCATACACATACGGCTCCTCTCCATACATCTCGTACACACACGGCACTACTCCGTACACCTCGTACACACACGGCTCCGCTCTATACACATTGCACACACTGCTCCGCTCCGTATACCTTGCACACACATGGCTCTGCTCTGCACACCTCGTACACACGTGGCTCTGCTCTGTACACCTCGTACACACGTGGCTCCACTCCATACACCTTTCACACTCTGCTCTCATCCGAACACCTCTTACACACGACTCTGCTCCGTACACCTTGTACACATGCGGCTGTGCTCCGTACACCTCGTACACACGACTCCGCTCCATACACCTTTCACATGCTGCTCCGCTCCGTACACCTTGTACACACGCGGCTGTGCTCCGTACACCTCGTACACATGGCTCCATACACCTCTTACACACGACTCCGCTCCGTACACCTTTCACACGCTGCTCCGCTCCGCACACCTCGTACACACGCGGCTGTGCTCCGTACACCTCGTAACACACGCGGCTGTGCTCCAAACACCTCTTACACACGACTCCGCTCCGTACACCTTTCACATGCTGCTCCGCTCCGTACACCTTGTACACACGCGGCTGTGCTCCGTACACCTCGTACACACGACTCCACTCCGTACACCTTTCACACGCTGCTCCGCTCCGTACACCTCGCACACACGCGGCTGCGCTCCGTACACCTCGTACACACGCGGCTGTGCTCCGTACACCTCCTACACGCGGCTGTGCTCCGTACACCTCCTACACACGCGGCTGTGCTCCGTACACCTTTCACACGCTGCTCCGCTCCGTACACCTCGCACACACGCAACTGCGATCCGTACACCTCGTACACACGCCGTTGTGCTCCGTACACCTTGTACACACGCGGCTGTGCTCCGTACACCTCGTACACACGCGGCTGTGCTCTGTACACCCCTTACACACACGGCTCCGCTCCGTACACCTCGCACACACGCGGCTGCGATCCGTACACCTCGTACACACGCGGCTGTGCTCCGTACACCTCGTAACACACGCGGCTCCGCTCCGTACACCTCGCACACACGCGGCTGTGCTCCGTACACCTCGTAACACACGCGGCTGTGCTCCATACACCTCTTACACACGACTCCGCTCCGTACACCTTTCACATGCTGCTCCGCTCCGTACACCTTGTACACACGCGGCTGTGCTCCGTACACCTCATACACATGGCTCCGTACACCTCGTACACACGACTCCGCTCCGTACACCTTTCACACGCGGCTGCGCTCCGTACACCTCCTACACGCAGCTGTGCTCCGTACACCTCCTACACACGCGGCTGTGCTCCGTACACCTCGTACACACGCGGCTGTGCTCCGTACACCTCGAACACACGCGGCTGTGCTCTGTACACCCCTTACACGGCTCCGCTCCGTACACCTTTCACACGCGGCTGCGATCCGTACACCTCGCACACACGCGGCTGCGATCCGTACACCTCGTACACACGCGGCTGTGCTCCGTACACCTCGTACACACGCGGCTGTGCTCCGTACACCTCGTACACATGCGGCTGTGCTCCGTACACCCCTTACACGGCTCCGCTCCTTACACCTTTCACACGCTGCTCCGCTCCGTACACCTCGCACACACACGGCTGCGCTCCGTACACCTCGGACACACGCGGCTGTGCTCCGTACACCTCGTACACACGCGACTGTGCTCCATACACCTCTTACACACACGGCTCCGCTCCGTACACCTCGTACACACGCGGCTGTGCTCTGTACACCCCTTACACACACGGCTCCGCTCCGTACACCTTTCACATGCTGCTCTGCTCCGTACACCTCGTACACACGCGGCTGCGCTCCGTACACCTCATGCACACGGCTCCGTACACCTCGTACACACGCGGCTGCGCTCCGTACACCTCATGCACACGGCTCCGTACACCTCGTACACACGGCTCCGTACACCTCGTACACACTTGACTGCGCTCCGTACACCTCATGCACACGGCTCCGTACACCCCTTACACACACGGCTCAGCTCCATACACCTCGTACACACACGGCTCTGCTACATCCACCCTGTAAACACCTCCTGACCTCACACATACGCTGCCTTACCATCCTCCGGCGCCATGGCAACCAGCAAAGTCTTGTACACAGAGGTCCTCCTCCCGAATCCGATCATGTGACCCCTGACTCCTCCCATCCTGTGACCTCATCACAGGTCCTGTGCACAGAGCAGCCATTATGTGCTACTGTGCTGGCCCAGTGCAGGGAGCTCTCAGCTGACCGACCGGGTGATTCACTCACCTCCCAACCAGTGCGGGACAATTAATGTCCCGCCCGGGATCGCGGGGCTGACTGTCAAAATCAGGACAGTCCCGCTGGATCCGGGACGGTTGGGAGGTATGCCCACTCCTGCTTTACCCAGATAAATGTAGGCCTCACTCCTGCTTTACCCAGATAAATGTAGGCCTCACTCCTGCTTTACCCAGAGAAATGTAGGCCTCACTCCTGCTTTACCCAGAGAAATGTAGGCCCCACTCCTGCTTTACCCAGATAAATGTAGGCCTCACTCCTGCTTTACCCAGATAAATGTAGGCCTCACTCCTGCTTTACCCAGAGAAATGTAGGCCTCACTCCTGCTTTACCCAGAGAAATGTAGGCCTCACTCCTGCTTTACCCAGATAAATGTAGGCCTCACTCCTGCTTTACCCAGATAAATGTAGGCCTCACTCCTGCTTTACCCAGATAAATGTAGGCCCCACTCCTGCTTTACCCAGAGAAATGTAGGCCTCACCCCTGCTTTACCCAGAGAAATGTAGGCCCCACTCCTGCTTTACCCAGATAAATGTAGGCCCCACTCCTGCTTTACCCAGATAAATGTAGGCCTCACCCCTGCTTTACCCAGAGAAATGTAGGCCCCACTCCTGCTTTACCCAGAGAAATGTAGGCCCCACTCCTGCTTTACCCAGTTAAATGTAGGCCTCCCCCTGCTTTACCCAGAGAAATGTAGGCCCCACTCCTGCTTTACCCAGATAAATGTAGGCCTCACTCCTGATTTACCCAGAGAAATGTAGGCCCCACTCCTGCTTTACCCAGAGAAATGTAGGCCCCACTCCTGCTTTACCCAGATAAATGTAGGCCTCACTCCTGCTTTACCCAGAGAAATGTAGGCCCCACTCCTGCTTTACCCAGAGAAATGTAGGCCCCACTCCTGCTTTACCCAGAGAAATGTAGGCCCCACTCCTGCTTTACCCAGAGAAATGTAGGCCCCACTCCTGCTTTACCCAGATAAATGTAGGCCTCACTCCTGCTTTACCCAGAGAAATGTAGGTCTCACTCCTGCTTTACCCAGAGAAATGTAGGCCCCACTCTTGCTTTACCCAGATAAATGTAGACCCCACTCCTGCTTTACCCAGAGAAATGTAGGCCCCACTCCTGCTTTACCCAGAGAAATGTAGGCCTCACCCCTGCTTTACCCAGAGAAATGTAGGCCCCACTCCTGATTTACCCAGAGAAATGTAGGCCCCACTCCTGCTTTACCCAGATAAATGTAGACCCCACTCCTGCTTTACCCAGAGAAATGTAGGCCTCACCCCTGCTTTACCCAGAGAAATGAAGGCCCCACTCCTGCTTTACCCAGAGAAATGTAGGCCTCACCCCTGCTTTACCCAGAGAAATGTAGGCCTCACTCCTGCTTTAACCAGAGAAATGTAGGCCTCACCCCTGCTTTACATAGAGAAATGTAGGCCTCACCCCTGCTTTACCCAGAGAAATGTAGGCCTCACCCCTGCTTTACCCAGAGAAATGTAGGCCTCACCCCTGCTTTACCCAGAGAAATGTAGGCCTCACTCCCATACCTCCAAACCGTCCCGGATCCCGCGGGACTGTCCTGATTTTGACAGTCAGCCCCGCGATCCCGGGCAGGACATTAGTTGTCCCGCACTACGTGCCTAGGGCGGGGACAATGCAGGGGGCGGCACCTGAGAGCAAGGTTTGTGGCTGTTTTTTTTTATAAAAGCTGGGTCACCTCCCGACCGACAAAGCCCCCCTCCCCAACCGCCCGCCTCCCACCCTCCCTCCTTGAAGACGATACTCACCCTGCTCCAGCGATGGTCTCGGCTTCTGCAGCGCTCCTGAATGAGCGGTCACGTGGTACTGCTCATTAAGGTCATGAATATGCACATATTAATGACCTTAATGAGCGGTATCACATGACCGCTCACCCAGCAAGAAGGTGCTGATCCGGGAGTCGGGACAGAGCGAGAGGGATGGCCGCGTGGTGAGGAACAGGTAAGTATGAGGGACGGGGGACAGGGTAGGGGGGATGAAGGAGGACGGTAAGCTGCGCCATTCAAGATGGGAGCCTGGGGGGGTGAAGAGATGAACCATGCATACAGGAGGGGGGGAATATGAGCCATGCATACAGGAGGGGGGGAATATGAGCCATGCATACAGGAGGGGGGGAATATGAGCCATGCATACGGGGGGGAAATATGAGCCATGCATACGGGGGGGGGGGAATATGAGCCATGCATATGGGGGGGATATGAGCCATGCATACGGGGGGGAATTTGAGCCATGCATATGGGGGGGAATATGAGCCAAGCATACGGGGGGAGTATGAGCCATGCATACAGGAGGGGGGGAATATGAGCCATGCATACAGGAGGGGAGGAATATGAGCCATGCATACAGGGGGGGGTAATATGAGCCATGCATACGGGGGGGGAATATGAGCCATGCATACAGGAGGGGGAAATATGAGCCATGCATACAGGAGGGGGAGGGGAATATGAGCCATGCATACAGGGGGGGGGGAAATATGAGCCATACATATGGGGGGGAATATGAGCCATGCATACAGGAGGGGGGTCATTATACAGTAGTAAGCATCATGTGGGATCATTATACAGTATGGAGAACTGTGTGGCCATTATACAGTATGGAGCATCATGTGCAGTCATTATACAGTATGGAGCATCATGTGCAGCCAGTATACAGTATGTAGCATCATGTGCAGCCATTATACAGTATGTAGCATCATGTGCAGTCATTATACAGTATGGAGCATCATGTGCGGTCATTATACAGTAGTAAGCATCATGTGCAGTCATTATACAGTATGGAGCATCATGTGCAGTCATTATACAGTATGGAGCATCATGTGCAGTCATTATACAGTATGTAGCATCATGTGCAGTCATTATACAGTATGGAGCATCATGTGCAGTCATTATACAGTATGTAGCATCATGTGCAGTCATTATACAGTATGGAGCATCATGTGCGGTCATTATACAGTATGGAGCATCATGTGCAGTCATTATACAGTATGTAGCATCATGTGCAGTCATTATACAGTATGGAGCATCATGTGCGGTCATTATACAGTATGGAGCATCATGTGCAGTCATTATACAGTATGTAGCATCATGTGCAGTCATTATACAGTATGGAGCATCATGTGCGGTCATTATACAGTATGGAGCATCATGTGCAGTCATTATACAGTATGGAGCATCATGTGCAGTCATTATACAGTATGGAGCATCATGTGCAGTCATTATACAGTATGTAGCTGTTATGGCTGGCAATCAGGCAACACAGCGTGCAGTAATCAGCGCACATACAGAGATCTGGCAATAACCAAAAACAATAGGACGAGCTCTGAGACGTGGAATCTCTGTAGACTGCAGTACCTGATCTATCCTAACACAACTATAAGCAGCAGTGGATTGCGCCTATCACTACCTATGCAACTCGGCACTGCCTGAGGAGCTGACTAGCCTGAAGATAGAAATACAAGCCTGACTTACCTCAGAGAAATACCCCAAAGGAATAGGCAGCCCCCCACATATAATGACTGTTAGCAAGATGAAAAGACAAACGTAGGAATGAAATAGATTCAGCAAAGTGAGGCCCGATATTCTAGACAGAGCGAGGATAGCAAAGAGAACTATGCAGTCTACAAAAAACCCTAAAACGAAAACCACGCAAAGGGGCAAAAAGACCCACCGTGCCGAACTAACAGCACGGCGGTGCACCCCTTTGCTTCTCAGAGCTTCCAGCAAAAGTTAATAGCAAGCTGGACAGAAAAAACAGAAAACAAACTAGAAGCACTTATCTAGCAGAGCAGCAGGCCCAAGGAAAGATGCAGTAGCTCAGATCCAACACTGGAACATTGACAATGAGCAAGGAAGACAGACTCAGGTGGAGCTAAATAGCAAGGCAGCCAACGAGCTCACCAAAACACCTGAGGGAGGAAGCCCAGAGACTGCAATACCACTTGTGACCACAGAAGTGAACTCAGCCACAGAATTCACAACAGTACCCCCCCCTTGAGGAGGGGTCACCGAACCCTCACCAGAACCCCCAGGCCGACCAGGATGAGCCACATGAAAGGCACGAACAAGATCTGGGGCATGGACATCAGAGGCAAAAACCCAGGAATTATCTTCCTGAGCATAACCCTTCCATTTGACCAGATACTGGAGTTTCCGTCTAGAGACACGAGAATCCAAAATCTTCTCCACAATATACTCCAATTCCCCCTCCACCAAAACAGGGGCAGGAGGCTCCACAGATGGAACCATAGGTGCCACGTATCTCCTCAACAACGACCTATGGAATACATTATGTATGGAAAAGGAGTCTGGGAGGATCAGACGAAAAGACACCGGATTGAGAATCTCAGAAATCCTATACGGACCAATAAAACGAGGTTTAAATTTAGGAGAGGAAACCTTCATAGGAATATGACGAGAAGATAACCAAACCAGATCCCCAACACGAAGTCGGGGTCCCACACGGCGTCTGCGATTAGCGAAAAGCTGAGCCTTCTCCTGGGACAAGGTCAAATTGTCCACTACCTGAGTCCAGATCTGCTGCAACCTGTCCACCACAGAATCCACACCAGGACAGTCCGAAGACTCAACCTGTCCTGAAGAGAAACGAGGATGGAACCCAGAATTGCAGAAAAATGGAGAGACCAAGGTAGCCGAGCTGGCCCGATTATTAAGGGCGAACTCAGCCAACGGCAAAAATGACACCCAATCATCCTGGTCAGCGGAAACAAAACATCTCAGATATGTTTCCAAGGTCTGATTGGTTCGTTCGGTCTGGCCATTAGTCTGAGGATGGAAGGCCGAGGAGAAAGATAGGTCAATGCCCATCCTACCACAAAAGGCTCGCCAGAACCTCGAGACAAACTGGGAACCTCTGTCAGAAACAATATTCTCAGGAATGCCATGTAAACGAACCACATGCTGGAAGAACAAAGGCACCAAATCAGAGGAGGAAGGCAATTTAACCAAGGGCACCAGATGGACCATTTTAGAAAAGCGATCACAGACCACCCTAATGACCGACATTTTTTGAGAAACGGGAAGGTCAGAAATGAAATCCATCGAAATATGTGTCCAAGGCCTCTTCGGGACCGGCAAGGGCAAAAGCAACCCACTGGCACGTGAACAGCAGGGCTTAGCCCTAGCACAAATTCCACAGGACTGCACAAAAGCACGCACATCCCGTGACAGAGATGGCCACCAGAAGGATCTAGCAACCAACTCCCTGGTACCAAAGATTCCTGGATGACCGGCCAGCACCGAACAATGAAGTTCAGAGATAACTTTACTAGTCCACCTATCAGGGACGAACAGTTTCTCGGCCGGACAACGATCAGGTTTATTAGCCTGAAATTTCTGCAACACTCTCCGCAAATCAGGGGAGATGGCAGACACAATGACTCCTTCCTTGAGGATACTCGCCGGCTCAGATAACCCCGGAGAGTCGGGCACAAAACTCCTAGACAGAGCATCCGCCTTCACATTTTTAGAGCCCGGAAGGTATGAAATCACAAAATCAAAACGAGCAAAAAATAACGACCAACGGGCCTGTCTAGGATTCAAGCGCTTGGCAGACTCAAGATAAGTAAGGTTCTTATGATCAGTCAAAACCACCACGCGATGCTTAGCACCCTCAAGCCAATGACGCCACTCCTCGAATGCCCACTTCATGGCCAGCAACTCTCGGTTGCCCACATCATAATTACGCTCAGCAGCAGAAAATTTCCTGGAAAAGAAAGCACATGGTTTGAACACTGAGCAACCAGAACCTCTCTGTGACAAAACCGCCCCTGCACCAATCTCAGAAGCATCAACCTCAACCTGGAACGGAAGAGAAACATCAGGTTGACACAACACAGGGGCACAGCAAAAACGACGCTTCAACTCCTGAAAAGCTTCCACGGCAGCAGAAGACCAATTAACCAAATCAGCACCCTTCTGGGTCAAATCGGTCAATGGTCTGGCAATGCTAGAAAAATTACAGATGAAGCGACGATAAAAATTAGCAAAGCCCAGGAATTTCTGCAGACTTTTTAGAGATGTCGGCTGAGTCCAATCCTGGATGGCCTGAACCTTAACCGGATCCATCTCGATAGTAGAAGGGGAAAAGATGAACCCCAAAAATGAAACTTTCTGCACACCGAAGAGACACTTTGATCCCTTCACGAACAAGGAATTAGCACGCAGTACCTGGAAAACCATTCTGACTTGCTTCACATGAGACTCCCAATCATCTGAGAAGATCAAAATGTCATCCAAGTAAACAATCAAGAATTTATCCAGATACTCACGGAAAATGTCATGCATAAAAGACTGAAAAACAGATGGAGCATTGGCAAGTCCGAACGGCATCACCAGATACTCAAAATGACCCTCGGGCGTATTAAATGCCGTTTTCCATTCATCTCCCTGCCTGATTCTCACCAGATTATACGCACCACGAAGATCAATCTTAGTAAACCAACTAGCCCCCTTAATCCGAGCAAACAAGTCAGAAATCAATGGCAAGGGATACTGAAACTTAACAGTGATCTTATTAAGAAGGCGGTAATACCTTGTGGGAATAAAAGGACTAGAAATAGGAAAAACCCAATGTGGCTAAACAAAGAAGTAAGACAGGCAATTAACAGTAAAAAGAAAGCATTTGCACTACTAAAGCAGGATGGCACCATTGAAGCTCTAAAAAACTATAGGGAGAAAAATACTTTATCTAAAAAACTAATTAAAGCTGCCAAAAAGGAAACAGAGAAGCACATTGCTAAGGAGAGTAAAACTAATCCCAAACTGTTCTTCAACTATATCAATAGTAAAAGAATAAAAACTGAAAATGTAGGCCCCTTAAAAAATAGTGAGGAAAGAATGGTTGTAGATGACGAGGAAAAAGCTAACATATTAAACACCTTCTTCTCCACGGTATTCACGGTGGAAAATGAAATGCTAGGTGAAATCCCAAGAAACAATGAAAACCCTATATTAAGGGTCACCAATCTAACCCAAGAAGAGGTGCGAAACCGGCTAAATAAGATTAAAATAGATAAATCTCCGGGTCCGGATGGCATACACCCACGAGTACTAAGAGAACTAAGTAATGTAATAGATAAACCATTATTTCTTATTTTTAGTGACTCTATAGCGACAGGGTCTGTTCCGCAGGACTGGCGCATAGCAAATGTGGTGCCAATATTCAAAAAGGGCTCTAAAAGTGAACCTGGAAATTATAGGCCAGTAAGTCTAACCTCTATTGTTGGTAAAATATTTGAAGGGTTTCTGAGGGATGTTATTCTGGATTATCTCAATGAGAATAACTGTTTAACTCCATATCAGCATGGGTTTATGAGAAATCGCTCCTGTCAAACCAATCTAATCAGTTTTTATGAAGAGGTAAGCTATAGACTGGACCACGGTGAGTCATTGGACGTGGTATATCTCGATTTTTCCAAAGCGTTTGATACCGTGCCGCGCAAGAGGTTGGTACACAAAATGAGAATGCTTGGTCTGGGGGAAAATGTGTGTAAATGGGTTAGTAACTGGCTTAGTGATAGAAAGCAGAGGGTGGTTATAAATGGTATAGTCTCTAACTGGGTCGCTGTGACCAGTGGGGTACCGCAGGGGTCAGTATTGGGACCTGTTCTCTTCAACATATTCATTAATGATCTGGTAGAAGGTTTACACAGTAAAATATCGATATTTGCAGATGATACAAAACTATGTAAAGCAGTTAATACAAGAGAAGATAGTATTCTGCTACAGATGGATCTGGATAAGTTGGAAACTTGGGCTGAAAGGTGGCAGATGAGGTTTAACAATGATAAATGTAAGGTTATACACATGGGAAGAGGGAATCAATATCACCATTACACACTGAACGGGAAACCACTGGGTAAATCTGACAGGGAGAAGGACTTGGGGATCCTAGTTAATGATAAACTTACCTGGAGCAGCCAGTGCCAGGCAGCAGCTGCCAAGGCAAACAGGATCATGGGGTGCATTAAAAGAGGTCTGGATACACATGATGAGAGCATTATACTGCCTCTGTACAAATCCCTAGTTAGACCGCACATGGAGTACTGTGTCCAGTTTTGGGCACCGGTGCTCAGGAAGGATATAATGGAACTAGAGAGAGTACAAAGGAGGGCAACAAAATTAATAAAGGGGATGGGAGAACTACAATACCCAGATAGATTAGCGAAATTAGGATTATTTAGTCTAGAAAAAAGACGACTGAGGGGCGATCTAATAACCATGTATAAGTATATAAGGGGACAATACAAATATCTCGCTGAGGATCTGTTTATACCAAGGAAGGTGACGGGCACAAGGGGGCATTCTTTGCGTCTGGAGGAGAGAAGGTTTTTCCACCAACATAGAAGAGGATTCTTTACTGTTAGGGCAGTGAAAATCTGGAATTGCTTGCCTGAGGAGGTGGTGATGGCGAACTCAGTCGAGGGGTTCAAGAGAGGCCTGGATGTCTTCCTGGAGCAGAACAATATTGTATCATACAATTATTAGGTTCTGTAGAAGGACGTAGATCTGGGTATTTATTATGATGGAATATAGGCTGAACTGGATGGACAAATGTCTTTTTTCGGCCTTACTAACTATGTTACTATGTTACTATGTAATCAATACATGGTCTTAGCGAACCATCCTTCTTGGCTACAAAAAAGAACCCTGCTCCCAATGGTGACGACGATGGGCGAATATGTCCCTTCTCCAGGGACTCCTTCACATAACTGCGCATAGCGGTGTGTTCAGGTACGGACAAATTAAATAAACGACCCTTAGGGAATTTACTACCAGGAATCAAATCGATAGCACAATCACAATTCCTATGCGGAGGTAGGGCATCAGACTTGGACTCTTCAAATACATCCTGAAAGTCCGACAAGAACTCTGGGATGTCAGAAGGAATAGATGACGAAATAGACAAAAATGGAACATCACCATGTACTCCCTGACAACCCCAGCTGGTTACCGACATAGAGTTCCAATCCAATACTGGATTATGGGTTTGTAGCCATGGCAACCCCAACACGACCACATCATGCAAATTATGAAGTACCAGAAAGCGAATAACTTCCTGATGTGCAGGAGCAATGCACATGGTCAGCTGGGCCCAGTACTGAGGCTTATTCTTGGCCAAAGGCGTAGCATCAATTCCTCTCAACGGAATAGGACACCGCAAAGGCTCCAAGAAAAATCCACAACGTTTAGCATAATCCAAATCCATCAGATTCAGGGCAGCGCCTGAATCCACAAACGCCATGACAGAATACGATGACAAAGAGCACATTAAGGTAATGGACAGAAGGAATTTGGACTGTACCGTACCAATAACGGCAGAGCTATCGAACCGCCTAGTGCGTTTAGGACAATTAGAAATAGCATGAGTAGAATCACCACAATAGAAACACAGTCTGTTCAGACGTCTGTGTTCTTGCCGTTCTACTTTAGTCATAGTCCTGTCGCACTGCATAGGCTCAGGTTTACTCTCAGACAATACCGCCAGATGGTGCACAGATTTACGCTCGCGCAAGCGACGACCGATCTGAATGGCCAAGGACATAGACTCATTCAAACCAGCAGGCATAGGAAATCCCACTATTACATCCTTAAGAGCTTCAGAAAGACCCTTTCTGAACAAAGCCGCTAGTGCAGATTCATTGCACAGAGTGAGTACTGACCACTTCCTAAATTTCTGACAATATACTTCTACATCATCCTGACCCTGGCATAAAGCCAGCAGATTTTTCTCAGCCTGATCCACTGAATTAGGCTCATCGTAAAGCAATCCCAGCGCCTGGAAAAATGCATCAACATTACTCAATGCAGAATCTCCTGGTGCAAGAGAAAACGCCCAGTCCTGTGGGTCGCCGCGCAAAAAAGAAATAATAATCAAAACCTGTTGAATAGGATTACCAGAAGAATGAGGTTTCAAGGCCAAAAATAGCTTACAATTATTTCTGAAGCTCAGGAACTTAGTTCTGTCACCAAAAAACAAATCAGGAATCGGAATTCTTGGTTCTAGCATCGATTTCTGATCAATAGTATCTTGAATCTTTTGTACATTTACAACGAGATTATCCATTGAGGAGCACAGAGCCTGAATATCCATGTCCACAGCTGTGTCCTGAAGCACTCTAATGTCTAGGGGAAAAAAAAGACTGAAGACAGAGCTAAGAAAAAAAAATGATGTCAGGATTTCTTTTTTCCCTCTATTGGGAATCATTGGTGTGGCTCCTTGTACTGTTATGGCTGGCAATCAGGCAACACAGCGTGCAGTAATCAGCGCACATACAGAGATCTGGCAATAACCAAAAACAATAGGACGAGCTCTGAGACGTGGAATCTCTGTAGACTGCAGTACCTGATCTATCCTCACACAACTATAAGCAGCAGTGGATTGCGCCTATCACTACCTATGCAACTCGGCACTGCCTGAGGAGCTAACTAGCCTGAAGATAGAAATACAAGCCTGACTTACCTCAGATAAATACCCCAAAGGAATAGGCAGCCCCCCACATATAATGACTGTTAGCAAGATGAAAAGACAAACGTAGGAATGAAATAGATTCAGCAAAGTGAGGCCCGATATTCTAGACAGAGCGAGGATAGCAAAGAGAACTATGCAGTCTACAAAAAACCCTAAAACGAAAACCACGCAAAGGGGCAAAAAGACCCACCGTGCCGAACTAACAGCACGGCGGTGCACCCTTTGCTTCTCAGAGCTTCCAGCAAAAGTTAATAGGAAGCTGGACAGAAAAAACAGAAAACAAACTAGAAGCACTTATCTAGCAGAGCAGCAGGCCCAAGGAAAGATGCAGTAGCTCAGATCCAACACTGGAACATTGACAAGGAGCAAGGAAGACAGACTCAGGTGGAGCTAAATAGCAAGGCAGCCAACGAGCTCACCAAAACACCTGAGGGAGGAAGCCCAGAGACTGCAATACCACTTGTGACCACAGAAGTGAACTCAGCCACAGAATTCACAACATGTAGCATCATGTGCAGTCATTATACAGTATGGAGCATCATGTGCAGTCATTATACAGTATGGAGCATCATGTGCAGTCATTATACAGTATGGAGCATCATGTGCAGCCAGTATACAGAATGTAGCATCATGTGCAGTCATTATACAGTATGGAGCATCATGTGCGGTCATTATACAGTATGGAGCATCATGTGCAGTCATTATACAGTATGGAGCATCATGTGCAGCCAGTATACAGTATGTAGCATCATGTGCAGTCATTATACAGTATGGAGCATCATGTGCGGCCATTATACAGTATGGAGCATCATGTGCGGCCATTATACAGTATGGAGCATCATGTGCGGCCATTATACAGTATGGAGCATCATGTGCGGCCATTATACAGTATGGAGCATCATGTGCGGCCATTATACAGTATGGAGCATCATGTGCGGTCATTATACAGTATAGAGCATCATGTGCGGTCATTATACAGTATGGAGCATCATGTGCGGTCATTATACAGTATGGAGCATGATGTGCGGTCATTATACAGTATGGAGCATCATGTGCAGTCATTATACAGTATGTAGCATCATGTGCAGTCATTATACAGTATGTAGCATCATGTGCAGTCATTATACAGTATGGAGCATCATGTGCAGTCATTATACAGTATGGAGCATCATGTGCAGCCAGTATACAGTATGTAGCATCATGTGCAGTCATTATACAGTATGGAGCATCATGTGCGGTCATTATACAGTATGGAGCATCATGTGCAGTCATTATACAGTATGGAGCATCATGTGCAGCCAGTATACAGTATGTAGCATCATGTGCAGTCATTATACAGTATGGAGCATCATGTGCGGTCATTATACAGTATGGAGCATCATGTGCGGCCATTATACAGTATGGAGCATCATGTGCGGCCATTATACAGTATGGAGCATCATGTGCGGCCATTATACAGTATGGAGCATCATGTGCGGCCATTATACAGTATGGAGCATCATGTGCGGCCATTATACAGTATGAAGCATCATGTGCGGTCATTATACAGTATAGAGCATCATGTGCGGTCATTATACAGTATGGAGCATCATGTGCGGTCATTATACAGTATGGAGCATGATGTGCGGTCATTATACAGTATGGAGCATCATGTGCGGCCATTATACAGTATGGAGCATCATGTGCGGTCATTATACAGTATGGAGCATCATGTGGGGTCATTATACAGTATGGAGCATCATGTGGGGTCATTATACAGTTTGGAGCATCATGTGTGGCCATTATACAGTATGGAGCATCATGTGCAGTCATTATACAGTATGGAGCATCACGTGGGGTCATTATACAGTATGGAGCATCATGTGCGGTCATTATACAGTATGGAGCATCATGTGCGGTCATTATACAGTATGGAGCATCATGTGCGGCCATTATACAGTATAGAGCATCATGTGCTGTCATTATACAGTATGGAGCATCATGTGCGGCCATTATACAGTATGCAGCATCATGTGCGGTCATTATGCAGTATAGAGCATCATGTGTGGTCATTATACAGTATGGAGCATCATGTGCGGTCATTATACAGTATGGAGCATCATGTGCGGCCATTATACAGTATAGAGCATCATGTGCTGTCATTATACAGTATGGAGCATCATGTGCGGCCATTATACAGTATGCAGCATCATGTGCGGTCATTATACAGTATAGAGCATCATGTGCGGTCATTATACAGTATGGAGCATCATGTGCGGTCATTATACAGTATGGAGCATCATGTGCGGTCATTATACAGTATGGATAATCTTATAACTGTGCCCCTGCTGTGTACTGTGTAATGGCTGTGTCTGACCATGCAGAAACATGGTCTGATCATACCACAGCTCCTGGGCGGGGGATGGCGCAAAAGAGTATATAGACATTACAGCACGGGAAAACAACATTTATTATTATTCTAAGATCTATTGAATAAAATGTACTTTGTTCATTGAACAATCCCTTTAAGTTCTTGGGACAAAATAATAAATAATAATGGTTCCATTAACTTAAAAAAAAACCTGAAACAACACTTATCCTAGTGCTGCCCTGCATGACCTCATATCTAGCAACAAGCTTCGATTAGGTTATGTCTAGATAGCTTTATGATAAATAATTTCCCAAAATATCTTTATAGTTGTCGGCGCTTAGTTTGTACAACTTCAGTTATCCAAATCGATGTCTTCATCCATCACATAAAACTATTATATACCAATATAGAAAATAAGTTCCTAAGCTCCTCCTAGTGGTGGCTGCAAGAAGACAAAATTCAGTCATTTATATTTAAAGGGGTTGTCTAGAATAACATATAAAGAGTGATAAACTATCCTGAGTATAGGTCATCAATATCAGATCAGTCTTGGTCCGATACTCGCACCCCCACTGAGCAGCTTTTTTCAGCTCCAGCTCTGGCAGGATGTCAACAGAAACAGTGTACAGACCAGGAGCAGCATAGCTCCTCTCACTGTGTAGTGGCCACTTCTGGGTACTGCAGCTCAGTTCCTATTCACTTCAATAGGATCTGTGCTGAAATTCTTATCGACAGCTATTACACAGTAAATGGAGCTGCTCCGTTACATTGTACATCTCAAAACAGCTGATCAGTGGGGGTGTCAGGTGTCGGAACAACATTGATCTGACAGTGATGATGACCTATTCCAAGGGTGCAGTGAGAAGACAGTATAAATCAGAGCGGGATCGGAGCGGAGTGCATGGACTGGCCGGCGGATCTACTGACCCGTGCATAACAGCTGCATAGGAAAACATGAAACTGTCACACTCGTGTAGAGAGTGTGATCTGATCTCACTGCGATTTATATGGCCTCTGACTGTGCCCTATGGATAGGTCCTCAGAATCCAAAACATGGAAAACCCCTTTAAGGCTACGTTCACATTTGCGGCTTTGGACGCAGCGGCGTCGCCGCAAAACAACGACGCGTCATGCTTCCCTATCTTTAACATTGGGGACGCATGTGAGTTCGTTTTCATGCGTTTCGGTGCGTTTTGCGACGCATGCGTCCTTTCGACGCACCTGGCAGTGCATTGCAAACGCAACATGTTGCATTTTTTCTGCGTCCAAAATTTTTAAAAAACGCTTGCGTCGCACTTGCGTTGTGTTTGCGTCGTCGAAGCTTCAAAACCTCCATTGAAGTGTATTGGCAACGCAGAAGACGCAAGTACTTGCGTTGTTGTGCGTTGCAGGACGCATGCGTTCTTTACTTTAAAAAAAAAAAATGAAAAAATGTAAAAAAAAAAAACAGTACATACTCACATTCTGATGTCTGTCACGTCCCCCGGCGTCCACAGGGTTAAAACTGCTTTCGGTAGGAGCGCTGCTAATGCACGCGCTCCGGCCGAGAGCTTCCCTGCACTGACTGTCAGCGCCGGCAGAAAAGCAGAGCACAGCGGTGACGTCACCGCTGTGCTCTGCTTTACGGCCGGCGCTGACAGTCAGTGCGGGAAGCTGACGGCGGGGGACGTGACAGACATCAGAATGTGAGTATGTACTGTTTTTTTTTTTTAACTTTTACAATGGTAACCAGGGTAAATATCGGGTTACTAAGCGCGGCCCTGCGTTTAGTAACCCGATATTTACCCTGGTTACAAGTAGGGTTGAGCGACCTTGACCTTTTTAGAGTCGAGCCGTGTTTCGCGAAACCCGACTATCTTAGAAGTCGAGTCGAGTGGAATCGGCCGATTATCGCGAAAAGTCGGGTATCGACACGAAACCCAATGCAAGTCAATGGGGGAGCATAGTCGGCAGTGAGTGGAGGCCAGGAAAACACCTACACTGCCCATTTTAATGGCAAAAACATCCATTCTTGTTACAGAAGCTTGTCAATCGTAATTTACCTTATAATAATTGGAAGGCATTTGAAATTGGGGGTCATTTGGCTAAAGTTGTGGGGGGTAGGGCTGGTTCAAGTAATTAGTGGGCCCAGGAAATCTGGACCACGTCACGGCAGTGGAGCAGGGAGAGGTAAGTATTTCAACTTTGCAAGTGCTGTGATCCTGAGCAAGCAGGGGGGGCCCACTCGTTGGCATTGGCACTGGCACAGGGCCCCTCAAAGTACAGCGGTGTGTTTGCACGGCGGGGGCGCCTCCCACCGGCAGCAACACTTTTGCATACTATGAGAGGCCCTGTGCCAGTGATGTCGCCAACTAGTATTCCTCCCCCCACCTGATGAAGGAACCTGCACTTTCATCTGCACCTTCCTCTTTGTCCCCGTGTAAGGTGGTATGGTATGCGGGAAGAGGAACCTGACTTTCAGCAGGGTCACAATCTTGTTGTGTAGCGTGCACGGGGAATGTTGCGTTATGGGTCAATGTACCAGCAGACTCATCTATCACTGGCTGGGCAATGGGCAGGATGAGGAGGAAACACAGATATAGGCCCAAAGAATAAAGTTGGCAAAATGCAGTTCAAAATTGGTAACACAGGACTAACCAGGGGGCATTGCAGTGGAGGACAACTGGAATGAGAGGCTGACACAGAGAGTAGGCCCAAATCAGTAAGTAGTCGAAATGCAGTTCAAAATTGGCAACCGTAGTAAACAGGCGGCACAGCTTTGTTCAGTGGAGGAGAACAGCAAGGAGTGGCAGACACCGATAGTAGGCCCCAACCCAACTAGTAGGCCAAATGCAGTCTAATATTAACAACTACTTAACGAGAGCCTGAAAATGGAATTTCAGGACAGGAAACCAGGAGAACTGCAAGGAGCGGCAGACACTGTTAGTAGGCCCCAAACCAACTAGTACGCCAAATGCAGTTGTTCCATTTAACCACTATTTAACAAGAGCCTGAAGATAGAAGCTCAGGAAAGGCAACCTGGAGAACACCTTGGAGTGGAAGACACCGTCTCCACACCCCATACCCAATTTGTAGGCCTAATGCAATGTAGTTTCCAACAACTACTAAACGAGAGCATTAAGATTGAAGCAATGGAGAGGAAACCTGGAGAACACCTTGGAGTGGAACACACCGTCTCCACACCCCATACCCAATTTGTAGGCCTAATGCAGTGTAGTTTGCAACAACTACTAAACGAGAGTAGGAAGATCGAAGCAATGTGGACGAAACCTGGGGCACACCTTGGGGCGGCAGACACCGTTAGTAGGCCCTACCAAAGTTGTAGCCCCAATGCAGTTTTAAAATTCCTAGAGGCTGAAAACAAGACTATTGACGCTCAGCTTTTTTCAAAGGAACACAGCTGTATTGAGTGGCGCAGACAGACACAGGTAGTAGGCCTTAAACCAAAAATGTGGCTCACTGCAGCTTAAAAAAGGTTACAGGGGTACACAGGCAGCATTGCTCTGGGCAGTGGAGGGCAATTTCAATAGTGGACCGCAGACAGACTTTGTACGCCTACTATTAAAAAAGGATGCTCTATGCAATTAAAAATAGGTTCCAGGGGTACACGGGCAGCAGTGGTCTGGTCAGTGGAGGAGTAGTAGAAAGAACGGGCTGCAGACAGGCTTCGAAGGCCTAACATAAAAAAATATTGGGCTGTAGGCACTTTTAAATAGGTTCCAGGGGTACACAGGCAGCAGTGGTCTGGTCAGTGTAGGAGTAGTAGAAAGAACGGGCCGCAGACAGGCTTCGAAGGCCTAACATAAAAAAATATTGGGCTGTAGGCACTTTTAAATAGGTTCCAGGGGTACACGGGCAGCAGTGGTCTGGTCAGTGTAGGAGTAGTAGAAAGAACGGGCCGCAGACAGGCTTCGAAGGCCTAACATAAAAAAAATTGGGCTGTAGGCACTTTAACATTGGTTCCAGGGGTACACGGGCAGCAGTAGACTGGTCAGTGTAGTAGTAGTAGAAAGAACGGGCTGCAGACAGGCTTCGAAGGCCTAACATAAAAAAAATTGGGCTGTAGGCACTTTTAAATAGGTTCCAGGGGTACACGGGCAGCAGTGGTCTGGTCAGTGTAGGAGTAGTAGAAAGAACGGGCCGCAGACAGGCTTCGAAGGCCTAACATAAAAAAATATTGGGCTGTAGGCACTTTTAAATAGGTTCCAGGGGTACACGGGCAGCAGTGGTTTGGTCAGTGTAGGAGTAGTAGAAAGAACGGGCCGCAGACAGGCTTCGAAGGCCTAACATAATAAAATTGGACAGGCTGTAGGCACTTTATAATTGGTTCCAGGGGTACACGGGCAGCAGTAGACAGGTCAGTGGAGGCCTTGTGGAAGGAGGGACCGCAGACAGGCTTCGAAGGCCTAACATAATAAAATTGGACAGGCTGTAGGCACTTTATAATTGGTTCCAGGGGTACACGGGCAGCAGTAGACAGGTCAGTGGAGGCCTAGTGGAAGGAGGGACCGCAGACAGGCTTCGAAGGCCTAACATAATAAATTGGGCTGGCTGTAGGCAATTTAAAATTGGTTCCAGGGGTACACGGGCAGCAGTGGTCTGGTCAGTGGAGGCCTAGTGGAAGGAGTGACCGCAGACAGGCTTCGAAGGCCTAACATAATAAAATTGGACAGGCTGTAGGCACTTTATAATTGGTTCCAGGGGTACACGGGCAGCAGTAGACAGGTCAGTGGAGGCCTAGTGGAAGGAGGGACTGCAGACAGGCTTCGAAGGCCTAACATAATAAAATTGGACAGGCTGTAGGCACTTTATGATTGGTTCCAGGGGTACACGGGCAGCAGTAGACAGGTCAGTGGAGACCTAGTGGAAGGAGGGACCGCAGACAGGCTTCGAAGGCCTAACATAATAAATTGGGCTGGCTGTAGGCAATTTAAAATTGGTTCCAGGGGTACACGGGCAGCAGTGGTCTGGTCAGTGGAGGCCTAGTGGAAGGAGGGACCGCAGACAGGCTTCGAAGGCCTAGCATAATAAAATTGGACAGGCTGTAGGCACTTTATAATTGGTTGCAGGGGTGAATGTGAGTCCTGGGAAGTGCTGCCATTCATGGGCTGGATGTGCTTTTCTTGAACTACTCATCCTGTGTGAGCCTTACTCTGGCTCTCTCACTTGGATCCACCCGAGGCAAGCTGCAAGCCCTGTATATTGAAAAGTATCTCAGAGGGAATTTGGAGGATACACGATCTAAAGCCATTTTAGTCTTTTATCAGGTGAGTGCATAAAATTGTGCACCCTTTAAAGACTATAATATTGTGTTTACGCACTTAGGGCGCCGCGATTTGTCTGTTCTTCTCTCCCAAACAGGGTTTTTTTGTATATTGAGGAATGGAAGGATGTCAGCGCATAGACTAAACATTGGTGGAAGTGTGAGAGATAACTGTGGAAGTGGTAGAGCAATGTTTGACGTGGGGGTGGGTGAACTCTCTTGTGGCCGGCGGTACAGGCCCAGGGCCCCTCATGTTACAACAGTGTGTCTGACGTTGGGTGCGCACCACCACCGCCAGAGACACTTTATTGTACTATGAGGGACCCAGTGGCAGTGCTGTCAACCAAAAGCGGGCACACCCACCTCTTCAGACAAACAGCACTCTCACGGGTGCTTGCGCCAAGTCGCGATACCACGGCCCCGTGTTGGGAGTTTGGCCATTTAGGGAGGTGTAAACATGTCGTATGCTGGACAATCAGCTGCAGCAAATTAAGGCATTAGAAAAGTAATTCACAGTAGTCCACAAGCAAGAGCTTTTCATAGGAAAGCTAGGTGTCGGCCGGGCAAGGTGGGGCAAAAGAATTCGAAATCCAGTTGAGGTTCATTTTAATGAATGTTAGATCATCAACATTTTGGGTAGTCAGACGAGTCCTTTTTTCGGTTAATATTGAACCTACAGCACTGAATACTCTTTCTGATAAGACACTAGCTGCCGGGCAAGCAAGCTCCTGCAATGCATATTCTGCCAATTCTGGCCAGGTGTCTAATTTTGATGCCCAGTAATCAAATGGGAATGACGGTTGAGGGAGAACATCGATAAGGGATGAAAAATAGTTTGTAACCATAGTGGACAAATGTTGTTTCCTGTCACTTTCAATTGATGCAGCAGTACCTGTCCTGTCTGCGGTCATAGCAAAATCACTCCACAAACTGGTCAGAAAACCCCTCTGTCCAACGCCACTTCTGATGTGTGCACCCCTAACACTCCTGGTCTGCTGCCCCCTGGAGCTCGTGTGAGAACGATCACGGGCGCTGTGTGCTGGGAATGCCTGAAGCAAACGGTCAACAAGAGTTGATTGTTTGGTTGCTAATATTAGTTCCAAGTTCTCATGTGGCATAATATTTTGCTATTTGCCTTTATAGCGAGGATCAAGGAGGCAGGCCAACCAGTAATCGTCATCGTTCATCATTTTAGTAATGCGTGTGTCCCTTTTGAGGATACGTAAGGCATAATCCGCCATGTGGGCCAAAGTTCCAGTTGTCAAATCTGCAGTTGTGATTGGTTGAGGGACAGTTTCAGGCAAATCTACGTCACTTGTGTCCCTCAAAAAACCAGAACCCGGCCTTGCCACGCAACCAATTTCCAGTGCCCCCGGGAAAGCTTCCTCATTAAAAATATACTCATCCCCATCATCCTCCTCGTCCTCCACCTCCTCTTCGCCCGCTAACTCGTCCTGTACACTGCCCTGACCAGACAATGGCTGACTGTCATCAAGGCTTTCCTCTTCCTCTGGTGCAGACGCCTGATCCTTTATGTGCGTCAAACTTTGCATCAGCAGACACATTAGGGGGATGCTCATGCTTATTATGGCGTTGTCTGCACTAACCAGCCGTGTGCATTCCTCAAAACACTGAAGGACTTGACACATGTCTTGTATCTTCGACCACTGCACACCTGACAACTCCATGTCTGCCATCCTACTGCCTGCCCATGTATGTGTATCCTCCCACAAAAACATAACAGCCCGCCTCTGTTGGCACAGTCTCTGAAGCATGTGCAGTGTTGAGTTCCACCTTGTTGCAACGTCTATGATTAGGCGATGCTGGGGAAGGTTCAAAGACCGCTGATAGGTCTGCATACGGCTGGAGTGTACAGGCGAACGGCGGATATGTGAGCAAAGTCCACGCACTTTGAGGAGCAGGTTGGAGAACCCAGGATAAGTTTTCAATAAGCACTGCACCACCAGGTTTAAGGTGTGAGCCAGGCAAGGAATGTGTTTCAGTTGGGAAAGGGAGATGGCAGCCATGAAATTCCTTCCGTTATCACTCACTACCTTGCCTGCCTCAAGATCTACTGTGCCCAGCCACGACTGCGTTTCTTGCTGCAAGAACTCGGACAGAACTTCCGCGGTGTGTCTGTTGTCGCCCAAACACTTCATAGCCAATACAGCCTGCTGACGCTTGCCAGTAGCTGGCCCATAATGGGACAACTGGTGTGCAACAGTGTCAGCTGCCGATGGAGTGGTTGGGCGACTGTGGTCTGTGGAAGAGCTCTCGCTTCTGCAGGAGGACGAGGAGGAGGGGGTGCGAACGCCTACAGCCAACTGTTTCCTAGACCGTGGGCTAGGCACAACTGTCCCGAAATTGATGTCCCCTGTGGACCCTGCATCCACCACATTCACCCAGTGTGCCGTGATGGACACGTAACGTCCCTGGCCATGCCTACTGGTCCATGCATCTGTAGTCACGTGCACCTTTGTACTCACAGATTGCCTGAGTGCATGGATGATGCGCTGTTTAACATGCTGGTGCAGGGCTGGGATGGCTTTTCTGGAAAAAAAGTGTCGACTGGGTAGCTCGTAGCGTGGTTCAGCGTACTCCATCAGGGCTTTGAAAGCTTCGCTTTCAACTAACCGGTAGGGCATCATCTCTAACGAGATTAGTCTAGCTATGTGGGCGTTAAAACCCTGTGTACGCGGATGCGAGGATAAGTACTTCCTTTTTCTAACCAGAGTCTCATGTAGGGTGAGCTGGACTGGAGAGCTGGAGATCGTGGAACTAGCGGGGGTGCCGGTGGACATGGCAGACTGAGAGACGGTTGGAGACGGTATTGTTTCCACCGGTGCCCTAGATGCAGTATTTCCTCCTACAAAACTGGTGATTCCCTGACCCTGACTGCTTTGGGCTGGCAAAGAAACCTGCACAGATACTGCCGGTGGTGCGGAAAATGGTGGCCTTACAGTGACGGAAGGGATGTTGCGTTGCTGACTAGCTTCATTGGCCGAGGGTGCTACAACCTTAAGGGACGTTTGGTAGTTAGTCCAGGCTTGCAAATGCATGGTGGTTAAATGTCTATGCATGCAACTTGTATTGAGACTTTTCAGATTCTGACCTCTGCTTAAGCTAGTTGAACATTTTTGACAGATAACTTTGCGCTGATCAATTGGATGTTGTTTAAAAAAATGCCAGACTGCACTCTTCCTAGCATCGGATCCCTTTTCAGGAATTGCAGACTGAGCTTTAACCGGATGGCCACGCTGTCCTCCAACAGGTTTTGGCTTTGCCACGCGTTTTGGGCCAGATACGGGCCCGGCAGATGGAACCTGTTGCGATGTTGATGCCTGCTGCGGCCCCTCCTCCACCTCCGCTTCAGAACTACTGCCGCCTGCACCCTGTTCCCCCAATGGCTGCCAATCGGGGTCAACAACTGGGTCATCTATAACCTCCTCTTCTAGCTCGTGTGCAACTTCGTCTGTGTCACCATGTTGGTCGGTGGTATAGCGTTCGTGACGGGGCAACATAGTCTCATCAGGGTCTGATTGTGGATCAGTACCCTGAGAGGGCAATGTTGTGGTCTGAGTCAAAGGACCAGCATAGTAGTCTGGCTGTGGCTGTGCATCAGTGCACTCCATGTCAGAATCTACTTGTAATGGGCAGGGCCTGTTAACTGTTTCACTTTCTAAGCCAGGGACGGTATGTGTAAAGAGCTCCATGGAGTAACCCGTTGTGTCGCCTGCTGCATCCTTCTCTCTTGTTGTTGTTTTTGCTGAAGAGGACAAGGAAGCGACTTGTCCCTGACCGTGAACATCCACAAACGACGCGCTGCTTTTACATTTACCAGTTTCAAAAGAGGAGGCAAAAGAGCTAGAGGCTGAGTCAGCAAGGTAAGCCAAAACTTGCTGTTGCTGCTCCGGCTTTAAAAGCGGTTTTCCTACTCCCAGAAAAGAGAGCGTTCAAGGCCTTGTGTAGCCAGACGACGAACCTGGCTCCACAGCTCCAGACTTAGGTGGAATATTTTTTTTCCCACGACCACCTGATGCTCCACTACCACTACCATCATTACCAGCTGACAATGAACGCCCACGGCCACGACCTCTTGCACCAGACTTCCTCATTGTTTTAAAAACTTAACCAAAGTAACTTTATTTGTTGCTGTCAAACAACTTACACGGTGAGCTATAACTTCAGTATGATTTCGATATCCCTTTACAGGTTGGTGAGACCGCAAGGAAAATCAGGCACAATGTTACACACTCTGTTTTCTGTGGCACCAAATCACAGAGATGCCACACACGCAGGACTGTCACTCAAGCACAAATGTCAATATTAATCTCCCTTTTTTTTTTTTTCAGGGAGACTTTAGAAACAAAATAAAATAAAATGATTTTTTCAGGAAGAATTTAGAAACCAGATAAAATAAAATGATTTTTTCAGGGAGAATTTAGAAACCAAAAGAAAAAAAAAATAGGCTTTCTATGGCCCACTGAGTGAGAGATGGCACACACAGGAGTCAGGAGTGGCACACAAGCCCAGAGGCCAATATTTATCTCCCACTGATTGATTTATTGATTTTTTCAGGTAGAATTTACAACCCAAATCAACCAAAAAAATAAATAGGCTTTCTGTGGCCCACTATTTGAGAGAGAGAGATGGCACACCCAGGAGTCAAGACTGGCACACAAGCAGAAAGGGCAATATTAATCTCCCACTGATTTTTTTTTTTTTTTCAGGGAGACTTTAGAAACAAAATAAAATAAAATTATTTTTTCAGGAAGAATTTAGAAACCAAATAAAATAAAATGATTTTTTCAGGGAGAATTTAGAACCCAAATCAACCAAAAAAATAAATAGGCTTTCTATGGCCCACTGAGTGAGAGATGGCACACACAGGAGTCAGGAGTGGCACACAAGCCCAGAGGCCAATATTTATCTCCCACTGATTGATTTATTGATTTTTTCAGGTAGAATTTAGAACCCAAATCAACCAAAAAAATAAATAGGCTTTCTATGGCCCACTGAGTGAGAGATGGCACACACAGGGATGGCACTCTAGCAGAAATGCCAATCTTAATCTCCCCCCCCCAAAAAAAAAAAAAAACAGGGACTGTCCTTCAATTACTATCTCCCTGCAGTAATCTCAGCCAGGTATGGCAGGCAGCAATAAGGAGTGGACTGATGCACAAATTAAATAAAAAGTGTGGACAAACAAAAAAGATAGCTGTGCAGAAAGGAAGGAACAAGAGGATTTGTGCTTTGAAAAAAGCAGTTGGTTTGCACAGCGGCGTACACACAGCAATGCAGCTATCAGGGAGCCTTCTAGGGCAGCCCAATGAGCTACAGCGCTGAGAAAAAAAAAATTTAGCTTCCACTATCCCTGCACACCGAAGGTGGTGTTGGACAGTGCAAATCGCTACAGCACAAGCGGTTTGGGGGTTAATGGACCCTGCCTAACGCTATCCCTACTTCTGACGAAGCGGCAGCAACCTCTCCCTAGGCTCAGATCAGCAGCAGTAAGATGGCGGTCGGCGGGAACGCCCCTTTATAGCCCCTGTGACGCCGCAGACAGTAAGCCAATCACTGCAATGCCCTTCTCTAAGATGGTGGGGACCAGGACCTATGTCATCACGCTGCCCACACTCTGCGTTCACCTTCATTGGCTGAGAAATGGCGCTTTTAGCATCATTGAAACGCGACTTTGGCGCGAAAGTCGCGTACCGCATGGCCGACCCCACACAGGGGTCGGGTCGGGTTTCATGAAACCCGACTTTGACAAAAGTCGGCGACTTTTGAAAATGAACGACCCGTTTCGCTAAACCCTAGTTACAAGTGATCACATCGCTGGATCGGCGTCACACACGCCGATCCAGCGATGACAGCGGGTGATCAGCGACCAAAAAAAGGTCCTGATCATTCTCCAACGACCAACGATCTCCCAGAAGGGGCCTGATCGTTGGTCGCTGTCACACATAACGAGATCGTTAGGGGGATCGTTGCTACGTCACAAAAAGAGTGACGTTGCAACGATATCCTTAACGATATCGTTATGTGTGAAGGTACCTTAAGCGTGAGACTTTGGGAATCTCATTAACTATGTGACTACTGGGAAATCGTTCAATTTTTGTGACAAAACTACGTTAAAAAAAAAATGCCACAAAAACACAATATGTGAATAGACCCTGAGGTCACGTGCAGATGCTGGGTGACTTTTTTACCTCAGTATTTGTAAGCCGAAACCAGGAGTGGGTGATAAATACAAAAGTAGTATAAGAAATAATAATCAAAACCTGTTGAATAGGATTACCAGAAGAATGAGGTTTCAAGGCCAAAAATAGCTTACAATTATTTCTGAAGCTCAGGAACTTAGTTCTGTCACCAAAAAACAAATCAGGAATCGGAATTCTTGGTTCTAGCATCGATTTCTGATCAATAGTATCTTGAATCTTTTGTACATTTACAACGAGATTATCCATTGAGGAGCACAGAGCCTGAATATCCATGTCCACAGCTGTGTCCTGAAGCACTCTAATGTCTAGGGGAAAAAAAAGACTGAAGACAGAGCTAAGAAAAAAAAATGATGTCAGGATTTCTTTTTTCCCTCTATTGGGAATCATTGGTGTGGCTCCTTGTACTGTTATGGCTGGCAATCAGGCAACACAGCGTGCAGTAATCAGCGCACATACAGAGATCTGGCAATAACCAAAAACAATAGGACGAGCTCTGAGACGTGGAATCTCTGTAGACTGCAGTACCTGATCTATCCTCACACAACTATAAGCAGCAGTGGATTGCGCCTATCACTACCTATGCAACTCGGCACTGCCTGAGGAGCTAACTAGCCTGAAGATAGAAATACAAGCCTGACTTACCTCAGATAAATACCCCAAAGGAATAGGCAGCCCCCCACATATAATGACTGTTAGCAAGATGAAAAGACAAACGTAGGAATGAAATAGATTCAGCAAAGTGAGGCCCGATATTCTAGACAGAGCGAGGATAGCAAAGAGAACTATGCAGTCTACAAAAAACCCTAAAACGAAAACCACGCAAAGGGGCAAAAAGACCCACCGTGCCGAACTAACAGCACGGCGGTGCACCCTTTGCTTCTCAGAGCTTCCAGCAAAAGTTAATAGGAAGCTGGACAGAAAAAACAGAAAACAAACTAGAAGCACTTATCTAGCAGAGCAGCAGGCCCAAGGAAAGATGCAGTAGCTCAGATCCAACACTGGAACATTGACAAGGAGCAAGGAAGACAGACTCAGGTGGAGCTAAATAGCAAGGCAGCCAACGAGCTCACCAAAACACCTGAGGGAGGAAGCCCAGAGACTGCAATACCACTTGTGACCACAGAAGTGAACTCAGCCACAGAATTCACAACATGTAGCATCATGTGCAGTCATTATACAGTATGGAGCATCATGTGCAGTCATTATACAGTATGGAGCATCATGTGCAGTCATTATACAGTATGGAGCATCATGTGCAGCCAGTATACAGAATGTAGCATCATGTGCAGTCATTATACAGTATGGAGCATCATGTGCGGTCATTATACAGTATGGAGCATCATGTGCAGTCATTATACAGTATGGAGCATCATGTGCAGCCAGTATACAGTATGTAGCATCATGTGCAGTCATTATACAGTATGGAGCATCATGTGCGGCCATTATACAGTATGGAGCATCATGTGCGGCCATTATACAGTATGGAGCATCATGTGCGGCCATTATACAGTATGGAGCATCATGTGCGGCCATTATACAGTATGGAGCATCATGTGCGGCCATTATACAGTATGGAGCATCATGTGCGGTCATTATACAGTATAGAGCATCATGTGCGGTCATTATACAGTATGGAGCATCATGTGCGGTCATTATACAGTATGGAGCATGATGTGCGGTCATTATACAGTATGGAGCATCATGTGCAGTCATTATACAGTATGTAGCATCATGTGCAGTCATTATACAGTATGTAGCATCATGTGCAGTCATTATACAGTATGGAGCATCATGTGCAGTCATTATACAGTATGGAGCATCATGTGCAGCCAGTATACAGTATGTAGCATCATGTGCAGTCATTATACAGTATGGAGCATCATGTGCGGTCATTATACAGTATGGAGCATCATGTGCAGTCATTATACAGTATGGAGCATCATGTGCAGCCAGTATACAGTATGTAGCATCATGTGCAGTCATTATACAGTATGGAGCATCATGTGCGGTCATTATACAGTATGGAGCATCATGTGCGGCCATTATACAGTATGGAGCATCATGTGCGGCCATTATACAGTATGGAGCATCATGTGCGGCCATTATACAGTATGGAGCATCATGTGCGGCCATTATACAGTATGGAGCATCATGTGCGGCCATTATACAGTATGAAGCATCATGTGCGGTCATTATACAGTATAGAGCATCATGTGCGGTCATTATACAGTATGGAGCATCATGTGCGGTCATTATACAGTATGGAGCATGATGTGCGGTCATTATACAGTATGGAGCATCATGTGCGGCCATTATACAGTATGGAGCATCATGTGCGGTCATTATACAGTATGGAGCATCATGTGGGGTCATTATACAGTATGGAGCATCATGTGGGGTCATTATACAGTTTGGAGCATCATGTGTGGCCATTATACAGTATGGAGCATCATGTGCAGTCATTATACAGTATGGAGCATCACGTGGGGTCATTATACAGTATGGAGCATCATGTGCGGTCATTATACAGTATGGAGCATCATGTGCGGTCATTATACAGTATGGAGCATCATGTGCGGCCATTATACAGTATAGAGCATCATGTGCTGTCATTATACAGTATGGAGCATCATGTGCGGCCATTATACAGTATGCAGCATCATGTGCGGTCATTATGCAGTATAGAGCATCATGTGTGGTCATTATACAGTATGGAGCATCATGTGCGGTCATTATACAGTATGGAGCATCATGTGCGGCCATTATACAGTATAGAGCATCATGTGCTGTCATTATACAGTATGGAGCATCATGTGCGGCCATTATACAGTATGCAGCATCATGTGCGGTCATTATACAGTATAGAGCATCATGTGCGGTCATTATACAGTATGGAGCATCATGTGCGGTCATTATACAGTATGGAGCATCATGTGCGGTCATTATACAGTATGGATAATCTTATAACTGTGCCCCTGCTGTGTACTGTGTAATGGCTGTGTCTGACCATGCAGAAACATGGTCTGATCATACCACAGCTCCTGGGCGGGGGATGGCGCAAAAGAGTATATAGACATTACAGCACGGGAAAACAACATTTATTATTATTCTAAGATCTATTGAATAAAATGTACTTTGTTCATTGAACAATCCCTTTAAGTTCTTGGGACAAAATAATAAATAATAATGGTTCCATTAACTTAAAAAAAAACCTGAAACAACACTTATCCTAGTGCTGCCCTGCATGACCTCATATCTAGCAACAAGCTTCGATTAGGTTATGTCTAGATAGCTTTATGATAAATAATTTCCCAAAATATCTTTATAGTTGTCGGCGCTTAGTTTGTACAACTTCAGTTATCCAAATCGATGTCTTCATCCATCACATAAAACTATTATATACCAATATAGAAAATAAGTTCCTAAGCTCCTCCTAGTGGTGGCTGCAAGAAGACAAAATTCAGTCATTTATATTTAAAGGGGTTGTCTAGAATAACATATAAAGAGTGATAAACTATCCTGAGTATAGGTCATCAATATCAGATCAGTCTTGGTCCGATACTCGCACCCCCACTGAGCAGCTTTTTTCAGCTCCAGCTCTGGCAGGATGTCAACAGAAACAGTGTACAGACCAGGAGCAGCATAGCTCCTCTCACTGTGTAGTGGCCACTTCTGGGTACTGCAGCTCAGTTCCTATTCACTTCAATAGGATCTGTGCTGAAATTCTTATCGACAGCTATTACACAGTAAATGGAGCTGCTCCGTTACATTGTACATCTCAAAACAGCTGATCAGTGGGGGTGTCAGGTGTCGGAACAACATTGATCTGACAGTGATGACCTATTCCAAGGGTGCAGTGAGAAGACAGTATAAATCAGAGCGGGATCGGAGCGGAGTGCATGGACTGGCCGGCGGATCTACTGACCCGTGCATAACAGCTGCATAGGAAAACATGAAACTGTCACACTCGTGTAGAGAGTGTGATCTGATCTCACTGCGATTTATATGGCCTCTGACTGTGCCCTATGGATAGGTCCTCAGAATCCAAAACATGGAAAACCCCTTTAAGGCTACGTTCACATTTGCGGCTTTGGACGCAGCGGCGTCGCCGCAAAACAACGACGCGTCATGCTTCCCTATCTTTAACATTGGGGACGCATGTGAGTTCGTTTTCATGCGTTTCGGTGCGTTTTGCGACGCATGCGTCCTTTCGACGCACCTGGCAGTGCATTGCAAACGCAACATGTTGCATTTTTTCTGCGTCCAAAATTTTTAAAAAACGCTTGCGTCGCACTTGCGTTGTGTTTGCGTCGTCGAAGCTTCAAAACCTCCATTGAAGTGTATTGGCAACGCAGAAGACGCAAGTACTTGCGTTGTTGTGCGTTGCAGGACGCATGCGTTCTTTACTTTAAAAAAAAAAAATGAAAAAATGTAAAAAAAAAAAACAGTACATACTCACATTCTGATGTCTGTCACGTCCCCCGGCGTCCACAGGGTTAAAACTGCTTTCGGTAGGAGCGCTGCTAATGCACGCGCTCCGGCCGAGAGCTTCCCTGCACTGACTGTCAGCGCCGGCAGAAAAGCAGAGCACAGCGGTGACGTCACCGCTGTGCTCTGCTTTACGGCCGGCGCTGACAGTCAGTGCGGGAAGCTGACGGCGGGGGACGTGACAGACATCAGAATGTGAGTATGTACTGTTTTTTTTTTTTAACTTTTACAATGGTAACCAGGGTAAATATCGGGTTACTAAGCGCGGCCCTGCGTTTAGTAACCCGATATTTACCCTGGTTACAAGTAGGGTTGAGCGACCTTGACCTTTTTAGAGTCGAGCCGTGTTTCGCGAAACCCGACTATCTTAGAAGTCGAGTCGAGTGGAATCGGCCGATTATCGCGAAAAGTCGGGTATCGACACGAAACCCAATGCAAGTCAATGGGGGAGCATAGTCGGCAGTGAGTGGAGGCCAGGAAAACACCTACACTGCCCATTTTAATGGCAAAAACATCCATTCTTGTTACAGAAGCTTGTCAATCGTAATTTACCTTATAATAATTGGAAGGCATTTGAAATTGGGGGTCATTTGGCTAAAGTTGTGGGGGGTAGGGCTGGTTCAAGTAATTAGTGGGCCCAGGAAATCTGGACCACGTCACGGCAGTGGAGCAGGGAGAGGTAAGTATTTCAACTTTGCAAGTGCTGTGATCCTGAGCAAGCAGGGGGGGCCCACTCGTTGGCATTGGCACTGGCACAGGGCCCCTCAAAGTACAGCGGTGTGTTTGCACGGCGGGGGCGCCTCCCACCGGCAGCAACACTTTTGCATACTATGAGAGGCCCTGTGCCAGTGATGTCGCCAACTAGTATTCCTCCCCCCACCTGATGAAGGAACCTGCACTTTCATCTGCACCTTCCTCTTTGTCCCCGTGTAAGGTGGTATGGTATGCGGGAAGAGGAACCTGACTTTCAGCAGGGTCACAATCTTGTTGTGTAGCGTGCACGGGGAATGTTGCGTTATGGGTCAATGTACCAGCAGACTCATCTATCACTGGCTGGGCAATGGGCAGGATGAGGAGGAAACACAGATATAGGCCCAAAGAATAAAGTTGGCAAAATGCAGTTCAAAATTGGTAACACAGGACTAACCAGGGGGCATTGCAGTGGAGGACAACTGGAATGAGAGGCTGACACAGAGAGTAGGCCCAAATCAGTAAGTAGTCGAAATGCAGTTCAAAATTGGCAACCGTAGTAAACAGGCGGCACAGCTTTGTTCAGTGGAGGAGAACAGCAAGGAGTGGCAGACACCGATAGTAGGCCCCAACCCAACTAGTAGGCCAAATGCAGTCTAATATTAACAACTACTTAACGAGAGCCTGAAAATGGAATTTCAGGACAGGAAACCAGGAGAACTGCAAGGAGCGGCAGACACTGTTAGTAGGCCCCAAACCAACTAGTACGCCAAATGCAGTTGTTCCATTTAACCACTATTTAACAAGAGCCTGAAGATAGAAGCTCAGGAAAGGCAACCTGGAGAACACCTTGGAGTGGAAGACACCGTCTCCACACCCCATACCCAATTTGTAGGCCTAATGCAATGTAGTTTCCAACAACTACTAAACGAGAGCATTAAGATTGAAGCAATGGAGAGGAAACCTGGAGAACACCTTGGAGTGGAACACACCGTCTCCACACCCCATACCCAATTTGTAGGCCTAATGCAGTGTAGTTTGCAACAACTACTAAACGAGAGTAGGAAGATCGAAGCAATGTGGACGAAACCTGGGGCACACCTTGGGGCGGCAGACACCGTTAGTAGGCCCTACCAAAGTTGTAGCCCCAATGCAGTTTTAAAATTCCTAGAGGCTGAAAACAAGACTATTGACGCTCAGCTTTTTTCAAAGGAACACAGCTGTATTGAGTGGCGCAGACAGACACAGGTAGTAGGCCTTAAACCAAAAATGTGGCTCACTGCAGCTTAAAAAAGGTTACAGGGGTACACAGGCAGCATTGCTCTGGGCAGTGGAGGGCAATTTCAATAGTGGACCGCAGACAGACTTTGTACGCCTACTATTAAAAAAGGATGCTCTATGCAATTAAAAATAGGTTCCAGGGGTACACGGGCAGCAGTGGTCTGGTCAGTGGAGGAGTAGTAGAAAGAACGGGCTGCAGACAGGCTTCGAAGGCCTAACATAAAAAAATATTGGGCTGTAGGCACTTTTAAATAGGTTCCAGGGGTACACAGGCAGCAGTGGTCTGGTCAGTGTAGGAGTAGTAGAAAGAACGGGCCGCAGACAGGCTTCGAAGGCCTAACATAAAAAAATATTGGGCTGTAGGCACTTTTAAATAGGTTCCAGGGGTACACGGGCAGCAGTGGTCTGGTCAGTGTAGGAGTAGTAGAAAGAACGGGCCGCAGACAGGCTTCGAAGGCCTAACATAAAAAAAATTGGGCTGTAGGCACTTTAACATTGGTTCCAGGGGTACACGGGCAGCAGTAGACTGGTCAGTGTAGTAGTAGTAGAAAGAACGGGCTGCAGACAGGCTTCGAAGGCCTAACATAAAAAAAATTGGGCTGTAGGCACTTTTAAATAGGTTCCAGGGGTACACGGGCAGCAGTGGTCTGGTCAGTGTAGGAGTAGTAGAAAGAACGGGCCGCAGACAGGCTTCGAAGGCCTAACATAAAAAAATATTGGGCTGTAGGCACTTTTAAATAGGTTCCAGGGGTACACGGGCAGCAGTGGTTTGGTCAGTGTAGGAGTAGTAGAAAGAACGGGCCGCAGACAGGCTTCGAAGGCCTAACATAATAAAATTGGACAGGCTGTAGGCACTTTATAATTGGTTCCAGGGGTACACGGGCAGCAGTAGACAGGTCAGTGGAGGCCTTGTGGAAGGAGGGACCGCAGACAGGCTTCGAAGGCCTAACATAATAAAATTGGACAGGCTGTAGGCACTTTATAATTGGTTCCAGGGGTACACGGGCAGCAGTAGACAGGTCAGTGGAGGCCTAGTGGAAGGAGGGACCGCAGACAGGCTTCGAAGGCCTAACATAATAAATTGGGCTGGCTGTAGGCAATTTAAAATTGGTTCCAGGGGTACACGGGCAGCAGTGGTCTGGTCAGTGGAGGCCTAGTGGAAGGAGTGACCGCAGACAGGCTTCGAAGGCCTAACATAATAAAATTGGACAGGCTGTAGGCACTTTATAATTGGTTCCAGGGGTACACGGGCAGCAGTAGACAGGTCAGTGGAGGCCTAGTGGAAGGAGGGACTGCAGACAGGCTTCGAAGGCCTAACATAATAAAATTGGACAGGCTGTAGGCACTTTATGATTGGTTCCAGGGGTACACGGGCAGCAGTAGACAGGTCAGTGGAGGCCTAGTGGAAGGAGGGACCGCAGACAGGCTTCGAAGGCCTAACATAATAAATTGGGCTGGCTGTAGGCAATTTAAAATTGGTTCCAGGGGTACACGGGCAGCAGTGGTCTGGTCAGTGGAGGCCTAGTGGAAGGAGGGACCGCAGACAGGCTTCGAAGGCCTAGCATAATAAAATTGGACAGGCTGTAGGCACTTTATAATTGGTTGCAGGGGTGAATGTGAGTCCTGGGAAGTGCTGCCATTCATGGGCTGGATGTGCTTTTCTTGAACTACTCATCCTGTGTGAGCCTTACTCTGGCTCTCTCACTTGGATCCACCCGAGGCAAGCTGCAAGCCCTGTATATTGAAAAGTATCTCAGAGGGAATTTGGAGGATACACGATCTAAAGCCATTTTAGTCTTTTATCAGGTGAGTGCATAAAATTGTGCACCCTTTAAAGACTATAATATTGTGTTTACGCACTTAGGGCGCCGCGATTTGTCTGTTCTTCTCTCCCAAACAGGGTTTTTTTGTATATTGAGGAATGGAAGGATGTCAGCGCATAGACTAAACATTGGTGGAAGTGTGAGAGATAACTGTGGAAGTGGTAGAGCAATGTTTGACGTGGGGGTGGGTGAACTCTCTTGTGGCCGGCGGTACAGGCCCAGGGCCCCTCATGTTACAACAGTGTGTCTGACGTTGGGTGCGCACCACCACCGCCAGAGACACTTTATTGTACTATGAGGGACCCAGTGGCAGTGCTGTCAACCAAAAGCGGGCACACCCACCTCTTCAGACAAACAGCACTCTCACGGGTGCTTGCGCCAAGTCGCGATACCACGGCCCCGTGTTGGGAGTTTGGCCATTTAGGGAGGTGTAAACATGTCGTATGCTGGACAATCAGCTGCAGCAAATTAAGGCATTAGAAAAGTAATTCACAGTAGTCCACAAGCAAGAGCTTTTCATAGGAAAGCTAGGTGTCGGCCGGGCAAGGTGGGGCAAAAGAATTCGAAATCCAGTTGAGGTTCATTTTAATGAATGTTAGATCATCAACATTTTGGGTAGTCAGACGAGTCCTTTTTTCGGTTAATATTGAACCTACAGCACTGAATACTCTTTCTGATAAGACACTAGCTGCCGGGCAAGCAAGCTCCTGCAATGCATATTCTGCCAATTCTGGCCAGGTGTCTAATTTTGATGCCCAGTAATCAAATGGGAATGACGGTTGAGGGAGAACATCGATAAGGGATGAAAAATAGTTTGTAACCATAGTGGACAAATGTTGTTTCCTGTCACTTTCAATTGATGCAGCAGTACCTGTCCTGTCTGCGGTCATAGCAAAATCACTCCACAAACTGGTCAGAAAACCCCTCTGTCCAACGCCACTTCTGATGTGTGCACCCCTAACACTCCTGGTCTGCTGCCCCCTGGAGCTCGTGTGAGAACGATCACGGGCGCTGTGTGCTGGGAATGCCTGAAGCAAACGGTCAACAAGAGTTGATTGTTTGGTTGCTAATATTAGTTCCAAGTTCTCATGTGGCATAATATTTTGCTATTTGCCTTTATAGCGAGGATCAAGGAGGCAGGCCAACCAGTAATCGTCATCGTTCATCATTTTAGTAATGCGTGTGTCCCTTTTGAGGATACGTAAGGCATAATCCGCCATGTGGGCCAAAGTTCCAGTTGTCAAATCTGCAGTTGTGATTGGTTGAGGGACAGTTTCAGGCAAATCTACGTCACTTGTGTCCCTCAAAAAACCAGAACCCGGCCTTGCCACGCAACCAATTTCCAGTGCCCCCGGGAAAGCTTCCTCATTAAAAATATACTCATCCCCATCATCCTCCTCGTCCTCCACCTCCTCTTCGCCCGCTAACTCGTCCTGTACACTGCCCTGACCAGACAATGGCTGACTGTCATCAAGGCTTTCCTCTTCCTCTGGTGCAGACGCCTGATCCTTTATGTGCGTCAAACTTTGCATCAGCAGACACATTAGGGGGATGCTCATGCTTATTATGGCGTTGTCTGCACTAACCAGCCGTGTGCATTCCTCAAAACACTGAAGGACTTGACACATGTCTTGTATCTTCGACCACTGCACACCTGACAACTCCATGTCTGCCATCCTACTGCCTGCCCGTGTATGTGTATCCTCCCACAAAAACATAACAGCCCGCCTCTGTTGGCACAGTCTCTGAAGCATGTGCAGTGTTGAGTTCCACCTTGTTGCAACGTCTATGATTAGGCGATGCTGGGGAAGGTTCAAAGACCGCTGATAGGTCTGCATACGGCTGGAGTGTACAGGCGAACGGCGGATATGTGAGCAAAGTCCACGCACTTTGAGGAGCAGGTTGGAGAACCCAGGATAAGTTTTCAATAAGCACTGCACCACCAGGTTTAAGGTGTGAGCCAGGCAAGGAATGTGTTTCAGTTGGGAAAGGGAGATGGCAGCCATGAAATTCCTTCCGTTATCACTCACTACCTTGCCTGCCTCAAGATCTACTGTGCCCAGCCACGACTGCGTTTCTTGCTGCAAGAACTCGGACAGAACTTCCGCGGTGTGTCTGTTGTCGCCCAAACACTTCATAGCCAATACAGCCTGCTGACGCTTGCCAGTAGCTGGCCCATAATGGGACAACTGGTGTGCAACAGTGTCAGCTGCCGATGGAGTGGTTGGGCGACTGTGGTCTGTGGAAGAGCTCTCGCTTCTGCAGGAGGACGAGGAGGAGGGGGTGCGAACGCCTACAGCCAACTGTTTCCTAGACCGTGGGCTAGGCACAACTGTCCCGAAATTGATGTCCCCTGTGGACCCTGCATCCACCACATTCACCCAGTGTGCCGTGATGGACACGTAACGTCCCTGGCCATGCCTACTGGTCCATGCATCTGTAGTCACGTGCACCTTTGTACTCACAGATTGCCTGAGTGCATGGATGATGCGCTGTTTAACATGCTGGTGCAGGGCTGGGATGGCTTTTCTGGAAAAAAAGTGTCGACTGGGTAGCTCGTAGCGTGGTTCAGCGTACTCCATCAGGGCTTTGAAAGCTTCGCTTTCAACTAACCGGTAGGGCATCATCTCTAACGAGATTAGTCTAGCTATGTGGGCGTTAAAACCCTGTGTACGCGGATGCGAGGATAAGTACTTCCTTTTTCTAACCAGAGTCTCATGTAGGGTGAGCTGGACTGGAGAGCTGGAGATCGTGGAACTAGCGGGGGTGCCGGTGGACATGGCAGACTGAGAGACGGTTGGAGACGGTATTGTTTCCACCGGTGCCCTAGATGCAGTATTTCCTCCTACAAAACTGGTGATTCCCTGACCCTGACTGCTTTGGGCTGGCAAAGAAACCTGCACAGATACTGCCGGTGGTGCGGAAAATGGTGGCCTTACAGTGACGGAAGGGATGTTGCGTTGCTGACTAGCTTCATTGGCCGAGGGTGCTACAACCTTAAGGGACGTTTGGTAGTTAGTCCAGGCTTGCAAATGCATGGTGGTTAAATGTCTATGCATGCAACTTGTATTGAGACTTTTCAGATTCTGACCTCTGCTTAAGCTAGTTGAACATTTTTGACAGATAACTTTGCGCTGATCAATTGGATGTTGTTTAAAAAAATGCCAGACTGCACTCTTCCTAGCATCGGATCCCTTTTCAGGAATTGCAGACTGAGCTTTAACCGGATGGCCACGCTGTCCTCCAACAGGTTTTGGCTTTGCCACGCGTTTTGGGCCAGATACGGGCCCGGCAGATGGAACCTGTTGCGATGTTGATGCCTGCTGCGGCCCCTCCTCCACCTCCGCTTCAGAACTACTGCCGCCTGCACCCTGTTCCCCCAATGGCTGCCAATCGGGGTCAACAACTGGGTCATCTATAACCTCCTCTTCTAGCTCGTGTGCAACTTCGTCTGTGTCACCATGTTGGTCGGTGGTATAGCGTTCGTGACGGGGCAACATAGTCTCATCAGGGTCTGATTGTGGATCAGTACCCTGAGAGGGCAATGTTGTGGTCTGAGTCAAAGGACCAGCATAGTAGTCTGGCTGTGGCTGTGCATCAGTGCACTCCATGTCAGAATCTACTTGTAATGGGCAGGGCCTGTTAACTGTTTCACTTTCTAAGCCAGGGACGGTATGTGTAAAGAGCTCCATGGAGTAACCCGTTGTGTCGCCTGCTGCATCCTTCTCTCTTGTTGTTGTTTTTGCTGAAGAGGACAAGGAAGCGACTTGTCCCTGACCGTGAACATCCACAAACGACGCGCTGCTTTTACATTTACCAGTTTCAAAAGAGGAGGCAAAAGAGCTAGAGGCTGAGTCAGCAAGGTAAGCCAAAACTTGCTGTTGCTGCTCCGGCTTTAAAAGCGGTTTTCCTACTCCCAGAAAAGAGAGCGTTCAAGGCCTTGTGTAGCCAGACGACGAACCTGGCTCCACAGCTCCAGACTTAGGTGGAATATTTTTTTTCCCACGACCACCTGATGCTCCACTACCACTACCATCATTACCAGCTGACAATGAACGCCCACGGCCACGACCTCTTGCACCAGACTTCCTCATTGTTTTAAAAACTTAACCAAAGTAACTTTATTTGTTGCTGTCAAACAACTTACACGGTGAGCTATAACTTCAGTATGATTTCGATATCCCTTTACAGGTTGGTGAGACCGCAAGGAAAATCAGGCACAATGTTACACACTCTGTTTTCTGTGGCACCAAATCACAGAGATGCCACACACGCAGGACTGTCACTCAAGCACAAATGTCAATATTAATCTCCCTTTTTTTTTTTTTCAGGGAGACTTTAGAAACAAAATAAAATAAAATGATTTTTTCAGGAAGAATTTAGAAACCAGATAAAATAAAATGATTTTTTCAGGGAGAATTTAGAAACCAAAAGAAAAAAAAAATAGGCTTTCTATGGCCCACTGAGTGAGAGATGGCACACACAGGAGTCAGGAGTGGCACACAAGCCCAGAGGCCAATATTTATCTCCCACTGATTGATTTATTGATTTTTTCAGGTAGAATTTACAACCCAAATCAACCAAAAAAATAAATAGGCTTTCTGTGGCCCACTATTTGAGAGAGAGAGATGGCACACCCAGGAGTCAAGACTGGCACACAAGCAGAAAGGGCAATATTAATCTCCCACTGATTTTTTTTTTTTTTTCAGGGAGACTTTAGAAACAAAATAAAATAAAATTATTTTTTCAGGAAGAATTTAGAAACCAAATAAAATAAAATGATTTTTTCAGGGAGAATTTAGAACCCAAATCAACCAAAAAAATAAATAGGCTTTCTATGGCCCACTGAGTGAGAGATGGCACACACAGGAGTCAGGAGTGGCACACAAGCCCAGAGGCCAATATTTATCTCCCACTGATTGATTTATTGATTTTTTCAGGTAGAATTTAGAACCCAAATCAACCAAAAAAATAAATAGGCTTTCTATGGCCCACTGAGTGAGAGATGGCACACACAGGGATGGCACTCTAGCAGAAATGCCAATCTTAATCTCCCCCCCAAAAAAAAAAAAAAAAACAGGGACTGTCCTTCAATTACTATCTCCCTGCAGTAATCTCAGCCAGGTATGGCAGGCAGCAATAAGGAGTGGACTGATGCACAAATTAAATAAAAAGTGTGGACAAACAAAAAAGATAGCTGTGCAGAAAGGAAGGAACAAGAGGATTTGTGCTTTGAAAAAAGCAGTTGGTTTGCACAGCGGCGTACACACAGCAATGCAGCTATCAGGGAGCCTTCTAGGGCAGCCCAATGAGCTACAGCGCTGAGAAAAAAAAAATTTAGCTTCCACTATCCCTGCACACCGAAGGTGGTGTTGGACAGTGCAAATCGCTACAGCACAAGCGGTTTGGGGGTTAATGGACCCTGCCTAACGCTATCCCTACTTCTGACGAAGCGGCAGCAACCTCTCCCTAGGCTCAGATCAGCAGCAGTAAGATGGCGGTCGGCGGGAACGCCCCTTTATAGCCCCTGTGACGCCGCAGACAGTAAGCCAATCACTGCAATGCCCTTCTCTAAGATGGTGGGGACCAGGACCTATGTCATCACGCTGCCCACACTCTGCGTTCACCTTCATTGGCTGAGAAATGGCGCTTTTAGCATCATTGAAACGCGACTTTGGCGCGAAAGTCGCGTACCGCATGGCCGACCCCACACAGGGGTCGGGTCGGGTTTCATGAAACCCGACTTTGACAAAAGTCGGCGACTTTTGAAAATGAACGACCCGTTTCGCTAAACCCTAGTTACAAGTGATCACATCGCTGGATCGGCGTCACACACGCCGATCCAGCGATGACAGCGGGTGATCAGCGACCAAAAAAAGGTCCTGATCATTCCCCAACGACCAACGATCTCCCAGAAGGGGCCTGATCGTTGGTCGCTGTCACACATAACGAGATCGTTAGGGGGATCGTTGCTACGTCACAAAAAGAGTGACGTTGCAACGATATCCTTAACGATATCGTTATGTGTGAAGGTACCTTAAGCGTGAGACTTTGGGAATCTCATTAACTATGTGACTACTGGGAAATCGTTCAATTTTTGTGACAAAACTACGTTAAAAAAAAAATGCCACAAAAACACAATATGTGAATAGACCCTGAGGTCACGTGCAGATGCTGGGTGACTTTTTTACCTCAGTATTTGTAAGCCGAAACCAGGAGTGGGTGATAAATACAAAAGTGGTGATGTGTTTCTATTTTTCTATTTTTCTGCACCTGTTTTTGTAAATGCGCAGGTAAACCGCAGTGCGGATTACCTGCGGATTTACTATGGAATTACAGCAGATTTACCGCATTTTTTGTGCGGATTTTACCTGCGGTTTTACACCTGCGGATTCCTATTATGGAGCAGGTGTAAACCGCAGCGGAATCCGCACAAAGAATTGACATGCTGCGGAATAAACAACGCAGCGTTTCCGCGCTGTTTTTTCCGCACCATGTGCACTGCGGATTTTGTATTCCATCGGTTTACATGGTACTGTAAACTCGTGAAAAACAGATGCAGATCAGAAGCAAAATCTGCAGCGTGTGCACATAGCCTTATACTTTTCCTCTGATTGTTCCAGTTACAGTTGGGGCTTACAAATACTGAGGTAAAAAACTCAACAAATACTCAACGTGTGAACGTGGCATCAGGGTCTATGCACATGTTGTGTCTTTGTGGCATTTTTTTCAACGCAGTTTTGTCACAAAAACTGAACTATTTCACAGTACCAGCAAAGTGTGTTGACAGTGCAGAAATAATGCATATGTCTTTTACCTGTGGATTTTTCTTAACTCGTTCAGCTTTATGGGTGAAATCTATGGTGATGTTGTAGGGGAATTTGTCACCTACTGTCAGTTTCTCCTGCAAGATTTATTTTAACATAGCCCGTCCTATGTCATATGTTCCGGTATAAAATGACTGTCTGAAACCTCAACCTCTGTAAGTGAGTGAATGGGCATGTGTGTGGTAGTTTTTATTTGGGCAATGGGATCCGGGTGTGGGCACCATGCTCAGGCCCATAAACTCCTCACTTAGAATATTTCTCCCATGACCTTTTTTTAACAATTAAGATTCAAGCCAAGAGCAAAACTATAACAAACCACAGGTTTATAGTCATCTGCGGAAATGTTTTAGCTGAAGTAAACAGAATTGCATCTGCCAATAGATCTGCTATTTTTGCTGAGTTCTCTGCACTGTAAGGTAACTCTGCTCCACCAAGTTTCCTTGACGTCACGCGAGATACCTGCTTCCTGATCACTGTGGCCTTTGCTGAACTGTAGCCCAAGACTTGGCTGAAACTCCTCTTCATTACATCCACATGTCCTGTAATGGCTTCCTCTCCCACCCCCTGTGTAAACATACAAGGCCGAACTTCACAGACTAGATATCCTACGAACATATTTTCTCTGTAAACTGGTTTGAAATCTATTAACCAGAGAGAACTTCAGTGTTATAAGAAATGTATGTTATGTAAAAGACACTCCTGCCTGTGCAAAAGACCATGTAAGTACATAGTATAAACAGTATGTAATATTTATGTCTACATTATATATATATATATATATATATATATATATATTGTAGCATGGCTAAAGGGTTTGTAGTCGATGGGAGGTATGTGCCACATAAGTGCCTGGTTGCTGTAATGTAGCCCGGAGTATTCCTTTCTTGCACATAATCTTGTATATGTGTTTCAGGACCTGTGGTAATGTCAGACCACATGGCTAATCATGTGATGGGTTACTGGGTGGGGTTAGCTCTTTATAAGACTGGCTAATCCTTTACACAGCAGAGATGTGTGGAGGTGAAACCCTCCTGAGTGTGTTACGGCTTCAGGACTGAGCCGGATGAACTGGACACTTGTTTTTCTTTACCTGAACCAAAGGCTATTTGTTTTCTGTTGTTTGCAACATGGTTTATGAAGCAATAAACCCAGTGAACTTTAAAGGAACACGTCTCCTGAGTGTCAGCCGTCGCAGCTGAGTGAGTGAAATCCTTACAATTGGTGGAGAATGCGGGCAGCGTTCCCAGCGGAGACGTGAGTTTATTTTGAATGTCCTGGGTCAAGGCTGTTGCAAGCCAGCAAGCATTGCCGGAGAAAATGGAGGACCTGCTGAAACAATTGGTCCAGATGCAGTCACAGCAGGAGAAAAGGCAGCAAGAGACCAACAGGCTGTTGATGCAGCAGATACAACAGAGCCAGCAGGAGCAACGGCAGCAGTTACAACAGAGCCAGCAGCAGATGCAGCAGAGCCAGCAGGAGCAACGGCAGCAGATGCAGCAGAGCCAGCAGGAGCATCAGCAGCAGATGCAGCTTCTGGCAACCGCCATCCAGGGCAAGGCGAGCGCCCCAACCCCAGGTTTGGCTGATGACACCCACGTCCGGAAAACGGTAAGACGCGCGTTGCAGAAAATGACTCCCGGGGATGATGTTGAGGCCTTCCTGACGGTGTTTGAGAGGGTCGCTGAGAGGGAAAAACTTCCGCCAGAGCAGTGGGCAGAGGTACTTGCGCCATATCTGACGGGAGAACCCCAGAAGGCGTACTATGATTTGACCTTGCAGGATGCCAAAGAGTATCACAAATTGAAAGCCGAGATTCTCGCACGTTTGGGGGTGACACTGACTGTCAGGGCACAGCGAGTTCACTCCTGGGGCTATCACCGGGACAAACCACCTCGTTCCCAAATGTTTGATCTGTTGCACCTGGTCCAGAAATGGCTGCAGCCAGAATCCTCTGCGCCTGCACAGATGGTAGAACGGGTGATGATGGATCGGTTTGTCCATTCCCTCCCGAGGCCTATACAGTCTTGGGTTGCCCAGGGTGATCCCCAGAATGCCGACGAGCTGATCGGACTGGTTGAGAGGTACCAAGGGTTGGAAGGCTCCTTCGGGAGGCAGCCCATGCCGTACTGGGGATCCCAGAAGGCAGCTGAGTCCCAAAAAGGGGTGGTGCGTCCAAGGTCACAAAGGGCGGGGGAGGTGGTGCCCAAGGTCCCCACGGGTGATATTATTTGTTGGAGGTGCCACAAGCCAGGACATATAGCTGCCCGTTGTTCCCAAACCACTGAGCAGATGGACTGCAGCATGGGACGCCGTTGTTCATACTATGCGTATCTAGCTTGCAGTGTGAACTCTCCGCCCAACGAGGGACCTCAAGCATGTCCCGTGAAGGTGAACGGTCAAGCAGTAACGGCACTGATAGACTCGGGGAGCCTAGTGACCCTGGTGAGGGCCACTTTTCCTCTCCACCTGCTCCCGGGAAAGAAGGTCGGAGTGCGGTGCATACATGGTGATGCAAAGGACTACCCTTTGGCCAGTGTGAACATTGAAACGACATGTGGCACGGAGTCCCACATAGTCGGCGTCGTTCAGGACTTGTTGCACCCTATAATTATTGGCCGGGATTTCTGTTTGTTTTGGGATTTGTGGGGGAAAGGTTCTGAGCTCCCTAGCAAGAGTAGGGAACCAGTGAACCCGGGAAGGGTGGTGCCACACCCCGAGTCAGACAGATTTCCTTTTTGTGTCCTGGCTGGAGATGAGGAGGAAGTGTCCCCTGCATCTGACATTCTGGAGTTAGAGGTATCCGGTGAAAATTTTGGGACTGCCCAACATAGGGACCCCACTCTGAGGGAAGCCTTTAATAATGTCACAGTTATTGACGGGGTGGTACAGGAGCCGGGGGCAGACACAAGATTTCCCCATTTTCTAATGAGCAGGGAGTTGTTGTACCGGGTCACGAAAATAAGGGAGGAGTTGGTAGAGCAGTTGGTAGTGCCGGGTCCATATAGACGGAAGGTGTTGGACATGGCCCATTCACACATCTTGGGTGGACACCTAGGGGTGGAAAAAACGCAGGAACGGGTTGTGCAGAGGTTCTATTGGCCTGGGTGCCACCGGGAAATAGTGAACTATTGCAGGTCCTGCCCTACATGTCAGCTAACTGCTCCCACTCCTCATTTCCGGAACCCCCTTGTGCCACTGCCCATTATTGAGGTGCCATTCGAGAGAATTGCCATGGACTTGGTCGGTCCCTTAGTTAAATCAGCCCGGGGCCATCAGTATATATTAGTCATCCTGGACTACGCCACACGCTATCCTGAGGCAATTCCCTTAAGAAATTCTTCTTCAAAGAGTATAGCTCGCGAGTTGGTCCATGTCTTTTCCCGGACAGGTCTGCCGAAGGAGATCCTGACTGACCAGGGGACACCTTTCATGAGCAAGGTGATGAGGGAACTATGCAAAGCCCTGAAAATCTCCCAGTTGAGGACCTCGGTGTACCATCCCCAGTCAGATGGCCTTGTTGAGAGATTTAACAAGACACTGAAGAGCATGCTGAGAAAAGCTATAGAGAAAGCCGGTAGAGACTGGGATTGTCTCTTACCCTATTTGATGTTTTCCATTCGTGAAGTTCCACAGGCCTCCACAGGTTTCTCACCGTTTGAGCTTCTGTATGGCCGACATCCACGAGGACTCCTGGATATAGCCAAGGAAACCTGGGAAGCCGAAGTCACGCCCCACAGAAGCGTCATTGAGCATGTGGCCCTGATGCAGCAGAGGATTGCAAAGGTGATGCCTATCGTGAAAGAACACCTTCTCCAAGCACAAGAAGCTCAGGCCAGGGTCTACAACCGGTCTGCAAGAGTGAGGCAATTCAATCCGGGAGACCGAGTTCTTGTGTTAGTTCCGACAGTGGAAAGCAAGTTCTTGGCCAAATGGCAAGGGCCATATGAGGTTGTCGAGAAACTTGGTGAAGTAAACTATAAAATTCACCAACCAGGAAGACGGAAACCATTCCAAGTATACCATGTCAACCTTATCAAGCCGTGGCAAGATAGAGAGCCGACAGTAACTCCATCGTTGTTAAGCAACCCAGAAGATGAGGTTGGAGCGGTTACTATAGCGGAGACGCTATCGGAGTCCCAGAAACAGCAATGCCGGGAGTTACTCCAGAAAAACAGGGACCTGTTTTCCGAGTTGCCTGGGTACACGAAGGTCATAGAGCATGAGGTCCTGACAGAGCCCCATGTGCGCGTGAACGTGAAGCCCTATAGAATTCCTGAGGCCCGTCGAGAAATAGTCTCCAAGGAAGTGGAGCGTATGTTGAAGCTTGGAGTCATTGAGGAATCCAAGAGCGGTTGGTCGAGCCCAATTGTCCTGGTCCCAAAACCTGATGGGGAGTGGAGATTTTGCAACGACTATAGGAAGTTGAATGAGGTCTCCAAGTTCGACGCATATCCCATGCCCCGAATTGATGAGCTCATCGAAAGGCTTGGGCCCGCCAGGTACATAACCACCTTGGATTTGACGAAAGGGTATTGGCAGATCCCCATGGCACAGGAAGCCAAGGAGAAGACGGCGTTTTCTACACCAGATGGATGCTTCCAGTATGTCCGGATGCCATTTGGCCTACAGGGAGCTCCGGCCACCTTCCAAAGGGCTATGGATAGAGTCCTTGCACCCCACAAGGCATACGCTGCTGCGTACCTAGATGATATCGTCATCTTTAGCCCGGACTGGGAGAGTCATCTGGAGAAAGTCCAAGCGGTGTTTGATGCTATAAGAGAGGCCGGATTTACAATAAACCCGAAGAAGTGTGCATTGGGTAAAGAAGAAGCTAAGTACCTTGGATACATAGTGGGTCATGGAGAAATAAAACCCCAAATCAGTAAAGTGGAGGCAATTCAAACATGGCCAAAACCAGTTTCCAAGAAGCAAGTTAAAGCCTTCCTGGGAATCGTGGGATATTACAGGAGGTTCATCCCAAACTTCGCCACAATGGCGGCGCCTCTGACTGACCTGCTAAAAGGGACAAAATCAGTAATGGTTAAGTGGTCCGAAGAAACAGATTCAGCCTTCCAAGAAATGAAAGAGGCTTTATGTAAGCAACCCGTTCTGATGGCCCCAAACTTCAAGAAAGAGTTTATTCTTCAGACAGATGCCTCAGATGTTGGGGTGGGAGCAGTCCTTTCCCAAGAACTACATGGGGAGGAGCATCCTGTTCTCTATCTGAGTAGGAAGCTGTCCTCATCTGAAAAGAACTACTCAGTCGTTGAGAAGGAGTGCTTGGCCATAAAATGGGCAGTGGACACATTGCGGTACTATCTGCTGGGACGTAAATTTAGACTGGTATCTGACCATGCCCCGCTTAGGTGGATGAGAGAAACGAAAGGAAGAAATGCTAGAGTCACCCGTTGGTTCTTAGCCCTGCAGGACTTCAGTTTCCATGTGGAACATAGGGCCGGAAAGCTGCACGGTAATGCGGATGCCCTATCGAGAATCCCTTGTTTAGTGGGGGAAAGTGCCAAGCCCCACGGCTTTAGGCAGAGGGGGGAGGTATGTAGCATGGCTAAAGGGTTTGTAGTCGATGGGAGGTATGTGCCACATAAGTGCCTGGTTGCTGTAATGTAGCCCGGAGTATTCCTTTCTTGCACATAATCTTGTATATGTGTTTCAGGACCTGTGGTAATGTCAGACCACATGGCTAATCATGTGATGGGTTACTGGGTGGGGTTAGCTCTTTATAAGACTGGCTAATCCTTTACACAGCAGAGATGTGTGGAGGTGAAACCCTCCTGAGTGTGTTACGGCTTCAGGACTGAGCCGGATGAACTGGACACTTGTTTTTCTTTACCTGAACCAAAGGCTATTTGTTTTCTGTTGTTTGCAACATGGTTTATGAAGCAATAAACCCAGTGAACTTTAAAGGAACACGTCTCCTGAGTGTCAGCCGTCGCAGCTGAGTGAGTGAAATCCTTACAATATATATATATACGGCATATATATGTGCTATAAATGCACACAAAAGAATACAGCAGCCTCTGTAAGCGTTAAGCTGCATGCAAATACTGTGTATATAACATTTGGACTGCATTAGTGCAATAGAGAATATATTGGCTAAACCATGTGTGCCCACCAGCTAAGTCAAGGTGACCTTTCTTTAATGGGACCCTAAAACTAATATTTATCAAAAAGGCCTCCTGGGCTATAAGCCAACAAATCTAAAAACATGTACAATATATACAGTATACAGTTGAAACCAGAAGTTTACATACACTATATAAAAAGACACATATGCCTGTTTTTCTCAATATCTGATATGAAATCAGCATAAACCTTTCCCGGTTTAGGTCAGTTAGGTTTACTATAAGTATTAATATTTGTCAAATGTCAGCATAATGCCAGGGACAATGTTTTACTGCAAAGTTAAAAGTTTACATATATTTCATTAGTATTTGGTACCATTGCCGTTAAACTGAATGACTTGGGTCAAACATTTGGGATATCCTTGCACAAGCTTCTCACAATAGGTGGTCGGAATTTGGGCCAATTCCCCTCTGACAACTGTTTCAGGTTCACTTTTTACCCAATCAAGATGGTTTGGGGTGAGCTGGACTGCAAAATGAAGGCAAAAGGTCCAACAAGTGCTAAGCATCTCTGGGAACTCCTTCAAGATTGTTGGAAGACCATTCCCGGTGACTACCTCTTGAAGCTCATCAAGAGAATGCCAAGAGTATGCAAAGCAGTCATCAAAGCAAAAGGTGGCTACTTTGAAGAACCTAGAATATAAGACATAATTTCAGTTGTTTCACACTTTTTGTTAAGTATATAATTCCACATGTGTTCATTCATAGTTTTGATGCCTTCAGTACAAATGTACAATTTTCATAGTCATGAAAATATAGAAAAATTCTGAAATGAGAATGTGTGTCCAAACTTTCGGTCTGTACTGCATATATATATATATATGCAGGTTAGGTTAGGTGGATCTTTAACTTTAGGCCTTTTAGAGATCAGCTTTAACTTAATTAACCATTTACAATAACAGTCCTTTTATTCAAAGGTGACCAAATGTTTACATGCTGTAAATACATATAAATGTGTATATACTGTATATACACAGTATATATATATATATATATATATATATATACAGTATATACACATTTATATGTATTTACAGCATGTAAACATTTGGTCACCTTTGAATAAAAGGACTGTTATTGTAAATGGTTAATTAAGTTAAAGCTGATCTCTAAAAGGCCTAAAGTTAAAGATCCACCTAAAGGTACCGTCACACTCAGCGACGATGCAGCGATATAGACAACGAGCCGATCGCTGGAGCGTTGCTGTTTAGGTCGCTGTAGTGACGTCAAACACAGCAGCTCCAGAACGATGCAGGAGCGATCCAGTGACGTAACAGCGACTCACTTATCGTTCTCGCTGGTTGTTAGCTCCATGTAAAAACATTGCTGGCATCGTTGCTTTTGCTGTCAAACATGACGATACACGCCGACCTGACAACGAAATAAAGTTCTGGACTTCTAGCTCTGACCAGTAGGGTTGAGCGAAACGGATCGGCCAATTTCAAAAGTCGCCGACTTTTGGCAAAGTCGGGTTTCGTGAAACCCGACCTGATCCCACTGTGGGATCGGGTCTGTGGTCGGCGATCTTCGCTCCAAACATATTGAGACACATATACATATATATATATATATATATATATATTTACTTCAGCGCGATATTGCAGAAAAGCCGGTAATTCAATTGCCGGCTTTTCATTTCTCCTTCCTAAACCCGACATGATATGAGACATGGTTTACATACAGTAAACCATCTCATATCCCCATTTTTTTGCATATTCCACACTACTAATGTTAGTAGTGTGTATGTGCAAAATTTGGGCACTGTAGCTATTAAATTTAACGGTTAAATCGCAGAAAAAATTGGCGTGGGCTCCCGCGCAATTTTCTCCGCCAGAATGGTAAAGCCAGTGACTGAGGGCAGATATTAATAGCCTGGAGAGGGTCCATGGTTATTGGCCCCCCCCCCTGGCTAAAAACATCTGCCCCCAGCCACCCCAGAAAAGGCACATCTGGAAGAAGCGCCTATTCTGGCACTTGGCCACTCTCTTCCCATTCCCGTGTAGCGGTGGGATATGGGGTAATGAAGGGTTAATGCCACCTTGCTATTGTAAGGTGACATTAAGCCAGATTAATAATGGAGAGGCGTCAATTATGACACCTATCCATTATTAATCCAATTGTATGAAATGGTTAAAAAACACACACTCATTATTACAAAGTCTTTTAATGAAATAAAGACACAGGTTGTTGTGATATTTTATTAGACTCTTAATCCACCTGAAGATCCTCGCTCTGTAACAAAGGAAAAATAAAAAACCAACAATACCCCATACCATACCTTCATTACCCCATATCCCACCGCTACACGGGAATGGGAAGAGAGTGGCCAAGTGCCAGAATGGGCGCATCTTCCAGATGTGCCTGTTCTGGGGTGGCTTGGGGCAGGTGTTTTTAGCCAGGGGGGGCCAATAACCATGGACCCTCTCCAGGCTATTAATATCTGCCCTCAGTCACTGGCTTTACCACTCTGGCGGAGAAAATTGCGCGGGAGCCCACGCCAATTTTTTCCGTGATTTAACCCTTAAATTTAATAGCTACTGCGCCCAAATTTTGCACATACACACTACTAACATTAGTAGTGTGGAATATGCAAAAAAAATGGGGATATTAGATGGTTTACTGTATGTAAACCATGTCTCATATCATGTCGGGTTTAGGAAGGAGAAATGATAAGCCAGCAATTGAATTACCGGCTTTTCTGCTATATCGCGCTGAAGTAAATATAAATATATAGAGATTTCCCAATGACTTGCATTGGGTTTCGTGTTTCGGCCGATCCCCCGACCCTGACTTTTCAAGATAATCGGCCGATTTCACTCGACTCGACTTTTGAGAAAGCCGACTCGACCTCAAAAAAGGAAAAGTTGCTCAACCCTACCGACCAGCGATGGCACAGCAGGATCCTGATCGCTGCTGCGTGTCAAACACAACGAGATCGCTATCCAGGACGCTGCAACATCACGGATCGTTGTCGTTCTCATGGTAAAGTTGCTGAGTGTGAAGGTACCTTAAGTCTACATTCCCACGTAGTATCTCCACTGCAGACCTATCACACGTGAGATGCCACAGTGATATCCACATTTACTGTATGTGATGAAGGACTTGGAGGCTGCACACTTCAGCCGTGCATTGCAAAAGGTGAAATAGGAGCAAACAACCGCAGCACAAATGTAAATGCTGTGGATGTATTTTGCAGCATGAGCATGGGATTTCATAAAAATAAATATGCAGTGGAAAATCTGCTGTGTTTTTTCTAGGTAGAAACTTACTATTAGTTGTCTAAACTTCTAGAGCCCAGGTGATGGCTGGTGGGGTACTAGTGTGCATATATCCATTGCAGTTTTATTATGGTATTGCCATTATTTTCTAATGCATACTATCCTCCTGTCCCTCCTCACTGTTGCCTCACTCGCATCCTGTTCATTACTACATGCTGGTGGTTGCTTTTCTGTTTTTGGATGCACTTATGCCTGTCTATGATCATTATTCTGTTCCTATTGCCTGGAGTATCTTATTAAGTCACCACAGAGAGTAATTATTAGCAGTAATTATTACTACACAATTACTTAGGTCTAAATAAGATTCTTTCTTCCTCTTCCATCCTTTTACACTCCCTTTATCGCTGTTGATTGATGACTGCAATTTAGGTCAGTGCCATTCCCGTAAGAGGCAGCAGTCATTGGTACCATGATGTAATCTTTATATTGTAAGCCTTCTAACCCTGCTGTTTCTCAGCGCGCACTCTTAGAGGAATATTCTATAGTTATATACATAACATATATAGTTGAATATCAGTGTGACAGTCTAAGTTGATAGGAGTGTAAAAATATATTCTTGGTCTGCCTGCCACAATTCATTTTGATTTCAGGTCTCCTAAAAAACAGTAAAGTTGTATATTTACCAGGGTACAATGCCTTCAAAAAGTATGTATATCCTGTAAATACTTTTTGAAGGCATTGTACTCAATAAACTTAAAACTTAAATGTATTTTTATTGGTATTGTTTGTATGTGACATACTAACACAAAGTAGCTAGTATTTGTGAAGTGTAAAGGAAATGATACATGGTTTTCTACTTATTTTAAAAATATGAATCTGAAATGGAGCACACCAGACAGACCAAGGATAAAGTTGTGGAGAAGAGTAAAAAGTTATGAAAAAAAATAGCCCAAGCTCTGAACAACTCACAGAAAACAGTTCAATCCATCATCCAAAAAATGGAAGGAGAATGACACAACTGAAACCCTAACAAGACATATGGCTGTCCATCTAAACTGACATCCAAAGCAAGGAAGTCAGTTTTTCAGAAATGCAATCTACATGTGTGTTGTGCACCTATGAGTTGTGCTGAGTCCTACAAACGTTGCAGCTTCTTAGGAGTTAAAGAGAGTTTGTCAGTAGGATCAACCCTCCTAAGCCATCTATATAGGCATGTAGGTCATAGCGAGCTGAATATAATGATACCTTGATATCTGCTATCCAATGTCTAATTCCAGAGAAATCCATGTTTTCTTAATATGTATAATAGTTAAGAACTATGTCCGAACATAGGTCTCCCTGAGAATCTGCCCCCAGAGTTTATTTTTAATTAAATGGGGCGCTACCAGTGTGAGTCATGTAATGACTGACAATCTGCTTTCCTAATCTACCTGTCTCACAATGGTGAGGTCCCCTTTCTTTTAAAATGAGCATAGGAGGCAGATTCTCGGGTAGATGTCTGGTCCATAGATCGTAATTAATTTACATATGAAGAAAAACGTGGATTTCTTGCGATATAACATCGGATCACAGGTCTCAAGGTGTGGTTTCAGTTAACGTCATATGACCTACAAGCTGATTTAGACGGCTTAGGAGGGTTGATCCTATGGACACATTCTCTTTAAAGAAGTAGCAAGAAAGCAGAGGAAAAGAAAAATGGATATCTATAGATGTCAAGTGGTATATGAGATATAGATCTGTATCTATACATCTAAATATAAAAGTCTAAGATATACTTATGTGTGGACAATAGTGGCAAGCCAGACAAGTCAGTAACATATGAGAAAAACCTAAATGAGAAACAGCCCAACCAAAAAAGTCCAAGCACGTTGAATACTTTATTGGGGATCAAGAGGGTAGCAGGTGGATGTACAAAAGAAAAGAACAAGACACACAGCAAAAATAAAGTTATAAACACAGCATGTATCAATACCAAGTCATATAAGTCCTTTCAGTAGTAGACTGCAGACAGCTGCATGGACTTATGGGGTACAACTTAGATGAAAGGGTCTATGAAGTGAGACTATTCTATGTATCAAAGGAGCAGGAATAAAGCGATATATGAAATGCTAGAGTAAGATCTAGCTGTATGGCCTGCACGTACAAGGTAATGCACTGTAACTGGAGACTCCCAAAGCTGAGTGGCTTCCACCTGTTTTGCGTGTTTCAACGATTGCCTTCGTCAGGAGAATCCATTCAATGGCTTAGGAGGGTTGAGTCTACATACAAATTCTCTTTAGAGTTAACAGAGTGAAGAAACTACACACCTAAAGGCACATGGAAATGCTTCAAATGGGATTTATTGACAGTACTTCAGATCCAATGGTTACACCGTGGTTAGTACAGTATTATGTAATGTTTCAGGTGAAAAACTCTTCAACAGACATATAGGCTATGTTCACTGCTTTTAAGTCAAGGGGATCCACACCGCAGACTTCAATGGTTGGATCCTGGTTGTTCGTGTTTGGGGAAAGCTCACCCTTCACCCTGGATTGCCTTGACCTACATGCAGTGAACATAGCCTATGTGTCTGATGAAGGGTTTTTCACCCGAAATCTTACGTAATACTTTACTCACCATTGTGTAACTATTTGGATATAAAATACTGTCAATAAAGCCCATTTCAATCATCTCTACATGCCTTTGGGTGTGCAGTTCTTTCACTATTTCTACTTTTGACCTACGGGAGCTCTGTGGTTGGCTCCAGAGGAGCTAGCACCCGTCTCAAGCTAACTCTCACTCACCGGTGTGCCACCTACCTGTTTTATTACATTTCCTTTAAATTCTGTCTGTCGTCCAGAATACTGATAGGGGCTTGGCACAGAAAGTGAGTGACAGAGGGAGGTATTCTCTCCATCATGTATCAGTTGTAGAGGGCCGGTCTGTTTAGTGAGCAATAGCCATGTTATGGAGTAATGGCTAGTAGATGAGGAGTGGAAATCTTTTGAACTGTGCTGCATCAGATGACTACCTTGGGTGTAGGAGATGGGTCATCAATTATGAAGGGAAGGAAGAGACCACCCTAAAGAATGTCCCTCTAAAGGGATGGCATTAACTTCTATGGTAGATATCATCAATTAATAACAAAATGCAGCCATTGACATCTCCCCACTTATTTAGAGGAGGTCCTGATCAGTGGGGAATGCCCTTTATTATTTCCTAATGGTGTATGTGCAAAGGAGTTGACTTATTGAGACAAATCTTTAGGATACAGTTCTAAGGTGCAGCTGGTGCACATAGGTGAACCATTTTACACATTTGTTGGTGATATTTTAATGCTACGGCAAATCTGAGTTCTCATCTGTCCAGGAGGGCATGGTTTTTGCCAGCATGTAGCCACACAGTGATACCCTACCCTCAATTAATATAAAATACATCAAAGACATTGTGCAAAAACAAGAAAAAGAGTCTTCATTAGGGTTGAGCGACTTTTACTTTTTTAGGGTCGAGTCGGGTTTCGCGAAACCCGACTATCTCTAAAGTCGAGTCGAGTGAAATCGGCCGATTATGGCGAAAAGTCGTGGATCGACCGAAACACGAAACCCAATGCAAAGTCAATGGGAATTTTTTATTTTTTTTATTTTTGTTTTATTTATTATTTTTTTTCTCCCTCTCCCTCTCCCTCTCCCTCTCCCTCCCTCTCTCTCTCTCTCTCTCTCTCTCTCGCTCTCTCTCTCCCTTCCATCCCTGAACAGAAAAGCTGGTGTTACACATTGCAAATCGCTACTGCGCACAATCGACAAGATGACGATAGGCGTCCACGCCCCTAAGACCTATGTCATCACTCTGCCCACGCTCCTTCATTGGCTGAAAAAATGGCGCCAAGCGCGTCATACGAAATGCGACTTTGGCGCGAAAGTCGCGTACCGCATGGCCGACCCCACACAGGGATCTGGTCGGGTTTCATGAAACCCGACTTTGCCAAAAGTCGGCGACTTTTGAAAATGAACGATCCGTTTCGCTCAACCCTAGTCTTCATTTTAGAAGTGAAGGTCAAAGCATTAACATGTAAAACATACGCGTGATTTAACAATGCATAAAATATGTCAAAAAATGCATGAAACTTACAAGCTATTTAAAACTTTCTAAGTTAAAAAGAAATCATCATTGATGAATAAAAAAATCTAATTGTATTTGCTAAAAGTCATAAAATATTAGTAAAATCCAAAATACAGACACAGGGACACACTGGTGGCTGAGTAATTGTAGGAACCCCAAAACAGAATTTTCCTTCTCATAGGGCAATATATACATAGTGAACAATCATATAAGCATAATGCTATGTATAAACCTGTCAGAAATATCCCACAGTTTAAGGCATCACAGCAATAACAATATGTAATAAACTTAGTAAATGACACCCGTAAATGTGTCCTTATGTCTGTATTTTCGATTTTACTAATATTTTACATTTTGTACTAAATAAAATTAGATTTTTTTTTTTATTATTTAATGATGATTTCAGTCCTGGCATTTTCTGTTTTTGTTTTTTTCATACCTTTTAGTGCCTTTTGGGACACATTACTCTTAACTGAGTTTTTGCAAATTTCTAATGTTAATAAAAAAAAAAAACGTTAAACAATTTCCAGAACCATAAATTAAATCGGATTAGAAAAAAAAATAATACAGAAATAAAAAATATCTGCACTAAATCGTAGGGAAGCCGTTCCCTTCAAGACTACACAGCAAAAAAAAACAGAAGTCTAAAATGATTTTATTAGTTGACCTGGTCCAGACCTAAGCCTGGTATAATAGAAAATACAGTATAATGTGCAGTAAGTGACTTTATCCCTGCAGGGCTCTTAGAATTATATTTAAGAAATGACAAGAATTCGAGAACACGCCCTGGTAGCTGTGTCTGATGTCCTAATGTTTTTACCCAGGGGGTTTTATTCAGCTTGTGTTACTGTTATGATTTCTCCGCTCCCATCTTAACTTGCAAGGTCATTAAGAAATAGAACCGCTTTCTGTCTATGATTGATTTCATGAGAAGGGAGGGACTGGGACAGCAAGGAAACCTGAAGGTGCGGGAAGTACTGCCAAGCCTTTTAATGGTTTCTGCTAATCACTAACACCCCTGCTAAAGGTGTTAGCACTACACAATGCATTTTTTTTATTATTTTGCAAAAATATCAACATAGGAATGTCGGGCCAAAAAATCATTTAAATTGTGTTTTTGGCATCAGTTCATGGTTTAAAATGTTCTCTAATAAGGTCCTGCCAAGAACATCTGGCTTATGCTGGGTTGAGATTGATTGGTCGCCCTTCCGAAAGGAATTCCTGGTTTCTTTCCTTTCACAGACATGTTTTGAGTGTTTATCAGTAGATCTACAGAGACAGAGAGAGAGAGGCAACTAAGATAAGTGTGATTGGGAAAACAGTCAGTCAGCAGACCCCTGAACCCTACAGGAAACCCACCCTGTTATAGTACATGTAAAACAATATGGGTCCAGCGGTCTGGTTTATTGCAAGAGTATTTCCACTGCAAGTATGAATGTTGGAATGGCCATTTTCTTCCAGATTCTATTTCATTATTCCATAATTTATGGAAAATCTAGGAGATGTCTCCATTTTAGATGACATATGGGGTTGTCATTATTATGACTGCATGCATGCACAGTGCTAAAGGGTTGTTCTCACCCTTGCTGCTCAGGAACGCACTACTCCCTTGTCTTCCAAGTAAGCCGTACGCTTGATTGATTGACAGTTTGGTCTAGACTGAGTATGGTTGAGTCACCGGCCAAAATTGCGCGTTGTCATATGCAATGACACTAAAGCTAGTTGGGTCCAGCAAACGGATCAGCTTCAGAGTAGTGCTTACAAGCCCTTTAGGAAAGAGCTTGTAAGCGCTGCGCTCTGCAATGGAAACCAGCCATTTCTGTTAGTATCTGGCCGTTAGAATTAAAAATCTCTTCGTTCTCAAGACTTTTTAATAAAAGGTAAATTGCAAAGTTGCAATTTACAATTTTAAACATTTATGGCAATAAAAAAAAAACTTTAAATAATTAGTATTTGGTGTACATCAGAGAATTAGAGGTGCCCCATGTAGGCAGTTATGAGCAAATTGAAGAAGTTTGAGAAGTTTGAAAATCCAAAGTACAGAAAGTGTTCCAGGAGTAGAGAAACTGAAATGCCTGAAATCATTTGGGATGGGAATCCTATGACTGATGGCACACTTGCGTGCACTTTACTTTTAATCTTTCGGGTGCACCTTTGTTTTACTGAGCTTTGGGTGGTATGAAATATTGGGTGATATGGTCCTTTGGTTCTGGAGGCTTCACTTCAAAATTTGTAAAAGCAAAAAAAAACAGCGCCACCTATTTCATGATGAATGGAGATCTGTGTCTGACTCAGTTCATTAGATAAGCCAGACACCTCTGCTGTCATGGCTGATGCTACGTTAGGCCGGATTAGATAATATGGAGCTAAAATAAGATGTGCCGCCAAAAACAGCAATTCTGCCATATTTTTTTTAAAAAATGTATTCCATGCACTGTGTAGTATAAATGATGGTAACCTTTTTTCTGTCATATTCGAAGACCTACTTTTTTTTGCGCCTTTTGGAAACCATTTTGGAACACATATAATTTATGTTTTGAATTTAAATAATATTTTTATATAGCGAATGGAGAAAAACAGCAATTCGGCCATTGTTTTTAGTTTTTTGCCATGCCATACAATGCCCTAATGTTGTTTTTTTTTCTAAAGCTTTGAACAATTATAGTGGTATTTTATGCTTAACTATTTCTTAAAATAGTATAAATAATTCTATATCTGCGCTAAAGGTAATCCCTATCTTGTTAGTATGGAACAGTAATAAGAGGCACCTCCTATATCTATATTCGGATTTACCTTATGAGATCCAATGAGATCTTCCAACTATTCCAGCACCCACTAAGCTTTCATCAGTGTCCATCTAATTATAGAAAAAATAGATGCTGATAGATGGGAGTTGTCTTATAAAATTTCATTCAATAAAATCGTTAAAAACCTACAAGTCAACCGAAGAGAGTGTATTACACCCGTTCTTATATCTGGATCCACTGTACTGATCACCACCAGAAAAGCGGACGAAAGGAAGAGCACAAAAGGTAAGCATCTCCTAGAGACACCTAACGATGTTTTCATAGAATTCCTCTGTGTGACTTGTAGGTTTTTAACAATTTTATTGAATGAAATTTTATAAGACAACTCCCATCTATCAGCATCTATTTTTTCTATAATTAGATGGACACTGATGAAAGCTTAGTGTGTGCTGGAATAGTTGGAAGATCTCATTGGGCCTCATAAGGTAAATCCGAATATAGATGTAGGAGGTGCCTCTTATTACTGTCCCATTCTAACAGGAGAGGGATTACCTTTAGCGCAGATATAGAATTATTTATACTATTTATAGACTACGACACAGAGGAGTGGTACTGTGTCATTATCTGCTGCAAGAAGTCAGTGTAGCAAGCGCCACTGGTGTCTAAATATATATTTCTTAAAATAAACTGTTTAATAATAATAAAAAAGTTGTAGTTGTTTCATTATTTTCTTGGCTGTAATTGCGACCCATCCACGTCAAGCGATTGAGTCTCCAGATGAAGGTGTTGCAATAGACTGAACCTATACTAAAAGGCTGTCCATCTTGACCTGGCACTGTGAGGCCATCTCTCCTCTGAGTATATCCATTGGCTATGTTTTAATCAGATTCTTAAAAGATAAAATGAGGACTTTACGTTACCACTCACTTCAACACTGCTTTGATATTTCCATAACTAGAAAACCAGTGTGGTACCGAAGATGAAAGGCAAGCGCTGATTATAGAGATCATCCCTTCATCTATTGTGCTTTTCTTGTTCTACTGATATGGAAATACCCAGATGTCTGAATTCATCCCCTGACCAACTTGATGTGGTTTAGGTGACTCTGACTCATGTACTACTGATTGATGATAGTCAAAATCTCTCCCACTCTTTAAAGCATGTTACCAATGAGCACAAATACACAGCTTTATATTATATAAACGTCGTAAAAAGTTGAATAACTCCTGTAAATATATACTGTAGACTTACTTACGTTGATCAAGAGCTGCATTCACCATTCTTCTGCTTGTTCCTGGGAGTCAACAAGCTTAAGCTCTGCGAAGACAGTCGCTTACATTTAGAGGTTCACAAAAGATTTAGTCATGAACGGTAATAAAAGCAACAAATTTTACAAATTTGCAACTTTTGTTATGACTCGTCAGGAAAAGAAACCCTGGTCTTCAAGGATGTGCAGGAAAATGGTCCACATTTTGGCGCAATTTTATGACTGCACATAGTAGTGGTAATTAAAATTTAACCCCGCCCTCCCGCTGTGATTAAAATACTCACCTAGCTTCCGGATCCCTCGCAGCAGCGTCCTGTCCTGGCCGCACCATGTACTGTATGAGCGGTCACGTGGGGCCGCTCATTTACAGTGATGAATATGCGGCTCCACCCCTTTGGGAGGTGGAGCTGCATATTCATGACTTTAATCGGCGGCCCCACGTGACCGCTCATACAGTACATGGTGCGGCCAGGACAGGACGCTGCTGCGAGGGATCCGGAAGCTAGGTGAGTATTTTAATCACAGCAGGGGGGACGCACAGGGGGTGGGAGGGGGGTGATGACCTGGATCTGCATTTTACACACTAATATTGATATCTTCTCTACAGCAAACGCTGCTGCAGGGAAGATATGAATCGCGGCTTCAGCACCAGTGGGGGGGACAGCGCTTAATGTATCGCTGTCTCCTGCACGGCACACGGACTGCACACGGGCAACGTCTGTGTGCAGTACGTGTTTTACACGGACCCATTGACTTTAATGGGTTCGTGTAATACGTGCGCTCCCACGAACACTGACATGTTTCCGTGTTTGGCACACGGAGACATGGTCCGCAAAAAATCAATGACATCTGAAAAGATGCATTGATTTCAATGTGTGTACGTGTGTCAGTGGCTCCGGTACGTGAGGAAAATGTCACCTCACGTACCGGAGCCACTGACGTGTGAAACCGGCCTTAGACAGTCCTGAATGAGGCACATTTTTTTAAAGGACATGCACTTTTTAAGAACTTTTATAAAATTGCTCTGGCTATCTAATTTATCTAGATTGGTCTAAGGTATGCCAGTGTTAAGACCCTATTTATATTAAAGGAACGTAATAGCAACAGTATATATATTGTAAAAAGATATATATCATAATATTCTAAAAAGATCAATAAGACCTGAATAATAAAATATACACCAATCACTCGTTGCTAAAAGTAAAAGAGAAGAGTGGCAGACCACCCGGACTTGGTATAAAAGATCAAAAGGCCGTCACCTGGACTCACAAAGCTAGCAGGAAAACATATATATATATACTAGCTGAAGAGCCCGGCGTTGCCTGGGCATAGTAAATATCTGTGGTTAGTTATAGCTAGTGTTGAGCGATACCGTCCGATACTTGAAAGTATCGGTATCGGATAGTATCGGCCGATACCCGAAAAATATCGGATATCGCCGATACCGATATCCGATACCAATACAAGTCAATGGGACATCAAGTATCGGAATGTATCCTCATGGATCCCAGGGTCTGAAGGAGAGGAAACTCTCCTTCAGGCCCTGGGATCCATATTAAAGTGTAAAATAAAGAATTAAAATAAAAAATATTGTTATATTCACCTCTCCGGCGGCCCCTGGACATCAGCGGGAGGATCCGGCGTCCGGCACGGCTTCTTTCTTCAAAATGCGCGCCTTTAGGACCTGTGGAATGACGTCCCGGCTTCTGATTGGTCGCGTGCCGCCCATGTGACCGCCACGCGACCAATCAGAAGCCGCGACGTCATTCCTCAGGTCCTAAAAGGCGCTCATTCTAGGACTTTAGCTGAGGAATGACGTCGCGGCTTCTGATTGGTCGCGTGGCGGTCACATGGGCGGCACGCGACCAATCAGAAGCCGGGACGTCATACCACAGGTCCTAAAGGCGCGCATTTTGAAGAAAGAAGCCGTGCCGGACGCCGGTTCCTCGCGCAGATGTCCAGGGGCCGCCGGAGAGGTGAATATAACAATATTTTTTATTTTAATTCTTTATTTTACACTTCCGATACCGATACCCGATATCACAAAAATATCGGATCTCGGTATCGGAATTCCGATACCGCAAGTATCGGCCGATACCCGATACTTGCGGTATCGGAATGCTCAACACTAGTTATAGCACCTCACTTCTCTTAATTTCCCATCACACCTCTCATTTTCCCAATCACATCTCTCATTTTCCCCCTCACATCGCTCATTTTCTCCCTCACACCTCTCATTTTCTCCCTCACTCCTCTCATTCCCCCCTAGCACTTGTCATTTCGATCTCACATCTGTCATTTTCTGATCACTCCACTATTTTCCCTCGCTCCTCTCATTTTGCACTCACACCTTTTCATTTTCACCTCACACCCCTCATTTTCACCTCAGTATATACATGTTTGCATCTCCCTTATATATAGTATACACCTGTATGTCATCTCCTGTATATAGTATATACCTGTATGTCATCTCCCCTGTATATAGTATATACCTGCTGTGTGTCATCTCCCCTGTATATAGTATATACCTGTATGTCATCTTCTATATATAGTATATACCTGTATGTCATCTCCTTCTATATATAGTATATACCTGTATGTCATCTCCTCCTGTATATAGTATATATCTGTGTCATCTCCTCCTGTATATAGTACATACATGTAGGTCCTCTGCTCCTGTATATAGTATATACCTGTGTGTCATCTCCTCCTGTATATAGTTTATACCTGTATGTCATCTCCTCCTGTATATAGTATGTACCTGTATGTCATCTCCTCCTCTATATAGTATATACCTGTGTGTCATCTCTCCTGTATATAGTATATATCTGTGTGTCATCTCCTCCTGTATATAGTATATACCTGTGTGTCATCTCCTCCTGTATTAGACCTCGTTCACACGTTATTTGGTCAGTATTTTTACCTCAGTATTTGTAAGCTAAATTGGCAGCCTGATAAATCCCCAGCCAACAGGAAGCCCTCCCCCTGGCAGTATATATTAGCTCACACATACACATAATAGACAGGTCATGTGACTGACAGCTGCAGTATTTCCTATATGGTACATTTGTTGCTCTTGTAGTTTGTCTGCTTTTTAATCAGATTTTTATTTTTGAAGGATAATATAGATATAAGCGTACATATATACCTGTCGATCCTGCGTGCCCAAGTACAGAGCACCCCGACGTGCAGGTATATATATGCTTATATCTTGCAAATTCCCATACATCTCTAACAAGCGTTGGTGTGCATGTATGATATCACAGTGCATGAGGGGACACATGGTGCACTATAGAGTCTGCCTCCCGTAGGTTCTTTTTTTATATGTAACTTTGCACATATATACATTTTTGCACCCCTTTGCACATTGTTTTAGCGGACATGTATGTGTAATAATAATTTTTTTTTAATCATTTTATTATTTTTTCAAACTAAGATTGAGCACATTTTTTTATTCACTAGTTGCATAATTCCCCTTGCATGCACGCCATTTTTTCATACATGTCCTTATAATTAGATTGTGGGATTGTTTATTTATTATTTCTATTTATATCGTATTTTTAGCCTGTATACCTGCGTATATTTATTTCCCAAGTACATGCACTTTTGTGCTGATGTTGCCATATTACTATAATAAAGGCTTTTTTATTTGACCTATTTCTCTGTGTCTTTTTATAATATATAGTATTTCTTTGCCATATATCTATAATATAACGCTGGGAGCGTCACTCTGTCCGAAGCCTTTATAGACTGCGCAAGCGCAAGCGCCGGCGCAGTCTGGCCCCCACAGAGTGACGCTCCCAGGAGATCGCGGTATGCGTAAACACTGAACGCACACCGCGATCTCCACCGGAGAGTCAGGGACCGCCAGGAGGGTAAGTATATTCACCTGTCCCCCGTTCCAGCGCTGCGTGCGGCTCCGTCTCTCGGGTCCTCTTCTGTGACGTTCACAGTTCAGAGGGCACGATGACGCGCTTAATGCGCGCCGGCGCCGCCCTCTGACTGACCAGTCACAGGCAGAGGAGCCAGAGTGTGTCTTCAAGAAAATGGCGCCGGAAAGCGCGGACTGCGCAGGCGCCGATCCCAGCAGCAGGAATCGGCGCCTGCGCAGTCCGCACTTTCCGGCGCCATTTTCTTGAAGACACTGCAGTGCGCAGGCGCCGATTCCGGCAGCAGGAGGATGAAGAAAATGGTAAGTAACAAGTAAGTAACAAATTGCTGTGGCATGAAGCTGTGGCACTTCATGCCACAGCATTTTGTTATTTACGCCACCTGATTCCTTTCCGCCTCCATTTTCTTGGTCCTGCTGCCGGAATCGGCGCTGCGCAGTCCGCGCTTTCCGGCGCTAAAATGGCGCCGGAAAGTGTGGACTGCGCAGGCGCCGATTCTGCCAGGAGGACCAAGAAAATGGCAGCGGAAAGAAATCAGGTGGCGCAAGTAACAAATTGCTGTGGCATGAGGCTGTGGCACTTCATGCCACAGCTATTTGTTACTTACGCCACCTGATACGGGGCATATACTATGGAGCATCTTATGGAGCAGCGTATGGGGCATATGAATGGGAGTAGCAAATTAAAGAACGGTGCCGCAGGATGGGAGCAGCACATGACAGAACGGGGGCGCAGGATGGGAGCAGCACATGACAGAATGGGGGCGCAGGATGGGAGCAGCACATGACAGGATGAGAGCAGCAAATGACAGAATGGAGGCGCAGGATGGGAGCAGCACATGACAGAACGGGGGTGCAGGATGGGAGCAGCACATGACAGAACGGGGGCGCAGGATGGGAGCAGCACATAACAGAACGTGGGCGCAGGATGGAAGCAGCACATGACAGAACGGGGCGCAGGATGGGAGCAGCACATGACAGAATGGGAGCAGCAAATGACAGAATGGAGGCGCAGGATGGGAGCAGCACGACAGAACGGGGGTGCAGGATGGAAGCAGCACATGACAGAACGGGGGCGCAGGATGGGAGCAGCACATGGCAGAACGGGGGCGCAGGATGGGAGCAGCACATGACAGAACGGGGGCAGAGGATGGGAGCACATGACAGGATGGGGACGCAGGATGGAGCAGCACATGACAGGATGGGGACGCAGGATGGAGCAGCACATGGCAGGATGGAGACCATATACCAATATAATTGCTCGCCACCCGGGCGTAGAACGGGTTCAATAGCTAGTGTGTATATACATATATATCTATATATATAGATATATACATATATATATGTTATGAACAGGTAATTCAGAACCACAATGGACCTTGAAGTTCAGAGCACACAAAGTGACCTGACAATTACCAAAAACATAGGACGAGCTCTGAGACGTGGGAACTCTGCTGACCGCAATCCCTAATCCTATCCAACCACACTAAAGGTAGCCGTGGAGCGCTCCTGACCAGTCCTATGCGCCTCGAGCACAGCCTGAGAAACTAGCTAGCCCTAAGAAAGAAAAATAAGCCTACCTTGCCTCAGAGAAGTACCCCAAAGGAAAAGGCAGCCCCCACATATAATGACTGTGAGTTGAGATGAAAATACAAACGCAGAGATTAAATAGATTTAGCAAAGTGAGGCCCAACTTACTGAACAGACCGAAGATAGGAAAGATTGCTTTGCGGTCAACACAAAACCCTACAAACAACCACGCAGAGGGGGCAAAAAGACCCTCCGCACCGACTAACGGTACGGAGGTGCTCCCTCTGCGTCCCAGAACTTCCAGCAAGCAAGAAAAACCAATACAGCAAGCTGGACAGAAAAAATAGCAAACAAAAATGACACAAGCAAAACTTAGCTTATGCAGGATAGACAAGCCACAGGAACGATCCAGGAGGAAGCAAGACCAATACTAGAACATTGACTGGAGGCCAGGATCAAAGCACTAGGTGGAGTTAAATAGAGCAGCACCTAACGACTTAACCTCATCACCTGAGGAAGGAAACACAGAAGCCGCAGTACCACTCTCATCCACCAAAGGAAGCTCATAGACAGAACCAGCCGAAGTACCACTCACGACCACAGGAGGGAGCTTGGCCACAGAATTCACAACAGTACCCCCCCCCTTGAGGAGGGGTCACCGAACCCTCACCAGAGCCCCCAGGCCGACCAGGATGAGCCACATGAAAGGCACGAACCAGATCGGCAGCATGGACATCAGAGGCAAAGACCCAGGAATTATCTTCCTGACCATAACCTTTCCACTTAACCAGATACTGGAGTTTCCGTCTCGAAACACGAGAATCCAAAATCTTCTCCACTATATACTCCAACTCCCCTTCAACCAAAATCGGAGCAGGAGGATCAATAGATGGAACCACAGGTGCCACGTATCTCCGCAACAATGACCTATGGAACACGTTATGGATGGAAAAAGAAGCTGGAAGAGTCAAACGAAAAGACACAGGATTAAGAACCTCAGAAATCCTATATGGACCAATGAAACGAGGCTTAAACTTAGGAGAGGAAACCTTCATAGGAATATAACGAGATGACAACCAAACCAAATCCCCAACACGAAGTCGGGGACCCACACAGCGCCTGCGGTTAGCGAAACGTTGAGCCTTCTCCTGGGACAAAGTCAAATTGTCCACTACATGAGTCCAAATCTGCTGCAACCTACCCACCACAGTATCCACACCAGGACAGTCCGAAGACTCAACCTGCCCTGAAGAGAAACGAGGGTGGAACCCAGAATTGCAGAAAAACGGCGAAACCAAAGTAGCCGAGCTGGCCCGATTATTAAGGGCAAACTCAGCCAAAGGCAAAAAGGACACCCAATCATCCTGATCAGCAGAAACAAAACATCTCAGATATGTTTCCAAGGTCAGATTGGTTCGTTCAGTCTGACCATTTGTCTGAGGATGGAAAGCCGAGGAAAAAGACAAATCAATGCCCATCCTAACACAAAAGGCTCGCCAAAACCTCGAAACAAACTGGGAACCTCTGTCAGAAACGATGTTCTCTGGAATGCCATGTAAACGAACCACATGCTGGAAAAACAATGGCACCAAATCAGAGGAGGAAGGCAATTTAGACAAGGGCACCAAATGGACCATCTTAGAGAAGCAATCACAAACCACTCAAATGACCGACATTCTTTGAGAGACGGAGAGATCCGAAATAAAATCCATAGAGATATGTGTCCAAGGCCTCTTCGGGACCGGCAAGGGCAAAAGCAACCCACTGGCACGAGAACAGCAGGGCTTAGCCCGAACACAAATCCCACAGGACTGCACAAAAGAACGCATATCCCGCGACAGAGACGGCCACCAAAAGGATCTAGCCACCAAATCTCTGGTACCAAAGATTCCAGGATGACCAGCCAACACCGAACAATGAACCTCAGAGATAACTTTATTCGTCCACCTATCAGGGACAAACAGTTTCTCCGCTGGGCAACGGTCAGGTCTATTAGCCTGAAATTTTTGCAGCACCCACCGCAAATCAGGGGAGATGGCAGACAAAATTAACTCCCTCTTTGAGAATACCCGCCGGCTCAGGCAAACCCGGAGAATCGGGCACAAAACTCCTAGACAGGGCATCCGCCTTCACATTTTTAGAGCCCGGAAGGTACGAAACCACAAAGTCAAAACGGGAGAAAAACAGCGACCAACGAGCCTGTCTAGGATTCAACCGTTTGGCAGACTCGATATAAGTCAAGTTCTTGTGATCAGTCAAGACCACCACGCGATGCTTAGCTCCTTCAAGCCAATGACGCCACTCCTCGAATGCCCACTTCATGGCTAGCAACTCTCGATTGCCAACATCATAATTTCGCTCAGCAGGCGAAAATTTCCTGGAAAAAAAGGCGCATGGTTTCATCACCGAGCAATCAGAGCTTCTCTGCGACAAAACAGCCCCTGCTCCAATTTCAGAAGCATCAACCTCGACCTGGAACGGAAGCGAAACATCTGGTTGGCACAACACAGGGGCAGAAGAAAAACGACGCTTCAACTCCTGAAAAGCTTCCACAGCAGCAGAAGACCAATTGACCACATCAGCACCCTTCTTGGTTAAATCAGTCAACGGTTTAGCAATACTAGAAAAATTATTGATGAAGCGATGATAAAATTAGCAAAGCCCAGGAACTTCTGCAGACTCTTCAGAGATGTTGGTTGAGTCCAATCATAAATGGCCTGAACTTTAACAGGGTCCATCTCGATAGTAGAAGGAGAAAAAATGAACCCCAAAAATGAAACCTTCTGAACACCAAAGAGACACTTTGACCCCTTCACAAACAAAGAATTAGCACGCAGGACCTGGAACACCATTCTGACCTGCTTCACATGAGACTCCCAATCATCCGAGAAGACCAAAATATCATCCAAGTATACAATCAGGAATTTATCCAGGTACTCTCGGAAGATGTCATGCATAAAGGACTGAAACACTGATGGAGCATTAGAAAGCCCGAATGGCATAACCAGGTACTCAAACTGGCCTTCGGGCGTATTAAATGCTGTTTTCCATTCATCGCCCCGTTTAATACACACAAGATTATATGCACCACGAAGATCTATCTTGGTGAACCAACTAGCCCCCTTAATCCGAGCAAACAAATCAGACAGCAGCGGCAAGGGGTACTGAAATTTGACCGTAATTTTATTTAGAAGGCGGTAATCAATACAAGGTCTCAGCGAACCATCCTTCTTGGCCACAAAAAAGAACCCCGCTCCCAATGGTGATGATGACGGGCGAATATGACCCTTCTCCAAAGACTCCTTCACGTAACTCCGCATAGCTGCGTGCTCAGGTACAGATAAATTAAACAGTCGACCCTTAGGAAACTTACTACCAGGAATCAAATCGATAGCACAATCACAATCCCTATGCGGAGGTAGGGCATTGGACTTGGGCTCATCGAATACATCCCGGTAATCAGACAAGAACTCTGGGACCTCAGAAGGGGTGGATGATGAGATAGACAGAAATGGAACATCACCATGTACCCCCTGACAATCCCAGCTGGACACAGACATTGATTTCCAATCTAATACTGGGTTATGGACTTGTAGCCATGGCAACCCCAACACGACCACATCATGTAGATTATGCAACACCAGAAAGCGAATATCCTCCTGGTGCACAGGAGCCATGCACATGGTCAGCTGGGTCCAATACTGAGGCTTATTCTTGGCCAAAGGCGTAGCATCAATTCCTCTCAATGGAATAGGACACTGCAAGGGCTCCAAGACAAACCTACAGCGCCTAGCAAACTCCAAGTCCATCAAATTCAGGGCAGCGCCTGAATCCACAAATGCCATGACAGAATAGGAAGACAAAGAGCAGATCAAAGTAACGGACAAAAGAAATTTCGACTGTACCGTACCAATGGTGGCAGACCTAGCGAACCGCTTAGTGCGCTTAGGACAATCGGAGATAGCATGAGTGGAATCACCACAGTAGAAACACAGCCCATTCTGACGTCTGTGTTCTTGCCTTTCAGCTCTGGTCAAAGTCCTATCGCACTGCATAGGCTCAGGTTTATGCTCAGATAATACCGCCAAATGGTGCACAGATTTACGCTCACGCAAGCGTCGACCGATTTGAATGGCCAAAGACATAGACTCATTCAGACCAGCAGGCATAGGAAATCCCACCATGACATCCTTAAGGGCTTCAGAGAGACCCTTTCTGAAAATAGCTGCCAGCGCACATTCATTCCATTGAGTGAGCACGGACCACTTTCTAAACTTCTGACAATAAATCTCTATCTCATCCTGACCCTGACACAGAGCCAGCAAATTTTTCTCTGCCTGATCCACTGAATTAGGTTCATCGTACAGCAATCCGAGCGCCAGAAGAAACGCATCAATATTACATAATGCAGGATCTCCTGGCGCAAGGGAAAATGCCCAGTCTTGAGGGTCGCCACGTAATAAAGAAATAATGATCTTAACTTGTTGAACTGGGTCACCAGAGGAGCGGGGTTTCAAAGCCAGAAATAGTTTACAATTATTTTTAAAATTCAAAAACTTAGCTCTATCTCCAGAAAATAACTCAGGAATAGGAATTTTAGGTTCTAACATAGGATTCTGAACCACTAAATCTTGAATATTCTGTACATTTATAGCGAGATTATCCATCAAAGAGAACAGACCCTGAATGTCCATGTCCACACCTGTGTTCTGAACCACCCTGATGTAAAGGGGAAAAGAAAGACAGAACACAGTGCAAAGAAAAAAAAATGTTAAGTAAAAAGGGCAGCACACTGCAGCGCCAAAACATGCAAACTTGAAAACACGAAATTTGAACTGCATTACTGCACTAGAAATATGAAAAATGAGAGCTTTTAGCGCATAAAAATGGCCATATTTATGTGTACCTCGTAGCCACTTTACGGCATCTCTCTTATACGAGGTCCTACGCTTGACCTACCTCACCGAGAATAAACGTCTCCATCTGAATGGGTACATGTGAAACCTCTTCTTGGACTCAAATTCTCTCTTTCTGTGGAGGGGTATTGGACCTACTATAATTAAAACACCTGTGGCTAGGAGGCAGGGAGTGCACGATCAGAAGGCTAAAGAATACATTTCAAAAACCTGACCTGCACATCCAAACATAGACTGAGTGTGAACAGGTGCTGAACCCAGAGTCGCCAACTCGTATATAGTTAAGTAAAAAGGGCAGCACACTGCAGCGCCAAAACATGCAAACTTGAAAACACGAAATTTGAACTGCATTACTGCACTAGAAATATGAAAAATGAGTTGGCGACTCTGGGTTCAGCACCTGTTCACACTCAGTCTATGTTTGGATGTGCATGTCAGGTTTTTGAAATGTATTCTTTAGCCTTCTGATCGTGCACTCCCTGCCTCCTAGCCACAGGTGTTTTAATTATAGTAGGTCCAATACCCCTCCACAGAAAGAGAGAATTTGAGTCCAAGAAGAGGTTTCACATGTACCCATTCAGATGGAGACGTTTATTCTCGGTGAGGTAGGTCAAGCGTAGGACCTCGTATAAGAGAGATGCCGTAAAGTGGCTACGAGGTACACATAAATATGGCCATTTTTATGCGCTAAAAGCTCTCATTTTTCATATTTCTAGTGCAGTAATGCAGTTCAAATTTCATGTTTTCAAGTTTGCATGTTTTGGCGCTGCAGTGTGCTGCCCTTTTTACTTAACTATATACGAGTTGGCGACTCTGGGTTCAGCACCTGTTCACACTCAGTCTATGTTTGGATGTGCAGGTCAGGTTTTTGAAATGTATTCTTTAGCCTTCTGATCGTGCACTCCCTGCCTCCTAGCCACAGGTGTTTTAATTATAGTAGGTCCAATACCCCTCCACAGAAAGAGAGAATTTGAGTCCAAGAAGAGGTTTCACATGTACCCATTCAGATGGAGACGTTTATTCTCGGTGAGGTAGGTCAAGCGTAGGACCTCGTATAAGAGAGATGCCGTAAAGTGGCTACGAGGTACACATAAATATGGCCATTTTTATGCGCTAAAAGCTCTCATTTTTCATATTTCTAGTGCAGTAATGCAGTTCAAATTTCATGTTTTCAAGTTTGCATGTTTTGGCGCTGCAGTGTGCTGCCCTTTTTACTTAACTATATACGAGTTGGCGACTCTGGATTCAGCACCTGTTCACACTCAGTCTATGTTTGGATGTGCAGGTCAGGTTTTTGAAATGTATTCTTTAGCCTTCTGATCGTGCACTCCCTGCCTCCTAGCCACAGGTGTTTTAATTATAGTAGGTCCAATACCCCTCCACAGAAAGAGAGAATTTGAGTCCAAGAAGAGGTTTCACATGTACCCATTCAGATGGAGACGTTTTTATTCTCGGTGAGGTAGGTCAAGCGTAGGACCTCGTATAAGAGAGATGCCGTAAAGTGGCTACGAGGTACACATAAATATGGCCATTTTTATGCGCTAAAAGCTCTCATTTTTCATATTTCTAGTGCAGTAATGCAGTTCAAATTTCGTGTTTTCAAGTTTGCATGTTTTGGCGCTGCAGTGTGCTGCCCTTTTTACTTAACTATATACGAGTTGGCGACTCTGGGTTCAGCACCTGTTCACACTCAGTCTATGTTTGGATGTGCAGGTCAGGTTTTTGAAAAGAAAAAAAAATGGTCTCAGAACTTCTCTTTTCCCTCTATTGAGAAGCATTAGTACTTTGGGCCTCCAGTACTGTTATGAACAGGTAATTCAGAACCACAATGGACCTTGAAGTTCAGAGCACACAAAGTGACCTGACAATTACCAAAAACATAGGACGAGCTCTGAGACGTGGGAACTCTGCTGACTGCAATCCCTAATCCTATCCAACCACACTAAAGGTAGCCGTGGAGCGCTCCTGACCAGTCATATGCGCCTCGAGCACAGCCTGAGAATCTAGCTAGCCCTAAGAAAGAAAAATAAGCCTACCTTGCCTCAGAGAAATACCCCAAAGGAAAAGGCAGCCCCCCACATATAATGACTGTGAGTTGAGATGAAAATACAAACGCAGAGATGAAATAGATTTAGCAAAGTGAGGCCCAACTTACTGAACAGACCGAAGATAGGAAAGATTGCTTTGCGGTCAACACAAAACCCTACAAACAACCACGCAGAGGGGGCAAAAAGACCCTCCGCACCGACTAACGGTACGGAGGTGCTCCCTCTGCGTCCCAGAGCTTCCAGCAAGCAAGAAAACCAATATAGCAAGCTGGACAGAAAAAATAGCAAACAAAAATGACACAAGCAAAACTTAGCTTATGCAGGATAGACAGGCCACAGGAACGATCCAGGAGGAAGCAAGACCAATACTAGAACATTGACTGGAGGCCAGGATCAAAGCACTAGGTGGAGTTAAATAGAGCAGCACGTAACGACTTAACCTCATCACCTGAAGAAGGAAACTCAGAAGCCGCAGTACCACTCTCATCCACCAAAGTAAGCTCATAGACAGAACCAGCCGAAGTACCACTTACGACCACAGGAGGGAGCTTGGCCACAGAATTTACAACATATATATATATATATATATATATATATATGTTTTCCTGCTAGCTTTGTGAGTCCAGATGACGGCCTTTTGATCTTTTAGACCTATTTATATTAGTCCAACGTTAACTGATCCTGCTAATATAGGTAGGCTCATAGAGGCTCAGAGAAAATAACTTTGCATAAAGAACTAGGGTAGGACTGCAGAGGACTAGCGTAAAGTTATTTTCTCTGATGAAACCTCCTTTAGCCTATTTGGGATGCCTGAATGATTGTCTGGAGAAAAAAGGTGAGCACTGCTATGAATCCTGTGTAAAGTTTCCTGAGACCATTTATGTCTGGGGACTTTTCATCCATGGAGAGGGCTTACTCACCATTTTGGCTAAAAACATTGCCATCTTCCAACCGCAACTTCTCCCAACCATCCAGGAGCAATCTAGTGATGAACAATATGTTTTCCAACATGATGTAGATAATAGCAAAAGTGATAACTAAGTTGCTATATAGACAAAACATTTAAATTTTGGGTACATAGCCAGGAAACCTTCAAGATCTCAATCCCATTAAGAACCTGTGATCAATCCTCAAATTTGGATGGACAGAAACACAGAATCATAGAATGTTAGAGTTGGAAGGTTCCTCCAGGGTCATTGTGTCCAAACCCCTGCTCAAAGCAGGATTCACTAAACTATCTCAGACAGATGTCTGTCCAGACTGTAAAGCACTGTGGAATATGTTAGCGCTATATAAAAATAAAGATTATTATTATTATTATTATTATTATTATTATTATTAAGACTTCCATTGAAGGAGATCTCACCACCTCTTGTGGTAGCCTGTTCCACTCATTGATCATCATCACTGTTAAAAAGTTTTTTCTAACACCTAATCTGTATCTTCTTCCTTTCAGTCTCATCCTATTGCTTCTCATGTTTACATGTGCAAATGAGAATAAGGATGATCCCTCTACACTGTGACAGCCTTTCAGATATTTGTAGACAGCTACTAAGTCTCATCTAAGGCTACGTTCACACTAGCGTTGTGCGCCGCTGCGTCGGCGACGCGACGCACAACGCACCGAAAAACGCGTGCAAACGCACGCAAAAACGCTGCGTTTTTCGCCGCGTGCGTCGTTTTTTGACGAAAATCGGACGCAAGAAAAATGCAACTTGTTGCGTTTTCTTGCTCCGACGCTAGCGTCAAAAAAGACACACGTGTCGGAAAACGCATCAAGCAAAAACGCATGCGTCCCCCATGTTAAACATAGGGGCGCATGACGCGTGCGTCGCCACTGCGTCGCCCGACGCTAGCGCGACGCACACTAGCCGAACGCTAGTGTGAACGTAGCCTTAGACTTCTTTTTTGCAAGCTAAACATTCCCAGATACTTTTACCGTTCGTCGTAGGACATACGGTAGTTTGGAGTCAGCTCACAAGTCCCCTTTGCAGTCCTCAGAAATTGTGATAATCTCCAAGCACTGATTACGGATTGTCATCAGTCAGGATTTGGCACAGAAGCTGATATCCAGCTACCAGGGTGAATTGCAGAAGGATTGAAAAATCAGGGACAACATTACAAGTAGAGTTGAGCGACGTTTACTTTTTTAGGATCGAGTCGGGTTTCGCGAAACCCGACTTTCTCAAAAGTTGGGTCGGATGAAATCGGACAATTATTGCGAAAAGTCGGGGGCCGATTGAAAAACGAAACCCAATGCAAGTCAATGGGGAATCAAAGTCGGCAGTGAGTGGAGGACAGCAAAACAGCTACAGTGCCCATTTTAATGCCAAAAACATCAATTCGTATTACTGAAGCTTGTCGATCTTAACCCCTTAGTGACAGAGCCAATTTGGTACTTAATGACCGAGCCAATTTTTACAATTCTGACCACTGTCACTTTATGAGGTTATAACTCTGGAACGCTTTAACGGATCCCGCTGATTCTAATATTGTTTTTTCATGACATATTGTACTTCATGAAAGTGGTCACATTTCTTCAATATTACTTGCGATTATTTATGAAAAAAACGGAAATATGGCGAAAATTTTTAACATTTTGCAATTTTCAAACTTTGTATTTTTATGCCCTTAAATCAGAGAGATATGTCACGAAAAATAGTTAATAAATAACATTTCCCACATGTCTACTTTACATCAGCACAATTTTGGAAACACAATTTTTTTTTGTTATGGAGTTATAAGGGTTAAAAGTTGACTAGCAATTTCTCATTTTTACAACACCATTTTTTTTAGGGACCACATCACATTTGAAGTCATTTTGAGGGGTCTATATGATAGAAAATAATGAAGTGTGACACCATTCTAAAAACTACACCCCTCAAGGTTCTCAAAACCACATTCAAGAAGTTTATTAACCCTTTACGTACTTCACAGGAACTGAAACAATGTGGAAGGAAAAAATGAACATTTAACTTTTTTTTGCAAACATCTTAATTCAGAACCATTTTTTTTATTTTCACATGTGTAAAAACAGAAATGTAACCATAAATTTTGTTATGCAATTTCTCCTGAATACGCCAATACCCCATATGTGGGGGTAAACCACTGTTTGGGCGCACCACAGAGCTTGGAAGTGAAGGAGCACCGTTTGACTTTTTCAATGCAGAATTGGCTGGAATTGAGATCGGACGCCATGTCGCGTTTGGAGAGCCCCTGATGTGCCTAAACAGTGGAAACCCCCACAAGTGACACCATTTTGGAAACTAGACCCCTTAAGGAACTTATCTAGATGTGTGATGAGCACTTTGAACCCCCATGTGCTTCACAGACGTTTATAACGTAGAGCCGTGAAAAAAAAAATTGCATTTTTTCTACAAAAATGATCTTTTTGCCCCCAAATTTTTATTTTCACAAGGGTAACAGGAGAAATTAGACCACAAAAGTTGTTGTGCGATTTCTCCTGAGTACGTTGATACCCAATATGTGGGGGTAAACCACTGTTTGGGCGCACCGCAAAGCTTGGAAGAGAAGGAGTGCCGTTTTACTTTTTCAATGTAGAATTGTCTGGAATTGAGATCGGACGCCATGTCGCGTTTGGAGAGCCCCTGATGTGCCTAAACAGTAGAAATCCCCCACAAATGACCCCATTTTGGAAACTAGACCCCCCATGGAACTTATCTAGATGTGTGGTGAGAACTTTGAATGCCCAAGTGCTTCACATAAGTTTATAATGCAGAGTCATAAAAATAAAAATATTTTTTTTTCCACAAAAAAGATGTTGTAGCCCCCAAGTTTTTATTTTCACAAGGGTAACAGGAGAAATTGGACCCCAGAAGTTGTTGTTCAATTTATCCCGAGTACGCTGATGCCCCATATGTGGGGGTAACTCACTGTTTGGGCGCATGGCAGAGCTCAGAAGGGAGGGAGCACCATTTGACTTTTTGAGCGCAAAATTGGCTGTCGTGTTTGGAGACCCCCTGATGTACCTAAGCAGTGGAAACCCCCCCAATTCTAGCTCCAACCCTAACCCCAACACACCCCTAACCCTAATCCCAACCCGATCCATAATCCTAATCACTAACCCTAACGATAATCACAACCCTTACCCCAAAACAACCCTAATGTCAACCCTAACCATAACCCTAATCAAAACCCTAAATCCAACACACCCATAATCCTAATCTCAACCCTAACCTCAAACCTAACCCTAATCCCAATACACCCCTAATCACAACCCGAACCTTAACCCTAATCTCAAACCTAACCCGAATCCCAAGCGTAACCCTAATGCCAACCCTAACCCTAATCCAAACCCTAACCCTAATCCCAACTCTAACCCTAACTTTAGCCCCAACCCTAGCCCTAACTTTAGCCCCAACCCTAACCCTAGCCCTAAGGCTACTTTCAAACTTGCGTCATTTGGCATCCGTCGCAATCCATCGTTTTGGACAAGAAACGGATTCTGCAAATGTACCCGCAGGATGCGTTTTTTGCTCATAGACTTGTATTGTCGACGGATCGTGACGGATGGCCAGACATCGCGTCCGTCGTGCACTGGATCAGTGTTTTGGCGGACCGTCAGCACAAAAAAGTTCAATGTAACGTTTTTTTGTACGTCGCATCCGCCATTTCTGACCGCGCATACGTGGCCGTAACTCCGCCCCCTCCTCCCAGGACATAGATTGGGCAGCGGATGCGTTGAAAAACTACATCCGCTGCCCACGTTGTGCACAATTTTCACAACGTGCGTCGGTATGTCGGGCCGATGCATTGCGACGGCCCCGTACCGACGTAAGTGTGAAAGAAGCCTAACCCTAAATTTAGCACCAACCCTAAATTTAGCCCCAACCCTAACCCTAAATTTAGCCCCAACCCTAACCCTAAATTTAGCCCTAACCCTAACCCTAGCCCTAACCCTAATCCTAGCCCGAAACCTAGCCCTAACCCTAACCCTAGCCCTAACCCTAACCCTAGCCCTAACCCTAACCCTAGCCCTAACCCTAACCCTAGCCCTGACCCTAACCCTAATTTTAGCCCCAACTGCTCTTCTCCTGCCGGCCGGCAGATGGAGACAGATGACGTGCGCACTGCACTTTTCCCCGGCGGCCAGGAGGAGCAGCAGGAGGACCCAGGGACACCGGTGAGTATGATAGGGTCCCCGAATCCCCCTATTTCTCTGTCCTCTGATGTGCGATCACATCAGAGGACAGAGAATTACACTTTGCTTTTTTTTTTTTTTTTGCGGTCGCCGGTAAACAGTTAATTCCCGGCGATCGCAAAACCGACCCCGATCATGCTCTTTGGGGTCTCGGCTACCCCCAGTAGCTCAGACCCCAAAGACTGTCCGGTGGCTGGCCGGCGGGCGCACTGCGCATGCGCCCGCCATTTTGAAGATGGCAGCGCCCACCGGGAGCCACGAGGAGCATCGGGGGAGATAGGTGAGTATCGGGGGGCTATCTGGGACCCCTTTTCTCTGTCCTCTGATGTGCGATCACATCGGAGGACAGAGAAATTAAAAAGAAATAGCGTTTCGGTTTTTTTTGCGATCGCCGGTAAACGGTTAATTACCAGCGATCGCAAATGCGGGGTCGGTAAAAAAACCTGAATCATGTTCTCTGGGGTCTCGGCTACCCCCGGCAGCCGAGACCCCGGAGAAAATCCGACTCTGGGGGGCGCTATTTACTTTTTCCACAGCGCCGTTAATTAACGGCGCTGTGGTTTAAGTACCCTTAGCGGCCGCCGTTAAAAGGCGTATCGGCGGTCGCTAAGAGGTTAATTTACTTTATAATAATAGTTAGGCATTGAAAACAGGGGGTCATTTGGCTAAAGTTGTGGGGGGGTAAGGCTGGCTCAAGATTTTCGTGGGCCCAGGAAACATGGAATACATCACGGCGGTGGAGAAGGGAGAGGTATTTCAACTTTGCAAGTGCTGTGATCCTGAGCAAGCAGGGGGGGCACTAGTTGGCACTGGCACAGGGCCCCTCATAGTACGGCGGTGTGTTTGACGGCGGGTGGCGCCTCCCACTGCCAGAGACACTTTTGCGTACTATGAGGGGCCCTGTGCCAGTGCCAACAAGTATGCCATCCTACCTGATGAAGGAACCTGCACTTTCATTTGCACCTTCCTCCTTGTCCATGTGTAAGGTGGTATAGTATGCGGGAAGGGGAACCTGACTTTCAGCAGGGTCAGATTCTGGCTGTGTAGAGTGCAAGGGGAATGTAGTGGTCTGGGTCAATGAACCAGCAGACTCATCAATCAGTGGCTGGGCAATGGGCAGGATGAGGAGGAAACACAGTTATAGGCCCAAATAATAAAGTAGGCTAAATGCAGTTCAAAATTGGTAACAGGAGTACACAGGCAGCATTGCTTTGTTCAGTGGAGGAAGACAACTGTAATGAGTGGTTGACAGCCAGACACAGGTAGTAGGCCCAAATAATAATAAAGTAGGCTAAACGCAGTTCAAAATTGGTAACAGGAGTACACAGGCAGCATAGCTTTGTTCAGTGGAGGACAACTGTAATGAGTGGCGCAGACAGACTTAGTAGGCCCAAAATAAAAAAGTAGGCTAAATGCAGTTCAAAATTGGTAACAGGAGTACACAGGCAGCATTGCTTTGTTCAGTGGAGGAGGACAACTGTAATGAGTGGCTGACAGCCAGACACTGGTAGTAGGCCCAAATGATAAAGTAGGCTAAATGCAGTTCAAAAGTGGTAACAGGAGTACACAGGCGGCATTGCTTTGTTCAGTGGAGAAGGACAACTGTAATGAGAGGCAGACACAGTTACTAGGCCCAAATAAGTAAGTAGGCTAAATGCAGTTCAAAATTGGTAACAGGACTAAACTGGCGGCATTGCTTTGTTCAGCGGAGGACAACTGTAAGGAGTGGCTGACACAGTTACTAGGCCCAAATAAGTAAGTAGGCTAAATGCAGTTCAAAATTGGTAACAGGGCTAAAAAGGCGGCATTGCTTTGTTCAGCGGAGGACAACTGTAATGAGAGGCTGACACAGTTAGTAGGCCAAAATAATAAAGTGGGCTAAATGTCTGCCAAAAAAATGTTCATAAAAAAACAGGTGGTATAGCTAGGTACAGGGGTGGGCTCCTCTGCTGAGTAGCAGACAGTGGTAGTTGGCGCAAAGTATTAACTGGTCTAAATGGAGGCCAGGGCCCCTGTATATTTTTACTATCATCTATCATTTCAACAAATTTGTATTGGCAGTGCCATTGAAGGATTTAACAGCACAGACTACACAGTGGTGGAGCAGGGAGAGGTAAGTATTGCAAGTGGTAGAGCACTGTTCGAGCTGGGGGGAACACTCTCTCGTGGGTGGCGGTACTGGCACAGGGCCCCTCATATTACGACGGTGTGTCTGACGTTGGTTGTGCACCTCCACCGTCAAAGACACTTCATTGTACTATGAGGAACCCTGTGCCAGTGCCGTTGCCCAAGAGTGGGCACACCCACCTGTCCAGGCAAACGGCACTCGCACGGGTGCTTGCGCCAAGAGGTGACCACGGCCCTGTGGGGGGAGTCAGCCCATTTAGGGAGGTATAAAAATGGCCTATGGTGGACATTCAGTAGCTGCAAATGGAGGAATTGGAGCAGTCAGTAAGAGGAGGCCAAAAGCAAGACATTTTTCAGGCAAGCTACGTGTCAGCAGGGGAAGGTTGGGCAAAATAATTTGAAATCCATGATTGGTTCATTTTAATGAAAGTTAGATCATCAACATTTCGGGTAGCCAGACGTGTCCTTTTTTCGGTCAGTATTGAACCAGCAGCACTGAAGACTCTTTCTGATAGCACACTAGCAGCTGGGCAAGCGAGCTCCTGTAATGCATATTCTGCCAATTCAGGCCAAGTGTCTATTTTAGATGCCCAGTAATCAAAGGGGAATGACCGTGTGAGGGAGAACATCGATAAGGGAGGATAAATGGTTCGTAACCATACTGGACAAATGCTGTCTCCTGTCACTTTGAATCGATGCAGCAGTACCTGTCCTGTCTGTGGTCATTGCGAAATCACTCCACAGCCTGGTCATAAAACCCCTCTGTCCAACGCCACTTCGGATTTGTGCACCTCTAACACCTCTGCCATGTTGCCCCCTACAGCTCGTGTGAGAACCATCACCGCCGCTGTGTGCTGGGAATGCCTGAACCAAACGGTCTACAAGAGTTGCTTGTTTGGTAGCCAATATTTGCTCAAGGTTCTCATGTGGCATGATATTTTGTAATTTTCCATAATATCGTGGATCCAGGAGGCAGGCCAACCAGTAATCGTCATCGGACGTCATTTTGATAATGTGGGGGTCCCTTTTTAGGATATGCAAGGCATACTCAGCCATGTGGGCCAATGTTCCAGGTGTCAATTCACTGCTTGTGCTGGGTTGAATAGCACTTTCTTGCAAATCAACATCACTTGTATCCCGCAAAAACCCTGTAGCTGACCTTGCAATGCCACCAGTTTATATTGCCCCCTGAGAAGCATCCTCTTCCCATAAATATTCATCCCCAACATCCTCCTGCTCCTCTTCGTCTGCCACCTCGTCCAGGAGAGTTCCCTGAACAGTCAATGGCTGACTGTCATCAAGGCTTCCCTCCTCCTCTGCTGCACACGCCTGCTCCTTAATGTGCGTCAAACATTGCATTAGCAGACGCATTATTGGGATGCTCATGCTTATGATGGCATCGTCTGCTCTTACCAGCCGTGTGCATTCCTCAAAACACTGAAGGACTTGACAGAGGTCTTCTAGCTTCGACCACTGCACACCAGACAACTCCATGTCTGCCATCCAACTGCCTGCCCGTGTATGTGTATCCTCCCACAAATAAATCACAGCACGCCTCTGTTCGCACAGCCTCTGAAGCATGTGCAGTGTTGAGTTCCACCTTGTTGCAATGTCGATTATTAGGCGGTGCTGGGGAAGATTCAGCGATCGCTGATGGTTCAGCTTACCGCTGGAGTGTACGGGCGACCGGCGGATGTGCGAGCAAAGTCTTCGCACCTTCAGGAGCAGGGCTGGTATTCCCGGATAATTTTTCAGGAAGTACTGCACCACCAGGTTCAAGGTGTGAGCCAGGCAAGGTATGTGTTTCAGTTCTGAAAGGGCTATGGCAGCCAAAAAAATCCTTCCGTTATCACTGACTACCTTGCCTGCCTCAAGATGTACACTGCCCAGCCATGACTGAGTTTCTTGCTGCAAGTACTCGGCCAGTACTTCCGCGGTGTGTCTGTTGTCACCCAAACACTTCATTTCTAACACAGCCTGCTGACGCTTACCACTAGCTATTCAATAATGGGACACCTTGTGTGCAACACTGGCAGCTGCGGATGGAGTGGTCGTGTGACTGTGCTCTGTGGACGAGCTTTCGCTTCTGGAGGAGAAGGAAGAGGGGTGGCGATCGCCTACAGCCAACTGTTTCCTAGACCTTGGGCTAGGCAGAACTGTCCCACTATGACTGTCCCCTGTGGAGCCGGCATCCAACACATTAACCCAGTGTGCCATGATGGACACGTAATGTCCCTGGCCTTGCCTACTGGTCCATGCATCTGTTGTGAGGTGCACCTTTCCACTGACTGATTGCCTCAGTGCATGGACAATGCGGTCTTTGACATGGTGGTGGAGGGCTGGGATGGCTTTTCTCGCAAAAAAGTGCCAACTGGGTAGGTCATAGCATGGTACTGCGTAGGCCATCAGGTCTTTGAAAGCTTCACTTTCAACCAAAGGGTAGGGCATCATCTCTAACGAGATTAGTCTAGCAATGTGAGCATTCAAACCCTGTGTACGTGGATGAGAGGATGAGTACTTTCTTTTCCTAATGAGAGTCTCTTGTAGGGTGAGCTGGACTGGAGAGCTGCATATGGTGGAACTAGCGGGGGTGGTGGTGGACATGGCAGATTGAGAGAGGCTTGGTGATGGTATTGTTGATGTTAGCCTACATACAGTGTTTCCTACCAAGAACCTTGTGATTCCCTGACTGCTTTGACCTTTCAACGATACCTCCACATTAGCTGCTGGTGGTGTCCTAACCGGTGGGCTTACAGTGAGGGAAGTAATGTAGCATTGCTGACTACCTTCATTCTGAGCAGGTGCACCAACGGCACGGGATGTTTGGTAGTTAGTCCAGGCTTGCAAGTGCATGCTGGTTAAATCTCTAAGCATGCATGTTGTATTTTGGAGTTTCTTCCCTCTGCTAAAGGTCTTTGAGCATTTCTTACAGATAACTTTGCACTGATCATTCGGATCTTGGTTTAAAAATTGTCACACTACACTCTTCCTTCTATGGAACAGCTTTTCAGGCATTGCACCCTGTGCTACTTTCACCGGATGGCCACGCTGTCCTAAAACTGTTTTTGTTTTTTACAAACGCTTTTGGCCAGATACAGGCCTGCCAGATGAAAGCTGTTGCGATGTAGATGGCTGCTGCGGATCATCCTCCTCCGCTTCTGAGCTACTGGCAGCGGCACACTCTTCCCCCCAATGGCTGCCAATCTGGGTCAAGAACTGGGTCATCTATCACCTCCTCTTCAATGTCATGTGCACCTTCCTCTGTGTCACCGTGTAAGGTGCTATAGCGTTCGGGACGGGGCACCGTAGTCTCATCAGGGTCAGATTCTGGCTCAGAACACTGCGAGGGCAATGTAGTGATCTGAGTCAATAGAACAGCATAATAATCTAGCTGTGGCTGTGCATCCGTGCACTCCATGTCCAATTCATCTTGTAATGGGCTGTTAACAATTTCCCTTTCTAACCCAGGCACGGTATGTGTAAAGAGCTCCATGGAGTAAACTGTAGTGTCGCCTGCCGCATCCTTCACTTTTGGTTTGGGTGAAGGACACAAGGAAGCGACTTGTTCCTGACTGGGAGCATCCACTGACGACTCGCTGCTTTTATATTTCAAACTTTCTGAAGAGGAGGCGAAAGAGCTAGAGGCTGAGTCAGCAAGGAAAGCCAAAACTTTTTCCTGCTGCTCCGGCTTTAAAAGCGGTTTTCCTACTCCCAGATAAGTGAGCCTTCGAGGCCTTGTGTAGCCAGACGATGATGCTGGCTCAACACCTCGAGCCTTTGGTGCTATTTTGCTTTTCCCACTACCACCAGATGCTCCACCACCACCATCAGTACCAGCTGGCACCGACCGCCCACCGCCTCTTCCACCAGACTTCCTTATTTTTGGGAAAATCTAACCAAAATAACAACCGTTATATGGTACCGTAAAACAAGGTAGAAGGTGTATATAAACTTGTTGAGAATTTAAATCTCCCTTTTTTGGGGGGGAGACTGCACCAAAACTCAGGCCCAGTGTATAACACTACACAATGTAAGTGGCAGAACGTGGCAGGAAGATATACGACAAACTAACAGAACTGAAGTAGATCCACTTAGTGACAATTTAAATCTCCCTTTTTTTGGAGGAGACTGCACCAGAACTCAGGCCCAGTGTATAACACTACACAATGTAAGTAGCAGAACGTGGCTGGAAGATATACAACAAACTAACAGAACTGATGTAGATCCACTTTGTGACAATTTGAATCTCCCTTTTTTGGGGGGAGAATGCACCAAAACTCAGGCCCAGTGTATTACACTACACAATGTAAGTGGCAGAACGTGGCTGGAAGATAAATGAAAAAATACAAGGACTGTAGTACAATTTCAATCTCCCTACAATGATCTCAGGACAAGTATGGCAGCAATAAAAAGGACTGCTGCACACAAAAGTGTGGACAAAGAAACAAGAGAACTGTGCAGAATGGAGCAACAGGATGTTTGCTTTAAAAAAAGCAGTTGGTTTGCACAGCAGCGTACAAACAGCAATGCAGCTATCAGGGAGCCTTATAAGGCAGCCTAATAAGCTACAGAGTTGATGCACAAAAATATAAACTCCACTGTCCCTGCAAAGAAAAGGTTGTGTTGGACAGTGGAAATCGCTACAGCACAAGCAGTTTGGGGGTTAATCTTCCCTCCCTAACTATATCCCTTCTTCTGATGAAGCTGCGGCAACCTCTCCCTATGCTACGATCGGCAGAAGTAAGATGGCGGTCGGTGTGCACGCCCCTTTATAGCCACTGTGACGCCGCAGAAAGCAAGCCAATCACTGTCATGCCCTTCTCTAAGATGGTGGGGACCGAGACCTATGTCATCACGCTGCCCACACTCTGCGTCCTCCTTCATTGGCTGAAAAATGGCGCTGAAAACGTCATATGAAACGTGACTTTGGCGCGAAGATCGCCAACCTCATGGCCGATCCCACACTAGGATCGGGTCAGATTTCACGAAACCTGACTTTGCCGAAAGTCGGCGATTTTTTAATTTGTTTGATCCGTTTTGCTCAACCCTAATTACAAGTATTGAGTCTTTACATACACTTGATGAATTTGCCAATAAATGTTTAAAAACTTATGAAATTGTGATAATTGCACTTCATTAACCATTGAGACAAATGAGTAAAACATCTAAAAACACCGAAGCAGGAAACAAAATATTTTTGTGTCAGTCTCCAAACTTTTGGCCACCACTGTGTATGGATACAGACACCTTTCTGCAGCTATCCACATCATGTGAAATGCGTTTGGTAAAAGTATAATGCCAGAATGTTGAGGATTTGTTGTTCACGGCACTGCTTCATGTATTAATGCGATCATACACTATTTAAAATTACAAGGTAGAGTCTTGTCGCTTTCCTTGTCCTCATTGTTTTCTCTCTTTCCTTCTGTAATCAGAATGAATGTAGCACAGCAAAATGAATGTTATATCTGCCGGCTGCTGCTTTCCATTCACAGGAATTAACAAGTAACTGACTTTATAGCATCTAATCAGCATTCACATTCTTCCTGCATTACTAATTGCAATTTGCATGCTCACTGGAGTGCTTTTAATTGTTAGCAAGCTATCAAACATACAATCTGATTGATAACAATGGTTTGCTGCACCCCGCACGCCATGTACACTGAACAACTGATGAGAATGGATTTGGTTTGCAAATGCACACCTACCTAAATATCCCTATTTTTGAATGGCATACGTCTATGTGAGTACCATACTGGAAACATGAATTGTGTGTAACATTGGAGCTGGCTGCAAAGTATAGAGTTCAGTATGTGAGCCTTAGCTGGAGTTAACTCAAAATGTGTACAGTATGATAAATAGAAATAATAATCCTAAAATATTCTTCAATAAATGTAACCTACATTCCTAAAGTGCATGTTTATTTATTTTTTCATCGTCTTTAGTTCCAAAATTCCATGCAAATTAATTCTCTAATTATACATAATACATGCAACATTTAGAAGCATGTTCACACTGTGGACATTTAGCAGACTAAACCTAAGATAGAAACAGAATGAGCATATACCTTTCTGAGAGTAAGTAAAAAGTAATAGTCCATATAAATAATATATTGTACTTAATAAACACTTTTTTATCAAAATAGAGTAAATGCCATCCCAACGGGACAAAGTGTGTCCCAATTTGGTCTGTCCTATCCTCTAATATTAAAACCGTATGTCAGACTATGTCAATGTAGATGAGATCAAAGCGGAACCGGGACTGTTATGACCTGGTGGTCAGGACAATAATGGACCTGGTGGTTAAGAGCACACGGAATGACCTGATAGTTACTGATAATAAGGACGAGCTCTGGGACGTGGGAACTCTGCTGACCGCAATCCCTAAACCTATCAAACACACTAGAAATAGCCGTGGATTGCGCCTAACGCTCCCTATGCAACTCGGCACAGCCTAAGAAACTAGCTAGCCCTGAAGATAGAAAAATAAAGCATACCTTGCCTCAGAGAAATTCCCCAAAGGAAAAGGCAGCCCCCCACATATAATGACTGTGAGTAAAGATGAAAATACAAACACAGAGATGAAATAGATTTAGCAAAGTGAGGCCCGACTTACTGAACAGACCGAGGATAGGAAAGGTTACTTTGCGGTCAGCACAAAAACCTACAAAAAGACCACGCAGAGGGCGCAAAAAGACCCTCCGCACCGACTCACGGTGCGGAGGCGCTCCCTCTGCGTCCCAGAGCTTCAGCAAGCAAGACAACAAATTAAATAGCAAGCTGGACAGAAAAATAGCAAACCAAAGAAATACAAGCTGGAACTTAGCTTCTGATGGGAAGACAGGTCACAAGAACGATCCAGGAGAGAACAGACCAATACTGGAACATTGACAGGTGGCATGGAGCAAAGATCTAAGTGGAGTTAAATAGAGCAGCAGCCAACGAATTAACCTCGTCACCTGTGAAACTCAGAAACACCCACCAGAGGAAGTCCATGGACAGAACCAGCCGAAGTACCATTCATGACCACAGGAGGGAGCCCGACAACAGAATTCACAACAGTACCCTCCCCTTGAGGAGGGGTCACCGAACCCTCACCAGAGCCCCCAGGCCGACCAGGATGAGCCAAATGAAAGGCACGAACCAGATCGGCAGCATGAACATCAGAGGCAAAAACCCAGGAATTATCTTCCTGACCATAACCCTTCCACTTGACCAGGTACTGGAGTTTCCGTCTCGAAACACGAGAATCCAAAATCTTCTCCACCACATACTCCAAGTCCCCCTCAACTAACACCGGGGCAGGAGGATCAACGGATGGAACCACAGGCGCCACGTATCTCCACAATAAAGACCTATGGAACACATTATGGATGGCAAAAGAAGCAGGAAGTGCCAAACGAAATGACACAGGATTGATAACCTCAGAAATCTTATACTGACCAATGAAACGAGGCTTAAACTTAGGAGAGGAAACCTTCATAGGAACATAACGAGACGACAACCAAACCAAATCCCCAACACGAAGTCGGGGACCCACACAGCGCCGGCGGTTAGCGAAACGTTGAGCCTTCTCCTGGGACAATGTCAAATTGTCCACCACATGAGTCCAAATCTGCTGCAACCTATCCACCACAGTATCTACACCAGGACAGTCTGAAGACTCAACCTGCCCTGAAGAGAAACGAGGATGGAAACCAGAATTGCAGAAAAACGGCGAAACCAAAGTAGCCGAGCTGGCCCGATTATTAAGGGCGAACTCAGCCAACGGCAAAAAGGACACCCAATCATCCTGATCAGCAGAAACAAAGCATCTCAGATATGTTTCCAAAGTTTGATTAGTTCGTTCGGTTTGGCCATTTGTCTGAGGATGGAAAGCCGAGGAAAAAGACAAATCAATGCCCATCTTAGCACAAAAGGATCGCCAAAACCTTGAAACAAACTGGGAACCTCTGTCAGAAACGATGTTCTCCGGGATACCATGTAAACGAACCACATGCTGGAAAAATAATGGCACCAAATCAGAGGAGGAAGGCAATTTAGACAAAGGTACCAAATGGACCATCTTAGAAAAGCGATCACAAACAACCCAAATGACCGACATCTTTTGAGAGACGGGGAGATCCAAAATAAAATCCATAGAAATATGCGTCCAGGGCCTCTTCGGGACCGGCAAGGGCAAAAGCAACCCACTGGCACGAGAACAGCAGGGCTTAGCCCGAGCACAAGTCCCACAGGACTGCACAAAAGAACGCACATCCCGCGACAAAGACGGCCACCAGAAGGATCTAGCCACCAAATCTCTGGTACCAAAGATTCCAGGATGCCCAGCCAACACTGAACAATGAATCTCAGAGATAACTCTACTAGTCCATCTATCAGGGACAAACAGTTTCTCCGCTGGGCAACGGTCAGGTCTATCAGCCTGAAATTTTTGCAGCACCCGCCGCAAATCAGGGGAGATGGCAGACAAAATTACCCCCTCTTTGAGAATACCCGCCGGCTCAGGAACACCCGGAGAGTCAGGCACAAAACTCCTTGACAGGGCATCAGCCTTCACATTCTTAGAGCCCGGAAGGTACGAAACCACAAAATCAAAACGGGAGAAAAATAATGACGATCGAGCCTGTCTCTGATTCAACCGTTTGGCAGACTCAAGATAAGTCAAATTCTTGTGATCTGTCAAGACCACCACGCGATGCTTGGCTCCTTCCAGCCAATGACGCCACTCCTCGAATGCCCACTTCATGGCCAACAATTCACGATTACCAACATCATAGTTACGCTCAGCAGGCGAAAACTTTCTAGAAGAGAAAGTACATGGCTTCACCACCGAGCCCTCAGAACTTCTTTGCGACAAAACAGCCCCTGCTCCAATCTCAGAAGCATCAACCTCAACCTGAAACGGAAGCGAAACATCTGGCTGGCACAACACAGGGTCAGAAGAAAAACGACGCTTCAACTCCTGAAAAGCCTCTACAGCCGCAGAAGACCAATTGACCACATCAGCACCCTTCTTGGTCAAATCAGTCAACGGTTTAGCAACAGTAGAAAAATTAGCGATGAAGCACCGATAAAAATTAGCAAAGGGCAGGAACTTTTGCAGGCTCTTCACAGATGTCGGCTGAGTCCAATCGTAAATGGCCTGGACTTTAACAGGGTCCATCTCGATAGTAGAAGGGGAAAAAATGAACCCCAAAAATGAAACCTTCTGAACTCCAAAGAGACACTTTGACCCCTTCACAAACAAGGAATTCGCACGAAGGACCTGGAACACCATTCTGACCTGCTTCACATGAGACTCCCAATCATCCGAAAAGACCAAAATATCATCCAAATTCACAATCAGGAATTTATCCAGGTACTCTCGGAAGATGTCATGCATAAAGGACTGAAATACTGATGGAGCATTGGAAAGCCCGAATGGCATAACCAGGTACTCAAAATGGCCCTCGGGCGTATTAAATGCTGTTTTCCATTCATCGCCTTGTTTAATACGCACAAGATTATACGCCCCTCGAAGATCTATCTTGGTGAACCAACTAGCCCCTTTAATACGAGCAAACAAATCAGACAGCAACGGCAAAGGATACTGAAATTTGACTGTAATTTTATTAAGAAGGCGGTAATCAATACAAGGTCTCAAAGAACCATCCTTCTTGGCCACAAAAAAGAACCCTGCTCCTAACGGTGATGACGACGGGCGAATATGGCCTTTCTCCAAGGATTCCTTTATATAACTACGCATAGCGGCGTGTTCTGGCACAAATAAATTGAACAATCGGCCCTTAGGAAACTTACTACCAGGAATCAAATTAATTGCACAATCGCAATCCCTATGAGGAGGTAGGGCACTGGCTTTGGGCTCATCAAATACATCCCAATAATCCGACAAAAACTCTGGAACTTCAGAAGGAGTGGAAGACGAAATAGACAAAAATGGAACATCACCATGTACCCCCTGGCAACCCCAGCTGGACACAGACATAGATTTCCAGTCCAATACTGGATTATGAACCTGTAGCCATGGCAACCCCAAAACGACAACATCATGCAGATTATGCAACACCAGAAAGCGGATATCCTCCTGATGTGCAGGAGCCATGCACATGGTCAATTGGGTCCAGTACTGAGGCTTATTCTTGGCCAAAGGCGTAGCATCAATTCCTCTCAATGGAATAGGATACTGCAAGGGCTCCAAGAAAAAACCACAGCGCCTAGCATACTCCAAGTCCATCAAATTCAGGGCAGCGCCTGAATCCACAAATGCCATAACAGAATAGGATGACAAAGAGCAAATCAGAGTAACAGACAATAGAAATTTAGACTGTACCGTACCAATGGTGGCAGACCTAGCGAACCGCTTAGTGCGCTTAGGACAATCGGAGATAGCATGAGTGGAATCACCACAGTAAAAACATAGCCCATTCCGACGACTGTGTTCTTGCAGTTCAGCTCTGGTCAAAGTCCTATCACATTGCATAGGCTCAGGCCCATGCTCAGATAGTACCGCCAAATGGTGCACAGCTTTACGCTCACGCAAGCGTCGATCGATCTGAATGGCCAAGGACATAGACTCATTCAGACCAGCAGGCATGGGAAACCCCACCATGACATCCTTAAGGGCTTCAGAGAGACCCTTTCTGAAGATTGCTGCCAGGGCACATTCATTCCACTGAGTGAGCACAGACCACTTTCTAAACTTCTGACAATATATCTCCGCTTCATCCTGACCCTGACACAGAGCCAGCAAGATTTTCTCTGCCTGATCCACTGAATTAGGTTCGTCATAAAGCAATCCAAGCGCCAGGAAAAACGCATCAACATCACGCAATGCCGGATCTCCTGGCGCAAGGGAAAATGCCCAGTCTTGAGGGTCACCACGTAACAAAGAAATAATGATCTTTACTTGTTGAACAGGGTCACCTGAGGAGCGAGGTTTCAAGGCAAGAAACAATTTACAATTATTTTTGAAATTCAAGAACTTAGATCTATCACAAAAAACAAATCAGGAATTGGAATCCTAGGCTCTGACATCGGATTCTGAACCACAAAATCTTGAATGTTTTGTATCCTTGTAGTGAGATTATCCATCCAAGAGGACAGACCTTGAATGTCCATGTTTACACCAGTGTCCTGAACCACCCAGAGGTAAAGGGGAAAATAGAGACAAAACACACTGCAAAGAAAAAAAAATGGTCTCAGAACTTCTCTTATCCCTCTATTGAGATGCATTAGTACTTTGGGCCACCTGTACTGTTATGACCTGGTGGTCAGGACAATAATGGACCTGGTGGTTAAGAGCACACGGAATGACCTGATAGTTACTGATAATAAGGACGAGCTCTGGGACGTGGGAACTCTGCTGACCGCAATCCCTAAACCTATCAAACACACTAGAAATAGCCGTGGATTGCGCCTAACGCTCCCTATGTAACTCGGCACAGCCTAAGAAACTAGCTAGCCCTGAAGATAGAAAAATAAAGCCTACCTTGCCTCAGAGAAATTCCCCAAAGGAAAAGGCAGCCCCCCACATATAACGACTGTGAGTAAAGATGAAAATACAAACACAGAGATGAAATAGATTTAGCAAAGTGAGGCCTGACTTACTGAACAGACCGAGGATAGGAAAGGTTACTTTGTGGTCAGCACAAAAACCTACAAAAAGACCACGCAGAGGGTGCAAAAAGACCCTCCGCACCGACTCACGGTGCGGAGGCGCTCCCTCTGCGTCCCAGAGCTTCCAGCAAGCAAGACAACAAATTAAATAGCAAGC